>NC_136059.1:1109802830-1111183663 GCF_964261635.1 Lissotriton helveticus | reverse complement strand
GATGAAACAATTGGGTGGACACACATTTTTGACTCGAGCAAAGAGCTTATGTGGACTCATCGGGTGTGTTGTTAAAATACTAGAAATATACTTTTATTTTTAGAATTCATCGATTGCGGTCTATCAGAACCTCTTTTGCATTGAAGGATGGGCGTCCTATATTATTGAACCACGTAAGTGCATTATGTATTATTTTGTGTTTGGGTTTCATTATCAGTTGTGGGGTTTCTTTTATATAGATACAGCCTATACAATGATTCATTAATTATGTATTTGACCAATATAGCGCAATATAGTTTCTCATCATGCTTCCGTACATGACTCCTTTTAGATACACATATTGCCATGTTTACATATACATTCCCGGGTGATATTAAAGTCTGGGAACAGTAACCATGTGCTATATATGCTTACAGTTTACTTTAGTTGGACTCCGCCTGCTGGCTTTTATATTTTTGCTGTGAATGCGGACACGCAAGGACCTTTTCACCTGAGTAAATCTTGCTCTGGGTAACTATGTTCATACTGTTTACTTATCGGATATATTTCAGACATACATATTTGTACATCTTTTACTAATTATCAAAACTTTTTTCTTTTTTTTCTTTTCTAGTTTTTCCAGTATTATGGAAATAAATGGTTTACATTACCAAATCTAATGGTGATGGCTAACTCAGACTGCCTCACTGTTTGAAATATAAATCAGGGGTATATTAGCAACAAACAGTGATAATTATTGCTAAATTAGCTTAGCGATTATTTATCGCCATATTTTATTGCAGAGATGACATGCTATTAGCAACGTTTATCTCAGTCAGTCAGTCAGTCAAAAATTCTTTATTTCGATTAATTAAAATCATAAAAGACAATACAAGGAGCATGAACCTCTACACATTAAAAATATAAAAGAATAAAACGAACATTCAATTATTACAATTCATATATACACTGACTAGAAATCGTTAAATAAGTATAAAGTGCATCATTGGGTATTTCCAAGTAAAACCATGATCCCCTTTTGAACCCACTGGGAAATTGCATTTAAGATAGTCTTCTTTTGTTAACCCGGGCCGCAGCCGCCAAGAAACTGGCCACGCTATAAATGACCTGGACAGAACTGAGCATTTGTAAATATATAAGAGCGGACCTTACTTGTGCAAATCCAGCCTCGCGCAAGATGGGATTTAAAAATTTTTTACGCGCTTCTGAATAATGCTCACAGAACATTACCAGATGTAATGTGTCCTGTATGGAAAAATGATCACAAGAACATGGCGCTGCTTCTTCGGGTTTCCCCCATTTAGGAAATGTACCCAACGTAAGATAAACAAGATTAAAACAGAATCTAACCAATAAAAAGCGGTGGAAGGGCTTAGTGACACAGTTCAAATACGGTTCAATAAATGGAGAAGTTGATAAACCATAAAGGCTTCTCACCACTGGTTTTCTCATCTCCTGCTCCTCCTTTCCGCCTCCAACAGATTGCGAAAGTTGTGTTTGATCCATCCTATGTCCTCCCTCATAATGCCCTGTGGCAATGAAAACAATTCTGTCCGACCCAGCCTAGCGCATGCCGCTCTAACATACTCCAACCATGGGACCCTATCTGCCTTCTCAAGGGCTACACAATCTTTCAAAATCAGGTGGTTAAGAGTTATCTCCTCGTTCAGCCAGGTTTTTGCCCAAAAAAGCAGCGGAGCCATTTTAAGGTGATCCGTTACGTAACCCATGCCTACTTCTGAGTGTATTGAGAATGTAGGTGGGGGCGGAGCCAGACCGGCGACCAAGATGGTCGCCCGGGCTCCCGGCTCCGTCGACCTTCTTCCCCTACCGCCGGATCCTGCTATCTATTCTGCGCTGCTGTCAGGATCCCGAACGTCGGAGAGGGCGCTGCCCCTCCGTGTGAGACTCCGGCTGATTTTTGAGCCCTGAGGACGAAGTTATGCCCTCCTGAGCATTGCGGCCTGCACGAGCCCCGGAGCCGCGACCCTGCATGATGCAGCTGCCGGCCACGAATGGAACAACAGCGGCCACACAGACCCGGAAGGTGCCGGTCACCCGATATGGAGGTCCGCCCACCTCTGAACATGCACTCGGCATCCGTTTTGTTGGCCCTGGTATATCTCCGCGCTATGCTGGCTATCCATGCCTGTCGTGCCCCCTCCTCGATTGCTGCCTATGGATCGGGAAACCACGCCGTCGCTCTTTGTCTCCCTTACATGGCTTTGTGTACCCGCGTGCAGCCGCTGGTATCCTGCACTCTAGGGGATCGGAGCCGATTGATCCGCAGCAGTTCTGCCGGCGCCTTTGAGACCCGGGGGGCAAGTGTTGGTGGGGACACTCCTGTGGAGTGCTGTTGTGGCTTTCACTGTGGCTGAGAAGCGAGAGTGCGTATTTTGGAAGCCTCCCAGTTTGCTCTGTGATGGATCGTCCCATTGATACCTGGTACCGTGGCACATGGAGTGTCGGAGAATCCATCGGGCGTGTGTGTCTCGGAGTCTCGTGCCATGTTCTTACTCCGGTTGCTGCTATCGTCATCCACTCCTTACGAACTGCAATGACTAATCTTTTTGGATTGGACTTTGTTCGCTTGATCTGAAGCTGCCGGATGGGCTGTGGATGGCTTTCGAGTGTGTCGTGCCCTGATATATTGCAAGATTCCCTGCTTTCCTCCGGACTTACCTGTTTGCCTTATTTTTGGTATTTGCTTGTTTGACCCTGCACTGAACGGACTGGGATATGTCTACGTTATGGCTGGGTGGGTCTGGGTTGAATGGTGGCTATCTGTGTCTTTTGGTTGCTGCATGGGGGGCTCTCGTCTTAGCTATATGACTTGTGGAGCTGGAGTGGTGACTGTTATCCTGTTTTAGGTTGTTGCCTTTGACAATTTAGTAACAGCGCTGGGGTGTTTGAATTGCTGCACGGCGGTGTGGGGGAGGGGGGGGCCGGGGGCCTGTTCTGGGGACCCCTCACTGTTTTTTCTTCTCTTTCTTTTTCTCCTCTTTATTATATTTCTTCTCTCTTCTATATTTCGGGTTTAGATACTGGGCGACGGGCAAGCTGCTAGGGGGGTAGGTCGTAGCCACCTGCAGAGGTGCGGGGTGGGGGGTTGGGGGAGGGGTTTTATTGTTTTTCCCTTTATTGTTTCTATGGCCTTTTTCTTCGCTCTTTTGGTTTTTCTTTTCTTTCTCCTTTTTCTGGGTTCGGGATCAGTTTACTGGGTGGATCTTTGAGCTTTCATTGATTTGTCTTAATTTGTGTTTCAGCTGTTGTTGTATTGTGGGTGGAATTGGGCGGGCGTCTAATCGGTACTCGTAGTAATTGTGTGCATGTATATCCTGACTCTTTGATGCAGTGCCCATGTCTTATTTGTGATCGTCTTAATTATGTTGGAATTCTTGTTTGGCCCGCCCATTCTATAACTATAACTTACGATTCGGCACCTGATCCCCCGTTTCTTTATACTATATTTGAGCTTTTTCCGCTCTTGATGTCATCCTGCTCGAAAATTAAAAATGAACCTCACTTATCCTGACATATGATCGATGTGCGCCATGATACTATGTCTTGCACGTGCTGCCGTGCCCCTGGGATGTTCGGCTGAATAGCGGTGTACACTTTTACGTAAATAAAGGTTTTAAAAAAAATAAATTAAAAAAAAGAATGTAGGTGACGATTGCGGCAGAGACAGGAGAGATCTAAGAAACCTGTTTTCAGCAATTTGTATTTTGTATGGAGCTACATAGCCCCACATAGCTGCACCATAAGAAGCAATCGCCAAGCACTTGGATTTATAGATTTCTAGCATGGCCTCCATGGGTCTAGCTCCCAATCTCTTAGAGAAATTCAGGAGAGCCGTTGTAGATCTTACTACTGAATTGCTCTTTAGCTGCATCTGGGTACCCCAATTACCCTTCTCATCAAAAAGGACTCCCAGGTAGGAGAAGAAAGGCACCCTCGTCAATTCCTTGCCATTACATCTGAAGGTTTTAACCTTCATGTTCTTCTTCCGTGCACTGGCCACCATTACATGGGATTTTAAGATGTTAACTTTCAAATCCAGGGCCTCCATGAACAAGCCAAAATTGTCCAACAGCCTCTGTAAGCCCAGGCCCGTGCGCGCAAGTATAACCGCATCATCCGCGTACTAGAGGACCGGGATACCCAATCCCCTTATACGCGGAATGTCCAGTGTAGCCAAACCCAAAGATTTTTCTAGGGCGTTAATGTAGATCGTAAAAAGAGGAGGGGCCAGTATGTAGCCCTGTCTGACCCCCCTTCTAGAGCTGAATTGCCGAGTACATTGGCATTCCCTCGTGACCCTAACAGAGGCTGAAAGGTCCTGGTGAAGATCACTTAAATAATTAACCAAGGATGCATCTAAATCAATCTCACGCAAAATAAACCATAATTTTGAACGGTTAACTAAATCAAATGCCGAAGATAGGTCCATGAAACCCAAATATAAAAAACCCTCCCTAGCAACTGTATATTTGCTTATGAGGAGGTGTAAATTTAAACATTGGTCCATGGTGCCCCTAAGTTTTCTAAAACCGTACTGAAGGTTAGAGAGGACTCCCCTGTCCGTAAGCCAATCCCCCACTCTCTGGAGAATGACTCTGCCCAAGATTTTAACGGCAGAGTCTAGCAATGAGATCGGCCTATAACAGGAGGGGTCCCCTCTGTTCCCCTTCTTAAAAATAAGTACTATAACGGAAGAGGACCAGGAGGAAGGAAAACCAGCTGTTGATACTGCATTGAATACATTGGTCAAAATCTTTGCCCAAAACTGTGGATACATGATATACAAATCTGCTGGTACCCCGTCCGGGCCTGGAGCCTTATGTCTGGTTGTCTCTCTGATCGCCCTTTCTTCCTCGGCCATGTCGAACCTAAGCGGCATGGCATGCTTTGCTGTATCTGTGAGGGCGGGCGATGATCCCTTCTGATCTATGTCATAAATGCTCTTAAAATGTTGGAGCCAGCTATCATCGGGGATCGTGCAGTCCGTATCTAGGTTTTCCTGTTCAGAGAAGAACGGCTGGTTTATAATGGCCCAGAATTTCCTGCTGTCCCTTATCACGTCAACGGATTGTAGATTTTCCCAAGCTTCCTCCTTAATGTGGCGTTTGTGTAAGTCAATGGCGATTTTGTACTCCTTACCGAGGTGGGCTATTACGGCTCTGTTCCTCGGCCTACTTTTAAGTGCCTTCAATAAGGCACTGTGAGCCCTAGAACAATTATTATCAAACCATTTAAAGGCCCTCCTAGGTTGTATGCTGACGCCAGCCTCCAGATATTTGGCAATCTGCTTGCACACAGCTACATAAGCTTCCACAACATGGGCTCCTGCAGCAGTGCCATCCAAGCAGATAGCCAGATTGGCCTCAGTTTTATTTGCAAGGTCCTCAAAAAAAATTCTGGGACGACCCTATTCCATTTAATCCGTCTCCCCTGATCAGTGGACGATAGATCCCTAAGGCCCCCCCCCCCTTGTTGAATCATTTTGCTCCCTAAAAACATCGAGATCAACCTCCAGCAAAACCGGGTTGTGGTCACTGAAAGTTGAAGACACTACTCTATAGGCTATTGATTTAGCCAAAACCACTGGGGATAGGAAGATGTAATCAATAACGGAGTTTGCACCTCGCCCTATAAAGGTAGGGGCTCTCTCCTCTCCCTCGCCAGTACCTGGTTCAAATAAATTCATGTTGGAGAGGAGGGCCTCAAGGGCCTCTCCCTCTTTACTTTGCTCAAAATGGGGAACCCCCTCGCCGGTTGACCCTCCATACTTGTCACTATAACAGTCCCTCGAACAAGGATGTATATTCAAATCTCCCAGAAGTACCACCTCTGGGGGAGAAGACTGCTCCTGATTGTAGGCTGACAAAAATAATTCCAAAGCACTAAGGTGCTCGTTTTGAAATGGCCATCCCTAGCATTGTAAAAATTAATTAATAAAAATTTGTGCTGATCAGATACAGTCCATTCGATTATTAGAAAGTTCTTTGAATCAGTTTCAAGTTTTTTAAAAACACCTGCCAAATTAAGCGAGATAAGGACAAGCAAACCCCCTTTGGGTCTACCCACTGTCCCGGAAACCGCTGGAGTAGAAAAACTAATGTAGCCGTCCAGGAAAAAACTGGATGAGGTGTCCCAGGTTTCCTGGAGGGCAAGAATTTCGTGCTGCCTAATATACTCCAGCCAGATAGGATTTGTGCTTTTAGATCTAATACCCGCCACATTCCAGGTCAAACATTTACATGAGGGTGTCTGGGCTCCTACCTCATCCCTCCCTGCTGCCAGACTTGGAGGTAGTCAATCGTTCGACTCCATAGGGGACAGAGGAGAGAAACGATTAGATAAACCTATCTCTACTGTGGGTAACCCACCAAGCTGAAGGACTGGGGAATTGTTAGAAGGACCCTTTTCCACACACCGTGACAACTACTGTGTGGATATTTGCTGTGGGATAGTATTAGCCTGGTGAGATAACATCCACTGGCTGGTGCAAGGGGGAGCATCCCAATGTGACACCAGAGATTTATCTGTTATTCTGACTGGCCTAATTGGTGGATAAAAAAACCCAAGGGGGAGTGGTCTAATGCCCTTATTCGTCAGGGCTGAAGCATCTCAGAACAATCTCTCAGCACTGGCCTGGTTGTTAAAATTTACCACCACGCAGTCCCCTGGAATAGATTTTAAACATCGCCCCACCCAACTAACCCTCCTTGCCATAATAACAGTACTCGTGATGTCTGCACCTCCACTACTAAACTGAGAACACCATTGCTTAGCCAATAACATGAGGTCATGGGTTGTTTCGTTTAAGCCCCCCTTACTGGTGGTACTCCTGTAAAGACAGCCACTAAGGGGGCCGCCTGCGGGGGCAACTCCAGATAACTGTCCCTGTGAGGGACCGGCCTAAGACCATCTAAACTGTTGTTTCTCCAGTTACTATCTCCACGATTACTATTCACTGTACCAGCCCTCATGGGTACCTGCCCACTGCAGGGTCCCACTATTTCCGGGCTTCTATCCCTTGAGGCTACAGGGCCCTTGTTCAATGTATTAGGCATGGGCACATTAGTGGTTACATTTTGAGAAAGTACCGAGATCCCCTTTTGACCTGACTGTAGTTTCAAAAAAGCATCAATTTTTTCACATTTGCTCAAAAGTCCCGCAACACATACATTCAATGTGTCCACAATGTCTTTCACAATGGCCACCAATGCGGGTTCGAGTCTTGATGAAAATAAGTCCTCAACAATTTTACAAACGTGGTCCCTTATGCTGTCTTCCAGATTTAAAGCCTTACCCGTTGCACATTTCCGTCTAGATGGTTTTAACGTTGACCTACGCTTGTGCGTCTGCTTAGGTGGTGAAACAAATAGGGATGTGTCCTTTAGGAGAGGGGGAGGGTGTGAAGAACTTAGGGGGACATTCGAGGGCTCCACAATAGGAGGGGGTTTTAGAATCACGATTGTTGGTTCCAGCGGGACACTCGGGCTGTGGTCTGTTTCTAGTGCTGGCTCAATGTCAACAGAACCCAACCCCAGTTCTTTCTCAGCACTCCCGAGTTATTTGGTTAAAGCCCCACAGTTGAAGTCAAGTATGAAATTATAGAATCAGACTTCCTAGGTATCTTAGCATTTTTGCCCTCATGAGCTTCCCGACATAACTGCTTTCTCTTACCCATAGTAGATGTCAGTGGGGTGGCCCAGCCTGGCCTCTGCCGACCTCGGACTGCCACAGATGGCCCGCCCTTTGCCCTGGCTTCGCCCGGCTTGTCCCGCGACGCGGAGGGCAGTGTCGGCTAAATACGCCTCCTGGCGCTTCAGCTGCTTCGATTAGGCGCGCCGCCGCTGGGGCTGCCGGGAGATGTGGTCCCGGGGCGGCGGCAGCGCTGTTGATGATGCCTGATGACTCCTGGCGGTGGCAGCTGAAAGGTAAGCCCCCCGGGAAAGTGGGCTTGCTGGTGGCGTGAGGCTACTGCCGGCTTACTGATGGCGTGAGGCTACTGCCGATGTTCCCCGCTCCGTCGAGGGCAGTGTCGGCTAAATACGCCTCATGGCGCTTCAGCTGCGTCGATTAGGCTTGCAGCCGCTGGGGCTGCCAGGAGATTTGGTCCCGGGTCCGCGGCAGCGCTGCTGATGATGCCTGATGACTCCTGGCAGTGGTGGCTGAAAGGTAAGCCCCCCCGGGAAAGTGGGCTTGCTGATGGCGTGAGGCTACTGCCGGCTTACTGGTGGCGTGAGGCTACTGCCGATGTCCCCCGCTCTCTCGAGGGCAGTGTCGGCTAAATATGCCTATTGGCGCTTCAGCTGCGGCGTTAAGGTGCGCCGCCGCTGGGGCTGCCGGGAGATTTGGTCCCGGGGGGCGGCAGCGCTGCTGATGATGCCTGTTGTCTCCTGGCGGTGGCGGCTGAAAGGTAAGCCCTCCCGGGAAAGTGGGCTTGCTGGTGGCGTGAGGCTACTGCCGGCTTACTGGTGGCGTGAGGCTACTGCCGATGTTTATCTCAAATGTGATAAAATATCCGGCGATAGCGGCTTAATGCGTGAATATCGCTGTAAATCCAGCGATATTCAAACATCATCGCCAATAGGGTCTTAAACAGAATATCCACCTCCCATTGGATATACAGGTTAAGAAGTGGTCTGAGCAGGCGTTAGCTTTTGCCGATATTCGCACTTAGTGCACATTTTTTTATCGCTTCGCCTGCGTTGATAATGGCCGATAGCGATGTGACTGTGACTGCTTTCAGTCGCTAACAGGTTGGGTACGCCCACTTTGCATGTCATTAGCAATAAATATAGCTGACATGCAAAGCGGGCCCCAAACCGGTCGCCATTGCCTACAAGCTTTCGCTAACTGTTGTTAGCGACAGCTTGCTAATAGGGCGATAAAATTATCGCCGCTTTCGCGGGAAAAATTCCTGCTAAAGCCACGATAATGCCCTTGATAATATGCCCCTCAGTTCTTACAGAGCCCTGATTTCGGGTTATCATTATTATCATACTTCCAAATCTAGACATCTAGGTCTTTATATGTGTTTTGAATTTCAGACATTGATTACATCTGTGTCTTCCCAGACTCTGCAAATACTGGATGAATATAGTCCGGTTTGCTATACTCGAACTGTGTTGGATAACCTTGAGCGGGCTGTTGCAGCAGATTGAATCCAGTTCAAATGGTGTGTTGACATTTTTAGGTTAGGAAGTAAGAATACTATATAGAGTTTTGAGTATGGGCTACAGCACTGACCCTCCCCACCTACAGTTCAACATTTTTAATTTAAAATTTATAATGTATAGCTTGGTTTGAAATCTGGGTCTGAAGGAAGAATTATGCTTCAACTTGGGGCACAGTACATGTATTATTTGTATTATTTAAATCAGTGTGATATTCTAATACTAAATCTTACAGCTGCAGTGCAGCTGAGGCAAAGCATTCACAGTTTATGCAATTAGCAGCCTCTCGGCTGAAAGGAGGCTGTGCCCTGCTCACATCCTCCAGACACCCTCGGTGCACACCAGCGGAAAGGTCACTGACATGTCAAGCACGCGAAAGGATGTGACATGAGCTTTTAGACAGATATATCTCATAGTGTGCCAGCAAGGCGGTGTAATGATGGTGTGTCATGGGCACACTGCCCCTTCCTCACAAAAGAACTGACATACACATATTCACATCAGTGAGTTATATCAACTTACCATACCATTTCAGGAAATTTTCTTTCCCAAGCACCCGTAGACAAACTTTCACACTCATCAAATATGAAAAGTTCAGCAAATGTTCCACTATGTAATACACTTTTTAGGACGAATCCCAAAATCTTAAGTGATTTTCATCGTGTGTGCCAATCTTCCTTAACATATGCTCTTTTTGGGTGAGAAATTTGACTTTTGTATCAAGTGTTGTGATAATTAATGCTGTTCTGGTTAGGTCTGGTTGTACTGGGAACAGATCCACGGAGCGTTAAAGAGTATGCCGGCCCTACACTATATGATGGGGAAGTAACCACTAGTTTCTAAATGCCATGCCAGATACCTGACATAGCACAAAGAGTTAGGAAGACAATACCGTTGGTGGTGATATCCGGAAGGAATGTTAATGGTATGGAACTATAATTTGCCTCATATATTGACAATATACTGTAATGCTTTCTGTCATATGCATATGGTTCTTCATGCGTAGCCTCAATATGATCTCCAAGCATTTGTAGGACTGTACTCCGATACTCACTGTATGTAAGCCAAGATTGGTTATTTGTGAATACGTCTTTCAGGTGCTATTTGGATTGCCCATTTGAATTGAACATGAAAATGTTAAAAATAAAAGTTTAAAAAAAAAAATAATGCTGTTTTGGTTCAGCCAGTGCCCAGTTCTATTATTTCTTGCATTTCAAATTCTTCTTATCAAGACATTTGCTAAACCAAATATTGTTAGTTTTCCACAGTGATGGTAGAACGTGTCTGTTCAAGAGCCACAATGTGCTTATCTGTATTTGGTTGTGCACCATAAGTGATTTCCTGATGTCACTAGGATTGTCCACAAAAGTAATTTACATGGAATTTGTTCGTAAATTTATTTTCTGTATAAACACTAAAGAAAAAAAATATTCCCCTTTCTGAATCCATTTTCGAAAAAGGAAATGAATGAAAATCGGGTCTTTCTTTGAATTGGATGGTGTCCTACAGGACTACAGAGTCAATAGCTCTTTAGAATAACAGAGTAGAGAGTTAGAAAAACAACAAGCATTTGCAATGCAATAGGTATCCTGCATTTGCGAGAGTTTGAGCTTTTGGCATTGTAAATGACAATGCCTTTTATTTCTGTGTTTTGAAAACCTGCAAGGGGTGCGTAAATATGCACTTAGTACTTATAGTCCTTGCTTACAATATGCAAAGCTGGCAGTAAAAGAGGAGCATTTACTGCCAGCCTTGCTTCTCCTAAGTAAAAAGGGCCTTATTTATGAGACCATATGCCGTTGTTGCGTCACTTTTTTGTGAAGCAGCTGTGACATAAAAAATGTGCCACACTGCGTCCTATGACAAAGTGATGAATCTAGGCAGATGCGTCACTTTGTAAACCTTTGTGCTACCTTATACTTGCATCAGGTATAATGTATGCAGGGTGGGCATATTCCCCTGTAAAAAAGGCTGGTAAAAGTAGAACTTATGACTTCACTACATCAAATTCTTACACCTGCTGCACAGCAGGCATAAGGAGTGACGCAGGCCCTTTTACATGGGACTTGCCCATGTGTAATGGCACATTGCTGGAGTTGCATCTATTTTGTGACACACTCCAGCAATGTATTGATGACTGGGTAAACAAATACGTCAGGATTCGTGACGTATCTATTCATTCCTTGCTTACATGGAGAGCCATAGTTTAAACACAGCTGCGTTTCCCTCATTGTTTCTGTGGAGGAATGCAGACTGTCTAAACCAGCACAAAGGAATCCGTAGCGATGACGAATCTAAGAAATTAAAATCATTACTTTCACGTGTGAAGTCTAAAATAATTGCTTTTTGTTCCTCTAACTTTCGCAGGTTGAAGTGAGGGGTTTTGTTTTTAAGATAGGGCCAGCACTGGTTATTTCTGGAGGCTGGCTTAGCCCACTTGTGAAGGGGCCCTACGTCATGTACCACACCAACATCAATGCCTGCCTTTGTAGCGTGCAGCACATTACATTTTGGGACATGAGGTTCTGTTTCAAAATTGAAAATCGCAACATGCAAAGTTTTGGGGCTAAAGGCAGGAAAGATATCACACATAGCCACTTGTTGGCCGTTTATTGTGCAAAGCCTCACCATATTATATGGGTTAAAATACCACCTTACTATACATTCTAAGGATATTGTACATCATCTTGCAGTTCCGTGTACAATAAAGGTACTCGGCCTGCAGACTTGCACCTCTCTACGGTCACATAACTTCTCTGTGACTTGCAATGTCCTTATAATATATACGAGGGAGTATTTTAATCCCATGTATATCACCTTTTCATTTCTAAGTTTAAAATATGCAAAGCTATTCGAGTATATCTGTCTAGTGTATAGCAACGTTTGTGCAAGAACTATCATTCAAAAACCCAAAATCTAACAGGTACCCCCTACTCAATTTTAATAATTCCTATATAAATGTTTCTCTTTAAGTTCAAAAACCACATATAAATTCTTTCACATTAAAAAAAACGTATAGCTAAATCACAAACTCTGTGGACTGTGCATTTCATTTGCGGGAGATACACATTACAGCATTTACGAGTCCCTTTACCTTTTCAAGTACTCTGCACTGTTAACATGCTCAGGTAGACTCTCCTGTGGTGAATTCCGGACGACGTAATAAAATTACAATAAGCATTAAGGAAGCCATTTCCTATGGGTTTACATGGTGACATGGTATTCTTATGATTCGGTAAGGCATATAGAACCCAAACAAGTTTAATTTATCTACGCCTCCTTATTTAGCAAATTGTAATGCTCTCAGAGGTCATAGCAGGCATCTCCGCTTGCTGTTCACCCACTTTTCTTTATCCTTGCTCACATGGCCATTCCTCCAAGTGTCACTCCATGCATTCCTGAGTAGGCACAGTGTGAGACGTATCACACTGGGCCTACTAGTGCTTCCGGGGAGATACTTTCAATTCAGCTGATCGCCAGAAACCGGTCCTAGGATGCTTGATTCTGGTCCAGGGAAGACATGGCTTGGCAGTTCGGTCTGGACTGTTCCCATGAGGCACAGGGTCAAGACTGATTTGCATATGGCCATGTCTGAACTGGGGTGGCTTGGTGAGCAAAATAAAGATTGATTAAACCCAGATCTATGACTGGGGGTGAATGTTTTGCCATTGTGCAACATTCCGTCCATCACCTTGTGTGTTTTGCTGTTCACCCTATGTGGGAAGGGTATGCCCAGACGTGGGTCCCGTGCTCACTGCGCCACTGGAGTCAAGCTATCCTGGCTTAAGACGGCTGATAGCCAGAAACCAGTCCTAGGATGCTTGACAGGTCCAGGGAAGACATGGCTTGGCAGTTCGGTCTCGACTGTTCCCAGGGACAGGGTCAAGACTGATTTGCATATGGCCATGTCTGAACTGGGGTGGCTTGGTGAGCAAAAAAAGATGGATTAAACCCAGATCTATGACTGGGGGTGAATGTTTTGCCATTGTGCAACATTCCGTTCATCACCTTGTGTGTTTTGCATTACTAGAGGGCAGCAGTATGACCATAGGGGCAGAGATGGGCTTTAAATCTGCTTGCTGACATATCTCTTGCCCATGTCGGTTTTTGCTAGGCCAGTGGTGTGGAGGACTACAATAAGTGAGTGAAATAAGTATTTAGGACTAATTAGCCTGTATTTGTGGTGAAGGGGGTTCATTTGGAAGGCAAAGCGCAAGATGAAATGGTCAAAGCATAGATGTTTGCTAAGCAATTGAGTATGCCATCTGTCTCTTTAACGGGATATGTGCAAGAGGAACAGCATCTCTACGAATCTCAGATGGGAGAAGAAATACAGAAGACTATTTACCCAAAATAAAAACACTTACACCATCTCAAAGCTTACAAGTGTGATACCATGCTTTGCATATTGAATGTTTTGCCATGTTTGGTGCATAAATATGCACAGTAGCGAGGCTCTTCCCAGAATATAAGTAGCACTCACTTTGGGAGTATTCTTAGGCCAGAAATGTCAGGCACTTAATTGGGAATATGAGTCCAGGATAAATTTAGGGCAGCTTCCTCTAATCATCTGAATTATAGAAAGACACTGGAGATTTAATTACAGAGGGAACCAGGCTGCACAAAAACAGTCATGGTGCACCACAAACTATCTACAGGCCTCACCAGTCCATGCACTGCTACCAATTTGGCATGTATTGGTTATTCTGTACGCCCCATCCAACCAATCGCCACCGTGGTCCTCTCCGTGCCTCACTCATCTAACCCCCTTATTTAGCAAATTGTTATTCTTTCAGCTATCGTAGCAGGCATCTCCGCTTGCTGTTCCTCTGTGGTCAGATGGCCATTCCTCTAAGTGTCACTCAACGCTTGCCTTCCGTCTGTTTCTCTAGCTTATATAGCCCCTTTCAGTACCAGCACACCAATTGTCATTTCTTGGGTGACCCTTGTGGTGGGTGAATAAAGAAGAAGGTACCACACAAGATATTGATCCCATGTGACCAGTCCTTCTACACCCCAAGGGGTCCAATACCATAAAAGCAGTAGGTCTGTGTGGCTCCCCTTTGTGGTTGGTAATATAAACTGTCACAAGCCTATTCCCCAAGCCCCCCCTACCCTTTTGGATAAAGTGTGTGCATTAGGAGTTAGGCCTGGCTGGCGAATGGTGGATTGTTTGTGTGTGACAGAGTACAAATGTATGAAAGAGTTCAAACAATATAGTGAGTGTCTGTGACAGAATGTGTATGTGTGTTAGTGTTGGACCTGGCCCTTATTGCAGGGTTATCTCTAAACCTTTTGCCTTCTTCCTTCTATTTGTTCTGACCCGATTTTGTTGGTTTTAGGACTTTGGGCACTTTACCAGTGCTAAAGTGCATATGCTTTCTGCCTAAATTGTATTGGTGATTGGTGTATCCATGGTTGGCATATGTGATTTACTAGTAAGCCCCAAAAAGGTAGGACATGTACTCGTGTGTTTTACATGTCCTGATACTGAAATACTGCTAATTTCGTTTATCACTATTGCACGGCCTATCTCTTCCATAGGCTATCATTGGGGCTGCCTTGTAACATCTTACAAGTGTAAATTCCAGTAGAGAACAGATTGAGATTTGGAATTTGGGATCTCTAAGCTCACAATTTTAAAATACATCTTTTGGAGGTGTTGTTTTTTAAATTGAGTGTTTGAAAATGCTACTTTTAGAAAGTGGGCATCTTATTGCTTTACCATTCCGTGCCTCTGCCTTTCTGCGGAATCCACATCTGGGTGTGGTTGACAGTTCGGCTCTTGTGCATTCACTTTAGACAGTCACACAAAGGGAGCTGAGGTGCGCCTTAGATATCTTGATGGGCCATCACCAGACTGAAGGGCCTTCCTGAGCTAGAGTGGTGGGAGGAGTTCTCACGGACACCTGAATAGGGCTGTGTCTGTCCGCACACAAAGCTGTCTACAACCCCCCTGTAGTGTGTCTGAAGCCAGGTCAGAGAAAGGTAGGGTCTTGTGCACTACAAAGGCCTTCCTTTGAAGTTTGCCTACCTCAAAGGCAGAAAGGGGTTTACATATTAGACCTCTGACACTCTCAAAGGAGATCACTTCTGGACTAAGGAGACATTCTGCCACGAAGAAGAGCTAGAGAAGCTGTTAGGACGGACTATCACTTAGCTGTGTACTTTGCTGTGTTGGCCTGCTCCTTGCTGCTTCTGTCTTGGGCAGTTAAAGGACTGTACTTTGTTTCCTTCATTATGCTTGTCAAGGTTCTCCAAGGGCTTGGGTGTGCTTCCCTACTGCTAGGAAGTCTAAGGCCCATCAAAGACTTCGTCTGCAGCCCCTGAACTCCTATGCAGGAAGTTCTGACCTGCCGAGTGGTGCTAATTCCAGTCCTTTGAAGATGGCTTTTGCTGCAAAGAATCAAGAAAATCCATGTATCAACCACCAGAGCCTGCCTTTTCCGAAGCAGCACCGCCGTGAGGTTTACAAAACAACACATCACCACAGTGCGGTCAAAGAATCAACGCAGAACCTGCCTTGCACCTGAAAGATCACTGCCACCCGGGTCCCGAGCACCACATCACCAACATCCGTGTTGCACGCTTTGACTCTGACGCAGGCCCTGCTATGGAGATGAAGGAATCAATATATCATCTGCTCCGCACCTTGAAAATCGATGCAGCACCTATTTGGCACCACCGCATCGACCTAGCACATTGGGATTTTCGCCGCATTGCACCTGTGCGAAAAGTTCTGCATTGAAGTTGCCCAGCAGTAAGGAACCAAGGCCGCATATCCGGATTTCGACACATCACCTTCTCTCACAGGAAGGAACCGATACTTCACCTCCCCTGGCAGTAAGGCACCGACGCATCACTTACCCTGGGAGTAAGGGACCAACACATTGCTTTGCTATTCCGGCATTTAACTTTCCCTGCGCCTGTTTTCGTCTTTTATTTTTACGCAGCCCAGGAACTTTGTGCTAGAAGTGATGTATCTATAGATTTATATGAACTGAACTGTTTTTAACCTATAAAAGTGATATCTTTACTTGTGTATGTTGGATTTTTGTTGATTTGGGCTTGTGTCTGTCAGATAATTATTTATTAATTTCCCAAACTGGTGTGGTGTCCATTTGTAGTGTTTTCACTGTGTTTGTATAAAAGCTTTATACATTGCCTTTGAGACAAGCCTAACTGCTCGTGCCAAGCTACCAGGGTGGTGAGCAGAGGTCAACTTTGCTGTGTGACTCCGTTACCCTGACTAGAATAAGGGTCCCTACATGGACAGGGTGCAAACCATTGCCAACTAGAGACCCCAATTTTCAACAGTTATGCTTGCAAGTGTGCTGCTCACTGGAATTTGTGGGCTGTATCAAATCCAGCCACTTAAAAAGATCTTTAGTCAGCATGGTGAACAGAATTCTCAGGGTGCATAGAGGACAGTGTAAGAGTAGAGTGTGCGCGGTGTCTGCAGAATGGACAGGAGGAGAGATTTGGCAATGAAGTAACAACATTTTTGAATCTTAAAATAGATATAATTGCTTACATTTCAAAAGTGGTTAATCTTGTGTCTTTCTTCTGCTGCCTGTAATTGTTCCCGATTTATATTCAAAATTAGGCCCTTTGGTCCAGGTTATGCCAGTACCTCAGTGAATCTGGCTCCCATGGCTTTGGGGGACTGGCCATGTGCGGGCTGCAGCAGTTGAGGAGAGCGAACCTAGACAGTGGGCTGGTGTGGATGAAAGGACCAACATGAGGCTGTTGGGGATACAGCAACTGGAGTGTCAGTTGGAGTGCTGGATGGGATGGTTTAACAAACTGCTTATTCTTCACAGCACACACGTAAACAGGAGAAATAACATGCACATGTGCCTTCGCAGAATTTTGGTGGAGGTCATTTTGAATGAGGGAAAATGCTATAGACTTAGCCTATTAATAAAAACATGGTTCATGCAGTAGCTATTGAACACAGTGAGCATTTCATGATGCTTCATCAATATTATTAGCCAATACTATTAAAGCATTGTAGAGGAGTCTTTCCCTTCCAAACTGCCACATCATTGCATTTTTTAAGTGACCGATCTCCCCTCAGGAGCCAACAGGAGTACGACAAGCACTGTTTTGTGACGGCAGCATACAACTTCTGCTCAATCAAATACTGTACTCAACTTTACCATTACAACTTCCAGTAAAGGGCTTGAAGAAGGGCCAGTAAATTCTGTCAATAACCAGGAGATGACGGCTACAATTAATAGTGATTTCAATTTCAACGTTTTTCAATGTGTTTATAGTCATCTCTTTGGTGCCGTCATATCCCAAGATTGCAGTTTTTAGTGACTATTACTTATTTGTTTTAGAGATACTTAGGTACAAGAAATTAGAATTGCAATAGGCTCCTAGGGCCATAAGAAGACATTGGAGATCAACATCTATCCCGTCTAGCAGGAAAGTGTCATCAACGTATCCCAGGAAATGTACGGACATCCCACCCAGTTATGTGGGGCTTGATCTGTCATTCCTAAAGCTGTTCTGAAGTCTGCCACATACAGCTTCAATAACAGGGGAGAAAAAGCATCCCTGTTTAATGCCCTTATTTGTTTTTGTTTTTTGGTCGAAGATAAAGTTACCTTGTCCTAGTTTAATACATATCCACGTCTCATTACATAATTGCTGTATGGCCCCTTGATAATGTGTCAAGATTAGCAAGTAATGTGTTGCGAATCTCCCTGGGATACAACTTGCTCCATAGAAAGTCTTCAATAATTGTATCAAAGGCGATTTGAAAATCTATGAAGCAGACATACAACAGAGTATTATCGGAGAAAGTATGGGAGTCAATCAGCATGGTTAAGGCTACTATGGTGTAAATTGTTGCACCCTCTTCATGGAAACCTGTCTGCAAACAAGGAATTAGTAGTTTTTTTGTTAACCCAATTCAATTCAATTCATTTTATTATGATTTCGAATTTCGAAGAATTCCACATAACATTACAATAAAACATTAATTCATAAAAAAACAGTATTAAAAACCCATGAGGTTACACCCTGTAATAATCCTACATTACACACAGTACATAATATTTTTTTCATTAAACCCCTAACTTTAGTTACGAATAAATACTGAAATAAACAATTTTCCTAAAATGACCTCCTCCCTAAAGGAACTAATCTCTGATGATCATTAAATATGTCACTTCGAGGGACAGAAATCTTCTAATCATTATCTAGTGAGGAACACTATTGGCTGACTCCCTAATTTGATGAAGAGATCTAATCTAATCTACGATTACATTTGGACAGCGCATCGTTAAGAAATTATGTATAGTTCATCCAATATACGTTTAACGATAATCAAAAAATAGTAATTAAAATCTTGTTTTTAAAATCATATTTTTGGGAGATGAAGTTTAAATGAAGATAGCGGCCAGTTTTTATAAAATACCATGTAAAGTGCCCATGCTTTCTACATTGTGCTGACGCAATAAAACCTTAATCTTTATCCAGGGCTTATACCTAATTCGACCCTTTTGGCTTTAGCCCAAGATTAATAAACTCAGCTACATTTATACAAATGTTATCCAATATACAGGCAGCAGATTAACAAAGGCAAGAGAAATTAAAACATTTCTTATGTCGAGGACAGAGAACAGTGTTAACAACAGATGATTTTGTAAAGTGCTACTGAGAGTGCAAATATATCAAGATAAAGTGCTAGTGCATAGATGCCCTAATCCTGGACAGAGCCCAGAATGATTATCTTGCATCAATATAACCAAAATAACTCAAAAGCTGCACAAGAAAGCAAACAGGATTATTAAACACACTAATAAATAATTGTTACTTATCGTATGTTTCACGAGTTAAAAATGCTTAAAGTACTCAAAAATGCTAAAACAAGGGAAATTATACAAGGTACTACATAATCCACTGATCACCCTACTTATTGGCTACTAATATACATTTAAAAATTCTTTAAAAAAACAGAAAATCTTAAAACATATCTGTTCTGACGGAGGGTGCAGAAGAAAGTTGCATGCCTGTTCTGCTGTTGAAATATTATATTGTAAAAAACCATGCCTTAGAAATTTGCGTCGTATTGAACTAAGTGCTGGGCACACAATCAAAACATGATTAAAATCTTGGATGCCACCATTGCATAAATCACAAAGTCTTTCATTTTTGGGGATACCTTCCCAGGCTCCTGTTAATATCCTCAACGGCAACAAATTCGTTCTGGAGAGTAGAATCACTCTGCGTACACCTTGATTCAGGTTCCAACGAACATACGGCTGAGGATTTTTAATAATTGAGCTCTCCGCTATGCAGTCCAGTCTGCCATTTCCTCTGCATATTTTCAAATCTCTTTCTCGTGAGATCACATATATGGATTTTTTAATTAATTGCTTTAATGCTATTTTGTTTAAAACTGCTGCCCCTACTAAGTCCAAACCAAAAATGCTTAACACTTTTAAATAGTTTCTAAAAATTACACTTTTACACAATAAATTATAAAAAATTTCCTTGTGCAATGCTAGCCTTAACAGGTTTTCTTGACCATTTATCAAAGCGTTACACCACCTTAAAGTCCCTGCCAATGACAAAACATACGTTGAGAGAAGGCCAAATTCGAGCCTAAGAGCCGCAATTAATGCAGCATTACTCAGGTTACATATTTGACGCCAAATTTTACCTTCCACTTTCTCAAACTTAGCCCACTCACATTCGTCAATTGTTTCACATGCGTAATTCAGGGTCTTTATTTTGTACACTGCAATAGTATGTGAAAAATGTCTTTTTTTTGTTAACCAATTCTTTCAGATCATCTAATGGAAGTGATCAATAGGCTTTCACATCAACGTTGATTAGGGAAATCATTCTATATGTTTTTGGGTACGTTTCGCAACCCTTTTTATGTAGAGAGTATAAGATTTAGCCCACCCATGAGAAATTAATTGGTGAATTTAAAAAAACAGTCATCTTAACAATAGATGGGTTGGCTATAAAATATATGTAGAATTGACTGGGACAGAAAATAGACCTGCAAACCAAAATAAAAGAGAAACCCATAAGTGAATTAAAAAGTGGCTCAAGTTTGGAAACTGGGGCAGATTTGATCTTGGATAGATACGCTGTATACATTTTTTGCACGGAATCGAAAATTGCGTAGATTGAGCCTGCTACAGATCGTTTGTTTTACTATTTCTGGCAATTTAACAGAAACAAGCATTGGCATAGCCAATAGGTCTCGCTTTTGGGACCTTATAAGTATTTAGTTATGCAGCACAATATCCTTGGTGCAACAACACCAACTGTTGCATGGGTAATCACTTATAAGGTCCCAAAGGTGAGACCTATTGGCTATGCTAATGCTTGTTATTAAACTTAGCATGGAGCTGTCCACTGATGAGCGACTAATGGGGAGTATATTCAAGGACCCATTAATGGCATCACTGGGATACGTGAAATAGGTTGTAAAGAGTGAGCCGAAAGTTGTGAAACTCGGATTACTGCGCAAACACTGACTGACTGGATTACAGTTCTAGCCACATGTCGAACACACGCTGAAACTACAATGAACTGCTGCCCACAACTTCCTGACCCAAGGATATTTGGGGCACCCTAAAGGCGTATCTGGCTGGTGTAGAACCAGATTAAGAGACTGATATGACACCCCAAGGTGGGCCTCTGGCTTAGATACTCCCAAAAAAGGTATAAATGCAATGCATTAGATCCTTAGCAAGGGGTGAAAGATAACTGTTTTTATTTATCGGATGTACAATAAAAATATTTTTTTAAAGGATGTGGACAATCAGCACAACAAATGTCTAAATAATAATGCATTGTTTTCAGTCACTGAATTGAACAAACTTCAACAGACAGTTGTACAGAGTACAGTGAAGCAGAGGAAGAATGTTTGAGAGGAGTACGGAGACGCATATTCAGTGAATGCCTGTATTGCCGGTGAATGTGATGGACGATGGAGAGTGCACGGAAGGTCCCACACGAGGGAGGTTAAGCATGGGACACAGGACGCCAAGTCCCTGGAGCTCAGGTTGTAGGCTTGGGATTGAAAATGTTTTACAGTACTATTGTGAAGGGGTGATGACGAAACAAATGGACGTTATATCACTGTAAAATGCAAAATGGACATTGCTCATAGGTACTAAGCCCTATGTCGCATGAAAGTGCCGGGGGGGAGGGGGGGAGTTGAATTACTGCACAGTTGCAGATAGGAGTTATCCAATAGTAATCTTGAGATAAAGGGGGGGGGCACCATTAAAGAGGAAAGGGAAAACAAGGAAAATGGTAAAGTCGTTAATCATATTGTATCGATGATGTAAAATATTGTATGTACAGCGGTAGACGGCATGTATATATGGTAAGAATGCCCCTGCTATGGCAATAAATACATTTTCAAAAAAAAAAAAAAGCAGAGGTAGAATGTAAAAGTTCCCTATGCAGGTAACATTGTTTGCGCCTGAAAGGATTTACATGCACATATACACTGGGTATTGATAGATTACATCCAAGTAATTTATCAAAATGTTGCTGAGAAATAGTGCAAATAAATCCAACTTTGGCTAAAAGCACGGATGAAGATTCGATGTAGTCAAATGCAATCATAATGGGAACTTGAGCTTAGTACTCAAGGAAAATAAATAAGTGATCCAAACAGTGGCACTCCTCTCATCAGCGGACCGCAGAATCAATTATTTTTCAAGATGGCGACTATGGGGCCGATTTCGATGTCAGACGGAAACGTGTCCGACCGCCATGGTCGTGGGAAAAATACTCCCGACCGCATCGCGGACAAACCGCCGGTGCGTTTAGGATTTTTCCACCATCACACACCGACCGCGGCGGATGGATCACACCAAAGACCGCTGCACGTGGATGGTACCACAGAAAAAATGTCCGCCGCGGACGCAACGCCCGCGGAAACAGACCCAACCTCCGCAAGGCCTATGGAGGGACCGGCCGCACGATTAGGATAACCCCGCAAACCCAGCGGAACTCACCACCGTCCACGACCGCCGCGGAAAAAATTCATCGACAAACGGAACTTGACTGCAGAAGAACCAAACGAACATCACCTCTGTTGTCAAACCGAAACAAAAATGGCGGACAGAAGGAAATAGTAAACCAAAAAAAAAGGGGACACACCTACCTGGAAAACCCACCCCCAACAACTCCACGCCCCAATGACACACCCCCAGCACAAACAAGAGCATCCAAGTCTCCACACCCACAGAACACCTGACTGCAAAAAACCATTGGGACACAACCACCACACAGATTATAAAAGGAATCCCTCCCATCACCACAATCCTTTGCATCACAGCACAGCTGCAAGAAAGAGGCACACATCACACACAACTGACACACACAAACACACATACAACCTGCACACCAACACACCCACCACACCAACCAGACACCACAATCCCTACATACCACACACCTGCACACCCAACACCGCCAACACCTTGCACATCACACACCATGGCCCCCAAGAAAAACACAAAGTTCACAGAGAGTGAGTTGAAGGTCATGGTCGATGAAATCCTCCGTGTAGAACCACATCTGTTCGGTACCCTAGTCCAGCCGACCACCTAGGCAAACAAGACCACAATGTGGGACAGGATAGTGACCAGAGTGAATGCTTCAGGGACCGTGCCACGCACCAAACACGATATCCAGAGGCGGTGGCACGACCTCAAGGCAAGGGTGAAAGGCATCAGGGCCAAGAACCACCTGCGGGCACACCAAACTGGCGGTGGCCCTCCCATGGATCCAATACCATACACCCAATGGGAGGAGAAGGTGCTAGCCACAATGCACCATGAGAGCCTGGAAGGAATAGACGAGGGAGTGGAGGCTGGTAAGTACAAACCAATGACCACCATCACACTGTAATGTCCTGCCTCGCACAACTGCTAAGACACATCTCCCAGTCTCCAATCCATGCATGTGGACCACACAGTCACCCAACTGTGAACCCCCAGGGCTCAAATGCACCCACCATGATTAACCACAAATGTAGCCTCCTACGTTCCCAGGCATGCATGTGGTCAAGCAGCTAACACCACAACTCCCAACAGGCCCCCATGTCCACAGGGAGGGAGGGTGGGTGAGAGGCCAGCACTACAACTCCCAGCAGGCCCCCATGTCCACAGGAAGGGAGGGTGGGTGAGAGGCCAGAACTACAACTTCCAACAGGCCCCCATGTCCACAGGGAGGGAGGGTGGGTGAGAGGCCAGCACTACAACTCCCAACAGGCCCCCATGTCCACAGGGAGGGAGGGTGGGTGAGAGGCCAGCACTACAACTCCCAACAGGCCCCCATGTCCATAGGGAGGGAGGGTGGGTGAGAGGCCAGCACTACAACTCCCAACAGGCCCCCATGTCCACAGGGAGGTAGGGTGGGTGAGAGGCCAGCACTACAACTCCCAACAGGCCCCCATGTCCTACCCCAGAGCTAAATGGAGTCCTCCACCATGTGCTGACCAGTGCATTTCCCTCTTCAAACTTACAGGTAGGTTGCCATCTTCACAGGGAGGGGTGGGTGTGAGGGGGAAGTCTGTACTCCAAATATAAATGTGCACCCTCCACCCTCATGATTGCAGCTAGGAGCAACACAACACATGGCTACGTAGTAACTCCATGGTGAAAATGTGACATAAAACATGGGACAGGTGAGCCTGCATACTGCATTCTTCAAACAACAAACAAGTACCATATGTCCACATAAGGACCCACAAATAACAGACCATTGGACACATGGAAGAGAAGCGTCACATCTGCACACATCAAAGAACTTGCAAGGGGAAACTCAGACATGGTGGCAGTCCACACAATACATGTAGTAGGCAGTCTGTGTAAGATGTGAGACTTGACATAGCCACAACAGCAAGTACAATGTGTGTCCTGACACAAGGCACATGGAAGCAATGTCCAAAGCTTGTCACTAACACAAGGTAGACCATCCACATGAAAGACCAACACATGAATCTTATGACAGTGACTAGACCAGGTACAGTAGCAAGGTAGGTTGTCCACAGCCCTGGTGAACATGCCCTAGTCCACATTGCTGAACAACACCAACCATGTCAAAATGACTCCAATGCTACACAGAGTCCAGGGGTACCAACCAGTAGCAGAACAGCACTACACATATCCAAGTATTGTCTCCCCACCTCCACACCACCATAATGCCCAGTACTGTGTGCCACACCAATGTGATGACATCAACAGCCATGTCCTGAATCCCTAGGAAATTGAAATGTAACAACAACAAACCTGTCATGTCCACAGCATTGATTTACAATTTGTGTCCCTCAGGTGACCGAGAACTGGCAGGAGAAGCCAGCAATCGCCAGCACCAGTCGCCCCCATCCCAGCATGGACGCTCTGGTGATGATTCCCTGGACATCTCGGATGCGGAGGGCGATGCCGGTCCGCATACACTCCCTGGGCCATCAGGCTCCCCGTACATCCCTGCCCCCACCACCTTGACCAGTGGAACCACAGCAACTTCTGCCATTGTGACCTGTGCAGCTAACACCACCACCACCACTACCAGTCCTGCCTGTGCCACCCTCCCTGACCCATTGGACGATGCCAGACCATCAACATCACAGGCTAGCAGGGAGAGTGGACGGGTGAGGACACAGGTGAGGACAGGAGGGCAGGTGCAAGGCCTGGTGGGGGACAAGACACACCCAATCCTAGGACCGAGACCCTGGATCTCATTTCAAGAGTGCATGCATCGTACGAGCGGTCCCAGGCACAGGCGGATCGTGCGCGCCAAGACTCGCTTGAGACCCACCAGCTGTTGAGGTCCATGGACAACCATATGGGACAAATAGTGGACCTCATGGACCAGTAAACATCTGTTTGGAGGGAGTGGTTATCCCGCAACACACCACCTCCCCCTCACCCAAGTGGCCAGCGGGACAGGACACCACCACCACCACCATCACCTGAGGCCACTGACAGGGAGGTGTCCCCCGAACAACCTGCCCCCACAGCTGGGTCCACTCCGGCTCGAAGACGAAGGGGCCGTCCAAGGCTGGATCCAGGACAGAGCAGTGGCAATGCACCAGCCACCCGCCAGAAGAGGGGCCAGCACTGACTTCAACATACCTTGAACCTGGCATTCACTCTGTGAACTATCTTGCCCCGCAATGCCATGCATTGACACACGACTGTTGGACTAGGTTAACACCACACAATGTGGTGTCTACACGGTGGGATCATCTGACATGACCTTCAACTCACTCCCCTCCACCACCATTTTGTAAATAGGTACTGACACAAATCCCCCCTGTAAATAAACACCACGGAAACACTCAAGGCTGGGTGACCTCCATGTTTTAAACACAGGTTTGTCTTAGTAGTTGTCATTACCAGGTGCAGGGATCAATGTTCTTCAGAATCATGGCTCTGTGGGAGTGACCTAGGGATAATGAGAGAACAACAAGCACAGGTCAGGAAACTGAATCACACCCATCACACCACACCGTACTGCAATATCCCACAAACCACACTCATCACAAATTAAGCGGATCGCAGGACACACATCAGGGAGCATTGCATGTACACCATCTCCCACACCCATTTGCGAACAGAACATACCAGAACAGGCAGCATTCACACACAACATCCACACAACACCACCAAACATACATCACGCATTGAACACCAGCACAAGACGTACTTACTCACATTCAAGGAAAGTAGCGGTCAAGGAGCTGACGTCTCTGGTCCACACCTTCTTCCTCCCCACTATCGTCATCACTGGACATGGGTAGGATGGGAGGCGGAGCAACCTGTTGGTCTGCAGCGTCCATGATGATTTCAATGTTCTTGCGCAAGGCCAGGTTGTGGAGCATGCAGCAGGCAACCACGATTTTGCATACTTTGCCGGGTGAGTATTGCAGGGCCCCTCTGGTTTTATCCAGGCAGCGAAACCTAGAATTCAGAAGACCAAATGTACGCTCCACCACCCGACGTGTCTTCCCATGGGCCTCATTATAGCGCATTTCCCCTGGGGTAGTTGGATTCCGTAGGGGGCCCAGCAGCCACGGCCGGTTTGGGTACGCAGAGTCACCTAGGTGAGGGGATGACAGACACATACATCAGTACCAGTACTGGTGGGAACAGCAAGGCACACATACAACACAGTAGTCATCGCAGCACACTCACCTACAAGCCATGCACGATCTTGACGCAGATTAGCCATCAGTTGGGGGACAATGCTCCTCCGTAGGATGTGGGAGTCATGTGCGGATCCGGGAAATCTGGCACACACATGAGAGATGATGTTGTCAGCCAGGCACACCACTTGCACATTGATTGAATGGTAGTGCTTCCGATTGCGATAGATGGGTTCACGTGCCTGGGGTGGGACTAGACCAATATGTGTGCCATCAATGACACCCACTACGTGTGGAATCTGGCCCAGGGCATAGAAGTCCTCTTTCACTGCTGCCAAATCTGCTGGACCTGGGAAATGGATGTAATCATCCTTGTAACGCATCATGGCTTCAAGCACATCCCGCAGTACCATGCTAAACATGGATTGGGACATCCCCCCGGCATGACCAACTGTGTACTGGAATGTGCCCGTGGCGAAGAAGTGAAGTGCCGCCATCACCTTTGCTGTGGGTGTAATTGCTCCAGGATACGCCCTGCGTGGCTGCAGGTGCGGTGCCAATTGTGCTACAAGGTCCAGCAATGTTGGTCGGTCAATCCGGAATTTGCGGATCACCTCCTCTCCTACCATGTCCTCCAGCACAGTGTATGGTCGATGCACATTAGGAGCCCTCCTGTCTGGGAGTAGATGTGAGCAGATGTCAATTGTACAACACAGCACAGCTGAACCACACTAGCACATCTTGACCAACACACCACAAATAATCCATGTTGCAGACACTGATTGTATGTGTGATGTGACAGAAATATAAGGCACTACAGACAACTACACACACAATGTTCACCCACAAACAACATCCTGTGAGCAAATGTGTACAATGGTACGTTCACACATGTTTCGAGCACAGCCGACATCACATGACGAAGTGCCCATGTGTGGACAAGCATCACCACAGACACACATAGATGTGCACTCACAAGACGAACCTGGAACACACCCTCCTTGTCTTCGTGCACCCATGAAACCACCAACAATGCTGTGCATGCTCACATGACAGGCACTGACATTCAACATACGACACACAGATGCATACACTGAATGCATGTATCCCCCATCATTACTCCTTGCACACACAAAACACACACTCACGACTGGATTAAACTGTGGGTGCACAGCCTTAATGGACTGTGTCGATGTGTACACTTTCAAACGTGTGATCCCAAAACCAAGATTGCAAAAAACACAGTTGATGGACAGAATGTAGAACAATGTCATACATTCACCCCAGTACAAGGATCTGGGCCTAAATCCATCGTTTTTTTGCACTCCACACCACCCTGGGTTAGACACTGGCTATATGCAAGTCAGCTCTGACCCTGTGCCTCATGGGAACAGTCCAGTCCGAACTACCAAGCCATGTATTTCCCAGACCGGAATCAAGCATCCAAGGACCGGTTTCTGGCTATCAGCCTTCATCAGCGTGGATAGCTTGACTCCAGTGGTGTGGAGAGCCTGGGACTCACGTCTGAGCATACCCAGCCCACTCGGGGTGAAAATTGCAAAAAACACAGTTGATGGACAGAATGTAGAACAATGTCATACATTCACCCCAGTACAAGGATTTGGGCCTAAATCCATCGTTTTTTTGCACTCCACCCCACCCTGGGTTAGACACTGGCTATATGCAAATCAGCTCTGACCCTGTGCCTCATGGGAACAGTCCAGTCCGAACTACCAAGCCATGTCTTTCCCAGACCGGAATCAAGCATCCAAGGACCGGTTTCTGGCTATCAGCCTTCATCAGCCTGGATAGCTTGACTCCAGTGGTGTGGAGAGCCTGGGACTCACGTCTGAGCATACCCAGCCCACTCGGGGTGAAAATTGCAAAAAACACAGTTGATGGACAGAATGTAGAACAATGTCATACATTCACCCCAGTACAAGGATCTGGGCCTAAATCCATCGTTTTTTAGCACTCGACACCACCCTGGGTTAGACACTGGCTATATGCAAATCAGCTCTGACCCTGTGCCTCACGGGAACAGTCCAGTCCGAACTACCAAGCCATGTCTTTCCCAGACCGGAATCAAGCATCCAAGGACCGGTTTCTGGCTATCAGCCTTCATCAGCCTGGATAGCTTGACTCCAGTTGTGTGGAGAGCCTGGGACTCACGTCTGAGCATACCCAGCCCACTCGGGGTGAAAATTGCAAAAAACACAGTTGATGGACAGAATGTAGAACAATGTCATACATTCACCCCAGTACAAGGATCTGGGCCTAAATCCATCGTTTTTTTGCACTCCACACCACCCTGGGTTAGACACTGGCTATATGCAAATCAGCTCTGACCCTGTGCCTCATGGGAACAGTCCAGTCCGAACTACCAAGCCATGTCTTTCCCAGAACCAAGATGTCACCACATTGCTGTTGCACATGTGACGCAATTTGAGGTCACATCACTGTCCTTTGATGACGACTGGTGATGTGAATAGTATGATTACACATGCAACAAATGGACATCGATGAGACACATGGACACGGCACATTTACATGATATGCTGAGTGTTGATGCATTCCGGACATCCCCTGACACACATGAACAACTATTATCATTAGATGAGTTCGGAGACATGCAGTGTGTCTACACACCGCGTCACGGCACGCCAACCGACATCACAGAAAATGGTCCTTACTACTGCAATCGTGCGTATCTTTGTCTGCATGGGGAAGGTCCATCACGGTCACAAACCGCCAACCGCCTGTGCGCGCTACTGCGATGGTGCATCATTTGAAAATCAACACTCACTGGCATCGAAATGGCAGAGCACGCAATCCGCGGGGGCGGGGCAGGCTAACAGATACATTTGACTGTGCAAGTGGAAATGGCAATTGGTATCCCCCCATTCACTCACATAGCGGCACCCACCGCCGGGTCCGTGCGGTTACCTACCGCCGGGTCCGGGCGGTAGGTGCCAATATGTGTATTGATGTCACCGTGGCATGGATGGCCATGGCCGGTTACCTACCGCCGGATCCGGGCGGTGGGTGCCAATATGTCACCGTGGCATGGATGGAACATGTTGGTGTGCTTGAGGTGGTCCCTGACTCCTGGCCTCTAAAATCTGGGAGGTGTTCTGTGGGAGTCAGTGTGGGTATGCCCCAGCACGCCAGGTACGTTGTGATGTGTTCCTGGTTCTGTCACTGACTGATTGACCTCTATGCTGCAAATTGTTATCTTTGGGGAGTCTTTGGGGAGTCACAAACATGACATGTGTAGTCTTGCGGCTGTGCTGGCCACAACCGATCACCTGCTTTGCATGATGGAATAATGCCATATCAAGCTGTCCGTGCCATACGTTGTACTGTGCTTGGCTGCAGACAGATACCTGTAACTTCTATCTGTGTGAACGGCAACTGTTCACTGACTTGCCCCCTCTTGTCTCCCATTATGGTAGGTCGAGCTGCACCATCGCAAGGCCGTGTGAAGGGCCATACCACGTGATGTACGGGCAGTGGGGGTGTGCAACAAGCGACACACACACTGCCACAAGCGGTGGGACGATATCTCCAGGCTCAGCAAGACTGTGGCGGAGATGACACTGGGGATGATTCCAAGATCAGGCCATCTTGCACGACGTACCATGACCCTCTGATGCTACGTATCATGGATGTGACCCATCCTGACCTGTCTGCACGGTTGAGAGGGGAGCAGCAGCAAACTAGCGGTAAGCACACTGAATGGGTCTGTGACTTGGGACTGCATGCATGTATTGCTGGTCAGACACAGTAGTGACATCCGTGGTGTATATGGTGTGCTGTTATTGATGTTGGTGGCATTAGAGGAGTGAGAGTTAGCATCCATGTCAGCCAGCTGCACATACTAGTTGCATTGTAGTGCAGGGGCCCAGGACATGCCATTCAGGTCTGTGGTCCCATGCCATCACATGTGTGGTGGGCTGCATGCACTTGCCATGTTTCTTTCATGTACATGTGTCACAGGGCCCACTAATTATCTGACATGAGGATGTCTGGTAGGGGTGATTCATGTGCAGATGGGTGCTACATGTTGGTCAGCAGGGAAGGAAGTTTGTATTTTGTAATTTGCATTACGTGGGTGTAGTACTTAGGTATACCTCTTTTCTCTCCCTTATAGCTTTGGACGAGGGCACTGACCCACATATGACGGAGCTTAGTGGTGGCAATGCATCTGTATCTGAGATCACACACATGCAAACTGAGACTGAAGAGAGCAGCCCCGGAGAGGGGGACAGAACTATCCCTGAGGACTCACATGTGGAGACCCCATCGTCCTCATCTTCAGACAGCGGTGGTGAGTCAGCACTGTTGTTAGACACAGGGAGTGGGCAATCTATAACTTCAATAGGTACACAGCACACTGGGCCCACACTGCCACCAACTGCAACAAGTACTGCTTGTGCTCGCCAGAGTAGGGGGAGCAGAGTGGCCTTTGGTGCAGGCACCGCTGCTCCTGCCCCTGTGACACAAACTGGCCTTAGTGCTGAGGCGGTTGATCTGCTTCGCCATCTGTGTGTAGGGCAGACAAACATGATTAATGCATTCCTGTACCACGATAGGAAGTTGGGGCAGGTGATAGCATTCATGAAGGGGATGCATGGTGATGTTGCTGGTCTCCACAGAACAGTACAGACCTTATCCAACACAGTGTCTGCAGCCATTCAACAGTCACATGGACACGGTTCTACTTCAGTTCCCCCATCCACACCACTTACTGTCTCAGGGGAGAGTGACATTTCTGAACAGGCCTCATTTTCTAGGTATTGCACTAGAAGCAGGCACAGGCAGCAAGGCAGGCAACGGAGGCCACAGACACCATCCCCTAGGAAAGTGAAATCTTTTACAGAACACGACATCAGCTACCCTGGAGTTGACACACAGGATCCTCAAGGGGTGTTGGGGGACACAGATTCACAGGGCACACAGGCATACCCCTCAAAAAGTACTCCCAAGGCAAAGTCACATCTCATGGACAAGGCACACACCAAGGACAGACGACCACCCACGGACACGGCTCCTCCCAAGGACAGGGACACTAAAAAGGACAGGGCACCTCCCAAGGACAGGGCACCTCCCAAGGACAGGGCACCTCCCAAGTACAGGGACACTGCAAAGGACAGGGCTCCTCCCAAGGACAGGGACACTACTAAGGACAGGGCACCTCCCAAGGACAGGGCACCTCCCAAGGACAGGGCACCTCCCAAGGACAGGGACACTACTAAGGACAGGGCACCTCCCAAGGCCAGGACACCTCCCAAGGACAGGGCACCTCCCAAGGACAGGGACACTACTAAGGACAGGGCACCTCCCAAGGACAGGGACACTCCCACGGACAAGGCACCTCCCAGGGAGCAGGCAGATCCCAGGGCCAAGGCTTCTCCCATGGACAGGACATCCACCAAGGACAGGCAGCTATCACCCCTGCATCCCCTGAAGCTGGTGTTAGTGAAGGAACGTAAAGCACATGTGTCAGAGGTGGAGTCACCCCATACCTCTGCTCCCATCCACCCCCCGGTGATGAAGAGGAAGGAGTACACTGTTGTTGCATCCCCCATTACACATGATGCAGAGGGCAGAAGGCAGGGCCAGAGCAAGCATCAAGCAGGGTCCAGCACATCCCCAGAGGGCAGACTCCCACCAGCACATGATCCACCTTTGATGTGCGATGTTTCAGATGAGCCTGCACCACTTACCAGTCCAGTCATGTCCAGGGAGCACTTACATATCCCAAAGAAACGGAAACACACACCAGTGATACCTGGCCACCCCAATGTCGCTCCAGTACAGCTGTCCCCAGCTCCCAGAGCCACCCTGCCTCCTGGCCCATACAGCCCTGTGGCTCATCATTTCAGTGGTCCTAGTGGGCCAGCTGCAGTTCACTCTCATGTGTCAGATAGTGGCACTGTGTCTGTTGTTCGCTGTCATGCCTCATGTAGTAGCACTGTGTCAGTTGTGCCCTCTCCTGTTTCAGGTACTGCCACTGTGTGTGTCCGCCACTCTCATGTCTCAGATGCTGGCATGGTATTTGTTGGTCACTGTCCAGGGACATGTCCTGCCAGTGTGTCTGGGTCTATGTCTCATGTGTCAGTCACTAGTGCTGTGGCTGTGTCTCACACTCCTGTATCCGGTCCTGCCAGTGTGTCTGGGTCTATGGCTCATGTGTCAGTCACTAGAGCTGTGGCTGTGTCTCACACTCCTGTATCTGGTCCTGCCAGTGTGTCTGGGTCTATGGCTCATGTGTCAGTCACTAGAGCTCTGGCTGTGTCTCACACTCCTGTATCCGGTCCTGCCAGTGTGTCTGGGTCTATGGCTCATGTGTCAGTCACTAGAGCTGTGGCTGTGTCTCACACTCCTGTATCCGGTCCTGCCAGTGTGTCTGGGTCTATGGCTCATGTGTCAGTCACTAGTGCTGTGGCTGTGTCTCACACTCCTGTATCCGGTCCTGCCAGTGTGTCTGGGTCTATGGCTCATGTGTCAGTCACTAGAGCTGTGGCTGTGTCTCACACTCCTGTATCCGGTCCTGCCAGTGTGTCTGGGTCTATGGCTCATGTGTCAGTCACTAGTTCTGGTGCTGTGTCTCACACTCCTGTATCCGGTCCTGCCAGTGTGTCTGGGTCTATGGCTCATGTGTCAGTCACTAGAGCTGTGGCTGTGTCTCACACTCCTGTATCCGGTCCTGCCAGTGTGTCTGGGTCTATGGCTCATGTGTCAGTCACTAGTTCTGTGGCTGTGTCTCACACTCCTGTATCCGGTCCTGCCAGTGTGTCTGGGTCTATGGCTCATGTGTCAGTCACTAGAGCTGTGGCTGTGTCTCACACTCCTGTATCCGGTCCTGCCAGTGTGTCTGGGTCTATGGCGCATGTGTCAGTCACTAGAGCTGTGGCTGTGTCTCACACTCCTGTATCCGGTCCTGCCAGTGTGTCTGGGTCTATGGCTCATGTGTCAGTCACTAGTGCTGTCGCTGTGGCTCACACTCCTGTATCAGATCCTGCTACTGTGTCCGAAACTACGAGGTCCCACAGTCCACCTGATTCTGTGCTGTAAGATGCAGTTACCATCACTAAAATCGCATTGTACTTGATGTCTGGAATGTCCATTGTAACCACCCTTGCATTATTATTGTCCATGGGACAGTCCACATGACACACGTTCATGTGCTGCCTCAGATGTACCTGCTCTGTTGTGAACACTGCCCTGTTGCTGTTAGGATGCTGCATTGTGCCCTCTCATGTGCTTCCTCAGATGTACCTGCTCTGTTATGAACACTGCCCTGTTGCTGTTAGGATGCTGCATTGTGCCCTCTCATGTGCTGCCTCAGATGGACCTGCTGCTCTGTTCTGTGCCATGGACTGTTGATGCTCTTTGCCCCTCTCATGTGCTGCCTCAGATGGACCTGCTCTGTTATGAACACTGCCCTGTTGCTGTTAGGATGCTGCATTGTGCCCTCTCATGTGCTGCCTCAGATGGACCTGCTCTGTTCTGAGCAGTGCCTTGTTGCTGTTAGGATGCTGCATTGTGCCCTCTCATGTGCTGCCTCAGATGTACCTGCTCTGTTGTGAACACTGCCCTGTTGCTGTTAGGATGCTGCATTGTGCCCTCTCATGTGCTGCCTCAGATGTACCTGCTCTGTTATGAACACTGCCCTGTTGCTGTTAGGATGCTGCATTGTGCCCTCTCATGTGCTGCCTCAGATGGACATGCTCTGTTCTGTGCCATGGACTGTTGATGCTCTTTGCCCCTCTCATGTGCTGTCTCAGATGGACCTGCTCTGTTATGAACACTTCCCTGTTGCTGTTAGGATGCTGCATTGTGCCCTCTCATGTGCTGCCTCAGATGGACCTGCTCTGTTCTGAACACTGCCTTGTTGCTGTTAGGATGCTGTATTGTGCCCTCTCATGTGCTGTCTCAGATGGACCTGCTCTGTTCTGTGTCATGGACTGTTGATGCTCTTTGCCCCTCTCATGTGCAGCCTCAGATGGACCTGCTCTGTTATGAACACTGCCCTGTTGCTGTTAGGATGCTGCATTGTGCCCTCTCATGTGCTGCCTCAGATGGACCTGCTCTGTTCTGTGCCATGGACTGTTGATGCTCTTTGCCCCTCTCATGTGCTGCCTCAGATGGACCTGCTCTGTTCTGTGCCATGGACTGTTGATGCTCTTTGCCCCTCTCATGTGCTGCCTCAGATGGACCTGCTCTGTTATGAACACTGCCCTGTTGCTGTTAGGATGCTGCATTGTGCCCTCTCATGTGCTGCCTCAGATGGACCTGCTCTGTTCTGTGCCATGGACTGTTGATGCTCTTTGCCCCTCTCATGTGCTGCCTCAGATGGACCTGCTCTGTTCTGTGCCATGGACTGTTGATGCTCTTTGCCCCTCTCATGTGCTGCCTCAGATGGACCTGCTCTGTTATGAACACTGCCCTGTTGCTGTTAGGATGCTGCATTGTGCCCTCTCATGTGTTGCCTCAGATGGACCTGCTCTGTTCTATTCAGTGTGCATGCTCCTGCCTACTCACAAAGCCAACCTCTGTGCTGTGCAATAAAGCAAGTTAATCCTGTGTTGTGGTTTATCTGTGTCGTTCCTGGTTGTCTCCTTGCATTGTTGATATATTGCTGCTGTCGTACATGCTGTGTCTGCCACTTTGACATGACCATTGCCCAGCACTGTTTACTTTAGTTTGGCAGGGGTGACAGTCATTACAATATGGCTGTGGACTGTGTAAGGGTGGGGGAGGCTCTCTGAGGCTTATTTTGGGACAACAGTGGCTTCCCATACACTGCAGGTTATGTGGATGTTTTTATATGGTGCAGGTGTCACAGTCATGATTTGTGGCTACCCAAGAGGTTGTTCAGTCTCGACTTTGACAGACAACATGTCAGGGCTCATCGTGTGTGTGTTTGTTCTTGATGTGTGTGCAGCAGGGTTGATTTTTGTGGTGTGTGGTGTATGGGCCCCTGTCTGTTAGTGGGGTAGGTGTGGTGTTTGCCTGAGGGTGGGCCAGCATGTCTCCTTATGTGTGCTATGCCTTTGTGTGGCGGTGTGTGTATGTGAGCCTGGGAGCTGTGTGGTGTAGCCATTCCTGCCTGCCTACCTAGTTGATTGTGGGTATGATATCCGTCGTCTGATCCGCTACGTTGCGATGTCCGTGGTGTGGCTGTTTGTTCACGGTGCGTGTTCAGGGTGCGTGGGGTCAGTTGTAGCCAGGAGGTTTTGCTGGGGGTGCATGTATGTGTGTTCCTGTCCAGAGCTGGGGTTCTGTTGTGGGCAGGGGCTTGGACACGTGCATGGTGTGTGTGTTGTGTGTTTGCGTACCTGCGTCGTCGTCGGCGACGGTCGATGACTTGCTGGTGATGGAGCACGTAGAGTACCGGGAATGCGTGTAGGGCTGGGTCCATGACGGTGGTCTGCCTGTGGTGTGTCTCTCTGCAATGTTTTGCCTCTCAGCTGTGGTGGTTCCGCCGAGTTCGGGCTGGTGGTTTTTCCGCAGCGATTTGCTGTGTATTTTCCGCCATGGTGATTGTGAGGACGGTAGAGACGTCATTCCGTACGGCAGTGTCTCTGGATTGGTTACGTCCACCGCGGGGTCGGGTGCGTTTCCGCGGCGGTACACGTATTTCCGCAGCATACGGAAATTTGGCAGTGCTTCCCATCCTATTATGGCAGACGGACTATCCGCGGTTGCGGACTGTTAAATGCATTTTCCGCATACTACAGGCCGGCGGTCATCCTTCCTTCCGCCATCGTAATCGACCTCTATGTTAGTCAGATGCTGCATATCACACATCAGTACAAAATAGTCCCTAGGCTGACATATCCTGGGTGATAACACCTAAATGACCCATGCTATCAGCGTAATAATTGATTAATTATTAGCACAAGATCGCCCCTTGAGATCAGTGCATAATGACATCAAACAGCAACAATACTATCCCAATTACATAAGTAACATTTTGCACTGCTAATTGTCATTGTGGCTTAATTTACTCTAATAAAATACCGATTTGAATGCACAGGATGATGAGTCCCAGGGCCAGACAGCTCCTCCACAGCCCCTAGGCTCTGCAGCTTTGCAGGATGGACATTGCTCTGCGGCCCACCACTGCTCGTCGTCTAGATCCCAAGGCTGGTATCAAAAAGGCTGTGTCCTTGTGTAATACAACTGGTGCTCATGTGAAGCGCTCTGATACCTTCGGGTCAAGTTCGCGCTATATAAAACTCCGGAAAAAAATAAGTACTGCAAGGTTGGAAGACTCAAGAAATTAACCTTCCATGATGGAGTTTTTTTAAGTGAGGAGTGACAGATTCGCCCAGACTTTACTCCCATGCTCACTGGGCAATACCTCTCAGATGAGGCCCAAAATGTCTGAAACTGTTCACTGGCTGCTTGATTTTCAGAATAGAGGTGGCTTTGACATGTAGTTCAGGATGGAGCATTCCTATTGGAGCATGGCTATCTCTGATTTGCATATGACTGGCCTCTATCCAGAGTGAAATGGTGGCGAAAACAATGCACTTAGATTGTGGCTCCCAGAATTCAAGCATTCCACACATCACTTTTTAAATGTTTTGTTTTTAAGTCGGAGCGCGAACACCTGGCATCCCTAAGCGTTACTCACGCTCTTTAACTGGTGACTATCTAACTTGACCCGGAAGAGCCAAGCCTTATTGGGCATATAAGAAGGGTTTCAGCCCATGTCCACTATCTCACCTGGCACTGATAAGTATGTCTCCTCCCTCAACCCAGACTGGTGCTGGTCGCAGGGGCACAGAGAACAGATTAATAACCCTCCCAGCACCTCAGGGTGGGTTTATAAAAACAGGAGTGCCCAGGGCAAACACCCTGTCCGCACTTGTCTTACCTAACCTTTACTTGTGACGTTCCTCTGTAAGTCTTGGCAACTCTATAGACCATGCACGTTAGAAGTGCACAAATGAAAAACCTAGAAAGTAAGATAAAATACTAGTTTCAATAAACGTAAATTCGAAGTGTTCCTTTAACTCCGTATCTGTTTATTCTTTGTTTGTAAATAACAATTAAAGACCTTCAAAGAAAAATACAACCTTGCACGGAAATGGATTACGCTGCTGCAAGTAAGAGATGCGCTGTCGCTAGAATCATTTTTTCGCCTCGGTTGTTTTATGTATTCTTTCTGGGTTTTTTTTAACACGAGGCACGTTTCCTCATATGGTGCGGTGTAGCTGCAATGTCGTCAGTGTAAATGCGTCCCTCCCGGCGGGTTGTCGTAAAGGGCGAAAGCAGCATGTGGCCAGCATCATCGCAGGCACTGAATGAAGGGTACATGGAGACAAGTGCTGGATTGTGACATCACCGGGGAGTGCACAGCGGATCAAGAAAGAGCGAGTTTCGGTTACACGGACAAAAATGTCCAGCCACAAACAATGGTGGGAACGGAAATGAAGACAAGCATTGGCCGCGCGGCTGTGAAAGAGAAAGTGAGTGAGGAGACTGATGGCGGCTGCGCGCATGCAGGCTCACATGAACGCAAGCGCTAGGCCAGCCAGTAGCACTTTAAAAACTCACCTACTAAATGTCTCTCTGAGCAGCGCATGCGCTAGCTCAGCGAGACCTAAAAAACGGCCCACCAGACCATAAAACAGGCCCATAAACAGCTACAAAATGGCACACACACTGATCTGTCAAACCAGCCCATCAGGCACTGCCTGATTGCCCTTTAGGCCAGTCTGACCCTGAATATGTGGTTTGGCGGTAGGCAGAGTTCAAAAGTCGTTGGGATCTACTATGAATGACGTCCCAAAGCTTTTTTCATTTTACTAAAATAGTCCCCATACTTTTTGTTAAAAACACAACTATTTCTAAACAGTTAATGTGACTTTTAAGGGCCGAAAAGAAAGGAAAGGATCTCCTGCACTGTGAAGTGAGGGGAGGGCCAGAATGCTAAAGAAACACATTTTTTCTCCAGTGTGCTTGCTATCTAAAAGAAATTAAAATGTGTGAAATTGATTAATCAACAAATCTAAATGCTGCTTGGGAGACAATATAGGCTTTAATTGATAGAAGCATTTGAAGCTTCATGATTGATGTCAAAGAGTTTTTTGTTTTTGTTTTAGAGGTACAATAAAGACGTTAACACCCATGCAATGCACCCTTTGAATGTAGACCAATTAACAGGTTTGCAACTAAGTATAGCTAGTGTATTACTAAAAATATAACTTTTGAAAGCTCTTAAGCACTTAATCTTTTTATACATTTTGTAGCTTATGTTGTGATCATTGGCGAAATACACATGAACTATTATTCTGTACCTCCAGGACTCCGCGTTGTACTACCTTCCTGGCCCCTTGGTCTATTTGTATTACTTGTATTATCGTCTCACTTGACTGTATACGTTCCCTCTCTGCATATCTTATCTTATATTATTGTCGTGCCTATCTGACTCTGCACCCTTCACCTACACCACCTCAAATATTACCTACTGTTATAATATTGATTCTCCGGCGTGACTATGCACCCTGTACTCTCCTACCTCAACTATGCCTACCTCTATGCTATTTACAAAAGTAGTTTAAGCACGCTTAAACAAGTTTATGCTCCCTCTTTATGTACTTTCTTATTATTGGTTTACCTGTTTGACTATGCACCGTGTACCTATACTACCTCAACTATGACCTACCTCTTATTTTGACCTACCTATGTAATTTTGCATATTGTACCTAACTACCTCAACTATTACCTACTATTATGCTATCACCCCATGTCCTTGTAAAGCGCTCTGATATCTGCAAAGATCTTGTTCGCGCTATATAAAACTTTGAAATAAATAAATAAATAATCACAGTGCTCTCTGTCACAGGCTGGGACCTTGTATTACTATAAATAGACATGTAACTATTACCCAGTCTACCATCAAGGGCTCATATCGGTGACCTCTGGTTACACATACTCTGACACCTAAAAATATTGCATTAGCCAACTAATCTTTCCTACCAGAACAAATAATTTCCCACAGCTTTATTTAATTTGCATTTCATCTAAGATGTGTGTATTACATTTAAAATGGACTTACCTATGGGTGAAAGACCAACTAACTAGTTTCCAAATAATGTATTTTCTTTAACAACGTCTTTCAACCCACCCCTACACTCACTGATCCCGCTTCCCAATTGAGCTCATGATGTTCCCATTCTTTTGGAGTCTGGCTTTTGAGGCAGTTGAAGTAATCTTGCCAGACTATAGTTTGTCCCAAAAATAATATGTAACATGCATAAGAAGAGGCTTTTGGTTATCTGCCTTTATCTAATAGTCAGTTAAATTTTCATTCACATTTTGCTGTCACTGAATGAGGCAATGACTCAGCACATTATCCCCAATGGCTCCTTTCACTTTGAAAGACTGCACAAAGCCTGTGTGCATTGGTTCCACCCACCTAAAAATAAATTTCTCTTCATTGATAAAGGTGGTTCAAATTATGCTTTTTTATTGTATTTATTTTTTATATTACGTTTGAACACCATTTACTTATTTTGCTTGGAGTTTTGGGTTGTCAGTTAAACAGCAATGTATCTTCTGTCTCTTTTTTAAAGTCGTTGTTTTAAAGTCTTTAAGGGGCGTTGTAACATTGTAACTGTCTCCAATTAGGTTAGGTGGTGATTTATTCGTGTCCCCTATTAAAAAGAATTGCTAGTAAAATAGCCACATTTGCACATTTCACAACACACTTGTGGCGGTCAGGTTTAGTTGATGGCATTTTTTTTTACTTTTAAAGCACTTCTTTGAAAAAAAATAAAGAAAAACGTAACCAAGGCAACAGCTTTCCAAGGCTCAACTTCTTAGCCGGGGCCGGACTGGCATTGTACTTCACTGCGCATTTTCCAGTGGACTAGAGTGACCGAAGGTCAGATTTTGAAGCTCAAGTCCACTACTGGTGCCTCTATCACTTTCCTCAGCTCCCCAAGGTAAATTGCAGCAAGCACAGGGAGGCTTATAGACAGAGAAATAAAGAGAATAGGGGAAGGTAGAGAGGAAACGATTAGGGAAGGAGAAAAAAAAGAGGAGGGGCACAATGGTCGAAGTGCAATGGAAAAGTATGGGAACTGTGATGCTGCGCTCAATGGATGCGGGGTGAGTGAGCATGGGGACAGGGTCAAAGGCGTGGCTAACGAAAACAAATACTCTGTAGCCTATTTCAGTCTTTCGCCTTCAAGTGACAACATGTAAAATAACACACAGCTTTACTGAAAAATGACTGACCGTTAAATTAATCAGTGGTAAATGCACTATCCTACATATGAACACTCAATTAGTTAATGCACTGCAGAGGTCTGTGTCTGTAACCAGAGAGCCACAAAATTGAAGAATTTGACAAACCCTGCACAGACACCACAGACATCCCCCTACCAAGACCCCTGTGACAACCCCGCCACCTTCTTCCACTACAAGATCATAAATATCTATGACAGCTTCGCAATTCAGGCCGCACTCGAATGTTCCAGAACCCAACCGATTGTTCGACTGGACCACCCTCACGCCTGATGACACCCTAGGGATCATGAAAACAATCCGCTCTGGAGGCACTGAAACCCCTGCCCCTTCAACACATTTTAAACAGAGCCGGCACCACCATTGCCCCGAACTCTGCTCCACCATCAACTGCTCCATCAAATCTGACACCTTCCCTGAAGACTGGTAACACACAGAGATCAACCTACTCCTGAAGAAACCCATTGCCGACCCAACGGACCTCAAGAACCACAGACCCATCTCTCTGCTCCCTTTCCCAGCCAAAGTCATGAAGAAGGGCATCAATGTTCAACTCACAGAATTCATCAAAACACACCTCACCCTGGAGCCCTCCCAATCTGGCTTGAGGAGCAACCATAGCACTGAGACTGCACTCCTTGCCACAACTGACAATATCCACACTCTCCTCGGCCCAGGGCAAACCGAAGTCCTCATCCTCTTGGACCTCTCTGCCAACTTCAACACTGTCTCCTACCCGCCGGCATCTGCAGCAAAGGGTTAGAGTGGATCCGCTCCTTCCTCACCGGACGAACCCAGAGACTCAGGCTTCCACTGTTCTCCTCAGAACCTACAGAGATCAGCTGTGGAGTCCCCCCGGGCTCTTCTCTGAGCCCCACCCACTTCAACATCTACATGGTCCTGCTTGCTGCCTTCATTAGAAACCACAGACTCAAGAGTGTCTCCTACGCTGACGACACACATCTTATTCTTAAGTAAAGTAAAAGTAGCTGATTCTCTCCCTCACCAAGAACCTACAACTGCTAAGAGCAACTTCCACAATGGGATGAAGGCAGTAGCTGCCTGGATGAAGGAGAGCTGCCTTCAACTCATCTCTGGCAAAACCTAAGTCCTCATCCTGGGCTCCACTCCCTCGGCATGGGATAAATCCTGGTGGCCAGCAGCATTCAGAACCCCCCCCAACATCCATCGACCATGCACACAACCTCAGCATCATCCTCTACTCCTCGCCCTCAATGAACTTCCAAAACAACACTGTATAATCCTCCGACTTCCACACCCACTGCCTACTCCAGATGATCTTCAAATGGACATATCCAAAACAATAAAGTCAGAGGGTTTAACCGCATCGATGCGGCGGCTTTTCCCGCTGTACGCGGCAATTTTAAAATTACCGCGTTACATGACGAGCTCAGCTCGTCATGAGCGCACGGCAGGTTACGCTCATGACGAGCTGAGCTCGTCATCAGCCTGGAAGGGGTTAAAGATGCAACCTACAACTAAGGTGACATGTGTGCCAACAGTGCACCAGAAACTTAATCTACACAGGAAGTCCTAACTTAAAGGACAGAATCCCATCACTCACCGAAGTGACATGCTTCATCATCTGGGAACTCCTCCCGGCTGTAACTCATAGTACAGCCAAGGGTTACAATCCCCTCACTGTGAGGGAGGAGCTCTGTGATGTTTTTATTGATGATAGAATTGACTAAGGGCTACTAAAACCCAAGAGGAAGAGCTGTGAATGTTGTATGTGAGTGAGGAGCGAGGTTGTATGTCAGTGCAAACTAATACAGAAGTGTGAAAAGTGAGCTGAAACTAACTATCAGGGGAGAAGAAGGACATTTAATAGTTATATCTTGATGTTAGGATTAAAAACAGTGCAAAGTGCAGTTTTTTTTTTGTGGTTTTTTTTAACGAACCTTTATTTGTAGCAAATTAGAGTACATAGATGGGCCTACAACCATCTCGGCTGGCCGCTAGTAAATTCAAAACATTGCAAGCGATAAGCATTGTGGCAACAATTCAAAGCACAGGATAATACAGTAACAGTACAGAATTCGGATGCGGCATAGCAGCTCGATTAAGGATATGAAAGGTTCATTTTACTAATAAGGAGCGAAAAGAAGCGTCACGCAGTCACACGCAGTCCCACGATAGTGTATAGATCAGGATAGATGAAACAGTACCTGTACGAGGGGGGGCCCCAGGGGATAAAATATACATAAAAGGAGAAGCAAAAGCACAGCCCCAGCATACAACAGGTCCAAACCCCACCCTTCAGCGCCATACACACCGCAAGAGACACAGGCAACGACGACAACTGAGAAAAAGAAAAACTAAAGGGCCATAGAAACGAACACAAACATACGCCTCGCCCGCAACCCCCCACCCTGCACACCCGCAGAAGGACATGGCCTACCCCCCAGCCGCGTGCCTGTCGCCCTAATAGAGCCTGAAATATAGAAAGATAGAGAAGAAGGAAAATGAAAAGAAAAAGAGAGAAATGGAGGAGGACCCTCAGTGCGCCTCTCGGCCCCGCCCTTCACCCCAACACTACGAAAATCCCAAAAAGGAGACAATACCACAAGAAAGATCAATAGAGCCTGGGCACAGGAACAAGGAAATAGCAATCACAGATATCCACCACACCGCCCGTCAGTAATAAAGCAAATAGATGGCAGGCCACCTCAGCCCTGACCCTGTCTGATAAGAATACTGCCTGAAGTTCTATCAATAAGCAATGGGAAGCACAGTCTCGAAGGTCCAAACAGGATAGGTGGGCCATAAAAAAACATAATAATTCAAAGCGACCCAAATACAGACAGTAAAGATAAGGCAACCACAACGCCGGTCCCATGAACTACCAAAAGCTGACACAAAAGAACAGCATCCAGGAGAAGAAAGTCAAACAGTCCGGCCATGGCCGCGAAACCCCGGGGCCAGTCCAAGAAGGAAAACAGCACTCCACTCCCAGCCGCCAGTCAAACATGTGTCCCAAGGATACAGTCATACATGCGATCAAGACGGCCAGCACGGGCAAAGAAGTCCGGGCTCCAAGCAGCCCAAGGAGCCTCCGAGGAACCAAAACCTTCCCCACAGAGGCAGCAGCATGGTCATCGGCCGACTCCCGGAGTAGAACCATGGTCGTCATAGGTAGCGAAACAGCAATGGCATCCAGTCTTGTACCCAGGACTTGGGCGTAGCAATCAACAGTCTCCTGCACAGCCGTTAAGGCAGCCGACACGTCACGGGGTGTGAACTCCGTCGTGCGATGCGGGCATCCATGTCCCATCTCTGCAACAGCCGCCCGGCCCGGACGTGAGCCGCGAAGAAAGGCACCAGCCGCCATCTTAAGCCGATCGGCGCCGGTCCCCTGCACAGATCCAGGGAGCGGGCCGCACCGTGAGGACACCGAAGGATGCATCTCCAGGGCAAACAAATTGTGGGGCAGGGTCCAGAAAGGAGAGCCACCAGAAGGCTAAAGTCCCGCCGGGCCCCGGGAGTCGCCCACCTGTATCAGAGCGATCTCCGGTTATGCCAGGGCAACAAACGTTGGGGAGGGAGCAGGAGTCAAGCGCCCCCTCCGATCCCACGCCGCCACTCTGTCCCACGAGGGTCCACGTCGATCAGTTCGGGCCGTTACCGCTGGCAGCGGTCGTTCATAACATCGGCCCCCACCGGCGAGGCGCCGCTCCACCCTCGACGGCCGTCGATGCTGCGGCCGAGGCCAGAGGCCCCGCCTAATCAACACCCCGGTCCCACCATCGCATGGGCCGCAAAGCAGACGGGGAGATTTCCCAGAATCGGCGGCACGTAGACGCTCCGGAAGCAGACGGTAGGTGTTCGCTTTCTTTCCGTAGGCAAAGGATGGCACTGTGGGTCAGGATATTCGGCACGATAGTCGTGTGGGGCGAAAGGGCTCGCGGAGCCGAGCGACTATGCGGCCATTTCAGATGGCTGCTTGGCTCCTCCCTCGCAAAGTGCAGTTTTAACATAATAACTGCAACTGTGGTCAACATGTTTTGGCTATCATGACCTAAAAAGTGTCTAGCCTTCTTCAGGACCTAGATGTTATGTGCTACAGCATCATGTGTATTAAAAAAATGGTGTAACCAATAAATAAGTGAATGGAACCAATACAACCTATACCACACAATATCTCTGATGGAGGCTCACGGTGTATCAGTCAACCTGTGTAGAAGAAGGAAGTAGGACATCAATTAATCATGTGTCAGTGAAAATAATGCATCAGTCAGTTAGTAACACTGACTATTATGATGTCCAATGGAAACGTACCTTTAAATTACGAGTAAGTATCATCACCTCACCTGGCAGCAGCTCAGGACGTGAGGCACCGCTCTGAAAAGAACAGAGTATGAAACTGTGAAATTATCAGATCCAAATAAGTGGTCTGTTTATCTCAAGCAGTAAAAATATCAGATCCAATTCAGTGGTCTGTTTGTATCAACAACTTGTGACTAATCGAAAGGCTTTGTTAGAAAGAACAGTATAAAAACCATGAAAGGAAACTACAAGTATGGTACAAATAGTATCTTTGAAATAAATTCATAGTTCAGCTGTAATGTGTATATCAAATATGTAACTGTCTATTGTTCAATTGCATGAGGTGTCATAGCAAACAGTGAATCAATATTAACCTTGATCAAACAATGATCCAAAGGAAACATAGACTCTATCTCTGTGTATATAATTGGGTGATAGGCAGAGATATCATTATTTACTAGCCCCAAAGAAAAGCCTATTACACGACTTGCTTTCAGCATAATAGGAACAACAAGAGTGTTGATGCTCAAGGAATCGTTGTAACCCCATCAGTCCATGCAATATTCAGCAAACGATGTAGCCTCAACAAGTGTATAAGTGTTCGCTAAGCGCTGTCAACAAAGCGTCAACTAACACCTAATATTTATGTTCTTTGTCTGGTTTTTATGGACAAAGATGTGGTTAATTTTTATGGACAAAGATGCGATTGATTGTACAACCACACATGCTGTCTTCAATTATAAAGTTATGAGACTCATGGGCAGCTCAAATGTCAGAGGCACTTAAAAGCTAGCACGTAGCATATTAACACAATGCTTAGCTTGTACGGACCTCAGTCAATGGTGCCGACAATTGTTTAAACACCCCCTCTACTGCTTAACGATAAAAATCTAATTGTTGAGGGCAGCTTAGATCTCAAAAGAGACATTCCAAATTACTTATAAATAGATGTCATGCACGCCTGTTAATATCTCCTCGCACAGTGCCTATTAATAGCAGGAAGCGAGTAAGCAATACAAAAGATGACACCAATTGCACTAACGCGGCAGGAACACAGCGCATACTGCGTAGCGCAGAACATATTGTGTGGATCTCACAGTATGTAAAGTATCAAGTTTGAGAGGACTTACCTCTCCGTCGGTACCCCGGGCTTTGCAAGGCTGCAACCGGAGGCACCGTATCAGGAACCTTACTTGCATTTCTGGAAATGGAAAAGGTATATTGACAATGTTTTCATGGTATGGCGAGGCGAAGAGATCACCATCTCTGAAGTTCAAGCATGGTTGAATTCTAGGAATGCATTCCTGAAATTCACAGTAGATGTGAGCAAGGACAATGTGCCTTTCCTTGACTTGAGAATTTTTCCCACGGCAGACGGACTACAAAGTGAACTTTACAGGAAACTGATGCCATTAAATTCACTATTACTATATACTAGCCATCATCCCAGGTCAATTCGTAACAACTTGCCATATGGACAATTTTTGCGCATTAGACGCAACTGTTCAACCAAAGAGAAATTCACTGAACATGCAGAATCTCTCTTTACAATTGCAGGAGAGGCAATATCCCAGAAAGTTGATTCGCCAGTCCATGAAACGTGCTTCTAATAACAACAGGGATGCACAGCTAGAAATCAAAGCACCTAAGTCTGATACTTCCAGACTTACATGTGTGACTACATTTAGCACCTCATCAAATGGCATTCAAAAGGCTATACGCAAACATTGGCGTATTTTGAACATTGACAAAGTATCTTTACCTCCACCTCTGTTTGCTTTTAAAAAGAGTTCCAACATCAAAGACAGTCTGGTGCATACACGACCAGCTAATAAAGTCTTAACACCTTCCACTCAAGACACATTGTGGAACTTGCCACCAGTCCAGGGCCATTACCCCTGTGGGTCTTGTGCGGCTTGTCCCCAAACAAGTCATAGTACCATGATAGACATAGGGACCGATAGACCGGGGTCTCAAGTCAAGCACACTAATTGCAACCATGGGCGTAGGAAGTGTGGGAGACGCGGTGGATATATCCCCCCCCAGATTTTGGAGTGGGGGGACAAGGGTGGGGGGACGAGGAAACAATTCCCCTCTACCATCCAAGATTAGCAGGGCCATTAGCGCGCAAAAGTGCTTTCTATAATGGCCCTGCATTTGCCCTGTGAGCTTCCGCCAGTTACAGAGGCCACCTGCCTTTTGTTATCCTGCACCCTCCAAAGAAATAGCCAATGCCTATGGATAAGGCTCGGCCACTCTGAGACGGGCAGAGAAGGAAAAAAGACATTGAAATGGTTCCAAAAAAAGAACTAAACACTTTTGCTGCAAATGTTGTCGTTTTCTGACCTTATTCTATTCCAAAGTGACACCTCCAGACCAAGAGGAAAAAAAGGATCAAAAGACGAAAAATAAATAACTAAATAAAGCAATACAGAGCGCTTACAGACAGGCCAGATTGGTGTTAATCACACCCACACACATTAGCACCACTTTACATAGTTTGCCAGTGAAGCGCTACTTTCTTTTTATCTTCTTTATTTGAGTAACATTGTTTTCCCAGGGTGGGGAAGTGCACCATTCCTACAGGGACTGCAATACCTGGTTGATGGGTGAGTGGAAAACGTTTAATGTAATCCTTTTCAACTGTTTTAATTATTTTAGCTTATAAAATATGTACGGTGGCTCTGTGTTTAAGGATGTGGTCTTTTTAAACAAACTCCTTAGGTTCTGTAAGGATATATGCAATGGACATTGGAACAGGTCCCTTCCAGGCCCTGTAGTCATGTCCTGAACTTTTGAGACAAAAGCACTTACTGATTTTCAGAATAATGAGTGTAAAAGCGTTAAGATAACCATGTTGTTCCTGCTTATATTTCACCTGCTTTACTTATCCTTGAATTCCCTATGAGTGTTTGCTTTTTCCAAGATTTTATTACTTTTTTTCTTCAGGCAGGATAGTACTCCTGTCTAGTACATAATTTGAATTGAGTCGCCGTACAATTAGGTTGAGTTTGAGTTGAGTTTAAAATATTTCTTAAGCGCACGTACACCGAGCGGTTTCATGGCGCTAGGCAGTACTACAAATCCCAAGGGACAGGAAAACTAGGAAACCAAAGGGGCATTTAAGAAGGAAAGGCTTGGGTGAACAGAAAGGTTTTTAGTGTCTTGCGGAAGAGGGAGTACTGAGGGCAGGATCTTAAGTCGGCCGGGAGGGAATTCCAGAAGGCAGGGGCGAGAGTAGAGAATTTGGAGCCTCCCCATTTAGGTTGAAGTTGAAGGCCGTGCAAGTTTCTCTCAGTGGGGCAGTATGATGTTCAGTGGGGGAGAGGATGTGGCACTCTGGCCAGAGCTGCCAAATTTGGAACTGGAGAACCAGGTTCAGCCTTCATGACCAGTCCACCAGAACACTCTCCTGACGGAACACATTCCCATGCTACACCTTAGAAGGCCTCGACAGACCTTAGAAGCCCTGGTGTCTTAGCACCAGTAGGTGGATCCTTGTGGTGGCAAATGTGGGTTAACCTTAAAGGCATGTCCACCACAATCCATACTGAAGTTCACCTCTAGTTTTGCGGGCAGGCATTTGAAGCAGCACACCCTAGAGTGATAGTGACTCTGTCACTGCGGTCACAAGACGCTTGAGGCCAGCCCACCTCACCTAACTTATTGGTATCGCCATTGGTCTTTTTCAGCAGTAGTAGAGCATTTCACTGGGGATCGGCAATCCAGGTTTTGTACACACACAACACTAAGTTTGCAAACTTCACGGGTTCTCTGCTTCATGCATAAGCACTTTAAACATCTGCTGCTTGCTCTGGGGCCACTGGAATTATGCAGCAATGAAGGAAAAAATTATGTCACAGTGAAGACTAAAATATGCAGCAAAAAAAGACTGCAGCGTAATACGGTATATTTTACAATACTTTATTATTTTGACATTCTTATATATACTAACAGCCTCTGCAAAGATTTTGCCTCATTAGTACCTGTGTAATATACAAATGCAGCAGTGACAAAGGTGACCAGTCAACCTTTGCAAAGGGCCCTCCACTTCGCAGCAACATAAATCAAAATTATTTTTGGTAATTTTTGATCCGTTTGAGCTACAAACAATTATTTTTTTGAAATCGTTATATTATGCAGCAGATGATGTATTATGCGGCAAATATGGTACATCCCTAATTAAGTGGAAAACATTTCTAAACTAGGATATTTTACCATTTATGTTTGAACTGCTCTTGTGGAAAAAGGGAGGAGAAGTGCAGATGACAGAAACGGCATGGCTCGGAGACAGATGGCTTATGATTCCACTTTTAAGCATATTTGTCATATTCTGTGATCGCTTTTTTATATGAAAAAACGGGGTTAACCCTGTGTCCCTCAGAACCTGGGTAGTTAATGATTAATTATACAGTGGTTCTGTCGGGTGACAACACAACTGATTTGCAAATGCTAATACATGCAATAGAAGAAACCAACCTTTGACCAAAACACAAAACAGGTTCTTACAATTAATGGAAAGAAAGCCTGTGTATAATTTGTTATGCTTTTGTATTTATCAAATTTCATTCAAAGCAATTCACAAATGACTGTCAATATAGTCATAAAAGTGCAAAAAGTGACAATAGTGAATAGTGATCACATGACAGGAACAATATATACAATAAAAAGAATTTCAATATGAACAATCTATACAAATATATACAAGTTTTAATTGCATAAAGGCCAACAGTTACTTTAATTTTACAGAATCCTAATCGTTTCCATCGATGTACTAGGGTTCTGAAATTTTAAGGCCTAAGTGGAAATGTCGACGTTTCGACCCTTAAAGCGCCAATCTCAGCTGACTGTCTGCAGCCGATGGATGAGAAGCTACGTAATCCAAGAGATACGAATACAAGTTGCTTGATTAAAGGACTCTGTGCCAACCCGGTCCAGGTGACTTACACGCACTTGGATCTCAGGACTGTTGTGCCCTGCATACTTGTCTTGAGAAAGACCCGCCGCGACCTCAAAGATTGGCGCTTTAAGGGTCGAAACGTCGACATTTCCACTTAGGCCTTAAAATTTCAGAACCCTAGTACATCGATGGAAACGATTAGGATTCTGTAAAATTAAAGTAACTGTTGGCCTTTAAGCAATTAAAACTTGTATATATTTGTATAGATTGTTCATATTGAAATTCTTTTTATTGTATATATTGTTCCTGTCATGTGATCACTATTCACTATTGTCACTTTTTGCACTTTTATGAATATATTGACAGTCATTTGTGAATTGCTTTGAATGAAATTTGATAAATACAAAAGCATAACAAATTATACACAGGCTTTCTTTCCATTAATTGTAAGAACCTGTTTTGTGTTTTGGTCAGAGGTTGGTTTCTTCTATTGCATGTATTAGCATTTGCAAATCAGTTGTGTTGTCACCCGACAGAACCACTGTATAATTAATCATATTCTGTGATCGCAGCATATCCCTGTTGTTAATGTATTTTAATGTTAATAACTTATATTAAACCTTAAATAAATATGTGTATTGGTTGAATTAAATAACGTAATACGCTGTAACCGGTTAGTGAAGTGCCACACAAATACTAAAAATAGGAACGTTTTGCTCTTTATGGCCACACCTCTGAATGCGCCCACAGACCCAAATCTCATGTTATTCTCGCCCTCTGATTCTCCGCTCACAGTTTTCCCACTTTTTTTCCCCCACTTCGACCACTGCTTCCTGTTTATTGTGTTTTGAATGTCAAGGACTCATGAACTGAACTATTATCGTAGCCTGACTGTGGGGTTAATCACAGCAGTTGCAGATCATAGTTGGCTCAGGTGGGAGCTGGGGCTTGAAATTAGGAATCACGGACAGTTTATGGCACTTTCCCTGTGCCTTCTTTCTTCACTAATGAAGCCTAGTAAAGGTACCAGATGACATTGTTCTATGTTAGGATTTTAACTTATAAACTGCAAGTAACAAAAGAATTTATCAGACAAAAGCAGTAACTCACTGACCTATTTACATTATATGTACTTTGTGACCTGCATGGTACACGTTCTTTGCAGCAGGCATATTAACCCACTGTGGCCACCTTACTATGAGTCAAAAATTCCACTACACAAACCTCCGATCTCTCTCAATGAGGAACATTAATCACTAGAGTTATCTTCACATTTTTATTGTTGCATTAAAATTGATGGACAGCAGGAATGCAGAAGCAGGTACTTTTCAAACCATGATGCAGTTGCAAACACCACGTCCCCAACCAAAGTCAACGACCTTTGTTTGCTTGGTACATGAAGAAGCAAATTTCATGAGCATTTTTTTCACATTTGGTCTAATTACTATGAATGTAAATAACAATAAAACATACTTGCAAATAGTTACTACATGCCTGCTTTTCTCAATATTTCACTTCAGAACTGTGCAATTGTATTTGTTTAACAGGTTTATGGTCTCACACAACGGGTGATTTGTAGAGGGCCACTGGAAAGTCCACAAGGTTGTCCCTGTCCCTCCAGAATTTTAGTGTCTCGTACGCCCCTGATTGCAACAGTGATAAACTTACCTAACTCATCACATGCCCTTTCCAACTGAAATATGTAGGCATGACGACTCGTAAGGTCAAACTTCATATTTCGGAGCACAAAAGTACGATCAGGTGCAAGAAACACTCCATGAAGTTGATCAGTAATTTTCTAACCCACCAACACAAAGCAGATGAATTGCGGTGGACGGTGTTAGAGCAACCTTTTATTCCTAACCACGTTACAGATGTCACAACATTTCTTTTCCTGAAAGAACAGCGTTGGGTTTTTAAGCTGAAGAGCGATAGTAGAAGTCTAAAAGACAATATACCATGGTCCCTTATATAGTCTCTGATTAAAACTCAGTTTAACGCCTGTTCTTATCTTGATGTATATGACACATTGAAATAAGTGTTACAACGCTAAAGAAATATAGTGTTGACAATTAGAAACATCTTCTAATAGAACTATAATGAATTATCAACATGCTACGATCCCTTGATGTGTGTCTTTTAAAATATAAATGACATTGGCTCTTTACATTACCCTTTTATGTAGCCATTTGCAATATAGTCATAGTAGCCATGTGGCCTGCTTCAGGAGCTTATTCAATCACTGGCAACTTTATTGTACTGCGATTGTACCGCGACCCACTTATACAAACGATTATCTAACATGCTCGCGGAAGCTCCCTTGTGCATCTCTGCTCACTTCATAGAACTGATACCCCTAAGATTCCAATAGAATTGTTGAATAACATTAGCTCCGAATAGCTAATTTGTGCGATCTATTGAATTATTAACGAGATCATCAGCATCGGTTTGTAAACAACTACATTACCCAGTTTTCTTATAAGCACAGTTATGTCATCTTTGGATTGAACAGGGGCAAATCGGCACTCCAACATGTTTCTCTCAAACCTTGTTTATACATTCTGCTCACCCTGTGAAAACAATATTTTCTAGATATCAATACAATTGTTGAATAATATTGCCTCTAATAGTTACGGCCGTGATTTATTGAATCACTCATGAGATCGGCAATTTTTTCATCCAACTGACTACATTACCCAGTTTTCCTAGGATCACTGTGACATCATTTCCGGAGGGACCAGGGGCAAACCGGTACTCTGTAAGAATAAAATGCAAGACAGGTTCCTGATACGGTGCCTCCGGTTGCAGCCTTTCAAAGACCGGGGTACCAACAGAGAGGTAAGCCCTCTCAAACTTGATAGTTTACATACTGTGAGATCCGCAGGATATGTTCTGCACTGCGCGGTAAGCGCTGTGTTCCTGCCGCGTTAGTGTAATTGGTGTTGTCTTTTGTTTTAATCACTCACTTTCTGCTATTAATAGGCACCGTGTGAGGAGATATTAACAGGCGTGCATGACATCTATTTTATAAGTAATTTGGAATGTCTCTTTTGAGATCTAAGCTGCCCTCAACAATTTGATTTTTATCGTTAAGCAGTAGTGGGGGTGTTAAAAGGCGCACAGCTAGTCGGAGGTTTCCCGGCGCCAAGGACCAAGCAACAGAAAGACCGTAGTTACTGGTTGAATAGCCAGGTCTTAAGATTTTTGCGGAAACTTATATGATTGGTTTCATGCCGAAGTAGAAGAGGAAGAGAATTCCACAACACGGGTGCCAGGTAGGAAAAAGAGCGACCCCCTAAGCAAGCAAATTTGAATCTTGGGACTGAGAATTTGGCTTCGGAGGAGGATCTGAGCAGGTGTGTCTGGTGATAGGTCTGGACCAGAGAACATAAATAGCGGGGAGCTGTACCTAGTTTAATTTTATGCATATAGCATAAAGCCTTCAATTTAGTCCTGTTCTCAATTCTTAGCCAATGGAGTACCTGAAATGGAAGATGTTTTGGGAACATGACAGAGCATCCTAGCCGCAGAGTTCTGTACAACCTGTAATGTGCAAATTACCTCCTTGTTAGCTTCCAGATAAAGGACGTTGCCATAATACAATCTCGATGTTATCAGTGCTTGGATTACAGTTCTTTGGGTAGGTCTAGGCAACATCCATAATATCTTACGGAGCCACCTCAAGATGTAAATGTAAATGTGTTTGTATTTATATAGCGCACTTCTACCCAGAGGTCTCGTAGCGCTGTATTCATACTGCTGTGGAACCCTTCCTGGCTTTCCTGTGAGATGTCCACTCCTGGGCACCCCCAAGGTGAAGCCAGGTATCCAAGCGCTGCTGGGGCCGTTGTGGAGATTAAGCAAGCTATTGCCCAGAGTCACAGAGTGGGACCCATGATTAGACTAGGCACCGAGGCGAGAATGATCAGGTCCGGGGAGATTGAGTCCAAGAGCCACTGAGGCGGGAATTGAACCCTGGTCCCGGGCCAGACCACTGCATCAGGCTCTGCCGCTCTAACCATTGAGCCACGCTTCTCCACCAAGATGATAAAGCAGGTAGAAGCAGTTTTGATAGCTTGCTGCTTCATGGAAAGTTGATCATCGATCACTATACCCAGGTTATGAGCGGTTTGGACTGGCTGAGGAAGTGTACCCATTTCCAGAGGCCAATGACGTGGGCCCCAAAGATCTTTATCTTTCCCTATAATCAGGACCTCTGTTTTACCCCCATTTAATTTTAGCCAGTTGTTGTACATCCAACTGGCTATTTTAAGCAGCCCTGTCTGTAAGGAAGAAACTTTGGAGGTATCATTGGCAGATAGGGAAAAAAGAAGCTGGGTGTCATCAGCATATGAAAAGATAGACAATCCAGCTTCTTCCGCTGTCGTGGCCAACGGGCTAACATAAAGGTTAAACAACACAGGGCTCAGAATCGAGCCTTGCGGTACTCCATAGGGGGATCCGTACGTCTTTGAATTAGCCAAAGAGGAAAAAACCTGGAAGGTTCTTCCAGTAAGGAAGTCTTTGTCCCAGTCCAAGGCTGAGCCAGCAATTCCCAGCGATTAAAGAACTTTTAAATGAGTGAGGTGTGACACCGTATCGAAGGCGGCACTTAAGTCTAACAAAATAAGTGCTGCCGTTTCCCCTTTATCAAGTATCTAGTGGAGTGTTTCAGTAACTCCCAAAAGAGTAGTCTCTGTGGAGTATCTGGCTCTGAATCCTGATTGAGATACGTGCAGGATTTTATTAGTTTCCACAAATTGTACAAGCTGTTGGTTCACGTATTTTTCCAATATTTTTTAAAAAATGGGGAGGAAAGAAATCCGTCGGAAATTGGACGGTTCTACTGGATCATTGTTAGGTTTCTTCAACAGGGGAACCACCATCGCGTGTTTCCACTCTGCAGGAAGAACGGCCTCTTTCAAAGAAGCATTAAGTAGTTCCATAATGGGATGCAGAGTAGTGGGTTTTAATTTTCAAAGAATCTGGACTGGTAAAGGGTCCTTGGGTGAGCCCGATTTAAGACTATTTAAAATACTGTTAAAAGACAGAGGGTCAAGTGATTGCCAGTTAGTGATTTTATGAGAGGAAACAAAAGCAGGGGTCTCTTCTGATTTATTTTCATCAGAGCTATAGGGTGCGGTGTTATTTTGCTACTCCACCTTAGTGGTTGCCATCTCCAGCTCCGTATAGATCTTTTCAACCTTCTCAATAAACAATTGTTGGCACTATTGACTGAGGTTAGTACAAGCTAAGAAGTATGTTAATATGCTATGCACTAGCCTTTTAAATGCCTCTTCCATTTGAGCTGCCCATGAGTCTCATTACTTTATAATTAAAGACAGAGGGTGTGGTTGGACAATCAATCGCATCTTTGTCCATAAAAATTAACCGCATCTTTGTCCATAAAAACCAGACAAAGAACATAAATATCAGGTGTTAGCTGACACCGTGTTGGCAGCGCTCAGCGAACACTTATACACATGTTGAGGCTACTTTGTTTGCTGAATATTGCATGGACTGATGGGGTTACAACAGTTCCCTGAGCATAAACACTCTGGTTGTTCCTCTTATGCTGAAATCAAGTCGTGTCATAGGCTTTTCTTTGGGGCTAGTAAAGAATGATATCTCTACCTATCACTCCATTATATACATGGAGATAGAGTCTTTGTTTCCTTTGGATCATTGTTTGATCAAGATTAATGTCAATTCACTGTTTGCTATGACACCTAATGCAAGTGAATAATAGACAGTTACATATTTGATATACAAATTATAGTTGAACTATAAATTTATTTCTAAGATACTATTTGGACCATACTTATAGTTTCCTTTCATGATTTTTATACTGTTCTTTCTGACAAAGCCTTTCCATTAGTCACATGTTTTTGATACAAACTGATCACTAAATTGGATCTGATATTTTTACTGCTTGGGATAAACAGCCACTTATTTGGATCTGATAATTTCACTATTTGATACTCTGTTCTTTTCAGAGTGGTGCCTCACGTCCTGAGCTGCTGCCAGGTGAGGTGATGTGTCTTACTCGTAAATTACGGGTACGTTTCCATTGGACGTCGTAATAGTCGGTGTAACTAACTGACTGATGTGTTATTTTTACTGACACATGATTAATTGATGTCCTTCTTCCTTTTTCTACACTGGTTGACTAGTACACCATGAGCCTCCATTAGAGATATTGTGTGGTGCAGGTTGTATTGCTTCCATTCACTTATTTTTTGGTTACACCATTTTTTTAATACACATGACACAGTAGCACCTAACATCTAGGTCCTGAAGAAGGCCAGACACTTGTTAGGTCATGATAGCCGAAACATGCTGACCACAGTTGCATTTATTATGTTAAAACTGCACTGTGTATAGCAAAAGAGGACAAAGTTCCTACGCCAGGGTACAAAAAGTCACCCATGCATGGTGGTGCAAACAGTCACCCATACTTTAAGAAGATAGAGGAAAAAGAAAAAGTGATTCCTAGGAAGGGAAGACCCAAAACTGTGAGAGGGAAAGACATTTTGTTTCCTCTGTTGCCCTCACAACCCGCATGCACCATCCGGCATTCCTCAAAAAAGATCTCCTACAAAGTGACCCTTCGGGGGACCCGTAGGGAATTGCAGCGCCGGCCCTACGAGGAGCAAACGCCCGATGATGAAGCATGACACTCTTCGGGGTGTGTGAGGGCAACAGAGGAAACAAAATGTCTTTCCCTCTCACAGATTTGGGTCTTCCCTTCCTAGGAATCACTTTTTCTTTTTCCTCTATCTTTTTAAAGTATGGGTGACTGTTTGCACCACGATGCATGGGTGACTTTTTGTACCCTGGCATAGGAACTTTGTCCTCTTTTGCTATATACTAATATTAGGAGCACGGACACTGGACCTTAATAAGCTCCTTGGTCCCCCCCTCTTTCCTTTTGATAAATATATTTAGCACGGCTGTTTAGCCGAGGGACCGTTAATTCTATCCTTTTTTCTTGCTGTTTGTTAGGCACATGAGACAGGATCACATCATTAGTGGGACTTGGTTCTACGGCATACCTGGACTCAATTGCCATGGTGATGCCGTGGTTGATTGCCACACTTCCGTAACTGTAGACGTGCAGAATGTATCCAACAGATAACCCTTAAAGATATCAATGTTACATTATGTACTTTTATATCCTAATATTTTCAAGAAATTGCTGGTGGCCATTGGAGTGTTCGTTATTAGTTAATAGTATCACAGGGCTATATCTCTTGTAGTACGAGGTGCGGTCCAGGTATGACATTAGGACAACCCTTTAATGGTAATTTATATGGCGATGAAGGGTATTGTACGCATACCATTTGGTGCTGTAATTGGCAGTACTTATTTGGGCATTATTAGCGACAATACCTGTCCTTTCATCCTGTAGTGGGCCATTGCGCATGAGCGGGGGAGTAGTGTACCCGAGTAATGCTCATGCGCAATTTACTTTGGCGCTCACACATGCGCATTCAGTTGCTTTTCTCTAGGACTACCCGGAAAAGGATACTGCCTATCACCTGACCCGGTCCGTTTATTTAAACCGGCGGTTTTGCCGATGCTGATTTTCTTTCGGCAGATGCGTGGACATGGGTAGGTTGTAAGGAGGCAGCACCCGAACTCATTTGTAAGTACACCATAGATGCAATGTCTGGCACTGTGAGCACTCGGCCTAGCACTTTTTACGATTGGCTAATGTGCCTCTATGCTCCTGTTTATGTGCTTATTGTTTCCTCAGCCCGGCTGCTCGCGGGCGTCCATTATTCTGACCACGTAGGATCTCTACACGCAGTGCTTGGTGAGCATGTTCTTTGAGTACTGGTAATTCTACAGTTTGGACGCTTGTTCTAAGTAAATAAACTTTGACAGGATGTTTTGTTTTATGGGGCACATAATGTGTCCCGAACCAGATTGAGGCCCACGTAATCCTTCCCCTCCTCGCTACTCGCTATGTAGGGGTGGATTTCCCCTTCCCCCTTTTTCTGCCTAGTTACGATTGACCTGTCTTGTGTGCCTATCTACTCAATTGTTTATGTGTAATTGATGTACACACAGAAGTGGTACATGCTGCGGCAACAAGTTGGTACTGATGCTGACCTATTACTTTGTCTTTCTTTTATTTTCATTTTCCTAGGTATCATTCAGGAGTGGCTCCCACCGAGTAGCTGTGACCATTATAAGGGTATACAGGTTTCTACTCCGCCCTGATTGAGATAAGAGGGTCATTTTTACATTCACTATTTCACGTGCACTTTATTTTTATTTGATGGTCCTGACGAAGCGCTAACGACTTTTTGGCAACGGAAGCGCGAAACATGTTGACCTTGATAATTGACACCTAGGCAAATAGGCCTCTTGGGTCAATAATTTTTAGCAGTATTGACTGCCAAGGGTATACTTATGAATCTTATCGCTGCATGTTTACCCTTGCATTATTTTTAAATTATAACACTGGCACGAATTTTTATTACCCTCCTTTTGACCCACTCCCCGCACACCCGCATGCACCATCCGGCATTCCTCAAAAAAGATCTCCTACAAAGTGACCCTTCGGGGGACCCGTAGGGAATTGCAGCGCCGGCCCTACGAGGAGCAAACGCCCGATGATGAAGCATGACACTCTTCGGGGTGTGTGAGGGCAACAGAGGAAACAAAATGTCTTTCCCTCTCACAGTTTTGGGTCTTCCCTTCCTAGGAATCACTTTTTCTTTTTCCTCTATCTTTTTAAAGTATGGGTGACTGTTTGCACCACGATGCATGGGTGACTTTTTGTACCCTGGCATAGGAACTTTGTCCTCTTTTGCTATATACTAATATTAGGAGCACGGACATTGGACCTTAATAAGCTCCTTGGTCCCCCCCTCTTTCCTTTTGATAAATATATTTAGCACGGCTGTTTAGCCGAGGGACCGTTAATTCTATCCTTTTTTCTTGCTGTTTGTTAGGCACATGAGACAGGATCACATCATTAGTGGGACTTGGTTCTACGGCATACCTGGACTCAATTGCCATGGTGATGCCGTGGTTGATTGCCACACTTCCGTAACTGTAGACGTGCAGAATGTATCCAACAGATAACCCTTAAAGATATCAATGTTACATTATGTACTTTTATATCCTAATATTTTCAAGAAATTGCTGGTGGCCATTGGAGTGTTCGTTATTAGTTAATAGTATCACAGGGCTATATCTCTTGTAGTACGAGGTGCGGTCCAGGTATGACATTAGGACAACCCTTTAATGGTAATTTATATGGCGATGAAGGGTATTGTACGCATACCATTTGGTGCTGTAATTGGCAGTACTTGTTTGGGCATTATTAGCGACAATACCTGTCCTTTCATCCTGTAGTGGGCCATTGCGGGGGAGTAGTGTACCCGAGTAATGCTCATGCGCAATTTACTTTGGCGCTCACACATGCGCATTCAGTTGCTTTTCTCTAGGACTACCCGGAAAAGGATACTGCCTATCACCTGACCCGGTCCGTTTATTTAAACCGGCGGTTTTGCCGATGCTGATTTTCTTTCGGCAGATGCGTGGACATGGGTAGGTTGTAAGGAGGCAGCACCCGAACTCATTTGTAAGTACACCATAGATGCAATGTCTGGCACTGTGAGCACTCGGCCTAGCACTTTTTACGATTGGCTAATGTGCCTCTATGCTCCTGTTTATGTGCTTATTGTTTCCTCAGCCCGGCTGCTCGCGGGCGTCCATTATTCTGACCACGTAGGATCTCTACACGCAGTGCTTGGTGAGCATGTTCTTTGAGTACTGGTAATTCTACAGTTTGGACGCTTGTTCTAAGTAAATAAACTTTGACAGGATGTTTTGTTTTATGGGGCACATAATGTGTCCCGAACCAGATTGAGGCCCACGTAATCCCTCCCCTCCTCGCTACTCGCTATATAGGGGTGGATTTCCCCTCCCCCCTTTTTCTGCCTAGTTACGATTGACCTGTCTTGTGTGCCTATCTACTCAATTGTTTATGTGTAATTGATGTACACACAGAAGTGGTACATGCTGCGGCAACAAGTTGGTACTGATGCTGACCTATTACTTTGTCTTTCTTTTATTTTCATTTTCCTAGGTATCATTCAGGAGTGGCTCCCACCGAGTAGCTGTGACCATTATAAGGGTATACAGGTTTCTACTCCGCCCTGATTGAGATAAGAGGGTCATTTTTACATTCACTATTTCACGTGCACTTTATTTTTATTTGATGGTCCTGACGAAGCGCTAACGACTTTTTGGCAACGGAAGCGCGAAACATGTTGACCTTGATAATTGACACCTAGGCAAATAGGCCTCTTGGGTCAATAATTTTTAGCAGTATTGACTGCCAAGGGTATACTTATGAATCTTATCGCTGCATGTTTACCCTTGCATTATTTTTAAATTATAACACTGGCACGAATTTTTATTACCCTCCTTTTGACCCACTCCCCGCACACCCGCATGCACCATCCGGCATTCCTCAAAAAAGATCTCCTACAAAGTGACCCTTCGGGGGACCCGTAGGGAATTGCAGCGCCGGCCCTACGAGGAGCAAACGCCCGATGATGAAGCATGACACTCTTCGGGGTGTGTGAGGGCAACAGAGGAAACAAAATGTCTTTCCCTCTCACAGTTTTGGGTCTTCCCTTCCTAGGAATCACTTTTTCTTTTTCCTCTATCTTTTTAAAGTATGGGTGACTGTTTGCACCACGATGCATGGGTGACTTTTTGTACCCTGGCATAGGAACTTTGTCCTCTTTTGCTATATACTAATATTAGGAGCACGGACACTGGACCTTAATAAGCTCCTTGGTCCCCCCCTCTTTCCTTTTGATAAATAAAACTGCACTGTGCACTGTTTTTAATCCTAACATCAAGATATAACTAATAAATGTCCTTCTCTCCTGATAGTTAGTTTTAGCTCACTTTTCACACTTCTGTATTAATTTGCACTGCACTCATCACTCACATACAACATTCACAGCTCTTCAACTTGGGTTTTAGTAGCCTGGAGTGCTAGTGGCACTCTTGTGGTTTGACACCCTGTGACGACCTTTGACTACCATTATTTTAACTGACTTTAGTGTGTTATTTCATCTTAGCCTGGATTTACGATGTCCTGCATTTGCCTGCTTCTCTTAAAAGTTTTGATCCTGTAATCTTGCTGTCTTTCAGTGGGAACTGTCACGGAGTAAAATAGCCTTGCCAAGAGCAGAGTGTGTGGGATGTACATTTGAAAGCATGAAAGAGAGAGAGAGAGACGTGTGGAATGTACTCTTTGGTTTCGAAGTGCAGTGTTGTGGGCAGTGATGCACACATGTGCTTGGTGTTGTATGATTATTATGAAGTGCTTACTATTGGCTTTGACATGGCCTCATTTCATCCTTTTTTTCTGGCTTTGCCTTGCTTCAGCTTTTCTACATGCACAGCAGCTCTTGCAAGTTGCTTGGGTTATTCACGTTCAAGGTCTTTCTGTTTTGGTGAGGGATTGTTTGTGTTCTGAAAGGCTTTTTAAGCTTTGTCAAGATAGAGGCTGGAACATGTGAGATTTGCAGAAGGGGATGTGAGAGCTCCTTCCTGCCATGCAAATGCTTGCTTGGAACTTGGCCAGTTCTGGTAAGATTCCTCTGGCCCAGGGGGAGGTCTTTCCCGAATCTTTTAGTGTGTTTAAAGCTGAGGGTTGTGGACTTGGAAACTGGGAGTTTGGAATCTGAGCGAGGACGGACGCCTCTATCTCTGAGCGTGGACCCTGGTTGCTGAGGTTCTCAATCACAGCTGTTTACTTCCCCAGTCTGAGATGAGGTATTTTGCACCAGGTAATGTACTGAGTTTTGATTATTGCCATTGTGATGTGAGCCAGTGGCTGTGATCATTTGATGTGTGAGTGACTGTGTTTTCTTTGTGTTGGTCCTTATTCAAAAGAGAGAGAGTCCTTGCATTTTGTTAAGGAAAACCCTTTTCTAAAGGTGCTGTGTTAAAGTGTTTCGATTGCGCCGGGTGTTGGGCTACTGTGTAGAAGATTCTGTGTTATCTGATAGGCGCAATGAAAGCATCTTGGCGTCACTTTCACAGGATTCGAAAAGAAAATTAAAAGGGGAACATGCTCTCTAAAATGCCTATGTTTTCAGAATCCCAGATGCCAAGTGACTTATTTGAAGAGGGAAAACAATTTGATATTTCAGACTTTAACAGTGGTGTCATTTTTAAAGCATTGATTAGCGTGTATCGAAAATTTGAACATTTAGAAAAAGAATGTAGTGAGCTGAGACGAGAGTTGGCTGAGGCTCAGTTTGAAAACAAGTCTTTGAAAAAAGAGTTAAACACGTACCAAGCTCCGATGCCATTTGTTTTGACTAGCTATTCCAATAGTCGAGATGAGTCAAATGTGAAAAATGTGAAGCCAGTTAATCTGCCGGCCTCACAGAAAATCTTAATTAATTCTTTTGACAATGTTCCTCAGCCAGAAATGAATTTGAATGAAGAAAATGTGAATGTGCAGGTCAATGAATTAGTGATCACTGGTTTCAGGTATAAATTAGACATGTCAGTGAATGATGAATCTTGGGCTACATGGAAAAACTTAGGGGCCGATTAGGATGGCGGACGGACTTGCGTCCGTCCGCCACCCCTGAGTTGGAGGGACCGTCCGCATGGGCAGCGGCGGTCCCTCCATAGCAATTAGGATGTGACCGCCACCCTGGCGGTCACATCCTGTATGTTTTACATTGCGGCGGATGCTGCTTGAAGCAGCATCTGCCGCAATGCAAAAAACGAAAGGTGTGCTTTTGCATGCACAAAGCGGCAGGCACCGCGCGGTGCCTGCCGCTTCGTGCACGCAAGGGCAGGGGGGTACCATAGGTACCCCCCATGTGCACCCCCCACGCAACCTTCACCCAGGGGGCCCGCAACGGGCCCCCAAAGTGACTGTCCGTATGCTTTTCCACGGCGGAAAAGCCGCCGCGGAAAAGCATGACTCACCCTGCATCCTAATATGGCTGGCGGTGTCTGATAGACACCGCCAGCCATGTTATTGCTTTTCCGCCGTGGTCGCCTTCCGACCGCGGCGGAAAAGCGGCGGACGGATTGGGAGACCCACCAGCCATCCTGATTTGGCGGTGGGTCTTTCAGGCCTCCTCGGCGGATTTCCCGCATACTCCGGGCCGGCGGTGGCTTCCGCCGGCCCGGAGTATGCGGGAAATCCGCCATCCTAATGACCCCCTTTATTTTGAAAAAAGAAATGCAGCAATGTGCTTTTGAATCTGCACAGCAGACTGTGCAGAAGGTTTTTAAAATATGGTCAATTCAGAAAGGAGACAGTGTATCTTGTGTGCCAGTCCAAGAGCAGTGTGCTATTTTCAGCAATTGTGAAACACAGGGAAAGAAAAGTATGCTTTTAAAGTTGTGATCTGTAGCTAGACAAATACAGATGCTTTTGTGCTTTTGCACATTGAAAGACACTGAGCAGAAGACAATAAGATAAAATGCTATTTGTCAATGGGAGGAAGCAACTGTAATAAAATGGGGTATACAGACCAAGACTGCAGTTTTGCATGAACAGTTTTTGCAGGTCCCAATAGAAATTCCAGGGGTGGGGTTTGAGACACAAGATTCCCCAGTGAAGTGGCAGATTGTACTGCAAAGTGCAGTTACTGTGCATGACAGAACCTTTAATTTGCTTACAGATGAAAAGGCTAAAATCTTGGAGACAGATTCAGATTTGGTGTACATGACTAAATATGAGCACCTATGAGAGAAAGACCACACAAACAGGTGGTCAGAGAATGAAGGGATCCATATCCCCCTAGATTTACTCAGAACTATTACTTTTATGTGTCAGAATGCACAAGCCAGACCAGTTTCACGGAAGGTGAGGGGCAAGTTGAAGAAAGGAAAATTACTAGAGCAGACTAAGCAGATGGATTGCCTTGGGTTTCTGCCAATTGATAAAGGGAGCATGTATACAACAGTGAGCGGAAAAATAGTCAGGAAGGAGACTGCCCCAGCCCTTCTTACCGTGCAGGGAAAAAGAGAATTTCATCCTAATACCAAGAATTCAGAGCCTAAAGTGTGGGTAGAATTCTCAGATAATTCCCCAGAGCCAGCAGAGAACCTTGCAGACAGGAATGATAATATTGTGACTTCAAACTCAAAACAGGGACAGGAAAACGTGCTTTTTAAAAAAAATGTTTTTTGCAAGAAGAGTGATGCTTGTTTCTTTTCCAGGTCATCATACTGTGACATGTTGGTGTGCCCGATGCCCGTGATTGTGTGCCCCGTTTGGGTGGGACCCATCCCCCTCTCCAATCCTGGAGAGATCACCGGACGGTGGAAGCTGACATCCTGTGGATGAACAAACCAGACAGACCCCTAAGGCCGATGAACTGATTCTATAAACATGAAGTTAAAACGAAATGCAATAAGGCTGTGTGTCTTTCACACAGATAGACTGTTTATTTAAAAAGAAAAAGAACAACAAAGATTTTTTTTGAGTTAAAGATAAAAAGAAAACAATAATGTTGTCTTTATTTTTTAGTGCAGAAATATATATTTGGCAGCTTCAACAGTAGAAGTTCCAGTATTAGCCATTTGAGACATTAGGAGCATAACTGAGTTCATTTGCTTGATTCTATTTGCATCATTTATTTTGTGTATCCATCAAACATTTATTATTGCTGAGTATCCAGATGTATATGAGCTATTTTTACATGCTTTTATGATTTCACAGTTTTATACTTGTGCTTTCAGTTCAACACATGATTGTTATACCTTGATTTCTACAAGTGCATCTCCTCCTTAGCTGCTCAGCCAGAATCAATGTGATGTCTGCGTGGAATGTTGGAATGCTTGATGACAGAGAGAGTGGAAGGTGAGTGCGCCTGCTTGTGTGTGGAGAATGACAGTTGAAGAGAGTAGGCTGAGCAGCAAACATGCAGCTCCTGGTGGGACCTCTACAAGATCTTCTTGAGACTTCTATGTAACCTGTAACTTACTACTGAACCATCCAATAAACCTTCTACATGAAATATACTTCCTGGCTACCTCTGGTCATTCTGTGGAATTTACCTTACAACAATTACCTTATAATGTTACTGCTTCAACATGAGCTTCAAACATAGTTGTGTTTTTCAGTTAAGAAATGCAGTCTTTCAATCATAGTTGTGCTTTCAGTTAAGACATGCATTGAAATGATTATCACATGCTTTTATGCTTTTATGCTTTCACTATTTTATTGGGTTTTTCATAGTTATGGTTACAGTTAAGAAATGCCGTTTTTCAAGCGTAGTTGTGCCTTCAGTTAAGAAGTCTAGTTTTGATATATGTAGATGATGATGATAGTCAAAGGTCATAGGGTGGAATGTAGTGGTAGAGGCACTCTTGTGGTTTGAGACCCTGTGATGACCTTTGACTACCATTATTTTAACTGACTTTAGTGTGTTATTTCATCTTAGCCTGGATTTACGATGTCCTGCATATGCCTGCTTCTCTTAAAAGTTTGGTTCTTCCAATCTTGCTGTCTTTCAGTGGGAGCTGTCACGGAGTAAAATAGCCTTGCCAAGGGCAGAGCATGTGGGATGTGCATTTGAAAGCATGAAAGGGAGAGAGAGGTGTGAAATGTACTCTTTGGTTTTGAAGTGCAGTGTTGTGGGCAGTGATGTACACATGTACTCAGTGTTGTATGAGTATTATGAGGGCTTACTATTGGCTTTGACATGGCCTCATGTCATCCTTTTACCTGCCTGTGCCTTGCTTCAGCTTTTCTGTGTGCACACCAGCGCTTGCAAGTTGTTTGAGTTACTATTGGTTTTGAAATGGCCTCATGTCATCCTTTTTTCCTGGTTTTTCCTTGCTTCATCTTTTCTGTGTGCACAGCAGCGTTTGCAAGTTGCTTGGGTTATTCATGTTCAAGGTATTTCTGTTTTGGTGAGGGATAGTTTGTGTTCTGAAAGACTTTTGTATGCTTCGTCAAGATAGAGGCTGGAACGTGAGATTTGGAGAAGGGGACGTGAGAGCTCCTTCCTGCCGTGGGAATGCTTGCTTGAAACTTGGCCAGTTCTGGTAAGATTCCTCTGGCCCAGGGGGAGGTCTTTCCTGAATCTTCTAGTGTGTTTAAAGCTGAGGGTTTGGAATCCGATCAAGGACGGACGCGTCTATCTCGGAGCGTGGACCCTGGTCGCTGAGGTTCTCAATCAGGGCTGTTTGCTTCCCCAGTCTGAGATGCGGTGTTTTGCACCAGGTGATGTATTGAGTTTTGATTATTGCCATTGTGATGTGAGCCAGTGGCTGCGATCATTTGATGTGTGAGTGAGTGTGTTTTCTTAGTATTGTGTGAGTCAAGGTGCACCTCCATAGTACTCATTTGATGTATATATAGCTTTCTGATCTCTTGCAGGACGTCCAGTATATTTGCTTGAGTCTTATCTCATATTATTTGCTTCTTGTTTATTCATCAGTATTATTCATGCATTTAGATTGTTGCTTGCATATAAATATATATATATATATATATATATATATATATATATATATATATATATATATATTTGTATATTCGAATCTTTTGCATTTGACATCTGGGAAAGCTTTTATTAGAGAGCATTTGGTAAAATAAACCCCAAGCCTTATTCAAAAGAGAGAGAGTCCTTGCATTTTGTAAAATAAAACCCTTTTCTAAAGGTGCTGTGTTAAAGTGTTTTGACTGCGCTGGGTGTTGGGCTACCGTGTGGAAGATTCTGTGTTATCTGATAGGTGCAATCAGAACATAGCCTTTAGTCAATTCTATCCTCAATAAAAACATCCCAGAGTTCCTCCCTCACAGTGAGGGGGTTGTAGCCCTCGGCTGTACTAGGAGTTACAGCCGGGAGGTCATCCCAGATGATGAAGCATGTCACTTCGATGAGTGATGGGATTCCGTACTTTAAGTTAAGACTTCCTGTGTAGATTACGTTTCTGGTGCACTATTGGCACACATGTCACCTTAGTTGTAGGTGGCATCTTTAGACCCTCGGACTTTATTGTTTTGGATATGTAGATTGGGGGATATAGTCTATGGTGGTCTTTAAACTTTTCCCTCAGATCCTCCTATCCTGGTTTGTATTTTTGATCTTCAAATTGATCCACATTGAGTCCAGGAAAATGGGCACCCAGGTGCTGGTCAGCAGCAAGCTCGATTACGGAAATGAACTCTATGCTGGCACCACCCAAAAACTCCAAAAAAAGTTGCAGTGCTTTTGGAATGCTTGACGTATCCGGGACAACCCCCGCTGAAGCCACATCTCCAGTCACCTGAGAGAATTCTACCAATCAACAAAACAATCACCTTCAAGCGCCTCACATATGCCTACGAAGCCCTCCACAACACCGGACCCGAATACTTCAACCATCGCCTCTCCTTCTACACACCGACCGGACATCACCGCTCCACCCACCTGGCCCTGGCCACTATCCCCCTGATCCACAATATCTAAGCTGGAGGAAGATCCTTCCCCTTCCCCGCCGCAACAACCTGGAACTCCTCGCCTCTGCAGCCCAAGAAAGCACTGTCACTGCCTCAATTCAAGAAGGACCTCAAGACCTGGCTCTTCAACTGAACTGCAGACTCTCCCCCCCTTTCCCCCTTAGACCCTTACAGGTGATTAGCAGCACTCTAAAAGAACCTGGTTGATTGGATCCCGGTAGGTGCAGGGGAGAATAGTGACTTGGGTAAGTTTAGTGCTATATGGTCCCAGCATTGGCAGAAAGCACTGTGAATATGCAAGTTGTTGTTTTAAACTTGCATTACACACAGTATAAGATAGGTTGCTACAAAATGCACAAAAATGCTTTAAGATAAAAAAGGACTATCAAAACATAGATTTTAGTAATGCCCAGACTGTATGTAGTCATTTTTAGGTCTCACTAGAGCCAGCGCATGCGCCGGTCTGGCGAGACATTTAGTGAGTGGCTTTTAAAAGTGCCACCAGAGGCTTTTGCTGGCCACAAGCTTGCGGTTACGCGCGATCGCGCAGCTGCCAGCTTTCAGTGCCTGATCGCGATCAGTTTCACTTTCGCGCGCACACAACTCCTGCTTCTCCCCCTTCCCCACCACAGATCGCCGCGCGCGGCCAATGCTTGTTTTTGGTGCTGCAGCTACTATGACTAATTGATTTGCTTTAGAGAAACATACGTGTGCTTTGTTGTGGACACTGTAGTTTACAACTACTTTGTTAAAAAATGCGTAATTGAACTTGACTGCAAGCACAGTTTGTGGTCTGACAACAATATAGAAGGAGGTTCCCTGTTTGGGCTAGGAATGGCAGCAGGTAAGGGAAGTAAACAGAGCAAAAGAAACAACAGAACCCTGCCAACGCTAGATCAGAATTGTCAAGTACCTGTGTTCCAACGATGATTACCGCAGGAGCCGATGCTAATCCTCTAACTCCCACACCTCAATGCCAAAATCGTATAGATTCTGACAGCAAGGAGGGGGGAAAGGGGAAGTGGAATGAGAGAGAGAAACACGCCACGTCTTCTGCCTGAAGGGAATTTTGGAATCTGCTCTGTTGTTCTTCCTGTCAAAAGAGTTATTATGCAACCGGGTACATTCATATAATAATATGCAACTCAATTATTTACTAGGATTAGACTCTAAACTTTATGTCTATGTTACCTTAACCTTCAGGGTGGCTAGCGGATCTCTACTGAGTTCTTGTACTGGTTTTGGTCTTACTTTCTGTAGTATTGTACCTAGAACATAAAACACCTGATTATTCTCCACTCGCTTTCACTGTTGACATGACTAATGGGACTTCTGAATCTGGTTACCTAAACTAAGTCTTAACAGTCTTTAAACTTGAACCTTGAAATTCAACACCAGAAGTCGAAGAGCTGAGAAGTCTTCTCTAAAGGTGGTAAGTATCTTTATATATATATATATATAATGCACACCTACTTGTAGATAACTCTAAGTGGACTGGTGTCTTCTTCTGAATGCCCAAACAAACTTTGGTAAGAAGTCTCTATATTAGTTGCGCAGTACAAGAGTCTCTGGAATAAACTTAGGAACTGGCCTTGGGAATATCTCTAGTTAAGCAGTCACTAGAAATTGAGTTCTATTTGCCAAATTTCCTGTGACGAACAGTCACTTTCCTTGTCGAAGAAAATATATACAATATTCACCAAATGGAGATTACAGCAATATCTCACCACAAATGCGGTAAGCAGGAAATGCAACGTGAGAGGAATTCTACTCACGAACTGCCTGAAATACGAAAACTGAAGCGCCGCAGGAGAATAGGCAGCCGCTTCGGGGAAACGAACAGTTGAAGTGCGCAGATAAAAATCAGTAGGCGCGCGACAACAACTGCGGTGATTTCTGACGAACAACTAGACCGGCAACCGATTTGGCAACACCGGCGGCCATCTTGGGATCCCTGCAAATACAGCGTATCAATCTCCTATGCACCAATTGAGACCAGCGCTTGGCAGGAGTTGAAATGATTTGCCCAAAACCATGTCGCTGCAGACTTGACAGGACCATTACCATTCCAGTAACATCACGTGGATTAGCAGGTCTAAAGGTATCCGAGTGATCGGGGGGGACGATCCTGACAGTACCCCGCACCAAAACTCCTCCCTCAACTTTTTTGGGTTTCAATGGATGTCTTTTATGAAATTTCCTTAGCAATCTGGGCGAATGAATATTGTCCACTGGTTCCCAAGTTCTTTCCTCTGGACCAAAACCTTTCCAATCCACTAGGTAAAACAACTTATTCTTCCTAATCTTGGAGTCTAAGATCTGTTTAACCACATATTCTTCTTCGACTGAATCTGCACTGGATCTGGCGGGCCTTTCTGTCTTAAATTGGGAGGACTTTTCCTTAATAAGGAAACATGGAAAACCGAATGAATCTTAAATTTCGGGGGAAGCTGTAATTTCACACTGACGGAGTTTATCACTTTTTCTACCGAGAAGGGACCAATGAACCTTGGCTGAAATTTTCTATTCCCTTTTAATCTCAGATTACGTGTAGAAACCCAAACCTGATCTCCAAGTTCATAACTAGGACTAGGACGTCTTTTCTTGTCGGCATATTTCTTATAGGAAGCCTTGGCCGTATTTAGATTAACTGTGGCCTGTTTATGTACTTGTTGTAGATTCTGTATCACTTCCTCTACTGCAGGAACTTCACTGTCTTGTTTACCTATCATGGTGTTTGGATGCCTACCAAAATGTAGGTAAAAAGGGGAAAATCCTGTACTAGCATGAACCGCATTATTATATGCAAATTCTGCCGCCCAAAGGATTTCCGGCCACTCAGATTAATGGTCCATCAGAAACAATCGCAAATACTGCTCCAATTCCTGATTCACCCGTTCCGTTTGACCATCAGTCTCCGGATGGAAACTGGAAGACAAACGAGAATCGATGTCCAATCTTTTCAAAAAAGATCTCCAAAATCGAGATACAAATTGTGGTCCCCTGTCAGAAATAACCACTCTAGGAATACCATGTGCTCTCACTATGTGCTGAGTGAAAAGTGCAGCTAATTGAGGGGCATTGGAAAGGGAATGCAAAGGTACAAAATGGCTCATTTTTGTGAAATGATCTACCACCACCCAGATTACTGAATAACCCTGACTAGAGGGAAGTTCAACAATGAAATCCATGGATACAGTGTGCCAAGGGTATGGTGCGGGTGGCAATGGTAGCAATAATCCCTGAGGAGACTGCCGGGTAGTTTTTCCCTTAAAACATTGTTCGCAAGAGGCCACATATTGTCCCACCTGAGCTTCCATTGATGGCCACCAAAATTCTCGTCGAATCAATTCCAGAGTCTTTTTAGTACCTTTATGACCAGACAACAGTTCATCATGAAAGTGCTGAATAATCAAGGTTTGTAATTCTTCAGTTGGAAAAAAAAGTTTCCCTTGAACGAATGGTCGACCTTCCTTTATCTCATGACTCTCACTCTGCTGTTCCCATTCTGCAAGATTTAAAGAGGCAAATTCTTGATTCAAACGTTCTTCGAGATCCGCAAATTGAACCAATCCAATAATTTTTTCTCTGGGAATGATTAACTCGGTCTGTAGAACAGAAGCGTCATTCTTGATATCCAAATGCGACAAGGTATCCGCCTTCCCATTGCTAGAACCAGGCTTATAAGTAAGAATAAAATTATAGTCTGCAAAGAAAAGTGACCATCGCAATTGTCTTGGTGTCAAGGTTCGAGCCGATTTCAAAAATTGAAGATTTCGATGATCTGTATATACAGTGACCTCATGCCTGGCGCCCAAGAGATAATGCCTCCACTCACGAAACGCATCCTTCACAGCCAGCAGTTCCTTGTCTGCAATTGAATAATTTAACTCTGCAGGAGTCAACTTGCGAGAGCGAAAGGCCACAGGGTGAAGCTGTCCGGTAATCTTGTCTCGTTGAGACAAGATTCCTCCTAAAGCTGAATTTGAAGCGTCGGCTTCCACAAAAAAAGGTTCTTCAGGGTTGGGATGTCGTAGTATCGGAGCAGAGATAAACTTTCCTTTTAGATTCTTAAAGGCGTTCTCTGCTTCCTCGGACCAAACAAATTTAGCTCCTTTCTTCAACAATTTCGTCAAAGGGGCAACTTTCTCCGAAAATCCTTCAATGAAACGTCGGTAAAAGTTAGCAAAGCCAATAAAACTATGCACCTGTTTTACCGAGAGAGGGGACGGCCAATTCTCCACTGCCTTCACCTTAGATTCATCCATAGCAATGCCATCTGGAGAGAGTACAAACCCCAAGAATTCCACCTGTTGAGCATTGAACACACATTTCTCCAACTTGACAAATAACTGGTGCTCCAATAATTTCCTCAAAATCCACCGTACCTGTTCAATATGATCCTGGAGGTTGGCTGAAAAAATAAGAATGTCGTCAATATAGACGACCGCAAAACGATCCAAGCACTCCCGCAACACATCATTCACAAAATGCTGAAAGGCTGCGGGAGCGTTGCAGAGTCCAAAAGGCATTGCCTGATATTCGAAGAGCCCCAATCGGGTGCGGAAGGCTGTCTTCCATTCATCTCCTTCAGCTACACGGACCAAGTGGTAAGCACCACGCAGATCTAATTTGGTGTAATATTTGGCCCCTTTTACTTGGTCTAGCAACTCCGAGATCAAGGGCAATGGATATCGGTTTTTCTTTGTTGCAGGATTCAGCGCTCTATAATCGATGCACGTTCTTAAATTGCCATTCTTTTTTGACATGAAAAATAACGGAGAAGAAACTGGAGATGTGGAAGGTCTGATAAACCCATTGGCCAAGTATTGATCGATATACTCTTTCAAATGTTGATTTTCTTTTTCCGTGAGTGCGTAGATGCGACTACAGGGTAATGAAGCCCCCTGTTCAAGCTCAATTTTACAATCATAGTCCCGATGAGGTGGCAACTTATTAGCTTCCACCTCATCGAAAACTGCTGACAAGTCGGTGTATTCCACTGGTATTTCTTGAGTTCAAACAGAGCAAATGGAAGAAGCCGAACTGGCAAGCAAGCAACATGAAGACATTGTAACCTTCTCAGTATTCACATGTTCGCAATTCTTTATGCAATATTCAGAATTCATTTGGATAGTTCTCTTAGCCCAATCAATCTTTGGATTGTGTTCCGTTAGCCATGGGAGACCCAGAATAAACTGAAATTGAGGAGCGTCAATGAGACTGAAATTCAAAACACTCACATGCTCCCCTGGGCCAAACAAACGAATCTTCTCTGTATGATAAGCAATTGGTCCTGAGGACAAACTTGTGCCGTCGACAGCTCGAACAGGTTCAGGTCTCTCCTTCTTGATAAATTGAATTCCCAATTCTTTTGCAAAACCAATATCACAGAAATTTCCCGTTGCTCCGGAATCTATCATCACTGAAATGTCTTCCTGACCTTTTTCCCCAAACTCAATTTTGCTCAACACAATTAAATGGGGAGCTGCCGATTGCAATGTGTTTGCTGCTGATTGTGTCTCTGGAGTTGACTCTTCTTTCGCTTCCACCAGGGCAACCCCTTTTACTGTGGAGCCTGTCTTTTAACGGCATCTGACTCTTGGGTTTCTTTTGACAATCTTTCAGGAAATGACCCGAATCTCCACAGTATAGACATAAGTTTCCAGCCCGCCTTCTTTCTCTTTCTTCTTTAGAAAGTGGTCCCTGAACTGAACTAATCTGCATAGGCTCTTCCTCTGACTGGACTTCCTTGGTCCTCAAACCTTCGAACTTGCTGCGATCAAAACGAGGGGTAACGTTTCTACCTTCTTTCCGTTTTTCACCTTTTCGTTCTCCCTGTCGCTGGTCAATCTGCAAGACCAGGTCGATCAACTCTGAAACCTCCGTAGGTCTGCTGGGAATTTGAGCCAGACAATCCTTCAGTTCATCTTTGAGGCCTCGATAAAAAATTGAAGCTCGCTTCGCCTCCGGCCAATTAGTCTCTACAATAAGTTTATTGAATTGTGCCAGATAGGCAACCAAATCTCGATTTCCCTGTTTAAGATCTAACAACTCATTGTCAGTGGTTTGCGATACTGAACGACGATCAAAAATTCTCAGAAATTCCTTCTTAAAGTTATCAAAGTTATACAGAATCGGATCATCTTTATTTACTAACGGCATTGACCAAGACGCCGCATCACCGCTCAGGTAGGACAACATGAAAGCCACCTTCGACTGGTCTTCCTTAAATATGACTGGTTTACAAAGAAAATGCAAAGAGCATTGTGTAAGAAAGATTTGGGCCTTATGCGGATCCCCATTGAACCTCTCTGGAGCAGCCAAAGGTATAGTAGGGGACATTGCATGGATTACCTGAGTGGTTAATTCTGTTGCTGATGGGGCTGGAGCAAAAGTTTGAGGTCTACTTCCCTTATTACCCACTACAGACGCTGTCAATAATTCATCTATTCTTTTTCGCAAAAATTGAGTCTCCTGATTTGACCTCTTTATCTCTTCCTTTAGGACTTGATTTTCTAGCATTGTGTCATTCAATTGTGCTTGAATACCATCTAAAACTGTGGCTAACGACTTTAGGTCAATTCCTTCAGCCATCCTGCTCAAGCGGAAGTTGGTTAGGGCACTTCAATCTGTCAAGTACCTGAGTTCCAACGATGATTTCCGCAGGAGCCGATGCTAATCCTATAACTCCCACACCTCAATGCCAAAATCGTATAGATTCTGACAGCAAGGAGGGGGGAAAGGGGAAGTGGAATGAGAGAGAGAAACACGCCACGTCTTCTGCCTGAAGGGAATTTTGGAATCTGCTCTGTTCTTCTTCCTGTCAAAAGAGTTATTATGCAACCGGGTACATTCATATAATAATATGCAACTCAATTATTTACTAGGATTAGACTCTAAACCTTATGTCTATGTTACCTTAACCTTCAGGGTGGCTAGCGGATCTCTACTGAGTTCTTGTACTGGTTTTGGTCTTACTTTCTGTAGTATTGTACCTAGAACATAAAACACCTGATTATTCTCCACTCGCTTTCACTGTTGACATGACTAATGGGACTTCTGAATCTGGTTACCTAAACTAAGTCTTAACAGTCTTTAAACTGGAACCTTGAAATTCAACACCAGAAGTCGAAGAGCTGAGAAGTCTTCTCTAAAGGTGGTAAGTATCTTTATATATATATATATATATAATGCACATCTACTTGTAGATAACTCTAAGTGGACTGGTGTCTTCTTCTGAATGCCCAAACAAACTTTGGTAAGAAGTCTCTATATTAATTGCACAGTACAAGAGTCTCTGGAATAAACTTAGGAACTGGCCTTCGGAATATCTCTAGTTAAGCAGTCACTAGAAATTGAGTTCTATTTGCCAAATTTCCTGTGACGAACAGTCACTTTCCTTGTCGAAGAAAATATATACAATATTCACCAAATGGAGATTACTGCAATATCTCACCACAAATGCGGTAAGCAGGAAATGCAACGTGAGAGGAATTCTACTCACGAACTGCCTGAAATACGAAAACTGAAACGCCGCAGGAGAATAGGCAGCCGCTTCGGGGAAACGAACAGTTGAAGTGAGCAGATAAAAATCAGTAGGCGCGCGACAACAACTGCTGTGATTTCTGACTAACAACTAGACCGGCAACCGATTTGGCAACACCGGCGGCCATCTTGGGATCCCTGCAAATACAGCGTATCAATCTCCTATGCACCAATTGAGACCAGCGCTTGGCAGGAGTTGAAATGATTTGCCCAAAACCATGTCGCTGCAGACTTGACAGGACCATTACCATTCCAGTAACATCACGTGGATTAGCAGGTCTAAAGGTATCCGAGTGATCGGGGGGGACGATCCTGACAAGAATAGATCCCATAAAGGGATCCTTTAATTTTTAGAGGGCAACAATAAGCAGTTTCAAAGCCAAAAAAACACTAGGTAGTCTTGAAATGTAATGTTTATTTATCATTTCATTCATGTTTCTTATAGGATTCCATGATTTTGGAAGTTTTGTGAAAGACATTACATATTTTAAAATCTATACAAAATTCAGATAAATACACCTAATAAGGTCCCACACATTCCACGCACATCACTCACTCAAAACCACAATCATATCCATTGGACTATCTATCATTCACACAATCTTTCATATCCTTATGCAAAAAACAGGTACATCAGTGCCTCTACGTGAAGTTGAGATGGTCAACAATTCATAAACAAAGAGGGGTGCGGGGCAGATGGAAGATGGAACACAGGATCAAAGGATGTACAATAAATCCTGTCGCCAATAAAAACTACGCCGACGTGCGTTTCGGTGTACTGGCCCACACAGGCCACATCTTCGTCAGGGCGATGAGGTACCGAGGAAATGGGGGGACAAACAGAGGCTGAAAATACACAAAAAGAATTTATTTAAAAATATACACATAAGAAACAGTAGCGTTCAAGTCATTTCATTGAGATACATCATCATTTACATTGTGTTTGGCTTTGAAATCTAGGGTTGCCTCCCAACGAATATCATAATCTTTGTAGGAAAACTAAATAGGAACCAATTAGGGATCGGGGAACAGCACCATAGCGACATATGATTACACATATTATAAATCAATAAACTCATTCATTCCTCCATATACACACACTCTGTAGACAAAGATAAAGGTGGTCACAACAATTTCAATGGGCATGCTCACTGAGGGATAGGTATAGTGAGAGAGGAGGATCAGCACGGGATCAGAAAGTATCATCCCAGGGAGTAAAGTTAGCCCAGGCACTCAAGGGTGAAAACGAAAAAATCAGGCTAAGTCAAAGCATGACTCACCAGAACTGGATTTAATTTCCACTTTATCAACCCACCCTAGATCACGAGGAGGGGGGGGGGAAAGGGGGAAAATGGGCCCAAAATCAGGGCTCCTTCCAATGACCCTCAGGACGGATAGTCTGGCAGGTGCGCGATTTTCTGTGGATTTCAAAGGAGAGGGAATGGCCATAATCTATAGGAGAAAGAAAAAGGGAGAAAAGGGCAACATCACTTTAGGGAATATAGCACAGACAGGGGGCTCAAAAGATAAGATATCGGAGGACAGAATGCCTTAAATCATAACACCACCCAGAGTATCCCCAACACCTGTCTATACCTACCTTAGAATAGTCGCCAAGGTGGAATACAGAGACACAACTTGGGAATAGTTGGAATATGATAGTTAACAGGCAGGGCGGCTTTAGGTGATCTTATTCTAGTCCTGGAACCTCTATGGGTTTTAACATCAAGAGGAACCGAGTTAAATCTGGACTAAGCATCTCCTCGTGAAGAACAGCAGTTATAGGGCTGGTGGGGGCTCTAACCAAATCATATGGTCACCATTTAGCGGGCCTCCATTAAACTAAGGGGGGCCGAGGGACTGAACATAGTTACCTTATGCGGGGTCACCTAGGCAGCTGGAATTCACCCTCGACTTTCAAAGCCGCTCATTATGCAGGTAACATATATCCCGGGATAAGCAAGGGGCAATCTGGGGAGAGGGATAAAAGAAATATTAAATATAATAAAAGTGAAAATTCACTTCAGGGGAGAACGACATTCCTATTTAGTCAAATCCTGGTCTTAAGCGGTACGCTCCAGGGCTAAAGTCTCGGCGGCCCCTGGAGGCATGACCCAGGGTGTGGCCCTAGTGTAATGTTTACAACTAAATAAACCTGCTAACGCCTCGAGTGAAGAAGTCGCCAGGGGCCCGGTAGCACTTACCGTGTGGCTGCATAGCAGCGCCGTCACGAGGGGGTGGTCAAGAGTACGCGGATGTGTCTAACTCCTCCACGGGAAGCCAGGAAATAGCCATAGTTCACAGTTCTATTTAAACCTGAAATCATCTGGAAACGCCCATCAATTAACGACTAAGTGGGTGATGGTAGAAATCAAGGACGGGCCAGATCCCACATTAGATGGCTCCAGTATATCGGCCATCTTGGAACGGAGCAAGGGAAACTCCTACTGTATCAGAAAGGTCGCATTATCGGGTCCAGGTGGTATATAGGCCTATGGAACAAAACTAGGACAGTTACTGAGGATTTGGAAAGGCTCAAATGGAAGGGGGAGGAAGACATAATATAGGATGCCCTGAAGATAAGGCTCATGAAATATAGTTAACCAGACACGGTCTAGATCGTATCTTAGTCTCTTTAGAGGGGCAAAGGGGGTGGGGGGAAGGGGGAGGGTGATGGGAGGGGGAGGGGGGAGAGGGTTCCCCCCCCTTGTCCCCACAAGGTTAAACGGTCACCTATTCCAGTTATAGGGGATCAGGGAGTACATAAATGAATATCGAGGGTACTAGCCCAATTCAGATATTCATGGCCCATAAACCCTGGAGCTCACAGATGCTTAGAACAAATAGGGAGGGGCCCATGAGAAAATCAGGACACAAGGTCCTGAGAGAGAGAATCAATCACAAACAAATATCGGGACAAGGATCCTGTTGGAAATTATACACATTATATAATAGCATTGGTCCAGGGGCAGTCCTGGTTAAGACCTTTCTTGACAGAGTTAAAAAAAAAGATCCAGAACACTTCTCGTGGAGGATAGTAGGATCCACTCCTGGTTTGGGTTGAATTTTCTCAAGAATGAACCATCTTAGTTCCTTTTCAGAGTGTTTTTTTTCTAGCCAATGTGACACAATCGAGGCTGACATTTTCCCATTCCGAATGTTGGACTTATGTTCCCCAATCCTCAGGTGACATTCTCGTCCTGTTTCCCCCACATATGGCAGATCGCACGGGCATAGGATTACATAAATCACATTGCCAGTGTGGCAGTTGGTCAATCTTCTATTGCGTGCCACAGAGATGGTACGTTCAGTGGTGGTAATGGTGTCACCAATCACAGCCTGAGGGCAAGCCTGGCACGTGCCACATCTATGGTTTCCAAAGATGGGGTCCATATTAGCAATCGCAGTTTGTTGACTGGTGGGGAGATCCTGAACCCTATCTATCACAAGATGGTTTTTTAAGTTCTTATTTCTTTTGAATGCGAAGATGGATCGGCGTAGGGGGGTTCTGTTTTCTTCCAGATTAAGGAGGTGCCAGCTGGAGTTAATGATTTGTCTCACCTTGTGATCCAGATTAGAATGTCGGGTAATGCACACCAGTTGATCAGAGGGTTCCTTGCTGCTAGTTTGGAACATGCATTCCCGATTGAAATATCTCGCTTGTTTGAATGAATCTTTGATCAACTTAGTGGGGTATCCTCGAAATGTAAGTTTCTCTTTTAGGATGTCCAATTGGGCTAAAAAATCTCTGATGTCCGTGCAGTTTCTCCGAATACGGAGAAACTGGCTGAAGGGTATGCTGTCCGTATGGCAGCGTGGGTGGAAGCTACCATATTGTAGCAAGGTATTTCTAGCTGTGGGTTTCGTATATAGCGATACCCTCAGTTCTTGGTCCTGATGACACACCCAGATGTCTAGAAATTCAATTTTGGCATTGCTGACATGGGATGTGATCTTGAGATTAGCATCAGCAGCGTTGAGCCACAGTAGGAACTAGTTTGTGGTCTGATTATATGTTTAAACTCTGGGGCCATGGTTGACAAGCTTTTTGACAACTAAAATCCTATAGCCTGACTTACTTTTCTCCCCGTCCGCATCATGTACAAGAGCAGCGTGCGCGTCACATCGTGACCATCTGTGAGAAGAGATGAATCGGGCTGAGCTCTTGCACGGTTGTTCTGTCAATCTCCCACGAGTCGTGCGTCGCGAGCCCGCCCACGTGACTCCTATTAAGTAAACGCGGAAGTACCCTCGGGCCAGGCCGTGGCGTTGAAGCGGTGGCATCTGCGACCTTCCACACAGAGGAGGTCCGGGGGCCTAGTCTTCCAGACATGACATCGAGAGCAGAGTGCATCTGCGCATCTCCTCTCGCTCTGCAAGTCCAGCGAGTAAGGCCTCTCAGGTGGAAATTCCTGGGATGATTTCACGCTAGCCTATTACAGCGCTAACTACAGACACAGGACGTCACAGTGACGTTCAAACCAGCTGTGTAAGGACACTGGTCTCTAGAACAAGACGCATGTATTTGTGTGGTATTATAAAATGAGAGTACATTATCTCCCTATAATGCACTTAATTTTATTTTCGTAATAAAGGAGCATTCTGATGTCAGAATCATATCATCCTCGTCTGATCAACCTGGACTGCATGATTTTAGGATTGGATTATAACAGCCTGATTGAACTGGTCGTATTAGGTGAAGGAGCACTTTAGACAATCTGGCTAAAACCTCGCCCAATATTAGGCGTTTGTTTCACATAAGAGACAGCCCCATGGAGGGGGCCCCATTGACAGCTATAGCCTCCACTGGTATGGAGAAGCATTTGACACCTTGAGAGGGAGGTTTTTGTTTATAGCTATGGAAGAGATGGGGGTGGTGGTCGCTCAGTAATACAATATTGGGCTGGATCAAGATCCCCTACAAATGCTGCAGCCAGAGTTAACAAGCATTGACATAGCCAATAGGTCTCGGTTTTGGGACCATATAAGTATTTAATTATACAGCACAATATCCTTGGTGCAACAACATCAAATGTTGCATAGCTAAACACTTATATGGTCCCAAAGGCGAGACCTATTGGCGATGCCAATGCTTGTTTTTTTTATACCTGTCCTTTAAAACACGCACTTCACAGCTCAGCTGGTAACTCCCTTGCAATACCTCTCAACAAGAATAAATGTGTCATCAGGAAGCTTCTAGTGATTCCATCAATTACAGCCAATGTGGTTTCCAAGCACTGTTTATGTAGTACATGTAAGTTGCCTTTCTAGTTTATCTGGAATACCTGTTAGCTCATGTTCTATATTCTATGTTCTTGTACTGTTCTCTCATGGGGTTCTTCACAGTGGCAGTTGGTGTCCTGCTGCTGCTGTGGAGGATCCGCTCTTACTCTGCTACTTATGATCCAATAAAGATCATTACATTTACCTAACTTCCTTTGGTGGACTGATTTACTACAATATTTTGACAACGATACATCGAATCCACGATTTACACACCCGTCTTTTGACCAGAGTAACCAGAGCGGACTAAATCAAGATAAAGCCAATCTCGTGCTGCCATACAAGACTCTACCGTGACCTCAGAGACCTCTTACAGAAGATTCCTGTTTCTTCTTCAAGCGCTGGCAAGTACTGTTCTTCCCATTCCCGCCTACCTGTTCCGCCGCATCGTTCTTCTCCTGCCTGCCTTCCCAGTCTGTGTCTAAGAGGGAATGATGACGCATTGGAACGATCCAAGAGAGTTGGTGGAAGATTGCATGACGCGCGAAGCTTCCCGAGCTGAATGACTGCAGCGGCGCTTCCTAACGTCAAGTCCAGGTCGCGTGAACAGCGTTGTTGTTTTCCTACGTCAGCACGCTTCGGGCAGCCATCTTGTGTTGCCGGGGTAACCAACGAAAGCCATTCACTTGGTGAAACCAAAGGAAAGGTTCACCCGTTTTATCTTCAGCAAAGCAGCGACGATGCGCACGTCTTTTGCGCATTCATTTCAAGTAACTTATTAACTTTATATTGCCCATTCCATAGCGTTAAAACTTCGTTTGGAAAGTTGCTTTTTTTATTGATACCTGTATAGTTAATTAACATCCACAACCTATCACCACAACTGTTTTGTTTTCATTAATTCAGTAAGTTGAATTTACCATGTCGGAACATAATGTCATACAGAGTGGTGCTGTTGTCCTTCCACCTAGTTTCCTTCCTAACCCAGGTCAGCCAAGCATATCCTGGGAAGATTGGTTTCCGATGTTTGAAAACTACTTGGATGCTTTGGATGCTCAAGACTACTCAGCTAAGAGAAAAAAAGCGCTACTCTTAAGTTCACTGGGCAAAGAGGGACAACGTGTTTTTAAGTACTTACCTCAAGTCTTACAAGCAGGTGCACAAGCTTCCTTAGATGAGTACAAAGAAGCTATCTCTAGATTGGAGATAAGATATGCTAAGGAAGAAAACCTAGTAATGAACAGATACAAATTTTACACTAAAAGTCAAAAGGTTGGTGAAACAATTGATGACTTTGTGTCTAGACTCAGGGAAATGTCCGTCAAATGTAAGTTCGGCAACATGACCGATGAGTTAATTAGAGACCAGCTCATAGTACAATGTAACAACAAGAAAATTCAAGAACGCTTATGGGCAGCGAAAAATCCCAATCTTCAAACTGCCATTGATCTAGCAAAGATTGTTGAACAATCGGAAGGTTGTATGAAGGAGCTGGAAAAGAGAATAGTCACTAGTGACGTCAGTGAAGTATCTAGTCACCCTCATTTGTTTTCTCCACACGAAGAAGATGATCAAGATGAAGTTGCAATAATCAAACAGAGGAAGTTTCCTAACAAGAAAATGGGGAATATCAAAAGTCAGAGTACTTTCAAACCAACTACGTCTAAACAATGTTTGCGATGTGGTAGCTATGGTCATACCACGGACTCAAAATTTTTTGCACTTAAGCAAGAATGTCTGAAATGTGGCAAGTTGGGACATTATGCTAGGGTATGCAAAAGCAGACCTCGCTCCTCTGTTTCGTGTATAAATGACATCTCAGAATCAAATGGAGAATTTGACAACATTTTAGTAGTTAGTGATGAGAATAGTGTACAGTACGAAGAACTCAAAAGGAAAAACAGACCTAAAGCCTTGTTTACTATCAATGAGAAAGATGTACATTTAATGGTGGACACTGGTTCACGTTACACTATCATTCCAAAGTGTGTTTATGTGCAAGTGTGGGGCATGGGTACTCTTCTTCCAAAGGACATATCTCCAGGTGGCTATCAGGGTGAACCCCTAGACATCCTTGGGTATTTTCAAGCTACTATAAGGTTTTCCATGAGACAAATTCAAGGCAAAGTTTATGTCTCTGAGTCTGGTCCTGCTATTCTAGGTTGGGTTCACCAATATGATCTTTCTATTATTGTTAATCCCCGTGCAGATCCCCAAGTCATGGTGGTAGATGACTCAGAATTATATTCAATTCTTTCAAATTTTAAAATGGTTTTCAGCGAAAATTTGGGTCATCTTAAAGGTTATTCCCATAGAATAATCCTTAAAAAGGATGCTATTCCCGTCCAACACAAAGTTAGACGCATTCCCATCATTATTAGAGATGAGGTTAAAAGTCTTCTAGACGACATGCTGGCCTCTGGAGTGATTGAACCAATTGAGGCTTCTCCTTGGGGTTTCGCCCATTGTCGTTACCAAGAAATCTGACGCCAAGCTCCGTTTTTGTGTCGACCTCAGGTCTCTTAACCAGTGTGTTGTAGCTGACACTTTCCCATTACCCAACATAACTGAACTTGTTACCACTCTTAATGGTGCTAAGTTTTTTTCTAAATTAGATCTTAGGAGTGCGTACCACCAAATAGATTTGCACAAAGATTCCAAATGCTTGACGGCATTCATAACTCCATGGGGTACCTATCAATTCACTCGTCTTCCTTTTGGTCTCATTTCGGCAGCGAGTGTTTTCCAACGAATGGTGTCAAGCATTTTTGAAGGTGTACCAAAGGTTGTCTACTTTCAAGATTACATTTTGATATATGGCCAAACTGAAAGTCAACACAATGTCACTCTTAAGTGTGTTTTAGAGAAGTTATCCACTGCTGGTCTTACCTTGCGTAAAGACAAGTGTTTGTTTGGAGTGGACCAAGTGGATTATTTGGGGTACACCATCACTTCTTCAGGCATCAAACCAAAGAGAAATTTATGTGAAGCTATTCGTTCTGCACCTCAGCCAAGTGATAAGGATCAGCTATGTTCCTTTATGGGACTGATTGAATATTATTCGAAATTTGTCAAAAAAAATTCTGATAAGACTGTTGAAATGAGATCTTTACTTAAGCGTGGGGTGAGCTTTATCTGGGGAATCCAACAACAACAAAGTTTTGATAATATTAAGAAAGAGATTTGTGATGCCAAAGTTTTGTCTCCTTTTGACATTCATAACAAGTCTATTGTCACAGTGGATGCCAGTGCGCATGGTTTGGGTGCCATGCTCTCACAAATGAAGGGGTCATCAGAGGTTACCATAGCTTTTGCTTCAAGGACACTCACAGATACTGAGAAAAATTACTTACTCAGTCATTGAAAGGGAGACATTAGCTGCATCTTGGGCGGTGGAATATTTCCGCACGTACCTTTGGGGCATGAAATTCACATTGAGGTCTGATCACAAACCCCTTATTCAGATACTTTCACCGGGAGGTGCAGGTAAGGGTTCAGCCCGGCTCATGAAGCTTGCAGCTAGGTTACAAGAGTTTCAGTACTCAGTAGAATATATTCAAGGGTGGAGGAATATTCAGGCCGAATGTCTTTCAAGATTGCCGTTGGACTGGCGTTGTTCTCATGAAGTGTACTTAGACAGTGATGACATTGCTGTAGCTTCAGTTGAGGATGCTGTTTTTGTTGGTGTGGGTGTGTTCTCTTCTAGTGATTGGTTAAGGGAGATGTCTGCCGATGCAACTCTTCAAGAAGTTATCAAACTGATTAGGTTAGGTTCAAGAGGTGAGAGTTCCGTCTCAGTATCAGTGAGACCTTATATAAAGGTTTTGGATGAGTTGTCGATTGTCAATGACATTCTTTTTAAAGGTGAAAAATTCATACCACCTTTTGGGTTGGGAAACAAGTTGTTAGCATTGGCACATGAGGGACACATGGGTCAGACTATCACTCAGAGATGCATCAAAGACCACTTTTGGTGGCCAGGAATAGATTCGCAAGTTGTTGAGTGGGTTGAAAATTGTTCATTGTGCAGAGAGGGTGAGAAGCGTCTGAAAACTGGTCCGAAAGTAGTTCCTGGTATTCATATTCAGAATCCTGGTCTACCTTGGCACACAATTTGCTTGGACTTCATTGGCCCGATGGGTGAGCTCAATGAGAGAGACAGATTTGCTATAGTGGTTGTTGATGTTTTCACCAAGTGGTTAGTTGTTCATTTTACTAATGACATTACCACGTCTTGTACCATCAGATTCTTAGGTAATCTCTTTAAAGAAGAGGGTCTACCTTCTGTCCTCATTACTGATAATGGACCTCAACTCACTTCTGGAGACATGCTGGCATTTTTGAAAGATTGTGGTATCTCTCATCATCGCACGTCCTTGTAAAATCCCCAAGGCAATGCGATATGTGAGAGGGCGAATAAAGTGGTCAAAGGTATTATTCAGATGGCTTCCTCTGGTGGTTGTGTTGTCAGAAAGATGGTGGATGAAATGTTATGGGCCTACCGTACTACGCCTCTAGTTGTTGGGGATTTATCACCTTTTCAATTGATGAGAGGGCGTGACCCTGGTTTGAAGTTGTTTCCTTCATGGATGAGAGATGTTGTCACTCTGCGGGTTCAGTCTGACACTTTTGATGGTGAGGAGGTCGGTCCTTCCTCGAAGGTCAGTCCATCTTCTTCACATGTTCCTGTTTCTTCTACCTTTTTGGTAGGGGATTTAGTCAAGGTTAAGTTGGGTAGGCTGCACAGGGGCTTGTCTAAATTCAAGGGACCTTTTAAAGTTAAGAAGGCGTTGAACCATTGTGTAATTCTTAACAATGTAGCATCTTGCTACAATAACCACAGACACTTAGTGATGTCTAAACTGGAGCTTTATTTTACACGTCTTGCTCGTGCCCTGTCCCTACTCTAACTGTCCCCTTCCTGTGTCCACTCCTCCTCTTCCTCTGGCCCCCTAGCTCCGCCCACTCCCAACTACTAGTGTGCTGACTTCACAACATCTCCCCCCTTGGTAACAAAACAAGCAAAACATACTGACTTCTCAGTCCATCTCTACGATCAGTCTCTTGGGTGGACGTATGTCGCAATGAGGTCGTGGCGATCTGACTCTCGGACTATTAGTACTCAGTGTCTCAATGATCGGAGTAGTGCTCTCACGATCATCTGAATGCAGTTCATCCGAACTGGGAGTGTCCATTTCACTCATCAGGATTCTGGAGGTGTCCTGTGACAGTTCCTTACAGTGTGAGATGGTTCTCGTGACTCGCCGCTGCTCGGACTCCACCGTCAACATGGTTCCTTTCCTCTTCGTGATCACCACTGGTTCGTCCTTGAATAGACAAGCTCTGCTGCTGAAGTCTGGACAGATGGAGCCTTCAGTGTCTGAGGTGCCAGTGTCTGAGGTGCCTATGGAGAGCTCAGTTTGATATCGGCAGTCTGTCGTCCTTTGTGACTCGTGCTCACGTGACGCTCTGCCTCTTTTCCAAGGGGTGTAATTCTAGTTCCCTTCCGAGTGTCTGCATGTATTTTTACTTCCTTTTGCCTTGTCAGGTTAAGAACAACACTGTCTTCCTGTTTCGAGTCTGGGATGCCAGTCGGTGGGGTATGAACTGGGGAGGTCATCTTGGTATGGCTTGGAGATTGATTGGCTGTCTCGGGTTGTTTCTCCCACTCCTGCTCGCGCCTAGAACAGACAACCCTTGGAACCGGCTGGGTATTTGTGTGTTTCGTTCTTATCCGATGATGACTTGGCTCTCCTGACGTGTCCGGCTTCCTTTGCAGATCGACTGGTTGGTTCGTCTTTATTTGGGTACTAATGGCCACGATGTCTGTTTCCACTTTATAGGACCAGGACCAGGACCTTCGAGTCAACCTTGCTGCCCCTACCCGGGGTGACGGTGTAGTATTTGTGTCGCGATGCACCTGTGATCGATGTGACAGGTTGTCAGGTGGAGTGATCGAGTGTGCATTGACATTGGTGTGAGACATGTCGCTCTTGACAGGAAGAGTGTCCCTTGGTTCGCTGATGTGTTCAGGTGCCTGGCGCCATGGCTGTTGTCGGGACCACGACTCTGTCGACTCAAAGGATCGGACCGACATGCTATCTGAATCAGAGGGGTTCTCCGTCACTTCCCTCTGAGAATGTTCCTTTAGGAATGTTGCGCGTGGTCGTTGTCGGGACCACGACTCTGCCGACTCAGAGGATCGAACCGACGTGCTTTCTGAATCAGAGGGGTGCTCCGTCAGTTCCCTCTGTGAGTGTTCCTTTGAGAATGTCTTACCAGGTGGTCTTCGGAACCGGGTAGTCCGTGACGAGCTGCTTTCCGCCTCGGAGTTGTCTTTGAAAAGCTTCTCCGTGTGTCTTTGTTGGAACATCTTCAATGTTGTCTCATTTGGTAGATTGTTTGAAGATTCCGTGTTTGTTCCTTGTGCTTGATCCCAAGCTTTTGCCTCTTCGTCCTTCTCACTTGAGGTTACCCATCTCCGCTCTGTTTCTTCGTTGTCGCGGGGCCCATGGATGCACGGATCTTTTCTTGCTTGTTGTTGTTGTGAGGGACTAGTCCGTCTTGTGCGATCTGGTTCTCCTTCCCGATTGTTTGGTGCTCTAATATTTCTGATCTGTTGGAGGTGTGTGCTCCTGCTAGCTGTTTCCTCTGACTCATCTTCACTCCTTGGCGATTGATGTTCCGGCGTCGATTTCCGGTGTTGACCATTGCGGCCCCTTCTTCTATGGTTTGTCTTTCTCCCCCACTTGTTGTGCAGACTGCCATTTTGTCCAGGAGTGCAATCTGTCCCACTGGACGCTCCCTCCTCGTCAGAGTGGCGTGTGTCATACTTTGAATGGCTCCTGGGAGTTGTTATTTGGATGGTTGACTCTGAGTAATCTTTGGTTGATTCTGAGTGGTCGGAGGCTGAGTAATCTGACTCTGAGTACTCCTTGTCACTTTCCTTGTCACAGTGTCTCCCCCGTTGTCTTTTCGCTGGTCTGCCTTCTCTCTCTCTCCTTTTGTGTTTGTTGGATTTCTGGGTTCTCTCTTCCCAGGTATCTCGAAGTTTTGTACTCAGATGCACATCCATCAGTTTGTCTCTTGCTTGGACTTGCATTCCAATTTCGGCTTTCTTGATAATTTCCTTTAGCGACCAATGCCCTCTCAGTATTTTGAGCCTTGTTTCGGGGTTTTCACAGCCTTCAATTATTCGGAGCCGAACAGCATCCTCATTTGTAAACGTGTTGAAATGGCAGCCTTGTACCAGACTCTGCAGCCGAGTGATGAAATGCGGCAATGGTTCGCCTGGTTCCTGCCTTGCTGTGTCGAAGACCATGCGATTATGATCCACCTCTGCCTGTGCATTGAGATGGGCACAGAGCTCCTCCTGGAGTCTATCATAGATGTCCGCTTCTTCTTTGGAAAATGTTCTAATTGGGCATCGGCCCCCGGGACCCACCAGATGGAGGAGTAGCACCAGACATTTTCTTTCTCTTTGCTCACCGTTGGCTTTCAAGAAATTGTCCAATGCTTCCAGCCACCAGTGCCGTTTGAGGTCCTGGATCCAATCGTCAGTCCGCGCCGCTGGGGGCGATACTTCAAGGTGTGGATTGAAACATTGAGCTACGTCTCCTCCCGCCATAAGAGAAGAAGGTTCTGATCTGTCGTAGACGCGGGGCATTATGCTGTACACTTTTCTTCGGGTTTCAGTTGCTTCTGCTTGTGTTTTAGCTTGAGCTTGATTGTCAGTTCTTCTTTCAGTGCACTCGTGTTTGGTCAGCATTGCACCCTTGAATTTATCCATGGTTAGTGACAATGTTGGGTTTCACTTGCTTGTTGTGTGTGTTCACCAGCTACTCCACACTTGCATTGGCTTATGCTCGTTGCTGGTTCCGTTGTAATTATTTATGCGTCGTCTTTGTTTATGTTTGCTTGTCGCTTCTTTTATTTTATGGATACGCGTTACTGCATTACATTCGCCACTGCGCATTCGCTTGCGTTTGTTTGGTCTTCACCAATGCCTGTTTTCTTCCTTTACCACGATTCGTCCAATGCTTGTTGATCTGCATGTATCAGTGCTTGCGTCTCTTTGCATGGATCAATGCTTGTTTCTTTGCATGTACCAATGCTTGTTTACTCTTCGCCAATACTTGTCTTTGCATGTACCAATGCTTATTTACTCTTCGCCAATACTTGTTTCCGTTTGTCCAATGCTTGTTGATTTGCATGTATCAATGTTCGTTTACTTGCATCTACCTTATGGTTATCAGTGCTTGTTGACTTCCTTTTACCAATGTTTGTTTCTTTGTTCTTGCCAATGCTTGATGATTTCTTGCTGTTGCCTGACTCCAAGATGGCCGCCTATGGATCACACAGGATATGTCCTTAAAACCCGCCTGACTCAAAGATGGCCGCTCGCCTGAAATCTCATCCCTCGCGAGACTTGCTTTCATTCAGTCTGCCACTCACAGGAATCTCCCCGGCACTCACCGGCCCCCTTCTAGGCAGCAACTCTTCTTGAGCCTTACACGCTCCTGGGCCTCCAGCACATCCAGGTAGGATCGGGGCAAACTCCCGATTATTCTTCGTTACCGGCATGCCATTTCTCACGCCTCGGGGGTGAGGTTTTCCATCGGGGCAACACAATTTCTTTTGGCGGGGCAGCGCTTCCTCTCACAGCGCTCTCACAGTCTCCGCTCTGCGTCCTCACACTCAGGCAGCACGGCAGGGTCGGGGTTGGGCTCCCGATCCCTCGCACAGTCCGTTTCAGCCCTCACCTCACTCGGGCACTTGCAGTTTCTTTTGGCGCGAACAGCGCTCTTACTTCGGGGCACATTCACGGGGCTTCCGTGGTATCTCAGGCGCCTTCTGATCACCGGAGCATCCAACAGAATCGGGGTAGGCTCCCGATCTCTTCTTCTTTACCTGCGTGCCGATATGCACGCATCGGGCGTGAGTGTCGTTTTGTCACGAACGAGCGTTCCTCTTCAAACGCCCTCAGCACTCACCAGCGCTCCACAGCGGGGCTTTATCAGGCTGGTAGCTCACAGGGCAAGTGCGATCACCACTGGCCTCTCATTCTGGCGCTCTGCTTATTTTGACATTCAAGTCTCGCCGGCAGTGTCTTCTTGTACTCGGCATGGGACGGGACACTTTTCTTCAGGGTCCTGTAGGCGGCAGGCTTCACCATCCCATCCTCGTCGCCAGTTGTAGCATCTTGCTACAATAACCACAGACACTTAGTGATGTCTAAACTGGAGCTTTATTTTACACGTCTTGCTCGTGCCCTGTCCCTACTCTAACTGTCCCCTTCCTGTGTCCACTCCTCCTCTTCCTCTGGCCCCCTAGCTCCGCCCACTCCCAACTACTAGTGTGCTGACTTCACAACAGTGAGTGTTGGAATTTCAGACGAGTTGCTCTTTACAAAAGGGTGAAATCTAACTTGTCCTCTGCTTCTCTGCCAGAGAGTGATTGTACTTCTCGTGTGCCTGATACTGCAGCTTCTTCTATGAGTGGTTACTTATTGGCTGATCATTTGTCCTTGGGGTCTCCACTCCATAGTGCTGTTACTACTTCGGGTGGTGGGGATGCTCCTGTTTCTTCACAGGTTTTTCCTTCTACAGAGAGTGGGCTTGTGAGCTCACGTTCTCCCAGGTTTCGACAGCCTCCTGCTTATTTGCAAGATTTTATCTGTTAAGTTTTTTTTTCTCTCCTTTTATTTATTGTTTTATTTTATTTTCATAACAGAAAGGGAGAAGATGTGTAGTACATGTAAGTTGCCTTTCTAGTTTATCTGGAATACCTGTTAGCTCATGTTCTATATTCTATGTTCTTGTACTGTTCTCTCATGGGGTTCTTCACAGTGGCAGTTGGTGTCCTGCTGCTGCTGTGGAGGGTCCGCTCTTACTCTGCTACTTATGATCCAATAAAGATCATTACATTTACCTAACTTCCTTTGGTGGACTGATTTACTACAGTTTACATTTGCAGATTGACCAGTAGCGCATGTTCACATTTCTTTCAGGCAAGCAGGCTTATTAATCTGTCAGCCCCTTCCTCTGCTTCACAGTTGAATTTGAACTCTCGGGCCGGTTGTTGTCGTTTCCCAAGAAGTAGGGGGTCTGATTTAATCATTTTTTTTAAAAGTATAAGTATGTCGTGCCCTTCAGATCCCTCCCACTTCAACTACTGGAAAAGAGACTTATTTAGCGTTAAAATCGTTGATATTAATGCACTTCAACTAGTGGAGTTAAGCTCCCAGATGACCTGCGTTTAAATTGGAACTATTTTAACTGGTATTAAGCTATTAACAACATCGTGTCTAGCTAGAAAAAAACGGCAGTTTTCTTTCTAAATAGGGAATGCTGACAGATACACCGCTTACAACTGCTGCGCCTCGCTGCATTGGAGAGAGAAACATTTACATTTTGAACAGCCAGGACCAGACTTTTCTTGAACTTCCTATTTACTTCAACAGGCTTTTGTTTCAGTTCTATTGACAACGAACAGCTGGCACTATAGAAGTCAGTGTAAGACGTCACTTCCAGAAACAAAAGCCACGCGTAATAGGGACGCGTGTGAAAGTCATTGGCATAGAAATGGGACTGCTTGACGCGCGTGTCACAGTGGGGAAAGTAAATAGCAATGAGAGGCTTTAGGATCATGTAACGATTGGTTAACAGGTGATGTCTGGGAATAGCTTCACCATAATTTCTTTTGACATAAAGCGGCATTTGCCATTCGTTTACCTGCCTTGACCGTGCGCCACAGGGCTAGAACCTCCAGCTGCTAAAGGAAAAGTTGTAGAGGACCTCTAATCCCTCTATAGCGAAGGTGAAAAGGCGCTGGCTACGGTGGGAGTTAACAGATCGGACAATCTGGAGTGAAGTCAGCGGGGATTGTAAATGGGTCGAGAAGTTTAAAAATACACCAAAATATACTTTGTTTTTGTACTCAAACACAAGTATAAACATGTATCGCGACTGTTTGGGGCGATTTGGGACAAATATTGTACTTTCAAATAATTCCTATTCAATGACAAATAATAACAATACGCTTTCTTCTATGTACTGTCGTTTCCTATGAGTGGCCGATGTTATGATTGCTAAAACAGTCTTAAGATGGCCGCCGGAGGTGGGCCTCCGTGTCGCCCCGGTGTCTAGTGTCATAGGCCCCGCCCCCATGGCTGCCGCTGGACTGCATGGAATGCAGGAGATGGCGGCGGCGCAGCGGGCCACGGGCGGCTGGAGCGGCGTCAGAAAAGCTAGCCGGGGAGCACCAGGGGTGGAGGCGCAACTGGAGCCCACTGCCGACTCCTAACGGAGAGAAAAGGCCCGCACCGTGGAAGAGGTGGCGGCAAGGGACTAGTGCGCTGGACTCGGGGACTGGAACCGTCAGCCCGGAGAGGCGACATGTACTTCTTGAGCGGGTGGCCCAAGCGGCTCCTGTGCCCGCTAAGGAGCTTGGAGCAGCCCTTCCAGCTGCAGCCCAACCCGCAGCGCGCGCTCTTCGCCGTGATCTCCAGCAGCCAGCTGAGCGTCTGGAGCAGCCGGGTGAGTAGACAGTTCCGGTGTACACGCTCTACCTCTTAAGTGACATTTGACGTTCGTTTTATATTCTCTTGCTGTCGCACAACATGTCATTCAGTTTAACGTTGTGTTGTTACGTTCAAGGTCGAACATTTTTGTGATGCTACATGAACCTTATTGCAACTATGCAATAGTTACCTTGTAGAACATCGCTATATAGGTATTGGCACGCAGGGACATGTTATGTATAGCTACATAAGCTGGGCAATGGGTGCGTTGTAGCCGGATGTATTGTTCACATAGTATTGAGTGCATGTGGCAGTGTCTCAGGTGGGCATGTGTGTACAAGCTGGGGTATTACTATATAGCGCATGCAGGCGTAAGAGACAAGGGCCTTAGTAAAAACAAATGTGCGTGGTGTAAGCAAGCGCTAGATCTGAGACCCACGCTCCTTGTCATATTTGCCTGTGACTGGCTATTTTTTGTTTGCTACTTTTACGCACATTTGGAACCCTTTTATACTCCCTTCAGTATGTGTTGTGAGACGTCAACAAAGGAGGTGATCATCTGCCAATGTAGGCAGACTAGTTCTCTGTTGGAAAGAATGGCCAGCTTCTCATGTTTGTTATGAACTACTTCTGAATCGAACTCTCATGCCAACTTTGACAAGATGCTCTGTCTGCGTTTACTGTTGCATAGACGCCTGCCTGTCAGTCACAGAGAAGAGCTGCTTGCTATCTCACTTTTTATTTTATTTTACACCTTCTTTACATAACTGCTTTGGATTTTCGATAATTTGCAGTTGAAGTAGCAAAGACGTTAAGTAGGGTAACGCTTTAAAAAATAATTTAGACTGTCATGCCACTTTTAGCCTACACTAAATTTTCTGCTCATTGGGAATGGAATGGCTTGGCTATGTTAACCGATTCTTTCCTGGAGCAAAGTGACCCCCTTCCAGAGCAATTGAAAATCTCGTTGATTGTCTTCATAACTGTAAATAAACTAAAACGTTCTAGACTGGCCGACACTGTTCAGTGTCACTCCATTGGCAGATTTGATCAGATCTTTTGGCTTCTCCCTGACATCCCATGATGGCAACCCACCAATTGTCATCTCATTGAACACTGATGTTTCTGGAGCAAATATCTGCGAATGTATGCAGGCAGTTAGTTCATGGATGTCAGGAAGTGTCAAAAATTAAACTCTGGAAAGAGTGAGGTCTTGAACTTCGGTGCCCAGCCATCCTTCTGGTCTCCTGCCAACTTCCCACACCTATGAGAATACCCAAGAACCTAGGAGTTCTTGTAAACAACAAATTGTCTTAGCATGACCACGTGAATGCAGTTACTTCTGCCGCCTACTATAACCTCAGGCTGATCCAGAAGATTCTACAGTTTATCCTGGCTAACTTACAGAAAACTGTAGTTACTTCTCTGTTGCTGTCTAAGATTAACTATTGTAATGGACTCTATTTGAATTCCCAACAGTACGTCCTCAACAAATTATACAAAATGCAGAAGCCTGTGTGCATTTGAAAATCCAGAAATACCAATCTGTCTCTGAATCTTTTAGAAAGCTTCACTGGCTTCCCGTAAGGCAGAGGGTTCTTACAAAGCATTGCATGAACAAGGTCCTTATATTTTGAAAAAGATCTTCACCTGGTACGTTCCAGCTAGTTCCTCATGATCTGCCTCGGCTAAATTGGTGTTAGTGGCTTGCTCGAAGGTGTAACCTGGGGTAGCAGAGACTTTGGGTTGGGAATTACAAAAGCTTGAAATGATCTTCCTCCTTATATAAAAGCTATGCCAAATCTTTTGGCTTTTAGGAATTTCTTGAAAACATGGATGTGTTCTGCAAATTATTTTTTTCTTAGGGCCTCCTTTTATCCCGTGCAACTAGCCCAAAGACACCTGTGAGCATTCAAGTGCTGTATATAAATACAAATATAACATTGCATAAAGTCTCTGAAATTCACATTTGCTGTCTTAGGGACCTCTAACTATTCTGAAATGTGGGCACTGGGTTGATTGGTTTGACCTTATAATTGTTAGAAGTCTTCTAATTTTGCAGCTCTAACTCGTGTTTAGTTTTGTAGTTTCGCTTCGCTTAAGCATAGTGTGTTTTGAAAGTGTCTAGGGTGCTTACTTTTTTGAGTCGCCAAAACCTTTGGCCTAGGTCGCTCATGCGATTGTATAATGTTGTGAGCATACTGAGCTTTACTCTTATACCTGTATGTAAATGATCAATGTGTGGCTTTTTTAATTTGATGCTGAAGCCTGCTTTGACAGACCAAGTACTGCATTTTGTTTTAATGAGTTACTTTGTGATCCCACGAACAAGTCCGCATTGGCTTTTTAACACAAACATAGTAAATGTTCCTACTTACACTGGATTGTTAACAAAGCACGATGTGGCTTAGATTTGAGCAAGGATTATGAAAGAGTTTGTTAAATTCTTTCAGTTGTCTCGTGAGCCCTGATTCTAAGGCATAATAAAACACCCTAGGTTTGTAATATCAATTTGCAATGTTCTTAAAAACCAGAGACAGCAAGTTCACAGTGCTTGCTGGTTTTATGCGTATGCAGGGATAAATAACACTGAGTGCGCAAGGATGAAGTGGCCGTCTTGGTAGCTTTTGTTTCAAGCATGTATTTTTTGTGTTGACCTAAGGGGCCTCTGCCCTTAATGTCATTGTATTTTCTATAGTTGATATTTTTTCATTTGTGATGCTATGAACATCTTTGGATGTGACAGGGTCCGCCTTAGTGATTGCCATGTATATGTTCCTGCAAAATAATTGTCCTCATGGTGCTCAAGGACGATGTGGTAAATGTTTACTCTGAGATGCGGGAGTTGCATAATTCCAGGAAAATACAATATTATAGACTTTATAAAAACACATTTATCATTGTAATTTAACTGCAATTATCTTGCTCTCATTGTGATAGCTGTATCGTTGTTGACCACTGATTCAAATGTCACATGCAGCCCCCTTCATGTGATGGCCACTGGATAGAATATAAAGTTAACTGAATAGGCCAAATAAACCTCTAAGAATTGTGGCAGCCACATTAAATATAGACATTTCGCATTATTGGAAGCCACTCCAACATTCAATGCTCGGGAAAAGATGGTTAACAATGTTTTTGCCTCATGTGGCGTGAGTATATCTGGAACTTTAAGAGTATGCTGCAGCAACTCAGAGAAATCTTGGTGAGACAGGTCTAAGTAACCAGCACCGATCCTGTGATCAGAAAACTACTTTAGTTTCGGAATACATTTCTCCATATTAAACATGGCCTATTGTTGATCAAAACGTAGTGCTTTTAAAACGTCTTGCTCACAGGAATGTTGTCGTACCTGTGAATTATTTTATAGGATTTAGGGAATAACATTCTAGTCAATGACAGATTTTCACCCAATACGAAAATCACAAAAGGAGTTCTTCAGTTAACTTTCTATCTGCACCACTTGGAAATTAATTATGACAAGTCCTTGATAGATTGGAAATATTAAAACACACTGTACAACTTAATTATTGCATGTTGTTCATTTCAGTTTGATCAGTTACCGTTGTTCACAGTTGTTCACAGAAAAGTTAGACTAAGCATTCTGTCCTGCAGTTAGTGGTTTGTTTATTAAATATTATGAAAGCACATCGCAATCCCCTTTTCCAAATTCCTGCCAGTGATGTTTACAAACATCACTGGCTTCGACTTTGTGTGTTTTTAGGTCGAGCTAGAATACGCATGCTTGCATGCGTCTAGCTCGACAACTATAGCCGTCCGTCTCCTGGGAATCTGAGACAGGGGCCGGACACGAGCGTCGACTTCACCTCGTGGGCGCGCACGCCCAGCCCGGCGCCGTGCTTATCCCCTGCCTCAGATTCACAGCAAGACAGGCTCTCGCCCGCGCGCACACACAGCCGCACTCACGCATGCACACACACATACACCCACGCAGGCACACAGACCCACATATACACACGCAGCCACACTCACGCATGCGCACACACATTCCCACGCGCATACACTCGCCCCCCTCCCCCGGCACATGCAGGGCTTACATACACACACAAACGCGCAAACACAAAACCCTCCCAACCCCACTCACCGGGCACACGCAGTGCTTCCATCACTGGGGGGGCGGGCACCGTCAATGTGCCCGACGCCCCCCTCACCGGGTCTGTTATACTCCTCTTGTCCTGTTCCTCCCTGTGTCCAGACTCCGCAGCCCGCTCCGTTGTTTCTCCGTCCCTTCCAGACAGTTCGTGCGTGTCACGCCTCTCCTTTCTCCCGCCCGGAAATCCGATTTGCGTGTCAGGCCTAGCTCTCGCTGTTCTAGGCGGCATGTTTAGGGTTTCTTTTGCGTGCCACGCCTCGCTCTGGCTATCCATTGCTGTTCTCAACAAGCATTTGCAATGCAATCGGTCTTGCATTTACTGCGAGTTTAAGGTATTGGCATTGTAAATGACAATGCGTTTTATTTACCAAAACATAAATAAAAGGCATTGTCATTTACAATGCCAATAGCTCAAATTCGCGTAAATGCGAGACCTGTTGCATTGTAAATGCTTGTTTATCATACCATTAGAATCCTTTTGGTCGCATTATAGGACCCGTCAATATGGTTAAGATGGTAAGTTTATAGGAAATGCTGTTTTTCAAGTACCTTTGGGTATATTTGCTGAATCTGCACCAATATTGACACTGATATCTTTCATTTAGTTCTGAATGTTTGTAGATGTGGTTATGTACAGCCCCCATATTGGGCTCAGGTACACACAAAACTACTGGAGAGAGATTGTAATTTAACAGTTTTTATGTAGCACATACTCACCAATTACTTGGTCTCTTAATGCTTCAGTGCAGAGTGTGTGCAGTTGAGGTTTTGTCATAGGTTCCACATGTTAGCCCCATGGGCACACCGTGCCCCAATGAGTAGTGTTGTGATGATGAGTGGACGATTTCTCTGCAAGATAGCGTCATGAAGGTGGTGAGCCTAATGGCCTGCCATCTTTCTGGGATACTTCTGCTGACGGAATTGACAATGAAGGTTTAATCTGTTTTTTACCAGTACTGTTATGAACTGCAATGCTCAATTTGAAATTTTTCTAAAGCCCAAAGTTATTACAAGTGGCACTATATCTTCAAATACTGCTTATGTATCCTAAAGATTCGATGTTTTACCTTGGTTGTGCTGTCCTGTTGTAAACATTACAATCTTATAACAAAGCATTCTTAGTGTTCATTGTGATTTTCGATCTGCTTGTGATAACATGCATTAACTATCACTGATATTATTCCAGCCTTCTGGACACACAGTTGCTATCACTGGTGCTGCAGACTTATCTCCATGTCATACAATATATGAGTGGATTGTGTGATGTTATTGGTCCCATATCGGAGGTCACAATCAATGTATCGTCAAAGTGAATATATAACCTTGTGAGGGGTGCCTTAATCTTCATACTCTAGGCCACATTGATACGTCACCTTAACCCAAGAAAGCCTTTTTAGAATGCAAATGCTTTGGCACTTTTAGGTGTGAACTTTTATAAACTTGCATATACAGCTTTTATATAACTCTTTTTATGTCTTGTGGTGCAACATTATGTCTAAAAGTACTGTGTAAGCACAATCCCCAGTCCAATCACGTGTCAACCGATTATTTGCATCAATTCATCCCTTTATTCGCTGTACAAACGTTGCACAATGCTTTTATGATACAAGGTATAAAAATAAAGCAATTGATGATGAATATATATAGGATTAAGAATAGTTAATGTACACTGGCATATCTATGCTGAGGATCGTAGTCAATATTATGGACACTGTATTGCTACAGGTATATATCAGAAAAAATAATTTCAACATAAAACAGATGCAGGGCATGGTAATTGGTGATGCCTTTTCCCTCTAATACCAACTTGGCATTACCCGAGCAAACATTTGTGTTCTAGCTTATTAATAATTCTCTATTGGAAAATTCAGTTTTGACACCTCACACTTTCTTCAGTATCGCCTTGTATTGTGGACATGGAGTGCTCTATATCTACTGCATAATGGCATAATTGTAGGGTTGAGGTCCGAACTGCAGGGTAGAGTTCACTTATGTCCTCTCCACAGAAGTTTGATTTGATTTGGAAAGAAAAATATTACTTAATGAGAAAAGCGTGTTCAACACCTCTTTAGAGAGTTTTACAGCTTGACACTACACTTTCCACCTCCCGCCTCATGCTCTCTGTCTTGCTCTCCTGCATCCCAGCTTGTTTGTTTGTTTCACACCCTTCCTACCCTGCTTTGCTGTTTATTAGGTTTCGCCTAGGCAGCTCATGCGCTATCTCTTTGAGACCAGCTGTATCACACCGCCTATCTTTTTAATTGGTTCCCCTTTCTGTCCTTTGGAAATGCCGGCTTTTGTTTGGTGAATACGCTTAGTAATTCCTCCTTTTGGACTTTTGTATCTTCCTATGAGGACTGCTCCTGTTACATGTGCTCTTACTCGCCAGGTTATTTATAGAGCATTAAGACGATTTTTTTGGGCCTGCCTCTACTTGTTAAATGTTCGGTTTACTTCGTTTCCCCATCTTCATTTGCCCTGCCGTCACTTAATCTCCTTGTGCTGTTCCCTTACCCCTCCCACAACAATGCTTGTCTGCCCCCACCACCCCATGAGATTGTTGCTTAAACAAAAAAAAAGTTATTAGATTTATTTAGTTTGGGCACGTGGGGAGATTAAGTGATTTGCCTAGATTCACAGGATGTTGAGCTGACACCAAAGCTCGAACATGGATCACCATCTCCTGAGTCAGTAGCTCCGACTGCTGTGCCACATCCTCTCCCTCTGGGGATCCATGTTGGAGTCTCCCTTTGTTGAGAAGCAGTGCCAGAAAATCGTCTCAAAGGTGCTGCTTTTATGTCTGAGGAATTGTGAAGCCATGCACCATTTTTTTGCACACCGCTGCTTGAACAACAACGCGCTTCGCACTTGTTTATTTTTTGTGTTTTTTTTTGTTTGCAGCCTGCATGTTGACAACGGGCACTTCTGTAGGTGCATGTGTGCCTGTGCCTCTTTATTCGAATGGGTGACGGGGGCTTTTTTGCGCCTTTTTGCTTTAGGCAGCAGCTCGGGGACCATGCTTTGTGTAGGTGCGGCTGCTATGGCACTGTGGTTTCGCCAGTGAATATGGTTCATGAGCAGCGCTTGTTGAGCGGGTTTTCTGCGCCGCAGCTGCCCCGTGAAGCCAGGGCTTGGCCTCCAACCTTAACTGCTTCAGCGCTACCGCATTTACCTGCTGTGCGCTGAAAAAGGAGCAAATGGCTTGTTTGTGACAAAGCCAGCTCGTCATGAGCGCAGGGCAGGTAACGCCCATGACGAGCTGGCTTTGTCATTAGCGTCGAAGTGGTTAATATGGTTACCTGTTTGCACGCTGCTCATGTACTCATGTAGCTTCTCGGGCAGTGCACCTCCTTGGTCATATGACAGATTACGAAAAGGAAGGGTGCTAGAGTGCCAGGAGTATTATTCCTTGTAATGTCTTCACTTGCAGATTTCCACACAGGCGGGGAGGTTAGTGCTCATTCCCTTGCCGTTTCAGGGGGTGTGCCTCCTAGATTCTAAGGTCTCAACACCGTTTTGTTGGTGTGCTGTCTCCTTTGCCCCCACTCCCTACCCATCCTTGCTTTCCTATACCCCCCTTCTTGTTCCTTCATATCCCTACCATCCACCACTGCTCCATGTTTCTGCCCCTTGTCTCTGCCCCTTGTCTCTGCCCCTTGTCTCTTCACTGCTCGCGCTGTGATGGAGGTTTGAATGTATTTTTATTACCCTTTCGGCCCTGCTGCTTCTTTTTACACTCACTTCTCCGTTTTCTTGCCCCACTCGCGGCTGCCATTCCTTGCATCTTCCTGGGATTACTGCGTTGTGCAGGCAGGCTCCCTTCTCAGCACTCATTTATCATCAGAAAAGAATGGCAGTTGGAGGGGCTGACTCTCCTCTGATCAAATTTGCAGGGACCCAAGCAGTTCCGGCCAAGCCCTCGCAGGAGACCTTTTGCTTATTTTCACTCTTCCGAGCTGTCCATTTAAATACTTTAAATAACGCGAGCCCATTCCAAGTCTACATCAATCTAAGGCCCACTGAGATCACTTGGCAATATAGCTAACTGATGCAGACTGCGCCCGCACTCAACTGGCTTATGAAGACAACAAGCATTGAACTCCACATAATTCAAAACACCAACACACAACTAAATGCCACTAAATTCTACAACTCACAAATGCACACCACAGAATTCCACTACACAACGCATTTCAACATCCCATAATTCCACACCACACAATACAACTCCACATCATTCCACTACATGCCACACCATAACAATACATCAAATTCAACTCCACAAATTTCCATTCCAGTCCATGCCACATAATTCCACTTGACATAATACCACAGCATGCAACATAATTCCATTACACTCGACGCAACCCAATTCAACTCCAGATAATTCCACTACATATAATTACATCCCAACCTACATAATTACACTTCACGCCACATAATTACACTGCACGCCACATAATTGCATATATCCACCCAGCTCCAAAAACTCATAATTACACTCAACAAAATTAAACTCTGCAACATGCCCCATATTTACACTCCACATAATGCCACACCACACCACACCACACAACATAAATACACTCCACTGCATACCACATAATTACACCCCACATAAATTTACTCCATGCCACATAGCAACACTCCATATAAATACAATCCACACCATGCAGCATAATTCCGCTCAACATAATTTCACTCAATGTCACACAATTCCACGCAACACAATTAAACTGCACACAATTCCACTCTACAACACATAATTCCACTCCACGACACACAATTTCACTGCACTCCACATACATCCACTGCACCCACATAGATCTAATCCACCCCACAATATTCCACATAATGCCACATAATTCACACCACGCAACATAATTCAACTAAATACATATCACTCCACGACACACAATACCACTACACATAAGTCCACTACACTTAATACCACATAACTACTATCCACATAATTCCATTGCACAATAATCCACTGATCCAGCATTTTTCATACTGATTCACTTCAAGTTTTTCCGCACACAGTTTCTTTACTATAACTCTTTACAAAAATTGAAATCTCAAACACACTCTCCTCCACCTCTTTCGGTGTCTTCTGTGTAACCAAACACAGCCTCTTTATGCATCTATAATCTTCAACCCCCTTCATTCTCTTTCTTCTACTCTATCTAGAGTTTGTTCGCCACTTCACACAGACTACCTATCACTCTAAATCTTAATTAAAGAGATTGCTGATGAAGAAGAATCGATCTATCTAGAAGGGGAAGAGAGTAGCACCAGAGAGGGGTGTAACGCTGGCATTGCACTTAGAAGAGGTTACTCGTCCTGTCCTGAACTGCTGGCTCCTGATTAGTCGCGAGCCCTTTATTTTTCAGCTCATGGCCAGGGGTTGGTCCTCGCACCATTCTAGGTAAATATAAATCTATGTGGTATGTCCTTGTACCGTTTTGCTTTTCCACCCTTCCCAGATACCAATGTCTAGATATTTTACTAAGTCTTTAAAGATTTTTGTTTTGATCAATAATTGTATTCTTGAGAAGTTGGTGATTGGCATGTTTAATTACAGTGAGTACTTCTAGAAATGTAAAAAAAATGCCCATGGACTTTGTTGTTTACATAATTCCATTGTTTTAGGGGCAATAGATTTTAGAGGTGAACTCTTCTTTGGGTCTTGTGTAGGTATGTTATCACAAAACCTCTCACGTTCACTGACAAAGCTTACGTTAAGGAACTTTATGATAATATCTAAATATGAACACTCATCAAAATTGTTCCTCTATAGTCACCTCTCGAGCAATATTGCTCCCACAGTGCACACATAGAAGAAAGAAGCCTATATTTGGGGTACTTTGGGTTGGAGGTGGGGACCATAACTTTTCAGTTTCTCAATTTCTTTTTTTAAGTCTTACATCGGACCATCATTTTCTTTGATGTAACTTTTCTCACTTAGGCATACATTACTGTGGATCAGTAGCCCCTCTGTACTTGTGAGACAATGTTAATGCAGTTCTGTTTAGTAGATGTATGGTAATGTTAAAATGAACACTTAAGTTTGGTATTGTAAATGTCGCCAGACACGCCTGAACATTAAGAGGTACTGAGTGCAGATTGGAAGTTCATAAACAATCAGTCTATTAATCTGCAATCTTTTTAGTTTGCAGGCTTTCACAAAAATCTGCTGGCCTCTGGTCAGAAATCCTTTCAGAAGGCTACAGGGCACACAGGGGGTTCTGGGCCTAACCGTGGTGGGTGAGGCCATTTACCCCTGACATCCCTGGGCCCGACCTACTATGGATCCTGAGCAACTGGGCCAAGTACTCCTTCTTCACATGACTCCCACTGGTAGATGTGGACAAGCAGTGAAAGGCTCCCTCGGGAGAGGGTGGGGGGGGACGTGCAGATGCAGGTATGTGGACTGGACTCATATATTCAAAGTGTGCCATTACGAACAATAAATGAATGCCCAGTCAAATACTTGCTTTTGTTGGAAAAAAGTATTTTATTTCCAACTCTACACATGCAAAGGAATAACGACCTCCATGAGCAATAGCACAATCCTTTTGAGGTTAGGCACTATTCGTTGTCAGGCAAATCCATGTCCTACCCTTTGTCTTGTAACATGGTTGGGGTTATTCCCCAGTCACTGGTCAGACCCTCCAGGATATCGCGATTTCGCGATTTGCCGCGAAATCGGCACTTTTTAAAAAATGCCGCGATTTTTACAAAAATTCCCGCGAAATCGGCATTTTTGTAGAAATCGCGGCATTTTTCGCTATATCCTGGGGGGTCTGCTTTATCCAAAGACATGCACCGGTTGCCCCACACCTGTAGATGATCTACAGACACTGGGGTCAGAGGGTTAAAGCAGCTCGGCTGCAGCTGGCAGTGTGAAGGTCTAGGCTCTTTGTCATTCAGAGCTGCCTGGGACTGCGCTCGTTCGCACCTCTTCCTGGCCCACAAGAATGACAATGGGAGCCCTCACCTTGCACATCAACAGGAGGGGAGGGGGGGATGGGTTGTTGTCACCGAGGATGGAGCAGGAATCGGACAGAGCAATTCTCCTTCGAGTGTAATGTGAAAGGGTTTGCAGTGACAGGAATAGGAACTTCGAGTCTTAGGCCTGTGAGAAGGCTCATTTACTGACCTGGCAAATTGTTTTTAAACACAGTCAGCAAGTCAATTTGGGAAAGAAACGGAGAACAATTTAAATTGAAAACAAAAGACACGCTACCTTAAATCTGTTAATATATATTTTTTTAACTCGAATCTTGCATTGCTGAGAGATTATCTGCAGCATGCACACCCGGAACTGTCTATGTGCTTGCACTTCTACTCTAATGTGAATTGTATTAGCAAAATGTCTGACCTTGCTTTAAAGATGTTGCACTAAGTGCTCCATCCATGTACGATTTTTAGCATTGGATCGTAGCAAGCTTCTCCTTAAAGCTGAAGTTTAGTGCAAAAACGCTGGGCTCTCTATGAGCATACTATGAAATCATGGTTTTATTCTATAGATTAAAGAATTAGCAGAGTATCAATTTTCCGATTTAAAAAAAGGACTAGAGGCCATAGAAGGCAAACAAGCAATGGCACCTTTCAGTACTCCAGGATATGGGGTGAATGGCTGAATGAAAGATTGAATAAATGGATAATGAGAGAGGATGGATGGATGGATTGATGAGAGGGGAAGGATGGAGAGAAAATTTAAATAGCTGGATGTATGGGTGGAAGGGTAGATGGATGAGGGGAAAGATGGATGAGGGGAAGGATGGATGATGGATGAAAGGAAGGATGGATGAGGGTAGGGATGGATGAAGGGAAGGATGGATGAGAGGAAGGATGGATGGATGAGGGGATGGATAGAGGGGAAGGATGGATGGATGGGTGGGTGAAAGGATGGATGGATGATGAGGGGAAGGATGGATGATGAGGGGAAGGATGGATGGATGGATGGATGATGAGGTGATGGATGAATGGAACAGGCATCCTCCAAAGTCAGTGGATTAAGTTGCCCCTCCTAACTGTGATTTTGGCTCCCAACTGGAGCTACTTGGAACCCTGAGGCCAGACGTCGGCCTGGCCCGCTTGCAGGAAAGCAGAGGAGCAGTGGACTGCTCTGACAAGTGCTGGTGAGCTGGGTGCTGCCATCAGGAGACGGGGGTGGTGTGCAGAGGACCCCTCTGTGGAGTGGATGCTCAGGGCCGGCTCTGGCCCTGGTGACTTGCTTGCTGATTGGTGTGGCCTTGGGGGAGGCCCATGCCAACTTTCCCCCCCCCTTTCTAAATGTGACTTTGGCACCCACCTTGTGCTGCTTGGAGCCCTGAGGTGGCCTGGAGCCTTGTTTTGACTTCCGGTGGCCTGCCAAGGGCTTTGGATCGGGCAGAAGAGCCAACTCCCCGATGACTTCTTCGAGTTTTGTCACTCATGCTTCTGCCACAAGACTGCAGCCAGTATAGCGGGCAGTAGATGTTGCTGGAGAGTGGTGGGAGTTGTTCGCCACCCCATCAGGTGTCCTGGGGGTTTAGTGCACAGTGATGTCACTTTCGTGGCTGGTGGAGTTCTGGGACTAATATTGTATATCCACTCTCAATTAAGGAGCCTCACTGGGAAGGTGCTACCTGCAGGCACCCTGTTGCTATTTCCGGAAAACCATACTTCATCAGGGTGGGTTAAACAAGATCAAGGACAACAGGAGCACCACCTGATCAGGAGGATGTCGCCCCTGAGCAGAAACAAGAGAGACAGGCGTTGGAAACCCTGGAAGACCAGGTGCAGAAACAGCTAACAAAAATACTCAATGTCATTGCTTACACTAGGGCCTCCTTACACCAGGATATTAGTACTGTGTCGGTGGTGCTGGGGCTGCTTAGAACAGAACACCATAAGCTAGCAGAGAGAGTTAAGGTAATGGAGTCCTCGCTCGCCGGCCTACGCCCCAAACACTATCACTTCCAGTTGCGGAGCTTTCTGTAAGGGTCCGCATGCTGGAACACGGCAGAAGATGCCGAAGGGCGTAATAGAAGGAATAACATCAGGGTGGTTGGGCTGCCTGAGGGGGTGGAGGGCAGAGACATGATTGCCTTCTAGAGCCATGGCCCAGCACAGTTGTCGCATTGGATGGCCTGTTGAACTTTTATACCCCAAACGGGCACATCGCGTACCAGCTCGCCCTCCAGCGCGCACCAGTGTGCCCGCCACGCCCAGTTGTGGCAAAGCTCCTACATTAAGGTGAAACTGATCCACTGGCGGCGGGGGAAGATGGCGGCTGGGTAGGACGCTCAGCCGGAGAGCTCCCGACTCCGTGATTCCTCTGATATGAGGCACCGTAGAAGAGCCTGTTAAAGCACCACACGCATGAAGGCAAGGTAACGGCAGACAAGCGGAGAAAAAAAAAGGATCTCTTACTATTTGCACAGGCCACACGGGATGGTTTCTTGTCTGGCATCGGCATCGACATCGGCATCGGTGGTGGAGTGCGGAGCCTCGTGGGGAGAGCCGGGCTCACGTCGCGGCGTGCTGGGGGAGGCGGAGCCGCTTGCTCTGGTGGAGAGACGCTGTTCGGATACTTGGGCAGCCGCTGCGAGAGCAAGGACGTGCTGCTGCCGGGCCTCCAGGAGACTGAAGTATCAGTTCCGGGGCGCGAGCGGCAGAGTAAGCGTCAAATTCTGCCCAAGCTTCGAAGAGAAATGCGGAAGTGAAAACCTGTATCGAACGCCTAGAAGATTGGAGTTTGGCTTAACTAGCACGGAGGGAGTGTCATATCTACTGTCGGACATCGAAATTGAAGGAGGTAACTTAAAGAGAGACAAGTGGGCATTGTTTGAATCCACACGCTTAATTACCACAAACATCACAAGTATCTCCCAAAACTTGCACATTAAAAGCCTGAGACTTAACACAGATAAACAGCATATGAGTGACTCATTAAGAGCAACAAAGGAGGGTGGTAAAAAGGACTGCTGTGAACTGGAGGAAAGCCCCCCTCAAGAAAAGTTAGCAGAAAAGTTAGCAGAAGCAAAGATACAGGGAGGGCGATCCTCAGAAGTACAGGGGAAACAGGTTATATCATCATATAGCTTGCGGAACAGGAATTTTTTGAGGCAAGAGCAATACCCTAAGGGCATATCTCCAAGGGAGATAAAAAAAAAGGCACAGAAAACTGGCCATGGAGAGCGCCAAGACAGCTCCTGAAGGTGGGTTAACCACCTCCAAGGGAAGAACAGTTTCCTCGTTGAAAACCAAAATAAAAGTTACACCCTCACTAAAAACTTACTTCAAAGTTCAACAGCAACAGGGCACAAATACAGAAGATCAGGCCTATATGCAGGCACAGTCCTCTACAGAAGACCCCTCACTTTTGAGGGAAGAAGGAGATACGCCCCCTCAAGCGTAGTAATACCACCCTCTCTTTTGGCGAGCCCCCAGACACTGCTGGAACCTGAAAAAGTGGCCCCAGATAGTATAAAAAAAAAGGAACAAAATAAAAACAAAAACAAGGTTGAAACAAAGTGTTTGGAGGACATTTGGAAGACTAACAAAGAAAGCAAGTTGGAAGAAGTAGTTAAGCCTCAAAAAGTACTCATGGCGGAGGGGGGTGAAAAGGAGATCACCGTCGAAATATCACTCGAGACTACAGATGACGAGGAAAGATTACAAGGGGGGCAAAAAGAATCCCAAAAAAACCACACAGACGAACTCCTAGAAAAAATATGGACAGAAATGAGGGAAACATTTTCAATCTCAGAGGCTAAACAAGATAAAATTCAGGAAGTCTGTGAGAAGTTGGACAATAAGCTAAATGCACTGGGTGACAGAGTGACGGCGGTAGAAAGCGAAGTTGTCGCCCTGGATAAAGGGGTGGAAAAGAACCAGAAAGAGATAAATTCCCTGAGGCAAGAGAGCAAGATAATGAATGAAAAGATGGAGTCACTGGAAAACCAGGCAAGAAAGAACAATATCAGGATCTTGAATGTTCCGGAAAATCAAGAGGGACCAGACATGAAGAAGTATGTGGTAGCACTACTGGCAGAATATTTCCCTTGGGCCGACGAGGCATTGCTAGAAGAAGACATACAGAGAGCACATAGAGACCCATATGGGAAAAACAAAGAGAGAAAAACACTGAGGAAAATACTTGTTAACTTCAAAACTTACGTGCTAAAAGACAAAATTTTGGGAGAGGCATTGAAAAAAGGTAACTTTAATAAAGAAAACTGGACCTTCAAAATAAGATCTGATATGTCGAAGGCCTCCCAAACCAGGCAATGGGAACTAGGAAACTTGATGCCAGAGCTTCCGCAGTTGGGTGCTTCGGTACAGATGAAATTTCCACCATCACTTAGGATAATGTGGCGGAATAAAATGAGAAACATGAAAGATCCGGAAGAGGTTAAATCTCTCATTGATCTAATGCGAGATCAAACAAGGACAGAGAAACGATAGATCTAACAAGAAATCCTTTGAAACATAATATTGGATACATTTTAAAAAGTATAACGGTGTAAGGCTATCAATAACTTTCTTTATGTAAAAAGTCAAGAATCACGGGAGAGGGAGTCATGAAGGGTTACGAAGATAACCGAAGGAAAAGAAGAAGGAGGCTTCCCCGGGGAGGGCAACATAAAAACACAAAAAAGAAAATACAAAAACATCACAAAAAAGAGAAAGGGTGGGGAGCAAAATAGGGAGAAAAAAAACAAAAAATCCTCATACGCCGGAGTAGAAATAAAAAACAAAACGGAGTTTCAATTCATAAACAATGACATAAGCTATGAGCAGAAGTGGGAAAGTGTCAGAATGAACAGAATGAATGGGGAGCATAAGTAGAGATATCAAAATACTCTCTTGGAACGTAAATGGATTGAGGACGAAGAGTAGAAGGAATAAAATCTTAGAGTATATTAGAACATCAGAAAGCGAAATAATAATTTTGCAAGAAACACATCTCCTGAAAGAAGAATGGGCTCAAATAACAAAGACCCTAGGCTGGGTAGACACATATGTTTGCACCACACAACAATGCAATATCAAAGGAATTGCGATAATTATAAAAAAATCACTGAAAGCTGTCTTGGACTCAGTAGAAGTGGACAATAAAGGAAGATGGGCGATTGCCAGAGTAAAGATTGAAAATAATCCTCTCACGATTGCCGGATATTATGGCCCAAACTTAGATGATGCAGATCCCTTACGGAAACTTTATTCGCAGTTATTATTAGCCACTTCACCTATAATACTGGGAGGCGATTTTAATTTAGTACCGGATCCCAGATTAGACAGGTCACCACCAGGGAGACAAGCTAATCTGCCAAAAATGAGAGAGTGGATTGGCTTCTATAAAAGAGATCTAGAGCTGGTTGACATCTGGAGGGATAAAGGAGACAATAAGCAACCTTTCACTTTGTACAATAAAAAATTGGGACACAGGTCGAGGATCGATTATTTTCTTATCGACCGAGATCTGTCAGGAAGTATAAAAAGTGTAGCCCACCTCCCAGTCAGATCACTCGGCTGTACAACTAACTCTACAAGTTAGAACAACATAAAGGAGAAGGAGATTTACAGTAGAGAGGGCTATATTACAAGACCAGCAGATTGTAAAAGAATTGGAAATCGAAACAACAAACTTCTTTGAACTTAACAAAACAGGCACCACAAAACAAATAACTTGGGATGCATATAAAGCTGTGTTAAGGGGGAAGTTGCTGAGTCTAGGGGCTCATAAAAACAAAAAATTAAAGCAAGAGATCACAGATCTGGAAACTAACATCAACACTATAGATACTTCAATATTAAGGGAACAAGATATGAGTAGAAAAGAAGAATTATTGCAAGAAAGACAACATAAAAGAGAAAAACTAGAAGACATCTTGGAAGAAAGAGTGCGAAAAAAGTGGGAGTCAAGCAAGCTAGCAAAACATGAATATGGGGAGGGATGTGGAAAGTGGCTGGAGTGGAAACTTAAAACAGACCTAGCCAGAAATAAAGTAAGGAGTGTACACCAGGGAGATCAAACAGTCCAAAGCACTGATGAAGACATAATCAGGCAAGAATTCAGGAATTTCTTTGAGGACTTATATACAGAAGATACAAATCCGCAAGAAACCCTGATCAACACCTATCTTGAGGATGTTCCATCCTCAGCACTAGCGGAAGAAGACAAGAGAGAACTAAATAAAGAGATACTAGCAAGTGAAGTAGAGGAGGCTATTAAGAGTTTGAAGAAAGGGAAGGCAGCAGGCCCTGATGCTTTACCAAACGAGTTTTACATGGAATTAAGAGACACCCTGCTCCCACATATCACGGAACTGGCAAACTTGATCCTCAAGCAAGAAAGTACTATACCAGATTCCTGGAACGACGCGATAATTACCATCATCTTAAAACCTGGTAAGGACCCTGCTAGATGCGAATCATATCGTCCGATATCGCTGCTAAACTCGGATTATAAAATCTTCACTAAAGTTATGGCAGCACGGTTAGGAAAAATATTGCCGCAACTTATAAACCAGGATCAAAAAGGATTCATCAAGGGGAGACAACTGCATGAAGTCACACATGAGCTTCTGACTGCAATAGACATAGCCACGCAAAAGAAAGCCCCTCTTACCATACTTACTGTCGATGCCGCAAAGGCATTCGACAGAGTGAACTGGGCCTTTTTAGAAAAAGTTATGATCAGAAACAACATTGGCCACCCCTTCATGCATGTTGTGAAACAAATATATAAGACACCGAGATCCAAAATTTTAATCAATGGCAGTCTCACAGATGATGTAAAGATAGGCAGGGGAACGAGGCAGGGATGTCCCCTTTCGCCTCTGCTCTTCAATCTATATATTGAACCACTTGCAAATAATCTAAGAAATGCTAAAGGAATCACTCCATTTAAGTATAAAACAGGGGAGAAGAAAATCGCATTATATGCGGATGACCTAATGATTTTTAGGGACGATTATCCTAAAGCTAAGGAGACGATTAAAGAAACTATAAGTGCGTTTGGGAAGGTCTCTGGCTATCTGGTAAATCATACAAAAGCGGAAATTATGACCTGGAACACTCAGTTTGAAAGTTCAAACATTAAGAAAGAAATAAGATATCTAGGAATCTTAGTGAATCATGATCTAGAGAAGATTCCGCAACGTAACATAAATAAGGTAGCAGGAGAGGTGAGAAAACTGCTTAAGGTATGGTCCACCCTACTACTAAGTTTGATAGGAAGATCCAACATTATCAAGATGTCAATTGTACCAAAGTTCACATTCCTTTTTAATACAATTCCTCTGGAATTTGGAAAATCATTGTTGAAAAAACCACAGAGTGAAATCACAAGTTTCATTTGGGCCTCTAAGGGCACAAGAATCTCATGGAGAAAACTTAGGAGGGGGAAGCAAGATGGAGGACTTGCTAGCCCAGATTTGGTAGAGTATCACAGAGCGTTTCATTTCAAAAACATCCGAGTGCTATTAAAAAGTCATCAAAACTATCCAAGGTACCTACAAGTAACAGAATCAGTTGACCACTTCTTATTTAAATTCGGACATCCCAAGTATTTCAAAAAAATAAAACTGAAGACCTTAAGGGAGGCAGCAAAAATCTGGGTACAAATCAGAGTCACTTTAAATATTACGTATTATAGCGAAATGGCCCCCATCTGGGGTTCACCAGGAACTCCAGAATGCCTAAAAGACTCATTGGCAATTCCTTTGAAACTAGCAAACATCAACTACTGGGGACAGCTATTAAACGGTTCAACTCTGAATACTTGGTCAGAACTTCAAAAGATGACAAAAAATTCAATTTCAAAATTTAAATACTATCAAATTTTAAGTTGGTCTAAAACGATACCCACATATACCAAAGAAAATGAAAAATTAGAAAAAGAAATGGTAAGGATTACACCGATACCTAAAGAAGTGGCAAAGTGGTACTGGGCGTTAATAACTGCTGGAGATAGAAACACGAGTATAGAAGATCAAATCTGGGGGAAAGACTTACTGACAACCGACTTGGACTTAATTTGGGAAAAATCAGTGGGGAAATGCTGGTCGACTCTTAAATCTGCGGCACTGAAAAAAAATCATCTATATACCATACATCGAGCTTATTGGACGCCAAAAAAGCTATCCAAATTTAAAAACGCAGGAGCAAAGAAATGCCCGAAATGTGGGGAAGAAAAGGCAGACGACATTCACATGTTTAGAAAATGCCCCCTACTAAAAGAATTTTGGAATGAAGTTGGTAAGACCTTGAGCATAATCATGAACAAACGAATAACTGTAAGTACTACCCTTACTCTTTTTGGGATCGAAGATACAGCAGATGGAGGGGGGTTAAAACAATGTCAAGAAAATCTACTCTTTGTGTTAATTGTACTTGCAAGGAGGGAGATTTGCATTAAATGGGTTGGATCTTCCCCCCCCAACACATGGAGAGTGAATGAACTCAGCTATAAGGATTAATAAACTAGATAGAAAGGGAAACGTCCGTAAGAGATTTAAGTACTGGGAAAGTTTTGAAAACCACCTAAATCCTAATACAGGGTAAAAACATCGGTCCTATGATTAATGCGAAACAACTTCTGGCAAACAAGTATGGTACTTGTTGAGTAGCCAAAGTGGCTAGCTCCCCCCGTTTCGAAACCAGAGTTTACGTTATGTGACGGCCTAAGGGTACTCCTCTAAAGATCTTCGAGAAGATGATAAACTCCCCATACAAGAGAGACCAAGGGGCAGAATCGGAAAAGAACAAAAAACTAGAGGCAGACACCTGAAACTCCGAACACATAGAGCTTCGCAATATGAGGAGAAGAAAAAAACAAAAAAAAAAAAAAAGCTCCTACATTAAAAGGATAGTGACATACTACTACAGAGGGCGAGAACCAATAACCTGTTTGTGGTGGATAATAGTAGGGTCTCAATATCCCCCAAATACACGGGGGAAGTTCCACTGAGACAGGCTTCTTTCCTCTAGGCGACAGACTGTGTTTTTATTGTTTAATAAACTAGAGGACTAGATGATGTGTTTTTAACTTTGAAGTATATATCTAATTGTATAGGTGGATACAGTCTATTATACATATGGATCAATGTATTTGGTGTATATCAAGAATCATAGTGAAAATATTTTGTGTAAGAAATTAATTTTAATTAATGAGACATTTTTACATATAACTATGTTCAGGGTTTAGATTCTGGAGTGATTGGTAGTATAGACATATTGAGCCTGAATGAGACTATATTAAATTATCTTATAGAACGGATAACTAGAGTGAGTGACACGAAAGGGACCCCTTCGTGTTTTTACTACATATTGACCCTGTCCGTTTTGATTGGAAGGACATCTCTCCCACTTTGTGGTGTGTCCTGTATTGCCCTGGATATACAATATATTTCACCATACATTCTCTTCCATACAAAAGAGTGCTTCTGAATGCTCTGTTTTAGTCATTCTTCAACCATCCCCCTATTTCCCTTTCCTTTTTTAGTTCTAACTTTACAGTGCACCTGCTGTAGTTTAGGAGGAATTCTTTGGATCCAACTGTTGGTGTGGGCCAGATGAAACATCTGTGTGCAGGAAGCCTCGGAGGGGGGAATCTGTTTTAAGTTTCTTAGCAGTTTGTTGATGGTTTAACGGCGCATACTTTCTTGAAGTTGTATAGCAACATCTGCGTCTTGGATGAATCCCAACCTTTTATGTTGTACTTTGTGTTGTGTTTGTAGAGGCGCTTCTCTAGGTATGCATACCAAAGTGGGATATCTTGTGCCAGTGGCAAGTTTCCACATTTAAGGATTTTGGCTTTGCCGGATATGAAGACGTTTCTCTACCAAAATAGCCGAAAAACCTGTGCGGTGGCATGCTACTGTTGCTCAGATTGTAGCGTTTCCTTCAGATGCTGGAAATTATTTTTTTAAATGCAAAAAATATATGTAGAATCTTTTTTTTGGAATCCTTTTCAAGTGTAGTAGATTCAGAGAAATTGTTGTATCTTCCCACTTTTACGTACTGTTATAAAGAATGCATAGAAATGTGGAGCAAATGTCAATTAACCAGTCTATCAAGGCCTATCTAGACCTATCAGATGGCCACTCCGGTACGTGGACGTTGTGTAGCATTGTGCTACTGACAAGGTAAGGAGTTTGTGTGCAAGCGTGTACACTCAAAGCACATAGATATTACTTGAGAGAATACTTTGTCCAGGGCTAAATGGCAGTGTTGGCTGGTACGGTGCAGGGGCGAAAAAAAATTAAAATTTCACTTGCCTAATCGCACCATCTCTCCTCAGTCCCTCCCACTTATTGTCTCCTCTGTGCATCTTCCAGAAAACACCCAGGCTACTCTGAGCTAATCACAACGCTGCAATGCATCATTGTGATTGGTCTGAGCACCGAGGTTCGCCGCTCAGTCTGGGACAGGGAAGCTGGGCATGATCTCCACTCAGGCTGTAATGCAGCCTGCGTGGAGAACATGCAAAGTCTGCATGATTGTTTGGCCGAGCAAATACCGCCGGCCAAAGCGGCAGGCACACTTTAGTGTGCAGCAACCACCACTCATCCTCCCTGACGATACTAAAAATAAAATGATAACTTCAGTTATCATTTTATTTTTTGTTTTACACTTCGTCAGCTAAATGGTGGGTCATTGTCCTGGGTGCCATGCACAGTTTCACTCGTATTCTGTGTCTTGTCCCACTAACCATTGTGGGATGTAACTTTAGGGGACTAGTGTACATAGATGAAACATAAATTCTGAACTTTCTCCTAACCTTACACCTGAACCCTTATCTTCTTTATTGGTGTAGCAAATTGCTTTCGTCTGTAGTTCCACAAAACAAAAACAAACCTTTATATTTTATATATAACTGTGAACAGTTGTTGTTTTAATTTGGAATCATCTTTTTGTGTCTCCCAGTTTGAACTGAAGTGCAGAAAAAGCTACCTTCTTTTTCTTTTATCTTCAGCTAATGATAAAGCAATGATCCGACTGGATATATTTAATGTTGATGTAGACGGACACTCGTGGTTTTGTGATTAAGTAGCAAGCCGTTTAATTATCGTCCAAACTGTACTACTTGGAAGCTATTTCCAATGTTTGCGGGAGGTAGTTTTTTACTGGTTGGTTTTTTTTCGACTTGTCTAATCTAGTGTGTAAATTTAAATCAATTAGATGGCAAAGCCTGCGCCGTACTCTGCTCGCTGCATTATTCGCCTCATGCTTGTACAAGTGTACTTACTTGCTACTTGTACAGTAATTATGTAAACGTTCACGGCACACACATAGTCGATTTGCATACATGAGCATTTCCTATGTTTAGAAATAATGCAGAGAGACAGAGGGCCAATAGGGAATTGTTGGCATATTGTGTATTTATCTCGAAGTCTGTGGCACGATGCTTTGCAGAGTCAGAGCCAGGTAGCTTCACATCAATAGATGTTCCCCATCCAACACCAGCAACCCTGAAAATGTACAGGTGCAAAAATGCACGCATTTGATATTCTGACTAACAGACAAATATGCTTTGGGTTGTGGAGGTATTGAGGTGGTTTTGAAGTGACATAGATACAGTTTAGGAGATAATATTTGAATTATGTGTTGGGTCTGCGTATTGCTAGGAGAGAACGATTTCACTAGGATTGGGAAATGTGTAAATTTTCTTAGACTAGTACATTAACCCACTTATCTAGGGCTTGGACTGGAACCTGCAACCAATATGTTACTACACACAGACCTTTAAAGTGTGCTGATGTATTAGCTTCAGCATATACAGAGATCTTTGCATGTTTATATACCCACAGTTTACCGACAGAGTAAAAATGTTCAACTCCAGGCTACTTTTGGATCTGTGCCATCTGATTAATAACTCACTCAACTATCTGATTAGAATTGGATCAATGAAAAAAAGTCACTGTCCTTGTGCCATCCCACTCAAATTGGAGCCTACGATATAAAGATATAGTTTATTTTACTGATATTTGTCAATAATGGGTTGATTTGTAATCTTTCCCCTTCTATTCAAACTCGATGTCTTCCCAATGTTTTTTTTCTGCTCTGTTATATATTTTTTTCGCTTTACTTTCACAATGCTGGAATAGGTACCAACTTAATACCACTATAATCTAAGGCTATTGGAAGCATTGTGGATCAACGGGTACATAGATAACAGTTCTTAATTAAATGGGATATGGTTAAACGGGAGATCGGTTCCCTTTCTCACTGTGATGTAATGTAAGTGACACTTTTATATCGCGGCTGCCACCCAACGGGTATCCTGGCACTGAGATTACCAAAAAAGAAACACTTTGTGTAACTGAATTTGAAGAATCAGAGCTGGAGAATAATCTCTGGTAAAGAGTCTAGTTTTCAATTCCTTCCTAAAACGTGACTAGGTGTTCCTTTGTCTGAGCTCAATTGGCAGTGTATTCCAGAGTCTGGAAGCTACAAAACTAAATGATCTGCCACCCAGTCGAACTTTGTTTGGCTGAAGAAGAACGCAGGCTTCTAGCTGGAGAGTACCAGAGGAATATCTTCTGTAGAAGCTTAGGCCCCATTTTATGTACTGCCCTGTAGACAATAAAGAGTGCCTTAACTGCACTCTCTGCGCAATGGGCAACCAGTGATGATCTTTTAGGGCAAGCGAGGCTGAAGCTCTGCGTTGTCTGTTTAATGCAAGCTTAGCTGCGATAACCTGTATCCTTTGCAGTATGTTCTATTTTCACTTGTCAATAGCAAGCAAGACTGGTGAAGTGCAGAGAACACCTGGAGTATTAGACACGCTTACCTCCTATTTGGAAGCACTAGCAAAAAGTGTCAATATGACCCTATCTCCATGGACACCAGGTTCCACTCTTGAGCTGGCTATATGGCAGCCTACTATCCCTAGGAGTTGTAGTCTTGGTTTACACTTCATAAGACTATGGCTAGAGGAGTTGGGACTATTGCAGAGCAATTATCGGCACACGTCTTGTTCTCACTATACAGCCTCAATGCCACCGAGCCATGTTTCTGGCAGGTCTAACGCTTTACCATGTAATTTGCTTGCACGATCTGGATTCCTCAGTGTACTGGATGTCCGGAGCACACATGGATGGTCTGCCTTTATATGTCTTATCACACTTACTAGTACAAAGATTGATAGAGTAGAGGAGGAAAAGAAAAGACGTGGCCTAATGACTAGAGCTGCAGACTGGAACTGAGGCAACAAGGTTCATATCCTACCCTTGGTTCAGCATCTTGTGATTCTGGACACAAAGCGTAATATCCTCTTGCCTACAAATTTGTACCATACTCTGGTAAAGCACTCTAATGCTCTTGGGCCAGATTTGTGCTATTGAAAACTGAAAAAAGGGTAATTTTCTAAACCACTATGAAGCATCTACCCAAGACAGACCCATTATGATACAGACAAGTCACAAAGGTAAAAGACTGGCGGTTCTTAACCTGTAGTCCAGAGACTCCTGCGGGTCTGCAACACATGCCCAGGGGCTCCGAGGCTGTTTAGAAAACAAAATATTGTTTGCACGATTAATAAAGTGTATATAAATAAAGAAGCAAAATTGAGAATTTTAAAATATTCTGTAAATGTGAAGGAATTTGAAACTGGAGGCAAAAAATGTATTTAGTATCCTCAGAAAAGCTTCCTTCTTTCTATTTAAACTTAGATTTGTTTATATTTGTTTGTGAATTAAATAAAATATTTCATTATTTTTGTCCCCGTATTCCAATAATGATTCAGTGGGGGTCCCCGAATTCCAGTAATGAAGGATAGGTAGGGTTAAAAGAAGTTAAAAGGTTAAGAACACCTGTAATAGATTAAATAAATGATACAACAGTTTTATACCAATGAACGTTCAATCGGACAGTGAGGAAAAGCCTGAAGACCCATCTGGTCTCCCATACGTTGGCGTCTTCTTGTCTGTTGAGTTCCCAGTACAACTCTTTGATTGTTTAAACAAGGTCCATTTATTCTACCAAGATCTGGCCTGCTGTTACAGTCCTAGTTTCCCTTTGTCAGTTCTAACACTCTTGTGCTTTTGTCCAAGGCCCACCAAATAAAAAGTGAATTAATGTGGGTACTTGCAGTTGTAGGCTGTTGGAAGTGAGGGTCCTTATCCCTCACCAAATGCTGGAGGCGGGAGTCCCTGCCCCACATCGCTGTTGCTGGGTTCGAGATCCGGACCCCTCTTTTCAACGTTACGCTAAGTAAGAAAACCGTCTGAGATAGCCCTGCTCACCCCCTTAGTAGCTTGGCACGAGTAGCCAGGCTTATTTACAAGGCACAAGTGTACAGTATGTGCAACCACACTCACAGCAACCCAATGATGTCACCACAAATAGACTTCACACAAGTTTTGTATAAAACAAGTATAATCTTTATATGAGAAGATATACGAAAGGACCACACGATACAAAACCAACATATAATAATGAGTAGTATTACTTCTGGAGGATTGGTACGTTCTAATCCTAACCACCGCTTCCATCCAACAGTTAAGCTTACTTCTAACCGTTCCCAAAAGGGTAGGCAGGTCGTATTGCTAGAATTGCACACGTTGGAAAAGAAAGGAAATATTGCAATGCGTAACGATATACTCCTGTACTGTGTAATAGAAAAACAATGCAAAACACATCACCACAGTCATGTACTTTGCAGTAGAAGAAATAATGCCATGCGTATCACTACCAGCATGGCCTGTGCAAGGAAGAAACAAAGCATTGCGTCACGCTACAATCATGTACTCTGCGATGAAGGTATAATGCAATGCGCCATGTTATAATCAGGTACTATGTAATGAAGAAATAATGCAATGCACCATGTTACAATCATGTACTCTCCAAGGGAAAAATAATGCAGTGCCTTGCGCACCAAGCATGTAGTTAGTCAGGCACAAAAAAGGTTGGGTGTCTTCTGACCGTTCGATAGTTCGTTAGCAGCAATAATGCAAAGTGTAATATGACAGTTTAGGTGCTCCGTTAACAAGTGCCCCCAATATGGATCAATGATGACACAAAAATACCGCTTCTCACTCCGGCCCCAGTACTGCTCCTCCTTGGGCCAGCACAGGCCTAGATCTGAGCCGAAGCAACAGGCTCGCTCAGCTGATAGAAGCGAGAGGCCGAGAGAGTATCCCTCCGGGCCCGCACCCCACCCCAGGTGGTGATCCACGTTACCTGGGGGGGGGCGCGACCCCACTCTCCTCTCCTCCTTCATCGACTTGGGCCTTTATCTAGAACTCCGTCAATGGGCACTGCGAGCAAGAGCCAGCGGCTCAGCTCCTCCAGGGCTGCCGGTACGGGCCGCTGCTGTTTCACTTCGAGGGACAAATGACCTTGCCCTCCTTCCGGCGGTCTCAGTGGACACCGAGACCCGCCCTCAGCACTGTGGAGACTTACTTCGAATTCGGTGCACACACTACCCAGGCGCTCCTCACCAGCGCCTCTGGGTGCACCTCGACACACACTCTGCGCATCCGAGACTCGCCTCTTCCCCGGTGCACACAACGACCAGGCGCTCCTCACCAACGCCTGAGCTTGCACCTCGACACGCACCCTGCGCGACCGAGACTCACTTTTTCTTTTAGTGCACACAACGACCAGGCGCTCCTCACCAACGCCTCGGCCTGCTCCACGACACGCACTCTGCGTGTCCGAGTCTCACCTCTTCTCCCGGTGCACACTATAACCAGGCGCTCTCCACTAACGCCCTGACTTGCACCATGACACGCACCCTGCACAGCGAGACTCCCTTCTTCTTTCGGTGCACACAACAACCAGCCGCTCCTCACCAACGCCTTGGCCTGCACCATGACACGCACTCTGCGCGTCCGAGTCTCACCCGGTCTCACGGTGCACACAACAATCAGGCACTCGTCACCAATGCCTTGGCTGCCCCACGACACGCACCCTGCGCGTCCGAGACACAGCTTACTCCTGCGTGCCCACGATCACAAGGCACAACTTCTGAGGGTCTCACAAGCTGCAAAAGCATGCACACACAGCATTGCTTGGGACTTCTCTGGAAACTTTTATGTTCCTGTGTTTCCAAAAAGGGAGCCAGCTCACCTCGGGCCCTTGGGGTTACAAGACACAGCACAAAGCACAGTCTCTGTCAAGCACAGGGACCCAACACCTCCAAGCACAGTCCCAACAGCCTCTTCCTTGGTTAGAACAGCAAACTGCAGACCAGCCCCTGATCACGAAGCAAGGATAGGTCTTTCCACAGCAGTCTCTTCAGTTGCTCCTTCTTTAGCAAAGGCTCCTCTTGACCACAAAATGGGTCCAAGCCTTTTCAGTCTCAATCCATTTCTGTTTCATTCCAACGTCCAGGGGTTTCAGCTCTCATAGTTATATCCCTTAATGTCTTTGAAGTTTGTATTGCTCGGGGGGGGGGGGGGTACCTGACCCCTCCCTAAATCAGCTCTGGGTGTCTCCCTCCCATTGTCACTTTCTCCCTTTGATACTGAGGGTCTGGATCCTTAATCACTCAGCAGGAGTTGGTTCAGTTGGTTTATAGCACCAGCCCAGGCCTTTTCACCTCCTGGGCTTCTCCTCCCCCTACTCTCTAGTTGCAGGTCAGCCTGGTGCCATCTAAACCCCTCCCTATGTCAAGACCTCTCCAAGCTCCTCTCACCTCACAGATCCAGACATTCAATCCACATTTAACAGAGACACACACAAATGCTTAAAGCAGCCACTTTCCAAAAGAGTGATTTCTGAACACAGTGACAAAAACACTTTCACAGAAAGATGGGTTATGGTGCTATGAGTTCATACATACTAAACTTCATCTCTGCATTTTAAACTTATAGGAAACTAGGCCAACAAACACAACACCCAGCCTCCCCCTTCTGTCCTATGGGCAGGATGGCCTTTCAGCAGTGAAAAACGAAATGGAGTGTTTTTCAATGTCAGGACATAACACACACCTTAGTATATGTCCTGCCTTTTACCCACACTGCACCCTGCCCAGGGGTTACCCGGTTCCTACCACAGGGGTGCCCAATGTGTATGCAAAAGAACTTAGTACTCTGCACGCATGCCCTACACTGCAGGCCTGAGTTCCCTTCTCCGCACGCCTTTGCAGTACTAGCCCTGGCACACACAGTGCACATCACTAGGGACTTTACTAGTAAGGCAAACATACCAATCATGGCCAACCAATTACCATTACACTTTACACAAGGAACACTTGTACTTTGACACTGATCAGTAGTGGCAAAGTACCCAAAGCATCTAAAAGCAAAAGAGGCAGAGGCAAAAAGTGAGGGGTAATCACACCAAGATATGCTAGGTCTAATATGGGCCATATCTGGTTCCCCACAAAATAACTCAGGTTGTCAGTTCTGTTATTGTACATGTTCAAATCCATGCTTATCCAATCTGCATGCTTACTTTACAGCTAACTTAAAAGGTCTGCCCAGCTGCAAATATGGACACAAATATTTAGCTACTTTGTTTTTTGGTCTCGCCTAAGCAGCGCTTGTGCTGTCTCTTTGAGACATGCTGTCTCTACTGTGTGCGCTTTAAACGTGCCCATCATTTGTCATTTGTTCTTTTTTTCTGCCGTTCATAAATCCTTGCTTTTCAGTGGTGCATTGGTTTTATTTGTCCTTCCCTCTGATGTTTGATTCCCTCTCATGGAGAATGGCCCTATTACATGTACTTGTCCCCTCTTGGCTATTTATGTTAGTTTCGGCAGGCTATTTTTTCCTTGGTCTTGGCTCGTTGTTTTAGAATGTTGCTGATAGGAAGTTTAGTTAAAAATCTATGTATATATTCAGCTCTATTTTCTGAACAGTGCACATGGTTGATTTCACAAATTTAATGTGATTTTAAGTACCTCGTATGCCACAGATGCTGTAGACATGGCTCCCCTTCTCTCCCCCAAACACTCCCATTTCACTGTTGCTTGCTAAATAAAACTCTTTCAGGACAATACAAAGAATTTCAAACATTCACATTTTGTTTTTGTCATTATTTTCAGAACCGTTTCCCCCCCCCCCAAACACCACATGCTTCGTTGTTGCTTGCTTAAAAGAAGTTTATCAAAAATTCAAAATTTGTATTACTCATTATTTTCTCAACGGCGCATGTGGGTGTTTCCCCATATTTTCTGTTGTTTTTAGTACCTGGCAGCGCACGGCTGTCGCAGATATTCCTTCCCTCCTCCCTTTATTAACCATGCACCTTAATGACTTAACTAACCGAACACTTTTGTTACCTAATAATTGTTACTTACTAATTGTACACCTGAAGTGTTGTTCTTTGCATTAGCATGTGTGATCCCCATTGCATACCATAAGGGCCATGTCTATTTGTGTGTGTTTGCACGCATTACTCTGCCCGCTGAAACTTTCTACGTTCTTGGGCAGCCGCGCATCACCAGCAGTAGCCCCTGCTTTTGTAGACATTTTAATACATTAACACTTGCCCCCCTGATACTGTACTCGAGCAATGCTTCATCCTACTCTCAAAGAAGGGCAAACATTGGGGTGCACCTCCCCATGTGACATCTTCTCTCCTGCCACTATTCTTACATATGTGAGCATTGCAATTCTTTCCTGCCTCTACACACGTCCCCCTGCGCACCGCATATGCATATGGGTCTTTGATATGTGTAAGAAAAAGTATTTTATTTTCCTCCATCACTTTACTGTGCGGATACTTCAATGTTGTTCTGTGTAGCAATGTGCTATTAACTTTTAGCATACGTTTATTTCATTTTCAAAAAACATAATATACGTCCTCTACTTCCCAAAAAAAACGGGGCTGTAATTACCTTTGTTGTTATGCATTATATAAATATTTTTGGATATTTCCCTAGTATGCATTCAACAAATAACCTACTGTATCCCAACCCTACCAGAGATTCCTAAAAACTCTTTCAAACGTCGTGAGGTCTAACCCAATATTATCTGCCTTTAAAAAAAGTTTTTTGCGTTCCAATTAAAATACATTCTGCTACTATGGTGTTTTTTAAAAATTTGAATTTTATATATTTACTGAACAGCGCACATAGGCAGTTTAGCAAATATACTATAGTTTTTAGCACTCCACATGCAGTGCTACTAGGGTGGAGGAGCCAGATGGAGAGACAGAGGGATACTTAGGTGGGAGTTAAGTCACACACTCACCTTGGTTCCCGAAGATGGCTAGCAGCCAGGTGAAAAGCTGTGCCATGCCAACTTTGCAGACACCGCTGCCACTGGCCTTCCACCTGCTACTTGTACCCAAGGGATAATAACAAATGGACCAAGCAGAATGCAGCCTTCACAGCTTTGGTCCTACTAGCTGTTGAAGAGCTATACCAAGGAAGTGCAGATAAAGAGCTGTGGGCAACAGCGGGAGCACAGTAAGGAGGCTCATAAGGATTGTTACGTTTATTACAGGGTAACTTAGTTGAAGCCGGAGAGTGGCCCAAGAAGTGAAAAACTCTTGCTGCACACCTGAGGAGCACCACACAGGCCCAGGGTGATGCAGTTAAGCACAGCACCCAAGAGTGGACATGAGAAGCTGTGGGGCAGTTGGGTGAGATCCGAGAACTCTGGGAGCAGGGCTTGAGGGCAGCAACAGGGGCCAGGAGGAGTAAAGAGTTTGCTGCACAACATCTGAGGACCAACACCTAAAGCAAAGAGTATAGGTCAAGGAATTTGAGGGGCAGCATGATAGAGTTCCAGACATAATGCAATGTTTATTACAGGACATAAGGAGAAGCAAACATGCCCAGTAGGAGCAAAGAGCTCAGAGCATTGTTGTGTGGCGTTTTCGGCTCCGAGTGAATTCTCCCGATTCATGCCCTTATATAGGTACAATTCACATTACCCTTATATAGGCATATAAATCAATCCCTTATTTAGACATAGCCCATGCAGACCAAATACAGGCATGGCTACTTCCATCCGTATCAAACGTCACAAATATTTCTTGGAAAATCGGCTTAAGCAGTTAAGGAACTTCCCCTTGCTTGAATATTGATTTGTCCAATAACTCATGTACTTTGCAAACAACTATTCCCTAGGGGTTCTTTCCTGACGTTATTATGCCCAACTTTACGTCAATCTATGGCATTCCTAAACACCTTCAAGGTATAAATATCCCTTCACTTGCTATGGCAAACTACGGTGGTTCGGAGCAGTTCGACTATCTACTTGCCCGACGCAACTCGCTACAGCAAGTGCCGAAGGAAGCCGACCCTCCAGCTGCCTTTCTCTCGCCGAGAATCCAGCTCCAGTATTTCCAAGCTCCCCTTGCGGGGTGTTGGGAAATCGAGTCCTGAGACAGAGTACCAGACCTCCTTCATTCTAAATCAAGGTATGGAGCTGATTAGAACCTAGAGAAACCTTTGGTAGATTCCTGGCAAAACAATTAAACCTGTACTACACAATACTTACTACTTCCCGCGTACTAGACTTAGGTTAGGTACATTGGGGTAGGCGTATTTAGAAGCACCAGTTGAGTATTTAACCCCTTCCTTGCTGATGACGAACACCAGCCGTCATGCACTACGGTGCTCGTGTGCTGATGACGGCTGGGGTTCGTCACGTCCCCGCCCTGTTCGTGGGTTTACCGCACAGCAGGGGAATCGCGGCCGCATGGAAGGGGTTAAGTCAGTTATTTATGTATGTATTTTTATATGGCTTAGAAACCATACAATGCTTTTACAGTATTATTTTATAATACTATTCTCGCTTTTCGCATTATACTTTGCAGTCTGCTTAACGATTGTAGCAGTTTACTTCTCTTGCATGAGAAAGAAAACTGTTCAATAAACCTTTTTATTGAAAACGCCCGTCTCTCTATTTCTCTGCAACTCTGTTGAAACGAAGCACGCACGATTATTGTTTACCCCCACTTTCTGCCTGGTGTTTTGCTGGGTTTTGACTAGTCTGAATTGGATCCTGCTAATCAGGACCCCAGTCTATCTGCTTTCTCCTTAACATGTTATGCCATGTACTTATACTTAGGTACACTTCAGATTGGATTCTGGGGTACCCTTGTCAGTCCCTAGTATAAGGTATACATGTACCCAGGGCATAGGTACCCCAGAGGCCTCAAATGGGCTGAAGCATGTATTATGCCATCCATGAGAGGCCATGCAAAATGTAACTGCAGGCCTGCCATTGCAGCTTGTGTAAGATGGTGCATGCACCACTTACTTTAGATATAGGTTTATTATATCTATAGGTCACTACACTTAAAACTTATCAGTCACCCCTCTAGTAGGCTTTGACAATCCTGAAGGCAGGGTGCTGGGTTTTACGTGAGAAGGTGCTCCTACATGAGCAGAACCACTTTGCAGCCTTCGGAGACCATTCTCCTGGGTTTTCGGTGACGCAGCCAGACATAAAGGTAGAGGTGCATTATATGCTCGCATGAAATGCTATCTCAAACGGCTGCAACAAAACATGTTGTGTTTGGTATCAACCACTTTGGAATCATACCTCCACACCGGTAACAGGTGTGGGAGGTATAATTCCACCCTTCTGAAGCAAGCTTCATTGGGTAACTGGTCTTCCCGGTACCAGCCTTCCCGAACCGGGCAGCACAAAATGGTTGCTGCTGATCAGAGACACATTTCTGCCCTGCTTCTGAGCCAATCTCAAGCAAGGGGAAGGCATGACAATAGTCAACCTGTCACAGGGAGGTTTGACCACCCCTCAGACACTATTTAGTGTATTGAGGCTGGGTGGATGCACTTCAAAGGGCCTGAAAGTCTGCATCTGGGGCACACTTGGTGCCCCTGTGCATAGTCCAGTTCAAACAAGTCCTGGGAGCCGTTGGCTCCTGCTCTGGCGCGAAACTGGACAAAGGACAGGGGAGTATTCTCCCCACTGCCCTGACCCTCACCTGGGAGGGTCCCCTGAATCTGTCCAAACTTCCCCCGTGGGTACAAAAGGGCTTACCTGGCTGTAGGACCCCAGATTCAACATAGACAAGATTCTGTTCAAGAAACCACTGACCTTCGACTGTCTGTACACTCTGGACTTCGACTGGGCCCGACTTTGTGTCCCTCTCCGTCCAAAGCATCGTCTTTGCCCATGCACCATACAGGCTTCGTGCAGGACCTGTGGCACATCAAGGACAACTGAAGTATCTCCCTTGGGGTAAAGGAGTTACTCCCTTCCATTCGCAGGCACCGTAACACAACTGAACGGTCTGCTGATCCTGAGCTCCTGCGGACTCCGAAGGCTCCAGCAACACAGGATGTGGGTTACTACGTTCCTTGAGGTCGAGCTGCCCTCTCACCAAGTTTGAGGCCAGTATCCCTCGTTTTGACCCCATAACCCAAACCCCTGTGCACCACATACATTTGCAAGTGCATATGCTTGATGACATTCCATAATCAAGTGCATTGTGCTATCAATAGCCCCAACTTCTGTGCACATTTCGTACAAAGGACTTCAGCCTCCTTGCACTCTGTGTCCTGTAAGCTGTTGTTTTGTGAAACTGCTAGAGGTCTCCTCGCGACTCCTGTGCTTTTGGCCTGTGGGTCCATTTGAGGGACAACACTGCTTTTCTTGGGCTCCCCTGGTTGCTGCAGGCTGGCCCTGACTCCCCTTGCTGTGGTTAGTCCCCTGGTCCTTGCTGGGCCGGACCGTAACCTTGTTTGTGGGTTGCCGTCGCCAAAGCCTGTTGGTGCTCCCGCCGGACACTGACCACTCAGCACTCAACATCCTTCGTGGGACAGCTCGTATCCGACTCCTGGTCATTCTCGACGTCTCCTGGTCCGTGCAGCTGTAGAGTCCAAGTCTCCTTCTTCACACCTGAGGCACCCGACATCGGTGCGCATTCGTCTACTGAGCCCCTGGTCACTCCTGAGTGATCCAGACTCTGTCCCCTCTGCTTTCAGGTTCCTTCCATCAAGAATCCTGCTGCGGATTCCACTGGACACTTTTTTTCTTCTTTCCAGCAGTGGCATTTCTTTGAAGACTCCCATTGAGAACGACGACGCTTTCTGATGCCACTTCAGCCCTATGCACCCGGCTTCCCTGGGATAGGTAACGCTGGTACTTCGGTATCTACAGGTTGGGTGGCTCTCCAACCTTCTATGGGAATGGTCCTTAAACTTTAAAATTGCAACCGCAAATCTCCCATTGAATTGTACGTAGCACGCGGTCGTGTTCTCACACTGCAACCGTTCTCCGTGGGGTTCCTACTTACTCACCTTGGGTTGTTCTTTGGGGTCAAAGCGATTCTACATCCTCTAGACACTGTCTTGAATCGAGTCGTGGTTCTTATACCGCTATTTTAATATATGGTCTGGTCTGCCCCGGGAGCCCACTGTGTATTAGTGCTACTTACGATTGTTTCTGTGCTACAGTATTTTGTGGTTTGTGTTTATCTGTGTGTATCGGATGCTGTGAGGTATTTAAGGTGTGTTATAATACTAAATATATATTCTTATAACTATTGTGCGGTTCTCCTCTCATTTATCCAATACAATAAGGTTGCATTCTGGTAAAACAAGCTGCTTAACATTCCTTCAAGACTAAGACTGAAGCCTGCTCTCAACAGCTACCACTTGGATAGCTTTCTGAGGTTATCTTTGACCTCTTAAATCACCATAAGTGTTGTTTGGACTTTAATTAGTGGACATCATATACCAGGCCAACTTCTCACAATAGGTCCTTGGCACAGGTATTTAATATCTGTTGTGTAAAAGAGTAGAAAACACTCCTTAAGTATCCTCTGAGAGAAGTGGAAAGAAATTGGAAGTGGACTGATACCTTGTTATACTCATTCTAGAACACTGCCCTGCCCAACCGATTGAGGGAAATACCAAGAAGCAGATAACCTTACATACTGGCTTGAATCTGTGCCCTTATGTGACCACTTCAACCATCCAAGCCTCGTCTGTGGTCTCCATCATCAAAGACTTGCTTTTATTGAGCCAGCGCATCGTTATGCAGTCTTAACCACAAAGAATCTCCTCTGGGTCGTTCATTTTTGCAGCTAAGCTTACTTAGCAGGTAGTTCAATCACAAAAGTCCTGTTTTGTCAACTTTTGCTGCAAAACACCACTTTTTATGATGAAGCACAGTTTACCCCTGTGAACATTTGACACACTCACTGAATCTTCGGCCTATAAAATTTCTTTTGGCGAATGACTTTTGCGGGACAATGGAATTTCAGTGTTGTATGTTTATTTTCGCTTTAGTTGTCAGCACTGAGCTGGTCCTTACTTTTGTCTGTTGTGATACTGCTAGTTTCTTCACCACTACAAGAGGGACTCCATCAGGATGGTTGGTAACCGCATGGAATATTTGGGAGGGGGTCTCCTTTTTTGTGTGCCACAAATTGGCCTCTTTTCTTATTTCTTGTAGTAGGAGATTCAACAAGTCTTTGCAACTTCTGGTGCCCTGGGTAAACCTCTCCACTTTGAGGTGGCCACAGCCCTTTCCAAATTTATGCTACTTCATGCATCATGGTTAGCAGTCCTTTGAATGTTCAATGACTCTACGTTGCACATCCAATTTTATCCTCAGTTGGCCTTATTTTCCTCCGTTCACTGAGTTTTCTGAGCCTTGCACCTCAGGAAACTAATCATTCATGATGTCTCTCCTTGACAATTCTATGGCAGGACCGGAGGCTCAGATTATGCTTTTCTTTCTCCGCAATTTATTATAATAGGGAAAACACAGCAGCCGTAGAAAAGCTCATAACGTAGAAAAAATGCTTAAATCACAACAATGAAGCATTATTATTACATATTCCAAGAAAAAATGTCTCTGGGACTACAACTCCCATCTTTGTACATAACAGTCTGTACGGAGTCCTTCTTCTATGTACACAGTCCATAGATAGGGAGCCCCTTCTCCATGTTCTTCCTCTTTCTTCGCTGCTTCCGCAGCCAGTTAAGTGTTTTTTCCCTTCCTCACAGTGTTTGGTGCTGTTTTGGGGGATTACTGGTGTATTTATTCTATATATTTATTCCGTTTGTTGGGGCTATGGGTCTCTGATGTTTTTCTCTTTACAGAGCCCCAGTTAAGTCGCGGAAGCGCCGTTTCGCTTCCTTCGCGGCTTTTCCTTTCGGTGTGTGTTGCGGTGCACAGACACCCGCTAGAGGGCGCTGCCGCGTCTCGTTGGTCTCCGGCGCGAGTTTCTCCTCACAGAGGAGCCGCGCTGAGGAGACCAACTGCCGCGGAGCCGAGCCCTCAAGCTGCCTCATTTAACGCCCGTATTTCGGGTCTGTATTCCTTTGCCTCTTATTGAACGCCCCGGTGGGGGTCTGTACTGCGGTGTTCTACCGCGTTTGACGCCTATTAGGCAAGCCTGCACTCGTGTATAATTGCTGGTGTGGTAGCGCGCTGTGAAGTGGCTGACCTGGTCCCCCTGGGGTGGGTCTGCGCGCTGAGGGTGTGAGTGCGCCCTATTCTTGCCAGTCCCTGGCATTCAAAGCCTTTGCAGTCTTCTGGTCTGCCCTAATCTCTGTGACACCCAAGCTGTTGGGTAGTGTGTGGAACCCTTGTGCTAGCTTTGGGCAGCATGGAGGACGACTATTATGGGGGTGATTCGCAATCCTACCTACAGGATGAGGAGTTCTACCAGGCAGTAGACAGCTCCATCTACCGCTGCGTGACAGAGGTGGTAGCTCCTATGGAGGAGCGTCTCTCTGCGCGCATAGTGGAAGAATGCGCCAAGTTAGCTCAGGCGCAGTCAGGAATCCCTTATGCCCTCCCAGGTCCATCAGGTGAGGGCCCCCCTGCTCCTAAGAAACCCTGCAGGGAGGAGTTACCGGAGGGTGCCCAGGGGGTGGACAAGGGTGCCTTTGAACGCCTGCGTGACGCATTTTTGGCTAAGGCAGCCGAGTCCCCGCCTGACCAGCCTGCGGCCCCCGCCTCTGTGGTGGCTACTGGAACTGCCCCTTTGTCTCCGGGGGATTCCCCGGATTCGGACGGGGACGAGGAATCAGTGCGTTCCTGGCGACCTTCGAGCTCGGCCACCGAGTTACCGCGGGACAGCTCGGGTATGCTGGACCCGGATGAGATTATGCATCCGTGGTCCGCAGCCTGGACCCCGGGTGACAAGGTGGCAAAGTTCGTGGCTAGTCGGTTGCGTAAACCTCTGGAGCAGGAGGCCAGGGGATGCCTCCGTGGGGAATGCCCTAGGCCCACCTTGGAGGGGAAAGTTGCCATGACACCGGATTTAGATACCAAAATGGCGACTTTTTTGGCAAAGTTTATGAAAGACCCGTGTAAGGGCATTGACCGATCCTGGCGGTCGTGTCAAGACAAGCTGCTCGACGCGGTGGAACCATTACTAAAATTCTTGATATGGCGGAGGAAGCTAAAGTTACTGGATCCGCCATTTCTCCCGACGTCTTGTCAAATTGGGCGCAGAGGGTGATTATATTCTTAGGCAATGCCAACTGCGCCCTTTCCACCGAACGTCGGAGGTCTTTCCTGATTAAACTAGACCCTAAGTTGGGAGACTTGGCCTCTTCGGAGGCAGGGGCGGTTGCCCAAGGCGGTCTCTTCGGCGAACCGTTTATTAAGGAGTTAGGGAAGTTCGTATCTACCTTCACCTCCCTTGATAAGGCCCAGGCCAGTATCAAACGCGTGTTCCAACAGCGTTTCTCCCAAGGGGCCGGTCGCGGTAGGGGCCGCGCTACCGGCCGTGGCGGGCAGAATGCCGGCAACAGAGGGCAAGGCTCCGGACGAGGGCAGTACAACACCTCAGCCAATTTCAACTCCTTCTACCCTACAAGAGGGCAGCGTTTCGGAGGACGAGGCTTCAGGAGGAACTCCAACGCTTCCAACACAAACGGTGAGTGTTATCCCCGCAGAACGGGTTCAGATTGGCGGCCGGCTGGCAGCCTTTCAGAGAGCGTGGGTGGATCTTACAGCGGATGCTTGGGTGCTGCAAACTATCCGCGGGTTTCATATCGAATTCTACGATCAACCTTTTCAGGTGTGCGTCCCACGGCCTATAACCTTTTCGGTGTCCGATGCCCAGTTGATAGACGAAGAGGTCGCGGAGCTCCTCCGCAAAGGGGCCGTTCGCCAATCAACTCGGCACCCGTCAGGCTTCATCAGCAATATTTTCTTAGTGGACAAACCCGGCGGGGGCCGTCGTCCGGTGATCAATCTCAAGGAGTTCAATGGATGGTTGGTCTACCATCATTTCAAAATAGAGGGGATTCATCTCCTTCGAGATATCCTCCTTCCGCGGGATTGGTTGGTACGGTTAGATCTCAAGGATGCTTATCTTGTGGTTCCAATCTATCCTCCACACCGTCGCTTCCTCCAGTTTCTCTGGCGGGAACAGGTGTTCGAATTCACGGCCCTTCCGTTCGGTCTATCCTCAGCTCCATGGTGTTTCACGAAAGTGTTACACCCCGTGGTGGAATTCTTGCGAGCGCAGGGGATTCGCCTGATCGTCTACTTAGACGACATTTTGCTAATGGCGCAATGTCCACACAGCTTGCTTTCTCAGCTGTGCCGGACTGTGGACCTCCTTCAGGAGCTCGGGTTTGTCATCAATGGAGACAAGTCGGTTCTTGTACCCTCTCAGAAAGTAGAGTTTTGGGGATTTGTCATAGACTCCGTCGACGCCTCCCTCAGTCTTCCGTCGCGGAAGTTGTCCAAGATCAAGCACGTCTTGCGACAAACAATTGCAAAGTCTCACACGTCTTTACGACAAGTTGCCAGAGTGGTAGCTCTGCTATCGTCTTTGATTCAGGCCATCTTCCCGGGCCCTCTTCACTACAGGGCCCTTCAGCGCCTCAAGGCCTATCACCTGCGCAGAGGCATGTCATACGACCAAATGGTTCCCCTCTCGGAAGAAGTCAAGGACGAGATGTCGTGGTGGTTGACCCACATGGAGGCCTGGAATGGCCGGGCGATTTTCGGGTCTACCCCGGACCTCGTTATCGAATCCGATGCCAGCAGAGTCGGTTGGGGAGCGCGCTGTGGAGATTTTTCCACAGGCGGCACTTGGTCCTTGGAAGAACAGAAGTTGCATATCAACTGTCTGGAACTTCTGGCGGGTTCCTTCGCAGTACGCTGCTGGACCGGGGACTCGGTGAAGTCGTGTGTCCTACTGAAAATGGACAATGTGTCGGCAGTGCGTTATGTGAACCACCTAGGGGGCTCGAGATCCCGTGCACTGGCGAATTTGGCAAAACAGTTCTGGGATTACTGTCTAGACCGTCACGTATCGGTAACGGCGGAGTATCTGCCGGGTCAGGCCAACCAGGTTGCAGACTGGCACTCCAGATATCTTCGGGACTCCAGTCTGTGGATGTTGGATCCCCAGGTCTTTCGCTGGCTCAACGAGCTGTGGGGTCCTTTCTCAGTGGATCTGTTTGCGTCCCGCTTGGACCATCAACTTCCGAGGTTCTTCAGTTGGAGGCTGGATCCGCTGGCAGAGGCCACGGACGCGTTTCTCCAGGACTGAAGCAAGGAGAGGCCCTTTGCGTTTCCACCTTTTTCGATGGTGATGAGGACGGCGGCTCAGGTTCGCCGGCAGGAGGTGGAGCTGGTGCTGGTGACGCCTCTCTGGAGGTACCAAGTCTGGTTTCCAGTTCTTCTGGAACTTTCCTGGGATTCTCCAATCCTACTCCCCCGGTTTCCTCACCTGCTCCTCAATCCGGATCGGGATCCTCATCATCTCATCGTTCAGGGCTCTCTCCGCCTCATGGCATGGAGGCTTTCAGGAGACGTTGGTCGCTCCCGGGCCTTTCGAGATCAGCTGAAGGTCTGTTGTCCAAGGCCTGGGCTGTCAGTACGTCGAAGCGCTACAAATCCGCTTGGTCTAAGTGGGTTTGTTGGTGTCTTCGACGGAATTTGGATCCCTTGGTCGCGGGAGTCGTTCCCGTGTTGAATTATCTAGCGGAACTGGCAGTGGATGGGTTTTCCTACCGCACAATTAATGCTGTGCATTCGGCTATTTCAGCGGCACACCATCCAGTTGACGGTTCTCCGGTCGGAGTACATCCTTTTGTGTGCCGACTTTTGCGGGGCATCCGTTTGTCATTGCCGCCGGAGCCCCGATACTCGGTCCTTTGGGACGTCAATGTGGTATTGAACCTTTTTCTGTCTTGGCAACCTAACAGGTACCTATCGGTCAAAGAACTCTCGGCGAAACTGGCTATGCTTCTATGCTTGGTGTCCTGCCGGAGAGTGTCGGATGTGCGTGCTCTGGATGTCTCGGCACGCGTGTTTTCACCGGATGGTGTCACCTTCACGATTGGTCGCCGAACAAAGTCGGCTTCTAGAACGATCTCGTATCCGGCTTTCGTGGATGTTCCAAAGCTATGTGTTGTTCAGTGTCTGAAAGCTTATGAAGATATGACTTGGGACATTCGCCCTCCGGGCGAGAGACAATTGTTAATTGCCTTACGAAAACCACACCATGCAGTCTCTTCCCCCACCATATCCAGGTGGGTGCGTTGGGTCATGCAAGAGGCAGGTATTGATACCAAACGTTTCGGAGCTCACTCTGCCAGGGGGGCCATGGCCTCTAAGGCTTTCTCTGTGGGAGCTCGTTTAGAGGATTTGATGCGGGCCGCGGACTGGTCCTCCGATTCCACCTTTAAGAAGTTTTACTTTAAGCCGGTGGTGGATATTGCAAATTTGGTGGTGAGTAAGCTTTAAACTATCATAATCTGAGCCTCCGGTCCTGCCATAGAATCGAAATTTGCCTAGCTTATGTAACGGTAAGTTTCAATTCTATTAAGGACACGGAGGCGAGGATTATCCCACCCAGGGTATCGTCGAGCGACATCCCGCCCGTATGGCAGTAAGTAACCAGGTTTTTCAGGGTTTGTTCCTCATGGTTGAATACTGGTCATGTGATTGTTTAATTCGGTTGTAAGCTTCTGTACTTTCCGTTGCAACGCTTACGCTGTTCTATTTTTTCTGTTAGGAAATGACGGTTCCAAACCAGACCAATGAACTGAGTGCGTAATTCGCGCCAAGAAAGAGGAAGAACATGGAGAAGGGGCTCCCTATCTATGGACTGTGGACATAGAAGAAGGACTCCGTACAGACTGTTATGTACCAAGATGGGAGTTGTAGTCCCAGAGACATTTTTTCTTGGAATATGTAATAATAATGCTTCATTGTTGTGATTTAAGCATTTTTTCTACGTTATGAGCTTTTCTAAGGCTGCTGTGTTTTCCCTATTATAATAAATTGCGGAGAAAGAAAAGCATAATCCTCGCCTCCCGTGTCCTTAATAGAATTGAAACTTACCGTTACATAAGCTAGGCAAATTTCGATTCCTCACCACAGCCCTGCCTCTCATCGCCTGTAGCAGTTTCCTGATGATCTGTTTTTCTCACACCTTTACCACTTACAGTTGAACCACATTTTCCAAGGCAGGCTAGTTAGGTCCAGTTGAGGAAATGATCCTTTCTGCTGCTTAGAACAGAGCACAGATTATCAAAGATTTCAGACTTTGTGAGCCCTCTCCTTCCATTCTTCAGGTCTTGGTTTGGGTTTCTATGGATTCCACCATTAGACTGGCTTTGATACGGAGAGGTGGTGTAGGGGGCACAGAAATGTAGTGCAGTAGATGGTGGGACTCTATCATGGAACTCTAAAAGCTCCAACACCCACCACCCATGCATTTGTCTAAAGGAGATGTTACAGTAGATTGGTTGCTCCGTGTCTGGGGTCACCAATTTCTCTTATGGCATAGCCTAAAAACATGTCTGATTTTTTTAAAAGAGCTAATGTATCTGCACTCTATGGCTTGATGTTGTACCCTTTTATCTTATTGAAGGCCTGAACAAAGCCCAATCATAGAAGTGACCTTCATAAAATCATAGTTTGTAATCTTAATGCCCTCTCGCCTTTGTGGGGGGAATATGTGTCCATTTGTTTCCCTCCAATCCTAACATTCTAATGTGCTGATTCTCAAAATGGAGGTGGCCAATTTTTGGTGGGCTATATATTTCACTCTACTCTGCTGGCAGAATTTTGCACTCTATGCATTTCCTTTGTAACGTTCAGTTCTGGGCAAACTCCGCCAACCACTACGTGGCAGAGTTTTTCCTCATTCATGGCTCCTAAAAAGTACGTTGACAGGTGAGATTTTGTGTCTGCTAGGGCGATTTTCAGTAAGTAGGGTGGCATCCAGCAAGATTTCTCCAACGATGGCGGTTGTGATTGTCCGCAGTCACAGAGCTGCCTCTTGAGTGAAAAATCTACTAGAGTGGCAGCGAAATCAACTCGAGAAGCTGCGCCCTCTGGTGCGCCGCGTGTTGTAATTCGCTCCGAGTTTTCAGCGTCGAAGGAGTTTACGGTACCAAATTACAGTGTGAGCACCACAGCATGTCTATTCCCGTCCATTTGCGAAGTTCCTTGGAATCTCGCACAGTTTTTTTGTAACTCCGTGAGTTCTACCCAGGCCTAACCAAAATTAGAAAATAGATCTTCCCTCATACTGTAGACTGATCCTTTATGTGGTGTATTCCATTTGTACCCGCTACAAAGAAAGCTTACAGATTCATATTTTACTAACTTACATAACACTAGTTCTTTCACTAACTGTTAATTGAAAGATTATTTCGGGAGGCACTTCAGTTCAGGGTGTGGGCAGTCTCCTCTGTCCACGTCAGATGGCTCTCTGTGGTACGTTGCTGCGGCATAGTGCGTGCTCTTGGGAGGCAGGGAACCTGGGTAGGTGTTTGCACCATGCCGCCTGTGTAGCACCATCTATGCACTGGTGTGTGTATGTGGCAGGCACTGGCAGAGCTGCGAATATAAACAACACATGTTCCAGTTGGAAAGGGACAGTTGATCGCAGCTGCTCTGGCGAGAGCAGACACAAGCTGCCTGGAGAGACAGGTTGCCTTGCTCTTGACACCAGTCACTCTGCCCTGAATAGAACTGTCCTCCCTCCCGCGCTCTCCAGTAGTCCTTTCTAAGAACTGCTATAACCAGTATCTCACAGAGCTGAGATGATCACTGATGTGTAATGGCGTGTGGGTGGCGTTTTTAAACTATTTCAAAGATACACCAGCCTAGCTCAATTTTGCCGACGTAAATGGGCCATTTGTTGATGCAGTGACACAAGCCGGAACTCTGTGTGTATGAGCCCTGTTCTGTGGGCCAGACCGAAAACTAATAAATGACTTGTTTCAATCATAAGTAAGAAAGGTTCTAGATTGAAAGTAAAAGCCACAGCACTTTCAGGTACATATTTTACAATATACTGTCATTCCATTATCGTGAAATTAAAACACAGTTTTTTAATGTTATTTTCTGTCACAAAAAGTGGAGCAGTTTGATTTGAGAAACGTTAAATGGCCTTTATTCATTCAAGTTATGCTAACAGTATGGGTGTATACAATAAAGATGTGCAAAAAGGTACTTATTACCGTTAAAGGTAATATATTTTCATTGGGGCCAAAAAGGGCAGCAGGGTACGTAGCTCAAGTAGGTGGGGAAGGACTGTTCCACACCTTCCCAAAAAACATGAAATAAAACAAGTATATTCTTTTCTTTGGGTTTTCTTTTCAGTAATTTTCAAAAATAACTTTTTATTATACATGTACAGTTAGACATAGTGATCGCTTTAACACCTTGTACACTCCAGAAATTGGCTCTCATTTCTTTCTTTATATATCAATTAGCATTTTTTTCAGTTGCAGCGCTGTGTTAAACTGGTTATGGATTTTCTCTTATTAGGGGTTTAATGACCACAAGTGTCGCATGATTTACTGGCCCACATTTCTATAGGCTGATAAAAACATTAATAGGATTCAGCCTCCTATGGAGCTCCATTTCGCAGTTATATGAAGACTTTCTGGGTGGTCCTTTGAAGCTACATGTCCCATGCTTTGCTTAGAAATCAATACACGCTGGAACCAACACCTGCCATGCTGAGAAGTTGACTGTTTCAGAAAAACGTCAGTCCTCTGGACTACTGATTACCCTTTAGATATCCCACACCGTTTGGGCCTCTGTTTATTTTATTTTAAAGGTTTTATATAGCGCTGCCAAGACCCGGAGGTATCAGAGCGCTTTACACAACTGAGATAGTGAAGTGATACCACTTCCCCTGGGATCACAGCTTACTGGACTTTGGACGTTGCTTTGACTCGTCTACCAGTTTGTGTCCCCGTCGCCCTTCCCCTCCTCTTTCCATGCGGTGGCCTTCACCCTCCCCTCTTCTTTCCCACCTTCATTACCTGTCTACTTCCCCAGCTCCTTCCCCCTTTCTTCAGTGTCTTGGACCGTCGCTAGTTTCACTGGACTTCTGTTTTATTTAATCCTTTATGTGCTATTAGACTCCCAGTTTTCTTTTTATTGCTCTTACCCAGACCTGCCTGTCTGCGTGTACACATTTGGAACAAACCCTAATCATTCTAAGAAACATAACATCCTGTTTGCATATATTTATATAGTGATCTCGCATCTAGCATGCAAAAGAACTTACTTTTCATATAATACCTGTTGTTGATCTCCGCCTACTTGAACATTTTTTTTAGCTAAACCACTGTCATTCTATGAACTTTTGTTCACACTGTAAAAAGATTTCTAAATTATGAGCGACACCACGTTTTACGGTCTATGTTATGCAGTGCACAGGTGCACAAGGCAAGCCTATCTGTGTGCGGTTGTTCACCATTATCTTCAGTGGAGGAGGACCTGGTGGAGATGTTGTCTAATGGCACAGTTGCTGACCTGGGGTCTAATCTTTGCTTTGCTGCATGACCAAAAATGGTTATATTTTGAGAAAATGAGTGCAAACAGACCGAAAATGCCTTGTGCCAGGGCATTTTGACAATGGCGAAAGTCTTTGGCCACACATTTTTTTTTTTTTTTTGATTAAGAAGTTTTTTATTGAGTTTTCCAAGTACATAAGACAAAAGAGAAAATAAGAACAACCAAAAAAGGAGAAGCAGTCATAAATATATACATCATATTACAAAATATAGGTACGCAAATAGCATAGTGGTGTAATATGAGCATAATATTGGAGAGAATAAGGGAGGAAAAGGAGAAAAAGAAGAGATAGAAAAAAAAGAAAAAGAAGAGGAAGAAAGGTTTAAGATTGTGTATAAGAATAATATAGAGAAAAGAAGAAAAGGACTAGTGTACGGGAGTATGAGTAGAGAGATATGTTGTAAAAGGTAGCCAAAAAAGATCAGATTTAATTTTTTGAGAGAGGGAAATGGAGGAAACATTTGCAATTCTGTGCTCATCACACAAATTAAATTCCACCAAGTTAATGAAGATATGTTAGATTTATCTTTCCAGGATGATGAGTTAACTTTGAAGGCTATTGCAATAAAAAGGTCAAATAACATGGAAATAGAAGATGAGTCATCAGCATCAGGTGAAGAAGAACCTAGAAAAACATTTTGTAACGATAATGTAGGATTCCATTTAAAAATTTTCATGCAAATAGTCCAAACAGATTTCCAAAAAGTTAATACATTTTAGCAATCATAACGTTGATGTCTCAATGTGCCAGTATCGTGCGAACAAGACCAGCATACTGGAGAAGAGGATGGAGAAAACTTGGAAATACAAACAGGAGTGATAACAGCTCTATTGTAAATAAAATACAAAGATGGGTTATACGAGCAGCAGCAGAAACTTTAAATAACTTAGACCACAATTTATCCCAAGTCGTAATAGAAAAAGAAGCCGACTAGTCCATTTCCCACGCAATTTCAATAGGGGATTTGGGTCTTTCAGTAATATTTGATAACAATAACTTATATACAAGAGCAGCTTTAGGTCTGTGTGTTGAAAATAAAAGATATAAAGGAGTGGGTGGGGTAAGAGATGGTGTTTCAGCTGGAAGGTCAAAAGTAGCTAATTGTGATTGTAAGGCATTTAAAATTCTAGTATATTCATTGATGCAAGAATCAGGTAATTGGTATTGTACTTGCAGAATGAAAAGGAATAACAGAATTTTGGTGAAACAATTGGTGCACAAAAATAATTCCCTTCTCCTTCCAATATTTGTAATAGATTGATTTACCTTTATATTTAAGAAATTTGTCATACCATATTGTGGAGGATACAAAACATTGAAATGGAGTGAAACCATTAGAAAATGTGTTGTATAATAGACTCTGGGAATATTTTAAAATAGGGCTATTGGACATGGAAGTGCTGTTGGACATAAAAATTACATTCTGAAAAGAAAAGTCTTTTAGTAAGGAGCGTTCAAAAACAATCCATTTGGGAATAGGGATATCTGCAAAATCATAGGATAAAGCAAAGGATTGCTTAATCAGAAAAGCCAAGTGATAGACTTTAAAGTTCTGAAAGCGCACACCACCCTCAGACTTAGGACAAATAAGTTTGGAAAGAGCAATTTGTGGATGCTTCTTATTCCATAACATTTTTATGCATGTGGAGTTAATTTGAGAAAAATAAGAAATTGGAATCCGAATAGGCAACATAGATAATGTGAATAGAACATGAGGTACAATCATTATTTTAATAGTATCCAACCTACCCCACCAGGAGAGATATAGGGGAGACCAAGTGAGAAGGAGTGATTGGATTTTAGTAAGTAACGCACTAAACTTGTATCTAATTGTGGCGGACAAAGTAGTAGAAAACCAAATACCAAGATATTTAATTTTTGTGGGACACCAAGCAAAATTAGTAATATTAAACATAAATTGGTAACATATGTAATTTAAAGGTAAAACTTCTGTCTTCGAAAGGTTTAGTTTATAACCAGAAATACTGGAGTACAGTCGGACCTCATGCAAAAAAGGCGGGAGTGAGTCAATGGGGTTCGACATGTAAATTAATATATCATCTGCATATGCAGATATTTTGGTTTCTATGGAGTTATAAGTAAAGCCAGAAATATGTGAATTAACACGGATACCCTCCAACAAAGGTTCAAGGCATAAAACAAAACATAAAGGTGAAAGCGGGCAGCCCTGTCGTGTCGTGTACCTCTGGATAAAGAAAAAAATTTGGAAAAATGATTATTAACAAAAATGCTAGCTCGAGGGCATGAGTACAATAATTTAATATAAGAAATAAAAGTAGGTCCAAAACCAAACCATTGGAGAGTTCTAAACATAAATTGCCAATTGATACGATCAAAGGCCTTTTCGGCATCCAAAGACAATGCTGCAAGAGGAGATTTGTATTTTTTACCATATGAAATAATATTTGCAAACATACGTGCATTATCTGATGCTAATCTACCCTTCACAAACCTAACTTGATCAGTTTGAACCAATAACAATAATTTCAAGTCGGGATGCAAGAATCTTTGGCAAATATTTTACAATCATAACTTATTAAAGATATTGGGCGAAATTTTTTACAATGGGAGTGGTCTTTATCTGGTTTGGGAATTATAATAATTAAGGCGTCCATAAAAGAACCGGATGCTTTAGCATCTGCATTAAAGGAATTAAAAAGTGCCAAAAGTTTAGGAACAAAAATGGAGGTAAAGGTAGTGTAAAATTCAACAGAGAGACCATCAGGCCCTGGAGCTTTTGATTTTTTTTTAAGGTTTAATAGCGTTAGTTATCTCCTGATTCGTGACCTCTCTTTCTAATGCAGTAAATCCATCATGAAGAGAAGGGGGAGGAGGTAGACTTCATCTGACGCCACCATTTGTTTTAGTAGAGTCATTTATAATGGGACCAATATCTTTACGTTCAGATTTGATTTTCAAATAATTGGCTAGCCTCTTACCCGCTTTATTTTGACCACCATGATATTTGGATTTAATTTTAAGAAGAATATTACAGGCTTCAATTGTTGCCAATTTGTTGAGTTCAGATTTGGCCTTAATCATTTCACGGAGAGCGGAAGGTGATTTAGAAGTAAAATACGTATGTTCTAACAATTTAAAATGTAGTAATTGGTCAGTATATTTTTTCCGCGTGACTTTCTTTTTATTCGAGACATATGAAATAGTGAAGGCACGAAAAGAGGCCTTGAAGGCATCCCAATTATTAGAAACAGAGGTGTCTAGTGAATTATTGAAGTTAAAAAATTCATTAATAAAAGTAGTGACTTCTTTGATGTAAACAGCACCAGATAATAAAAAAAAATTATGTTTCCAAGGACTGAATTGAAGGGAGGTAAGTGAAAGGTCAAGTACAGCATGAACCGGTGCATGGTCAGAAATAAAAATGGACCCAATTTCTGAAGTTTGAATGGAAGGAAGCAGGGATTTACTAACCAAAATATAGTCAATTCTAGAACGAGTGTGATGCACATTGGAGAAAAAAATATATTCAAGTGAGTCAGGGTTACATGTCTTCCAAACATCATATAATGAACGAGAAGCAATGGCCGTTTGAAATGCTTTGTGAGATTTATCGGGGTTAAATTTACATTTAGATAGTCTATCAGAAAAAGGGTCTATCCGTTGGTTAAAATCACCAGCCACAATAAAATTAGGGCAGTCTATGGAAGAGAGTAGAATTTTAATGTAATTCAAAAACTTAGGGTCTGGTTTAACAGGGCCATAGATATTTAGCAAGACTAGAGTCTTGTTTTGAATAACAACCTCTGCCATTACCCAGCGTCCTTCATCATCCTTTTGTGTAGACAACATTTGTACAGATAATGACTTATCAATAATGACTTATTAAACAATATAGCAAACCCATTTTTTGCTAGATGCCGGCGAATAACCTACTTGACCCACCCAATGCCTTTTCAACTTAAGTGACTCTGCTTCAGTACAATGAGTTTCTTGAAGAAAAGCAACCTGAGAATCAAGGTTGGATAAATGAGATAATACCTTCTGTCTTTTGACGGGATTCCCAAGACCACGAACGTTCCACGTAACAAACTTACACATAATGGAGGGATAGGAGGGTAATACACAAATGGAGTTGATACACGTCAGGAATACAGCTACAAAAAATAAAACACCACAAATGAGATTCATATATGGAAAACGTCACAAAAAACACACAGTACCAATATACACAAGCAACATATTGAATATATTTATCAGAGCAAAACAGATATGAAGAAACAAAGAAAAACATGATACAGAGACCAGGAAGAAAAAAGAGAAAGAAAATAGAAATAGAAGAGAGAGGGAGCGAGAAAAGAGATGAAGCAGAAGAAAGAGATAAGTAACAAAGAATGGAGTTGAAGGAAAAGGAGCATAGTGGCACCAGAGAGCACGGACCTCAGCAATAAGGAAATAGGAGAAAAAAGGAAGATAGAGCTTTATGAAGAGAAGAAAAAACAAATAAGGTACGACCATTAAAAGAAGATCTATTATAAATGCAAAGCAGTATTCTTAAAACATAGAAAAATCAAGTATTGGTATCCATCCCAGCAGATGAGAAATTTTGAAGATTAAGTTTGAGTTTTTCCGGGTCATCAAAGGAGCGTGATCGACCACCATGAGTAATCTTGCAGAGACAAGGATGGAGGATTCCATATTGAATATTGAGGTGTCTCATTTGCGGACGTAAAGCAAGAAATTATTTGCGACGAGCATTCGTTGCATTATAGATATCCTGGGAAATAAACAGATTATGGCCAGACCAAATAAGACGACGCTTAAGTTTTACAGCCTTCAACACATGCATCAGCTCAGTAAATTCTAGAAAAAGCATGATGATTCCACATGGTTTGGCAGCATTAGGATTTTTGACGACGTAAGCAGTGAGCTCTTTGTATATTGAGGGGACTTGCCGACACTTGAAGACCTAAAAGTTCTGGAAGGAATTTTTGAAGAAACAATACCATATCTGCACCTTCAATGTTTTCCGGAAGTCCATAAAGGTGTAATTTATTTCTGCGATTTTGGTTATCAAGGTCCTCAGCGTGGATTTTTAGCTTATGAATTTCCTGTTCTAGTAGAGGTATCTTTGATGAAACATCTTGCAGATCGCGAACACGTTGTTCCAGTTGTCAGAACTTTGCTTTCCATAACAATCCATCTCTCCTCAATCTGTTTTAACTTTTCATATGTCGTGGACATAAATGGTTGAAGACCTCGTACTTCATCCAGTATTGAATCCAGAACGGGATTCTGAGAAGAATGAATGGGAGAAGGCGGGTCATTTTTATGTCTTTTCGTTTTTGTCTTAGATATAGAGGATCTGGCGATGTGATACTCATTAGCCATTGTAGATTATACCGGAAAATACCAGCAGAAGTAAAAGAAAAGAATATGCAACGATTGCCACAGGAAACCCCAAAACTAGTATAAGTGTAATGTCCGTTATGAGCAATGTAAAGTAGGTTGAGAAAGAAAAAGACCTCCAAAAAGCAGAAAAAGCCACAGGTAAGTATCCTCAAAAATAAAAGGGCATCATTTTTAGACAAAAGGGATACTCAATTCCTTAAAAATGCTGGACACTGCATGAGAGCAGAATATATACTGAGGCAGAGGAAACATGCGTAGAGTCAAAAGTGGTTCAAAGTCAATAGGATGTGCCATAAGGATGTAAATTCATTCATTGCAGTAATAGAATTGTAGTACTGAGGTTAAAAAAGCGAGTGCAGCATGCAATTAAACTTAGGCTGAGGGACCTCCATAAAGTAAAAATAGTCGCTGAACTACAAGTATTTTTCCTCAGTACATAAAAGGCAGCATCAGTTGAGAGAAGAACAGCTCAATTTCCTCAAATGACAGTACATTTCATGTGGAGAAAGTATATGCTGAGGCAGAGGAAAAAGATGCATGGAATGAAAAGCATCTAAAAATCATTTACAAGTGGCAGAAGACGGTGAAGTGAACATTGCAGCAGGAGAAAATGCTTATTGACGCTTAAAAACGGAGGCAGCAAGCATGTAAATATAGTCAGCAATGAAAACGGCAGAAAACGTCATCACTTGAGTGAAAAACGAGACGCGAGCGCAGCGACCTAAAATGACGGCCGCTCGTGTCACTCACAGAGCAAATTTGCCGATAATAAAGTTCCGTTTAGCAAAGGCGTATCGTTGTCCCTGATGCTGTTGTCCAACTCACCGCATCTTCAGAAAGACACTGCCGTCGTTCAGCGCCCCAGGGATGTGGATAAAAGGCTCTGAAATGAATGAAGAGTTCCGCAGTGCAGCGGAGTTCACGCTAGGTCCGCCATGTCACCTCGGCGCCGTAGCCACGCCCCTCCGTCTTTGGCCACTCTAATCTTGAGCTCCAAAGGCTTGCTGTGTGTGAGAGTGTTATAGGGAAATCGCCCTCTCGCATCTAAGAACAAACATCTGCGTTGAAGCAGGCACTGTGCCCACAAAAACTTCAGGTTTTATGTTGTTTATTTTTAAACATTTGGTTTATATTTATCCATATTTATTTTTTGGCCATTTGATTGGTATTTATCCATATTTATTTTATTTTCTGGGAATAAATAGTCGTAAGATGGTATATTTCGACATTTACTTAACTTATAAACGTACTCTCATACATTAATGCCTGTCACATTTCAGCAAATGAAGCAGTCAAATATAAGCAAATACTACACCGACAGGTACATATTAGCATTCTATACAAATATATGTTAACCTATGACTGTATTTAACGAATATCATCCTATTTTTAAATCGCCATGGTGTCTCTGCTTAGCAGTTGGTCTGTACTTCATGAAGGACAACAAGGAGAGTCACTCACAAGAAGCACAATTTTCTGTAATTTTCCGCTTTTGAAAATAAATACAGACAGGAAATATATTGTTTTCTGTCTGTATTTCTCTGTAAAAATCAGTACAAAAAGGAACACTGGAAGCCTTAATTCTAATTTGTGCTCTGGTTGTCTATATAGGACAGCTAGGCCTGCCACAGTGAAACATGCTTTTAGGTCCTTGTCACTGTAGGGACATGGTAACATTGATTTTCTACATGCCCTGCTTTTAAATACCGTGCGCCCTGCCTTGTGGGCTACAAGGCTTCCGTAGGGCTGTCTTAATAATATTTAAAAGAGAGATTTTTACATGTCAAAAGGGCTTTCAAGGGCCAGGTTTTACAACGCAGAAGTCAGATTACAGTCGTAGATCCGAAGCGGTCTTTTATTTTGTCACACTAGTGGATGGCACAAAACTTGCTGAAGTCTGCAGGTCACATTTAACTTTTCATGCCATGGGTGTATTTCTGCACCATATACTATGGCCAAATAGAAAAGTTAAATACGCCAGTAAGAGATTTGGGACTTTCTACGTGTTTTAGAGGTCAGAGTCCCAGTTAGACACTGCGGTAATTGTGAGGGTTGAGAGCTGCCGCCTAAAAGGTGCATTGAAGTATTTCAATATATTGAAAGAGTCTCGTAGTTGTCTGAAGAACAAAAGGTGACTTTAGAATTTGTGGTTTGTCTTCTCGACACCGCTGCTAGCTACCTTACAATGTCTCCATTCTCTTCTAGTGGGCCTGTAGGAATGAGCCCATACAATGTTTTACTTGATATGCAATGTGCCAAAATACAAATAGCAGCATAACACAGCATCCATACATATTCTGTCAGTATAGCGTGTTGATAAAGCCTCCAGTTTGCAGGCAATTTAAACATGGCCAGTTACTGTGTGCCTGGCGAACTTTGTACCACTTTTTTTTGCCCGAGCTTGGCTTTCTGCACATTATGGATTTTGAAAAGTACCTTTCTTTTGTTTTTGTAAAGTTATTTTGTTTAGGCAAAGAAGCTTCATTTGATAACCAAAGATCATTCGGTCCAATCGTGGAGTAGGCATTCAAAGCCTTTGTTAGTGTAGTGACAGAAAACCATGCATGGTAATAAACATGTACCCATGCCCTGAGTACCCCAGATGCGGTAAAATCTGGAGCCTTGGTAACAAATTGAGGTCATGAGTGAACACAGATCATGTGTGTGCCTCATGACCTAGCCCTTCTCACATATTGCTGTTTGGTTAGACCAGGAGGAAATACAATGTGCTATCCTCCTAGGGGTGAAGTGCTGTTGTCCTTACCATGAGCTAAGTAGCTCAAGCATGGTGGTAGCAGCATGCAGTTATTAGGTCTCGCCTAGCGTTGCAGCGCATGCGCTGCTCGCTAGTGAGAGATATTGTGAGAGAGGGATTTCAGAAGTGGGCTTGAAGCCCCGCCCCTCATTTCCATTGGCTGCCGTCACCGTTTATGCTAAACGGTGGGCTGCCATTGGAAATTAGCTGTTTGCGTTGCCTCCCTTTCACCCTTTGGTCCAGCCTATCCGGACTGGATTGCCTGCTTCACAGCTGTTGTGAAGCAATTTCTTATCTCAAGGAGGCGTGTCATATAAACAGTCCGGATGGGTCGTCCCAAAAGGAGACGGGGCGCAGCGTGTTTATTTTTGCATCACGCTTTCACTTCAAGTGAAAACACATTGCAAAAATAAACAGCTGCTGCCTTCCCGCACGCTGTGCCTGGCAGGGTGTGACAGGCTCCAGGGGAAGCTTCTGCAAGCAGAAATGAAGAATTTTTGCAGGCGGGCTGAGAGCCAAACGGTGAAACTGTGTCCCTGCTGATGAGGCCTTAGTGTCTGCAGCTGACCGGCTTTGTGGTTTTAGTGCGAGTTCTGTCCTTGTTTTTCATATATACTCAGTCACCTAAACCAGTATTGGAATTTGGTGAGGACTCGAAGACTCAAAGTTGCAAGGCACGTGATTTCACTGTATCTGTATATATTTGTAGCCACATTAAAGTTGCACTTTGTTAGCAGTCGCCCCACTTGCCGCCCAGGAATGTCCGCTGCCCTGAGCTAGGCGCGGGAAGGCGAGTCCCCATGGAGTGGTGCGCCACAGCTCCTCTTTAACAACACTGCTCCCCGTGGAGGCGCTTCCCACTAATGCTGAGCGCACTGGAAATCTCCAGTGCTTGCTGTATCAAACATTTTGCCGAGCACATCCGGAAAAGTACGGACAAGTGATACCCAGACCCATTCTCTCCTTGAACTGGTGTCCGGTAGAGATCACCTTAACTATTATAACTTGTAAGAAGATGTCACACATTATGCTTTGAATTTAGAACTAACACGCTGGGATCAGCAGCCACAAAGATGATCTGTCAATATTAACAATTACGTTTAGGCGGGCTCTCCCCGCAACGCCCCGTTGGAGGAGGAGGAGAGCTGGGGAGGGGCGGGTAATTTCACATGTTTACTCAAGTCTCACTCTCAGCCTCCTTGCTGAGGAAAACAGGCGATCAATTAGAACGATTTTAATGGTGATTTTAATGATGGGGCAAATGGCTAGTTTAGCAGCTGCTGCCCTCCTCGCCTCCCCCGCCCTAGCCCCACTCCCCACGTCACGCTGCTCTTTGTGACAGAGTGAAGCCCCAGGAGAGGCTTTCATTGACCTCATGGCTTGCCAGCCGGGGTGGAACCACAATCCAGGAGCCACCCTCACTGCTCTTTTAACACTTAAAGATGTTTGATGTCTTCTTGCAAAAAACGTACAACAGCAAACGCCGTGATCGATCTGCTGTGATGTTTGCTCTGCTCCCCCAAGGATGACCACCTTTTAAAGTAAGAACATTCTCTTAAAGGCCCCGTCTGGCCGGGTTACAGGAAACTGCGGTGGTTCAGGCTTCATTTAAATATCTTCCCGTTTACCGCCTCCTGCCTTTGAGGTGGATGCAGCTTAAGAGGCAATAAGGAGCATTACCAAGTTGTACCCACGCATAATCTATAGAACTGCCCTTCCATTCTCTCTCACCCAAATGTTCATGCCTCCCTCCCACCCAACTAAGGCCTATGTACTCTTACTCACACATATATTAAAATAACGGACACTTTTCGGGTTTGTAATCACGGCACGTGTGTAAGGCGCGGGTATAAGAATGAGAACAAAAGAACACCCCCCCACCCTTTCCCTTCAACTATACCCAACAGGCTGCCCAGAAACATTTCATATCCCCAGCGTCAAGGCAGATTTCTCTAAAAAAATGCTCAACAATCACAGAGTGTGCTGGGCGTTCGCCCCTTTGGCTCCCCGCTGTGATGACAAGCTCCGACAATTACGAGGCCGAGCAGGGGCTGCACAGTACACTGATGTCTGCTCGCGGCTGTGCCACTGTGTCATAATGTTGGAATAATTAGCCATGCTACTGTGACGGAATCTTCAGAGGAATGCAAACTGATTACCCGGAACACACAAGCATGTGCAATGCAATAGGTCTCGCATTTACGCGAGTTTAAGCTATTGGCATTGTAAATTACAATGCCTTTTATTTATGTTTTAAAAAGTAAAACAAAAATAAAAGGCAATGTCATTTACAATGCCAATAGCTTAAACTCGCGTAAATGCGAGACCTATTGTATTACAAATGCTAGTTGAATGAGTAATCAGTAGCATGGCCAGGCCCTTTTTCCTGCGCTATGGGAGTAGGCCTACTGGTCCACTCAATGGAGGTTCTGTTGCTGTGTGCTTAGCTCTCACTTGGCCACCCTCAGGATGGATGTAGGGCTGGAAAAGCATGTGTATTACAAAGCACGCTGTCATGTATGTATGTCCATGGCAGCAGTGCATGGAGGCTTGCATGCATCTTTACATGGCGCGCTATTATGTATTTGTGCCTTTGGCAGCAGTGCATGGAGGCCTTCTCACACATCTCTACACGGCATGCTATTATATATTTGTGTCCATGGCAGCAGCGCCTGGTGCCTGCATGTGTGTTTTTACACAGCAAGCTGTTATGCATGTGTGACCTTGGAAGCAGAACATGGAAAGCTACAGAAGGGTTTGCATGTACTGCTAAGGATGAGCAAGTGCCTGGGAGTGGTACAGTGCATGTGGACTGTGGGTCCAGATAGGGAACCTCAGGGCTGGCTTGAGGTACGTTTAGAGGATTCCCCCAGATAGATCTGTGAATCGCTGCTTTCTTAAAAGCTGCGTGAGGCACACACTGGAGAAAGGTCGAGCCACACATCGTATACTTCAAAAGAGACTCTCTGATTCTGAAAGAGGTCACTCGTCAAAGGGTGACTGAATACATCACATGAATGAGATGGGACGGATAAGGGAATCATAAAGAGTAGGGCTGGAGCCTATTGATAACCTTTTGCTGCATCCCTGTGGCTGATATCTAGGTGTGAACCTCCAGTTACTTCCAGGAACTGTGTTTGGGACTGTCCATTTTTTAGGCTGCCCTGCTGTGATAAATTGCTCACTGGAGGAAGAGCACAACAGAGCAGTATAAACTTCAAAGTGATTGACTCCCAGAAAACAAATGTCAGAGGCAGAGACACTAAATGACATTTGTGTCTGGAAAAGTATTATAACCAGCATTAAAAATGCAATAGGTCTCGCCTATCATTAAGTTAAAGCCATTTGCTTTGCTATAGAATACCATTAGCAAAGCAAATGGCTTTAACTTAATCAAAGGCGAGACCTATTGCATTTTCAATGCTTGTTTTTATATGCCCCTGAAGCCGTCCTCCTACCGCCAGCTGCCTTGCACAGGGCAAGGACAGCAGGTTGCTTTATGACAGAAAGAGCAGGTTTCACTTTGTAACCTTCTGTCATTGGCATCGGGCATCCTCCAGTTCTGCTAGAGACTGTGAGGTTACAGATTGTAACACAGCACCGTCTCCAGCAGTTACAGCACAGGCCTTGGAGTATTTTGGTGGCAGTCACTTGTTTGGGCCACCCCAAAAATATCGCGAATTTTCAGGTTTTTGGTTGCAAATGTTGCTTTTTTTGGCTGCAAAATCCTGGAGGGTCTGACTAGTGTCCATGTCGTCCTTGGTGCAGCATGCACCCTATTACGGTGGTCCAGGGAGTGCAATACTCAAATGTATAAATATTAAGCGTAACACCAACAAAGAGTGAAAGAACCGATTGTCCTGTGTCGGTGTCTCTTTCTTATCTATCATTAAGTCAGGGTGTAGAATAGATACTGTGTAGTTATACTAAGGAGCTATATCTAATAGAAATACAAAACTTTGGAACTACTTTCTGAACCCATTGACGTACTTTTCTGTTATTCAGAGTCATTCTAAAGTGATCAGTTGTGCGTACATCTCACTGATTCTGTATCCAACAAATTCTTAGTGAAGTCTCTTCCGGGTCTTCTTGGTCCTCGCTGAAGGACTCAGACTTTTCTTCGAGCAGGGAACAAAGCGTCCTGCCCCATGCCTTCACATCTCAGCATCACTCAGATTCTATGCGCGATGCACGTATCACCTTAGCTGGGGCATGAAGTCAGCTGTGACCGTGCTTTAGTCAGCAGTGAGTCAGCCGCCGCCTGGACTGCCGCAGCGGGCTCAGGTGTGCGCTGGTGGCCCCCGACCAGAAATGAGGGCCGTTCTACCGGCTGACTGTGTCCTCAGATGCGTGGTGGCGGCCCCCGGGCCAGAAACGCTCACTGAGAGCAGTTATGGCTGACTATTTGTGTTGTGTCCTCCTCTCCTGTGCTGTTTGTAAAGGGGTTAGGCACGGATGGGGGAAATTGACCACTTGCTGCGTACATTTCGTAAAGGTTAAAAGATAAAAAGGAACATAAAGGTTTCTATGGGATCCCGTTAAATAAAAAAACAAGTAATAACATGAGCGACAGGAGATGCAAAGGATTGGCGGGCAGGCGCTTCTTTACATCGTGCTGTCTGTCATCCAGTCAGATCGGAGGTGAAAGGGCGTCCACAAAAAACCCTAATTTCCAATTGCAGGCCACTGTTTAGCGTAAACTGTGACACCAGCCAATGGAAAGGAGGGGCGGGGCTTAAAGCCTTTTTCTGAAATCCCTCTCTCACAAAATTTTACGCCAGTGCTTGAGACTCCCAAATTGTCAAACTGAAGCTATACATCAGTGTGATGAAGCTGAATGCCGGAGCACCCAAGACCTGCCGCCGGGCTTCGGACCACTCACTGTGTGACCAGAGGAGCTCCATGGAAGCCTGCTGCATCGACTGCAGGACTGAGATCTCTGCTCATCACCGGACCACAAAGGCAATCTCAAACACCGTCTGACACTCCTGCAAGAGCTGGTAAGACTGAACAAGGGTGGAACTTGCTTAGACTTAACTATGGCGTAGGTACACTTTGATTTTGGCCGAGCCATTGTAGATCTTCTAAGACTTGAACTCACTAGCGTGGCCTAGCTTAGATGTCACCTCATGAACTGGGGAATTACACCGCATTTTAGAAGAGGAGACTAAATTTGAGAAGGTGACCTGGGGAATGCTGGTGGGCTGATTTTGGAAGCTTGTATATCATTTGTACTGTGCCATATTATACTTGGTGTTCATATATTAATACTGCCTGCATTTTGTATGAAGGCACCAATTTGACTGGACCGTAATTTATTGGGAATTGCTAGATGTATTTCGAGTTGTGAGCCTGTATTTACGCTACACCTACCTCCCTGAGAAGCCTTGGACTTTGTGTGCTACACAGTGTCAAATGCTGAAGAGGTTCGTGGCCCATTTTTGCTCACAGTTCATAGAAAGTGGGGCCCCAGGACATTGGACGCAGAAGGCCTCTCCTGCCATGGTTGGGCCCAGTAGCTCCTGCTTGCCCTTTGGCCCTTTAAAGGGTTTCTCACAGATAGCATTTGATGGAGATGTTTAAGACCCCACCACTATCATTGCCTTAACTTATATTTCACGTTTCTGGACTCCCACATACTGTTTAAAATCGCCCCTAATGTCCTTTGTATTCTGCCCACATGCACATGTGAACTTGTGTTCGGTAATATGACGCCATGTGAATATTCAGCAGAAAATGTTATAATTTTCAAATTCAGAAGTCTGACTGTGCAGTAGAAAATAATAAAATATTTCCTTTGAGAGTTGGAGACAATGGCGGGAGCACATGCAAGGGTTGTTGTAGTCAGGTGGAAAAGACCAGACCTACTGATTCTCACCAAATCTGAAGCTTTCCATCCACGACTGCAAACACCGTTGAATTCCTCTTCCGATAACCTGGCACTTAACCTTATCAAAAACCGTTAGACCGAGGTAATGTTTTATGGTCACTCTAAAGCGCCTGCCTTTAGTTAAAAACTTCTCAACTAGAAATGAAGAAATTGTGCTCTTAATTTAGGTCTCTGCAGGAGGATTTTCCAGAAGGGATTTAGGGGCATAGTAATGAGGGTTAGTGAAAAAAGTCTGTGTTGGCGACAGTGTTTCTTGCATAACTGGCCTGTCACAGGACAGCGCTTGAGGAACATTTGGTCTAGCTGGAAAAGATGTACGCCTACAACCTCGATGGTTTGCAGGTAATTTCTCACCCTGGAAACACACACGGATGTATTCGTGTTCGGCGCACCTTAAGTGCATTTCCAGGGTTGCAGTATTTTATGTTACACCCCAAAAGATTATGTGTAGTACGAGGGGTTTCTTCACAGGGAATATGTTTTATGTGGAGCAATAAAAACACGATTAATATGCCAGCACATCTTTTCATTGGCTCTCTACATGCTGAATTGTATGCTTCCTTACAATTAAACATGAGTAAACATGTACACAGTTTTTTACTTCTAGTGACAGTCACGTTCCCAATACTAGGCCTAGCATTATTTATACATTTCCAAAAGCTCTCACATTTTCCAAACGTAGGAGTGATCATGCTGTAACAATTCTCCAACCATTTTTGTCTGGAAAACTGTGTGTAAGTTGCCTAGTGTGTTTGTAATAGTCTGTAAAGTGCAGCAATTAGAACATTAATTAGAGCAATGAATGTAGACAATTCTTAGTGTTTCTTTTTAACTATACCACATTTTAAGAAGATTGCACTTTTTTTTAATTACTTTGGATGGTTTGGGATAAAAGAGGCATAAAGTAAAAACATTATCAGTAACAGGATTCCCATGGAAAGGGTAATCTAAAGTCCCTCCAGGGATTTCGAAAGAGTAGTCCACAATAACGGCTACAGACTGCGTAGCCCAGGGCCGTGTATTCCACACCAGGAACTGCCTGACCTCGTTTAGATATTGAGCCCTAACTGTATAGTCCTCTCTGGTCAGATGGTTCAAAGACCTTGTGTATTGTAAAGAACAAATAGACGTATATGCTGAAGAGCTGCCCGAGGCGTCCAGACCTAAAGACTTTTGGTCACCACTGACTGCATATTTGTTGGAACACCCTGACATGGTATAATATACTTCTGTGTAATTGGCTTTTTTAAATTATTGTAATGTGTACAGGTCCTATGAATGCATATACATTTGCATGTGATGTGAATGCTCTACATTGCTCTGCATGCTTAGCTGTTTATATAAAGTTGCAACAAGGGGGGATGGGATAAAAACTTGTATCTTTTGTACCATCCTGTTTTGTCGCAGTTTGCGCGTCTGTGCATACTGCTATATGTAATTTGACCATGCAAAAAAAAAAAAATCAAAAAACAAGCAAACTGTATAGTCCTCTGAACTCCATAGGTCCATACAAATTTTTGTTTAGAAATTGACAGCTTTGAGAGAGCTGGGAAGTCACGATGTCTCCTGATGTGTTGAATGAGAGGGCTGAACTTGGGAAGATTATTTGGAAAGTACATCTGAGATCATCCACTTACCTCCAGTTTCTTGGTGTGTGACTTAAGTGTTTATTCTTCGGAGCGGAATAGAGAGTTCTTAATCAGTGTCTGCCTTGACATTCTACAGTATAGGGCGACCTACGGCTCATACTGAGCTATAATGTGTGTGAGTCAGCCAAAGAACAGAGCTCCAATTCAGTCATCAGTTCTAGGGATATCATTTAAGAAAGAGCAAATAGAAGTTCATGGTCTGGTGCAAAGGCATGTCCTTGAAACGGGTCATCGGTGATCTGCAAGCTATAAAGCATACTATGACTTCCAAGATAGTTGAATATTTAGTATGAAATTCATAAAGGGTCGTGTAGAACGAAGGGACAAACGTACCTACCCTCTGGGCTCTGATGCACACTGGATGTAAGCTTCAGCAATGCATCCTAACTTTTTCTTGCACATGCAATGTCAAACGATGTCCTTGAGCATAACAGAGCAGTTGGCCTCTTACTCTCAGCGTGGGTTGACAGATCCCATACAGCTGGTAATCAGTGAAGAGAATGGCAAGTAACGTGAAACCGATACAAATGCTGTTTGTTCAGCCGTCTTCAGACTTGTGCAGTGTTTCGTGGACGGAGCTGGATATTTTCTTTTTAATTGGATGGGCACATGTTAATTAGTGACCTCCTCCAACACTCGAGTTCATCTACTATCTAGGGAAACCTGGCTCTCGATTTCAATGAAGCTAATCCTTATTAGTACATTGGAATGTTGCGCACTTCATTTAAAATAATGGAGTGCAAAGGGTTTCTAATGGTTGGTAGAAGCCCGGAGCTTCAACATGCCAATGTTTAACAAAGGCCTCACAGAGCCCAAGGGGATTTCAATCCCCTCGGGCTCCATGAGGCCTTTGTTTTACAAATTAGAACTTTCTGCCCTCTTGGGGCGGAATGTTCTAATAGCCATTACAGCCTTCCGTAGCGGACTCTAACGGCCGTTAAAGGCCGGCTCCCTTGTTAAAGGACCTCGCCTTCGGCTCTGGCCTTTACCGCTGGAGTGGGCCTTTAATGGCCGATAGAGCCTGCTACGGTGTGCTCTGAGGCTATTTTACCGAATCGTCACAGACAACATTATTTAATAGCAATAATACTTGGACCTTTTGAAGTGGATGTGGGTATAAAATGGAGTTCATCACCTACAGAGGTTATATCCTTCCTCCCGCTCCCCAAACCTTGATTGTGGTAACCGGACTGTCAATACACTGCCGTATCCATTTGTTGTAAGCACCTTATTGCCTGAACCCCTTTGTCTTATTCAGTCGCGCTTCATTTGAACACATCAAGATTTCCTTTAACTCGCCCATATCCCTGTGCATCTTGTAAGTCATGTAGAAACTGCATAATGTGATTGGACTGTAGTCAAGCGAGATAATAAAAGATGTTCCAATCGCACAAAATGGAAGATGACAATTATAGCCGTCTGGTTCTGCCGTGGTTCCTGTTTCCCACTTGTTCAGCTTGCTCCTAAAAAATTGTAGTTGAATATAATCAAGAACAAGGAATTTGTGCATCAATTTATCCCCAAGCACTTACTGTTGAGAGCAATGAAATGTCAATAGTAACAGTGCAAGTAGCAAGTTCCAAGTGCAAAAGGTGGACGCATCAAATTCGGGCACACATACCAGACTGTACTTAGCCAGATTTTGATACGGTGATGTTAGATATTTTATTTTCATCATTCTTCATTTCATGTAGTAGCACCCACACATTACTGATTAACTTCTCTAACAAGGTGCCACCTGCACATAAAGGCAAATTATTTTCCTTCAAAGAGACCCTTACGGGTGATTGTGCGCTTTACAAATGTGGACTTTACTTTACTTTAAAGTCGTTATGGTTTTTTTTTCTACACGCGTGGTACAAAGGCTTTGATTATGTGTGTAATGCCCTTTGCTGGCAGGTTTGAACCCACCCACCAAAAAGCGTTTTTCTAGCCTTGCTGCTACTTGACAAAAATAACATTTAAAACAATTAACCGTGTCAAGCTTTTGGTCCCTACCGTTCTCCAAGCAGAAATGTCACCTTTTGTTTACCCCTGGCATTATCGTACAAGATACGATTCCTCCTCCACCTTCCCCCAAAACATGAAAAAGGCTGTCCAACTCTTTTTCAAGTGTCTTCCCTAGCCAGTCAAAAAACGTCTGGAATGGAAACACAAGGTGATAGTTTTAGGCCTATCCAAGCCTCATGTAATCAACTAAATTTAATTTTAAAAACATACATACAGAGTGGCTTTTGGTCCACTTTCTTCAACCACTGATGTGCTATTCTGTCATTCAGTTTTTGCTACTGCCCACTGCAAGCATACTCCATAGGCTAATGGGTCAGCACACTACAGCCATTTGCTCTCTTAAACTGTTACAACATTTTGCTTGACCACATGCACATCTGCCTAAAAAGAAGTAATGTGAAATGCCAGAGCTGGTGGGCCTATTCCTTAATCTAACGTTGCTCCGTCTTGCCATGTTTTATCCTTTGTTTTTTCCTCCTATGTGTGTGTTTACATTATGACGTCAGATTACAGAAATTCAAAGCCAATACTGCTTTTCTTTGAGCGACTAAGAATCGTATTTCCCAACGATGAGCATTACAATGTTGGCTTCTATATTTGTTTGGAGTGTATCTGCCTGCTAAGAAGCATTCGTACTGTTCTATTAATAGTATATGTGATATTAATTTTCATATTAAGTTGTTTATTGCAAGCATATGATAACCAAGTGTTTTATTTATTTTGGTAGTATATGCTTGAAATAAAACAAAAATTAACCAGTATACCACCTGCCAGTGCCATATCTACTGGCATTGCATGTGTGTGTGTGTATGTTCTCATGGATAATTGTACTGTTGTGCATTTGGACAAGATACAGGCACAGTGAATAAATAAACTATAGGCAAGAGGTGTGTTGCTGTGCAGCCGTTTTTAAATGTGCTACTCAATCTCTCCTAACATATCCTTTATTCCTTAGATGTCCTAGGTGGTCTGAATTTAGAGTCCACTAGTTTCTGCTCCGTTATGATATGCTTCTAGTTAATTTGAATAACATTCTCAATCTGGCACCTACCTGAAATAACGACTTGCTCAGAGAACTGATTTATTGTAACAGATCAGAAGAAACGCTTATTCTGAAACTTTTTGGTGTTCAATGGATGTAGAAAATCTGAATGCTATTCTGTGGGAGCGAGGGGCCAGTGTCTTCACTCAAGGCACAAATTCTGTTCCAATAAAGTACACTTGTTTCTATGCGGAATCCCAGGCTCACTCTTCGAAGGTTGGTATAAGCAGCAAGCAAGCCCATCCTGAAGAAAATGCATGTGGTTTATTGACATCTAGCTAAAACAGAAAGACCGTTACAAAGTAAAGAGTTTAACGGGTTCAATACAAGGATAGACAAAAATGTGATGAAAATGTCACAAAAAACGAAGACAATTGGATAAGGGCATAAAAAGTTATAAACAAAATTATAATCATCCTGGAGTAAAGCATTGGGGGGGTTGGGGGGAAATTATGTTGTTGCAAATATAAACAAGCATTGGTAAAGCCAATAGGCCACACTTATGCGATAGTTATTGGCTTCAGCAATGTGTTTTAGCTATTATGTACACCAGTGTGGCTGCTGTTCAGCATGGCTGAGTGGGGTGTGGTGGAGTAGATTGGGGTAGAGTGAATGGGGTGGAGTGGGGTAGAGTGGATTGAGGTGGAGTGGGTAGATTGGGTGCAGTGGGGTAGATTGTTGTAGAGTGGAGTCAGGGTAGAGTGGGGTAGAATGAATTGGGTGTGGAGTGGGGTAGATTGGTGTGGAGTGGGGTGATTGGGGTAGAGTGGGGTGAAGTAGAATGGAGTGGTGTGGGGTAGAATAGTGGGCGTAGATTGGAGTAGAGGAGTGGGGGTTGATTGAATCTGGGTAGATTGGGGCAAAGTGGGGTGGATTGGAGTGGGCTTTATTGGAGTGGAGTGGACTAGATCAGTGTGTAGAGTGAAGTGGGAATATATTGGGGTAGAGTGGAGTAGATTGAGGAAGAGTGCAGTGGACTGGGGAAGAGTGGAGTGCAGTTGATTGGAGAAGAGTGGAGTGGGGGTAGGTTAGTGAGGGGAGGGGTGGAGTAGATCTACTGATGATACCAAATCAAATATAAAATAATTTTAGTCGGAGTGTAAATACAAAACATAAATCACCATGGCGGGCATGCACAGAAAACCACTGTGTGCTAAACATGTTGTTTAAGAAAAGGCAAATCTTTCATGGGGAGGAGGCAGCGTGAGATAATTAATAACTAAAACGGTTGTGTAAGCTATGGACCTGGGTCTACTCTTATTCTCAAGATCACCAACTTATTTTGAGGAGCTACATTTTGTGCAATAATTGGGAAGGAGAACAGCCATTTAAAAGGTGTGACAAATCTCATGATCTTTGGTACGTTTTATTCATTTAGGTAGTCGGAGATGGGAAACGGCTGCAGACATTTAGCTGAGGAAGGAAGAAAGCAGCTCGTATTTTTTTCCGTTAGACAAAAGTTTTTTTTTAAATCATCTTTAAAAAAACGCTGGTATGGATGCGGACCATGGGGGGGCGTGGCTTGGAGGCAGATGGAGCTGGCTTCGTGAGCGCCGAGCTCCGTGATGATCCCCATGTAATCCTGACTTAACGCGGCCCTTCGGACCCCCCGGTGGCACCAGGAGTCGCAAGCGGAGGACGACCCTGCCCTGGAGCCTGCCCAGCGACACATAAGGCGTGGTGTGGGGGCTCCGGGACGTTTTCTGGCCTGAGGCTAGCGGCAGGGAAGAGGCACAAAATGGCGGCGGAGCTGGCGAGGGGCGTCCGGGCCTCCGGCTGAGGCACTGTGGAGCCGCCTGAAGTACGGGAAGACCAGTGCAGGGGCCAACGTGGAGCGGCACAGAGGGGCTGGACGAGTAACGGAGTGCGGCTGTATCCGCGCGGTGCGCGCCCTGTGGAACTCTACGCTGCGAGCGATCTGGAGTGGGGCGCTCGGAGAGACGGCGGTCTCGGAGGGAGCGCATTCGGCTGCCTGGGGGTCCCACTGCGGCCCCCCTTGCTCAAGAAGCTGCACGGAGGAGAGGAGCTGCGGAGTGACGAGCGGAGGAGCTCGGCCGCCTTCCTACCTGACCCGGTGAGTGGGGTACGGCCTGTCCTGCGGCCCTTGGCTGCGGAGGCGGTCGTGGGGCCGGGGGGCGGCTGTGGCCTGCGAGCCGCGGCGGGGACGGAAGGAGGCGCAGGCGGAGAGCATAGGCCCTCCTGAGAGAGGTTGCGGTGGGGCCGCTTGGCGGTCGATGCAGAGGGAGCCCAACTTACACACCGCCTGGAGGGGATGCCCCGGGGCACACCAGGCGGAGGTGCGCTGCATATCGCGGGGGGGGGGAGCTAGCGACACTGCCCCGAGCAGAGGGACCAGCGGGCTGGAAAGTAGAGGAAGTCATGCATGAAACAACTATGCAGGGGGAGAGGAAGCAACCCTACTGGCGTTTTATTAAGTGGAGGTGCGCAGGCTTTTGAGAACTGAGCTTGGCCTGGCACCGTGAGAGGGGCACAAACTAAGATGTGTTGTGGACAGTTAAGCAGCGTCGCCTTGACTTCCAGGGAGTGCGGGCCTTCGCCCCCCACCCCCCCGACACTGCAGGTGCCGGGAGCTGATGCCCACTATTGAGGATTGAGGACTGGGGAGAACCGGGTTTAATAGACACCGGTTGCCCTCAGGTTGTAGACCGGGGCGGTCGAATTACACGCTAAGACACTGGGGCTGCTAGGGGTAGTCCTCCCTGGCAAGCAAAGTACCCGAACTCCTGTGAGGCAGAAGCGGGCATTGGTGTTACTCCGGGAGCCTGGGAGACAGCGGCGAGCGCACTCACACCTTGCTGGTAATAAGAGACTCCGACCATGGGGAAACCAAGAGGAAAGCAGGGAGGTGCGTCCCAGCCGCCGGAGGGCGAGTTGCAGTCCCAGGCTGAATCGGATGGAGCGGAGGAGGCCCAGGACCCTCAGTTGCAAAGACAGTTTGACCGTATACTAGCGGCGATTGCGGATTCGCGCACAGCTCTGCAACAGGACATTGCACAAGTAGCGACAGGGCTGGGACTACTGAGGGCAGACCACTCTAAGCTGGTGGATAGAATGAAGCAGGTGGAAGTGACACTACAGGAGGTGACGCCAGCCCAAAAGATATTGGAGAGCAAGATGGTGGATGCGCTGGATCGCATATAAGCGTTGGAGAAGCGAGCGGAGGATGCCGGAATAGGCGGAACAACATTCGCGTGGTGGGCTTACCTGAAAAAGTGGAGGGGTCAGATATGGTGCAGTACCTGGAGCAGTGTTTGAAGACCGTGTTAGCGGTGGAGGATCTATCTCCCTTCTTCACATTGGAACGCGCACACAGGGTGCCTGCCAAGCCACCGCAGCCTGGGCGTCCCCCATGCCCGGTGGTAGTTAGGCACTTACATTATAAGGACAGGGACTTACTACTCCAGAGGGCGCGGACGGATGGGCCGTACCAGGTCGATAATGGTAGAGTGACTATATTCCCGGATTATACACTGGAGATTCAGTGCCGTCGCATATCATTCCTGGCTGTAAAAAGAGAGCTGAGATCGGAAGGCCTTCAGTACTCGTTACTGTTCCCTGCGAAACTGAAAATAATGCTAGATGGTGACACTCATTTCCATGACACCCCGGAAGACACATGGGCATGGCTGGAAACGTACAGGGCTGGCACAGATCAGAAGGAGCGACGATTGCAGGAGCTCTGAAGGGCTGCCCCAGCGCCAATCGCAGCGCCTTCGACGCAGGCGACAAAAGGTGCGGAAACCGTCGCAGGCCCAAACTGAGTTGGGAAGACATGACTCACTGGAGGCAGTGTCTGCGTTGTCTAGCAGCCAGACGTTGCAGTCGCCGGGGAGCACGGACGCGGAGAAGGACAAAACACAGTCGGACACTGAGACGTCGGAGGTTGGGAGTGCTCGGATGCCGTAGGTCACCTCGACTTCAGCAGATGGACTCATGGATGAGTGATAGATCGAACTTCCGGGAGCTGGGGCTGGAGGGCGGCTGAGAGGGCTGTACATGGGCCATGTATTACACTGTAGTAGAGCGCTGGTAGTGTGTGGTGGATAGAGAGGGTATTCTGGGAAGCGGCCGCGGGGCGGGGAAACACCTCAATGCACAGTGCTTTGTTACATTACTGACTGATGCACGGGTGGGGAAGTCAGCTGTGTTTTATTGGGGGATTACAGCGGAGTTACTATGTGAGCGAGAGCGGTCACCCATTGGCACTAGCCCCCCCCCCATCCCCCCCCCCCCCCGTTGCCCTTAAGTCATGCCTGCAGTGGATACTGCTGGGCTTAGATATGAGGTGTGTGTTGGAATGGTTTGGATGGGGAGTAACAGTTTTGTTTTAGGACCTGTTCTTGGTAGGGTGGGGGAGTTGGGGGCTGGGTTGGGTTTTGGGGTTCACCGGTGTGTTCAATATTGTAAATCAAGAGAAGAAGTGGTTGAATTGTGATGATGGGGGCAGTACCTGATTTGCGATGTATTACTTGGACTGTACGGGGGCTACATACTATGACAAGGCACCACAATGTTCATGCATATCTGGTCAGGAGGGGGGTGCACATAGCATTGCTCCAGGAAACGCACCTTACTAAATCGTAGAGCCTAGCACTGCAGCGTGGATGAAGGGGACAAGTTTTTACCACATCTTATTCGGCGTTTGCGAGAGGGGCATTGATTTGCATCAGGGCAGGGGTCCCCTTTCAGATGTTTAAACAAACAATAGATGGTGAGGGCAGATTTGTTGCGGTTGAAGGGTGCCTGTATGGCAGGGAGGTAACCTTATGTAGTATTTATGCCCCTAATGTGGATCAAGCGCGATTTCTGGACTAGATGTCCGGCACTCTGGCACATTTCCTGGTGGGCCAGATAATATTGGGAAGAGATTTTAATTCAATAGCGGATACGATCATGGACAGGTCTCACCCCCCCTTGCCAGATTCCCCAGTTCATAGACTGTCCAAGTATAGGCTTCATTGGCAAGCTAGGTGGCATTTGGTTGATGTGTGTAGGTCACATCACCCGCAAGTTAGGGATTATTCCTATTTCTCAGCACTACACGCGCTTCATGTTCGGCTAGATGCCATACTGTGCTCCCCATTGGTAGTGTCTTCCCTAACCCACTCTGAATATCTCACTAGGACCCTGTCAGACCACAACCCGTTGCTGATCACCTTGCATTGGACGAAGGAAAAAGCTGAAATTTCCACATGGCGATTGCGCCCGAGACATTAGATGACCCAGTGTTCCGTAGGGAGGTGGAAGAGGGGATAACACACTACTTTAATGAGAACGCAGGAACTGCTACTACTAGGGCGGTGGAATGGGACGCCTTTAAGGTGGTAGTAAGAGGGATATGCATAAGCAAGTATGCTGGAGTAAGGAAAACCCTGCTGCAGGACGTTGAGAAAGCGGACCGACGATTGAGGTTAGCGGAACAGGCAAGGCCGGAGCACCCGGAGTACTAGAAAGAAGTAATAGAGGCTAAGGAGATGCTGGCCACGGAGGTAGAGAGGCTGCCCTGCTTTGACTATAGGAAGTATGTTGAGAAGGCTCACGCAGAAGGCGATAAAGCTGGAACACTGCTGGCTTGGTTGGCTAATCCTATTCCGCGGGGCTCCCCGACCTTGGCACTAGAGGCGGGTGAGGGGACTACGGTCTATACTCAAAGTGGGATCATGCATTGGTTCCGGGAGTATTATGAGAAGCTTTATGTGAGTACGTTAACGGCAGGCGAGACTGATATTGAGTCCTTCTTGGAGAGCGTGACACTTCCACAGCTAGATGAGGAGCCGGCGAAACATCTGGGTCGGACCATTACGCTTGAAGAGATTAGGAGCGCCATTAAACAGATGGCACGGAATAAGACAACCGGAGTAGATGGGTTGCCTGTTGAATTTTATATGCAATATATAGACATATTGGCACCAAGGCTACTAGAGGTCTATAGTGAGGCGCGGGAATTAGGACAGCTCCCGGTGACTATGCGTGAGGCCCTCATTGTTCCACTATTAAAGCCGGGACGTGATAGTACAGACACGGCGGGGTACCGTCCATTGTCAATGCTGTCCACAGACTATAAGATACTTAGTCGGATCCTGGCATCGCGCCTGCTGCAGCATATGACTAGCCTGGTATACGAGGATCAGGCTGGGTTTATCCTTACCAGGAATACTGCTGCCAATGTGCGGAGACTGATGAGGGTCTTGGGAGAGGCTTGCGAAGGCTCGCCCATGGCTGCAATCCTCTCAGTGGACATAGAAAAGGCCTTTGATAGCCTAGAATAGCCGTATTTGTATAAAACGATGGGGTACTTTGGGCTGGGCGAGGCGTTTGTGGGGTGGACGACGGTGCTATATATCTCGGCAGTGGCAAGAGTAAAAGTAGGGCAGATGATTTCCCCCCGCTATGCGGTAGCCCGTGGGATGCGACAGGGTTGCCCACTCTCCCCGCTGTTATTTGCTTTGGCAATAGAACCTTTGGCAGCGCGGGCTCGGTTGGGACAGTGGTATGAGGGCCTAGCTTTTAGAGGGGAACAGCAATACATCTCGTTATACGCGGATGATTTGTTGTTTTTGGCGAATACGGATGACGCACTGGCGGGGGCAGCACGACTGTTATCAGACTTTGGGACGGTTTCAGGACTGAGGGTTAATTGGTCTAAAACATGTTTATTCCCAGTGCAGCCAGGGAGGGTAGCACCTAGGATGCCAAAGAAGGTGCGGTGAGAACCGTCTTGCTTAGCGTACCTCACAGTACATATCTGTCATGGAGCCAGCGATATACTAGAAAGGAATATATAGAGATGCATACGGGCCCTAAATGGGAGCATGGCATTTTGGAGTACCCTTCTGTTATCGGTGATGGGGGAGGATAGCCTTACTGAAGATGGTGGCACTCCCTCGGCTGCTGTACTTTTTTAGAACATTACCTATATGGGTGCCATGCTCAGTGTTCGCCAACCTGAAGTCCATGATAGTGGGGCTCATTTGGGGTCAGGGAGGCGCAGAGTGGCCCTGAAAACATTGATGAGACCAAAGGTGGAGGGCGGACTGGCGGTTCCTGACCTGGAATTGTTTTATATAGCGGCGCAACTACAGGTTCTTAAACAGGCGGTAGTCATGGAATTCAGGGGCCCTGAATCCGTGAGTGGTGGTGGAATTCCGAGACATGTCCTGTCTTTTATAGTATTGCAACAGCGATTGGACCTTAGAGATCTCACCTTGGAAGAGAAGACTCTGAGGCTGTGTTGGAATAGGAGCCAGCGGAGAGCGGGTATGCAGCACCCGTATGCGCCTGAGATACCACTAGGGATGCTGACAGCATTACCCCATGGAGGAGACTGGAAGTCATTGTGGGAATGGGAGCAGACAGGGATCCAAGTGCTGGGGGACTTATACGAGGATGGAGAGCTGTTGCCTTATCAGGTATTGCAGGAGTGGTTTGATCTCCCTAGGGGAGTTTTCTGATACATGCGGCGCTGGTGCGTGCAATTCAGAAGCATTGGAAGGGGGGATTGATAGAGCCTAAAATAACAATGGCGTCTTAATATGTGGTGATGGCAGCAGGTACGTTTAAAGCAGTTACATGCCTATACTCGAGGATGTTTAATGAGGGTTTAGCCCCCTTAGATACGCTGGGCCTAAAATGGGAGGGGAGCACTGGGAAGCCCGTAACAGAGGCCACATGGGGGCACATTCTGCGTAGGGCGTGGAAGGGCACCAGAAACGCACGATTCCAACTGGCGCATTTCTTTATATTACATAGAATGTATTTGACACCTGGTAAGATCATGGAAAATTATAATGTTAGCAATGTGATGTGCCCTAGATGCACTACAGTGGGAGCAGAATTGAAACATATGTTGTGGGGATGCCCGAACTTGGGGAGCTATTGGGGAGAAGTGGAAGACCTATTACATTTAATTACAGAGCGCCAATTGGACTTTGATATGGCTACATGCATACTACACTGGTTCCCTCACACCTCCAAGACGAAGGTAACAAGTAGGTTTGTAGATATGGGTCTAGTGCTGGCGAAAAGGGAAATTACGATGCGCTGGAAATCGAAAGAGGGTCCCAGCAGTAAGAGGTGGAGGGCTGAGCTGCTTAAGTGGGCTAGTAGTGAGGGTGCTATTCGCTTCCAGCAGGCGCTACGTCAGAATAATGAAAAGGCGCTGGACGCTGCGAGAGCATGGGAGGAGCTGGTTCAGACGCTGATAAGCCAATCGACCGGGGAAGACAGGGAATAGAGTGATAAGGCACACAGGGGTAACTAACACCCAGTAGGAGCATCCTGGCTTTCTGTCAACACAAGCCTTATCTATTGAATTGTTGTGAATATATGGAACACACCGGTGGAAGGGAGGGGGGAGGGGGGAAAGGGGAGGGAGTTCTCATTTGTTCATTTGATTAGAAATAGTATGTAAACAGTGTTGGTTGTCTGCCACAATACATGTGGATTGGCGGTACGCCACAGTTTCTTATTGTACTGCAAGGGGAACATTGGACATGAACATTACTTAGCAGAATCGTTGATATGTAATTGAGCCCACTGATACCTGATTAATGGGGTGAGGAATGTTTGTTAAATGTGATGGTGAATATCTGATTGCTGCAATGAAAATAAATAAAATATGTTTACAAAAAAAAAAATGGATGTGGACCATCGAATGATTATTTGGTCTAATTCTTGAGCTTGTGAAAGTCCGGCCCAAACGTTAATCAGAACTCTTTGTGGGAGGGATCGAATAGTTTGTGAACGGATAGATAAGTGTAGTTTGCTGTTTTTAAAAGATGAAAGTACTAAAGTCCTTCTCGACGAAAGGTATCACTAAGTTTTTAAAAAAAATACAGAAACGTGTTTTATGTGACCGACTGGAAAATAACCTATTAATACATATATTAGAAATATGACATAAAGGACATGATTAAAATGAGTCCACCCACCCTTCCTTCCAGAAAAATAGGATTGGCTGCTGTGGTTTGAAATCTAATGCTGTGCTGAAAGTGTCATATTGGGTTGCAAGGCCTTTCTGCAATGTTTCATTAGATTTTAGAACCTGGAGCGTAAACTACTACAACCCTGGACATACTGCTATAAGTCTAGCCTCAGGTATCACTGTGATGCTCAGGCTTCTGAGGAGGTAGGGGGTAAAAGGGAGGAGGTATCCCGTGGGCCCTTCGGTGAACTCCCCTCCTTCTCGCCCCCTTCACCCCCCCCTGCGCTTTTCCTCCCCTCTAACCCCCATGTGGGAGAGGCCCTTACCTGGCACAGGAAAGCAGTCCAGTTGGCCTCCATGGCACGTCACTGCAGTTATAAAAACAAATCTTCTCCCATCAGAGTGTACCGTAGTCTACAACAAAGCCCCCAACATGATAGCTCCACAACTTCCGGTAACCTCAGCAGGCCGAGCCCCTATGGCAACGGGGATGCGCGTCCTGCGAGGGCCTGATGGTTCCTCCCTCAAGAGTCCAGAAAAGCACAGCTGCGTCAACCCAAGCAAATGCTTCTTTTTAGTGAAACAAGTCACAACTAGTCATTTCGTAGCGGCAAATGGAAGGTAACACCCTGCAGTGGCAATGGTCCAGTCCACAAAGGAGGGGTAGGGTGAGATTAAGAGAAGATGACCACTGGTTGTCCAATTATAATGAGCAGAATTACCTCACAAGCCAAATTACTCCTACAACTGTTGAGACAAAAGCAACTGCTTTCTTTTTATTATAGCAAATTTCCTTAGTCATTTCAATCAGGAGATTGGGGGTATAACAGACCGACAAACAAAATTGACGCCGTACTCTTTAATCACGTTGTGCAAAGCCAGACTCTGTTGACGTGAAAAATGTCATTTCTTTACCACGGCATCAAAACCCACTTCATATAACATAATTGAAATATAAATACATAGCAACATCTCCTGAATCCATTACACTTCAATGTGAGGATAAACATTTCCAAGCTCCATCCTGACCTTTGACTGCGAGGGATTAACAAACACAATGAGGACTGACGTGTGGCGAAGCGGGGACGGGTGCAGATACAGACAAAGAAGAGCAGGAAATAAAAAAAAAGTGTTCCCCAAAACAAACACATAAACACCAAAGCGTAAAGATACCTTCAATTGGGCGGTGGGAGGTGGGAGGAAACAAAAAACAACAAGGAGGGGCAAAGAGGAAGGATTAACCACTAACAAGCAAGCCTTTTTAAAGGACAATCGAAGTAACAAATAAAAAGGCAATGGGCGGACTCTAAGCCCACAAAGTATGTACATGTCTCGAAGAGACGGGCAGGCGCTGCCTAGGGCCAACTTAAAAATGGTTTAAAAAAATAATAATAATTGCTACGTTTTCCCACAAGTCGTAAATTCACAAGAACTACTTCTTCAGACTACCGGATATGATTTACAGTTGTAGAATGCTTTCCACAACACATCCTCAAGAATGTTTCCAGTTCACTTCCAACGGGAGACGATCTCTGCAGCAGAAAACAGCTTTGAGTGACCTCTTTTGCCTTTTATCCGCAGGGAGTAGTTCCACATGGTTAAGCAGACTTCTATTGCATGTGGTTTACGCCCCTTTTATTCCTGTGGATCAATGGGAGATTGGTACCACCAGCCCTCGAGAAAAAAACAGGAACAAATGTTCCAGGACTGACCCGGAGACAGTTTGCCATGCTCCTCAAATAGGCAAACACAAATTCTTCTAAACAGCAGCCTGAGGGGGAAGTCTTCAGTCTTCCTTAGGTCATGGAAGATTGTCTATTTGGTGTTGATTTATGCAGGCTATAACACAGTATACCAGTCCGCTGTTGGTGATGATACCTATCCACTTCTAATAGAATTTCTAGTGTTCCTGTTCTGTTTTTTAGCACCATGATGCATTTCCTCTCCTGAAATCCTGTTTTGTGGCAACAGAACTATCCCAGAGTCCCAGGGCCCCATCCCCGAATGGGGTAGTAGACACATGTCTCGGCTCATTGGATTGTTTTCCCACTCTCCAACTCGTGCATGCTCTTTTCAGCATAAAAGGAAGTCTGCTGCTCTAATCCATGACCTGACCTCATCCCAGTGAGGCTGAGAGGGTCAATGAAGTGCCACAGAGATCTTTTAAAACAAACGTCTCACTTGATGGCTCTGTGAAATGTTCCCGCTCCTTTTTTCCTCCTTTGAATTAGCAGATGGTAGTCCGATCTTCACAGAAGGTGCGAAAAAGGCATAATCATAGACACAAATATGTATCTCTTTGGGATGGCAGAGTATGTTTAATATTCGTAAAGTAGTACAGGGTTTACAGGTAATAATTTTATTTAATTATTGATCGTTGCCGTCCGTGGTACCTATAAGTTTTGTTTTGATAATGCTTCCGTACTAGAAGGTCTATAATTAAGGGTTTTACATAAGGAAGACGTCTTGCAGTAACATGTAATCTAAACCACATGTTGCTTTTTTAGGTGTAGGCGGGGAAACTCCATTTCCTTTTCAACTTTATCCCATATATCTAATCTTACTTTTCAGGGACTTTATACGAAGGCAGTTGATTTACCAGATTGAAGGTTATTGCAGTTTACAAATTAAAAGGTGGCTCATTCCAGTAGAAAACGTTGCAGAGGTTTCTTAAGCAGCCCACTTAAAATATCAAAACCGAAGCTGTCTAGTCCAAAAAAATGGGGAATGAAAGAGGAAATAGAGTAAGCAAGTTTTGGCAAAGCCAGTACTTTTCCCTTCTGCAAGAGCAATTGGTTTAGTTTATTTCAACTGTGTTGTACAGCACTATGGTTGTTTAGTATATGTAAGGTTGTAGGTAGTCTAAATTGCCATGAAATAGCCATTATTCTTTTGTCGTTTATTAATGTGTGAAGGATGGTTTGAGCTTGAAATGGAAGGTAGGTAACAAAATGAACAAGCATTTACAATGCAATGGTCTCGGCATTATTAAAGGTAGAGCTATTGGCATTGCTCATGATTTTTTTAAATTTTTTAAATCAAACAAATGGCATTGTCATTTACATTGCCAATAGCTTAATCGTTAAATAAATGGCATTGTCATTTACAATGCCAATAGCAGCAGTGTCCTCACTCAGCAGTGGCCCTAGGCTGCAGCAGTGTCCTCACTCAGAAGTGGCCCTAGGCTGCAGCAGTGTCCTTACTCACCAGTGCCCCTAGGCTGCAGCAGTGTCCTAGCTCACCAGTGGCCATAGGGTGCAGCAGTGTCCTCACTCAACAGTGGCCATAGGGTGCAGCAGTATCCTCAGTCAACAGTGGCCCGAGAATGCAGCAGTGTCCTCACTCATCAGTGGCCCTAGGCTTCAAAAGAGTCCTAGCTTACCAGTGGCCTTAGGCTGAAGCGGAGTTATGGCTCACCGGTGGCCCTAAGCTGCAGCAGTGTTCTCGCTCACCAGTGGCCCTAGGCTGCAACATTGTCCTAGCTCACCGGTTGCCCTAAGCTGCAGCAGTGTTCTCACTCACCAGTGGCCCTAGGCTGCTGAGGGGTTCTCACTCACCAGTGGCCTTAGGCAGCAACAGAGTCCTCGTTCACCAGTGGCCCTAGGCAGCAACCAGAGTCCTCGCTTACCAGTGGCCTTAGGCTGCAGCAGAGTTCTCACCTATCAGTGACCCGAGGCTGTAGCAGTGTCCTTGCTCATCAGTGGCCCTAGGCTGCAACACAGTCCTCGCTCAACAGTGGCCTTTGGCTACGTCTGATTTCTCCCTCGTCAGTGGCCCTAGGCCGCAGCAGTGTCCTAGCTTACCAGTGGCTGCAGCAGTGTCCTCACCCACCAGTGGCCCAGGGCTGCAGCAGTGTCCTCACTCACCAGTGGCCCAGGGGCTGCAGCAGTGTCCTCACTCACCAGTGGCCCTGGGCTGCAGCAGTGTTCTCACTCACCAGTGGCCCTAGGCTGCAGCAGTGACATCGCTCGCCAGTGGCCCTAGGCTGCAGCACTGCCCTCACTCACCAGCGGCCCTAGGCAACAGCAGTACCCTCAGTCGCAAGCGGCCCTAGGCAGCAGCAGTACCGTCATTTACCAGTGACCCTGGCATCAGCTGTATGCTCATTCACCAGTGGCCCTAGGCAGGAGATGTGCCCTCACTCGCCAATGGCCCTAGACTGCTGCAGAATTCCAATCCATTAACCCATTAGTAACCACTGGGCTGAGAAAGCCTCCACCTACCGGTGCCCCCATGGTGCAGCAGGGTGCACCGCCACCAGTGCCCCCTGGACTTCAGCAATGGTTCAACCCAGCACTGCTCCCCTAGCCTGCTGCAGTACCCGCTCCAGCTGTATCCCCCAAGCACTAGCCCCTGTACTGCAGGCGTCCCCCCTCCCTTCCACCAGTGGCCCCTGGGTTACAGCAGTCAGTGTCCTCAGCCAGAGTGCCCCTAGGCTGCAGCAGTGGCACCCCCGGCCAGTGGCCTCCAGGATGCAGCAGTTACTCTTCCCATCCAGCACAGGGACCCTAGGATGCTAGTGCCTAGATACATTTGTCCTCAGCTGTTTGTCCGAAAGCACTAGCTCCTGTTCTGCCAGTGGCAGTGGTGCAGAAAAGCTCCCCGCCGCCCCCCTTTTGGGATGCAGCCGTGTCCTCGCCTTGAGTGGTCCTACCCTGCAACAGATACTTCCCCGGGCAGTGTCCCCTACATGGCAGTAGTCCGTGTTCCCAATCCAGCACCGATCCTCTAGGCTGCTAGTGCCTAGATCCTCTTGGTTTTCAGCTGTATCACCGCAAGCGCTATCCCCTGTGCTGCCGAAGCCCGTGCGGCAGCTCTGCCCCACCGAAGCTTCAAAAGCCCTCTTATCAACAGTGGCCACCCCTTGGCCACAAAACCGTGCTCGCAGGGCGAGATCTCGCATGCCACAAGAACCCGGGCCGTTATAGACAGTTACTGCCTGGCCAGAATCTCTGCTGGCACTTACCAGATAGAGCGTGGGCTGTAGCAGGAGCACGACATACCAGTACACAGTCTGCATCCTCCCGGCTCAAAGTTCCTGCGATGTGCCTGCGCGCTGCCTCTTGTCTCCCCAGCGCATAGGTCCAGGCGCGCCCATCCACTCTTGTGAGCACAGCGCGCTCCGTGCAGCCCGGACCGGCGCCAAGGCAGGGACCCCATGACCACCAGGCGAGGCTGGGCTTCGAGGCAGGGGCGGGGGCCGAAGGGAGCCCGGCGGCAGATCAAATTATTACAATCCAGCTAATCCAGCAGAGGCAGCAGGGCTCGGGGGGCTGCCGGGGGGTGCAAGGGCAGGACGACCACCGGAGACTGAGGGCAGAGCACCGTGCCACCGACTGCAGGAGCTACCTGTCCGCTCCACTCCAAGCAGTACAGGCAGAGGCGGCGGCAGCAGCAGAGAGAGGGGCAGACGGGCTGTCGGGGGGGGGGGGGGTGAGGCTGGGATTAGGGACGACACAGCTCCATGTGATCGCGACAAGCTGGCAGACGGATTTGCATACAGTGGATGTGTGAGAGTCCGCTGCTGGTGTGGGTGGGAGGGACACGCGTCCTGTGTACTCCCACAACAAACTCACCCTCCCCTCGCTTGTGCCAGAGAGCAGCCAACACGTCCCCTCTGCACTCAGCGCTGCACCTGCTCCCAGAGGGTGGCGTGGGCGCTAATGCCAAGTATTTCCAGCAGGACTGGTGTCCTTTCGAGTACGGTCACGGGAAGTGTGCGTGCACGGGCGAAGCAGAGCAGCCAGCCACACCTGTCTCTTTTTGGAAAGGACCTGGGCGCGTGTCCTCCAGAATTAGTCAGTACTCTGCAGACGGCACAGCAGTGCTCCGCTTTTACTGCCCGTACAGAGTAGAGGGTGGCTTGACGGTACTGGCGGGTGTGAGCCGCGTCGTTTTCTGAGCAGTGCTGTCCTGCGGGGATTGTTCGCGTGCGGAACACTTGAGGGCAGGGGGCGGATGTTAAGTCAAGCTGTGTGGCGACACCCAAGCCTTGAAAGTGCAGGCCCGTTGTATCCCACCTGGCAGGGCGGGATACAACGAGAACGAGGACACGGACAGCGGGAGGGGGACGGGAACAAAGACACGAACAGCGGGAGGGGGGCAGGAACGAGGACAGCGGGAGCGGGCGACCTCATCTTAACGAGCAGCAAAATGGCGGCCTCAAAGCTCCGAATATTTCGGAATCGGGGGCGTGTTTTTGGCGTTCTGAGTGACGGATGACGTCACAGGGCGAAAGAACGCAAAAAACACGCCCCCGAATCCGAAAGAGACGGGGCTTGAACTGAGTGATGCCTCTCTCCTCCAATGGCTGTCCTCCGTTTAGGAAGCCAGCCAATGGAGGAGAGAGGCGGCTTCAAGCCCCCATACTCGAAATCATTAAATCTCCTCCCGGAGACTGCGCAAGCGCAGCCTTCCGTCCTCGACCTAAAAACGGCTGTCTTAAAAAAAATAAAAAAAATTTAAATATTGTGAAAGCTACACTTTTTAAGGGGGCGCTTAATATAGAGAATGGCATGGGTAGTGGTAGGTAACAAGTAAAATGGGTAGTGTGATAGTAAATGCGCATCGTGCTCAGTGGAAAAGACTGATAACTTTTTAAATAATTTAAATTGATGGAAATTATTGTAAAATGATGCAAACTAATTAACGTACACATGTGAAATAGATTAATGATGCCCCCTCCCCTCCGTAACATTGCAGGTGATTAGAAGTGGGAAGCACATTTTCGTATTTTAAAGGACACGTAACAGACCGTGTGTTTATAACAGGCAAGCAGATATCCAAATTTGATAACGTGTGCTTGAGCTAAGAATGAATGCTATTCGTTTTTAAAAGCACAGCAAAAGTGTGTTCTTAAAGCTTTTTTTTGACATAGTAAAGTTGAAATAAAACAGGTTGCGGGAGAGGTGCAGTCGTAAATATTGTTTAAAGCTGTCTAACATAAAAAATGAAAGGCAGCATTGTTTGAGGTGGAATACATGTACATTTAAACCTGAATGTAAATGTTGCCCTCTTGGTCGGTTTTCTTGACACTCATAATCTAAAATAAGTGACTGGTAACATTTCCTGTGTGCCTTGCAAACATATGTTTTTGCATTCACAACTATTGTTTAAAGTGATTTAACAAAATAATTGTAAGGCAGCATTGTTCGAGGGAAATAAATCTTAGGTTGCGGTTGAGGTGCTATCGCAAATATTATTTAAAGCTATCTAAAATAACAAATGAAAGGCTTTGTCCGAGGTCCAATAAAGGTAAATGTAAAGCTGAATGTAAATGTTGCCTTCTTGGTCGCTTTATGGACACCCATAAACTAAAATAAGTGAAGAGTAACGTTTTCCAGTGTAGCTTGCACATAGTCCATGTTTCTGCAGTCACAACTATTGTTTAAAGCTGTGTAAAAAGACAGCATTGTTCGAGGGCAGTAAAACTTAGGTTGTGTTTGAGGTGCAGTCGAAAATATTGTTTAAAGCTGTCCAACAAAAGACTCTGAAGGCTGAATTGCTCCAGGTGGAAGAAAGGTGAATAAACAGCCCTCAAATGCAAGGTCCATTTCGTTTGAGATAAGAAAATGTGCTTCCCATACTGCTTTCGCTTGCAGGCGTGTGGGAATGGATGAATTAAAAAAAATAATAATAACGTGTCCACATTAACTATATTTGCATTACAATCATAAGAAGTTGTGCTGCCACTGAGACTTGAACGGGATTCCCCAGCTTCAAAGGCCACATTTATGCGCATAACGAAACACAGAGCAATGCAGGTCTCCTTATCTGCAAATCAGTGACCTTTGAAGCTGGGGAACCCGTATAAGTCCAGCTTCAGCATTGGAAGTACATTTTCTTATCTCAAAGGAATTGGAATGTGACAATGTGTGTGTGTATAACAGGAAAGCAGTTCCCTGTATGTTTAAACGTGTGCTTGAGCAGAGAACATACACTTGTGTGCAGGGTCCCCTCACAGTCACACATTAAACACATAAACTCAGGCAAATTAAAATTGTTTTTTTTTTAAAACACAGTAAGGATGTGACCGAGATACAATTGCAAACAGCGGGGAAAGTTAAATAAACAAGCGGACAGACAATGGGAGGGTGAGAGGGAGCACATGACTGAGCTAGCTACAAAAGATGTTCTCTGAACAGTAGTTCAACAAAAAGAAAAAAAGTACCTCCCAAAAGTGCGAGCAGTGGAAGGACACAAGTATTTGGGCATTCTGTAGGGGAGGGTCACATGCAAGAAAAGGGGACCTCCGCAGCAGGAAGCAAGCAATAGACAGTGTCTTTGAAGCCCACCAATTGTAAGTAATGGGAGCGCTCCAAGCCCACTAACAGTAAACAAAATGTCTTGCGAGACCTGAAAAGATGCCTCCATTTAATTATTTGCATCAAACTTACCTCACATTACACCTCCTACACAAAATGTTTCATTCAGTATCCTCTGTGTGCCTGAGATGTGACCACATTGACTAGACATGTATGGGAATGAATGCCCTCCACTGATGCACACCTGGACCCAGGTGCTAGAACAGGTGTCATGGGTGATCGATGTCCAGTTGCCACGGAGCTGCTTCTTTGCCTTTTAGGGTTTATGCAATGCTCTAAACGTAATAAATGCTAGCTGAAGCTAGTTAATCTGGAGGTGTCCTCTTTAAACGCTTAATTGACATGAACTGGAAGCCTCTCACCCACCCTCAATCAAGAACTGGCTACAGGTGACACATGAAAGCGCTCTGGTAGAGGCAGATGCCACGACACATGATCGTAGGGTGCAGGAAAGGGGTGGAGTAGCCACAATGTGGAACCCTTATGTTCTCAAATTGTTTGACAGCCTGAATCTCACCTTCCCCCTCACCCCCACAAGGCTGCGGAATCTGCCACAGGGTGCCATATGACTAGCTAGATTGACCCACTGGGTGACCCTTCCACCCAAACATACTTGTTTAAGGGACACTGAGGAAGCCCCTGTGTCCCCCTGGGCGGGAATATGTAGAGGTTTCTCTCCCCCCCCCCCTGTTCCCTCTGAAGCACAAGTTAGTTTACATCCCCCATGTTGTAACATGCTCCTGCCAATCACGTCTCCACAGTTCTGGTTAGCTGCCTTGGGCAGCATCAGCCAGACAGTTCCAGTAATTACTGACTTTTTGTTCAAATTTCTGATGAATACATTGACTACTCCTTTACTAGACAAAGTGATTGATTAAGGTCCTATCCTTTCCTTATTTACTTTTATTTAATGCCCCGCTATACCCTCCATAGCATTGTGTGATCTGCTACCAAACTTTGATCTATGTCAATATATTGGGATGTCTTTGATGCTCCACTGCATGAATGTTTATTAGTGTATCCTGTACCATATGTGAAGATTCGTGATTAAAAATGCTAACAAAGACATTAAAAAACCAACTTGCCCGTGAAATGAAGCCCACTTTCTTGTAGGCCATTATCAATTTCTGAACAATCACATTTTGATAATGACCAGCAGCCTCAAACTCACCATGAGGACCTTTAGCTCATTTTCCTGGAGACTGACTTCTCCTGGATCCCATCAGATGTCTTAACCGCTGCATGTGCATGGTAAAGCTGGTCATCTTCAGTGTACATCTTTCAACCTGTCTGCTTGGGGTTCCAGTTTAGCAGAAAAATTAGATGTCTCCAGGTGGACATTTTTTTGCAAGAATGGTTAGGCAGTTGAATATGATAGGTGTGTATACATGTGTAAAGATTACATAATTATTGTCTTGTCTAAATTGTAGCCAGATTTGGAAGACTAAATTAGTCTCACTTAAATTCTAGAGTAGGAGGGGTTCTATTAAGGAAATTATCAGTCTGAACTTTTCCAAAACCCATCATGAATACAACGCAGGCCTTTAAAATTGCACAATGTGCAGACATGTCGGACATTGTGCTTCTTATTCATTCTCCTGTCTTTTCCCATACTCTTTAACCAATCCTGTAAAAAATAAAAACGAAAATAAACGTACCTTGCGGCTTCCGTTTCTCCTGCGAATCACCTCGTCCTCCTTCCGGTCCTGGGCACAGGCTCCCAGCCTGCCCTGTGGCTCTTGCAGGAGAGCAACTTCAGGATTGGCTGGAGCACCGTCAACTTGGAGCCTGTGCCTGCTCTCTCCAGCCCCACCAACACAACTGGGACTGGAGATAGCTTCACTGTGCAGGAGGTGTTTGGTCAGCCTGAGACGGCCGGCCAAACACCTAATGCGCAGTGAAGGAAGTGCCCACCACTCCCGCACCAGGTGTCAACCCCTTGATCCGCCCCCAAGACTCTTTAGAGTCCTGGGGCGGGTCCAGGGGATTAAAATAAAACTGATTAAACCCCTTCGGTGCTGTCCGACGTCACGATGGGCATGTGCGGAGGACATGCATGCACATGCATGTCAGATGGCAGGGGGCCATCCGAATCCTGCCCACTTGTTAATTCACCTGCACAGTGGGAGAATTAGCGTGCAAGGGGTTAACACCCGTTTTATTATCTGCTTATGGAGGTGTGGGGTCCGCGCTCCTCCGCCCTAATGGAGTGGCCGCCCCTGCTGGGTTATACCAGCTGCACTGAATTAAGCCACTATAGAAATTGTATGCATAGGAACGATCCCGATCTAACACATTAAAGAAATACCATTCAACCAACTTACGCAGACACCTTCAACCTATATGTAGCTTACTACAACCCACACCACTCCCTGCTGTTTATCTGCCGGTATAACCTTGCTGTATTTGAATCTGCACTACTTCTTGGGTGACATTTCATCATATAGTTAAACGGGTGCCTTTGATGCCTCCTCTCCCACCATCTGTTGCACTTGACTGCTGTTCTTAGAGGAAGCCCTGTGGTTACCTTTAATGAAGGATCTTTGCAATACAGCCTATTGAGGAAAAAAGTGCGGCACATCGGAGACTTAAGATTCTGTAGATGTGTGATGAATGCATGTGCTTTGGCAGGAGCTGTGTGTACATGTTGATGGGTTTGGGCGGGTGGCTTTGTGGCTGCACTCCCAGTCAAAGCTGCTTGTGAGGGAGATGAATGATAATACGCATGCAAAGTCTACAGTGCATTTGCATATTTTAGTACTTCCTTTCAGCAATATATTCTGTAGACTGTTGTTCAGATTTTGGATTTCTTGTGCCAAAGTAGGAGGACTGTCATTAATATTCTTTTGGGTAAGAGTGACTGGATTAAAGATGAACACTGTGGAAGTATAATGATCAGATCAATGCTTATTTATTTAGCTTTAGTGTGTAAAGTATCGTCTACTATTCCTTTGTGCAGGTTTGTGTTGAGTCACGTTGCTCCTCCCCTGCCAGAATTATGCTTTCACATGTAAGAAATGGGTCCTGTCCATTTAATCCCCCTGGATATTTCACTTTTCAATTACCAGGTTTTTAAACTTTCTTCAACTGAGTCTCGCTCATGGTCAACTCTGTGGAAATTAACTGAGAGTGCTAACTTGCCAATGACCGCCTTTTGAGATAAGATCTGCTGTTGCACAGCTGGTTTAGAGACTCTGGGTTGGTTACACATATGCACACGCATTCACATACATGCGGGTGGAGCCTGTGAAATGACCTTCAGCATCAGCACGGTATCTGTACACGGGTAACCTGTCACAGAAGGAACCCTTAAGGGAGTTGTTCAGACCTATTGTATACCATATAGTATCTGTGGGCATTCCAGGTATACTCTCTATTGCTCACTGAAAGGCCGTGTACTCACTGTATTATACCTTATGTGTGAAATCTGCACCACAGCATAGTTTTGTTATACATATGCCTAGGGATAATGGCCAGAAATAAAGTTTAGAGTACAAATGTACACCGAGTGCAAATCCACAATCACATTTGTGATAACTGTACTCTTTTTGGCACTTTAGCAAATGTTGTATTTCCCTGGCTCGGCCATAATCGGATTCAATATATTTTGCCCCCTACTGGGCCAAGTTAATAACTCTGCTGGGCATCAGAAGGATCAAAGGCTTCCCCACACAATGGAGCTATTAATAGTGCTTAGCCCAGTTCCTGGCAAAGGAAAGGGTGTGGAGGAAATCTGCAATTGCTAATTAACTCTTCACACTGCACCTGGCCTAGGCAAGTCCACGCCTACCAAAACAGTACTGGAACTTGGGAGCCAAGCACAGGAGTGGGCTCCCCTTTGAAGTTTTGTTGGGAAGGGTTCAGGCAACTGTGTTAGTTGGGGGACCGAGCTGGAGCTCTCAGGGATTTTTTCTATAATCCACTTGTAGCTGCTATTTTGAAATGTCCCAGAGTGCTGTTCAGGAGGGTTGAGGCAGTGGCAGAGTTGATGATCTGGCACCCTCTGACTGGCCAGAGGTGCCCACCTTCCAGAACTTTCCACCCTCTCTCAACAACCTCTGCACAAGGAAAGCGACAATTGAGAAGAGAGTGCACTGGGCCTGTGATGCTGGACTAAAGTCCAACTGGAAGGAGAAGTCAGCCGGCCCTACTGAGAAGATGAAATTATGGACTTTGACTCCAACTAGCTTCTAGGACTAGGATGGTCTCTCCAGGGCCAGTGTGCTGGCTCTCATATGCCCCCTGTGAAACAGTAGGGTGAATGGCCCTGCTGGGACACACAGGAGAGTTCCTCTGGGACTTCTGTGGACTGGCTACTGAATCCATTGCTGACACACCATTGCCATGCAAGACAGCCAAAGCCATAGGGCCTTAGGAATGTTGCAGTGACAGTGTGGTGCTTGTTGCCTGTGGAAGATGCCCCCACAAGCAGGAGAGTGTGTCGGGAGCCCAGGCAGAGGACTGATCTGGTGAAGAGATCCTTAAGAATAAAGCTCGGCATCAAAAAGCAAATTTGCGTGTGAGGAGGCCTGACGAAAATGTACCTGGTTGTTAAAGCTGATCCCCAGCAGCAAAGTAAGACCCAGATCAGGCAAATTGGCCCTGTGGGGCCAGCAAAATTAACCCGAGATGCATAGTTCCATGGGGGGACCAGTCAGTAAACAGAGCACATAGAGGGTCTGCTGGGATTTCTACAGATACAGAATGTCAGCTCCCGAGCCCACACCAAAGCAATGTCGACCAGGATGGGAGCAAGGAGGAGTACGTAGTAGTGGACTTCCCATCACTGCCCCAATGGTAGGTGCACTCGCGTGAAGAGTATTTAATGCAGCGTGAGGCCACACACCAAAGCTAAACAAAATATTTCTGTCGAGAGGCAAAGTATTCATGATCCCAATCAGCTGGGACTTAGGAGCACTCCATAAGCCTCTGCGAGGGCACATTAATTTGCGATTTGTTTCTCATGGTGCCTGAGGAAGGGCACCACCAACAAATTAAAGAGTGTGTTTGGGAGATTGTCAGATGCGAAGAATTTTTCACAAAAGTTGCCCTAAGTCTCCTCGGTGGATCTGTATATGACCCCAGGTAGAGTTTGCTTTGGTTTATAAAGCACCCCTGGAGCTTGGGCTTTTGCATAGATACTCTTGGATGTAGGGACCCCTGTTAGTTGACCCTAGAGCTGCAGCAGCAGCAGTAAAAAGGTAGAAATAAGCCACTGGAACACGTTATTCAATATGTTGTTTTATTGAAGATATTGATGATTTACATTGCAAGGTTTTATATTACATTGAATAGTATTGAATTCTCCTCCATTTACCTGATTGTTTATATTTGTAATGAATGTGTAGTATTCAGTACTGTGTGTGTACCAAAAAGTACTTTTCCATTTTAGAAGTAAAAACACTGTCTGGACATTGAGTAATTCCTAGTTTTTTATATGCCAGTGAGCTGGGGGTGCTAGCTCACACCACCCCACTTGAGCAGGCCTTGGGCTGACAAAGTCAAGTGCTATGTTAGAGTACTTGGTTGTCAGTAAAGAGAAAGTTGCTTACTTAATTGCTTGTGAAGGACTCGCATCCTTCTCAACTAATAACCCAATTTCTTAAATCACTCCATACAGTTTTAGGTCTATCCTAGCGGCAGCGCGCACGCGCTGCTCGCCATGCGAGGCATGCTGTAGTAGGGTATGCTGTGGAAGCCTCGTCCACTCTCCGCCCGTATTTGTCATTGGCTTTGTGTCATTGTCCTTCTTAAATGATGACTTCTGATTGGTAAATCGGCTTTTTAGACCCTGCTTGGTATTGCCTTGTCTCCATTTGTTACTGTTACTTCCCATATGGACTGGACCTTTTACTGGTCATGCTACACGGTCTGCTTTATCCTGGCTAAGAGCACTTTTTTAAAATAACATTTTTTTTTTCAGCGCGGGCCGCTTTCACTTTTGCGGCCGCGTTTGGTTATTTAATTAAATTTGGTGTTTTCTTCTGCATGAGGGTCATAGGCAGAGCTAGAGCCAGGCACGTCACGCAAGGCTTGGTTCTGTTGTGGTGAAAGGCAGGCACTTTTACCTAAACCAGCATTTACAATGCAATCGGTCTCGCATTTACGCAAGTTTGAGCTATTGACATTGCAAATGACAATGCCTCTTATTTGTGTTTTCATTTTTAAAACCTAAATAAAAGGCATTATCATTTACAATGCAATAGCTTAAACTCGCATAAATGCAAGACCTATTGCATTGCAAATGCTTGTTCTTTTCTGGTTTCTGTGTGTTTGCGGATTAGCACATAGGTTTCATGAAATATGGCTTTGTTTGCCCTTTTCCTATGATTTGGGCACATGTTGACCGTAATAGCTTGCCCTTCCTGGCGCTTAGGGTTGCAAGCATGAGTGTTTTTTTTAAAATATCTTTATAATTTTGAGGGAAAAAAGCAGTTACCTTGTACTTATAGTTACAGTATTCGTAACAAATAGGCACAGATGGCTCCAGCGCACAACATATCAAATCTTGAGGTTGACCAGTGAAAATATGTACAAAAGCTGTGCATCATTACCAGCCAACCTCTCAGCCACAGGCAAAGAAATCGCAGAAGCACTGCTGAACACTTAACTAATTCAACCTAACCAGCGCTCCTCGCTGGTAACGTAAATATGCATCACCTGTGCAGCTGTATGGACAGTGAGTGACCGCCCCAGGTTACACCTCCTGTGGGTGCACACGCTGCACTCTGTCATCTGGCACACCGTCATAGGCGCGGACTGCACTCCTGCGTGCCCTCTAAGCGGGGTCCCAAGCTTATTTGGGGGATGTCCTCCCTCATAATCAACAGCCGCCCCCTATCACCAAATTCAACCATTACTGTCGTGAGTCTCCGGCATTAGTATGCCATTCAGTCGATCCAAATACTCTCCCCATTGCTCCATAAGATGACGTTGGCCATCCTGGGCCCTTGCATTTGTGCACACTGAAAGGTCTGCTGTGGCCCACATCTCTCTGCCACAACCTGATAATGGGGACTGTCGCCACTTTGCAACACGTAGCGATACACCGCTATGGGAGCACCAGACCCAAACCTGGCAGGCTGCCTCATCTGCTTGTTCACTATTCCAGTGTTAAGGAGGCAACGAGCGGGGTGCTGTGGTAGGATAGAAGATGTGACCTCTGATATGCATTGAGTCACTTTCCGCCAAAAGTCAACAATCAGCGAGCATGCCCATATCATGTGGCAGAAGTCTCTGTTAACTATTTGACATCTAGGACAAACTGCACTGGCACGCGGAAACATCTTTCCTATCCTGTCTGGAGAAAGGTAGGTAAGATGTATGTAGTTGATCTGAGTAAAGTGGAAATGAGCGTTCCTTGTAATCATCCCAACGAAACCTAGGCATCTCTTCCAGGAATCCTATCTCCAACTGTTCTTCCCACCACCCATTAGGAAACTGGATGCTGTTTATAACAGAGTCTGTAAGTAGAGCACTATAAATACCTGACATTACCTGCCCATGCCAGCCCAGGCTACCATCATTTCAAGGGTCCCGCCGCAGGAAGTAAGCCACCATCGGACTCTCACATACTGCTTGCCACTCCAAGCAAAGCCAAATACAGCAGGAACTGCCCTGGTTCTAGAACACCTGCATCAACCAGTTCCTCAAACGTACGCAGTTTCCCCTCTGACACCACATCGCCCCACATTGTGTACCCGCATCGATCCATTGTCCAATCGGATAAGCCAGTTTCGGACGCCTACAGAGCAGGGGGACACATAACGGCAGACCCGGGGCATAGGGCACCACCCCTCTTGCCTCTATTAATGTACTTCTTCCGGCACCAGACTGCCACTTTCAGCAGTATGTTTGGGATATTCTGAAAAGAGGGTTAGTTCAATAACCTTTCCAGCAATGGTTTACCCCTAAGATCAAAGCCTAATAGTTCCCACTTGGGGTTTGTAGTGTTCCTTAGCCATCGTAATGGCCACTAAAGCAGGGCAGAGGCATAATACAGCTCACAGTTGGGCACCACCAGATCCCCATCCTCCAACGCGACATATAAAGTGGTTATCTTATCCCCAAATCAAGGAGGCTAATAGTCGTTGCAGATCCCTGAAGAATGACGACCTCTGCACCACCGGTAGTGCAGCATAGAAAGTAAAGGAGTCTGGGGGAAGAATCAGCATTTTTAGGTCTCGCCTGTCGATGCGCATGCGCATCGAGCTTGCGAGCCTATTGCGGCTTAAACAAGCTTTAACTAAGAAGCAAGGAATCGTGGCGATTCCTTGCAGTGCCCGTGACTTTTAAGCTCAATGCGCATGTGCATTGAGCTTAAAAGCGCGTGCACATGCCCCCAGCCGCCTGGATGTCTTTTCCCTCAGCCGCACTCCTCCCACACCCCCGCTCCGCCCCCTCCCCTGTCTGCCGTGTCGCATTTCTTCAGGGCACTTTCTCCACGGCCGCCAGGCCACATCAAAGGCTTCCCCAGCACTGCCCCACCCATCAATCACCATCCCACTGCCACCCCCCTCCCTCTCCATATGGTGCGCTCTGCCTCAGGCCTCTCTAACTCGGCCCCCTCCTCTGCCCGTCGTGTCGCATTTCTCCTCCCCCCTCCCCTTCTCTTCCTTACCTCCGTCTTGCTTATTTTAAACATTTGCACGACTTCAGTGTTTGCCTTCCTCTCGTCGCAATTTGTTTTGAACAGTAATTGCCGATGAAGTGCCTCAAATCAAGTTTGCTTTTCTCTTGTTTTTTTTTATCACGTCTTTCCGCATCTCAGCTTGCTGCCCCCTCCCCAATCTCTCTCCCAGCACCCCCCCCCTCAAGCCCCCTCCCCTGCCCGCCGTGTCGCATTTCTTTTCTCCTCTTTGCCGCTCTCCCTGCTCCGCCCCCTGTACCCGCCCCCTCCCCACTCTCTCTCCCAGCACACCTCCCCCTCCAGCCCCCTCCCCTGCCCGCCGTGTCGCATTTCTTTTCTCCTCTCCTCATGTTTACAACATGGTATGTTTCCCCTATCAGTGCTGGGGGGGCTAGGGTGGCACCCCTGTGTCCCAAGTGTTCTCTGTCGGGAGCCTGCATGTTTCTCCCCACTCGGTGGCATGCACGGATGCACCCAGCTCGCCTGCCTGCAGTGTGAGTGGAGGCCATTAATAATCCCGGGGCGTGCACCCATTGCACTCAGCGATGACTTCATTCCCAGGGCCACCCGGTCGATGGCAGATGCACGCACTGCATTTCAATGCGCACCACTGGAAGGCAGCCCTCGAGCATGAGCACACCCCGACCTGACCGCATGCAGACGCCAAACCCAACTACCCCCAAAGCAGAGAATGCACTCCCAATATCCACCGGCCACTTTTCCTTCTTACGTTATTATGCATACAACGGTGCATGTTCTGAATGTAGGTTTGCAGGATTGTTTCTGAGGCATGGTTAGCAGTGCATTATTTGTTGGAAATGTTGTGGCGGTTTCTGTCTGGTAACTTTGCATCCAACAACTTACTAATGCAATAGGTCTTGCATTTGCGAGAGTTAAACCTATTGGTATTGTAATTGACAATGCCTTTTATTTACGTTTTAAAAACCAACACAAATAAAAGGCAGTGCCATTTACAATGCCAATGGCTCAAACTCTAACAACTGCGAGACCTATTGGCTATGCCAATGCTTGTTGCTATTGACACTCTGCCTATGGGAGACAGACACAACTCTGTCCAAAAGGGTAATGTCTGTTGTATCAATGTTAAAGCTTTCCCCCACATTACCCTCTATGACGTGTGTTCCATATGATATATCTGTTTCCCTAAGTATTTAATGGTGTCATACTGCCAAGGCAAGGAGTCAGTTTCTTGTGGTCCTCATGGAGGAATCCCATGTCTATTACTAAATTAACCAGTTTTGGTTCCAGGGAGGCTTTAAGACTACTAACAACGGTCAGTAGTTCCACAACTTTCTCCACATGATCTTATAGGAGATGCTCCATTGATGTTTTGGTGGTGGCTGCCCGTGATCCACTGCGGGGCGCAGCGTCATCTACGGTCCTTCCCTACCTTTACTGGTCTTCACTTTGGCCATGGTGATGGTCGCCTGGTGCCAGGCAGTGCTCTGCGGGGCATATGCATGTCCGTGTCCCTTATGCATTGCCCACAGCCCTGAGCAGTACCTCGGATCTCAGGCTTCGGGATTCCTGTGCTTTCCACGTGTGTCCACCTCCTCCCCCCCTGCCCCCCCCCAATCCCCCCCCCCCCCCCCCCCCCCCGGGATTCTGGATGTCGCTGGCTGCAGGACAAGACAATTTTTGGCGCAGGATCTCTGGAAACTGCATACGGGCTGGGACCAAGTCACTTGTTCTCTGCAGTCTCCTCTGCTGGGCATCTTCTTTTGCACTTTTTCTTCTTAGGTTGCAGGAATCTGCTTTCTTGGTTCAGGGTCCCCCCTAAATACTGTATTTAGGGGGCGTTTTAGGGGTCTCAAGGTCAGTAGCCAATGGGCTACTGATCTTAGGGTTACTACACCCTTGGTGTGCTCACCCCACGTGGGGGAGTGAGCACAATCCCTAATCCTGATTGGGAAGTGCCTGCCATCTGCAAGATGGCGGGCACTGAAGAGTGGGCTGCACCTCGCCTCCTCCACCTGAGTGGTGGAGTTGGCAGAGGTGGGCACACCTTTTGGGCTAGCTAGTTTTTCCCGCCTGTCTTCCCGCCGAAAAAGAGGGGCGACAGGAAGGGGGCCTGCTCCTGATAGCAGGAGAGGCCAGGGGTTGCATTACAAAGGCTGCCAGGCCTTTGAAGCTCCCCTGCCACAGATGGCTCTTTCTGGCCTGGGGGAGGTGTGAGCACCTCTGCCCAGGAAAGGCTTTGTTTCTGGGCTCAGGGAGCGAAGGCTGGCACCCTAGGGGTCCAGAAACATGTCTCGTGGTGGCAGGCTGTGTTGTACCAGTCAGGGAACCCACCAGAGGCTGGACGTTTTTCAGGGGGCATCTCTAAGATGTCCTCTGTGTGCATTTTTCATTAAATCCCACACTGGTATCAGTGTGAATTTAATGTGCTGAGAAGTTTGATACCAAACTTCTCGGTTTTCAGTGAAGCCATTTTGATTGTGTGGAGTTTGTAATGACAAGCTCCCAGCACCATATACTCTTAATGGCAACACTGCACTTACAATGTCTAAGAATGGACTTAGACTAGTCACTGTAGGGGTACAGGGATCATGCACCCGTACCCTCACCACTGGCATAGGGCACCCAGCTAGAGAGGTGACTGATCTATGCCAGGGCAGTGGGTTGTAGGCATGGCACACATGGATGTGTGCCATGTCGACTCTTCACTTTGTTCTGCACCAAAACACGGTCTATTGAGGCATTCGGGAGCTCCTTGGACCAATTGCAGATCGGCCCTCATCATCGAGTTGTCCGTTCTTTATTTTTAGTACCATTGCGATAGCCATTTCAGCTTGGCCACACGTTGACCACATTTATTATTTATTTATTTATTTATTTTATTTTTGACATTTGTAGAGCGCAGCGAATACCCGCAGGCGTCTCGGCGCTAATTCGTGCTTATGGCGTTCAGATCTGTGGTCTCTGTGAATCTTATGGCCGGTTGTGTTCGCATTATGTTATACTAATTACCTCCCTGGCTTGTGCTGTACCCGGAGCTCCTCTACCGACAGGGAAGTTATACGTCCAATATGGCGTCTGTTTTTGTGCCCATGGCTGACTGTGTGGATCAGCACCACTCGTTGATTTGGGAGCACCCGCACAAGGTGTTTGCAACTTAGCTCCCTATTTATTCACGCATGTGCGGCTTTTGATTTACTGATAACCTCGGAAGCAGACAGGCCCCCGGCTGCAACTCTCGAGAAGGACTTACCAGGTATGCATATTTCGAGAGGAGTGATATTGGACCTAAAATTTCTGCCATATACTGTTCTGCTTTTTAGGTCTCGCCTAGACGAAAGCAAAGCGAAGCTTTGCTGTCTAGGGCGAGACGACTTATGTTGTTACTTCTGGGGGAATGAGGACAGCAATGTTGCACGTGCTTTCTCTTTCCGAGATTGTACCTCGTGAGCGCGCACGTCGTCACTCACGCATGCGCACAAAGAAAGCCATACACACTGCATATACACACACGCACCCCCCCTTAATCAGACACACAGCGCACACAGACAGACAGACGCACGCACAAACACACTCAAACAGACACACGCGCATACACCCCACCCCCACTCACCCCTCCTCTCACTCAACACACTCACCTGTTCTGGCGGTGCTCGGCGGCGGATCTGCATCTCGGGCGGCGGTAGCGCTTTGCGGGGCTCTCTCACCACATGAGAGCCCCGCCTTCCCCATGCGCCCGGCCGTTCTTCACCCGGTCCCCCATCTCGGGACCGGGACTCAATGCGGAGCCTTCGTGGCTCCTCGGGCAGCTCTCTCTGTCTCTCGCCGCGATAGGGCGGGACTTCCGGTTGGGGCCGCGCTGTGATTGGCCGGGTCGTCGCAGGCAGCGCGGCGGCCCGGCGGGGACTTGTTTTAAAAGCACTCGTTTTCGATGCGTCATCACCATTGCCATGATTTTTTTCTCGTCACAAAAGGCCCTGCACAGAATGAATGGTTAACCGATGGCTGTAAACACACGGATACACAACAGGCAGAAAAACACGTGTCAGGAAAAAGCAAGAATAAAAGACCAAACATGCAACTAATGCTGCTGAATACCTGATGCTGTCAAGCTCTGAAAGCGCTAGGCAAACAACCCTAGTTTTAACTGCACCGTGGCTCCCCCCTGTCACTATTGTTGTGATAGAACACATAGGAGCTTTCAGCTTTTGTTAAAGACCTGCAGATCATTACAAAAGCGTGCAACGAGATGAATGATCATTGTCCCCCAGTTTAAAAATCACTTGAGGCCTGCACCCCAAATTAATTCAGAAAGCGGTGATGTACGAGATGAAGCTACAAGCCGATGCTCACAGGAGCTTTATCAGTTAAAAAAAAAGCTACAGAAGTACTGATTTTCATGAGGTATGTGAAAAAAATCAGATCAGGTTACTCCACAATGAGAACTAAAAGTTAATGCAGAGCACTGACCATCCCCTGGACATGTGTCACCATCAGAAGTTGTAAGAATTGTCTTTAAACCATTTCATAGAAAGTACAAAAGGATATTCTGATATCTTCAGATGTCTCTTCTTCAGTGGGATATGCGTGAGGTTAGTGTTCTGTGTCTTGGTGAAGGAAGAGTGTTCCATGGAGTTCTCTGCCGACCCACTGACAGATTCAGATGGGTCCTTGGCTCAAATGATTCTAGATCTCTGGTCCTGGCTTTGCCATTACTGCTTGTTCTAATATAGAATGAGCACGTTCAGATACAGCCAGATCTGTTCCTGTGAATGCTTGTACCTGATTCTTTGTGTGGACCTGCTCATTGCAAGGGTCTCCTGCACTCTTTTGAAAAGGAATCTAACCCCGTAACGAAGGCACGAGTAGAAACAGAGTACCACCGAGGAACAAACACCTTCTAGGTGCAATTATTTCAAGGGAAAGCTCTGAATATAGCATTGTTTTAGGAGTCTACAACCAGCGGCTCTCAAAGCTGTTCAGCAGTGAGAGACCAGCATTGCCCAGTCTGGTGATCCTTGGAGTAATCTGCTGATAAGCTCTAAAAGAAATATGCCTTCATGGGGCTAGTATGAAGACAGAGACTGTCGATCTTTGCCAAAGTGCATTTTGTACATACATTTGATTTAATTTTGTTTATTGTTTCGGGTGTTGAAGTTCACAGAGCTAAGCCAATATTTGAGATTTGCTGAAAGGAAAGAATGCAAGCCGTTAGTGCATCAGTACAGGAAGAGGTGATCATGTAACCTACTGTAAATGGGCTACTGTGTGAGGGGAGAGCACATTAGAATAAGGAGCAAGCAAAGGCAGCAGGAGATGCCACTAACATTGTGAACAGTTCCCTGACTGCCGTCATGGTACCAGATTTACTTTAAAAAAGTCTGGAGTGATGTCACGGCTAAAGAAAACATTATTGACTCCTGCTTCTCTTAATAATGTTCTGGCTATCATTTGGCTTCCATGGTTGTCACGGGTTTTAGAAACACTGTGCATCCAACTGCAAATTGTCTTTGAGGGACTTGAGATATGGGACTCTTATCATGAGGGAATTTGCCTCAACATGGCACTGAAACTTCCCTCGTGATGATAAGGATGAGCTACTATTGGCTGCGGATTAGCAAAACCTGTACCTGCTGTTTCAGAAATCAGCTCACTCTGCATTGCTATTAAATTTTGATATTGGAAAATCTACTTCAGTTTCAACACTTCGAAGGTTTTAAAGCCCATACCTCTGTGGACCAAGATCGTTCAGTCTTTGGGACCACTGGCTTGAAATTAAATACAGACAAGACAGAAGGAATGGTGCTGGGTCCTCAAAGTAATTCGTAATCACCTGCTGTCTGTCCTTGTCCCCATAAAGTTCTTTCAATCAGCTATAACAAGCATTTGCAATGCAATAGGTCTCTCATTTATGCAAGTTTGAGCTATTGGCATTGTAAATTACAATGCCTGTCATTTATGTTTTAAACACCAAAACATAAATAAAAGGCCTTGTCATTTACAATGCTAATAGCTCAAACTTGCATAAATGCGAGACCTATTGCATTGCAAATGCTTGTATTATATGTCATTCTCTGTCGCTTCTCTCTTTTTCCCAGCCTTGATAGTCATTAACCAGAGAAGCCTCTTCCTCGATCGACCCTCAATTAACCCCAATGCTTTTTCTCTTTGGGGCTACATACTTTTTAATAAAGCATTACGTAAGTAATACCATCGTGATTCTACGCATTCTACTTCTCGCTAGATCCACTGCATTAGCTGCGAAGTGGAAAGATTGCATAACTTTAACTGTAGGCTTTTAGCTTTGATGCTTAATTCCTTCACTTTTGTCTCTCGTCGTTCGGGTTTTTCCTCTGCCCTTGGTGATTGACACACATGCTTTCCTATGACTTAATATCTGAAGACTCCCATGTTGTCCATAATTTATCGACATATCATGGAGCTGGAGTAAGTCCCTTCCTTATCTTTGTACTGCTTTTAAGTGTCGTATCAGTGTTGTTTATAAATTGTTAGAATCCTTTTTCATAGGATCTTTATTCTTATAGCATATTTGTCTATGTAATCTAGCCTAGAGACTGTCTTTATTTAATAACTACTTTGTCGGGATAGCTAGTGCTTGGGCTGTTCACCATCTGGGAATGTATGTCCCCACTATAATAGACCCACCAGCGAGGCAGTGAATTGTTTTAAACCTTTTTTGACCCTGTACTCTTGAGACTTACTATGCGTGTTTTGCCTTTCCAGCGGGTCTTATCTGCATTTTAGTGCACTTTTGAACTTTTTGAGGTCAGTTTGATGTATGACTGAGTCTTTTGACTTCTTCTTGCGAGCCCGCTCTATTCAAGTAGGTTTACCTGTGGGATTTTTATATCTGTTTGGTCTTCACCACCCGGGACATTTTGTCATTTATTTTCTTCTAGTAGTATCAGAAATTGTTACTTTGTGGATGTGGCTCCAGTTTATTCTCTTCTTTTTTATTTATGTGGGTTCATGGTTGCTTGTCTGTAATCTCTCCCAGACTAAAGATTCTGCTATCTTTCTTTCATTCTTTGACGTCTTCTTTAGCAGGCTGCTTTGATGGCACATGCATTTTCGTGGTTTTTTTTCATGTTCAACATAGCTTCGAGATACATGGATTCTTGTCTGTATATTTATCAATTTTTTTTTCATTATTGTCCACAGATTTTGTTTTATGATAAATTGTGATAAGGAGCCCCCGACACCACTGTGTATAAATATATTTGAGAAACCTTGGATGTGATTAGACCCCTTAATGAATTGTACTGCCTGCGCCCTGACGAAGGAACTGTTGGTTAAGTCCACTCCGAAACGCGCGTCGGCGCTTTCTGTTTTTTTGTTGCTGTACATTGATGTTTTGAAACATTCATAGTGTGATTTTTTGACAATTGGTGGTCTGAAAAATATTTGTGTGATTTATGTAATTATTGTTTGTTGGATGTATTCTTCTTTTTTCTTTATTTGAGGTATGGCTGGTGTTTTTGGTGTGTTTGTGAGTTGTGGTGTTGCTATGTCTGTGAATATTTTGTATTATGTCATGGTGGGGCTGCTTTAGTGATCATGTATAGGATTGATCAGATTTGTTATAATTGAATTTATATATAAAAAATGTTAAAAAGCTACTTTTTGATAAAATAAATCAACAAAAGAATTTTCTCTGTGGGACAATGATGTCATTCTTATTTCTGGATGTATTACCTATCGATTAAGTAAATTGACTGGGGGGGGGGGTTGTTGTTATTGCACAGTGCCCTGGGTACCTGTGGTACCATTTACCAGGGGCTGACCTGTGGCCAGAGATGCCAATTGGATTAGTTTTGGGGAAAGAACATGCGCCCTGGGAACCTGATTGGCAGAGACCCAGGGTACATCAAGTGAAAATGCATCAGTAGTCTGGCGAAAAGTGGGGGGGTTACTGCAACAGAAACCCACTTTTCTATAGTGCGTTACTCTGGAACCCATGAAGGATTAGTGGTGAATTAGTATAGTGACATGTGAAAGGAATTTAAGTGGTTTATATGTTAGTCAGTTATTTGGATTGAGAAGGATAGTGGAGGGATAGACGAGGTAAAAAAAATTGCATTTATGTAGCGCTTGCTAACCCTGACAGGGTGTTGAAGCACTTTTTCGGTGAGTAGCATGATACTGCTGAACCCATAAAAGATTAGTGGTGAATTAGTATAGTGAATTATGAAAGTGATATGAGTGGTGGATAGGTTAGTCAGTTATTTGGATTAATAAGGATAGTGGAGGGATAGAAGAGGGGGAAAGCTTTGCATTTATATAGCCCTTGCTACCCTGATGAGGTGTTGAAGCGCTTTTTCGGCAAGTAGTATGCTACTCTGGAACCCATAAAGGATTAGTGGTTAGTTAGTATAGTGAAATATGAAATTAATTTGAGTGGTGGACATGTTAGTCTGTTATTTGGATTGAAAAAGATTGTGGAGGGATAGAAGAGGGAAGGATTTAGAATTTTGTTTTTTATATTTTTTAAATTATTTGGAGCTCATAGCAGTAGGAGGAGTCTTTGGATGAGTAAAAGGGAGGTGTAGGGGGAAGAGTCAGATGGAAGGGTTTAGATAGGCTGTTTGGGAGATCTGAATAGTAAAGTGGTATGCGATGATGCAAGGAGTGGTAGAGTAGGGACCTATGAAGCCATCCCAGGCGTGTAGGAACTGTCTTGGTTCCCCAGTGAGTCAGAACGTTTTGGACCGCCACCCCTAAGGCGAGTGCCATCTGTTTACCCCTACGGGATTTAAGCGGAAAAGTGAAGGCATTAGAGAGGTCCAGAAGAACATAGGCTGGGAATCTGGGGATCTGGGTGTCAAAGTGGGAGTCTATGTTGTCAAGGATCTGCTGCCAATATGCCCCGAGAGAGGGACACTCCCACAGTAGATGGGTAAGGGTGCCGAATGAACCTTATGCTCGCCAGGGCTGCGGGCTGCGGGCTGCGGGAAGGGTTACCTCTATGAAGCCGCACAGGAGTTAGGTACCGATAAGTGGCCACTTTAGTGGCAGTCTCAATGGATGCAATGTTACGCGCTGTGCGTCGGGCCCTATAATAAATGTCCATCCATTCTTTCTGTGTCAGGGCCCTACCCAACTCCCCCTCCCATCGAAGTTGTCCAGGAGTCTTCCCAGCATCAGGGGCACTTCTGGTAAATTTATATAAGTCAGATGTCAATCATGTGTCGCTATGTCGTTTTAGCAGCCACTTCTCAAACGGGGAAAGAGGTCTCTCCGCACCCTCCCGCACGTCACCGTGTAGAACCCAGTGTCGGATCTCTAAGTATTGATAACCCTCCGTCTCCGGAATGCCATAAACTTTCCGAAGGTCAGGAAAAGAACGGGGTCCCGAAAGAGCAAAAAGATGACCTATGGAGCGACATACTTCTTTGGTCCAGTGGTGAAACCTCCTACGGTCGAGGCCCGGTGTAAAGTCAGGGCTTTGTGCTATAGGTGTTATCGGGGATGGGAGTGTCGTAAGCCCTACCCTGTCCCAGGCCAAGAGGATAGGACGAGTCACCTCTGAGAGATACAAGTTGCGAGGTCGCCCTGCGCGCGCGAGAAAGGGGACTCACCATAGAGGCTGGCCAGCAAGTGACCTGTCCATGAACAACCAGTGTTTCTCAGATTTCGGGCATGACCACTCCACCAGTGCTCTCATTTGGGCCGCCCGCCAATAAGCTAAAAGGTCAGGGACGCCCAAGCCCCTCTCCACTGGGTCTCTATAGATAAGTTCCTGGTGCATCCAAGCCCACTTATCCCGCCAGACAAAGCGTTCTATATCTTGTTGCATCGAACGTATGACTCCAGTTGGTGGCACCAGTGGAAGCGTATGAAACAGGTAGAGAATTTGGGGCGGTATCACAATTTTCACTGCCGCTATGCGGCCCAACCATGATAGAGAATGTGGTCTCCACTTCCTATGGGAAGCACAGACTTGTCTCAGGATTGCTGTGTAGTTTGACATTTTGATGTCTGTAATAGTGGCGGAGACTTGCAGTCCTAGATAGGAAATGGAGTCGCAGGTCAACTGAATCGGGTAAGAACGCTGTGACATCCCCCGCATCTCCTACCCCAAGAACAGATCTAAGGCCTGTGACGTGTGCACGTTAATCCTGAAGCCAGAGGCAAGGGAGAACCTGTCCAGTTCGGCCAATAAAGAGGGTAAGGATTCCCTAGGGAGCTCTAATGTAGCCACCACATCATCTGCATCTATAAGCAGAGCTTGTGCTCTACCTCCCCCGAAGCGCACCCCTTTAATTCCGGGATCATCTCTGACCCTTTGGGCCACGGTTTCCATATAGAGGGCGAACAGGAGCAGCGACAGCGGGCATACCTGCCATGTCCCTCTGCAGATAGAAATGGCAGAGAAAGACGTCCCATTCACCCGCACATGGCCGTGGGGTTAGCGTAGCTACTAAAGACCCAGCCGATGTAACGGCTCGAAGGCCGAAGTGGGCCAGGGTCGTCCGGAGATATGGCCAGTGGACCCGGTCGAACAGGGTCGCCCAGAGATACGGCCAGTGGACTCGGTCAACCGCCTTTTCAGCGTCAACAGAGAGAATCCTGCGTTCCGCAGGAAAGTGCTCCAATCTGTCCACTAGATGAGTAAGCCGTTTGGTATTGTCGGAGCACTGGCGTCCAGGGATAAACCCGGACTGATCTGGGTCAATAAGCCCGGGGAGGTGTCGAGAGAGTCTGCTCACCAGTATACCTGTAAAGATCTTCAAGTCAACGTTGAGAAGGGATATAGGGTGAAAGGATCCACAGAGGCGCTTATCCTTACGCGGTTTAGGTATCACCGCTTCTAGCATGGTGGGCCGGAGGGATGAAGCCGGGTTAGACCCGATCGAATTAAAAACCCGTACTAGAAGTGGGGCCACCACTGCGCAGAACTTTTTATAAATCCCGTCTGGACCCCGGTGATTTATTGAGTTTCAAACAGGAGATTGGGGCCTCAAGCTCTTAGAGGTATTAGAAGAGAACATCTGATGTGGCAAGGCCCTGGAACTCAGCATGTGTGTATCCGTGGTTAACAGATGTGTTTCTCGAAGCAGGCAGATATGGGCATCCTACTGTTCACAAGACAGCCCTACATTTGGTGGGGTTATTCAGCCCTTTCACGTTAAGGGACAGGACATTAATGTTAGAGAGCATAAGGAAAAGTCCTGAGTGTGTTGTAGCGGAGAGCCCCCAGCCAGTGCAAACGGAAGAGAGTCGTCAGTAAGAAGTAACAACCTCCCTGCGAAGTTAGGAGAAGGAGGAGAGAAACCAAAAACCCACAACCAAAATACTAACCACATAGAACATTTACTTGCAAAGTCCACAAGTGTCCCGGGCAATTGCCCTGTGGGGAGGCGTGAGATGGATAGCAGGAACTCCCCGCCGCCCCCTCCCCGCACAGGGCCCAATCAAATACTTCAAAATGGTTCCCAGAAAGATTGCAAATGACATCGCCTTGACCAATATGTTTCAGTCTGCAGTGTTCGAGTCTTCTGACAGGGATTGCAGGACAGCCGTGCGTTCTTTCGCGATGGTCTCTGAGTCTGGACGTAGACCCAACTGAGAGTTCCCAACTCGTTGCCATCGTGTGGGGTCAGTTCGATGCCCTGATGAAACATCCCACTCTGGTGTAGTGCGGTCGTCCTCTGGAAGGCAGAGAAGCGACGTAGCCTCCTGAAGGGAGCAAACCTAACGAAGCTTGCCCTCCCATTTAAAAATGAGTCTGAACGGGTGGCCCCAGGAGTAGGAGATATACTTAGAGCGCAGGAACTCAGTAACTGGACGGACATCCTGCCTTTTCTACAACGTAGATGTCGCCAGATCTTGAAAGAGAAGAGGCCTGCTGGAGCGGAATTCAATGGGATGTTTAGCCCGTGCCTCACGTAAGATTGGCTCCTTAAGTTTGTGCACACATGTCAAAATGTCTGGAGGGGGGCGGTCGCTGGCATCTTATGTCCCACCCGATCGAGTTTAATCTTTAGTTCTGGGGATCCCCCTAGGATGTGGCGAAAAAGATCCACAACAAAAGCCTCGATATACTGAGCTTCCGTCCCCTGTGGCACCGCACGAATCCTAATGTTGTTCCGGCTGGAACGGTTCTCAAGATCCTCTGCGTGGGCTTGAAGATCTAAGTGTTGGTCTCTAAGGCGCAGGACCTCTTGGTGAAGTTGGGATACTTCTATGTCTCTGACTGTCGTCCCCTACTGAGTCGATGTCTCTGCTCATCTCCCGGATCTCCGCAGTCAAGTCCTTCTTCATGATGTGGAATTCCCTAGTGAGATCTGCAAAGAGGGATTCCAGGACACTGTGCGTAACTGGCCCATCCGAGTCCTCCGAGCCTCGTCCCGCCGAAGGTTCATTCTGCGTCGTGGTTGTCTCAGCACCTCCAGCCCCGGCCTTGAGTAGAAGGTCCTTAATCGAACTATCTTTGCGAAACTTGTTGGTGGCCATCTTTAGACAGGCGTCCCACTCGCCGTCTGTTAAGAAGCGACGAGGTGTCTGATGAGGTCCCACACCCCAGTTGCCGACGAATCTCCCTTCTGGGTAACTCCCCTGGTTCTCGCCACAAGGCACGCTCTATAGATCCAGGAACCGGTGTCTCAGTGGCCAAGTAATTGTGTCAGGTCCCCCGGTCAGGCGACCCGGCCAAATGGCGCTGTCGTATCCGTGCAGAAGGCCAACTCCAGCCCCATTGCGGAAGTCCAATGGAGGTCTCCGTAGCGACTCTCTCCAGCTGCAGATCCCCGCCGCTGCGGCTGCAATGGTGAATGCGTTGGTCTGCTTGCAATCGGCCCTCCCAGCCACACTTCCCTCTCTGGGGTGCAGGGGTCTCAGTCAGCACAGCAGCTCCAGACAGGGCCTCACTCCTGCACCCCGTTCTGTGCGGTAAGGAACCCGCCGGCAACGAGACACCAGTCAGGAAGGCGGGCATAACTGCGGGCCCGCCGCCTAGCGGCCTGTCTCTGAAAGCTCTCTGGCCCAGGCTCGGTGCTAGCTGCCTCTGTATCACCCTACGGGGCCGGAGGGAGGGACCGCAGTGTCAAGGGAGTGCCCTGTAGCTCGTTGACGCGGCGGGGAGGCTCACCTGCGAGGGTAGAAGCGATAGCTCCATCCACAGCCTTAAGTCTCTGCCGGCATATCTGCGCTGCCGCCGGGGCTGCGCACCAAGCACCTCCCGGTAATGGGACACAGGTCTCTTCAAACCGCCCCCCCACCCCGTATCCAGCACCAACACTCGGGGGTGTGGGGGTGAATCTCCGGCTGAATCTGTCCCGGGATACCCCCACTCTCACACTCCTCCCTCCCCGGACACGAGGTAGGCTGTGGGACACGCCTGGGCGGGCACGAGCCGTTCTCCGATCTCCAGATGAAAGAGCCGGTTTCGGGCCGGATTCAGGGCAGCGGCACTTCAGCGGGTACCGGACCCAAACGGAGTCCGAGGCAGTGTCTGGGAAAACGCTGGATGCTGCTATGCAGATTGGGCCCAGGCCAGCGGTCCGAGCGACGAGCAGGCACGTTCTATTTGGCTGCCATCTTGGCCTCGCCCATATTGGTTTACTTTTGAAGCTATCGCGTCACCTGTGCTTTATTAGCTTACGATGTTGAAAGCTAAAGCACAGGTGCCACAAAGGTCTCGCATTTGCTAGAGTTTGAGCTATTGGCAGTGCAATTGGCAATTCCTTTTATTTATGGGTTCACAAAACTAGCAAGCGGTGTTTAGGCACTGCTTGCAGGTTTTGGAAACACATAAATATAAGGCAATATCATTTACAATGTCAATAGCTCAGACTCTAGCAAATGCAAGACCTATTGCATTGCAAATGCTTGTTTCAGGTTTTTGCACTATGCACTTAGAAGGGAGTTGTGCCCTTTGTCAGGCTTGAGCGCGCTTTCACGCTTATGGTAGATGGAGACGAGAAAGGTCTGCTGAGGGGGTGAGGGTGAATACAGGCCGGTATGTTTCACAGGGTTTGTCTGCTGTATACCAGACAGCTATTCTATGTTTCTTATAATTGCAAGTCTACAGACCTTTAGGTGGCATTTGTACAAATCAGGAATAATACGATGTCAATGACACTGGGGAAATGGCAACGCTCAGACAAGGGTGAAGCAGCGACTGCCCTGCAAAAATATAAAGTAGTCCATTGAATAAGGTCAGGAAGCCTCTGCTTCAGTGAAAAATCAGCGTTTAATTTTGGATGAGAGCAAATATCACGTCCTCGTAAAAACAAGCATTAGGAATGCATTAGGGCTCGGGTTTGTTTTAAGTTAGAGATAATGGCATTGTAAATGGCAATGTGTTTTAGGCACTCTGCACTACCACTCTGCACTCTCAATCTGCACTACCACTCTGCACTACCACTCTGCACTACCACTCTGCACTCTGCACTACCACTCTGCACTCTGCACTACCACTCTGCACTCTGCACTACCACTCTGCACTCTGCACTACCACTCTGCACTACCACTCTGCACTCTGCACTACCACTCTGCACTGCCACTCTGCACTCTGCACTACCACTCTGCACTCTCACTCTGCACTAGCACTCTGCACTACCACTCTGCACTACCACTCTGCACTACCACTCTGCACTACCACTCTGCACTACCACTCTGCACTACCACTCTGCACTACCACTCTGCACTACCACTCTGCACTACCACTCTGCACTACCACTCTGCACTCTGCACTACCACTCTGCACTACCACTCTGCACTCTGCACTACCACTCTGCACTTTGCACTACCACTCTGCACTACCACTCTGCACTCTGCACTCTCAATCTGCACTCTGCACTACCAATCTGCACTACCAATCTGCACTCTGCACTCTGCACTACCACTACCACTCTGCACTACCACTCTGCACTCTGTACTACCACTCTGCACTCTGTACTACCACTCTGCACTACCACTCTGCACTCTGCACTACCACTCTGCACTACCACTCTGCACTCTCAATCTGCACTCTGCACTACCACTCTGCACTCTGCACTACCACTCTGCACTCTGCACTACCACTCTGCACTCTGCACTACCACTCTGCACTCTGTACTACCACTCTGCACTTTGCACTACCACTCTGCACTCTGCACTACCACTCTGCACTACCACTCTGCACTCTGTACTACCACTCTGCACTCTGCACTACCACTCTGCACTACCACTCTGCACTCTGCACTACCACTCTGCACTTTGCACTACCACTCTGCACTACCACTCTGCACTCTCAATCTGCACTCTGCACTACCTATCTGCACTCTGCACTACCACTCTGCACTCTGCACTACCACTCTGCACTCTGCACTACCACTCTGCACTCTGCACTACCACTCTGCACTCTGTACTACCACTCTGCACTTTGCCACACTTTACTGCCCCGATTAAACATGTTCAGCAACCTTCCTCTCATTAGGCCTGGCTGTCTCTGTAAATTTTTCTCAACCTCTACAGTACTACGAAAAATCTGGCCTCCCACAGTCTATGGCTCCGATGAAGTACCTCTGCTAGGCACCTACATGTTGCATGAGGCAAGGGTGACCTATGTCCTTTTGTGGGCCGAAAGCTAGAGACCCTTTCCCTGTAACTTGTGACTTGGCCATTAGCAATAAAGCTCCAATTGCGAGGCCGTGTTTACACGACGAAGCAACGTACAATGAGGAAAAGCATTACACCGAGTTCAGCCACCGGCCCTGATTTTTACCAGGACCCCACTAGGACGTGAAAGTGTTGATAGCAAGTATGTTGAAATAAGCCCGAAGGTCTGCCAACTGTAAATGACCATGGAATGCAAGCCTGTTCAGATACTTGGGCGGACTTTTCTGCCCACCGTGCCCACTGCGAAGTGTTATTGATGGAAGGCCGTCAGCAGAAGATCTTGAAATTTTAAGCTGTAATACCCGTTTAGATGTAACAACGCCACCCAGGCGCGGTGTCCGGCAAACAGACCAACTCCTTACAGCGCGTCTGATTGCTGCGAGACTACTGAAGGGCACACCCTGGCCCTGGCCGCCCCACGCAACCAACTGCAATTAAAACTTTTTGCGACAAACAGCGCGACACACAGTACTCCAAAATACCGCTTCTAAAACCCTGCCACCAAGGTCGGGAAAATTAAACAATAGCGTGGCATTTCGTAAGTCAAAGACGCCACTAGTAAGGATAGTTATGTCTCTTTCACTCCAAAGTCAGAACAGTAATAAGGCAGAATAAACAGATTGACAGAATAGTCCCAGTATCATCTCATCTAATACATGCCAAATAGACCCGATATAGAAGTCAATGGGTGAAATGCATTATCGTAGAACTTCCCTACATTCCCACTTCCTTTCCTACAATGTTGGCATGTATATTAACAGACATCCGGCAATCAAATGAGGGTGACTGTACCTCACCGCGTAAGAAAAGTCCAGGAGGTAACCGAAAGAACTTCGGGGCTTCGACCCATCACTGCTTTGTAACGGAAAGTACTTATATAATGCATAACTAGGAAGCAGGCATCAAACAGCGCTGCTATATTTCGGCGCGACTCAAAGATGAATTTGAAACCTATACCACGAAGCCACGCTCATACATATGGCCACGCTGTACCCCCATCGGGACAGCACCAAGACGTTGAAATGCATTATCCCGTTTAATTTTCCAACATCTCCCACTTTCCTTTCCTACAATGTTGGCATGTATGTTAACAGTCATCCGGCAATCAAATGAAGGTGACTACCTCACCGCCTAAGAAGAGGCAGGGAGATAACCGAACGAACTACGGGACTTCGGCCCATCACTACTTAGTAACGGAAAGGACTTGTATAACTCCTAACTAGGAAGCAGGCATCAAACCGCGCCTCTTTATTTCCGCGCGACCCCCGGCCGAATTCAAAACCTATACCACAAAACCACGCCCCCTCCATACGGCGCGCTCTCCCCCCATCTGGACAGCACAAAGACATTGCCGCCGCAGTCAGAATCGAAACCATACTGCGAAGCCACGCCCCCTCCACCCGGGCGCGCTCTCCACCCCTCGGGACAGCCACATTACATTACAGTTGTCAGAATTGAAACCCATTACCCATACCGTGAAGCCATGCCCCCTACACCCGGGTGCGCTTTCCACCCATCGGCACAGCAACAAAAGCACGGATAACAGCCTCATGTACCTCCATCAATGCAACACTCTCGCACCATCTGGATTGCATTACACGGGCACTCTGACAGCTCCTAATTAAGATTAATCACTCTGCCGTGCTCGTTCGCGCACAGAATATGCCAAATCGGGCACGCGTACATTACATACAGCCTATCACGTCAACGCTACTAAATACACAGCACAGCGAAGACGAATCACTACGCACATGCCAGAAAAAACTAAGGAATGTGCCAGCCGGAGCCCTTTCTGAATTCTTTTTCTTTTTGAACGCATAAGACCTCGGGAAGCTCCGCCCCCCACTTCGTGGAGGCGGAGGCCCGAGCCCTAATGACTGAACTCTACTTTCGTTTGGGGCATTTGGATGTGTTTACAGAGTACAGGAGCCTTCTGAAGTGGCCATGAAGTTAGGGCGTCCTTTTTACTCTATTTAAAGCACTGAAACATAAGAGCTACAATTAGTTCCTGGGCCAGTTGTTGCATATGTGAAAAATAAAACTCCGGAAGTGTGGACTTGGGTGCTGTGGCCTTCATAGTACGCCCCAACTGAAGTCGGTGGCATCTGTGTGAATCACAGCGCCTCACAAAAAACGGGGCTATTCTTCGAGAGCTTTTCGTTCCTTGGTATGCTTTGTAGTACACAAATCGTATTTAATACGTTGTGACACGTCTCCTCTTGTTCATACCAGTCTTTGCCGCCCTCCCTATGAAGCCACCCAGAAGACAGTGGAACAACAGACACCTTAAAAAGTTATTCCCCGAAGTAATTTCATTTCTGTGTTATCGCCACCACAAACTTTAAAGGCCTCTTTCAGAGGATAGATGGGAAATCCTCTTGCCAAGCAGCATGTGGACTACAACCATTCATTTTAGGTTGGCTGGCCCTTTGGTTTTACTAACAAGCCCAAGACAGCTTCCCAGTTTTCAAAGACATTTAGAGGTGTGCTGGATAGAAAGTCGCTGTGGATTGTTGCTTCTCTTTGAATTCACTCTAACTCAAGGTTTGTGCCTTCTTAACACATAGCTGTTGTAGTATTATTATTTTTTCCTCCAAATATTTTTTTGTAATTTCATGATATCATAAAAAACATTACACATTCTGAAACTAGAGCAATACTACGTCAACAGTAACAAGGGGTAGCAAAAACGGACACTTGCTACCAAAATAATTATTAAAGCAAATTAGATACATTAGAATAGTAGCTTTGTATACCAGTAATGGAGGTATTATAAAAGGTTTAACGTTCACCATGCTATAAAAAATTCACTACAGTTTATTCCTAACTTAAGCATGATTTAAGGACATTTAGAATCCTCTGCTAAAAAATGTTTGTTTGAGCTAGCTCCTGAAACTTCTGTAACAAATTAGCGAATATCACCCACAAACTCTCACTATACTGAAATATTATTTTAAAGTTCTTACATGTATAAATAATAAAGAAAGGTTTGGAAATGACTGCATCAAGCATACGGACTTGTGATGTATTTAATCTACTTTTTATACCTGCTGAGGTCAATTCAGTTACGAGAGAATTGGAAGAATTTTGAGAATGTATTTCCCAGACCTTATTCCAAAAGCAAGCATAGGCAAAGCCAATAGTCTGCCTCGGCAGTTTTGGGCAATAACTATTTTTAAAACGTTTAAATTGCAAGTCTATACCACCACCTAAACGTGGTGCTATATGTGTGCAATAACATAATTTAATTTTAAACAGTTAATTGAACCGGCTGTATTACTAGTGATTTTTCAAATCAGAACCATTTTAATTGCCCCATGCATTCTATTCTTATTTGTGAAGGAGAGAAGAATAATATCCCACTAGCCCTCAGATCGCAGGCAGCTGCTGGTTAAAGTGCCACTTTAGCACGGTATCACAGCAAATTTAATTTGAGATAAAAATAGATCCCCATCTAATCGGGCACCTGAATTGGAGGCAAAATAAACAGCCAGTACTATTAGTTATATGAAAAGAAATACCATGAAAGAGCTCACTTTGAACCAGCTTTGCAACTATAAAGAAATAAACCATTTTAGGCTCATGTGAGTATTGTACACCAGCTTTGTGCAGTCAGTCAGAGTAAAGGGAGCCAATGGATAAAGTGGTCTGACCCACTGCCACATGCTGAATGGTGTGAGGGGCAGAGGCAAAATATTAATTCCAATTTAACAGACTAGGTGGTGAATGCTGTTTACCAAAATAGCCCCTGTCTCTATTAAATGTATGATTTTTATTAAAATAATAGTTTGGTAAACACCTAAAGCTGTCTCAAATGCCATACATGACTCATAATAAATAAGTGACTGAATATCATATGTTGCAATGTTCCAGGGGAATCTCCACAATGCCAAAACAAAGCACTGCAACACTTTTATATAGTCTTAAAGTCCACAGTCCATTGCCTAAAACTATTTTTTTGTTACAAAGAGGCGGGACCATTAGTTTATATGGTAGTATGTAACCCAACTTCCAGACATTTTCCCTCTACTTGAATTCTTGTAGTTCTATTCCATTTTTTGTTATTACAATCTTTGCTTGCCCCTTTAAATCTCATATCTTAGATTTGTATGCAATTTAGAAGCCACATAAACTCCTCCGGATGCTGCCCTCAACTTCTCAACTAAAGGTGGTAGATCAATCTCACTTCTTCTATTTCCTAAGAAACAAGTGATGCTATTTTCAGTCTGAAGAAAGTTTAAAATGCAAATGTAGGCACCTGTTTTTCCACACATTATATATCGACATTAGTCTAAATGTGTAATAGTGAGACTCTTCTTCTGCTCCATTCATCACATTAGGTAGCTTTCCCTTTAACTTTAAATTTAGAAATACCCCCAAAGAGACCAGTCTTTTCAATATTTCATCAGTGGTAAACATGATTTATCTACGAGTAAAATAGAATCTATTTTACCCTTCGTTATAGGATCATTTTTGATCACACTACAAAATCCTTAGTCATCTAGGTTTAACTAGGGTTCGTATAGCCATACACAAAAGAGCACCCAGCCTTATTTGATGTGAATGGAAAATGCGGAGTTAAATTTCTCCTATATCTCTAGAAGGCTTCAGTGTTGTTTTCCACTTTTCCACTTATTCTAAGGTGCATACCCTTCCATGAGAATGAAGGTGCAACCTAAACTGCAGCTTTGGAAAACATCTGCCCTTGGAAGAGGGAGAAGACTCAGTATATGTGCAGGGCAATTTGAATTGTGGCAGCGGAGGACCACTTTCCACAGTAGGATTGGCTAAATTATGCAACAGGAAAAGTGAGGTCAAATTATGAAAGGAAAATGCAGAACATTATACGGCAGTACTATTTCCCTATATTCTCATTTTTACACACTAGTACTATTGCCTTGGCAAAACGTGTCCTTGTTACTACTAATTTAACCTTGTATCGAGCAGTAGCAGTATGTAACTGAACTGCGGTCAATTCACCTATGCCACCAGTCTGTAGATGTGTATGGTTGGGTGTGCTGTAGGCTATTGTTTTCCTTTTGATTGGTTGATTTGATGCCTTCTGTTGATGTATCACAATCCAAGTAGGTAATGATTGTGCGATTTTGTTAGCGTCAGGGGGTGGTATAAATATGCCGGATGTATCAATTTGGTTGTAGGGCACATATTGGTGTGGTGCTCGACAGTGCTGTTCATTTGGCAACACTTGCCAAATGTATTGCTTTGTTGTTCTGTTCTGTGCCTGTGTGTAGATTCTATTTGTCTTAAACGTTTATTGATATTATACGTCAGCATTCTGAACATGCAAGTACATATAAATGAATGTGTGTCCTGATGTAACGTAACTGGCGCTATGTAAAGCGCTCTGATACCCGATTCGGTTCGGGTCTAGTTTGCGATATATTAAACTCTGCAAAAAAAAATAATATATATATATACATCAACAGATGAAGGTGGAGCATCTTCACATTTAGAATTTTTTCGGACTGTTAATGGTTCCTGCTTTTGAGCTACATTTATTCTTGCCTATCTGTATACCAACCTTTCAAAAATTGGCCCTCCATCATGTTGCTAGTCAATCCAATGTGTAGTTTTGCCTTGATAGGACTCAGGGCTGCCATTCAGTACTGCGTGCCTCTGTTTTTTTTTATTAGGCTTGTAGATCTAGTGCACAGGGTTTAATATCCAGTGCAGTCACTACAATGTAGCCTGTGTATAACATCGTTCACTCTATAACAGATGACCAGCAAGTGCCAGCGTCCTCAAAGCTGGACTTTGACCAATTATTGTGGAGTATACATAAATCACCCTATTCATATAGAATAAGGGATAGGATGTGACGTAACTGCCAGTTGCCCCATTTTGAACTAGGGATCCAGGTTCGAGTCTCTTCATCGGCTCAACTTCATGTGATTCTGGACAAATCACGTAATCTCCCCGGGCCTACAAAAAATGAATTTGTTCTTGTGCAATGTAACTGGTGCTCATGTACAGTGCTCCAATACCTTCGGTCGCTAGATAAAACTGATATGTGTGTGTGTGCGTGCGTGTGTGTGTGTGTGTGTGTGTGTGTGTATATATATATATATATCATCATTTAAAAGATGATCTAAGGTAATTAAGGTGTGCTGTCTCGTGATGGCCATTTGCAGTAGGTGGCTGGTCTGCGCACATATAGACGTAATTGGGACCTCCAAATGGACTGTCACAGTGTGCACAGAAGACAACTGCAGTGGTGATCTAAAGGGGAAACGGCCTTTACAACGAAGCCGTTTCCACGAAATCTTTAACCACGCATGCAGTACAACGCATGCGTGGTTACCACTAATGCCTTTACCACGCATGCCTTTACTACGATGTTTGTAGTAAAGGCATATGCGGTAAAGGTAAAAAAAAAAAGGGGGGGTTTGGGGGGGTCTCCCCCCAAATAAAACAACTCACCAGAAGTCACGTCGGCATCAGAGTCGTTTAAGAGAAATCGGGAAAAAATGCCGTTTTCTCTTAACGACGTATGACGTCACCACGCAAATAGTCGAGGAAAAGTTTATGCGTGGTAAACGAATTCCGTTGTAACGCATGCGTGGTAAAGGCATGCGTTGCAACGGAATTCGTTGTATCGTCATAAATTCGATCTAAAGTGTAGTATGCATTTCGCTTCGTGAATTTCAGACATCGAACGCTGGCTGCCATTTCGCAGCCTTTTGTTTTCTCAGAGACGCACTGCAATGATCTGCACGACTCTCTTAAGCAATGTACTTCGCTCTTGTTCAGCTGTGTGCTGGGCTTTCTTCTGATTTTCCGGGCATGGTTCGTGACAAGAAACCATCTGGTGGTCGAGCTGAGGTGTTTTAACGGACTAGTGCGTGGCCCACAGGTTCCCGGAAGCGCGCGTGCTGGTCTTGTCAGTGATGGCCGCGCGGCTGCTGGCTTTCGTCATGGAAACGTGTTTACATCTTTTACATTTGCAATGTTTTTCTGTTAGTATCTTCTATGTAACGCATGTAATCCTAAATCCTTATGTTGTGCAACCGCTTCTTATTTAAAGCGCTCTGACACCTGTGGGTTAAGTTTGCGCTATATAAAATCGCATTAAATAAAATAAAAATATATAAGCGCGCTCCGCTTTGAGCCGCGCTCCGCCTCATCCTGGGGGACAGTAAGCCGTTCAGGAGCATCGAAGCATGACCCGGATTAGGGCAGGGCGGCCCAAGGCCAACGACGAGATGTATTGTTCCCTGCGGGGGATCGGTTGTCTGTGTCTGGCAGTTCAGGGTATTTTTTCAGTTCCACACACATGTGCCACTGAAGTGCCCCCGTAGCCAGCCCCAATAATAGCATTCCTTTCAAGACTGTTTGTTTTAGTCGCTGTGAAGTTGTCTTGGGGTCTCGACGCAAAGAAGCCAACACCGTCTGCTTGTTTCAAAGCCAGCATGGCAATATTGTTCATCGACAAACATAATTGCACTTAAACACACGGCCTGTTTAGTTTAGTTTTGGTTGAGTCATTACAAACAAAGGGATTGACTTTCACTTTCTTGGCACGAGCACACTCGGACTGTGCGTGTAAGCGAGGAGAATTAAAACAACAATGTCCCTAGCCTCCCTTCTTCTGCTTTAGTGAGAGGTTTGGCTTATTGTGTAACCCTTCATATTCGCATCCACTGGTGGTTGGTTTGTTCCCACTCTTTAACTCCATTGGATCTGTTTTTTTATAGCAAATTCTCTGTACGAGTAATTGCAGCCGTCCGTTTGTGTGTCGAAAACCTAAACTAAACTTTAATGAGAATGACAGCGCTTTAAAACCTTGTTGCTTGACTAGCACAGGGCATGCTTGACTGTACGGACTCTGATGTTTGACCTGCTCCCTAAGGGCGAATCGCAGTCTTTGAAAGCTATAAATAGATTAGGACCCCAGTGCAGGAGCAGTTGTGGCCTAGCGTGTGACGACCCGTAAACACTGTTGCAGAACTCGCCTTCACCCCAATAATATAGTAATAATAATCATCACACTCAACCACCTGAATGTGCCCGATGCAAGAATTTAAACAGCATGCATGTTACATCAATAACTGATTTTTCACTTTTAATCATTTGGTTCTGCTCTGCAGCAAGGCTGGTTGGCACTACGCTACTGAAGTCTTTACAAAGCGCATAAGTGCGGCTGCATGTTTTCATTGCACCACCACGAGGAATGCAGGATTGTTGAAAATCCTTTTTTTGCGCACAGCGCCTGTTTGAGGCCATATTATTTCTTTATTCAAGTAACACCTTATTTCACTATTCAACTTTTAACCGGCTTATATAGACATCACGTTAAAGGTATGTGATAGTAAGAGTTAAAATGAGAGGGCAAGTGAGTTTCCAAGATTCATAAAATATATCAGTGTGAAAGCTAAGAATAGAACTAGGTTCTAGTGATCTTACAAATAAGGAAGCTAGTTACCTGCCCATACCTTCATGCCACATAGGCATTTTGGGATCTCCCAAAACTAGATTTGGATTACCAAAGCGCCTTATATTTCACCAGTGTAAGAAATTGGATTATTAATAGGGGTGGGTAACTACCCACCTCAAGGAGTAATTACAACGCTTGTCAGGGTGAACCCTTAAAGTCATTAAATTAACCTGAGTTCAACCCCCTGATTGCTATGGCACAGAGCAGAAAGGCTGAATTTAGGACAGTGTGTAAATTATGCAGTACCAAAACAGTAATAAAGTTGAAAAGCAAAACAATAAAAATCCGAAACCTATTTAGAAAAATAGAGTAAAATGCAGTAAACAAAATGACAAACATCCAATTAGGGGATCTGGAGATATGTCTTTTTAAAGTTTTAAGTAGGAATAGCACCAAGAGCATGAATTGATAATGATAATCAATGGTTGATGCAGGACGGGGCCCAGGAAGTAAGTAAAGTAAAGGGAATTTCTGTATTGCAAATGTTATTCTGAAGAGTGTCCTGAGTCTCTGCAAAGACAGTGGAGAACCAAGAGGCGAAAGGAGCAGAATTAACTGTTAGAGAAAACCCATGTTTTTAGATTCTTCCGGAACAGAGAGTTTGGTGTAAGAAGTCTTAATTCCAGCAGGAGTTAATTCCATAAAGAGGGTCCCAAAAAAGAGAAGGACCTGCCTCCACCCCATGTGGATTTATGGATCCGAGGAATTTTGGCCAAAAAGCGATCTGCTGAGCACAGACTTCTGGGAGGGATGTAGAAACAGATTCTAGCTTTCAGGTATCCTGGACCTGTCCCGTTCAATACTCTGTGGATTAGTAATAAGCTCTTATAAGTAATCCTCTTTCTTACGGGAAGCCAGTGCAGTTCTCAGAGAGTCGAAGACACGTGGGTTCTCAGAGGTAGGCTGAGTACTGTGCAAGTGGCTGCATTTTTGACTACCTGCAACCTACTAATCAAACAATCAGGCAGGCCCAGATATAGTGCATTACCATTGTTCAGTCTAGATGTAATCCGAGCCTGGACCACCAATTTTCTAGCCAGCAAAGACTAAGTGCAGAAACTTCCTCAGCATATGTAATTTGCCAAATCCGGTCCCTACTACTGCATTGACTTGTGAAAGAAAGTAAAGTTCCCCATCAAACTTAATTCTTATATTTTTAATAGCATTTGTTTGGATAAGTGGAGGAGAAACATCCTTAGGCCAAAATGTCTGCCAGGGCACTTACCGATCTTGAACCAAACAATTTGGCACTGACCGCAAAGGAGAGCAGGTTAGATGCACCAACTAAGTTTGTTCTAGATAGAGATTTTACCTTCTGACTAAAGTCCTTTATGACCCAATCCCCCAGAGGCAGTGCTTAATTTGATTCGGTGATTTCCGGTGCTTCGCACTGGCGCAAATGGCGGCACAGTTTGACTAATTTAGAGATGGACACACAACAATTGTTTATTAATTCAACATACATTAAAAAATGACTAATACTAGACTGCCCACACATTCTTTTAGCTTTGGGTGCCTGGAATAGTCTGATTTGTTACACCAGTAGGGGTGTGATGGATTGAAGTTGTGTTGGTACTGTTATTGGCAGCTCTGGCAAGGGCAATGGGTGGTACAAGCAGCAGTGACCGCCTGACGAGGACCCGGGCATTTATTTTTCTATAAAAGCACTGCTCAGAGGAGTACACTTCTAAAACCCACCAAGACCCCTGGGAACACTTAGAGATTCACAGGTGTTCAAGGCAAAGACCTATGGCAGGGTCCAGTTGCCACTAGTCTGCTGGACAGCTCACCAGAAAAGGCATCTTCTAGCTTTTGTCTCTGTAGCTTTAATAAGTTAGGCATATGACCCTTATACTACTTTGTCCAGGGTACAAGAGGGAACATTTCCAGTCTCCCAGTGCTCCTCTCAGGTCACAGACAGCAGGCCCAGTCCTCTTCAGTTCTTCCGCAGGTCCAGATTTGGTCTTAACCTATGGGCCAAAAGTTCCTAGGGCCAAGCCTACCCACTTTGGGCAAGATGGCAAAAGTTTTCAGTCACACTAAACTTGGTCTCTGAGGGCTGGGTGTTTGTGGATAGGGGACTGTATTTTGTTAATCCTAGTGTCTTCTCACATAAAACACTAAAAACCAATTTGGAGCAGTCGCTGTACTCTCAATAAACCCAGACACAAGAATCTGGTAGAACAAAGCAGGATTTTCCAGCAACTAGACAGTGGATACACAAAAAAATATTTTGGCATCCTGCTTCCCATCCTTTCAAGTCTGTGTCCTGTTTTCTGTGTAACCCCCGCAGACCTGTCAAGCATGATTGGACATGCAAGCAGAATTCGACACTGTGATGCCAAAAGGGATGCTCACAGCCCCACCCTAAATGTTCTGTCGGGTTCAGAGGAGTCTCATCTCTATTCATTCAGGTCAGTCTGTTTGCTCCTGGGAAGCATTTCACACCTATTCAAATGCTTTTTACTGACTGGCAGAAGGCGTAGAGCAAATGTAAATGTAAACTTCAGGGGCTTCGTGGAGGTAAAATTTAACTTTCCCAAACCTAATTTTCCTTGATATTTATTAAAAAAAAAAAAAAACTTCACAATTCAGTTGAATTTTTAATAATTTTTAAAAATAGTGGTTTTTTTTTCTAGCTAGTTCCATTCCTGTAATGCTGTCTTAGATTGTTAATCTCTGCTCTGGTTTTCTCCATTGGACAGCAAAACCTATCACTGGGAAAAATAGCTTATGAGTGCTAGTCTCTGTAAGGACATGTTAACATTACATTTCTGCATGTCCTACTTTTAAATACAATGCAGCCTGCCTTCTGGGTGACACGGCCTACACAGAGGTAACTTATTAATATTCAAAAGTGAGGTTTTGACCTGTCAAAGGGATTTATTTTGACAGGTCGAATTTTTTTTTTTAAACTTCTACAGTCAGGCTACACTGGTTGGCCTGGAGCCATATTTGCATAGCCACTGTAGTGGATGGCTCAATAGGTGCTACAGTCCACTGGTGGTATTTAACTTCCAGGCTTTAGGTACACCTTGTACCATATTCTAGGGACTTGCAGGCAAGTTAAATATACCAATTATGGTTATGTTAAGTCAACCATGTTTAAAGGGGGAGCACATGCACTTTTCCACTGGTTAGTAGGGAGTAAGCGCACAAAGGTCTAACGCCAGCAAAGCTGTAGGGTCCAGCATAACGAAAAAATAAGGGGTGACCACATAAAAAGGCGTATTTCCTACAGTTTGCCTGCACATGAAACAGAAAGTTGACATTAAGTAGAAGGCAGCAGCATTTTGCACCTCCAGTTTACAAGTATGGAATTTAGCAAGGCCCTACCTTTACCTTGCTAGTTCTCTGTAGTTCTTGTGTACTGAGACCGATAACAGTGTCTGTAAGTTTCCCATCAAATTGAACCTCACATACAAGGAGTGCTACAACGTGTTCCTATGCTACAGTATGACATCAATGTGAAAAGGCGACTCCACTCTTGAATGCTCACATATTCTGATTGCACTCCTTTGACCATCAACCAAAAAACAAGTCTGTGCACCGAAGTCAGACATTTGACATCGTGCTCAGCAGTTGCCCTTTGGCACCATTAAGATCGGGACCAAGTTGAAAAGAATGTTGCTGCCCAATCGGCAAAAGGCAAACAAACATGGATGGAATCATATTGTTTATCTTGTTCGTAGAGTTCCTAGAATGTTGTTTAGTCGTACTTGCATATCCCCCTGGGTTGGCCGCTCTTTCTAAACATTATAATGATAGAAGTTACACAGTGAATGGTTATTTGTAGAGATTAAGGATGTTAATTAAACTCAGTAATTTGTTGTTTAGTGACACATTGTGAAATTAAGCCGACAAGTACCTGCTCTGGATTGTGGCTCACGGTCATTAGGTTAATTGTTCTATTCGTTGAGTCACAGCTGACCACAAACCATAAGATACGCACACACGGCAGACGAACAGGTACTAACTCAGACGCACAATGCCAGTCTGTCTGCAAACCCCGCAGGACCACTGAGTGGGATTCATATGTATAGCTGTGACTCAATTGATAGAACAGTCACCTTATTGCTCTTGAGATATAGGCTACACGCCTGGAGTGAAGCATTGTAACTGCATTTATATAGCGTGCTACTTCGGAACCTAAGGTTAGCGGTTAATCTCAACAGTCAACCAATAAGCACCGGATTAGTCTTGAGCTGTGAAGGGCACCATTCCAATCACTTAAACCAGTTTCCTTGTGGTAGGTTACATTGGTAGTAGTTGGATGTAATCACTATTGGGGTTATTTGAGTACACACAGTGGTTGAGTAGAATGAATGGATATGCACGAGGAGATTGTGTTATTGGTTTGCACAGATATCATTTCAAATATGGAGGTTGTTTCCGGTGAGGTCAGATGTGGGAGAATTGCATAAAAAAGTGATAGTAGGCAGACAGACTTGCAGCTTTGGACAGGCAGCTCTCAGATAGTAAGGTGTGCAGAGGACCAAGAGTAACGAGAGGATCATTCGATACAAAAGGAGAGAGAACAGATGATGATTTTAAGCCAGGCTCTCTCTTTCATACATAGTTTTGTCATATAGAGGAGACTTTTTGAGATAGCACACAATCAGAGTATACAAAACTGCAGAAAGAAACGTGTCGCATGAATTTCACAGGGTCTAATTTTGTGACAAACTACGAATTTTAGTACACATCCTGAATCATGAACGTAAACCTTAAACGGTGCATTCTCCTAATGACAGCACGAGAGTGCTTACTTCTATCACACCTCCATCAGTGAACCGCCTCCCTCCGCTGCAGTTCGTCCTGGGGCCCAGCACATCTGGGGGAAGCTGTGCAGAGTGCGTGGAATGTCGTCAGCACGCACCTGTCTAGACTTGTCATGAAGATTTCAGACATTACCACAGGCCTCAATACTTTACAAGACATTCCTTCCTTTTACCGGGTGTTGAAAAATTCCGAGCATTTAGCATGGCGAGCGAGGTTCCCGGGAGCAGAAGAATCGTGAAATACAGCCGACCGAATGTGGAAGCTTGCTCTTCACGAGGGCAGTGGTCTTTATTCGCACGTCCTTGCTACCATCACTGAAGTATGTGCGCCCTGCTTGTTCTTCATTGTACGTTGTATTGCCATGCTCTCGCGGTGCGTGTGAAAGCACGCACTTTATGAACCTCATGACCTCCCAGTGAGTGCAACTGATTGCCAATTCTGCTTCTCTGAGTGGCGGACATCCAGTCTTTTACTGTTATACAGCGCTCCGAAGCTAGAGAACACACTCTGACATGATCCGATAAACTTAGCCAAAGCTTTGCGTTTTATCTTCAACATTTCGAACATAAAACACTAGAAAAGCTGTGGATAATTTACCCGCATTATGGAAGTTACTGGTTGGTTACTTTACGTTGTTCCACGCCACCCTTCACCAAACTGTACCCCCTTCTGCCCCGTCGTTTGTTTTTTAGCAGAATTGACCTCTTAAGTTGAACCTCCAGTTTTGCTTTCTCTGCCATGAGAGCAATATTTCCTTCTTCATCACGTTATTTTATTTCAGTGGCAATTTAGCAGAAGAGAATGCTTCTAGTAATTCTGGCAGCGTCCATCTCCAACGGCTATTAAGTTATGTATTTGGTTACACTTATGAAAAGAAGTCTGCTCTACACGAACACTTTAACTCCGAACCGCAAAACCGAACATCGACATCCGTGTGCGTTCCAAGAATCCTGCTCTGCGTATGGGGGGTGTGCTTTCAGTTTGAGTCAAGCAGGTACATTCACCAGTATTGGGTTCTGCAGTTTGTAAAGAGGGTGGAAGCTGTTCCTCTAACTGCATCCCGAAGGACGTGACAATATTGTATACCAGACCACACTTATTTTTCAGATTTGTCGAAATGATATGCATTTATTTGGCAGTCTAAGTAACGTTGTATGTCTTGGTTTGCTTTGCTAAACCAAACCAGAAGTATAGACATACAGGCTGGTTTAAATCTGAAACCAGACACACAGGAACAAATGCTGTATCACGTGTTTTTCTCTTGATAGTAGACAACCTGAATCAGAGAGAAAAAAACAAAGCATTGGATTGGAAATTGCAATCCACACAGGCTTGCTATAGAATATGATTTTAAATTCAGCTTAACGTCCTTGCACACCGGCTAACCCCTCATACTCGTATTTGTAAAATAGCTCCTCTCTGTCACATTCGTGTATGTGAATGAGGCAACTCTTGAAAATGTGTGTGGTGAGAAGGGGTATTGTTTTGACTATTTTCCAAGTCCTGGGGCAATCTATGGTTGCTGTGTGGCCCTGGGGTACTATTGGGTCGAAGTCACAGGGCCTTGTACCTGATTTCTTAACATGTTAGATGTAAGTACAGTTCATTATCCTTAGAGGAGACCAGCAAGTGTTCCATGCTGTCCTTTGGCAATCATTTTAACTTATCAATGCTTTTCAAATACCCATACACATCGTTACTATTTTCAATGTTGTATTGTTTACTAAGGCATCCATAGGGAGCCTGATCACTGACTTTAAAACATTTAACCGAGAGCTATCTGAAAAGTGGTACGGGATACTACTCTAATGCATTTCTATTCTACCTCTGCACTGTTCAACAGAGCCAGAGGCTTTCAGTTGGACACATAACGTAAGTATGGAGATCTATATTACTTGATCTTGATTTTCCTATACTTGTCTCAGCACAGTCCTGGAAACTTGTCCATTTTCATCTGGTGGGCGGTGTAGTTTTGATGTAGATTAAAGGGTCACTACCTGCACCTCAGCTGCATTGTATTGAAACATCCTGCTCCCGCTCCTGAGCCCCCATCTACCAATCCCACTGACGACCCAGGAAACTTGGTCCTTAGTTCTAACAGGAGAAGGGTAAAATGGGCGAAAATAATTAGCTCAGAGGAAACTATTAGAAAAATCTTTGATATAGCGCTCCCAAGGTTTGCAGAAATAGATGAACTAATCAATCAACCTAGATCACCTGATTATGCCGTAAAACTCGGACATATACATGCAAACCTTGTGGGATCTCCAGCTGAGGTTTTTCATCCGGTGGTAGTACCTCGGCGAAATAAGACCCGAACTCCAACATGGTACAATTCTTCCTGTAAAAAGGTGAAGACAGAGCTAATTGCCACAATTAAAGCAGGAACAGACAAGGGCAAGCTCGCCAATCTTAGACGTAGGTACAAGGAAGCCATGGCCCTGGCAAAGTCGGAGTGGGATTGGAACCACTGGCGGGATCTCTCCTCTGCATTGGAAACCAGGGACTCGAAAAAATTCTGGTCCCTGGTTAATAATGGTACGGGAGAAGCTAAACCCGCAGTGGAGCCCAATATTGCACCATCTGCCTGGGAAGACCGTTATGGCAAATTGTATCAGGATATTGATCAGCCCGGCCATGTAGTGGCCTGTGATGATATACCCATCCCTGCAGCTGGTTTGGAGTTTTCATTTTCACTGGGAGAGGTGGTCAGTGCATTAGAGAGACTGGCAATGGGGAAGGCCCCGGGATTGGATAGATTGCGTGGTGACCTTTTCAGACATCAACCTGAAATCTGGGGCCCGTACCTCCTTATCATCTTCAATGCCATCCTGGGAGGTATGGAGATCCCTTGTACTTGGCTGGGAGCAGAGATAGTGCCAATTTTCAAAAAGGGCTCTCCTCTCCTCCCAGCCAACTACAGGCCGATCAGCCTCATAGATGTCCCCCAAAAACTCTTCTCTCGGCTCCTTCTGGACCACCTCCTCGAATGGATGGAGGCAAATGAAATCCTGAGTCCCCTCCAGGCTGGCTTCAGAAAAAACACGTCCACCATGGACCAGATCTTCCGCCTCATTCTCCTGTATTGGAAAACGGTGAGGATTGAGGGCGGGAGACTATACATGGTGTTCGTGGATCTGAAGTCAGCCTTCGACTTGGTCCCACGGAAAAAACTATGGGAGGTCCTAAAGGAGTTGGGTGTTCCATCCCAGCTGCTGCATGCCATAATCAGACTCCACGATGGCAACTATGCGCAGGTTAGGTGTGGGAGAGACGGCGCATTGTCCTCAAGGTTTCCTGTTCTTAGAGGGGTAAGGCAGGGCTGCGTTTTGGCGCCGACCCTGTTTTGCCTCTTTATTAACAGCGTTATATCTCACCTTGATGACGTCGAGGACAATGAAGCCCCGTTTTTGGCAGGCAGGAGGGTGCCAGCTATTATGTTTGCTGACGACACGCTCCTGCTTTCCAAATCCCCAATGGGGATCCAACGGATCTTAGATGGATTTGGTCTCTATTGTAGTCAACATGGTCTAGAGATCAACGCAGAGAAGACCAAGTTCATGATCTTTAATCCATCCCCAAAAACCAGACCCAATCCCACTCTGGGCTCAGCCACTCTGGAAAGGGTTACAACTTTCCAATATCTGGGGGTAACACTGCATGAGAATTTATCTTGGGACCCCCAAATAGCCAGATCTAGGCTAAAGTTGTCGCAACTATCTGGTGCAATTCTGAAGGTTGTAAACACTTCAACCTTCAAACCCATAAGCCCTGCACTGGAAATGTACAAGACACAAGCAAAAGCGGCAGCATCGTATGGCAGCGAGCTGTGGGGACATAAAGCGGGGCAAGATCTCGCGCTAGTGGAAAATACCTTTCTTAGACGTCTGCTGGCCCTCCCACGTGGCACTCCCTTGCTTCCCTTAAGACTGGACGTGGGGTTACCGTCCATCGCTGCTGAGCTAGAGTCCAAGCCATTAAGATTCTGGCATAGGCTTTGGTCCACCAGTGAGCTTACACTATATAGGAGTGAACTTGCCCATGTAATGGACCTGAACAAGCGGGATAGAATTCCCTGGCTGGCATTTGTTAAGAAGGAATTTTATCGCCTAAATTTGCCTGAGCTTTGGGAGGCTCCAGAACAAGGATGCCAGAGGCTTTCTCGTAAACGTTTGGTCCAAATTCACAAGGAAAAAAGCCTAGAACTTATCCTGACCGCAACCAACAACGGCACCTTAACTGAACGTTTTTTACAATCCAAAAACACATATGATTTTGAATGTTTTATGGACATAATTTTCCCCATTTTTGCCAGGAAACTGTTCATACAGTGGAGGCATGGCACTCTGCCCATTAAATCCTTTACCTGTAAATGGCTCCAGAGCAATGATAAAACTTGCCCAGGTTGTAATTCTTCTTACGAAGACGAAGTCCATTTTCTCTTCTTTTGTCCTGCGTATCACAGACCAAGGAAGTACTGGCTGGTCCCTCTATGCAGGAACCTGGGTTTCAGGAGCCATATGCATGCGTACAGAGTATTGAGAACCAGTACCCTGCCCCACATAGTTTTTGCAGTAGCGAAATGCATTATGGCTATGTGGCTGATTAGGAATAAACTGTTAAAGGCACAAATGTTGACAATATGAATCTGTTCCATAAAAGTATGGATTGTGCTCCTAATCAGGATTTGAAATGCCTTTCCTAACTATGAACTATTTTCTATCTGTATTATGTCCGTATCAATTTGGTAATTGTTTTTAATTACTGTATTACACAACTGTAATTTTTATAACGTGTTGTTTTAATGTATTTTGTATGCATCTTTTATGGTCTAAAAAGACCGAAATAAAGAATTTTTTGGATTGGATTGGTATTTGGCTCTGCCTCAAGCATTCTAGTTGAGAGTCTCCATCCTGCCTCCCATTTGCATAATTTCCCCAATTTCATCTGATTTCTTGTGCAACCCTCCAAGTGAGGCCATTAGTGTGTCTTACTCTTTTGTTGATTGCAAGCTTCACAGGTGGACTCTTCATAATTCCTTCTTTGTGAGGGGCACTCTCAGTTTAAAGGAATCTGTATCACCACTGCCTACATTTCATTTGAGCCTCTAGGACAGAGATTTTCAAACTTCTGGATGCCAACACCCCCAGTCAAAATTTTCAGTATTAAGGACCCCCTCCTGGCAAAAATCCCTAAACATACAGACATGGCTACGGGCATTATGAGGACCTAATTAAGCGGCAGGTTCGACTAAATTGTGTGGTAAGAAAATGCAAATAATACTTTTCTGATGCAGCATATATTGGCATAGTATTGCTTCATTATTATGAATTTTTTTACTCACAGTAACACTGAGGAAAGATTTCACCTCGTCAGTACCAGTTTATAACCAAAATACCACAATAAACAACAGAAAGATGTCTAGTCAACCTTTGAGAAGGGCCTTTACTCCGCCGGAATACATGTTGCCACATTAAATGCTCACCTGGCCTTAGCCAGGAGCAGCAAGGGTCCCTTAAAACCCTGGCGGTTCTTGTGCAGAGCTAAGCAATTTACCCACGGCTCTTTCCTCCCACCCCCTCCCTTCCATCCCATCCCTCTCTCCTCTCCCAACCCAGAATCCCTCTCTCACTTTGCAGGCCATTTTCTTTCACCCCTGTTTACAACTTCCGAACTCTTCCTATTTAACCTCTCCCTTCATGTTTAATCACCTCTTGCCATTCTGTCTTTTCACTGCCCTCATCTTAAACAGTCTCTTGCATTTATCTCAAGGCCTCTCTGGCCCCGTCCCCTCTCTCGCCCCTCAGCACTTCTCTTTAACCTCAAGTCTCTCCCTTCAAATTTGTCTATTTGTATTTTACACTGCTCCAGTACCCACATTCATCTTTCACATCTCCCCTTTGTTCTTTCACACCTTCTTGAAACAACGTCACTCTCCCCTGTTACCTCAGCACCCATCCCAGTACTCCCTCTCTTCCCCTATCGCTGCTGTTCCTCACCCATGTCGCATCAAATTCTCTTTTTACGTCACAGATCATCTCTCAGCCATCTTCTCTCACAGTTTAACATTAACCTTCACTGTGCCCTCACCTTTCGCTCACACTCACCTCTACTCTTGCATTTCTGCACATCCTTCGGCACTTCATATTTCACCTCATCCTTGACCTCTTAAATGGAATCCTCTCGTTCCCTTGTTGTACTCTTTCATCCCGCCTTCTCTCACCCTCTCATCTACCCTCAACGAGCATAGGGGTTGGTTTATAGTATAAACCGACCCTTATGCTCCTATCGGCCTGTGCCAATCTTCTTATTGTTCCCTAATTCAGGAAGGCACAAATTGTTGGTCTCACTGTTTTGGTGCATGCCTCACAGTTTTGGAACTTGCACCCTCCTTTGGTTCCCTCCACCAACAATCTGTTATCCTTTAGGGAGCTATAAAAACCTGGCTCTACACCCTGTAGGTTACCCCATTTGACTGGTATCCTTCCCCCATCTGTGTGTTTCTCATTTGCTATTTTAGGCAGCAGATATTTATTATTAGCCCTAGGACACCTTTTGGTAACAGTAGCACTCTACAAATGGAACTAATAATAGGCAGGTGTGACCAGGAATGTGCGACCCCCTTTCTATCACTCCACGACCCCCATGGGGGCGTGCCCCACAGTTTGAAGACCCCTGGTGTAGAGCCATTACGAAGGTGGTCGCCCCTCGATTATTTGAAAAACACTGGTGAAATTTCTCTTAAAATAGGAATTGTGAAAGTGCCCCACACCCTGTGGGTCACACTACAGCCAATTTGCGCACCCAATATATAATCCCGATTTGTGCCTCGAGTGTTTTGTTCTGGACACATTTTCTTATGGGCATATATAACTTTTAGAAGACTGTGCTGAACATGCACTGTGTTGTCCTATTTTTTCCTACTCTTCCTGGGAGGAAACCCTTTTATCCCCATTAATGACCTTGAGAATGTCCGGCTTGCTCACTATGTTCGCTTGTAGCAATTTGTAGCTAGTATCGAAACCACCTGGGCTGTTTTGGGTTCCCTGTCCATCTCTGAGTACATTAGATCATATTGATGTACTAAATTACAGTTAATAAAGGTAATCGTTTTTAAACATTCATGAAGCTCATCATGCCATTGTGATGACGTCATTAGTTTAACAAGGAGACAAGTCAATTTGGCGTGCCCACATGACTAAATAAGCAGAATAATTTTAGTATACAATAGTAATATTATGGTCTATTAAATCTGGTTAGTACTCACCCTCAGCTGAATAACTTCAAAGTGCTCTCAAATGTGATGGCAGCCTGGTAAAGTGATTTGCCATAAATCACACAATCTGATCAAGCAAGGAAGCTGAGATTTTGATCCCAACTTCCTGACTCAAACATTGCACAAATCAGCCATTGTGTGTATATCCGCTTCTCTAATATTAACCACCTTAGACAAAGCTCTGGGTTTATATTTCTGCGAGTAACTTTGCACTGTGTTGTCAGTAAATTGCATGTTGCATCAATATGACGTAAGAAAATCTTTCCTAAGAAAAGGCCAAAGTTAAGGGTAAGAGCAATCAAACAGAACTATTTGGGAAATGTGTCAACACCTCACTGAAAGCAACTATATACATTAGCATAAACAGGACGTTTAAGAGATCCCACGGAGCTCTGACAAACATTCACAGGGACAGGCGAAGCACCGCCTGGCTGTACAAAAACGACCTCAACTGCAGACAAACCGAAGGCACACTTTCTGCATTTAAACTCCCGGAGCAAGTAAAAGCATTAAAGTACCCTTGGGGGGCAGAGTGTGGCACTTACTGCACAGTAACAGAACTGCAAGCGGTCAGCACTGCCTGACACTGATTTCAAGAGCCTCTTTCCGTGTGGCCACTCACTGCCTGTTGCCTCGGACTTCTGCTGGACTCTCGGTCTGATTTCTATGGTCCTTGACTTGGAGACTTGGGGCCTCGCTTTCACCTACGCTATTTTCACGTATTTGACCCCTGTGTTGATGCAGAAAGGGAAGACACCACCTGCATTTGGTAGGGGCGTACTTTCGAGCATGAAAAAACTGCACTTCAGCAGAAAGGAAACAATATTTGTTGAGCTGGAAAAAATTGGAAAACTGCAGAATTAAGCACACCCTGCAAGTTTGTATGCAATCTACACGCCTCCAGAATTATGTCATTCCCAATTTAACGAAACGTCCCATTTGGGTTACGAAAATGTTATTTAGGTACCGGATGACAATTCATTTGGCACTGTCACTTTTAGCAACAGTTGGCTGAAAACGTAGAGGGGCCTCTCCACCACTCCCACGAACACAGCTCAAGTTACAGCAATGACAAAAATTCCCATGTGCTGTCTTTGCTTCATAAGGCCCATGTGTTATCTTTGCTCCTGTGGGCCCATGTGCTATCTTTGCTTCTCTAGGCCCATGTGTTATCTTTTCTCCTTTAGGCCCATGTGTTGTCTTTGCTTCTGTGGGCCCATGTGCTATCTTTGCTTCATTAGGCCTATGTGTTATCTGTGCTCCTCTGGGCCCATGTGCTATCTTTGCTTCACTAGGCCCATGTGTTATCTGTGCTCTTCTGGGCCAATGTGCTATCATTGCTTCACTAGGCCCATGTGTTATCCTTGCTCCTCTGGGCCCAAGTGCTATTTTTGCTTCATTAGGCCCATGTGCTATCTTTGCTCCTCTAGACCCATGTGCTATCTTTGCTCCTCTAGGCCCATGTGCTATCTTTGCGTTTCTAGGCCTGGGTGCTGTCTTTGCTTCTCTGGGCCTATGTGCCATCTTTGCTTCATTAGGCCCATGTGTTATCTTTGATCCTCTGGGCCCATGTGCCATCTTTGCTTCATTAGGCCCATGTGTTATCTTTGCTCCTCTGGGCCCATGGGCTATCTTTGCTTCATTAGGCCCATGTGTTATCTTTGCTCCTATGGGCCCATATGCTATCTTTGCTTCACTAGGACCATGTGTTATCTGTGCTCCTCTGGGCCCATGTGCTATCTTTGCTTCACTAGGCTCATGTGTTATCCTTGCTCCTCTGGGCCCAAGTGCTATCTTTGCTTCATTAGGCCCATGTGTTATGTTTTCTCCTCTAGGCCCATGTGCTATCTTTGCTCCTCTAGGCCCATGTGCTATCTTTGCTCCTCTAGGCCCATGTGCTGTCTTTGCTTCTCTAGGCCTGGGTGCTGTCTTTGCTTCTCTGGGCATATGTGCCATCTTTGCTTCATTAGGCCCATGGGCTTTCTTTGCTTCATTAGGCCCATGTGTTATCTTTGCTCCTATGGGCCCATGTGCTATCTTTGCTTCTCTAGCCCCATGTGTTATCTTTGCTTCTTTCGACCCATGTGTTATCTTTGCTTGTCTACGGCCATGTGCTATCTTTGCTTCTTTAGGCCCATTTGCTGTCTTTGCTTCTCTGGGCCCATGTGCTGTCTGTGCTTTACTGGACCCAGGTGTTATATTTGCTCTTCTAGGCCCATTTGCTGTCTTTGCTTCACTGGGCCCATGTGCTATCTTTGCTTCATTGGGTCCATGTTTTATCCATGCTTCTCTAGGCCCATGTGCTCTCTTTGCTGGTCTAACCCTATTTTATTTTCAAGGTTTTGTATAGCGCGAACAAAACCCTTGCGGGTATCAGAGCACTTTCTATGTGCTGTATTTGCTTCTTTAGGCCCACGTGCTGTCTTTGCTTCTCTGTCCCATGTGCTGTCTTTGCTTCTCTGGCCGGCCCCATTGCTGCAAAACCGGCCCCCACCCTTCCAGCCTCCCGGGAAAATGCCTAATGCCCGCTGCACCCAGTTCAGTACTGAATCCCACTTTTGACTTCATCAGTGCTGCAGAGATAAATAACTGCAGCAAATGCAATACTGTGCTCATGTCCTGAAGAGACCGACCAAGTAAGATGCAGAGAAGCTGCAAGCCTACGCACAAAGCAACAGTTATGCGGAGTGTGACCATGGGATAGAAAGTACGTCTTCTTACACTGTGCTATTGTAACTACTGTGTTAGCTTACCAATAGGCCAAGAAAACACAATAACAAGCCACACCTGCCTTTCATGAGTACTGGCTCTGTTACCGTAGGTATGCGGCGAGGTTGGCATCTGTAATAGAAGCAACACAGAGAATCTGTGGAAAATTAGAATTTTAAAAACAAACTAATATGTACCTTCTAAGTGAAGAAAATGTAGTTGTCCACAAAATGCTGTGGGATAATATTAAAATGTTGGACCAAAACGTTCTTTCTTAAAACAGTATTTAGCTATTCTTATATATCAAAAATATACAACTCAATGTAATAAAAACTATACAAAGCAATGTTACATAATGTAAAATAAAAAAAATCCAATAATCTATGACAAATTTTACAACTCCCATCGTAATAAAATGCATCACAACATTTCACAGTTTATATACTTTTTTTCTTTAAAAAAAGAAAACGTTTGCCACCCGCACGTTTGTAAGGAACAAATAGTAAGCCATTGGGAATTTTGGCCTCCCAGATTAGCTGAAACCACTAACATTTACACACTGAGGCGAATGCATTTTCTTGGTGTTGGTATCTAGTTGTTTTTGGTTCATCATTCTCAAAAGGGAGCAGTTGATGGTCGTCGGTAATAGTATACCCTGTTCCATTAGTTGTTGGATGTAGAGGGGTTGTTTTTCTCTCTCTGTGTTAGATGATAGAAAATTGTGACAAACCCATGTTTCAGCAAAAGCTAAAAGGAGTCTCAGTCAACCAAGACTTATCTTTGGAGGCAAAGCCCCAAGCCAAAAACATATTTTCATGTATAATATTTTGCAGGGTTTTGCTGTTCTGACCAGCCCTAAAAAAGGCAAGCAGCAGCTGGGAAAAACATTGAAGGGTACTTTGAATGACATGGGGAGTTGGGGAGCTGAGCACACTTTGGTTCAACCTGCTATGCTATGCAGTTTTATATAGCTCACAGCTGCCCCAGCAAAAGGGCGTCCCAGTGCTGAACAGAAAACAGCAAAACAATAGACAACAAACAACAATCTTCGGGGAAGGAAAGAGGTGCGTTTTGATAGCCTTACGAAAGGCCAGGTAGGTATCTATTCTACGTATAGCAATGGGGAACGCATTCCAAAGTTTGGCTGCCAATTCCCCTAAGGGGCGACCACCAGCACGAACCCTCCTCGCCCGAGGGACAACCGCCAAATGCTGGTCTGTGGATCGAAGTTGGCGGAAACGTATGTAGGGTGTGAGCAGATTAGCTAGGATATCTGGGGAGGACAGATTTAGGATTTTAAAAGACAAGCAAAAAGTTTTAAACTCAATGCGTTTAGCTACTGGCAGCCAATGTAGCCGACGAATAGCACTGGAAGTGGGGCATGTCCTGGTCAAACCTAGCAAGACTCTAGCAGCAGTGTTCTGAACCCAATGCAATCTTGTAACTTCTGCTTTGTTAACTCCCAAGTAGAGTGAGTTGGCGTAGTCTAATCTAGGCAAAATAGATGCCTGGATAATCACTTGCCTCATTGCGGGTCAAAGAACCCCAGCACTGGTTTAAGCCCCCGTAAAATGCCAAAACATGATCCAGCTACTTTCTTTGTGTCTGAAAGCTAAGGGCTGAATCCACCCACACACCCAGATTTGTTACCAACTGTTTGGGGGCGGGTGCACCACCCAACTTGGCAGGCCACCAATGCTTGCTCCACACCTCAGTGTTTTTCCCAACAAGCAGGACCTCAGTCTTGTTGGGATTTAACTGAAGACCGTTGGCAGTCATCCACTCAGATATGATCTCTAGATCCCTCCGGAACTGCATTCGCCCTCACCAGAGTCATCTGAGAGAGCGACCACCAACTGTGTGTCGTCCGCATAGGACACTGCTGTGAGCCCTCTGCTTTTTGCTACTCCTGCTAGAGGTTGCACATACACGTTGAACAGCGTAGGGCTCAGAGCTGAGCCCTGTGGTATCCATATTTGATGGTATGGATCTTAGATGCAAAAGGGGGCACTGCAACCTGAAAGGTCGTATCAGCAAGAAAGGAAGCAAACCACTCAAGGGCAGAGTCCCTGATCCCCACCTCCTCCAACCTCTGCAGCAGGATCTGGTGGGAGACAGTGTCGAATGCGGCACTGAGGTCTAACAAAATCAGTGCAGAAGTACGACCCTCATCTAGGGCCCACCTCAAATGCTCGGTCACAGCCAGAAGACCTGTAGGCCTGCAGTTGGTCACTGGAGGCATGATGCGGTTCCACCTCTTTTTAACATTGGCATATTTCACAGCAAGGGTTTCCCTTCCGTTTCAGCAGCCATGTTTTATATTTAAATTTTAATTGTTTGGGGCATTTCATTTATTACCTTTGCTTCTTAGAGAATGCATGTTGTTTACTAAAGGCCTTAGATACATCATGTTTTCTTTTTAAGGAGAGGAAAAATCGCTCAAAAATTAAAATACTTTTTGAGTTTATTTTTGGCTTTGATATACATTTTCATTCTAAACGACATAGGCAACGTTCTGTCTTTATCAGTCATTTTATGAGTAAGTATTAATTATTTTGTAATTTTAACAAAAAACCTATAAAATGTTCACTTCATTGAGCAGTTTCCATCGACCGTTTGCGTTTAATTTTATCCCTGTGGATCAGAACTACAAATTTCTAAGAAAACATTATTGCTGAGATATTTTGGACTCCTCAGTTACACGAAGATATTTGCACCTTTCTAAGATTCTGTTCAATTTAAAAAGTTGCGCTGTTGAACCTCTGTTTAATTAGCGGTGTCAGGTTGCAGTAAATATTTGATGAGATTTTCTTACCCAGATGTGTATGCTCTCATTCATTCTAATATTATAATAAGTAGTGCAATCTGAATAAAAAGGTCTACGTTTTGTCCTACCTCTTGCACTTTCTTCTGTGGCACTGATCATTTATTTACCATTTAGGGAGTAGTTAACAAAGCAAATTTTATAAATGGCTCCACTTCAAATTTACTATGCAAACATCCAATTTTCAAGCCTCTTCAGGTCAATGACTCTTTGCCACCGTATTAGTATGGAGCACAACCCAAACACATCTCTAAAATAATCTTCTTACAGCATTTAATGTTCAGTCAATGACAAAGTTTTGCAAGTATTATATTCTATTTAAAAGTTTAGTCTGTATTTTTGTCTTTTTATTCAGATTACTGAAATTTGTTTACAGAACTATTGAGAAAATTTGGTTAGAGAAAGCATACAAAATAACAGCAAGTTCCTTAAAGGAATTTGTCCCTATCTTAATCTAAAGGACCTAACCTATCCTAGTGAGAACCCCAAAAGATTTCTTTTTGGAAAAGAACAAGTACAATCTGGAGCAAAAGCCTAATAACTATGAAAAGGTCAAACTCCCCATAAAGAGTTGTTCTGGAAACTCAGCCTGGTTCCCTGACAGCTGCAGTAACAACCATTAAAACAGTTACAAGGAATTAATCACAGCAGTAGCTAGGATCAGCATAAAGATCACCGTTAGCAGTAGCTTGTGGCAATTCGGGCTAGCTGCTAGCACAACAAAGTGCTAAAGGGCATGGCAGGGTAGGAGTGCATAGAATACCATATCACTCTAGTTAGGAACACGTACTATGTAGAAAGCACAAAACTTGTTGCAAACCTTCAATGTTTAATCATTTCTAACAATAGGAAAGGATCTTCCGATGGTCTGTCTCGATTCCTACGGTAAACATCCATGCCCACATGTAGTTATTTGGATGCGACTACAGTGTATTTCAAAAAGGGTCTCGGGAAAACCTTTGCAAGTCTACTCTGTTAGTTGCTCAGTGTCTCATCATGTAACAGTGGTCTGCTCTATGAAATGAAACATTAATATCTAGCTTGTCCTCGTTAGATCATAGAATTTAAACCTACAGCAAGCATTTTCTTTCATTAATATGCTTGTTTATTATAAGCACGTGACAGAGGAAACACTACCTAAAATTTGCTGAATTCATATTGAATGAGGAAGGAAAGAAATACATTTTGTAGCAAACATCACATTTCACGAAGTTGTCAAGTTCTTCTGTTCAGTTATACGGTTAAAATAGTATTTACAAAAAGGCAAAAAGTGATCGAACAATAGAAATGAGGGCTATCTGCAGAAATTAGCATTATTTTCACTTTTTGCATGTTTAATAAAAGCAAATGTTCTCTAACCACTATTTTATAATGCATTTTCTATGTTGGCGTTAAAGCATATTTCTACATTGGTATGAGGTATATTTACTTTAAAATTTTCAACTTCAGAGAAGCAAGATGGCGCCTGACTGACTGCAGCACAGATCACCCTTTGCTGCCGAGTAAACCTTACTGTTGAATACTTGATGCAGATTGACTAAATCCTCCGTAATAACGGATCAGATCCCCCCCCCCATGACTCACTGGCTGGGGGAAGACGATTTGGACCCCCTTGCGGTGGCGGAGGAGCTCCCGACAGTGGTGGTGGTGGCTGCCCGGGTGGTGTTGAAGGAGCTTTGGTGGATTGCGACTGAGAACGGACCAGGAGGAGGGGCTGGAGACGCCAGAGCTGAAACGCCAGGATGGGTCGAGTGGCTAACGTTAAACCAGCTGAAGCAGAAAGGATGCCTCCAAAGGCAAACCGAGGAGCTCGAGGGAAAGCTCCCGACTTGCAGGTGAACCCAGGAATAATGCTGGGATAGCTGTATCTAAAGGAGTCAGAATAGCGGGCCCCATGAACAATAGTGCCTTGGCAAAAGGCACTGCGACCCAGGACTGCTTGAAAAACAGGTGAGAGCCGTGATGTACCTAAAAAGGGGGAATTAAACAGCAGCGGTATGGGGGTCAAAGGGACAAAAGCTGGGCTAACAGACTTGGGGAGGCGACACAGTATTATTGATTTTGTTTTCCCCACAACCCCGCCAGCTTCCAAAACCGATATCTCTAATGCAGGGAAAAACGGGCAAAATGAGATAGATAATGCTAACCAAGACCAAAGGCAGACTCATATGGCAGATTCTGTTTGCATCATACAGCCGGCAATTGTCCAGATGAATGAGCTCCAAGGTGATACCGCTGCAGAGACTAGTCAAAATGGCGAAAATTGTAGCCCATCAGCAATCTCCTATATTTACTGTTGATGGAAGGCGCACAAGAGGGCACAATAACCGGATTATCCCAGCGCTGGAAGATCTAGCAGGCACCATGGATCAACTGAACACGAGTATGTCAATAGAGGGGATTGCTGGAAGCAAGGGCCCAGAGGACATGTTAGACCTAAGGGACACGTTTTTTTGGGTGACGGATGGCTCCGAACTTAGCCCTTCTGAAGCAGAAGATAGCAGTAACATTCAGCTCTCCAGCTCCACCTCCGGTCTACGCACGCCACAGAAAGATACAGTTATTAGAAAAAAGAAACTCCTGATGAAACAAAGAGACTTACAAGTATGGGAGAAAAATGAAGAAGGGCTCTGCAGAGGAAGCATGGATTCTACTTTAAAATGGGATTATTCGGCTACTAGGAGTACCTATCCGGATCATTTAGGACAGGAGGATGAGGAGGCTGCACCCTCCTTAAAAATGATATTCGACTCAGTCAAGCAATTACAGGAGGAGAACAGAATGGATGGAAAGAAAAACAGATTGGCAACAAAGAAGCTTCAAGGTGCAGTAAGAAAAATGGCCAAGGCATGCCCGGATACAAATGTAAGGCTGACTCATGTGGAAGAACGCACAAGCACACTAGAGGATAACCTGGTTAGAACTCAGGCACAGGCTGAAACATACGATAGGCAGCTCACAGATCTTCAATGGAAAATGGAGGGTTTTGAAAATAGGCAAAGACGCAATAACCTCTGGATTCTTGGCGTCAAAGAAGGTATAGAAGGAGAGGATGTGAGGGCCTACATTTTGAGGTTGATGAAGGGAGCCTTTCCAGAACTCGAGCATTGGAACTTGGAGGTTGAGATACAGCGTGTTCATCGCTTTCCCATGACACCTAGGAAGCCTCCACAACCAAGCAGAGATGGAACCACAATGCCAAGAGCAATTCTAATTTACTTTGGAAATTTCCTGCTTCGTGAAGAGGTATACTCTAAGGCTCGCCCAAACGCCAGACGGACTTTTGAGAACCAGTCCTCCTTCACGAAGCCAGTCTATTGCCATGTCAATGTGGAAAGGCGCTGGCAACTAAGAGAACTGATTCAGCCATGTCAAGCCATGGGAGGTCGAGCTTCCCTGATGAACCCTGCAAGGCTAAAGATCATCTATAAGAACACTTCCAGAGTTTTTACCTCAGAGATTCATGCTAAAGCATATATGGAAACTCTAACATCTTAGAGAGAGGCTCACTTGGGTGTTCACTGATGGGAATACAGGAGGTTTATTAATGGGTAACTTGAGTTACTGTTTAAAAAAAAGGGGGGAACATAGGGGGGTGCGAGGGGAGGAACGGGTGGAGTTCAACAAGGAGGGTTAGAAAAGCGAAATCAACAAACACAAGGGCATCTAGTAAATAGGCGGGAAGGCAGCAAAAGGGGGTCGACTTTCAGGTTCCATCACAGAGACCTTAGGTCTGCTTGCTTCACAATATAGGTGGGGGGAGGATGGAAGGGGATGGGCTCGGGAGCAGGGAGGGCAGGGGGGAGTTAAGAGGGGTGTTTGGGGAGGAGGGGTGAGGAGGGGGTGAAAAGGGGGAAAAATCACCATCTTGCAATGAAAGTAGTTCTGGAATTCACTCAACTGAAAAAGTGGGAGCAGGGATTAGGCATCAAGTGCCAGGTTATATGCAGTATGACAAACTATACACAGTGTGCGAATAGTAACTATTAATATATGTGGGTTGAACGATGCCGCCAAACGAAGGACGGTGAAGAATATCGTAAGACCCTGCGTGCTGATATCGTCTGCTTACAGGAGACGCACATTGAGGGGTCTCGAAAGATTCTTTTAGATTAGTTGGGATTTCACCTGATAGCATGTACTGCGCAAGGGACTAGGACCCAGAGAGTGGCAATACTAGCTCAAAGGAGGGGGATAACTGTTAAAAATTGTCTAACCGATAAGTAAGGCTGGTGGGTAATCGTGGAATGCCAAGTGCAAGGGCTCAATTTCACGCTTTGCTCAATCTACAGGCGAACGGTGGACGATCCAGAAATATTTAATCATGTAAGTATGCAAATGGGTTGTGGAGGGGGGATTCAACCAAATTTGTAGGCCGGTAAAAGAAAGTCCATAGGGCTCTAGTTCAAATGATGGAGGATAATGGGTTTACAGATGTATTGGAGCAACTAACTCCCCAGGGAAGGGGCAGCACATACTACTCAGCACCACATAGGGCCGTAGCACGTCTAGACTACTTTTGGTCTCCTTGTCTCTCCCTCTGTAAAATCAAAACATTTCCACTAGTGGTCTCCGACCATAATCCCTTGGTGTTAGAGATCCAAAATTCTGTTGGGAAGACTCTGGTAACGAGCTACACGTTTGAACTGGCCTTACTGCAGGACTCAAACTATGATTTACACATGAATAAATGGCTTAAGGAATTTCTCGAGATTAACATGGGGAGTGCTGGGTTTGGGGTAGTATGGGATGCTCTCAAGGTTGGCATTAGGGGGGAAACCATGAGTTATTCTTTGAAATGGAACAAGATTGAAACAATGGAGATGGAGGCCATACATAGAGTAATCATGGACCTAGAAGAAGAATTGGCTAGGGCTCCAGCTTTAACATAGACGAGATTGCGCAGAAGCTTGCCTTAGCAAAGGTTGCAGCAGGGGAAACCATGGCTGCTAAAGCAGCAGGCCAATTCTTGGCCTGGGAACAAACTCACCACGAATTAAGTGAGCAAGGTGGACACATTTTAGCTCTAAAGACCAGACAGAGAGTTACCAGGGGGGACATCTCGGAGATCAAAACTTCAGAGGGGGCGGTAGTTACCACCCCTAAAGATATTTGTAACGTAGTCCACAGGTACTACCAAAACCTATATAGGGAGGATACTGTCGGGGACATTAAGGATGTAAAGGATTAGTTAGTTATCGTCCGTCGAGGCATTCTCTATAAGAAGACTCCATGACCACTGAGGCTAGATTTTTAGATGAAGAAATTCATGGAGCCATCAAAGATTTGCCATCAGGCAAGGCAATTGACCCGGATCTAATCCCATTAGAATTTTACATATTTTTTTTTCAACTTTGGGAGAAGATTTAAGTTTTGTGATGCACCAGGTACAGAGTGGGTAAACACCTCTGCTGTCATGGGGAGAAGCCAGTATGATTATCTTTTTAAAGAAAGGCAAACCCCCTAACGAACCCGGATCTTATAGGCCGATCAGCCTAATGAAAAGCGACGCAAAGATCTTCTCAAAAAGTTTAGCTAATCGCCTTAGTACTATCATAGGGAAGGTGATCTCACCCTGTCAGTATGGGTTCATCCCAGGAAGGGGTACGGTGGAACATATCAGGAGAGTTTGCAACTTGTTTGATGGCACCTCAGTCACACGAGACCCTATGGCGCTTATACTGCTGGACGCGCAGAAGGCGTTTGATAGGGTCTTGTGGGGCTTCCTTTGGTCTGCACTGGAGAATGTAAACGTTGGTAAGGGGTGCATGAAAGCCATACAGGCACTGTATAGGAATCCGAAGATCCGACTTCGGGTGATGGGGGGGGGACAGAGCGATCCAATAGATATTACGCGAGGAACGAGGTCTCCTATTAGCCTTCTATATTTTGACCCCTTTATCAGGAGAATTGAGGTAAACAAGGGCATCCTCCCAATACGGCTTAACAGCTTTGAAACAAAGATCTGGGGTTATGCAGACGACCTGGCAATTATGGCCGTAAACCCGTCTGTAGCTTTAGATGAAATAGAACATGAGGCAGAATGCTTTGGGGCAGATTCTGGCTACAGACTTTATCGCGGGAAGACACAAATTGTAGTCAATGATAAGACCAACTTGGTAGATCCAAGAGTAACTGATTCTGCTACTTATTTAGGGGTTATTGTAACCTCAGATTTAACCAAAGTTATTGAGAAGAATCTCGCTCCAGTGATTCAGAAATCAAAGAGAGACCTTGACAGGATGAATAATTTACATCTCTCGATTATGGGAAGATGTAACATTATTAAAATGATATTCCTTCCAAAAGTTTTATATCTGTTCAGGACAATACCCCTGAAGTTTGACAATATTCGGTTTAAAGAAAAGGAGAGAATGATTAACCGGTTGATCTGGGCTCAAGGGAGGACGAGAAGGGCACTCAGATTTATGTCACTCCCTAGGGAGAGAGGGGGCTGGGCGGGACCCGACTTAAGAGCATATTATTGAGCCTCGGTGATGCAATACATTTGTGGGCTACTGGGCGGTAAGATGACCGACCGGTGGAGGGATGATGATGCTATTCTGGGCTTTTATGAGCTACTTTTAAAAGGTGAAGCTCGCAACTGGCTTCTGAGCTTTAGTGAAGCCAACTACTATAAAAAAGTTAAATTCAAGACTCTGGGAGCAGCAATATCGGTTTGGACCGCTATTAGGAAAAAGCTGGGATTGGGCAGAATTCATTATTATACTCCTCTATTCATGAATCCATCTTCACCTGAGGTCTTTCGTGATGGTGTCATGAGGCGGTGGGATGTTTTGGGTGTTAAAACAATTGGTGACATTACTGATCTCGATGGCATAATTACATTTGAAAGAACCCAAACCCTGTTTAATCTGGAGTGCAGGAAATGTTTAAAATTTTTACAAATCCGGTCGGCCCTTGCAAGGAAAAGGGGGGATCAAGAGCATTTGGTAGGGATGTAGTAATGGAAAGGGTGCAAGATCCTGATGGGTGTACTATCACCCAGATTTATGGTGAGCTGAGCCAACAACAAAACGATGATCTGGAAAAATATTCCTAGAAGTGGCAGAGGAAGTTGAGCATTGAAGGGGGTGAGTTCAGGGCGTCACTTAAGTTAGGATGTACAGTTTTAAAGGTGGCCAACCTTCAAGCTCAACGTATTAAAACTATTTTTGAACTCTATTACACCCCTGCTAGAATAGCTCAATGGGGTGGGACTATGGGTATTTGTTGCCCACGTTGTCACAGCGACGAGGCTGATACAGTTTATATGTTCGCCTCCTGCCCTATGTTGGATCCCTTGAAAAGGGCGATAGAGAACTTTATGGGACAAACTCTGAGGATCCAGATAAGATTAACCAATGAGCTTGTGGTTTTAGGTGTGGTTAGAGATGATGTTCTAGTAGCTCACCGCAAATTTACATTTCTTGCCATGGCGGTAGTTAAAATCTGTGTGGCATCTGCATGGAAGGACCCTAACCCTCCCACTTTTCAACAACGGGTGTCACGGCTTTTAGCCATACATAATTTGGAAAACGGTCTATATGAGAAGAAAGGGTGGAAAGCTATGAAACTTGGGCCCCGGTAACAGGCTGGAAGACTAGATTGGAGTGAACCCAGCTATAATCATTGGTCCTGAATATAGCAAAGCAGTATTTGTCTTTGCTCCGATTGCTCTCTTATCCTTTGGGGGCGGCGGGTATATGGTGTGATTCAGATTTAGATTCAGATTTAATGATTTTTGCCTGTTTGCTCTTCTGATTATTTAGCTGTCGGATGGCTTGGCTTATCCTTTTTTCTCCTCTCATTATATACAGTGTAAGTTTGTCCCTGTCTTCTCTGATTTATCTTTGATAAGAAAACTTGTATAATGTCGGATTGTTATTTGTAATGATGAATTTGAAACTGACCGTGAATAAAAAAATATTTTAAAAAAATCAACTTCCACAGGAGATTACAAAAGTAGAATAGCATGTCCTTTGGTTGTCAGTCAAAAGTACTACCTCTAATGTAGCTGTGTGAACTGACCTTTTTTAAAATAAACTGTGGGCTAATGAGCATGTGCCTACTCCAGTTCACGCCTTTAAAGGATTTTGTTGTGTCAAAGTGACGCAATAATATTGGAGGAGCAGGTTTCAGAAAGGGTAGATGGTGCGTCATTGCTAGTCTTTAATTGATGCTTTCAGGATATGAGGTGGCTCGGTTTCCACTGGATTGATTGTTACTTTTTTGGGGAATAAACACCCCATATTAATACAGCTTTTAAAGGAAGGGCAGTGCTCTGTTCGAAATGGCTCATTACTTTGATTCTTATAACCATGTTAGCTAGATTTCTATCAGCTCCAAAATTTCCTTTGTTTCGCTCCAGCTTTAGAAGCTGGTCCTGTGAAACTTGGATTATTTAAAGCTCAGAAGGAGGAACTCCTTCTATCCATTAGAGTTTCACTTTTAGCGTCTCAAATCTGATTTAATACTGCTTTCGACTTGAAAGACTGGGTGATAATGCTCTTCTATGTGAATTGTTCTCTTACTATCGCTGAATGCAGGTGACCTTCAAAAAATCCACAGATCCGCAGGTTGTACACCAGTAGTGTAAAGTTCACCCTGATATAGAAAAGGTGTAACAAATGAATTTCAATTCGGTGAACTAATAGGTCTTGTCAATGGGCTAATAAAAACATTGAAGCCTTTTTAAGGCTGATCCAAATGCTTTCTGTTTTAGCAATTTCTCAGTTCACCTGTGGGGTTAGGACTCTTTGGTGGGCTGCCATGCTTTACTTTTGAAAGTTATGAGGTGAAAAGTTATGCCAGTGACGCTTTACAAGGTGATTGGATAGGAGTTAAGTCCAAGATTTGCGTTAGGCGCGCAAGTATGGAAGGTCTTTAATAAATTAAGTCATTGCCAATTGTAGTAAACTTGGATGAAGGTTGTCCTTTTAACCAAACTTCCGCCTGAGAAAACAAATTCTGTCAGGAGGTAGTTGCTGAGTGCGATTATGCTATTCCCCATGCAGACCTCTAAACCCTGTACATACTCCATAAAAGCTTATGTGGGCCAGCTTTTGTTAACATCTTAGGGCTGGGGAGCTAAATCAGAATCTCGGAGCCCGAATGTAGAACGGTGGCCTGGACTTTCACTGAACATATCTGTAAACGAAAGAGGAAATGTCGGGACATCCTTGGAAATGTCATGCTTGTAGTGTTAGAACCAGCATTTGCAATGCAATAGGTCTCGCATTTAAGAGAGTTTGAGCTATTGGAATTGTAAATAACAATGCCTTTTATTTATGTGCTGTTTTTAAAACAGATAAATAAAAGGCATTGTCATTTACAATGCCAATAGCTTAAACTCTCGCAAGTGTGACACTCATTTCATTGCAAATGCGTTTGTGCTATATTTTTTTTTTTTAAAGCGTTAGGAAAGAGCGTGTCCTGCCTACAACAGCAGGTAGGACAAAGCTAGCTGAGAAAATAGTGCTCTGAGGCTATATTTAAAGCCTACCGAGTAACAGCACACAACGGGTTTTCGCCATGAGAGGTTATAAAATGAGACATGGCGGTACTAAGGGGGGACCACTAAGCCTATTAACCAATGAACAGTCACAGTTTACAGTGGACAAGGACACAAACCAATGAAAAATATGGGCGGAGAATTGGTAGAGCTTCAAGTCCCTGTCTGAATACAGCATGCCTCGCAGGGCAGCGCATATGCTGCTCAGGCTCGGCCTAAAAAAGTATAAAGAGTATGCAGGAATATACTTGAGTTATAATGTTGCCATCTTCTCGACTTCTACATAGGTCACAGAAAGCACTACAGCCTCATCAGGTAATAAAAAAAATCCCCAACGTTTTTTGTTTACAGTTTGTCCTAGATGTTTGCTGGCATGTTTTCTGCAGCGAGAAAGTCCTTCTATCATGTAAGCCTGACTATTGCCCAAGCCTAGTCTGTTGCAATCTGTATAGTATCGAGGTTGCTGTACCAGGATCCCTGTCAGCCTACAAAAGCATACTGATTTGTTTAATGAAAGCCCAGGAATACCATGTTTTTTGGCATATGAGCAGGAATGTGGCAACCTTTGCTTCACTACAGATTAACTTGTAACATGTTTCCTTTTTAGGGCTCGGCTGAACGCGCGGAAGCGCGTCTCCGCCGAAGCTCTTTTGTCGGCATGTGTGCTTCCCAGGAGACAATCCTGGCCGCGCGCTTCGCCTTTGAGGCGATTTGAAAGTGGCACGCGCTGACTGGCACACGCCGCGCTCGGCCAGGCTGTCTCCTGGGAAGCACAAACATACCCAGGCACACCTCCCCCTGCACGCATGCGGCCACACACACACACGAGCGCAGACAGACATGCAGACAGAGACACTCCCCCCCTCCCCCGCACACAGAGACACACACACACACAGGAGCGCACATACACGCACACATACAGAGACACATGTACACACATCCACACCGTGATGCCTTTAAAATGTGGCGCGCATGGCCCTTGCGGTGCAGTTTACCCTATTTCCAGACGTGGCTCGCACCCATCCATGCCCGGTCGCCTGGCGCCCTCTCCCGGTCCCTCCTCCGGGTCTTGCTCTGCTCCCCTCTGCGGGTCCCTGTCCTCCGTAGCTCTCCAGAGCGACCCCTGGCGGAGAGTGTGTGTCCGTGCCTGCTACCTCCGGCTTCGCTGGGCAGCCCCGAACTCCTCGTTGCTGCTTGATCTGGGAGTCCTTGGGGCCGCCCCGACCCCCTGTTGGTCCTAAGTTCTCTGCCGCGCTCCGGGCTCCTCTCTGCGGCTGCAGCCCTCTGCTCTCTGCCCCTGACCTCTGCCTCCCTCGGCTCGCACACTCCCCGATCCCTCTCTCAGACCCCGGAGGTCTCCGCTCCTCCTCCTTCTCCCGGCCCGCACTTCCCTCCTCCACAACTCATCCCCCTCCCCTGATTTGGATGTCCTTTTCCAGGACACCCCTCCCCTGCACCACCTCCTCCTTCTCTCTTTATTTATTTATATATTTATTTATGCATTTTTATATAGCGCGGACTTTACCCGAAGGCGTCAGAGCGCTTCACATTAGGAACAGAAATGAAACATAATGAGAAACATTACAAAAGAACAGATTGCAAAAACAAACGTTACTTACATAAGGTAATAGTGACAATTGTGAGCAACCAAAATACATGAGGTAGTAAAAACTGTGAGCAACCAAAATTACATGAGGTAGTAAAGGTAATAGTGACAATCGTGAGCAAACAAAATACTTGAGTAAAAATTGTGAGCAACCAAAATACATGAGGTAGTCAAAAGTGCACAAGAGGCCCCCTCCTGCCCAGGCATCGGAGCAGCAGCCACCTGGGTATGTATAACCACTGGAGTACGCCATAGCCTGTGCCATCACTCACACGGAGTCTGACAGCATACGGGGTTACCTGGCAACGTGCACTGTCCTCCCCTTGTAATTGGTAGCCTCCACTAGTATTCCCGTGAATACCTGACGGCGCGCACAGTTGCGCACATATAGTGTATGTAAACAATGATTGGTAGCCCCAGGGAGCAAATGACACCATGCATTATTACCTCGGGCAGTACCCCACAGAATGGATTGTTGCCCATAGGGAATAGGGCATATGTGCAAGCATGCCACGTTAGCCCTGCACCACACCCGGTAGTAATAGCATACAGGCTTTAATGCCTAGCCTACATTATTAGTCCCAGGCAGTACATGCAGTATGCTTTGTTGGTCACGGGAATATTCAACAGGATGCACTGTTACCGCTCCCCCCCCCCCCCTCCCCGATCTAACTTGCAGTTTTATCCCCAGCCTATCTGACGCCTGCATTGTTAGTCCCAGGTTGTACATGGCAGCATGTACTGTTGGTATCAGACACGGAATTTCTGAGTGTGTGCACATTTACAGCATGACGGCATAAACTGTTAGACCGAGGTGGTGTTTGACAGCATGTTTTTTTTTACCCTACAACATGTATTGTTATTTGCTCCATTATTATTCCCAGGGAGTATCTGACTGACAGCGGTCACTGTTGCGAACACAGAGATTCAGTAAACCTCCATTTTTATCCCACAGGGAGTAACTCACACCATGCATTGTTACCCCCAGGAGTAACTCTCAGAATACAATGTCATTTATTTAAGATTTAAATAAATAAATAAAGAGCAATGCCAATAGCTCTACCTTTAATGCTGCCGAGACCATTGCATTGTAAATGCTTGTTCTACACAAGTGATCAGGTGTTTATATGATGGTGGCAATTAGACCTATTTTCATTTCGCCGCTTTCAAATTAATTAACTAGTTCAAAGCTGACATTTTGCCGTAGCGTAAATAAAAATGGTAAACTACAGCAACATTATTTTGCTTTGATCAGCAGTCAGACTTTTTCTTTAGTGTAGGATCCTATATCTGTGAGGACATGAATAGTCCAGTGTAGTAGATCATGAAGTACATCGAGAAGACCTGCTAAGCCTCTTTTGAAATTGATGACTAATTTCCTAAGTATCCTATGTAAATGCAAGCTGTTGCTGCGAATGCCTGGTTCTAAAATGCTTTCTTCGAAGATGGTTCTTTATAGGTCTGGCTACAGACAGCTTTAGTTATTTACCACAGCATATGTTTCCTATTCTTTAGAAAATAGAAAGTTTGCATTCACTCTACCCAGTTGCATGTATCTTTCACCTCATGCAGTTGACTGTTAGGTCTATCTTCCAGCCTATAGTGAAATGCTTGCCCTGCAATGCATCAGGTAATATTTTACTTCTGAAAAGAGTGGTTAACCATCATACTTTTTGTGATATTAAATTATTTATCTCATACGTTCAGAACCACTAGTACCTCCAGTATTACCACCACAAATGTCAGCACAACCAATGCCATCATAACAACCAGAACACCACCATAAAAAACACCTCACCAATGCCATACTGCCATCATCACCAAATATCAATACCACCACTAATACCACACCTCCACTAATACCACACCGCCACTAAGAAAATTGCCGCCTGAATACCACACTATCATAAATACAACACCACACCAATGCAACAACCACCAGTATCACACCACCATCAATACCGATGGTTAATACCACCACCAATACCACATCACCACACCACTCTACGGACACCGCAGCCAATACCAGCATAATTATCAATACCATTGCATCACCTGCCACCGGAACAACACCACTGCAACCGCTACCACGTTACTACAAATAACAGCAGTGTCATACCATGTCACCGCAACTACCAGTACCACCATTTTATCAATATAAGCACCACAACCAGCAACACTAATATTGCCACCTGCACCACTGCTATTACTACCAACACCATAAAGCAATGGTAAAGAAAATAGGTCTGGTTTTAATGTACGGTGGCACGGAACTCATATCTGCATGTATGTTTGCCTGTGTTGCCACATTAAATCTAAACCTATTAACTTTGCTAATGCTTTTTTTAACATTACTACCAAAATAGTTAAACGCCACATGTTATCCATGACATTTTCTTACCTCTTTTCTTTCAAATCATAGAACCTACAGTTTCACGTATGTTCTTAAAAATGAATATAACAGTCAAACGGCGGAGCGTTTGTAGTGAAAAAGTTGTTTGAAGTTTAATACAGGTGTATTATTATTGCACCTTTTTATGATTTGCATTGGCTGCCTCCCACAGACAAAATGCTTTTATGAACTTCAATTTTATTATTAATACCACTTGCTTTAGGTAAAATATTGTTTGGGCTTTGCATGTGTTTACTCGTCTCACTGTACCTTTTTGATTAGTTGCAAGGTACAAGGAGCACTTCGAGTATTGCGATTGGAGAGCAAGGTTTACACCCACACCTTCATATAGCACTCACTGTGCTAAGCAGAGGATGTCCCCATTCAGCAATTAAAAATCCGCAGCAGTGGAAAAATAATTTCCTCAGTATAAATGTTTTTAGAACAGAGCGGCTTACACACAAACAATAAAATGTCACTCAAGTTTTGGTCTGGGTCACACAAAACGTTATTGGCAACAAACACACTGCATGCCACTGAGTATGAATAGAACTACCTTTACAAATAGAAATCAAGCTTAATCACCCATCATGAACTGAAGAACCACAGACCGATTAAAAAGTTGCAAATTCTGTTGTAGCTATTACAATATAAAATGGACGAGCGCTGTCAAAGAATTAATCCAGTCTGAAATGTTGGCCAAATTATTATTGAAATGAATTTTCTCGCAATACATTTGCTGTGATAAAAAAATACCATGCTAACATCTATAGGAGAAAAGATAAAGAACCGTCCTGCAATTACGAAATTTTAGCAAGGATTGGTAAAAGGTCAATAGGTTTGGTGTTGGCAACCAGCCTTTTGTCTTTGTCAGTGCTTGATTTGTCATGATTTTGTAAAACTTTATTTTTGTGGCGCTATAAGGCCCTTGCCAGTATAAAAAAATAAAAATTGGCTAAAAGCAATTTTCTTTGGTCTCAAAAAGAACAACTTGCCATAGCAGTACTTGGTAGTGAGGGGCACTACTTTGTGTGTCGGTGCTCTTCGTGAAAGAACAGGAACTGTCGTAGGCAGTTAAGTTAGCCAATGGCTGAAGTGGATTAACCCGTTGTCCCATGCTATATGCTGTAATGGGGGGGAAGAAAAATGTGAATAGCACAACAAACGAGCAATTGATGAAGAGAGCTGGCTGAAAACCCATATAAGTAAGCATAGTATCAATATAATTTTAGTATGAACAAAAGGTCTTTGCGAATGCCACACCAAATAAAAAAGGCTAGTACAGTAGTATTGCTGATGACCCTCAACTGCTTGGATCCCTAGCCTCCACGTGTAGGGTCACCTCCTTTGAAAAGTTTATGAGCTCTGTGTGTGCAACCAATATGAATGTCAGCTCAGTGGAGTAGATTACACTCTCTTCTTTCATGTATTGTATGTGTTTGTCTTCATACATTGCTATATCTTTCCGGCCCTAGGGGTCATGCTCACCCTTTTTAGGTTTTGCCTGGCGAAAGCTGCGCTCTGCGCAGCTTTTTCGCGCAGGCGAAAACCTGATGAGAACTGTAGTGGGGTTTGGGTCGGCCCTCGTCATTTATTGGCTGGCTCCATAAATGGAGCCTAGCCATTGGACGAGGGGCCTGTCCGTCAATGCCGGACCAGATTCGGAGGCGTTCCCGAGATTCTTTGGCTTTTGCCGACGTCACGCGACGTCAGCCGAAAGCCGGGAACGCCCCCGAATCTGGTCCGGCATTGCCGGCACCAGTGACTATCCTGCTCCTGATTGGTGAAGCTGCGTGGACGTCACTGCTGGTCCACGAGGGAGCCCACTCCTCGGGAAACTTCGCCGCCCGCCTGCCTGAGCTAGAGACGGGCCGCCGCGCTGCCCGCGGCGACCCGGAAGTGACCGGCCGGCCGGCCAATCCTAGCGCAGCCGGCCGGAAGTGCCCGCCCCCCGCAGCCCGGGGGAAGAAGGAAGACGGCAAGAAGTATGGCGGCGCCCGCGGGGCTCCCGTGGCCTGGAGGGAGCCCCGGGAGATGCGGAGGACGTTGCCGGTCTCCCATGCCAAAGAGGGAGACCGGAGAAGTGCCAGCGAGATTGCCGCCGTCGATGTTGCCGGTCTCCCATGCCGAAAAGGGAGACCGGAGAAGTGCCGCCGTCGCAAGGTGCAGGTGAGTCGATCTGCTTGCACAGGAGGAGCCCCGGGGAAAGAGAACGTCCCTCCGCGGCCCCGGAGAGTCCCGAGGAGCGGGAGCTCTCGTCCAGCAGCCGCCGGACCCGGTGAGTGCCTGCAAGGGGAGAGGGGCGTCGGGACACATTGTCGGTGTCCGCCCCTCCCCCCGTAGTAGAAGTCACCATGTCCCCTGCGCCTCTGTCCCGTGCATCCCCGTGCGCCTCCTCCTTCCCTCGTGTCGGGTCTCCTTCTCCGTGGGTCTCAGCCGTCTGGCAAGAAGCTGGGACTCGGGTAAAGATGGCGGTAAATGCTCCACTGGGGCATATTTGGAATGCATGCACCGGGCGGGGGGTGCCAAAAAAACGAAAGTAGAGTTCTGTCAGCACATGGAAGGGTTCTACTCCGTGCTTGACACCTGCCTTTATTTTAAATGCTGCCTTGCCTTCCTGGTGTGGGGTCTCGGTGGCACAGCCCATATGCCAGTATACTCTTCGATGTTTACATGAATGCTTTGCCTTTTCATAGCCGATTTACAGATTGCTCGACTGTCAGACTTACAGCGCTGTGCTTTTAATGTCTGTTCATGGTGAGGAGGGTGTCATGTGAACTGTGAGTGTGACATGATATTAGTTCTCCCCCTTCATGAGGATCACAGAGGCCCCGTATATTTCTCAAGAGTAAGTTGTTGGCAGTGTCTGCATGTGCCTGGCCTGCGTGCAGTTACTGCTAGGAAAATACCTCCAGAGAGGACTTGCTGTCTTATGCATACCGAATGTTAACCCCTTAATTGCTGCCGTCGGCCAACGGTCGTCACGGCCACTACCTCCCCAGTGCTGCGCACGACCGTTGGACGTCCATTCAGCACTAGTTCCAATGGACAGCGCAGCACTGGGGAGGTTTATTTACAAGCTCTAAAGGGGTTAATGACACAGATTTCGTTAACGTAGGCCAGGCGTGTTAATGGGCTGGAGGGGTTATGTGTTTAATGAACCTACTTTCTGATGTTTAACCAAGCACAGGCAGCATATGGGTGGGGAAAGAGGGGTGCTTGATCCAGCCGCATCCAAAGGATGGTCATGGCCCCACCCATGGTCGTAGATGTCCATAGTGCAGCAGGTGCAGTGACAGTGTGACGTGCGACCCTATTTATGGCTGTCCTTTACTACCAACCACAGTGCCGGTCGGATTTTTCCTTGATCGCATTGTTTCTGTACGTATACACCAACAAGAGACAGGGTCACGACTTGTGCAGTCAGTGAACCCCCCACAATGTCACTCAGCTTCCCCGGAGGCTCCCCAGCCTCCTATGCACTTAACCGACCGATGAAACAAAGGGCGTGGCTCCAAAACTCAAAAGCTAAAAATATGTGCTTCGCAAAGAGTGCCAGCCGCCTGGTATTTTACTGTTTCTGCCCTTGTGTCCAGAGAGATAGGGACCCGTCTCAGCAGATGCTTTTTGGAACATCGTTGCTGAGCACTGGCAGGACCTGGCCCACTTAAAGCCCTGTCTATATGTGTGCCTGCTTCCATACATAATGTCAGAGTCTGAAGTGTAGAGGAGGTATGGATCTCTTTCTACAGAATCAATACTTCATGACGGATTAAACATGCAAACGACTTCATACTTGACCCCTAGTTTGTATTTTAAAATAAATGTAATAATCGTAACTACTGATTAGTAGAACAAACTATCACGAATTGACACTACATATGTGTTTTATTTTGTAGAAGGGCCATGTTTTGAGTTGGGTTTTCTGGGTGTGGCAAGTCTCTAGCTGTATTTGGTGAAGGAACAGCGACATTGTAATAAAGGGTCTCTTCTTTGAAAATTTCTGTGACTTAAAAAGGCATCTTGTTTCAAGAAGAATGTTACCGAAATATATTTTAGAATGTTTGAGTTCAAAAGAGGTCTTTGCTCGGTAGAAGAGGCCATCATCCACTTACTGCATTGTTAAAGGTGCATTTGTAACAGGGAATCAGGTGGCCCCCTATTGCAAGGCCAGAAATACACATAAAACACAAAGTAGGAGCAGATTATTCCAAATGCTTCTCTCACCCATTTGTCCTCCGTTCATGCACTTTGGGCACAGAAGGCCAAATCTCAAGCGTTTTTCTGTGAGTAGTGCCTTGCTCCAGACCTAGCTTGGGCGCCGCCTGTGATTCGCTGGAGTAGACGTGCTTCGTATTTAATTGTGCGTCTTCTTACCTTACTGCGCTGGCAGGTAGCCCTCTGAGGATGCAATGACCATGCAGCTGTGGGCTTGAATATTGTGATGACACAATGTTGCTCATCCCCACCCACCACTGCGTTCAGGCTTCAGGGCCCCTCCCTCTCTTTGCGGATGAGATCTCTGCTTCTGGAAGGTGGGACTATGGATCCATGCTTACCTCTAACCGGGCTCTCCGGTTGTCCTCCGTTCATGCACTTTGGGCACAGAAGGCCAAATCTCAAGCGTTTTTCTGTGAGTAGTGCCTTGCTCCAGACCTAGCTTGGGCGCCGCCTGTGATTCGCTGGAGTAGACGTGCTTCGTATTTAATTGTGCGTCTTCTTACCTTACTGCGCTGGCAGGTAGCCCTCTGAGGATGCAATGACCATGCAGCTGTGGGCTTGAATATTGTGATGACACAATGTTGCTCATCCCCACCCACCACTGCGTTCAGGCTTCAGGGCCCCTCCCTCTCTTTGCGGATGAGATCTCTGCTTCTGGAAGGTGGGACTATGGATCCATGCTTACCTCTAACCGGGCTCTCCGGTTGTCCTCCGTTCATGCACTTTGGGCACAGAAGGCCAAATCTCAAGCGTTTTTCTGTGAGTAGTGCCTTGCTCCAGACCTAGCTTGGGCGCCGCCTGTGATTCGCTGGAGTAGACGTGCTTCGTATTTAATTGTGCGTCTTCTTACCTTACTGCGCTGGCAGGTAGCCCTCTGAGGATGCAATGACCATGCAGCTGTGGGCTTGAATATTGTGATGACACAATGTTGCTCATCCCCACCCACCACTGCGTTCAGGCTTCAGGGCCCCTCCCTCTCTTTGCGGATGAGATCTCTGCTTCTGGAAGGTGGGACTATGGATCCATGCTTACCTCTAACCGGGCTCTCCGGTTCCATGGAAGCTCTTTAGCTACCAATTAAACAGGAAGGGCAAAAAAAGAGATGTGGCAGCAGTTAGATATTGGTGATGTTTCCTACAAGGCAGGAAGTCATTTAGCATCCTCAAAAAGCTATGAGGCTTGTGCACAAGCGGGCAGCTTGCTTGGTACATCTGCTTCCAAGCAGAGACATATTTAACAACAAGGGGTGGTGATGGACAGAGTTTCTGAATTAAGCGGAATACTCTCACCCAGTCAAGAGATCAGGGCTAGATCCAACACTGTTTTTTAGCTCACTGCACCATCCCAGCTCAGAACCTGGCTATATGCAAATTAGTCTGTTCCTGTCCCACTCCCAGCCTGCCCACTCCCAGCCTGCCCACTCCCGGCCTGCCCACTCCCGGCCTGCCCACTCCCGGCCTGCCCTCTCGCGGCCTGCCCTCTCGCGGCTTGCCCTCTCGCGGCCTGCCCTCTCGCGGCCTGCCCTCTCGCGGCCTGCCCTCTCGCGGCCTGCCCACTCCCAGCCTGTTCTCTCCCAGCCTGCCCTTTCCCAGCCTGTCCCCTCCCTGCCCTTACCTAGCCTGGCCTCTCCCAGCCTGTCCACTTCCAGCCTGCCCTTTCCCAGCCTGTCCCCTCCATGCCCTTTCCCAGCCTTTCCTCTCCCAGCCTGTCCACTTCCAGCCTGCCCTCTCCCAACCTGCCCTCTCCCTGCCCTCTCCCAGCCTGCCCTCTCCCAGCCTGTCCCCTCCCTGCCCTCTCCCAGCCTGCCCTCTCCCAGCCTGTCCCCTCCCTGCCCTCTCCCAGCCTGTCCTCTCCCTGCCTGTTGTCGTGTCCCAGCGGCAGCAGGCAGCAGGCAGGAGCGTGCACTGCGTCCCCGAAGTAACAGCCCTAAAGCAAGCAAGAAGTATGCCCCCCTCCCACCAATCCCTGTTAGGTAGTGGAAACTGTCCAAACTGGGGTGCAGACAGCCCCTCTCACCTTTCGGCCTGGAACCACTGCACCAGCCGCACTACTTCCCTACTGACCGTTCTCCACTTAAGCCCCGTCTAAATTACAATTCCTGCTTCTGACCCTTTTGCCTGCTTGTGCTTGTTTTCATGACCCTTTTGCCTGCTTGTGCCTCCGTGTGCCCCTGTTGCCTGCTTGTGCCTCTGTGTGCCCCTGTTGCCTGCTTGTGCCTCCGTGTGCCTCAGTTTTCGTGACCCTGTTGCCTGCTTGTGCCTCCATAAGTGCCCCTGTTGCCTGCTTGTGCCTCCGTGTCCCCCTGTTGCCTGCTTGTGCCTCCGTGTGTCCCTGTTGCCTGCTTGTGCCCCTGTTGCCTGCTTGTGCCTCCGTGTGCCCCTGTTGCCTGCTTGTGCCCCTGTTGCCTGCTTGTGCTGTGTGGGTGTGTGTGGAAGGCTCTGTGTGGGTGTGTGTGGAGGGCTCTGTGTGGCTGTGTGTGTGGGAAGCTTGTGTGGCTGTGTGTGTGGGAAGCTTTGTGTGGCTGTGTGTGTGGGAAGCTTTGTGTGGCTGTGTGTGTGGGAAGCTTTGTGTGGGTGTGTGTGTGGGGGGGCTCTGTGTGTCATTTGCGAGAGATAAAGCTAGTGGCATTGTAAATGACAATGCCATTTATTTATGTTAAAAAAACATAAATAAAAATAATGTCAAGAGCAATGCCAATAGCTCTAACTTTAACAAAGGCAAAACCATTGCATTGTAAATGCTTGTTGTGGAGGGCTACTGGTTAGTGCTCGCCTAGCGAACGCAGCGCATGTGCTGCTTCGCCTTGGCAAGACTATTGTTGTGGGATTGGTGCGCAAAGGGAGACAAACCATGTACAGGCACGGACAGGCGATGTGCACACGCATGGCGTCTCCTGTCTGCCTCACACGCTCCCACCATACCTCACCTCGCAGCCTGCTGCCCACCCTCACAGCTTCCGAAGGGAGCACGGCGGCGGTTATTTATTTATAAAGTATATATCATGATGCAATCTACAGCCCCTCCCTGGCAGAGGCTGCAAGCCCAAGCAACGGGTCTGTCTGCCATGCGCCACCCGTGTCTAACAAATGGCGCTCCAGAGCTGCGATGTTTACACAGAGACCTTCGCACCGCCGGCATGTCAGGAAGCCGGGGCTTTGTTTTGGATGTAATCCCCCCCCCCCGCCCTGTGGAAAAATAAACCGTGTCTGGCTTATTACACCCAAGGGCCTGTCTGCTGTGTGTGTATGGGTTAGTTATGGGGCCGGAGGAGCGCTCAGATTCATCAATTTGACGCCCCCGTCACAGCGCTGCACTCATTTAACACCTGTGATCACGTTTACAGTAGTCTGTGATTTTACAAGATAAACAGCAATTAACTCTCTTAAATACTTCCGTCTTTATTACGGTTATGTTACGCAGGTTTTTACAGAGAAATATTTGCCAGTTACGTGGCCTCTAGGCACTGTTGGCGGTGTTTGTGTGATGGGGCAGTTCCAATGAATCATTTGCTGATGGGGGCAAGGGAGTCTTGCGAGTTGTCTCTGTCCTTCCCGGTTGCATGGGCAGTTTCACAGTGAGTTTGGCCAGATTGCGGGCGCCCTGTTCCCTAACGTGTGTGAGGGTGCAGGGTCATACGCTGTGGTGTGCAAAATTTGCATCATTTCCTTCTGTGTAATTATGCAAAATTCCACAAAAATTAACAAAATTATGTTAAATGCAAAATTGGTATTTAGCGTGTAATGCATCCTTGTGTCCATTTTGGATGCCCAGATGCACTTCTCCCTCCCTGCCCCCCCCCCCCCCCCTCCAAAAAAATGGTGCCAATCACACAGGTGCAGCTAACATCCATCGCTTGTGTGCTAGTCCTTAGTTTTGTTCCTGTGCTAAACGTTTGCAGGATTATTCTGCTACCTGGTATATTTGTAACATTTCAGGAATTTCAAATAACCATCTAACTCGTCATTTCGACCACTTCTGAAAAGCATCTGCAATACAATAGGTCTTGCATTTTAGAAACTATGACCTATTGCAATGACCATGCCTTTTATTATTGCAGGTTTTTTAAACACATAAATAAAAGGCATTGTTATTTACAATGCCAATAGCTCAAAATATCGCAATTACGAGACCTATTGCATTGCAAATGCTTGTTTTGTCTGTTGCTGTTGCTCTGGATCGTTTCTTCTAGCACTTGTAAGATGGTACTTGCCATTAGACAAGTGCCAAACCTTTAACCAGAGCCTTTAGACACATTCTATTTGTTAGCTGTTGCTTAGGGAGAGAGACTAGGGGTGGGCTAGGGATAGGGGAGCACACTTTGTGCTAAATCTCCTGAATTGCAGCGGTGCCAGATTCAAGTGCAACCACCACACTCCTGTAATTAAACTTTGATCCTTGTGATGTAGATTACTTGAAAAGTCCCTCGGATCTGAACCTTTCTCCCTTCTGTCTCTGCTCCTGGCACTGCTGGGCACTATATGTCGGAGCAAGTGCTCTGGGTCCTTAGCTGGCTCCAGTCTCAATCTGTGCATCTCTTACTCCGCCTCTCTGAACCGGCATTAGCAGGAGTCCTCTTAGACTTGAGGAAGCTGCCAAACTGAATCCACTGTAATGTGACACATTGCTCTGCCCATTTGTTGGGCTTCTCCAACTACACGTCAAACACTCCATAGAGCTCCCTGGGCCTCTGCTTGAGTTTCACCTCTAACCTGCCTCTGTGTTGCCATTTTATGGCCCTGGTCCTTGGCAGGGACCCAGCCACAGGGCTCTGTGGGAGAGTTCATTTAGTGAGCCACGTAGGTTGTTCGGAGAGTTAACAAGGATTCATAGCATTTCTCAGAGATATTATCACTTTAGGTGATAAAGAGCTGGATGTATCCGAGCTGATCTTTTTATACAACACAAATAATATGGCTTCTGCGAAAATTGGATTTAAGATAATGATGATTTGTAGTCATATCTATGTCTTTCTGGTACTGAAACGTATTTAAAGCTACTGTTAACAGAAATAGAGGCTGGCATTAAATGTGATATGCTCTCTTTCTTTCTTCAGCCTAGTGTTTTGATTGTAAGTTACAAGGAGTCTGCTAAAGCTGCTACACAGTTTGGACCTTACAAACAAGCAGAATGGCGACCAGACAGCACAATGATTGTTGTGGCGGTAAGTACATCATTTAGAATTTACACTTTTCAATAAAGTAACATACGTGGTACATGTTCTTGAAGATGGCTGTTTACTAATGCTTCAGCTATTAATTTCCTGTTACGGCACAAATCCTTCCTTGTAGAATTCTTGGAAATGCCCAATTATCTTTACTGTATTGAATGTGCTGGCTTCCCGCCCGCAAACTGCTTCTACTGCTTTTCTAAGTCTGCCCAACAGGTCGCACATAAATATGCCTTAGTATTAGTTTTCTGTATTATTCTTTCCCACTCTGTCAATATTCTGGTTGGATCTGCCCACTCCACATAAGTCCAGTAAAGAATGCTGTTTTGACCCAAATTTTCATAACAAAACTATGGCCAGTGTACTTCTCTGATTTTTTTTTTGTTTGTTCTTCTATCTTATTAAAATATGTTTCTTCTTTGTTTTTGTTGTTTTGAGATATGTTCCATTCATGAAGGGAGCAGGACTGCTAGCCAGCTGTCAAATACACCACTTCTCTAGTCCTTGATGGTTGTGAAACACTCAGTTGACTTTGGATTTTTTCCTACCACTTCTTTTTAGTTTAGTCCATTGTTCTAGTTTCTATTGAAATACTTAACAGATCTGCACATTGAAAAAAGTCCCTTCAAAACCAATGCAAGGATGAATCGTTAGAGTGGCTCATATCTGTTGTCTCAGCATCACATTTTACACTGTTATGTTATTTATTGCCTCTCACCTTATGGGTTTCTTTGATGGATCTTCTACTTCTGTTCTGGTTGGTGTGTAGGTTTATGGACGGACTCTCATTTCCCATGCTCTTTAACCCCTTGATGCGCAGTGATTTTTCGCCCTGTGCGGCCGTTTTAAAGAGTGGGCGGGATTATGACGGCCCCCAGCCGTCATCAGCACATGCCCACCGTGATGCATGACGGATGGGGGACGTCATCAGCATGGAAGGGGTTAAATCCTGTGCTGCACCTCCTGGAATGGGTCAGGATTTAGGACTTACAAACTAGCTTTGCATAACCATTACATTGCAATATTTTGATCCTAATTACTTCAGAAGGGTTCAGTTCAAGCGGATAAGTGCGGTGAGACACATCTGATGGAAGTGGTGCAGCTTGTTTGAAATGATACCTATTAATAAACATACTTCACTTTGGGGTCAGTCTATGTTTACCAAAATACTTAATGATAGCATCTCCAATAAATGGGCATTTCTCTGATTGAATAACATAGGTCAACTTTTTTCAAGGGGGCGAGGGGATTAAAGTACGTGAAAAGTTAGAAGGGAAATGTAATATTCCTAAACATGATTTTTTTTAAATACTTGCAAGTTAGATATTGTTATTGATAAGGTGGGTAAGAATAAAATAGGGATGAATAGGATCAAAATAAGAGAACAAGCTTTTCTTGCCAAGATGGATATAAAGATTAGGCATGCTTATAAGATATTCTCGGATGCTGTAGATGAGGATTCAGATGGCAAATAAAAGGGACGGAAAAATTAGGTTCAGAATAACAAGTAAAAGATATCCAAGATACTATAGATACCGGAAACAAACACTTTATGGCAATTAACTTATGCTAACAGCAGTTAAGTGTTTAAAAGGTGTATTACACCACTGAGAAGATGTATAAATATGTTGAAGAGCCAGCTCCGATCGCCTCAGATGCCTATGAGGAGGGGCATACGTTTGTCACCTGTATTATTCTGAGTCCGTCGATAGCTTTATTTCGGTCTCATGGACCATAAAAGCACATTTTAAAATACATACATACAACAATAATAGAGTTAATAAATAACATGAAACAATACTAAAACAATCTTACATTTAGCATTATTGACAAGTTAAAACTAAATAATAATAATTTATTCATTGTATAGTTAATAAAAACCGTTACAATTTGCGTAAAAACAATATTCAGCAAATATTAGCCTAAAACAACAAACACAGAGAAGTTTCCATAAAATTTTCTTTCAAGTTCGTGGACTTTGCATAAAATTTCCTTTCATGTTCGTGATCTTAGCATGAAACATAAAAGAACAATTCTTAAATCAGTATTTACATATTAATAAGACTGAAGTGTCCAAATAAGATTATTTTGTTACAGACTCGCTTGCTTTCAGTAGTTTTTCATGAGCTTGCAAAAACTTTATCATTCTACAGTTCATTTGCGGGTCAGTTGGATTCAGGCCTCCAATAATGGCGGTTCTACATGAACGTATTCTCCTGTCCAGGAAGGCTTTCTTCAAAAAGATTGCACGCTCAGATTGCAGCTTCTTGCAATGGCATATTAGATGAATCAAGTCTTCCTTTTCATAGCCACAGAGACGGCATTCTTTTGTCTCAATATGCCTCCAAGATGGTTCGTCGGCTAAGGTTGGAAATTTGCCAAAGCGCAATGCCATAAGTCATTTTTTAATATAAATAGAGAATGTTGTGTCTAAGTAGGCTGCCGGTTTAAGAGTTTTGTAATTATTAAGCACAGTGCATGAATGAGAGCGATGGGCAAAAATACCTTTATCTGTTAACTGCGAATGAAGTTTTGCAGCTCTATTTAACGCCTGCTTGAATGATAAAAAAGGCAGATTTTTATTCCAAAGGTTAGAAGAACATGTTGCCTCCAGTGCACTGGTCAAGAATTTGTTGGCCTGTGATTTTGTTTTGCAGTTCCAATTCCAGCCATAAAAATTTGTTAAGGTTGTTTTCACTAGCGCTCTGTTTGAGTCGGTACCACACCTTTATATATGTACAAAGTCTGCCCAGTGATTCATTCATTAAACCAAATTCTAATCGCATTTGCGCTGGTGAGGCAGAACTGGGAATTTGGAGAACCTTTTTATAAATTTTTGTTATTCAAGTCAGTCAGTCAGTCAAAATACGCTTTATTCGATTTTTGTTAAAATCATAAAAGGCAATACATACAGCACAATATAAAAATCTCATTGCAATTTACATACAAAATTCAATTCATAATCAATTTATATTAAATTTTAATTTACTTAAGACCCTCAAGGCCAACATTTAAAATAAAACATTCCCTGGGGCTTGTTTCTTTCTTAATCTAAATGCAGCCGTTAGGTAAGATGCCACGCGAAAGATGATATGCGTGGTACCCAACATTTGAAGAAAAATTAATGCTGGCCTAACCTGAAGAAAGCCTGCTTCCTTCAGAATAGGTATTAGGTATTTTTCCCTAGCGGCGGCATAAAACCCACAAAAAACATAAAATGAAGCGTATCTTGGGTAGAAAAATTGTCGCATTTGCAAGGTAAAGCGTCCTCTGGTTTTGCCCAAGTAGGAAAACAACCAAGTGTATAAGGAATCAAGTTCATCCTAAATTTGATAAGCAAGGCTCTGTGAAGGGGATTAGTGACAATTTTTAAATAGGGTTCCAGAGAGGGAGTGGTGCCTAGAATCAGGTAAGCTCTAACTGACGGTTTCATTACTTCCCTCTCTTCTCTCTCTAACCGTACCCTTTTTAGGTTTCGCCTATTATCATTCGCTTGCGAATCTAATAGGCGAAAATTCAAGGGCTCAATCGACTAGTGAAACCACTGCGGTTTCTTCACAGTGCATGTGACCACGTGACCACAAAAGCGGGTCACGTGACCACACAAGCACGCGCATCTCCCTAATCCGCAAACAGCATTCATTCAAAAAAACACAGAAACCCCCGCCCCCATCCGGCTTCCCTCCGCGCATCTGCCTGCCACACTTCTCCTCCCCTCTCGCATTCCCGCCCCCCCCCCCACCAGGCTCTCCCGCCCCCATCCGGCTTCCCTCCACGCATCTCCTTTCACCATGCCTGCTTCTATCCCCACATTTCTCCCCTCGCTCGCATTCCCGCAACCCAAAATACCCTTTGTTTAATGGGGTCTGTGCCATACGATATTCTCACGTCCTTCGGGATGCAGTTAGAGGAACAGCTTTCACCCTCTACAAACTGCAGAACCCTAATACTGCGTGAATGTACCTACTTGGCTCATAAACTGAAAGCACACCCCCATACCCAGAGCAGGATTCTTCGAACGCACACGGATGCCGATGTTCGGTTTTGCGGTTTGGAGTTAAAGTGTTCGTGTAGAGCAGACTTCTTTTCCGCAAACAGCATTCATTAAAAAAAACATAAAAAAAACACAGAAACCCCCGCCCCCATCCGGCTTAACCAAATAGCGTTGCCAATAGGTTTCGCATTTGGAAAGTTGGAGCTATTGGTTTTGTAAATGACATTTTATATTTATATATTGTTATTGACAATGCCAATAACGATATATAAATATAAAATGTCATTTACAAAACCAATAGCTCCAACTTTCCAAATGCGAAACCTATTGGCAACGCCAGTGCTTGTTAAGGAAATGTTGTTTGATCCACCCAATGTCCTGTTTTCTAATGCTTGATGGGTCTGAATAGATCTCCGGTCTCCCAAGCGCTGCAAATGAGGTTTTAAGATATCTCAACCATGGCATTCTCAAGGCGCGGTCCCTTGATACCACGTCCAGCAGAATGCCATGGTTCAGCGTCAACTCAGAGTTCAGCCATGTTTTTATCCAAAAGAGTAGGGGTGCCAACTTCAATCTGTCAGTAATATATGGTAGACCCAATTCCTCATGGATGGATAACGTGGGAGTGGAATTTGGGACAGATAGAAATTGACGAATAAGCCCATTTTCGACTCTCTGAATGCGATCCTGGTTGACGTAACCCCATAGAGCAGACCCATAGGTGGCAATGGGAACACACTTGCTATTATAAACTTTAACGAGGGCTTCCATTGGTTTGGCCCCCAGTCTTTTCGAAAAGCCCATCAAAGCAGCTGTTGAGCGAGCCAGAGAGACACTCTTTGCCTTTATCTGGGGGGCCCAAGAGCCCCTCTCATCAAAAAGGACCCCCAAGTAAGGGAAAGTAGGAACCCTAGAAACCACATCCCCCCCACAGGTGAAAGTTAACCGTATGGTCTTGCTTCTCTGGCAACCTATGATCATAGTGTGCGATTTTGTTGCATTTACTTTCAGGTCAAGGCTCTCCATGAATGAACCAAAACGGTCCAATAGGATTTGTAAACTATTGCCAGTACGCGCAATTAGTACCGCGTCGTCCGCGTATAAGAGGGCCGGTACCTGGGCTCCTCCTACACGCGGGACATCTGCCACCCCTAGTTCAAGGTGTTTCCCTAAACCATTAATATAAATGGTAAAGAGAAGGGGGGCCAAGATGCACCCCTGTCGTACCCCTTTCTCTGATCTGAAACTATCAGTGCATCTCCCCTCCCTAGTGACCCTTACTTTAGTGAACAGATCCTGGTGTAAGCTGGCCATAAAACCTACCAACGGAGCCTCTATCCCCATCTCTTCTAGCAAGGACCATAACTTGGACCTGTTAACCAGGTCGAAGGCCGAGGAGAGGTCCATAAAGGCCAGATAAACTGACCCCTCTCCGACCACCGTGTATTTAGAGACAAGAAGGTGGAGGTTGGAACATTGATCCAGGGTACCTCGCTTTTCCCGGAAGCCGTACTGTATGTTATCGAGCCCCCCACAAGCCTCCAAATTAGTCCTTAATTTACCCAATAAGACTCTGCCCAGGATTTTAATCGCAGAGTCAAGGAGGGAGATGGGTCTATAGCACCCAGGATCCTCCCGGTTGCCTTTCTTAAAAATAGGGACTATGATAGCGGTGGCCCATGAATTTGGGAAGATATTATCATTTGCGGCTCTAAATACTCTGGTTAGGACTTGGGACCAAATTTTCGGGGAATGTCTAAAAAAGTCAACTGGTACGCCATCCGGCCCTGGCGCCTTATTTGTGGAGGAGTCCATTATGGCCTTAAAAACCTCATCTCCTCCAAACACTACTTCAGAGTGGACCTGAACAGTTCTTGTACCAGTCGTAGATGTACCACCTTTATTACCATATACCTCTTGAAAATGGTCAATCCATTTCTCATCCGGAATAACACAATCAAGGGGAGTATTGTCAGTACCCGAAAAAAACGGGTTATTTATGATATCCCAGAAGTTTTTGCTATCTCGAAGAACATCTATATTAAGGAGATTATTCCAGGCCTCATTTTTAATGACATTTCTCCTTCTTTTTAAGGTAAGTTTGTATTCCTGCCTCAGGCAAGTAATTAAGGCTTTATCTCTCGGCTTGTCCCTTAAGGCATCCTTTAGGGATCTATGTATGCGAGAGCACTGGGAATCAAACCATTTGTAGGGCCTTGGAGGGAACCGTGGTTTAGGTACCGTTATGTCCCTAGAGACTTGGGCACAGATAGACTCAAAGGCCTTTATGATTAGTTGGTTTGAAGAGCCTTGGGCCAAACAGGTTACAATTGAATCCTCTATTTTGGGCAGGATGGTGGCCATAAATTCTTCCTCGACTACTCTACCCCACTTAAGCCTTCTATCCTGGTCACTGGGCACCGCAGTGGCGCAAACCTTAGTTTGTCCAGCTAAGTTGCGCCGTAGGTCACTCCAGTGAATCACTAATAGCAAGGGATTATGGTCGCTGTGGGGTGAGACAGTTGTCTTATATCCTTTTACCTTTGGCATGATCGAGGCCGAGATAAAAATATAATCTATAATCGTCCCCTGCGCTGTCCCCTTGTTTGTGGGTACCCTCTCGCCCGCTCCTGTATACATTGGTTCATATAGATTTATACTGGCAAGCATCATTTCAAGGGCCTCTCCTGATTTGGAATGTTCAAAGTGGGGGATATCTACGGCGCCCATACCCACTTCAGAATCTATAAGACATGGTAAATTGCATTTGTGAATATTAAAATCGCCCAGTAAAATGAGCTCAAAATTATTTTGCGTGGATTGACTGTAATTAACTAGAAAATTCTCTAAAAAAACTATATGGTCCACTTCGTTCGCCCTCACCCATGAGTTGTAGAAATTTATTATTAGGAGTGTAGAACTTGAAGAGACAGTCCATTCAACGATTAAAAAGTTGTGTGAGCCATGCTCTAGTTGCTTAAATGTCCCAGCTAGTTCTAGGGAAAATAGGAGCAGCAGTCCCAAATTTTTGTTATTAAATTATTAAGAATATCCGAGTCTTTACCATGCATGGCGGCACTGGCATATGATAAGGTAGACGGGGCTTTGCCTGAGATAATTGTCAGGAGCGGCCTCAAAGATGGCCCTTCCAACTTCTTTGCCGCCAGTGAGCTAAATGCAAATATTAAGGCCCCTGCTCTCTGAGTCATATAATTTTTCTGATCTTGTAGGGATAACTTGTCATCTATGTAGTATCCCAAATACTTATAACCGGATACTTTTTCCAGTTATTTACCTTCTAGCCAGATGTTGTGATGAGCGGCTTGCCGATTAGTAAAAAGCATTGTTTTTGTTTTAGACAAGTTAAGTTCCAACTTATTTCTAGACAGGAAATCTGAAAGTTCAGTTAGGAGCCTCGACAAACCAACTTTAGTTCAGCTCAATAGCACAATGTCATCTGCTTAGGCAAGATGAGAAAGTTTTAACTTGCCTAATTTCGGGGAATGTGTAATAATATTGTCAAGTTTTCCTGAGAGATCTGATATGAAGAGCTTAAATAGGTGCGGGGCCAGTACGCACCCCTGGTTTAAGCAGATAGTTGTATATACTTTTCTTGATATTCTGGCACCTTCCCCAAGTTTTACTTGAGTCCAGGTGTCAGTATAAAATAATAACAAACCCCTCAATATCCTCTCTGGTATTTCCCATGCTTTCAACTTTGCCCACAGCAGGTTCCGGTCCACGCTGTCAAAAGCAGCTTTTAAGTCTATGAAACACAGATGCAAGTCCTGTTTCTCACGCTTGCATTTTTCAGCAACCATTGTAATAGAAAAGATGTTGGAGATTGTTCCAATCCCTTTTCCAAAACCTGTTTGATTAATTGGAATCCGGTTTCTTTCCCCAGACCAATTGACCAGATCTTCCAGCAGTAATGATGCAAAGTATTTAGCTTCTACGTCCTGCAGTGCCGTTAGCCTGTAATTAGTTGGGTTTGTTCGATCTCCTCCTTTATAAATTGGGGTTATAATGGATCCTTGCCAGCTGTCAGGTACTTGTTTATTAATCTAAACTTCAGCGTATAGTTTCTCTAAATGTGAGCTCCAGTATTCAGAGGCATGTTTGTAGATCGCTTGCGGAATGCCATCCAGACCTGGAGCCCCATTGCTTTTACCCTTTTTAATTATATTTACTATGCCCTCTGCTGGATAGATAGCATGATTTACTACTGGCTTAGGTGATTGGGACAAGTCTGTTGGTAGGGACTGACAGCTGCCTTCTTCTTCTGATTTTAGTTTATTCGAATTATCGAGTATTAATTGTTTCCGTGGAGCGTTTGGTAACTTTTGTTTACATTTTTGTGAAAGGAAGTTGACCCATTCTGTTTCCTGAACGTTTGACGTTAAGATGTTTCGATGCCTAATCAATTGATTTATTGTATTCCAAAATTTGTTTGAGTTTTGATGCCTAATGCTGAATATCAGTTTAGTCCAAAAGTTCTCAATTTTCCTTTTTTTGAATACCCAAATCTTCTTTTTGTATTGTTTGCTTTGTAGGAGAAATGTCTCCAATAATAGCCCTTCTGTGATATTTGATTGTAACTTCTTTTGTGTTCTTCTTAAGGCCCTTCTTAGGTCTTGCACCTCTTTCGGGAGATCAGTATTTGGATGGTATCTTTTGTCCTTCACACTCGAGACTTTCATTTTCGTCTTTAGTTTGTCTAAGAAGAGAGACCAGGCTTGAATCTTATTCATAGATTTGTTTCCCAATTCAGCCAAGATTTCCTTTATTATAGAGAACCACTCAATTTTGTTTGTATTTGTCCAATTAATACGTTTTTGATTAATTATATTTATTTGGCCGTCCACTATATTAGATGATTGGAATCTGTCTATGCAAAAACTAAATTTGATGTGTTGAAACCAATGATCACTCAAGGGGTGTAGTCTATATAAAAACTGACTAGTAATGGCATCAGCGATAGACTTATAATTGTAAAATCAAGTATTGATTGTGCCCGAGGGCCGTAGTACGTTTTTTTTGGCACACAGACTTCGTCTGTCTTTCCGTTAAGTACTCGCATGCCTTGATATTCAATATCTGTCACTAATTGCTGGCCCAGTCGATCCTAACGATCCTTCACCCCAACTTGAGATTGCTGTGGAACACACCAATGTGTATTATCTGCTATCAAGATTTCGTCTTCTTCTGGTGAGAATATCAAGTTTGAATTAAAGTCTCCAGTCACTATTAAACTCCAAGAAGGCTCAGCACTGCGTATGCCTGTAATTACTTTATTTAGTAGGGCATTTTTTTCCTTTTTGACTCGAAACTTCGGTTGTGTAATAATTAATCAAGATTATCGTTCTTTTGTTAACTGTGTTTTGATCCGAGGATTTAATCAGTTGTATACTAGGGTCAGGAGATTTAAGCTGTTAGGTTTTAATTATTAAAGCTGTAGATACATAGGCTGTCAGGCCGCCTATTGCACGACCATAATGCTTACATTTTTCTGCTGCTACAGTGTAGTGGACAAAGCCTGCTATCGGGAGATCTTCTTGTGACCATGTTTCTTGCAGGGCAATTACGTCGCAATTAGCCCACTCTTCTAGAGGCAGTCCGTTCTCTAGCAATTTCTTCGCACCCACTATATTCCACGATAGCAGATGTATACCTTCGGATTCTACGTAGATCTCCCTATCGCTCTTTGGTCAATTACTCCTCTTATTACTTAGAAGGCTGGGAATACTTAGCAAGTTTAAACTAAACATTTAGCCATCCCATTTCAGTAGAGTTATTGACAGATCATTTTAAAATACTCCTATGTTTATACCACATACCATTTAAAAAGCGCGAGACGGCAAAAACAATAGGGGGATGAGTATCATACTTTAAAACTCTTAAAGCTTGAAGACAATGTCTGAAACCTAAGTTTTTACAAATCGGAATCACCCAACGTTTTCTTAGTGCATAATATGCAGGACAAGTAAAAAAAAAATGTGAATTTCAGTTTCTATCTTATGTTTACAAGCTGGACACTCAGTATTTTTTTGGCTGTCCCATTTGCTAGTAAACAACATAAGAGGAAGAGTCCCCATCCTGAACTGCATATATAAATTCCTAGCCAGTGATGGATAGATCAAGTCTAGGACCTACTCTTTTTTGTATTCCTCTTTTACTCGAAGAAACTCAATTGTCAAAAGACTGATTGTAGAACTTGCATGAAGAGTTAAAAGATTGTGGTGCCTATAGGATCGAACCAGATGTGTCCTGGGTATTGCAGGGCATGCTACATCTGGAGTTTCCCACAGCCCAGGCTTTCCTATTGAACTACTGAGTGCCTTGATGTGACTAAGCCACAATTATTTTTTTGCTACTTTAGGTTACCCACACCTCCCTAAATTCATTTCTATAGGAGACTAATTCAGGGACTGTCCATAGCCTTCTCCAGTACATCAGTGACCTTAGAGCCACTTCCTCCTCAATGGGAAGTAACCCTAGATCCATACGAAGGGGCACCAACGGTGTACTAGGTGGAAGTCCCACCAAATTCCTCATGAATGTATGCTCTACCTTCATGAGGTTGGCAGGCCTAGAGTGCCCCCAAAGTTCAGCCCCATAAAGGGCGGCCGCCCTGGCCTGTAGATTACGATAACAGGGGCAGCTGGTTTAAACTCTAACCCTCTATGCATTTTCAATATCCCCCCCGCCACTTGGGTTAACTTTAGGGATGCCTTTACTAATTGGGTACACCATTCCAGATGTTCCGAGAGGGTGATGCCCAAATACTCAAAAGTCTTTACTCTCTCAAGGGGAGTGCCGTCAAAAAATGTATTCGGGTGAGTGGACCTCGGAGTGTTGAAGATCATAAATTTGGTTTTATTTAAATTGATCTCCAAACCTCTCATTACACAGAATGTAGCAAAACCGTCCAGGGTGCGTTGGATGCCCGTTGATGTCTTGGACAACAACAATGTGTCGTCCGGGAACATCAACGCGGGCACCCTACCCGAGACTAGCCTCGGTACATCACTGTCCTTGACTCCAAGTAGGTGGTCTATAAGCCCATTAATATATAGACAAAACAGGGTGGGGGAAATAACACACCCCTGGCGCACCCCCTGTTTCACCGGGAAGCGTGCTGACAGTTCTCCATGCTTCCCACACCCTACTTGTGCATAATTCTCCTTATGCAACCTCACCAGCACATCCAGAAGGTAAGGTGGAATGCCAAGATCGTACAGTACCCTCCACAGTTTTTCCCTGGGGACCAGATCAAAAGCAGACCTCAGGTCAACGAAAATGAGGTAGAGGCTGCCACCCTCCACACTCACCGTTTTCCAATATAAGACCTGAAGTCTGAATATCTGGTCGATAGTAGATGTGCTCGTCCTGAAGCCAGCCTGGAAAGGACTCAAGATCTCATTTTCCTCGATCCAACCCTGGACTCTGTCTAAAATAACACGCCCCATCCGTTTTTGGATAGTATCAATCTGGCTAATAGGCCTGTAATTGGACGGTAAAATAGGGCAGCCTTTTTTATGAATCGGGACTATCTCGGTACCACGCCAAGTATCCGGCGGGTCCATGCCCTTTAAGATAGCGTTGAACAAGGCACACAAATATGGTGCCCAGATTTTTGATTCTGACCGGAATAGATCCCCAGGCAGCTTGTCTAAACCAGGCGCCTTATTTGGTAGTAACTTGTTAATGGCGGATTCTACTTCGCATAGAGTAATCTCCCACGCCCCCTCCAATCGATGCTCATGGACAGGAGGCTTGTTAGCGAAGTAGAAGTGCCGTCATCATCCGAATTTGCATACAAAGCTCCAAAGTGAGCTTCCCAAGCGAGTGCCCTCCCTCCCCCCAGAGCTGACTATTGCCCAAAAAGTTTTCAGGTCTTTCACCATAAGGGCATTCCTGAGATCACCCCATTTATCAACTCCCCAGTTTTTCTTTTCTGTTTGAACAATCCGTTTGTAATTGCCCCTACATAAATTAATTTTTAACTTCTCCTTAGCCTTTAGAGCACTTAACAAATCTGTTTTGGCCTTTCGGCAGTTGGCATTATACCAGGGATGAGCAGTGACCTGATTCACCCTTTGAGTTCCTGCCGGATAAAATACTTCACGCAGTTACAAAGACAGCTGTTTATGTATTTTTAAAGGCCTATCCCCCATCCCTGTTTGTATGTCCATTGCCCCGCCCTCTCCCATTTCTCTTAAGTATGGCAAGACCTGGTGATAAATGCTAGCTAATTTAGTTGGGGAGCCCTGAATAAAGGACCATTTCACTCTCCGCCTATTATTAGTTAGAGACAATACATGTTCAGTTGAGCTGGGCACTAGTACCGTGTTCAACAAACCCAAATTCCCTGGTTTAAGAGTCATAACTAGAGCGTTATGATCACTATCTTGTCTCGGGTAAATCTGAAAGTCCAGGACCCTATCCCATGTTCTGGGTTCAACCATAATGTAATCCAGAATTGAATTTTGCCCTTCTCTTTTAAAGGTGGGCAGACCTGGTGTCATGTGGCGGCTTTCCGCCGTTCCGGGCGCCACAGGGCACATGCAGGCGTCGGGAATACTCACTTCCGTCCGGAAGTGGTGTCCCGGTCTAGTCCTCCGCCTCACTAGCACTTCCGGGGGACTACGCTTAAATGCGTGAAGCACCGCTGGATCGGTGCTTCTGATTCCGAAGTATTGTTCGAAGCCCAGCAGACGTCGGAGGACTGTTCTTCATCTCCTTTAGACTCCTGGAGGCTCCGCTGCACTACGAGTCACGGTACGGTAACGCCTTTCCTGTGTCAGTACGCGTTACGTGACTTTTCCTTGCCGTTTTGTTTCGTCCTCATCATCGTGTGGTGCGCTGGCCATTACTCTCCTGTGCCTCTAGTGCTCAGACAGCCATGCGGGAGCACTGCTACAGGCACCAATTTGCCAAGCGCTGAGAGCGCTGTGATACTCTCGTTGGGACCAGGATTAACCCTTTCCTTGGCAGCCGCGCAGGTGCGCTGCTGCATTTCTTTCCTTGTGTTGCCCCTCATTTGGCAGTGGCGCAGGAGCGCTGCTGCATTTCCTGTCAGTAAGCGCAGGAGCGCTGCGACATTCTTTGCTTGTGTTGCTTTTGTTTTGGCAGTTGCGCAGGAGCGCTACTGTTAGTTACCTGGCGCGTGTAGCGTAGGAGCACTGTGGAACTATTGCATGTGGCGCAGGAGCGTTGAACAAACATGCACTGGGCCGCGCTATAGTGCTTACCCTTGAGTCCTGGTATCGTACCCTTACGCGCAGGAGCGCCTTCTTATTGTTGTTTTGTACTTTGGTGGTTCTTACGCGCAGGAGCGCTTTATTTCGTTTCCTCTCCAAATTACCAAGGCACCCGGACGCTAAGTTGCTGACCTCTTCCTTGGTTCTGCACGAACGGTGTGTCTTGGTAAGTACCGGAGCCAGGGGCTCCTTCCTGCATGTGTTTTGTGGGGTGTTATGCTGTAGGAGTAGTACCACGTCCTAATTGGGTCTTTTCTTGTTCCCTCAGCTGTGCCAAGACCCTACCCTACGTCCCTTCCACCAAGGCCACTCCTCTTGCTTATTTGGCCCCCATCCCTGGATCCATCTAATCCGTGTCGGGTGTTACTCCCCGCGGGGGTTAGTTGGGAACAAGGGTGGTGGCTCCTGTCGTCTCTGCAGAATCGCTTCACAAGCCCAGGTGAGTCTTGTGGGACGCCTGACACCTGGTCTATCAGATTTTGTCCTCCTGTTACATGCCCTTAGTGAAGATGACAGAGTAAGCAAATTAATTTGTAGAACCAACGGCGTCCACGCTCTGACTGATGAAATCTGGGATTCGGGTATATGCCAGTACTGATCCTCATCATCTGGGCCTTCTATGCTTAATAGGGCAAGAATGGGAGGGCGCTCCTTCCGGTTCCTGGCCGCACAAAGATGGAACTCTCTTCCACAGAGGCTCCGTTTGGAGCCTTCTGAGGCATTGTTCAGGAAAGAACTGAAAACTTTTCTGTTCCCAAAATCCTAAGTTATCACTGCATTTCTTGCGTCTCCTTCTCTAGCTTCGACTCAGTCTTGACAGCGCGGGGACACACCGATAGGTGTAACCAGGCGCTCTAAAAACTCAGAATTATTATTATTAATTATTATTATTATTATTTTTGAGTTGGTTAGGGGTTCAAACTGGCAATTAAAATCGCCCCCTATTATCAGGGCGGCTGCTGGATCGAGAGTCAAAATAAACTGTCTCAGATGTTCCACGACTCCAGACTCCTGCCCACTCTGCACTGGCCTAGAATAGATATTAAGTAGGGCGATTTGTATGTTTGCTGGCATTGTTAAGAGGACACATTGAACATCCTCGGAGTTTGTTACAATCTGCTCAGCTTTAGCACCCAGGTGCGTCCCCACCCAGATACTTAAACCCCCCGATGGTCTCCCCCCTACCCCTCATCGTGGCCAGTATATTAAAAATGGCAAAGCCTCTCCACTGACAATCTTCCCGAGCCCACGTCTCCTGGAAAAGGCAGATATCGCAGTTCTCTACAAAAGAACCCCAATCTGGGCAAAACTATTTATTTTTAATGCCGGCCAGCTTCCAGGAAAGTATTTTAATATTGCCATTGGCCTTCTGCACTTGTATTTTTTTCTGTCCCCTCGTAAGTCCATCATCCCTAACTAACGTGCCTTCTAAATGCAATCCTACCTGAATAAAGTCTTGCCCATCCCCCCCTTGTTCTCTATCGGGGGCACTTCCAGCTACTGAAGGTAATGTCACACTGGCTACATCCTCCTGTATTGATGGAAACGAATCACCCAACAATATACCATCATCTACTGAAGGTAATGTCACACTGGCTACATCTTCCTGTATTAGTAGAAACAAAGCACCCAACAACATACCATCATGGTTACTACTACTAACCCCCCTTAAATTACCCCTGTTCTCATTAGTGATTCCCTTTTGGGCACTCTCGCACACCTGTGAGCTAAGGGTATTGGTGGGCCAGTCGTAGGCCACAGAGCCTTCCTTAGTTTTTATTGGGTCCTGTTTATTAGCGAGGGGGGCAACACATTGGCCACTTTTCAACTGTCAATCTACCAAATCCAGAACACTGAATCTGTTACTTACAGGAAACAGAGAAAGTGCAGGGATGTGATTACAATCTCCAACTCCAACCCGGTTGATGTTACCTAACTGGGCACCTGGACCCCGTCTATCCCAATCACCCTGGGACTGACCTCTTCTCCTTGCATTGAGGATGAAATTATTTGGAGTAGGTGGATAGAAATAGGTTAGGGGGAATGACTGTATTTGGGTTGCTGGCCGAGCTGAGAACCAATTGCAAATATATTCGACAGCCCATCTGTTCCTGAAGTTGATTACAATACAGTCTCCCTCGATATCTTTCTTCCGATGCCCCACCCAATCCATTCTACGAGCAAAGAGAATTTCGCTAGATACCTGGGTGGGTAATGGCCTATTGTAGTTCAACCAATGGATTCATTTATTTTTAAGGTCAGTGTAGGACTCCCGTTTCCCCCGACTTAGAGCAGGAACCCCTACCAACACCACAACGTACGGTGTTGACTCGGGGGGGGGGGGATATCTATAGAAGGGAGTACTATCATAGGTACATCATTGGTAAAAGCACTTTCTGCTGGAACTAGTAGTCTAGGCATTCCCTCTAGATCTTGCAACAGGCCCCCCTCTTCTCCCAACCTTACCGGATGCCTGTTCTCAGTTCCACCACCCCCAACATTTTCGACCCATCTACTCATTGTCATATCATTAATCGCAACAGAGCTACTAGACGAGGGTAGGAGTACCTTAGGCGGTGGAATGGGGGGGTGGCTGGAATTGCGCTACAATATTAGGAACAAACACATTACAGGGTACATTTGATAACCCAGAGAGCCCATCATTGTTTCCAATACCCCCTTCATTCCCTATAACAGCCTTTTCCTGGTTAGGAACAAACAATGATTCAAGGTGCAAGAGTCTGACTTCTATAGAATTTAGTCTATCGTAGAGGGGAAGGCATGACTTAGTAAATATGGATTCCATTTTGAGCCAAAAGTCCGCTCCAGACTGAATTAGATTATCAACACCTGGGCTTGATGTAGACATAATATCTTGTGCAGGCGACTGGCTCGGTACTGGACTAGTTGATATTCCAATTGTTGGCCTTTCCCCCACGTTACTAGATTTTAGAATTTTCGCTTTTCTACTTTTCAATGGGGCTCCTCCACGTTTCCTTTTGGATGTTGTGTCCAGTTCACAGATCTTGGCCGCTACTTTCAAGGTAGGACTGCGTGCTGACCTTGTTCGCGATCTTGAACTTAAGAGTTCAGAGTGTTCTTGATTTTGCAAAGAGGCATTTGAGGCAGTCGATATAGCAACCATCGAGGGAGAATTACTAGACAGACCTCCGACAGCTTGGAGTTGTTGGCTACCATCGCCTAAATTGCCTTGTGCACCACTGTCTGTACTAGGCTGTTGTTTCTGTGGCGAGGGCACCTGAGCCAGCCTACCCATTAAAGACCGTTTATCAAATGCGAGATCCAAGGATAACCGCTGTTCGGTTATTTCTATTTCATGGGCCAATACGAAGGTCGCCCTGGTCAAAATGTAATCCAATGTGCCCACAATCGACCCTCCAGATAAAGACTTCCTGCCCTTTCCAGCTCTTGAGGTCGTTATGATCAAAAAAAAAGTACAACGGCTACTACACTAATAAATTACAAACTGAGCGTAGGATGGATAACACAACTAGGCAAGCAGTCTGATACTCCAGCATACGAGTACTGACCTTCGTATGTACTTCACAACGATGGTGTAAGGGGGGGGCCCCGTCCCGTCCTCTTCCGTCCTCGAACGGGCTCAAACAGGCCAGCCTTTGGCCCGGGCTTTGCCCGGCGCGCGCCTGTGCGCGCCCCGCGAAGCGGGAGCCTCGAGCGGCTATGTAGCGTGTGGAGGCGGGGCAAAGAGGCATAGGTGAGGACGATTGAGGGGCTCCTGGGCATTGTGGTCCATCACCCTCAGCAGCAAACACCCCCAACAAGAGTCCGCGGCTTTGAGCGGCTCCCGCGAAGCGGGGGTCGCGGGCCACTATGTAGCGTGTTGAAGTGGGGCAAAGAGGCACAGGTGAGGACGATTGAGGGGCTCCGGGGCGTTGTGGTCCGTCACCCTCAGCAGCAAACTCCCAACAAGAGTCCGCGCCTTCGAGCGGCGCCCGCGAAGCGGGGGCCGCGAGCTGCTATATAGCGTGTGGAAGCGGGGCAAAAAGGCACAGGTGAGGTCGATTGAGGATCTCTTGGGCGTTGTGGTCCGTCACCCTCAGCAGCAAACACCCCCCAACAAGAGTCCACGGCTTCGAGCGCCATTGAAATGTAACTTATAAGCGATCAGGAGCCTACCACAACAGAGCATTTTAACAACGTAGCTGCCGACCAAGATAGGCCCTGTTTTCTCTGGTTTTCGAGGAGCAAGTACTGATGTTCTATTGCACCTTAAGCTGACCTACCTATAAACATAAGTAGCCCACGTTGCAACGCACTGAGTCATTTCTGGACTCAGGTTGCTAAAGTAATATCTATCCACGCCTAGCAGATGCAGTAATTTCAGCTAAGAGTATAATGCTGGCATCATATGGTAATGTTGTTTTTTATATCACAAATCATGTAATGCCGAAGCATATATGTAGTATTATTCAGTAACTAGATGCCATTCTCTTCTATGCTTATGTTACAGGCGTGAGCTAAGGCAATTTTCGACATTGTGGTCCCCAAAAGTATATGGCAATAACCAATTTTCAAATAGAACAGTTCCTCTTCCCCCATAACTTGACATTCATATATTCAAGCATGCCTTGTTGCAACACATTAGGTAGCAACTAGGTCAATTAGCGGATATACTCTTTGGTTCAGCAGTTAACAGGAACAGTCTCGGGCAGTATGGCTTCACAGGCGGATCCTAGACGTGTGCAGTCATGGGTGGCATGCAGCAGTGGCTGCCCATAGAGGACAGGTGGCGGGCCAAGACTCACAGATCTAGGGTATCACAGCGGGCCTACCAGTAGCAAGTAACAGCATTCAGGTATCGGGCAATTCTAGGCAGCAGGTGGTAGTGTATAACATGAGAAGGCTACTGTAGCCATTGCCTAGCTCTGTATAGCCCAGGATTGGATTAATTCTGCACCTAAGAATATCGATAAATGGCTGCCTCGTCTGTGGCACGTTTACGAAGTTAAAGGGTAGTCCAACAGATGGAAGACAGCATTTTTCAAGAAAATATAGTCCAACAGATGGAAGTACGCATTCTAAAAGAAAATGTAGTCCAACAGATGGAAAAAAAGCATTTTTAAAGAAAATAGAATGAGATTTTCCATTATTCGTTTCTAAGATAGGATGGCCAAGTCAAAGGGAAGATGTTTGTGCGGTTATATGTTAATCTTTTGGATAGAAAGACTTATGCTAATGTACTGGAACGTATTTATGCATATTTCCTTAAATACAAAAATTAAAAATTGGCTTTGCTTGCAGCCTGTTTTGAAATAGCTGGTAGATTAGTGATTTGACATTTTCTGGGGCTCTTTTTAAACACTGCTAGCAGAAAGTGCATTCTCAGAGGCGCTGAAAGACTTCTTGATTTTGCCTTTTACGTATATCATGTAGTTGCGTTTGCAGTTAGACTTTATTTTTTTTAAGACCTTTATGATCAGTATCTTACTCGTGATAGGGGAAGCTTAAACAAAGATAGAAATAAGCAGTCTTTTGTTTAGCATGCCTGTAAAGCAACATTTCCACAAGCACCATTCAGCTTCTCTCAAATTAAAACAGAATATCATTGATGGACGCGTGGAGCGCCCTCTGATCCGGTGAAAGACGTTTAAAATTCAATAACGTTTTATTTACATTCACAAAGTAACAAGTCAAGGCAGATATTCACATGGTAGTATCCCAGGCTTAGAGGTGTTCTGATTCATTTAAGGTCACTTGGTTATTCCCACAACAACAACCTTTTGAACTTTTCTTATTTATTTATTTATTTATTTATTTATTCAAAGTTTTATATAGCGCGAACAAGATCCTTACAGATATCAGAGCGCTTCACAAAGACAGGGTAGGGGCAGTAGGAATGAACAGAGATAATGGGAGCAGTATAATAGTCACTAACATGGTAGGATAATAATAACATACATAAAACAAATCAATATACAATCAGGTAAACAAGTAATATATGACGGCAAGTCATTGATCCCACTACAGAGGTGTTCAGGTACACCTTGGGTGTGTGGATGGCTTATACCAATGTTTTAGTATAGAGAGAACACTGAGTGGGGGCATCGGGAGAGTGGATCAGTAAACCAACGTGTATCATATATTGGTCGGTAGTAAGAGAGTAACATAGTAGTGTCCCCCTCAAGTAGAAGCATAGTGCCAAAGGACAAGGTGAACAGTGATACAAAGCATAGCAGAGTCTCTGATCAGCACCTATAAGGTTCAGGAGATCTTGGCCAGAAGGATGGTTTTCACCTCTTTCTTGAAGATTGCGGTGGAGGAGATAAGCCTGGTTTCAGGAGGGAGCGCATTCCAGATCCTGGGTACCATTCCTGAGAAGGAGCGCTTGTATATTTTCTCTTTCCTGAATCTACGAGGTTTCAGGAGTAGATTTTTTGTACTTCTATTGGTTCTCGAACCTCCTGATATGGACAACTTTTGAGCGAGGTAGTTGGGTGCATTGTGGTGCACGGCCGCGTGTGTCATAACTGCAATTTTTAGCTGTATTCTGGCTTCAAAGGCAGCCATTTTAGAGACTTTAAGTCTGGAGATATATGCGAATGCTTTCTTGAGCCAGTAATGAGTCTCGCGGCAGCATTCTTAATCTTTCAGCTCTGTGTAGCTACTGTTATGTCTGCAGAAGTTCCCATAATGATGCTTGTGTCATCCACATGCAATGTACATATGATGCGGTGTCATTTTCCACAGCTCTGCTTGTCACAAAATGGACAGATAGCTCTTGTTTTTCTTTTCTGGGCTGTCTCTGCTACCATCCTGCGGTCAATGTTTTGTTACTTGGTTGTTATTACTTAGCGGAGGTTTGGATGTACATTGGTTGTACACATTCAGGAGTTCCAGGCAGTGTTTTCCAAGTTAATGTCATTCCTACAGGAGTGTGCGAGTCTCATCTCTGGTAGTGATTAGCAGATTCTTATTTTGTTGATGTTGTTTTGAACTGGAAAGGCATATATCTATTTCCGAGGGTGTAGCCAAAAGTTGTACCTTTCTTTATTGTCAGCAGTAATTGATAACATGGTAGCACATTCTGGCTTGCACTGCTCAGGGCATGTTAGTGGACCCTCAGAACTTCAAAAACAGTAGATCTGTTTTTTTCTGAACAATAAATAGGTTTCCTACAAACCCAATTTTAATTCATTAGGTTTTACATTATGATTCTGCATTTGCCACACCTGATATAATCTTGGTTTTGACCACAGGGTGATCTTTCGTAGTGATATAGTATTAGTTTTCAAAGCCCAAAAAAATATCCTGGTCTTAAAGCAGGCCTCTGGCTTTGGTATCCCGTAGTACTAATCCATAGCAGAAATTTCTTGTATTGTGACTGCCCACTTGTGTATTTAGGATACCATTAGGCTGGGGCAGCTTTCTTTTCTTGCTCCCTGGTTCTGTTTAAAGGAATCTGTATGTTTATATTCATAATGTGTTTTGTTGGAGTGAAATATAATTACGTGCTACTACTATATCATCACTTGGGCTAAAATCAGTCCTCTTTCACGCCATTTCTGTGAAGGAAAGTTCCGGAAACTGCTGGGAACCTCAAAATTCCTACCATCCAGCATTCCCACAAATGTGAGGAAAAGTGTGATTTCAGCCAGAGGTTGGGGTTTGCATGGTATTCTTGCTGCGAAAAGATAATGGGATCCATAAATCTCGCAGCATCCTGCACTCCCTTGGTAGTCTCTAGTTTTCAGAGATGTCTGGGCTTAGTAGCTTGGTGGAGGCTGAGCCAGGACACAGTTACCACAGGTACCCCTAGCACCACAATTTATTTCTTTATTGTCAATTTGCAAGGCAAAATTTTTAAAATCGACATGTTGCATTTTAGAGCCTTTCCTGTCAATGGCTATAGGCCGAGTCTCACTATTGGAGTACTGATTTTATCTTATCGGGACACGTATGGGAATGCAGAATAATAGCCAGTTGGTTATTATCAATTGAATGTAACTTATTTCTTGGCTTCAAAATGTAAGCCAGTATGCAAGAAAGAATGCATTTTGCAAACTGCCCTCTGAAGTACTTGATTGCATAAGTAACCCCACATTCAGAGTTTTACAAATAACCCCTGTTCCTAAACTCAGTATCTTTGGCACAACTTAGCAATGCAAAGGTTTCCTGCATAGCCATGTTTCCTTCATTCAATAGGTTTTACAATATGAGTTGCTGTGTGTTTGGTACAAAATACAATATCTTTATAAAGTGCAGCTCAGTAGCTGGCTCATGTATTAAATGCTTTTGGACAACCAATATGCACCATATATCCCTGTCACTAGAAGCATCTAGTGGACATAACTGTATATTACATATTATTAGATTTCCAATTAAATCATTGCAACTTCTTTTTTTTCCTACTTATTGTTATTCTTTTTTTATTTCCAAAATTAGCTTCTTTGGGAAAACTATGAGTAGCCTACATAAATGATCTCTTCCTGAATTTGGAATCTTCTTACTTTTCTGAAATGTATAGCTTTCACTGATGAGTTTCCACCTGTTACCACTGCTAACTGCAAGTGGGTAGAAACCATAAAAACAGGAACATTTGACCAATACTTATTTTTAAAAAAATGAGTAAATGGTAAAATAATAGTGGTTTTTTCACAACTCTGCTCATTCCTGAAAGCTCGGGAAATGGTGATCTTAGCACAGCCGACCCATGTTCTTGCTATTTTTTACAACAAAAGAAAATGCTTTATTTCACAACACTTTCTTCCGATTTAAAAAAAAAAAACCAAAAACTTTTGCTATACTTTGACGATTTGCTTCTCTCTCTCTCTCCAAGGGAATCCACAATCCATCTGTACCTTTGGAATCTCCTGCATGTGAGTGAAGAATGCCGCAAATTTGGCCATTGCATCCTTTGTAGAAAAAAAAGTTATAAAGGTTTAAGCATAAAGTGTTCAAGACTGGGCGGGAAGCAAGCCTCAGCAGCTCAGGGGCTAATATACCCCTTATTATTAGAGTGCGGTATCTAAAGTCTCTATGTTTGACTATTTAAGAGCTAGTCTAGAACACAGATCTTCAATCTGCGGGGAACGACCCCAGGCGGGCTGTGGAGCCATAGGAATAATGGCTCGCTCATTCCCCAGCCTTACTTCTGCCTGAAATCTGGAAAAAGACAATAGTTTCCGAACGGGTAATCAATAGTTAAAATGCTTCAGCTGGAGTATCATTCAGGGAGTGTCTTGTGCTGTAAAACCAAAGCCGGCCAGACAGCTACAGAAGGTTCCCTGCCAGGGTGTCTGCTTGCTGAAAGAAATGCAAATGTGCTCTACGAGTTAAACCTGCAAATGTATAGGATGCTTGGGAGCTGGTACTGGCTTTAAGTGATCGAATCACTGTAAGATTTGTTCTTTTTGATTGGTAGAGCAGAGTTAACCATTGAGCTCTGAAGTGTGTGCTTTTAATTGCAATTGTATTTATTTTTCGCTTACTATGCCTGAGGAGGTGTTGAAGGTGAGTAACGAGCAAGAAACGGAGAAAACCTGGGGTGGGGAATGCGTGGAGGCCAGAAAAGAAATTGTGGCGAAATGTGTTGGAAGAAATGGAGTGTTTTATTTATAAAATGTTTGGGGTTTTGATGTTAAACAAAGGAGGGAGGCTAGACTGTAGGGGAGGGCAATATTCGGCATGGGAACGGGTTAGAGTCAAGTGTTAGTACAATTGTAGAGAACCAGTGTGTGTGCTGGACCGAAGGTCTCTTGTTCTTGTGAGCTCTGCATGCTTCCAAATAACGCCGTCTTTTCCACAAAACGTAAGCAAGAGTCAGTCATTTCCCAAGGTGGTAAATTTGTTTTCTAAATTAGCCGTGTTAAGAGTTTAAAAGGAAGCAATTTAGGAATATAAGAGACACAAACACATACCTAGAGAAGTGCTCAAACACCCGGTAATATGCATTAGAGTTTGTTGCTGTAAAGTGTCGCTTACCTGTCAGGCACATTACGAATTCCTGTTCTGACTTTCCTGCGGCTGATTTTTTCCCTTCGGATCAGTATCCCTGATGCGTCTTATGGCAGCTGACAATTAGTTAAAATGTTGGGGTACTTCAGTTTCATAGACAAGTACATTTTTACAGCAAATATCAATGTACTGAAAGACACTACTAGAAAAGTTGGTTTTAAATGGACAGCTGAGCTCTGAGGTGCATGTTTTTCATTGTATTTACATAGCGCTTACTATCCTTGAGGAGGTGTTGATGGGACAGTTATGTAAAAACAAATTGCATTAGCAGTTTATCTTATACTGTGTGTAATGCAAGTATAAAATAATGAGTTACATAAGTGCTTTATGTCATAGGCTTTGACCTTGTAGCACTAAAAATAGATAAATCACCCCCCAAACAGGACTGTCAACAACAGCAGCAAACTAATATAACCAGGAGTCCGTTTTTTGCTAAAATAGAAGTGTTTGTTTTCATAATGTTCAAAACAAAAACCTTTTTAGAAAAACTGTTTGAAAGAAGATTAAGAGACCATTTCCTCCCCAGGAATTAAAAGAAACCAACCTGCTTAGACTTTACAGTTCATCATTTATTTAAATTGTTTTTAATTTTTCAAAAACCTTTATTTGAGAAAAAAAAGGCACAGTACAATTACATAATTCCACAATTGCAAAAGGTTAGACACACCAGTACATTGCAGCAGAGCAAAAATAATTTCACAGAGACAACGCCATAAAGGATTATCATAACCTCATTAAAGGGGGTGCAGGAATGAACGGTCAGGGGGGAAGCAACCATCCTAAAGGGGACAGGCAGGGAGAATAGAAAGGCCGTGGACCAAAAGGGAACAACCTATGGACCAGCGGCCGGGGAGTCGGCGGGGAGCGCGGGAGGGGGCGCTGATTGTAGAGGGTCACGACTAGAGAAATAAGTAACGAGGGGGCCCCATATATCCAGATGACGGGACTTGGCTGGCAGGAGATCCCAAAACTCACACAGGAGGATTTGGCAGCGGGATACGTCTTCAAGCCAGAGAGGCACTTTGGGCACGGGCCTTCTGCCCCAGTACATGGAGACCCTGCGCCGCGCCAGAACCAACAGCATGGCAGTCAGGCGGCGGGAGGCGCCCGGGCAAAATTTAACGAAGCCCAAGAGGCAGATCACAGGATCAGGTTGGAGTGGTGAAGAGGTGATTTCGGAGATAATTACACAGACCTTCCGCCAATATGCTGAGACTCTGGGGCATAAAAAAGCGAGATGAGCAAAATCAGCTGCGGGTGCAGAGCAGTGCAAGCATCTGTCACTCGCCACGAGGCCTAATCTATGGAGTTGGGCGGGAGTGAGATATAGCCTGTGTATGTATTTGAAATGTATCAGACGCAAGCGGTAGTTGAGGGAAAGGCGTTTAATCTGAGTGCAACAATACAACCAGTCCGCTTGGGAGATCTTAATTCCCAGGTCCTCGCCCCATGCAGTGCGCGCCCGATCAGTGGAAATGGAAGAAGCCGCTAGTGTGCAAGCATAAATCTTAGTGACAAATTTCTTTGGAGAGGGAGATGCGTAGAGCATATCAAGGGAGGCCAGCGAGGGAGGAGGTTGGGGAAAGGTAGAATGAAGCTTTCTGCAAACCGCCCGGAGCTGATAGAATAACAGCGTGTCCATGGAGCCAGCATCGGAGGCGAGTGAGAAAAAGGTCTCTCCAGGGTAAAGATCCGAAATTTTGGAGAGGCCGAGGCGAGACAGTTCATCATTAATTATTGTAAATGGTATGATTTAATTATGGTAAATGATGATCAGCAGTCTCCAGTTCCATGCAGCTGTATAAGCCAAGCTGTCAGCATCCATGAAATTTAGTATGGTTCTCCCCGGATTCCATGCACCAAAGTTGCGGCCCATGCATTATAGCCATTATACCCAGGGGCACTGGGGTTATTCAATTTTGTGGCTGTAGCGATTTTCCCATAATTATAGATTTGCTGCATTTGCCACACAATCCATCATCTCCCACATAAATCTGCTGATTTTAACAAAAAAAAGTTTTTGTTTATAGCTTAACTGGTTCAAAAGTTACTGAAAAGCAGCCGCACGTTAAACTGGTACTAATGAGGCGCAACCACAAATTGACCGTCTCTTTGGAGAAAAAAACAGGCATGCATCACATTAGTTCAGAAAAGTTTTGTCATCCAACTAAGTTTAGTCAAATTATGACTTATTTGTGAAAAATAAAGTACCATTGTGCAATTTTGGGTAATCCTTTTTGGAGATTTTTTTTTTTAACTCTGTGGGAAGCCTCTGATACCGAAAGACTGTCACCCACAAACCTTTGGTTTGCTAAACACTGTTTAATATTCTTTCCCCACTGTAAAAATGATTTGCAGTGGGAACTGGGGACTTTGATGGTTCTCAATGATGATGGTGATAAGTACCAGGTTTTTGTCATGAGGGGGTCCTTATGCATAAAAATATTTGACAGGGAGGTCTTGATATCTAAAAGTCTGAAGACCTCTGGTCTAGAAAATATTAAGAACCTGTTCTTTGCTTAACTGACATGTTGAGGGTTTTTGCTGTGGTTAATTTGGCCAAATGCTTCCCCTAGGATATAGTTGCTCAATGTTATCCAGTAAAAGAGGTCAGCACCATGGATAATTTTGAACAAGTGGTGTGCTGAAAGTGTTGAATGTCTTATATTCTAGAGCCAGTGGAGGTGCCCCTGTAGTGCTGCAGTCCAAAGTCTGATGGCACAATTAGGGTCTCAGCCTTTCGGTTTTATGCTTCTTTTTAGGTTACTTCATGGGGAAAAACACTAAACTAATATTTAAACGGAACTAAAATCTGTTTAACCAGCTTTGCGCTGGTCGCATTTATAACAATGTACTAACCTCGTGATGGTAGACTCTCCTATTGCATCCTATTTGAGGAGTGGGGGGGGTCAAAGGCTATAATAGACTATATGTATGTTGTCTTGTAATCTGCTGTTTGCATTCACAAACAGCCAATTGGTCACTGCAATAAAGCAAAATCAGTTAGTTTGCTGAGGGCCTAAATGTGTCTCGTTAGAGGCACAGTAACATATTTTTTCAGAGATGCAAATTGTTACAATCTCAGAATATAAAGTGGTAATTTAGACCTGATGGGTCAAAGAGTCACAGAAAGGACTTTGTGACCCAGACAGTAAGCCTTATAACTGGGGTAAAGAGGCCAGATTGTTGCTGAACTCTGCATAGCCTTACAGAGTCACTGGGCCTCAAAGACAGTGAGATATTCCATTCTCGAAGCCACATCAGGTGGAATCTTGGGCATGCTGGGAATGGCAAGGAAGTGATAAGGGGTAGATATGTTTGTTAAAGGAAAGAGTGAGTCCCCGATCCAGCAATCCTCCCTTTTGCACTTAAAACAGTCTTCTGTTCGCCATCTCAAGATGGTTGGTAGAACAGAAGTACAGACATACAGCATACAAGTCACTGTCTGTGAAGCACCACAACTCGGGTCAGGTTGGTGAGCCTGGAAGTACTGGTCCAGAAGGGTCATCTTACATTCAGATTTAAAAGGAGCTGCTCATTAAATTTCTTTCATACATATATCTCAATTATCTCATCAGCCCTTAATAGTTAATAACTGTAAAGTTTCAATACCCAGTTAGTTTTTTATGCATCTAGGAGGTCTTTTAGCCGAACAAATCTTAATAGACATCTCCACGGCGATAGTCTGGTGCTTAATATGACAGTAGTTCTGAAAAGGAGCCCCTCTTCACCCCCCTTTTTACCTCTCTTTTCATCAGCTACCTCATGCAATGTCATCCTCATGCCCCCAAGTGTGCCAGGACCCAAACCCCATACATAGTTTTGTGTTCTAGACTTTACCAGCTGTACTCAAGCAAGAGAGGAGAATGATTAATGAGTTTATTAATGCGGAGTAAACAGAAATCACTGGATCGGCTTTCTTGTGTAATGAATTTTTCTACTGAGTTTGGCAAGGCTAGTCCATGTGTGTGTTATTAAAACAGATTATTTGTGCCAATTGCAACAGATTTGACAGACTCCCTAGACTAGAGCTTATTTTTTTCTAAAGTTAAACTTGTTTGTAAGAGTTCCTCTACCCCTCAATATCCTCAGGACTCCCATGCACGCTGATGGCCACCTTCCATTTGGAGATTCTCTTGTTTTGTTTCCCCTAACAGCAGTGCGATTGTGAAGACCTTGCTCAAGGCAACATCTATGAGCCTTTACACAAGATGGAGCAAGGGCTTTGCACCTTAATTTGAAATTCAAAAATCTGAAGCAGTCTGCAGAAGGGTAGCTCACCTTCTCAAATAGGAAATGAGAGTAACCTGAGAAAATGTGAGAACGCTTTGGCTGGCACAAGAAAAAAATCAAGCCCAGTGAACAAGGCCACTGAATCTCCAACCTTTTTTAGAACTGATGCTTTAACAAAGTTCAAATATGAGGGGCATTGGCATTAATGTTTGCTTTACCTGGTAGCTTTTAGCGATCAAGCATGGAGGATTTTATGATGAACGGCTTGCTCACTTGTTGGAAGTACCGGTAGGGTAGTGGTCTGGTGTCTTGAACATCACTGCAACAATAGAATGAAGTTGACTAGGAGAGTGCCATAGGTTTAGACGGGGAGAGTATGCTAGACAGTAGTAAGCTCCCACTGTCTACGGAATAGGGAAGAAAAGATACTTGTTGTCATAGTTTTAAGGCTGCAAGAAGAATGGCAAATTGCAGCGTAATGTTTATCTTATGGATTTATTTCTTGAGAGAGCCTTATACCAGATATGGATAGTTATGTTATTTGCTATATTGATGGTGGTAGAAAAATTGTTATCTTACTAAAAGGTTAACTGGGGTATCCCAGGGGTGCCTCCAGGGAAGGGGAGGTGCACAACGGTTAAATATGTTTGCATTCTGCTTCTTTAAATGTGTTTGTTATTTGGTCGGACCTGAATTGTAATGGATTCAAATTTAAACAGGAGTGAACCAGGCTGCATGTGCTGGTGAAGTGTTCCTGTATGGAGCTTCTAGGTTAACATTAAACGAGCTGGTTCATGGTATTGCTGAGTGTTTTTTTTAATACAATCAAGTGGACCTAATAGTAATCACGCCCTTCCTCCCCCCAAATAAACAGATGTATTGAAATTGCAACTGTGAGGGTAGAAGAAATTGTTTTCTTTTAAATAATGATATAAAGTTTATATCTAAAGTAAAATATGCAGCGATTTGATTGACATTAGTTTTAAAACTATCAAATATAAAATATTAAAAAGCAACCTGAAAAGTGTATCTGGCAGGTTTTCCTCATATTTGGGTCTTTCAATTTAAATGGTTAATGGTGATCCAACATTCCACTATTGGAAGTTTAAACCATCTTCATGGCCACTCTTCAGCCTGAGTCCAAATTTCATCCAAATTATTGTTTTTCCGTTCCATTAATTCTTCTTTTGCGGGTTAACATGTGAAAATGTGTTCGCCATCTATGGGTTTAATATAACGTAAACTTATGAAAATGACTTCCTGATGTTCGAGAGTGCACCTCCATAGGTTGACTCTGTGGAGATTCTTTCATGTATAGACAGCTGTTTCAACATCCGTGACTGCTATATTGTTTCCAGAACATAAACCCGTTGTGGCTAAGTATTTGTGGGTCCCTGAAGCGAAGCATATTTTGGGGCTCCCCGTTCGGCACAAATTTGAATTTTTATTAATTATTTTCTAAGAATTCGAACCTGCATAATGACAAACAATATTATATTGTATTTAAACGTTCACACAAAACAGATGAAATGTGTCTTGGTAGAGGCCCAAACATCCTTAAAATGACACCGAATAGAGAACCAGTCAGAGATAGACAAAGGTCCTGCTAGACTAGAGTATTCAAGACAAGTGGGAGAAACGGAGAGATGTTTGTTTACTACCTTTGAAGGTTGAGGCCCTGGGCAGTTGCCCTTAGCACATGCTTTAAAACGTCTCTGCGTAAACCAGCTCTGTCATATATCGCTGTCGGGCTTGAACTCTGGCCTACCTTTAAACACCGAATTTTGCCTCAAAATGTAAAGGTGGTATTGTACCCAGTTGCAAGTTGTTTTGTGTTATTTGCGGTCTGAAATCTTACGGTTCACTTTCATTGTCCTGTAAGCCGGAATGAACTGGTCTCAGTGTTTGGACAGGTTCAGGCACGTGCGCAGCGTCAGGGAATCCCTCCATGCCTCCGAGTCACCCTGTAGGCGAGGATTCGCGAGTTCGGTTGAAGAACAAAGTCTGCTCTATTTGTGTACAATCATTCTCGCCAGCAAAGCCTTTTCTTCTCTTCCAAGACTGTCACTTTATATTCCACTCATTGTTCTGAATAGTAGTTTTATTTTCAGTCAAAGCCTTCCTCAGTGAGACGGTTCGGTTTTTTTCAATGTAATAAGTGCACATGCGAATCTATAATTCATGTGGTTTACGAACTTTATAGTCTGGTGTGAGCACATTTCTTTGGTATTTTTGCTTTGCAGTCTTTGCCGCTTCTGCTCATTTTCACATTTGATTTTTGTATAGTGTCAGTATTGTATTTTTCTCAAACCCAAGAGGTCTCGGTAAATGTATAATTTACAGCTGCACCTTCTCTTCTTTACAATTGAAGGCAGATTCTCTTTTTTAAATAATCATTGACCCTGCATGTTTAAGTGTGTATTGCTGCTCTCAATTTCTATTCATTAGGCACTTGGTTACATTAGCTATGTTACTCCTGGAATCAGAACTTCTGCACTGTCACTTTATTCAAAGCAAACCAACATAACGATTTTTTCTTGCTAAAATGTGATCGTTTATAATTTACATCTTTTATTATTATCCCAGACTTGATCCACCTGGAAACTTTATTTTATGGACTGTTACTCTAATAACTAGATTTGCACAGTGAATTATATCTTTTATAACACCACCGAACTCATCGCTCTCAACACCGGCCGAACCCCGGGCTGCTACCGAGCCACACCGAGACGCACCCACGGACCCTTCAGCTGCCACTCCTGCAAGTTCACCTGCAACCGGACCCACGCCACACCAGCACCCACCAAGCCGAACTCCAGCAGCACCCACCTGAAGTGCATCCTGCTCAACACCCGCTCCGTCCACAGACACGCCGTCGAGCTCTGGAACCTGCTCGACACCACAGCCCCAGACGTCGCCTTCCTCACGGAAACCTGGATGAACGCCTCCTCAGCGCCCGACATCGCCATCGCCATCCCGGACGGCTACAAGATCATCCGGAGGGACCGCGTCAACCAGACAGGAGGAGGCATCGCCATCATCCACAGGAACACCATCCGCATCACGACCTACACCGACGACACCCTCGCACCCGCCGAACACCTGCACTTCCAGATCCACGTCAATCCCAAGACCACCCTCAGAGGCACCCTCATCTACAGACCCCCGGGACCACGCACACAATTCAGCGAGGACATCGCCGACTTAGTCAGTCCACACGCCCTCCCCTCCACCGACTACATCCTCCTCGGGGACCTCAACTTCCACCTGGAGAACAACAACGACCGCAACACCACCACCCTGCTGGACAACCTCGCCAACCTCGGACTCAAGCAGCGGGTGACCACCCCCACCCACTACGCCGGACACACACTCGACCCCGTCTTCTCATCCAGCAAGGACATCGCCTTCAGCCACGCCACGGGACTCCACTGGACGGACCACAGCTGCGTCCACTTCAGCTTCAGAAGGACCACGCTCCACCATCACCAGCAACAGGTTCCCCGCAGAAGCTGGAACAAGATCACTGCAGACCAGCTCGTTACCTCCCTGAGCAAGAACCCTCCCACCAGCACAACGAACCCCAGCCAAGCGGCCACCAACCTCACGAAATGGATCAGCGACTGCGCAGACGACCTCGCCCCTCTGAAGACCCAGCCGAGCAGACCCGGCAGCAAGAAAGCCCCATGGTTTAACGACGAACTCAAGAGCTCCAAGAAGAACTGCAGAGCACTCGAGAAAACCTGGCGCAGAGACCCAACACCGGACAACATGACTGCCCTCAAGCTCGCCACCCGAAAACACCACCAACTGATCCGCGCCACCAAGAAAACCGCATTCAAGAAACGACTGGACAACAACGCACACAACAGCAAGGAACTCTTCAACATCGTCAAAGAGCTCTCCAACCCCAACGCCGGAAACAACGACATCACCCCTTCGCAAGACCTCTGCAACTCCCTCGCCTCCTACTTCCACAACAAGATCGCGGACATACACAACAGCTTCAGCACTCAACCAACGCACGCCGCGACCGAACCACCGCCCCCCACCACCACCCTCCGCGCCTGGACCCCGATCAGCACCAAAGACACCATCCGCACGATGAACTCCATCCACTCTGGATCTCCGACAGACCCCTGCCCTCACCACGTCTTCAACAAAGCCGACGCTGCCATCGCACCCCACCTGCGGGACATCATCAACACCTCCTTCGACATCGCCACCTTCCCGGAGAGCTGGAAGCACGCAGAACTCAGCGCTCTACTAAAGAAACCATCAGCCGACCCCACCGACCTCAAGAATTACCGCCCCATCTCACTACTCCCATTTCTGGCAAAAGTAATCGAGAAGACCGTCAACAAGCAACTGGCCGCCTTCCTCGAGACGAACGGTTCCCTCGACCTCTCGCAGTCTGGCTTCCGGGCCAACCACAGCACCGAGACCGCCCTGATCGCAGCTACCGATGACATCCGAGCCCTGCTCGACAACAGAGAAACAGCGGCCCTCATCCTCCTGGACCTCTCCGCGGCCTTTGACACTGTCTGCCACCGTACCCTAGTACAGCGCCTCAGCAACGTCGGAATCCAGGAGAAGGCACTTGAGTGGATCATCTCCTTCCTCGCCGGAAGGACACAGAGAGTCCGCCTCCCCCCGTTCAGATCGGAGGCCACCGAAGTCATCTGCGGCGTTCCTCAAGGATCCTCGCTCAGCCCAACACTCTTCAACGTATACATGAGCCCCCTCGCAGCCATCGCACGCCAGCACAACCTCAACATCATCTCCTACGCCGACGACACCCAGCTGATCCTCTCCCTCACCAACGACCCCGCCACCGCCACCGCCAGAGCCAACCTGCACGAAGGGATGACAGACGTAGCCAAATGGATGTCGAACAGCCGCCTGACACTGAACTCGGACAAGACGGAAGTCCTCATCCTGGGATCCTCACCCTCCGCCTGGGACGACTCCTGGTGGCCCCCCGCCCTGGGCAGCGCACCCAAACCAACAGACCACGCACGCAACCTGGGCTTCATCCTGGACTCCTCCCTCTCCATGACCAGACAAGTCAACGCCGTCTCCTCGTCATGCTTCAACATCCTGCGCATGCTTCGTAAGATCTTCCGATGGATCCCCACCGAGACCAGGAAGACGGTCACCCAGGCCCTCGTCACCAGCCGTCTGGACTACGGCAACTCCCTCTACGCCGGAACCACCGCCAAACTCCAGAAGAGACTCCAGCGGATCCAGAACACCTCAGCACAACTCATCCTGGACATCCCCCGCCGAAGCCACATCTCCGGACACCTAAGAGACCTGCACTGGCTCCCGGTCAACAAGAGAATCACCTTCCGGCTCCTCACCCACGCACACAAAGCCCTACACAACCAAGGCCCAGGATACCTCAACAGCCGCCTCAACTTCTACGCTCCCAAACGCCAGCTTCGATCGACCAGCCACGCCCTCGCCGCCGTCCCCCGCATCCGAAGAGCCACCACAGGAGGAAGGTCCTTCTCCTACCTGGCCGCCAAGACCTGGAACTCCCTTCCGACCCACCTCCGCCTGACCCAAGACCACCTCGCCTTCAGGAAGCTGCTCAAGACCTGGCTGTTCGAGCAGTAGCGGACCCCCCCACAACCCCCAAGATCCCCCCGCCCCCCCACCCCCAGCGCCTTGAGACCCTCCGGGTGAGTAGTGCGCTATATAAATACTATGATTGATTGATTATAAATATGTGGTCGTTACTATTTAACGTGTGTATACTATGTAGTTTGTGTATTTTTTATCGTGTGTGTCTTTTATGATCTGCCTTTGGAAGATCGATTAAAGACAATTCAATTGAGAGCAGATTGTAATAGAATATATACGCGATTCTACATAGAGTGAGGACATAGAGAATTTTTTACCCTCCCAGGGACCCTTAGGCCTACCTAGTTCAGGATGGACTGGACTTTACCCCTGCTTTATTTTCAGACTCAACCAGGTAATTATTAAAGACAGTTTTGCAAATGACTTTTAAATGCATTTTCTTAACTAAATGTTCAATACTTATCCTGTCTGGAACTTTCCTCTGCCTTCCTCTCTGTTGAAGCACTGGTTTAAAGGTTAAAGGACTATCTAAAGTTTGGTTTCCATATCAGATGTTCATGCATTCTCCTGTATGTATAGAGTGTTCTGCTGATTACGAAAAAATATTAAATGAAACAATCCCTCAAGAGGCCATTGAGTTGAGGTGTTCACTCTGTGGAAAGAGGGACTGAGGACTGGTCAGCATATCTTAGTGAGCAGGAACTGGCAGTAGTATTTTCAGTTTCCCTGACTTATGTTTTGTTCAGTGCTTTGTTTGTCTGTACATGCAAATTCGTGCACAGGAGTTGAGCTTGTGATGCGGTTAGTGTTCTGTATGAAGTGGAATGTTTCCAGTGCCAGTTGGCGACAGCAGTGTGGAGGATGTCCTGGTCGAGGTAGTTTATGTTCTCTGTAATGTTTGTGTAGCATGATTTCTGAATGTTAAAAGCTTGCAAATAATTGTAAATACCTATGTCATGGGCATAATCACCTTTTTAGGTCTCGCCTGTCGATGCGCATGCGCATCGAGCAAGGCGAGAGTATTGGGACTTATCCGCTCTTTATCCACACTGCAAGGAATCGTGGCGATTCCTTGCAGTGCCCGTGACTTTTAAGCTCAATGCGCATGCGCATTGAGCTTAAAAGCGCGTGCACGTCCGTCTTTGTTTACCCGCTCCGCCCCCTCCCCTTCCCGCCGTCTCGCATTTCCCCTGTCGCACTTCTCCTCCCCCCTCCCCTCTCTTCCCTCCGTCTTGTTTATTGTACCCGCTCCGCCCCCTCCCCTTCCCGCCGTGTCGCATTTCTCCTCCCCCCTCCCCTCTCTTCCCTCCGTCTTGTTAATAAGCGCTTCCATGTGGGGGCAATACTACAACCTCCTTCTGTTCCTGAGCGCGTGCCATCAGGTGGACCCTGAATGCACACGTTCTTCGTAAACATCTTTCCACAACTTTTTCCAAACTCGTTCCCACGTTATAGCTTCCTGCGAGCATCATTTCATGTGCACGCTCTGCACACCCCACAGTTATAGCCCCACTGTGACTTCTAGGATTCCCGCCATTTCCCTCCGCTTACCAGCCTCGGCAGCGTCCAGCGCCAAGAAGCCTCCTAGGCCTGAGGAAGCACTGCCACAGCCTCCGCAGCGCCTTGAAGTTCCCTCCGTCTTGTTTATTGTACCCGCTCCGCCCCCTCCCCTTCCCGCCGTGTCACATTTCTCCTCCCCCCTCCCCTCTCTTCCCTCCGTCTTGTTAATAAGCGCTTCCATGTGGGGGCAATACTACAACCTCCTTCTGTTCCTGAGCGCGTGCCATCAGGTGGACCCTGAATGCACACGTTCTTCGTAAACATCTTTCCACAACTTTTTCCAAACTCGTTCCCACGTTATAGCTTCCTGCGAGCATCATTTCATGTGCACGCTCTGCACACCCCACAGTTATAGCCCCACTGTGACTTCTAGGATTCCCGCCATTTCCCTCTGCTTACCAGCCTCGGCAGCGTCCAGCGCCAAGAAGCCTCCTAGGCCTGAGGAAGCACTGCCACAGCCTCCGCAGCGCCTTGAAGTGCGGGGATCTCCTGCAGGTCGCACTCCGAGGCATGGCTGAGCTCAACATCCATTTTCAAATCTGGTAACCGCTGGCGAGCAGCGAGCTGGGCCGGAGCCAGCGCCTCCGAGTCACCGCCCCGCCCCGGCGGAGGCGCGCCCTGGTCTTTGGCACAGGGCGCTGCTTTCCAGACATGGTCTGTGACGCTCCTTTCTCACCCACCTGCACGTAAACCACTTTCTACTGCCCACTGTGTATCCGCATCTTCAGAAGAACCTTCACAGACACGGGGCATGCACTTTTCGTGTTTGTGTTCATTCACGTTTTTTTTTGGTTTCAGCATCAAGGGCACGCGCCGGGCGCCCGCGCTCTGTTGGTGATATGTATGCGTGAGAAATATGAAAGCGCACCGTGTTCGCAGCCGAGGTGGCCCAGCAGGAATGAAAAGCATCAAAGGACGTGGCATTTCCACAAGGGTTTACAAGGTCACCTTCACACGGCTTGAAGAGGCATTCACGGCACGTGCCCGCTTCACCCGGTGACGTGATGCCACAGCTGTGCTCGTGGCTGGTCGCTAACTAGGAACACCCTTGAATATTCCATCTCTTCTTCACACAGACAGCTTTAAGTCCCAGACTGCCCCCCCCCACTCCCTGTACACTTCTCCCCACTTCTCGCCCCTTCGCCCTTGCAGCCTGTCTAATTGAGTTAAACGTTCGCTGCTGAGACGTGCTGTAATTCGAATGCCTGACATACTAACGGATCCTATCCAAGTAGGTGTATAATAATACAAAAGGTATTTACCACACACGGCCGTGATGGCAGATGCGTGCAAGATGACAGATGCCGATCCACTTGCCGATCACTTCTATCAATACAAATTATTATGCAATTAGCAGGGGCACATGGATGACATAGTAGCAAAGGATGCATGATGCGTGCAGATGACAGATGCGCATTATGACTGATGCAAGATGCGTGTGCTGCAGTGACGTCATACCAATAGACACGGGGGTGCGGCAGGACATGGCAGATGGGAGATAGTATGCACTAACACGGAAGATGACAGATAAGATGGGAGATTGTATGCACGAAAACGGAAGATGACAGATGCGTGCCGATTTATGACATTTTGCGTGACGTTATACCAATAGCCACGGGGCTGACATTAGATGACATATGGTTACACTATGAAAAAAACGTTACTTTTAAACTATAGAAAATTATCACTTTAGACCCACTGATGCAAGATCACATGAGTTATCACGAACACGGAAGATGGCAGATGCGTGCAATCCATATTAACAAAGTCTGGACTATAATAAACACTTTCGGGAAAACGATTTTCTAGCATGCGATGTGATGACCGGCGATGTATTTGCCTAAAGCGGAAGATACACTCCAATAGCGTGGGGACAGCATGCGCACTGAATGCGTGCGATGTGATGCCTTTTGCGATGTAAAAACGGCGTGGTCATTGCTGGCGTTGAGGCGGTTAGCGATGTATCATCATACATCCCTAAGTGACACCTTCAGGCAGTCCTTACTTTTTAACCAAAAGCTATTTGTATCGTTGGGGCAGGGACAGTCACAACACATCTTTGTGGCAGCATTTTCACCGTCCTGGACTTTTCATTTACAAATCATTGTTTTCAGGCGTATTTGTTTAATTGGACCGAAACAAAGCTGAAATCCCCATGGCTTCGCACCTGCCATGTTCACGTGCATGTAATCGAGGGAGTTGTAATATTGTTTTGCTGTTGTTTTTCTATTTAATTATTATTTTTTTGAAATGTTTGACTTTGTTCACATTTATGAATGTATACCTGTTTTTTGTCTGTTTATATGAAAATGTTTGATTTTCGATCCCCTCACTCTACCGTCCTCACTCTACCGCCCTTGCTCTACCGCCCTCACTCTACCTCTCTACCGCCCTCACTCTACCTCTCTACCAACCTCACTCTACCTCTCTACCAACCTCACTCTACCACTCTACCGCCCTCTCTACCACTCTACAGCCCTCACTCTACCACTCTACCGCCCTCACTCTACCGCCCTCACTCTACTGCTCTACCGCCCTCACCCTACCACTCTACCGCCCTCACTCTACCGTCCTCACTCTACCGCTCTACCGTCCTCACTCTACCGCCCTCACTCTACTGCTCTACCGCCCTCACCCTACCACTCTACCGCCCTCACTCTACCGTCCTCACTCTACCGCTCTACCGTCCTCACTCTACGGCTCTACCGCCCTCACTCTACCACTCTAGCGCCCTCACACCCTCACTCTACCACCCTCAATATACCACTCTACTGCCCTCATGCCCTCACTCTACCACCCTCACACTACCACTCTCACTCTACCGCCCTCACTCTACCACTCTACTGCCCTCACTCTACCGCCCTTACTCTACCACTCTACCGCCCTCATGCCCTCACTCTACCGTCCTCACTCTACCGCCCTCACACCTACACTCTACCGCCCTCAATATACCACTCTACTGCCCTCAGGCCCTCACTCTACCGCCCTCACACTACCACTCTACCACCCTCACTCTACCGCCCTCACTCTACTGCCCTCATGCCCTCACTGTACCACCCTCACTCTACCACTCTACCGCCCTCACACTTTGACTCTACCGCCCTCACTCTACCACTCTACCGCCCTCACACTTTGACTCTACCGCCCTCACTATACCACTCTACCGCCCTCACGGCCTCACTCAACTGCACTCACTCTACCACTCTACCGCCCTCACTCTACTGCCCTCACTCTACCACTCTATTGCCTCTACTGCCCTCACTCTACCACCCACACGCCCTGACTCTACTGCCTTCACTCTACCGCCCTCACGCCCTCACTCTACCGCCCTCACTCTACCGCCCTCACTCACTCTACCGCCCTCACTCACTCTACCGCCCTCACTCACTCTACCGCCCTCACTCACTCTACCGCCCTCACTCACTCTACCGCCCTCACTCACTCTACCGCCCTCACTCACTCTACTGCCCTCACTCACTCTACTGCCCTCACTCACTCTACTGCCCTCACTCACTCTATCGCCCTCACTCACTCTATCGCCCTCACTCACTCTATCGCCCTCCGTCTATCGACCCTCCATCTATCTATCTATCTCCCTCCCCTCACTCTACTGCCCTCACTCTACCACTCTATCGCCTCTACTGCCCTCACTCTACCACCCACACGCCCTGACTCTACTGCCTTCACTCTACTGCCCTCACTCTACCGCCCTCACTCTACCGCCCTCACTCTACCGCCCTCACTCACTCTACCGCCCTCACTCACTCTACTGCCCTCACTCACTCTACCGCCCTCACTCACTCTACCGCCCTCACTCACTCTACCGCCCTCACTCACTCTACTGCCCTCACTCACTCTACTGCCCTCACTCACTCTACTGCCCTCACTCACTCTATCGCCCTCACTCACTCTATCGCCCTCACTCACTCTATCGCCCTCACTCACTCTATCGCCCTCCGTCTATCGACCCTCCATCTATCTATCTATCGCCCTCCCTCTATCTATCACCCTCCCGCTCTCTATCTATTGCCCTCACTCTATCGCCCTCCCTCCATTGCCCTCCCTCCATCTATCAACCACACCCAACCACACACACATACAACTCCACACACACACAACCACACACACAACCACACACACAACTACACACGCTGAACCACACGCTGAACCACACGCTGAACCACACACCCCACCACACACCCCACCACACACCCCACCACACACCCCACCACACACCCCACCACACACCCCACCACACACCCAACCACAAACACACAATCACACACATCTATCTATCTCCCTCACTATCGCCCTCACTCTGTCTATCTATCGCCCTCACTCTGTCTATCTTTCGCCCTCACTCTGTCTATCTATCGCCCTCACTCTGTCTATCTATCGCCCTCACTCTGTCTATCTATCGCCCTCATTCTGTCCATCTATCGCCCTCACTCTGTCTATCTATCGCCCTCACTCTGTCTATCTATCGCCCTCACTCTGTCTATCTATCGCCCTCACTCTGTCTATCTATCGCCCTCACTCTGTCTATCTATCACCCTCACTCTGTCTATCTATCGCCCTCACTCTGTCTATCTATCGCCCTCACTCTATCTATCGCCCTCACTCTATCTATCGCCCTCACTCTATCTATCGCCCTCACTCTATCTATCGCCCTCACTCTATCTATCGCCCTCAGTCTATCTATCGCCCTCAGTCTATCTATCGCCCTCACTCTATCTATCGCACCACCACAGCATCACTCAGGGGCACCACAACATCACTATGCGCTACCACAGCATCACTGAACGCCACAGCATCACTCGTCGTCACCACAACATCACTCAGCGCCACCACAGTATCAATCTGTCTGTGCAACCATTCAACAATAACTGGTTCAAATATTTTCTCTCAATGTTTCAAGCTTTATTACAAATGTCACAAAAAGATGTTAATATTTCACTTCTTTTCTTGGATTTTCATCACAATAAAATACACTGAACATAATCTTCACAAAAGTTATTTACAAAAGTTTAAGCTTTTGCCAATATAAATTACAATAACTTTTCTTTAAGTATTAATTATTTAAAAAAAAGAAAAAAAATTGTTATTTGTAATATCAATACATCTAAGTCATGTGAAGACAAAACATGTTGCATTACAAATGCTATAGGTGTCACATTTGCAAAAGATAAAAGTATTGGCATTGTAAATGACAAAGCTATTAATTTCGCTATTCTCAAAACCAACACATAAATAAAAAATGTGTCATTTACAAGACCAATAGCTCAAACTTTCCTAATGCGAGACCTATTGCATTGCAAATGCTTGTTGTCCTTTACGTTCATTCATGCAGTACAGCAGCCATGTTGCTGTACAACATGGTTAAACAAAACCTTGACAAAGCCAATAACTCTTGCATAGGTGAGACCTGTTGACTTTGCCAATGCTTGTTAATATAGCATGGTCTAGAAATAAGCAAAGAGACACAGACAGATTGGGGATACAGACACAGTAATGGTCAATCACAAACACCAGTCTAGAAATCCAATGCAACCCATGCTTTACAGTTGACATCATTCTGCATGAATAACAACCCGCAGCAGGGCAAGAATGATTCAATGGCTGCCACCCATTACTAAAAAAACAGCTCTGCCATTACTGAGGTGCATGGGTGCAAAATAAATCAGTTTAAGACGTGAATGATGTTATTGTAAAGATACAAGAATGGCAACCAAAAACACAGGCTGTTTAACGTTTCAAACGTAACTCAGTTGTTTGCGCTCCCAAAGCAGGGATTTCTATAAGCAACAGTCCAGATGTTTTATTCAGACTAGGTCAAATCCGCCCGCTGTCCTTCGATTAGTCCGGTACCACCGAATTGAGTAGTAATAACACCATGTAATATTGAACTCTCAAGAGGCAATCTTCTGGAACACACCTTGTGAACAATCATTATTATTATACACACCACGTCAAAGATACAAAGGAATAGCAGCTGATTATTTATCAAAACGATATATTTAAAAGTGTATATTGCGCTTTAGCTTTCATGTGAAAGTTGCTGTATGTAATAAAAACACATTCATAACATGAGATAATGAAAATGAGTGTCTCAGATCATATTTGGGACTTGACTCCGCAGCATGCTGCATCTAGCGAACGTGTGTAGGAATGCAACGCCACAAAGTCGTACTGCTGTCAGAAGAACATTGCTTCTTGCTAACAGAAAACAGTACTTCAATCAAGAGGAGTGAAAGGACTCTAATAAAGAAATTAATCAGTACTGTGGTATTACTGTAACAATGTAGCATCAATATTCTCTTTCCCCCACTTTTTTCTACGCAAATCTGGACTTGCTCTCTCTGATTTCTTGAGGATTTTTCTAAAAATCTAAGTGCAGTGAGGGATGTCTCCCACCAAAAAATCAGGATTCAGACTCTGGTGCTGCAATGGACAGAAGCCCATTGCAAATCCACACAAGTTCTGCCTGTGGTGCCTGGGGCTGCAGCATGATTCAGAGTTGTGCGACAAATCCAGCCTCATACGTGCCAAGACCATAAAAGTGTGCATGGCCAACCCTTTTCCTGCTCATGCCGAATGTGGTGCTCGGTGCTGGTCTGGATCAAGATCTGCCTCAAAGTTCTTTCCCTTCATCCAAATCCTCAAAGGAGAAGAACAGTAAATACTAGAAGAAAAGGAGATGGGCCAACAAAATCCCCTGACGTCGATTGGGGTCTTGAGGTAGGTCACCTCGATACACTCCAGTGAAAACCCCTCCTCCTCTCACCCTCCCATCAGTGAATGCCTCTGGCACCAGCTGGATCCACCCCAGCACCAAGCCCTTCGCCAATGACTTTACCACCGCCTTGGTTACTGACGTCATCCTCGGCATCTTCACAAGAACATTTGAGGGCCAAGGCAGCCATCCACAGAACACAAGTGGAGGCTTAGAGATTGGAAGAGAGTCCAGGCACAAAGAGCTTTCTCGACTTGAGCCTGTGCTATGCTAATGTTATAGGTAAACTATGGAGGTTGGATTCAGACCCTATCCAGATACCGGTCCCAGTCATACACTGTGGTGATGACAGCTGTGAGGTGGTAGAATTGTTGTCCACCGCCTCAGATAATGAATACGACTGGTCTGCTCTCCAGGTATGCATATGTCTTATGGGAGATTATGCCTTGAAATTTTTAATAATGTTGCTAGTCCTGCAGGTCTAGTGACTCAAATTGTCTACTTGACCTATCTGTAATGCACTCGACCTACAATATGGTCACACTTTTGTTTGTTTTTTTAATTTAGAAGCCCAAGAATCCCTAAAATCTTTGAGCCACCATACTGCTAACAAACATAATGCCTAAACTGGTTCACTAACGTGCTACCATGAGAAATGAGCCATGCGTTTTAGACCGTGTGGAGCCTTGCCAGGATACCAACAACATACATGCACACAAAAACCCCAAATACAGGTTGGTGAAATAAACTCAGTGCAACGGTTCAGACACTTACCTGTTATTTCGGCAGCTTTTAAGAAGCTCTGTAAATAGGTGTTATTATTAACCAATTCAGAACTGAGTTTAATGATTCTTAGAAGGTTAGATGGCTCAGTCGCAATCTTGGGATTTGAGCTAATGAGCTTCCCATTACAGCATGTTTTCATCAGTGACAATTTAATTCATTGAAGTCCAATATAAGTTTCATAGAGTGCTTAGTTATCTTGAAAGTTACTTCATAGTGGAGCAGTAAACACAATAAAATTGGAGCAACTACTACATTTTGATGTGGAATTGTAACGTGGCTCATTGAACAAACCTTGACTGCCTCACTGAGTGTATCACCAGTAAAACCTCATTCATGGCACAAGTTTGCTTTGTTCACACAGACTACAAACCTTAGTCTCGCCCTTCCAATACATCTGTAGCTCTGGCTCCCTCATCTGAGTTGGGTATGATCCCTGACACAGTGCTTTGTGTGGAGTTTCTGAGCAGGTGAAAGACATGCATACAAGTTTCTCTATGAAGAAAGCTTTACGGCTGGCATAAAATATCAGCATTTTCTACATTGAGGCAGGTTAGTGAAGGAGACACACTCAGGCCAGTCTCAAGGTGCATAATTGTAAAAGAAGATTCATTCCATGGACCTAACGTGAGGAATTTTACTGACAGATGCTGAGCAGAACATGAGTTTAAGCTCAGGGTACATCAGCCACTTAATCAGCAGGTCAGAATCGTTGTGGGCTATATGACCAATGCACAGCTCATATCTTGCACGGGGTCTGTCCTGCAGAGCTCCTGTAGCCATTGTCTTACCAACTCAGACTATCTATCATCCTAGCGTGGGATAGATTCTTCACAGCTCACAACCGACACACCTCATGCCACTTGCACAACCTCCACCAGGAATGGAAAGGTCCAACTGCCATTTACACCTCGTTCACGCTGCATATCCTACATCCGGACCAACATTGTCCTGTTTGTCAACTTATTTTCTGCCTAGTTCAGTAATGTACAACAACTCTTCCTTGAATGCATGACACTCTACCCAGCTGATGGTGCATAGCTTGTGTCTGTTGCTCAGGTCCCGTCCTGCTCCTTTCCTAGCTTTAGTGGTAGGCAAGCCAACAAATGAACTGGGGGCGCTATGCTAGGAATCTGGAATGGCCGCCGAGAACAAAATCTCAAGCTGAGCCATAGCACTATTTGGCATGTAAACTGCGTAACAAACATGTAAAAATACATATACAAATGTAGAGAATTCGAGTTCCTGAAAGCGATGTCAAGTGTGAAATGAGAAGCAAGTGTGTACCCTTTACATTTAGCCTATATTGTCATTATGAAGCAAAATTATAGTCTATTAAACCATATTCAAGAAAGGCTTTTGCATAGGGCACAAGCTGGGTTTGAAACCGTTTAGCCACTGGATGTATATCTTCTTTTCTATCCCGTTTAACACCCCTGCTTTCAGTTCAATTTTATTAGAAACTTCCCACTGAGTAGTCTATGAGGCAGGTGCCCGGCTAAGCCCAGGGTCCACTGAAACCAGACCGACCTTTCGGACACCCCTAACACAAAACGCCGCAGGGTATATGTTTTATGTTATATGGCATATGTTATATGTTTGATAATAGTTGTAACTAGGAGCTCAAGCCTTTGTAACCCAGGCTACCAACACCTAAGCCTAAATGGAATGCCACCCTGTATTGACAACGCGAAACGTCTAAATGTTAACTGTTGTATAGGTCTGTAAAAACCCAATAAAAATATTTGGAATACAAATAAATAAATAGTAAACAGTGTTAAATAAAGTGATCACATGTTAAATCCGGGGTGTCTAACAAAGGTCAAATAGAGTTGTGAATTGGGGGTCTCTAGTTGGCACAGGTAGGTACTTGTGACAAATAGGGACCCTCTCCTCTAGTCAGGATAAGGGGATTACACTCCTAAAATAACCCCTGCTCACCCCCTTTTTAGCTTGGGACGAGCAGCAAGGCTTTATTTCAGAGGCGTTGTAAGTTAAGCATTTGGGACCACATACCAGTAACCCAGTGCCAACACTTCAAATGGACACCACACAAGATTTTATATCAAAAATAGGTATATTTATATAGAGTTACCACATGACCAATAAACGACAAAAGGAATCCACAGTACTATTAGATTTCAAGAGTTCTGGTTAAAAGGCTCAAATCAAGGGTCTGTTCGAGTCGGTAGCCTGGTCCGGCTACAGCGTTGTTAAAATAACATAGAGTCTAGCAAATCCAGCGGACCGCGTCGGTACGGGCCCACTCAAATGTCGACAGACTCAGTCACAGTACCTTTTACTTCCGGCGGCCGGCACAGATGTGTGAGCCGGTTCCGGTGTTCGTCGCGGTGCAGAAAGGAAGCATTGCAGGACACGGTGTCCCTCGATGCGGTGCAGGCAGCGCCCCGTTGACAGTTGGTGGATCCAAGGCTTGCGTTCGGGAGTTGGTGTCAATCAGTCCGGACAGTGGTGCGAGTCGGGCAGTGCATCGCGAAGCGTGCGATGCGGTGCCCAACTCCGGTGTGGTCACAGGACTCGGAGTCAGCAGCAGGGACCTCTTTGGTCAGTCCAGTACGAGTTAGTGTAGTGAGGCGTGCACGTCGCGGTGTCCACCAGTCGTGGTGCAGGCTACTGCTTGGTGACGGCGTCAGGACGGAGTCAGTGAGTGCAGGGCTTGCGCTGTTCGAGGCGGACGTTGCTTGATGCGGTGCCTACAGGACACCAGGCCAGTCGTGAGAGTAGGTCACAGCTCCCTGCCTCTGTAGCCACTGAAACAGCGTTTCCAGCAGCAATCCACAAAGGCTGGTGAAGTCCACTGGTCCTGGGACTTCGGTCAGGGGGCAAGCTCTCTTCCAAGCCCTTGGAGATCTTTTGCACAAGTTGAAACAAAAAGTCCACAAAGTTCTTTCTCCTCTCTTTGGCAGTCAGGCACCCACTGCAGGGCAATCCCCCAAGCAGCATTTCAGCTTGGGAATAGTCTCTCCTCAGTTTCTTCAGGTTCCTTCTCCTCAGCAGAGGTTTCATCTTGTAAGTCCAGAAGTGATCTAATTTCTTGGGATCAGGGTCCGAATATTTAAACCCCAAAATCCTTTGTTCTCTGAGGGGAGAGGGGCCTGTGCCCAGTCCAAACCAGTTCTGAAGCACTCTGTTTACCAGACTTCTCATATCCTTTCATAGTGCAGGGCAGGAACATCAGACGCCCCACAGGAGGTGGAGCCAGCGTTGTGGAAGGCAAGTACAGTCCTGGAGCACTTTGTTGACAGTCTTCCTACTCTTCTTTCAGTGTGCAGGGCAGAGACATCAGATGCACCACAGAAGGTGGAGCCAGCATTGTAGAGGGAAGGCCCAGCCCTATTCAGGTCCCAGGTGCAACCCCTCCCTCCCATCTAGATGCAGACTTCCCTATTCACCATCTGGCTGCCCCAGCCTGTCGCTTGGAATACCCCAGCCCTGTCACTCACAAAACCAGACAAAGGAATACACAACCTCGCAGAGGCAGGCTCAAATGGTTAGGCAAGCAAATACCTACTTTCTAAAAGTGGTATTTGCAAACACAGAATATTAAAATTAACTTCACTAAAAGATGTATTTTATTATTCTGAGTCCAGGCATACTAAACTCAAATTTCTACCATGTTGTCTGAGTCTGCTAGGATTATAAACATGTCATAATCTAGCAGCCCATTCTGGCCTATGGAGAACAGGTGCCTTGCAATAGTGAAAAACGAAAATGGCTGTAATTCACTATTAGGACATGCCACACACATCAGGGCTTGTCCTACCTTATACTTACAATGCACCCTACCTGTGGGCCTACCATAGGGGTGACTAATATGAAGTCAAGGGAAGGTTGAGGGACTGGCAAGTGGGTGCACTTGCCCAGTCAGCATGACATTACCAGACTGCACGCAGGCTCTGCAATGTCAGACCTTAGACACGTTTTACAAGGCCGCTTCTGTGGGTGGCACAACCAGTGCTGCAAAGCCCACTAGCAGCATTTGGAATTACACGCCCTGGGCCCACTCAGTGCACCGTACTAGGGTCTGACAAGTAAACCAAATAGTCAATCATGGCATCACCAATTAATATATTCATTTTACAATAGGGAGAGCATATGCACTTTAGCACTGATCAGCAGTGGTAAAGTGCCCAGAGTCATTAAACCAACAACAACAGGTTGTAAATGTTTTCCATGAATATTTATTTGATGTATTTTTATATTACTTGGCTGTCTTGGAACTCTGGACCGGATCATGCCTTCTTTGAACTATGATAGACACCCCTTTGTTATATCACTGGACATAAGCTGTCGTTCTTAAAACAAATTACTTGAAGAGGGGACCGAACACTATTTAATTGCTAATATCACTGGTTTCCTCTAATGTTAAGATCCTGTAGATATACAAGGTAACTGTTATATTCCTGGGTTCGGCCAGTGTAGCGAGGCAGCTTATTCCTTACATTGTGCTAGGAAATAACATTTGAGCTATGAACTTTTGCACACATTTGCATGCACAAAAATGTTGATTAGTTTCTCTGGAACTAGTTTGTTTATACATCTTGCTTCGCACATTAGCACGATGCCTTGAACCTCATGTACTAGGCCTCTCTACGTAGTTGGTAGAAAAGTCGTCCTATTGTCATCAATGGGGCGAGAGCGCTATCTACATATCCATAACATCACTAATCTAGTGCACACATCGCGAAGGCTCCTTTTTATTATAAATAATAGGCATCCCGATAGATTGGTAGAGGAGGCACTTCTGCTGACACTGAAGGTCAGTGCATGCTGAGAAATCACCACCCCCTGGCCTGACATTCCGTGAAGGATGTCCATCTTGAGACGGGGTCCTTCACTCTCTCCCATCAGGTAATGGGGTTGGGTCGTCACTAGGGGGGATTCTTGGCTCTACACCCATACACAGTCTAGGTACACATAGATTTGGGTCGGCATCGTAAGAGTACGTTAGAGTACCATATTGCATATATACCTGTATATATTGATTGCTTTAGCACCGTGGTAGAAATGGATCTACTGTTCACTCTTTTGGTGCTTGTAATCTCCGTTATTTGCTTTGGTCTCCTAATCATTGTAGCACATATATTTTATATAAGAATTACATTGGTTAAATAAATACTATTGAAAACGTCCCGATGTGTATTCTCTGAATATTTCTCTGAGAACAAGTGAGCACAAGTGACTGAGCGAAAGATTCTGTACTGTTTCCACAATCCCTGAGTGGTCAGAGTTGTCATGTTCAGTGGTTGGCAGAAACTGTTCCCTCCCTGGTAGGTTAGGGTGGGTTGGGGGCTTACAGTGGCACTGTTTGTTAGCTGGTCTATAGACCAACATATCTTGCTGGTGTCTCCGGAACCAGTCTATTCACCAAGCCCTTAGTTTATGTTGTCCAAACAATGCGCAGATCCTACGGATTAGTAGGAACTACACAACAGAAGGTGAAGGGTGAACAGGACATTTGGCCTGAGCCACGTCCCAGTCTTGTGGTTCACCCACATGTACACAGCTTTGCCCTGTTTTTCCCATGCCTGTACATCTTTTATCCATAGTGCTTACTGGGCACAGCTTACATCTTGCGCTGCACTTTGCTTCTACCTATTGAGCTTTTACCTCTTTAAGACACAGCACTGACCCTACTTGAGTATAACACAGAGGGAATGGGAGGAGGCGGTAATTGGGTTCAGGTAGCTATGGAATCCCCTATTGTGATGTATATACTGTGCAAACATGCAGCATGAAATTAACATCGGGAGAGTTTAAAATAGCAAGGAACGAGTGAGCCGAATAAACATTCCGCTTCATATCTAGACAGAGTTTGAAATTAAAAAACTCGATGCAAAGGAGGTTTTGCTTGAAACGAGTAAAACTTCAGTGGTGCAGCCATTCCCAGACTCCAACAAAAATTATCAGACACCGCGTGTTGCCTTATGGTTCAGTTTAATTCCAAAGGCGAAACCGCATTTTACGGGATGATGCACCACTAAACAACAGATCCTGCTGTGTTTTTTAGGTCACAGGTGCTGCAGAAAAGCATTTTGCAGAAGGTATCATAAGACTGCTGTGACTAGCTGTCAACTGAGGCTGGCACTTAAGCCGAGGCTGCACGTCCTCTGCACTGATTTGGCAGTTTGACAGGCTCTGTACTGCCCAGTGCAAAACCCGAATTAGTTCTACTTTGTAGTTATGTCTACAGTCTGATTTAATTGGGAGCCAGATTACCAAACAGTACCCCTCAAGTCTCCTTCAGTCCTCTGCGCACTCTCTATCAGATGTATTTAATTAGTTTTATAGCACCACTCATTGCAAGTGGGGGGGGGGGGGTCCGAGCATTTTACATCACACACACGCACATTACACAATCAGTCATAATTGTGTAAATCAGTGTATAGGAAATGTTAAATGAGACAGAGTACTAGAAGGTGTAGCAGTCGTATGTCGTCCATACTGGTAGACAGTATAGTTAAAGAGTGCCTGGTCTGCAGAAGCACACATTCCGAATTTAAAATGTAACACCATGTTTGGGGGTTCTCTTTAATAATAAGAATTGATTTCTACCCAAATGAACCCTTTTTGTAACATTAGGATAATGAAATAGTGGGGAAAAAATAACGCTCTAATCTATAATTTGCAGTTTGCATGTAGCTCTTTGAGGACAGTTAATAGCTCACTGTTCTATATTATGATATCTGATAGAGACTACTAGCCGCAGATTCCTTAACATAGAATTATCCCCAGGCGTGAGACTGGATCGGAAAGCTTTTTGCCACCGCATCCCTGCGCGCCGGGGGGACAGCACCACGTGACTCTGCCCTGACATCTTCCACGTCCATGACGTCAGCGAGGATACATAAGTCCCACCCCGGCGCGGCTCTGTCAGTTTTTTCTCTTTTCCACGTGCAGCGTGGAATCTGATTGTGTCCTGGCCTGTTTTCGGGCCTTCTATTCTTTTACACGCTTTGGCGTTAAGTGGAAGAGTGTGCGTATGCCTTCGGGCTTCAAGACATGTACCTCCTGTGCGCGTCCTATGTCGGCGATGAACCCTCACCCAATTTGCATGTGGTGCCTGGGTGAACACCACGACTCGGAGAGCTGTGACGCCTGCCAGCACCTTAAGTCTAAGTCACGGCGGGTGCGCCCGATGAAGTTGCTGTTGGCGCGCTTGTGCAGGTCGGTGTCATCCCAGCGTCCGTCCCCTGCCTCGGAAGCAAGGAACTGCAGGTTTCATCTGCGACATCGTCTTTCGCCGCGGCCCCAAGAGCGTGGCTCGCTGGCTGGTAGGTCCTTTAGTTTGTCTCCGAGGCCTTGTCCTCTTTTCGCGATGGGCGCCTGCTCCCTCTGGGACATGTGCTCCCACCTCTCGCTTTCCTACCCGGCGCAGAGGCAACTAGGGCCCAAATGACAGCCTAAGCAGCGGTGCTCCAGGCTTCTTTGGCCCTTCTTCCATATCCTGAGACGTCCGCGGAACCTTTGCCTCGTGTGGGGCCTTCCGCAGAGTTGCCGGTGGAGTTGCCGGCGGCCCCGGAATTTCTGGCTCCAGTTAGTAGGAGGGTGGTGCCGTCGAGGTGCGATCCTTCGGGGCTCCCCTCTTTGGCGCCTGGCATCCCTGCCTCTCTGAAAATCCCTACGGGGCTCCCTGCGGTGTCGCAGGAGACCGCCGTGACTACGGGCTTGCCCCTGAGTCCCACTCGGTCCTCTGAGTAGGCAGCTGCCTCACCAGAGGCCGAGCCGGGCGCAGTTTCGGCACCAGGTGCCTTCCTCCCCGGCTCCGGTGGAGTCACGGGTGGAGGCAGAGGCCTGGGGTGCTTCCCCAAGTTTCCCTCAGTCCTCTGCGCAGGTGGCTGCCCCATCTGAGGCAGAGCTGGCGCCTTTTTGGTGCCGCTCCCTCGCCGTTGTGGCGTCGACCCTGCCCCTACCTCATGGAGAGAACGTGGTGGCAGGAGTTGACCCGCTTTTGAGTGAGAGCTGCTCTGAATAAAGAGAGTGGGCTGCGCTGCCTGTACAGAGGAGTTGAAGCCCCCTGCTTTAATTAGAAAGACTCGGAGCAGGAGCAATTATTCTACATATTTGTGTAGTAGTCCTCTCGACCCAAAGGGCTAGTAATGCCCGAAAAAGTGCTCGCCCCACCATAAATTGGCTTGCCATAGCGAGGGAGTGGAATTTTCGAGCCCTGGCAATTTCAGAGTCTACATGACCATCTTAAGGACTACTTTGCCAAAGTGGTGAGGGGCTGCCAAGATTATCAGGGCACGCCTGGGCACATTGGTTTCTGTGGACAGGGCTCCCAATGGCTTCACACACAGGCCAGAGTAGGCATGAGTGACTAGCACCTGGTTCTCCAGAAATGTACAGGAGTGCCTTATGGATATGCAATTTTACTGGGCTCATCTCTTTGGGGTCAAGGCAGACTTGGCCTAAGAGAAATTAAAGGCAGGGACAGCTTCCACCAGTACCCTTGGTCTCCAATCCCATCCCAGAAATATAGACGTTTCAGGATGTTTTGGGCCTTTTCAAAATGATTTTGCTTTCAACAGCATCTGGCCTCCCATCTAGTCCAACAGCCCAGTCAGTTGCTGTACCAGTTCAGAGGCAGAGACAAAGGTAGAGATTTGCAAGTCCAGTAACCACCTCTTTGTGCTCCCCCACATCACCAGGAAAGATGTTTTAGGTTCCTCTTAAAGGAACACGTGCAGCTGGTTTGTTGTTTGGTGCCCTCACTTCCATCTGGTGGGACTTGCAGCCATTGGAAAGAATGTATGCCCTAACCATCAGGCTCCTTCCAGTCCTTCTTCCTCAGCCCCTTCAGTCTGTAGATCACCTTTGAATCCTGCATCAGAAAATGGCAGCACTGCTGCAGACAGGTACGTGGATTGTGCCCCATAGCAGGAAATTAGGTTGGGTTACTACTTTTCTTGTTACCTGGTTCCGATGAAGAACGAAAAAGTTCAAAATTGTGTCCCTGGCCATATTATTCTGGTGCTGAAAGTGGAAGGTGACCCTCCCACCCAAATTGCAGGACGTGTATTTCCACATATCGATCCTGCAATCACAAATGCAGTACCTGCGTTTCATGGTAGAGTTCATACTTCACCAGTTTGCGGTCCTCCTATTTGGCATAACAGCTGCAATTTTAGCCCCTATCAAAGTGATGGCCGTGGTCGCAGCATAGCTCAGAAGATCATGGATCTTGTTGTTCCTGTACTTAAATCATTGGCTGCTTAAGGGGAGCTTGCCGTAGAAAGTGTCAGACCAGCTACAGGCAATAGCATCCATGCTGTTCTATTTAGACTTTTCCATCAATCTGCCCGAGTCCCACCTAGAACCCTCTCAGTGCCTCCTATTCACAGGGGCAGTCCTGGACACAGCATCTTTCAGAGACTTCCCACGTCCTCTGATGATCTGGGATATTATTTTGATGTTTCGGGAGTGAGCTTTGGTTCCCATCCTGATGGTTCTTTGGCTCTTGGGCTTGCTGTCTGTCTGCATCCTGCTGGTGACTTATGCACGCAGGCACATGGCAAATCTCCAGTGGTACCTTCGTTGACAGTGGTTTCACCTATGGGGAGATCTGTATGACAACTTACGATCTTCCAGGATGCTGCTGCAGACTTGAGTCGGTGTTTGGTAAAGGAGCACCTGACGCAAAGTATATCTTTCTGCCCTGTTCCTACAGTAGCCACAGTAGTTACAGATGCATTCACCCTAGGGTGGTGTGTGCACTTGGCGTAACTGTAGATCAGGGTTCTGTGGTCCCTAGAGGAGTAGGCCCTGTGCATTAATCTGCTCAAACTGCCAGTGATTCACATTGCCTTAAAGGCTTTTCTCCCGTTCTTTCACGGCCATTCTGTCCAGATTGTGACAAACAATACGACTGTAATGTGGCATGCCAAAAAAAAGGGAGGAGGAGGCGCAGGCGCAGACAAGTGAAATCTGGCAGTTGCCAGCTATCTGTCAAGCTTGTAAATACCTGAGCCAACAGCCTAAGTCCGCGTCATCTTGACGTACACGAGTACCAGTGTCACCTGGAGGAGGCATGTGCCAACTTTGTACTGCGGGCATCCCCAAGTGGACCCCTTCTCAACTTGCGATGACTCTCTCTGCCCACTGTCCTTTACCCTACAGTATCCGTTGCAGGGAGCCTTGGAAAACACCTTTTGGTTGAAGTGGAATTCTTAATCATACCCTTGATTCCTTGAGTATTTGAGGACTCTCCAGGACCGGGCCCAAGTCAGTCTGATCACCCTGGATTGACTGAGGAGTGCGTGGTATGCAGACCTCTCCCTGCATCTTCTGCTTCATCTGCCACTCAGCAGGGAACTCCATTCACATTTAGAGAGGCTCCCCAACAGAATATGGACCTATAGAACACGTCTGTTAGTGGTCCTTGATTTTCCTCCGTTACATTCCAGCACGGGTGGACATGGACTTTTTCTGCATACACAAAGTATGCTGCTCCAATGGCGTTTGAACCTTGTTTTGAGATTTTGAATGGGGGTTTCTTTTGTTCCCTTCACAATTGTCACTTATATTTACTAACGTTAAAAACTGTTTTTCTGTTGGCCTTTAGTTTGGCAAGGTGCTATATTTGTCCACCCTGTATGTACTTCTACTCAAAGAAACCAGATTTGAGGGCTAAAGTGGATTTTCTGCCCAAGGTGTCGCTGCCTTTGCATCCGGCTTAATCCATCTTCCTTCCCACCTTTTTTCGTCTACCCCCATTCCACCAAGGAGAAGGATCAATCACATTCTGACACATGGAAGACATTTAGTTACCACATGATGGAGATGAGGTTTGGTAGCAGGTTTCTTTGGGTATGTAGGCAGCAAGAAAGGCTAAGTAGTCAAGAAGAGGACCATAATACACTGTATCATTTTGCTCATCAAAATGTGCTATGCCCTTGCCAATAAGCAATCTCCTGAGGGATTCCGCACTCTTTCCTCCTGAGTGAAGTCCTATACATTAGAAACCAAATGTGTGGCAACATGACGCCACCTCACACTTTCGCATTTAGTATTGCATAAACTCAGAGCTGTGAAGAGATGTCCAATTTAAACAGTCGATGGGCCAGGATTTCCTCATCTGACCATACCTTCAGACCCTGCAGGTAGAAGATAGGTAACAATCTTTCTGGTGGATAAGCTGTCTACTTCCGATTTCTCACTGATCCCACCCGCCTCTCTGTCTAAAAGATGGTCGTATGACACATATAATAAGATTCCAAGTTAGTTTGTAGCTTTGTACTTTGGGGGTCTATCTGATGCTTACCTCATATCAGTCTCTAAAGCCACAGGAAACAAGCATTTGAAATGCAATAGGTCTCCCATTTACGTGAGTTTGAGCTATTCACATTGCAAATAACAATGCCTTTTATTTTAGTTTTTGTTTTTAAAACTTAAATAAAAGGGATTGTCATTTACAATGCCAATAGCTTAAACTCGCATAAATCCGAGATCTATTGCATTGCAAATGCTTGTTCTTTATCAAAAGTGTTCCCATAGCTCCTGTGCTGTTAGTGGCATGCCTGCCAACATTCGAGAAGAGGGAAGTGAGAGATTAAAAAAAAGTATTTGGAGAATGTATTTCCCTCATCAAAATGTATTGAAACAGAGGCAAGATCAGTCGAGAGGAAGAGGTGTGGCGCCGCGGCCAGGGCGACTGACGCTGGAATCTGGGGACCACGGTTCGATCCCCGGCTCCGGCGGCAGGTTAGCCCAGCACCATGTGACTCTGGGCAATAGCTCGCTTAATCTTCCCGACGGCCCCCAGCGCCTAGAGACCCTTACGGGTGATTGTGCGCTTTACAAATGTGGACTTTACTTTACTTCGAGAGAGAGCCAAAATGAACCTATTTTGGGCTTTTAAAAAAATCAGGATTTCAGTTATGTTATTACTCCACCCCCACAATCACTGATCCCATGTGTGCTCGGGATCAAAGTTTCCATACATTTTTATGCACTTCCATCAAAGTCTCATAGAAAGCAGGCTGTTTATTGTGACCGTTTAGACAGTCAAAGAGCGCTATCTGCAAGTTTCACATTGATCTGAAACTGGTTCCTGTAAGGATTCTGCACATACTCGGCCCTTAAAGGGTTCCATTTATTGTGGGTTTGTTTCATCTCAGTTGCTTCAAAGCCAAACCCCCCACCGCAGCCGTTCGTTCTGAAACCCTCACCAAGGGGAGAAGGCGTCTCTATCACGAAATACAACAGCGCCACCTATGGAGCAGTTCTTCACTCACTCTAACTGAGTGATGCCCTTAATTACTCAGATCCGTGATATATCTCTTTTAAATTATTTAAATATGTCCTGTTTAATGAGGAAGCATAAACGTGCAAATACAGTAAGAACGTTTCCAATGCTTTAAAAACAATTACGTGAGCTCAATAGAAAAACAGCGAAACGAGTGGTTGAAAGAACTCTTGAAATAGTAACAAGGGAGGGCGAGAGTAGAGGAATGTCAACAAGCGCGCGCGGCCACGCAAATTGAAACATATGGCCTCTGCGCGCCGCTACTCGCTCCCGCAAGGATGCCAGCACAAGCACGAGTGCTTGAAAAGAGCTGACCGATTTCTAAAGGTCACTCCTAAAGCAGCGCCGCGCGCTGCCCTAGGCTCGACCTATAAATGGATGGGCAACTGACGTGGGTGCACCAGGGTTGCATTATATGGCATATAAGCTCCAGTGACGCACTACTGCGCTGCTAGCGTCACCTTACGGCTGAGTAGAGCTATGAAAAGTTTCTGGAACCAATCTAAAGGTGATGAATCTGCAAGTGGTTAGTGTCTGCCTGAATGGTCGTTACTAACTTTTTCTTTTGGGTTGTAGTAAGTGTGCCTAGTGTGTTCTGCATTTTTTGTCCCTATGGCCCAATATATAGATTTAGATTTCTTGAAAGAAGGTTCGACAGTTAGTTTGTAGGGAGCATTATCATCTAGTGCTTCGTCTGTTTAAATTTTTTTTTTTTTTTTAAAAACACCAACCTTTATTTTTGGTTTTAACAATTATCGCCGCAATCGTAGGAATACAGATGTTGAAGGCATGTGATGGTCCACACCAGGTTGTTTTTTCTCTTACAATTACAATGCCAATAGTGATGGAACAGTAATTAATAATACATATGAATGCAAGGGTAAGTACATGCCCCTCACCTATCGTTCTTCACTTTTCACACGCCCTCCCTTTCAGGCATATCACCGCTAGTGTCTGATTTATGCTGGTCGTTCACAACTAAATCTGAGGCCAGGACAGCATTACACAGCTCAGGCCATTCACTAAGGTTCTCTTGCAGTTTGTCATCCCTACAGTTTAGCTTCATGTGGACTTCCTCCGCCAAGGTCCATTCGCGTACGTCCCTATGCCATGCTTTCATATCTTGGGCTCTAAGTTAGATCCAGGATATAGCCGCGGGGGAAAGTGGGGTGGGGACGCACGAACAAAAAAAGAAAAAAAAACACTTACCTGAAAGCAGCCAGCCGCCACCTCTCCTCTGTTCTCTTCTTCCTGTGTCCGGTCCAGCAGCAGGAAGCACCCGGGCTCCCAGGCTCCCCTGAGCCAATCACAACCCTGCAATTCAGCGTTGTGATTTGTCGGAGTGCTGTGGAGCATATCATTTTAATTTTCAATTTGAGCAGTGGGGCAATGCTCCTCCGCATAGCGGAGGAGCCGCCACTTTGTGGAGCCAGTGGAGGGTAGTGTAAAGACAACTCACCCATGAGGTGGAAAAATGCATCCGAAGTGGTTTGAAAATGACATTCTTCTCCGTAGCTAAGTAACATTTTGCCCACAGACGTTAAACGTGGGTTCCTGTTATACTTTGGGGTGCCTTCATGCTTCCAGAGCTGCACATACTTAAAGAATAAATAAATAGAAATGAAAGTACTGGTCTCAGGGCATTACGAAAGATAATGCCTTCAACACTTAACCTGTCCCCATTTATGTTGCATGGACCAAGAAAGAAATAGTTGAAATGAATACTAGGAAGGTTCCAATGGAATGCCCCTGTGCCCAGTTTTGCATCACCTGGACGGATAGATTGTTAGAGGGCTAACAAGTCTACAGCACCGTTTCACATCAGAACGTGACAAGGCACTATCTTTTTATTACCTGCATCAGATATAGCCAATGATGTCTCCTTAAGCAGATGTTTGGCCTAAGTGTTCCTCAATGACTAAGCAGGTTCAGTGTTAACAATAGATTTTGTCCACATATTCGAAGATGTGACTGCGACGTAAGGTTGAAGGAACCACTTTGGTCAAATGATCTCATGTATTAGGAGGAAGCATGTTTGATGGTATGTTTGACTTTGGAAGCAGGGACGTCCCTTTCTTGTTCCTGAATCTTGAAGACTGTGGATTGAAAGATGATCTGTCTGGAGTGCAGAGTTTACCTGTGCCCTCACCATGTTGCTTGGGACCTACTGTGCTTAGGTATCATTATTACAGGAAGTTTGTTTGAGTTTGCAATAATATTCGTTTGTATCTTATTTAATTGCATCTGCCTTGATAGTCTACGTGTCTGCATTTCAAAACTATATGGTGATTCCTTGTGTGCTCCATTGCATAGAGCTCTTCATTCTTTGGTGAGTAGATAGAAGCTCTAGTTAAATGTATCTGTCTCCTTGGGGAGATTTGGTGCTGGAGTCTGTTCGCTGCTGGTTCTTTAAAACATTATTGTCCCTGCTTAAATTCTAGTCTATGAATTGGAATTTGGTGCTCATGTAAACGTTGCATATGAAGTGCAGCACCGGTCGTGACACTGTAGACATTGTCATGTTTCACATACTGATTGCTGTTTTTGGGCATTTAAGGAGGAGAGAATTGGTCACGTTCTACTATTGTATCGGAATTGATGGGCTTGAAGCACTTTTTCTTGTAACGAGAAACAAAGGTTTATATTTAGGTATGATTAAAAAAGAATGGAAATAATGATTACCCTATTTTTATTAAAAAGGTTTTCTTTCAATTTCCATCCACATTTTTGTTTATTTCTCAGTGTGCTTCGAGTTGCACTTATTCTGGATTCACAAGAATTAAAAAAGTTTTGCATCTGTTTGTATGGTCCGAAGCGTCATTCTGAAATGCCTTATTGAAAATCCAGTTGGATAATATATATCTAAAGTAGAATAACTTCCGATGGGGCTGTATTTTATTGGGACAGGGCTTCGACTACAACCACAGTGTATACAGATAGTAAACAAAACAACCATTTGCAATGCAATAGGTCTTGCATTTACGCGAGTTGAAGCTATTGCCTTTGTAAATGACAATGTCGTTTATTTATGTGTTAAAAACCAAAACCAAAATAAAAGGCATAGCAATTTACAATGCCAATAGCTCAGACTTGCGCAACTAGGAGACCTATTGCATTGCAAATGCTTGTTCATGTCGGCATACCTCTGAAAAATAGAATAAAACCGGATACTTGTACCCCTTTCCACCCCCGTCATTAGTGTGTGCCATCAGCAAATATGAAGGACGTGAGGTTGCCCAAATACCTCTTCGTCGATCCGGAAAGTCAATTAAAGCACCCTTCGTCCACTTGCTCCGACCCCCCCTTCGCCAACAATACAACAGACGAAAATAAAGAAATTGGTTGTGCGGTGACCACCTCCGTACACACCAGACAAGCACTTCACACAGCCTCCCCTCAGCACCTGGGTGACCAAATCACTCCCGCAAGCATTCCTACGGCATAAATAAGGTCCCACAAAAGAATCTCAACAGCCATCATATTTTAATCCTGTTTCCCTTGTTTATATATGGATTGATCATTACACATGACTTACTCCGCTGCTTCGATAGAGCCTCGTTGAAAGGCGTACGCAGATATTTTGGTCGCTGTTCCTAAATAAGTAATAAACCTTGTATTTCTTCGCTATCGTAGTGTCCGATATGATCTCGCTGCATACGGGGGCCATTCAGTGCCTCTCTAAAAGACATGTGAATAATAAAAATCTTCCTTCGAATCTGTGAAAAGGGAAATTCTTAGGAAAATGAGAACAGGGACTGCAAGTGTGATCAGAAACGGGAAACTCATACGGAAACACGCACATCAATACATTTTGTTTTCATTAAGCACATCCCGGTGTCTTTAGGGACTCTGTTACACGTATATGTGCTTCTGAAAGGGTAGTTTACGTTTAATTTTTAGGTCTCGCGACCTATCAATGCGCGCAAGCGCATTGAGCGGAGCAAGAATTCATGTCCTGAAAATCCTTGTCAAACCAAGGGCTTCTTGCTGCGGTTTTCTTTAAGTTCATGTGAATCACGTGACCAAACAAGCACGCGCATCAGCCTCCCTCCCTCCTAATTGCATTTTTTTTTAACGCCCGCACAGCACATCAAAGGGCTTCGCCCAGCGTGCGCTATTCGGCTTCTCGGCTTCTCCTCCCCTAATTATTCATGGCTCAGTTTCCCGGCGCACGCATTTGTTCACCTCTCATTTCACGTCTTTTGTTGGCTTCTTTACCATTTCACTCCCTCAGCCGTTCACTAGCTCTCCCACCTAGAGCTTTCGCCTCCTCGGCCGACGCCTGCTCCTCCCTTATTCCTCCTCCTCCTGCCCGCACCTCCTTCCCTACTGCTCCGTTCCGATTACCTCTGTGTCCTCCACGTCACCCGTTATTTGACTCTAGCTTTCTCGTTACATGCCCATATACGTCTCCCTTCATTTTCCTCCACTTCTCCCAGGTCTTGTGCTGTCATCTTTTTTTATCATTCCATCAAGTCCCATCCTTACTTTCTCTACCTTCTCTTTTTGACACCCTGCTGCTCTGTTCTTTGTTTCCGCAGCGCAATCTTACTTTTGTCCCTATTTTGATTTCCCTTCTTTTCCTTTTGCTGTGTCCTTTTGCTCCTCCTTTTAGCCAGGTTTCCACTGTTGCTACATATCCGGTTTAGCTTATTCTTTCCTCAATTACTCTCTCCTTCCTACATCTCCTTCCTCCTCCATACCGCATCTTTTACATTCTGACATCTTCCTACTCCTTCCTCGTTCTCTCCGAGTCTCTTTATGTCTTCACTGTTGGCTTCCTATTTTGATTTCCCTTCTTTTCCTTTTGCTGTGTCCTTTTGCTCCTCATTTTAGCCAGGTTTCCACTGTTGCTACATATCCGGTTTAGCTTATTCTTTCCTCAATTACTCTCTCCTTCCTACATCTCCTTCCTCCTCCATACCGCATCTTTTACATTCTGACATCTTCCTACTCCTTCCTCGTTCTCTCCGAGTCTCTTTACGTCTTCACTGTTGGCTTCCATTCCATTTCACTCCCTCAGCCGTTCACTAGATCTCCCACCAAGAGCTTTCTCTTCCTCGGCTGACGCCTGCTCCTCCCTTACTCTCCCTTCTCCTGGTTAGGGATGCTTCGTCTTTTTTTGGGCAGGGTGGAGGTTGTCTATGCGATGCTGAACTGGGGCAGTTTTGTGTATCGATGTTCAGTCGCCCATCTTCCCCACACTTTTTCCTCTGCAGACGGAACGTGTCTGAGCACTTTTTAAAGGCAAGCATACATGCAGCCCCCCACATCCAAAGCTTTAGCATCTGTGCCGCCTTTTAGATTCAGCAAGCACAGATGGGTATGCTGCCTGTCGTGCAGATGCTACTTTCATTTCTACAGCTCTACATGCAATAGTGCAAACGTGCTGAAGGAAAAACGAAGAGAGGTCAAAATACAAATAATACGTTCCAATATTTGTTCATTTATCCGCCTCGCACATGCTTGGTGGAAGGCACAGAAAATTTTGAATTGAAATGTTCATTGTGTGTTGCAGAGCAGGTTGTTGGGCGACATTATGTTAATGCTAAAAGAGCAAAGAAACCTTTGGCTCGTAAGAACCATTTCCACCTGATCACGATGGAATCACTGCTGACTGATGCCTTAGCCCTCCAGGAAGTAGAGGTGGACGAGCCAACATATTAACACGGTGAGCCGAAGCCAGGGTCTGGCTTGGCCCTTAAAGTCGTGCACGAGCCGAGCCCTTAGAAAGTTTGCCCTGTAAAGCATGCAGAAACTTTGACATCAATTAGCACGTCACGTTACAGCGCTGCACTGAGAAGTGCTTTTTAAAAGAGGCAGTTTTAAAACCTGAACTTAAACTGTTCCTGCCCACCCTCCCCCTGACGACAGTACTATTAGTGAACTAAGAGGCAAGCAGTTGTCATGTGAACCCTGTGTGTCGCTAGATTCTTATAGACCGAGCAAAATTATAGTCTATTAAATCAAACACAATAGGTTTTGTACACCTGGTGTTCTGAACTTACACAGTGGCACGCGCTTTGGGCCCCTCGCCAGCCAGCTTCCCCCAGGCCGTAGCAGCACTCCTCCCACACCTTTGAAGTGAAGCTTAGCTTCACTTCAAAGGCCCCTGCTGCTTCACACCCTCATCGCCGCTCTCCCCGCTCGGCCCCCTCCCCTGCCCGCCGTGTCGCATTTCTCCCCCCCCCCCCCCCCCTTCTCTGCCTTCCCTCCGTCTTGTTTAGCACTTGAAACACATGTTACGGCCAATCTATATACTTCTTAAGTATGAATCTCTAAGTATCCCTTGCAACGATTCCAATCTGTACCCTGCAGGATATAGACACTCGTCAGCAGCGAAACTCGTGGAATTGTAAGGTGGGTGTAGCATCAAAATCCCGCAACATCATCTGCGTCTCCACGAGGAATAAACACTTCTAACGTTATACCATTTTTTAGTGGAACCGTGTAGCAATTTGTGCACACGGCAACTAATTAACACGCTCATTTCAAATGTTATCGGTCTCATGTTTGTAAAAGTTAGAGCACCTAATGTCTCCGATCAGGGAGACGTGTGTGTGAAGTACAGGCTGGGCAGCAGAACAAAACTAGGGAGCAGTCAAGGCTCACTCCAAGAGGTTGTAAAGAGATGTGAACTCGTACACAGGATGACATTTAAATGCTCAATATCCTGATGAACTATATTTTTTAAAATGGCTCGATATTAAGGAGGAATTATGACATAAAACCAAAACAAACAAGCACTGGCGTTGCCAATAGGTCTCGCAGTAGGAAAGTTGGAGCTATTGGTTTTGTAAATGACAAAGCCCTTTATGTTTTTAAAATGAAAAGAAAAATAAAAGGCATTGTTATTTGCAATTGTAATAGCTCCAACTTTCCTACTGCGAGACCTATTGGCAATGCCAGTGCTTGTTTTCTATTGCATGCGTGTATTCTACTTCTCTTTCACATGCATGTATTCTAGCTACGCTTTACCTGTGTGTAAACTCTATTTGCTGTTGTTCGGTGACACAATGTGCTCAGATTACAGTGTCTTTTTGCTAGAGAAGCTATCGCTTAATTAGTCACGGCCATCATTCAAATTAGCCTCTTTCACAGTTAACTGCCCTTCTGCGCTCGACTTTCAAACAGTAATACACATACAGTCAGACACATTAAATGCAATTAAAAATAACCGCGGCTGCTAAAGTGAAAGCGACTGTGCTGCAATTAAAAAAGTGCTCACCGATTAATTGAAGGAGACAGAATAAAGCCGCAAGTAAAAGATCCAGTCCTGATGGGCGGGCCCCAAAAGGAGACCGGGCGGTAACAAGGAGGTACTAAGAAGCCTCATTATCAATCGGAAGCCAGCGTTTACCATGGACGATGCCGCCAGCCAATGAAAAATATGGGCGGGGCTTCCACACCACTTCTAAAAAAAAATACCGTAATGCAGCATGCCTCGCAAAGCGAGCAGTGCCTGCGATTCAAAGCTAGGCGAGACCTAAAAATGAAGACATTTTTCAGACACAGCTAGGAGGCTCTTTTTATTACAAAGATCATGTGCTTGCGGTCTTGTTTTCTACTTTGTTCATATGTGCTTCACACAAACTGTTATACAGTTTGAGTATGCAGAACAGTATTAATACTAATAGTCAAACTTGTAAAGCACCTGGTTACACCAACTGGTGTATCCCCTCGCTGAAGCAAAGACTCTTCAGTGAAGGAGAAAGACAAGGGACCTATGCGTGGAAGAACCAGGTTTTTAGTTTCTTCCGGAAGAGAGACTCCGATGGTTCAGCGCGGAGAATGAGAGGGAGTGCATTCCAATTCTGGGCTGCCAAATAACTGAACAAACGCACACCATTCTAGCTTTTTGTACTTTAGGAAACTTGACTGAATGAGTTCTGGTCAATCTAAGAAGGCGAGTTTGACTGTAGGGTTTAAGTAGGTTGTGCAAGTAACTTGGACCTTTACCCTGCAGGCTACAGTAGCTAATGCATAGAGTTTTGAAAAGGATTCTTTCCTTAACCGGTAGCCAATGTAGGTTGGCAAGAGCCTTCCTGGTGGAAGCTCTCCTGGGAAGCTTCAGAACTAGGCAAGCTGCCGCATTCTGGATATATTGTAGCCTGTGAAGGCATTTTTCTGTTGCTCCTAGGTAGAGAGTGTTTCTGTTGTCCAGTTGGGATGTTCCCAAGGCGTGGGCCAAGGTTTTCCTTGCTGAGGTGGGGAGAATGTCCAGAGTTTTCTGTAATACTCTTAGGATTCCAAAGCACTTCCCTGCCACCTTTCTGATGTATGCCTCAAAAGAGAGAGTGGAGTCTAACCACACTCCTAAGTTTTTAACCTGTTTTCTTGGGGAAAGAGTAGGGCCCAATATCTGTGGCCACCATGCCGATTACCAAATGCAGGGGGATTTCCCCACCACTAGAATCTGTTTTGCTGCCATTTAATTTAAGGCAGTTATTTGTCATCTATGATGACAAGTCCTGCAGGCAAGCGGAAAAATTATTGGCTGCTGTGTCAGAGGCCTGCGACAGCGAGACAACCAGTTGCGTGTCTTCCACATATGACACAATGGTGACTCCCTGCCATTGCATAATCTCAGCCAGAGGTGCAATATAAAGATTAAAGAGAGTAGGGCTCAGAATGGAGCCTTGAGGGACCCCTTGGGACAGCGCTATGCTTTTTGAGAAATGAGGTCGTTGTGCCACCTGAAAACTCCAGTACTGCAAAATAGAGGCCATCTATTTAAGCGCTGCTTCGTCCAACCCACCTACTCTGAGACGCTGTAGGAGCAGTTTGTGGGATACCGTATCAAAGGCCACACTGAGGTCCAGTAGGACCAAGGCCACTGTCTGGCCTTCATCCACGTGTCTGCTTATTATCTCAGTGGTAAGAAGCAGTGCTGATTCAGTAGAGTACGTGGCTCTGAAGCTCGATTGTGTGGGGTAGAGTAGATTATGCAGATTCATGTGATCAATCAATTGAGTATTCACCACTTTTTCAGCAATTTTTGTAGAAATAGGGCAAGAGTGAAATAGGGCACAAGTTCTCCAGCTGACTCAAGTCGGCTCCAGGCCTTTTCTTAATGGGGAGGACCATTGCTTGCTTCCACGACTTTGGGACCACACTACTGGCGAAGGAAAGCTCAAAAAGCTGCCAAATGTAGGGCATTATAATCTCCAGGCCATCTCTCATAATTTTGGGTGTAGTTGGATCTGTGGGAGAGCCGGATTTAATACTTAAGACTACGCCTTTTACATCTTCAAAAGAGGGTGAATCAAATTTGGAGAGGCGGTTAGCCTTGTCCACATTAGTCCTCTCCAATTGGCAGAACATTCCATTGCGAGCCTCATCCGGAAAGGTAGTATATATTTTGGCTACCTTTGCGGCAAAGAAATCCGCAATTTGATTACACGACTCCACTGAGGTGGCAATGGGAGATAGAGTTCTCGCAGTCGAGGATATATCTTTAAAGATGGTAAATAGTTCTTTGGAGGAGCTCTCTGCCTGCTCTATTCTTTCATTATAATAGGCGGCACACGTTTTTATTTTATAAGGGGGTGATAGTGTTTTAAATTCAACTTATATGCGGTCTTCTTGTGGTCTGAGAAATCTCTCCTCCATAAGCGTTTTGAACGTGTACAGGATTTGTTTGCTATTCTGAGTTCTTCATTAAACCGTGGTGCAGATTTTGACTGTCTGCTTGGGAAGTTGGAGGTTCAGGGGGCCACTCTATCCAGAGCTTCCGTAATCCACTTGTCCACTGAACAATAAGCCACATTAATATCTTTTCCAATAAGTGGGCGACTCTGCTGGAAGGCATGACTAAAGCTAGCGGCGGTAAATCTAGACCATCTCCTATGTGCCATACTTAATCCTCTTGTAGCTGTAGGGAGGATATTAGCTAAGGGAATAGCGAAGGGGACTAGATGGTGGTCAGACCAAGGGACTGCAATCGGGGGTCAGTCTCTAAATCAGAACAGTTAGTGAAGATCTGCTCTAACATATGGCCGTGTACGTGTGTTGGGAGAGTGGATTTATGTGTTAGCTGGTGAGCGGCTAATTCCCAACAAAGAGGTTGAGCTTCAAAATTAGTTAGGTCATCAATATGTAGATTCAAAACCCCCAAGACTATCAATTCATTATAATGAAGTGCAGGTTGTATTATTTGTTCCCCTAGGCTGGGAATAAAATTAGTGGCAGAACCTGGCTGTTGGTAAATCAAAAAAAACCTTAACACTGCAATTCTCAGCTGCCGTGATCAAGAAGAAGGCTGCTTCACTTTTGTCTATGTTGGACATATCAAGAGTCATTGTAAGGATAATTTATGGATAATGGTTATTCCTCACCCACGTTTAATTTGGCGATCCTATCTGAGGATGCCATAATCCTGTGGGAGGGCTTCCAGTATCTCAGGGTCAGAGTCCTCATTCAGCCATGTTTCTGTGAGGAATAGGGCATGAGGTTGGTTGTCTAGAATACAGTCATGGATTTCGAGCTTAGGTTTGTTAAGAGATCTACAGTTGATAAGTATTAATTTTAGCTTGTGTCTTGCCCCAGGCCATGTCTTGTGAGCAGTTGTTTTATATGCACAGGGGCTGCAATCACAGATAGATTGTGCTTACATAGGCCTAGAACCGGGGAGACATAGTTCGAGTAATCACTTAGCTGAATATTTCTGAGTTAACCACAAACTGCCAGGGGTTCTGGCCCCTAGTCCCGGCCGGCCGCGGGCAGATGGGCTTGCCTTTGGCACGCCCACTGCGCGTGTCCGCTCATGCATGCATCTAAAATAGGTGGCGAGCCACCAAGAAACTAGCCTGCTAACTACTGTGCACGGCGGGCCTAGCGGAAGTGAATAAGAGTGTGGTCCCCGCCCTCCGCTCAAACGACACTGCAGCCGTGGCAGAATAGGGCAGGAGCACCAATGAGGTAAAGCGGAAAATACAGGTAAGAGCAGGTATAGAAGTTAAAACACAAAAGTCTTGAATAAAGTTTAAATATAGTTAAAAAACTGTTCACCCCCTTTATCTCGAGTCGTGCCCTATGCAGACACGGCCACTGTCTGCTTCTTCAGCGCGTCCGCTCAGGCATGCGTCTAAAATAGGCGTAAAGCCTTCAAGAAACTAGCCTGCTAACTAGTGTGTACGGCAGGCCTAGCGGAAGTGAGTAAGAACATGGTCCCCGCCCTCTGCTCAAACGGCACTGCGGCCGCAGCGGAACAGGGCTGCAGCACCTTAGAGGTAAAGTGGAAAATACAGGTAAGAACTGGTATAGAAGTTAAAACACAAAATATGTCTTGAATTAAGTTTAAAACTAGTTAAAAATCTGTCCTCCCCGCCCCCATTTACCAGCCGTGTGCTATGCAGACACTCCCACTGTCTGCTTCTTCTTAAATATAGAGTTCCTGCTCTTCCATGAGAGGCAAAATGAAACACTTTTTGTGAAGGAGAATTTTTCATGTGTACTGCTGAAAGTCTTTAGTATTGTTATTAACAATAACAATTTGGAAACGTATGTATCTTATAGCACTGGGATCCATTTTCAAGCAAGCACATGAAAGTGTATTTTATTTATTTATTTGAAAAGTTTTATATAGCGTGAACATGACCCGTAAGGGTATCCGAGCGCTGTACAAAGAAGCAAATATGATTAGCAGATAAAGGAGTACATACTAAACATATAGGATGTTGCCTTGCACAAATACTGAAAAAGAGCAACCAAACGAATGATACATATAAAGTAAACAAAAATTGAATAGTTGAAAGGGAGACCAATGTTGTGGACAAGAAATAAAAGTTTGTTAGGGTGGCTTCGCGTCTATTGTTGCAAGTGGTTATTCAGAGTAACCATTCAACTTGTTTTTAGAATGAGGAGGTCGAAGTGTTAGACCTTATTTCGGGAGGAAGAGCGTTCCATATTCTCTGAGCAAGACTAGAGAAGGCACGTTGTAAGTTCTTTTCTTTTTGAATTTGTGAGGTTTCAGCAGGATCGTGTTAGAGCTTCTCAGGACCCGATTCAAACCAGATAGTTTGAGTTTTTATGCCAGGCAAACGGCGGTGTAATAATGAAGAGCTTTGTGCATCAAGCAGGCTATCTTGAACCAAATCCTTGCTTCGAGCGATAGCTAATTGAGTTGAACTAGGTTTGGTGTGATGTGATCATGTTTTCTTGATCCCGTGATGAGTCTGGCACCAGCGTTCAGAGTGGGCAGTCTAGCTTTGGGTAACGCTGCTAGGGTCACAATTTCATAGTCTAAGCGAGAGATAACTAGGGATTGGACTGCTAACCGTATGTCCTCAGGAGGCAGGAACGGCTTGATTTTCCTTAATGTGTTGACATGGTGATTGGCTCCCCTAGTTGTTGCACTGATGGGGGTCTTGCATTTTCAGGTATATGTCCAGAGTTATGCCTAAAGATCTTGTGGTGTCAACAACATGTGGAGTGCATTTGAGTGCTGTAAGTTGTTTGAGCCAGTCTTGAATGGGTGCAGAATGATTGTGGGTGGCAATCAGAAGCAATTCCGTCTTGGGTGTTTTTAGCATGAGGTGATTGGGAGTTAACAATTGTTGAGTCTCCAGAAGCGCACAGTTAAGAGTTTTGATGTCATCCGGTGAAGCAATTTTCATGTACAATTGTCATCGACGTACATGTGATATTGTATGTTTCAGCGGTTCAGAATTTCAAAGAGGGGTTCCATGAACAAGTTGAAATGCGTGGGAGAGAGTGTGGAACCTTGAGGCACCCCAGATGAGACCGGCGTACTGTTATCGAGGGAATGGTTGACTTTGATTCTTTGCGTTCTATCATGTAGAGATGAGGAAAACCAATGTAAGACTGAGCCTGATAACCCCATTCCTTTTTCAAGAAGATCAATCAGGTTTTCATGTTTGACCGTGTCAAGTGCTGAGGTCAGATTAAGAAGAATAAGTAGGCAAGGTTCGTTCTGGTCAAGTAGTCTGAGGGCGTCATCAACAGTGTGTGTTAGAGCCTTTTCAGTACTATGTCCCTCTCTGAAACCCCATTGGTATTGGTCAAGGAGCTGAAACTTTTCGATGCGATTGCAGAATTGTATGTGTATGCATTTCTCAAGCCGTTTGGCTAAACTCATGATATTAGAAATTGAACGGAAGTTGCTGGGATCAGATAAGTCTGCATTTGGCTTTTTTTGGGATAGGGATGACTTGTCCTATCTCAAGGCAATCAGGAATCCTACCCTGCACCAGAGATTCATGGATAATCATGGACCAGAGTGGGAGAATAGCAGATCCAAGCTTTTTGAAGAACTTGGCGGGCAGAAGATCGTTGTAATGATTAGAGGGTTTTAATGAAGTTAAAGTTTTGAGTAGCTCTGCATCGTCTGGTAGGATAGAGGTATTCCACAATGCATTGTTTTTTGGAGTATACTTCATAGAGCAAGAGGCTAACCATGACGAGGGAGTGGGCTGGGTCTGATATTGCCGATTTGGTGATGCGAGTTGCGATTTTCTGTTCAATCTTTCTTTTCTTTTGAATGAAGTGTGCAGAGAACTCTTCACGGCTAGGAAGTGAGATCTTGCGTTCAGAGTGTTAGTTGGTTCAGTGGTTAGCTTGTTGTTTGGGTCTATTTTTGGCATTGTCAAGCTGTGACCTAAAGTGATCAGCTTTCACACTACGGATATGTTTGTGTCTGGAGGAATGTACCTACGCATAAGACTTTGAAGAAACCGATGAGGAGTTCTGGTGTCCACCTCACGGAGTCGACCCTCTTGAGTCCGTATCAAGAGAAGAATTGTCTGAAGAGCAACATTCCCTCGAAGCGATTTCCTCCAACTTTTACTGAATGTGGCTCCTTTAATTTGGGCCATTTTTCAAGATGATCCGAACCCTCAGAGTAACGTCTTCAGTCGCTCGGGACCAATAGCGAGTGAAGAAGATGCATCACGGGAGGAGACGGGAAGTGAGAACTGGAGAGAATGGCGAGAAAGCGGAGTTCAGGAAGGACAAGTGGAAGAACGACAAGAGGAAGCAGAGGAGGAGAAACAACGGGCTGCCAACGCTGTCGAGGGTCCCCAGCTGGGATCAAGTTGTGCCAAGCCAGGAGGCAAATATTTTTCACGATTCGCCCAGTCAGCATTACTTTCATTGTTGGTGCCAGGGGACTTGTCATACCGGGTCAGAAGAAGTGAGGGAGAGGCATAGGAGGTGGTAAAGGTGGAAGATGAGGCGTGAGGTTTCAGTGCTGAGGGGAGACTTTGATTAGGTTAGGTAGTCTGAACATTATTATCCAACTTTTTAAAAATCCGCTTAAAGATTCTGTCAAACTATTCAAGATTTTGGTCTGATGATTGTATAAGGATGTTTCCATTGTTGTAAAGGAATATGGCAAGATCAGCATTGAAGTCTGGTGAGGATATTATGGTTATTCAGAAACCATTGCTTTGGAACTAAGAATTTAAGTTACGACTCTTCTCCACTGGGCTCTTCTGTTAGTGAAGAAGATTAGGTCATTAACTACAACACCCTTTGACGTGCAGAAATAGGCATCAGAGACAACTGTTTCAGGGAACCATTTGAGCAGATTGTGTTTGAAGATCTTAGGAGCTTTTTCAGATAGGTTAAGGGGGTAAACAATCTTAAATGCATTAAGAGCCACCCTTGACAGAAAGTTATCGTTGGAGCTAATGTTAATTGGTGCCATGGTGGAAATGGAAACAACGTTGTGGGTTGCGAGAAGATCTAGGTTAGAGATTGAAAGATCTCTAGTTCATTATAGGATATCCAACCCTTTTTGAGTGTAAAGTTGACTTGAGTGCCATAATATGTGCTGAATAATTAGCTATGGTTTGCAAAAGATTTTTTTTTTTTTTGCTGACTGGGTTTGTTAAGTGCACAGTACGCTTTGATCCCCATCTTCTTTTTATTTCCGAGTTGCAAAGAGGTATCTACAGCAGGTCTTCAGTCGACTTGGCTGTCTGGCTGAAACTTTGTGTATACTGCAAGTTGTAGAAGTTAGAGGCAGTCACAGTTAAGCACCAGTACTGTGTTTCCACTAAATCTGCTATCACCACATGGTGTGCTTACCACACCTTCTTACATCTGACAATGTTGAATATTCACACAGCTCGCAGAACCATTGAATTTCTTTGTACAGTTAAGTGATGATAATGCTTGATTTAATTTGAGAGTAAAGTGATGTACTCTGAGTTCAAAGCACAAATCACAAGTAATATCTGACCAAATCATCCTGTATCTGAGCAACCCTATTTGGAAGTTACCCTAGCTTTTAATCAGTGTGGCATGTTTCATTTATCAAATTGTTATGTGGGTGTTAGACCTATCATCCTTAGGGAGATCTTCCCCAAACATTTTGCATGCTTACCTCTTTTTGCTGTATGTTTTTGTTGGTCTTAAGACTGAGCACTTTACCACTGCTGATCAATGCTCAAGAGCATGTTATTCTCCCCTAAATGTGGTGACATTGGTTTATATACATGATTGGCATATTTAGTTTACTTCACAGTCCCTTGTAAAGTAGTTAACCATAACCTGTAATCTAAATGCTACTAGTTGGCCTGCAGCCCTGGCTGTGCCACTCACACAAGTAGCCTTTCAAACTGGTTTCAATCCTGCCATGTTTGTGTGCAGTTTACTGCCACTTCGACTTGGCATTTAAAACCACTTGCCTAAACCTTAAACTCCCTTTTTATTACACATAAGTGACCCATAAGTTAGGCCCTAGGTAGCCCTAAGGGCAGGGTGCTGTGTAAGTAAAAGGTAGGAAATGTACTTGTAAGTTTTACATGCCCTGATAGTGACAGACTGTAAAAAAAAAATTAATTACTGTGAGGCCTACTCTTTTCATAGGCTAGCACTGAGAATTCCTTAAAACACCTTTTAAGCTGTAATTACTGATTAGAAAGGAGTAGCTGCATCATGTTTCATATCTTTGGAATAGTAATGAGAAATCCTCCTTAGCGGTAAATATGGATTTCACATTACTATTTTAGAAATGCCACTTTTAGAAAGTGAAAATCCTCCCAAATGCCAATACTGAGATTTTTGAGTTTTAAGAGGGCCTAGCCTTACTGATTATGTACCCAACCCTGTAAAGTGTATACAGTTTTTAGAAAGTGGACATTTCTCTGCTCTTTTCTTAACTCTGTGTTTGCAGCCTGTCTCGAATACACATCTGGGATGGGTGACAGCTACACTTTGTGCATTCCCTCTAGACATCCACAAACACAGGTATGATGGGTGTGACAGAGAACACATCTACATTCTGATTAGATCTTCCTGGGCAGGAAGGAGAGGGGGCTGACACACCTGAAGAGGCAGTGTCCTGATTCCCACACAAAGGGCTAATTAACCCCCACTGATAGCTTGGCAGACAGAACAGGGATGAAATGTGACTTGTGCATTTCAAGTGTCTGCTTTGAAGTCACCCCACTTCAACGGCACAGCTTGCGTATAAGTACTGGGGCTCTGACCCTACCAAGGTGGTACACTACGGGACCTGTGAAGAACTCTGCCAGGAGTAAAGACTGCTCTGCCACAAGTATTGCCACTTTGCCTGACTGGTTCCCTGAAGGAACTGATTTCTGCTTTGCCGAGCTGCCCTGCTGAGGATAAGGACTGGACCAGCTCACTTGAACCCAGACTGACTCTCAGGGCTTGCTGGCTTGTCTCTGTTCTGTAGTCTCAGGACCATCAAAGACTTCCTTCAACTCTGCACCAGCTCCTAAACTCTTCCATCTGTGAGTCCTGCTCTGCCAAGTGAAGCTAGTCTCCAGTCCTGGGCCTTTAAAAGTTTATTTCTAGTGTCCATAACCCTCAAAATCAGAACTAACGCATTGCCCTTCGACGCAGAGGCCGATCGACTGCATGACCATGACAGACTGCACGGCTCACCGATGGCGGACAGTGCGGCCCGACAATGAAGCAGTGCCTGCATCATGAAGAGGTTTCAATGCCTGTGTGGATTGATGCCGACGCATAAAGACGTCAGCGTTGGCGCTTTGCTCCATCCAAGGTACTTTCGCAACGGGACCTGCGTGAGTCCTGTAGCCAGCCTGCCCTCCATCGCGGTCAGCCTTAACTTTGGATTTGCCCCGTTCTGATGTAACCTCAAATAACCCCTTAGTGCCATTGACTTCCAAGCACTACTTTTGGTTTATTCTTTAAAATTCATACTCTGGATATTGGATTTTAGTCATTTCGGTCTTATTTTACTCATAAAATGATCCTCTATTTTCTAAACCTTTGTGGAGTATTTGTGTGGTGTTTTCATTGTGTAACTGTGTGGGTATGTTACACATTTCCTCTTTAGATAAACCTGACTGCTTTATGCCAAGCTACCACAGGGTCAGCTCAGGGTATCTTTTAGTGTGTTTCTAGCTTACCTTGACTAAGATTGTGGCTTCTGCTTGGACAGGGTGTATACCTCTGCCAACTAGAGAGTCAGTTTCTAACAGTGGGGTTTACTCGTGGTTTTCACTAGCTAATTTTTCCGCACTCATTGTCCTTGTACTGTTAGCAGAGGTCTTTAATCTGTGCTCTGACACAGCTGTTTGGTCGTTTACTTGTTATTGCTTCTCAGCTGGTTTCAAAGACTTTTTTTTAGTACAGTCGATCCAGTACATAAATGATTTAATTGAGGAAAGCATGGCATTTCAGAGAAGGCCAGCCACAGCAGTTTATCAAAATTCACGGAACCTTCCGTCCCCGCACTTCCTTTCCCCCCAGTTCAAGCAATAGTTGTATGTGTGTTGTGCAGAATGCTGTCAGTCAGGATAAAAACAAACTTGGTGCCAAATGTGTGCGTGGACTTGAGATTGCTAAAACTATCAAATTACCGGAGTGATACAGTCTCTTAAGATGCACTAAAGGGTCAGGCCAGTCAGTAGTGTTACAATTGGTCTCATACCCAAGCAGACATGATCAAAACACCTCCTGGAATTCTAGTGATTGGTAACTGTTGGTGATGCAGTAGAGGCTTGATAGAACCGTTTTTCTTTTCACAAGAAACCCTGTTAATATCACTAATCAGTGTGCACCCTACAAGCGAACCTTATCATAAAAGACATTCCTAAAATGGGGGGGGTAAAGATACAGTTCTCGTTTCGCTCTCAGTTTCTATCACATTAACATTTAACTTTGTCGGAGAATGTATAGTTTTTTGTTTTTTTTAAAGTTTATAGCGCTGAATGATGAAGCTGACCAAAATGTTCATTAACAGAAATACTGTACTGATGTGCAAGGCATACCTTTCAAGTATAGAAAATCATGCCCAAGAGTTTTATTATGTAGTAAGAATAAAGCCTTGAGCTACTGGGCCCTGTCAGAAGCGAGCAAAGTTCAAAGTTCAAGTATGAGTTAAAGTTGTCCCAGAAAGCAATTATACTGTTTAATACCAAAAGTTAAAACAGGTCAACCTTTAGGTACCCGTTAACTAGAATGTAAAATTTCCTAGCTACAGTGAAGAAAAGTTTCAAATCTATTCAGGACACCGAGGTGAGAATTATTGTACTTACTTTCTTTATTCAGCTCATCAGCCATTTTATTCAACAAAAACTTGAATACAAAACTAAGGACTACAAATCCTATGCTTCCAAGAAGAAACGTTCCAGTCCACCTATTACATAGATCGGTCACCATATATTAACATCCTCAAGGAACAGCACTTCCTCTTTCTTCGTGTGATAACTCTGCAGCAACCATTTCTTTACTGACAACCTTATTTATCTTTATCTCCTAGAAAGGCATAATATCCCATTACCACAATGAACCACACACCATAGTTCAAAGCCAAACATTGAGTACTATACAATAGCAAAATTTCATGTAGTCAGGCATTTGATTTAAACCCTTCGTAACATCATAAGCATTACCATATAATAAAGACAACAGAGAAAAGGTAACCAAGCATACTCATCCTAAAAGGAGAAAAACAAATCTGTGTAATTTACAGTCCAGGGAGTGCAGACCCTTGTAGTCTATTCTCCAGTGAAATAATCCTTGCCTCTGTTTCCTTAATAGATTGAAACTTTCCTTCACTGTAACTATGACATTTTACATTTTGCTTCAGGACCGGAGGCTCAGATTATGCTTGGTTGAACTTTACTGATTACCAATGATGCCGTCCCCCAATCCCATCACTGGTTTAAAGTAAAACTTTTTAAAAGTTGATTCTGATAACATATCAGCCACTCGTTGGATAGCCTCCAAGCGTCCAGCTATCGAAAAAGCTTTAAAAGCCATAGCTCCTCTTACTGAATTGACACCGAATGCAGAGGTATTGATGTCAGCCGCAAACATCACCCAGCAAACCCACCTTGCAATAACTGTGGAAGACACTGCCTTAAAAACATTCTCTAATGAGATCAACAATTGGCCTGTACCTTCAGGTTTGATATCCTCTGTAGAATATACGTAAGCTTTGATGCAGTGGACCGCTCACAGTTTTGTATGGTCTGGCTAAGCTGGATAATGAACCATTCTAATATGGGTTTTGGTGGTGCGAGACACCATGAAGGTGATCCCTCTTTAGGAGTGAAAATTCTACAAGAGATACCCAAATCCTTACGTGTGACACCAGAATATTTGAAACCATGCGCAAAAGCATTGCAAGCTTACCTGTTCTCTTCTTCCCCAGAACAAAAGAAGCTTATTTTCTTGCCAGGATTCCAAGAAACGTAATACCACATTGACATCCAAAAGTTGCGGATACGAACATTTGGGGTGTCTGGGGGTGGGTTCTGGATAACCTGAGCCCTCTGAGATGATGACAAACCAGGTTAATGTTCCCACACTGGAATGTCATTGAGCGGTTTATGACCTGTTGAGATTGACAATCTGACTGTGTTGATTATCTGATAGGCCAACCAATCTTGGGCCAATTCTGAAAGTAAATTCAAATTATGCACTACCTCTGCCCCTGCAGGATCCAAATTCCCTCCCAGACACCAATGGGACCACCAGCGCCAAGCAGACCAATACTGTTTGTTGGAAGACTCCACCCATGCACTTGAAATGAGGTCTGAAGCTTGTTCCGATATGCCTGGGATTCCCCAGAGTCTCCTGTTATCCGTCATGCCATCAACTGAAGCAATCCTCTCACCACCAGCACCATTGACAGCTGTCAGTATGTTCAGATCACTGGGAAAGTAGGATTGGAGACTCGATAGAAAGTTCCAGAAGAACTGAAACCACACTTGAAATCTCCAAACTGGGGTCACTAAAACCAGAGATGTCTCCCGATAGAATTACTTTCTTGCCACAGCCTTATAGGTCAGCCACACGAATGCAACTAAAGCAGGACAAAGCAAGCAATTTCAGTTGATGAACAAGGCATGATTATGAGCACTAGGAGGTTATTTGCCTGCAAGCAGGCTATTGGCTGCATTTATTTTGCTCTTGTTTCTACATAGGGCTTGAATCCTTACTCTCCATTATCACCTCTGTAAATATGGTACAGATATTGAGGGCGGTCAACCAGGAACCTGTGAGAGGGTAAGTGTTATTGAAACCCTCATAAAAGTTGGGCATAAGAGTTTAAAGGAAATAAATCACCTGCATTAGGCCTTAGTACACAATCACAAGTCACTACCACTCTTCCTCTCTGGTAGACTTCAAGCAAGATTTGAAATCCTTCCGCTTGTTGCAAGTGTCCAAAGTACACTGTGGTCTAGCAGCACTTTTTACTGTTCGCTGTGTGCTTTTACTACCACCCCTTTGAACAAGTGTCTTAATGAAGACTACTGGTTGTGTAGGTGCTTCAGAAAAAATATGAAAGTCTGATCATCATTTGCTTGATGCCAAGAAAACAAAGTTATTATACAACTGTGTGTTTATAGGACCAACAATCTTAGATCAGTCAGTAAAAAAGAAAAGACAAAAAGATGGAGACGTCATTTTGTAGGTGTGCGCATATGCTGGCTTGTTGATGTATGTGCGCACCTACTGAATATGTGAACGCCAACAGCAGCTGTGGTGTTGTCTTATATTTGTTGTTGCTGTTGACGATGTTAAACATCATTTAACTAGCAGATCAGCTAACTAGTAAATGTGTTTGAACTCATATTTTTATGAGTTAGGTCATTCCTTGATTGCTTAGAGATGTGACCTGATTATATCTGTATCCTTTGTGTAAAAGTTGTCCAAAAGCTTTAATAAAAAGGTAAGGGCAGGTACTATCTGTGATATTGAGACAATCTATCCCACTGAATTGTCTTATTTGTCAACCCCCCATTAGTGCATTCCTAGCTTCTAATTCATAATTCTCTGGAGACACCTCCCTGCATTTAGCTACAAATAATACCCATCCCACAAATGTATACATGGGCAAGAACAGTGGCAGGAGGGATGAAGGAGCAAGATGTGCTGTTCTTCAGAAATTATATTATGGACATCTCTCCAGTTCTCAATCCCTCCCTTCTCCCACACGATCACCTCCATCTTCTCTCAAGTCGGTTACCCCACTGGACACAGTTGCTTCCTTCAGTTGGTCTTTATCGCTGAGCTAGCTCCCTGAGAATCTGTGTCAATACTCCTGCTATTTGGTCCCAGACTCAAGTTGAGTCTCCCTTCGGCTAACTCTTTTTTGTTAAACACTCCTCGTTTTCATGCCGTTCAGATGGATCCTCCTCTTGTGGAATTAGCAAATTAATGTTTTGCAATGTAATTTGGTTTAGGTTCCAACCCACTGTCCAAATATGTTGGTCCCTTCAATTTTTCCAGGTGGGCTGACTTGCTAGTGAAAAGTGTTCCTATGGGTGTTTGCTGCCATAATTCAGTGAAATGAGTCACAGAGCTCCTCTAAAATTAAACGAGCATTTGCAATGCAGTAGGTCTCGCATTGGCAACAGTTTGGGCTAAGGTCATAAAACAAAAGCGCACAACAGTGGATCCCTACAATCGACAGCACCTGAAGCGCTATCCCTCCATTATTCTAACCTCATCTTTACTCATGATATGTGTGCACACCGTATCAAACCTACTGTCACAATTTTATTCCTAACGGAACTCTACAATTTTTAAACAAAGCACAGGTGCACCACTTCTCAAAAAACAAGAACAGACAATTATACAATTTATTCCCAAACAACAGTATTATTCAAAATTTCCTTTATTCAAATATCAAAAAGAGGTTTCTAAAAGCGGAGTCATAAGCATCACTTGTTGAAAGTGGCACAGCCGACGCGTTTCGTCCTTGAAGCGGACTTCTTCTGGGCATCAGTAGCTTCCCAAATTATAGGGGGGTAACTAAGTTTGGCAAGTATGTGGATCCAATTGCAAGGTGCCAAAGACAGCAAAGGTTCAATCAGAAATATCTGGTAGCAATCCACAGTGGAATCTTCTATTTGATTGGGTTAAGTGCCAGGCTACAAATTCATAATCGAAAGGAAAAAATGATCAGCTTAATGGCACTTCCTCCCAAAACTTGCTCTGTCAACCTGGTTCTGTTCGTCGGCCACATTGCCTGATATTTCTTGGTGAATGCCGAAAGGTCCGTCTGACAGCATACTTTTGTCTGCGAGCCAAATATTGACGATGTGTTGTCTTTATTACACATGAGGCGCATGGTTGGGTGTGGTTGATAGCTTGTTGCACCCAGTAATACCAACGATGAAGCTTGACAGACCATGTTGTGGGAGGAAGTGCCATTAAGCTGATACTTTTTTGCTTTCGATTATGAATGCGGGTGGACATTGGCGGTTACTTTTAGAGCAGCAGCCATTTTAATTGCATGCTAAATATATTCTATGGAGAACGGCTGCCTGTTTCTTGAAAACAAGTTGTTAAAGATTACGGTTACGACAGCATAACCATAGGGAGTTTATAAACTACAGCATCTGTACATACATGCCAACAATTTAGAAGAAGGCCTAAAAGTAAAAAATAGAAAAAAATGCAGACTGCATGCTTTTTTTCTATTTATTTACTTTTGTTACAGTGGTGGCACCCGCATTTTAGCTTAAGATTTTTAAAGCATGGATGCCACTGTTGTAAATACAAGTAAATAAATAGAAAAAAAGGCATGCAGCTGCGTTAGGTGATCGCAGGTTACAAAAGAATAGTTTTGCAGCCATTATTAGTGCTGAGGCTGCTGCGCTGTTAAAAAGTAAAAAAGTGTTGCGGGAGAGCATTTCCTGCCTGCAAAAGCTGGCAGGACAAAGCCTTTTAAGAAAATAGTGCTCACAGACTAAAATTAAAACCTATGGCGTAACAACACTTGTAACAGGGGGTGTCCTCGTGGGGGGCTACAAGAAAAGACAAGGCGTTACTAAGGAGGGATTACTAAGACTATTGACCAATGAAAAGCTACTATTTACAAAGGACTGGGACAAGAGACAATTAAAAAGATGGGCGGGAAAGTGGGTGGATCTTCACATCCTATCCTGAATACAGCATGTCTACAAGAGACGGCGCAAGTGCTGCCTAGGCGAGACCTAAAAATGTCTGTCTTTGTCAGTGAAACCAGACCACTGTTATGTTATGTTATGTTAAATGATTCTTGTTAAGCGCACTAACACCCGAAGGTTTCTTGGCGCTGGCTGAAGGGACATGTAAATGAGCGGAGAAAAGTTTATTCAGAAAGGGTGAACTAAAAAATCTTGAGAAGTTTCCTGAACTGAAAAAGGGAATTGCTGAATTTGATAATCAAAGGAAGGGAGTTCCAAAACTTGGGGGCAAGAAAAGCAAAACGACGGCCTCCAAATTTATGAAGTTTAAATTTGGGGGTGACAACCAAGTGATGGGAAGCTGAACGAAGAGAGCGAGCAGGTTGATACAGGGTAATCCGGGATTTCAGAAAAGCAGGACAAGGGCAGTGAAGGGATTTGAATACCAAGCAGCCCATCTTAAAGGCCGCTCTCTCCTTCACTGGCAGCCAATGAAGCCTGCGGAGCAGAGGCCTCGCCGATTGCCACTTAGGGATCTTAATTATGAGGCGGGCTGCCTGGTTTTGTACAACCTGACCACTCACTAATGTTGGAACAGTGGGCCTCCTCTTTTGAAGTGTGTAGAGGTAAACTCCACCCATCATGGGAAGCTTAGACTTGTCAGAGTTCTCACTCACGATACCTTTGGCTGCCTTATTTTTTGTCCTCCTTTTTTGTAATTCCATTGGATACCCAATGGGTCACTGAGGGTAAGAAATTTTCTCCAGTGGAATTGTTTGGCCATAGTCTTTCACTTGGCAGGGATCTTGTCGTCACTTTTCGTAGATGGCTTTTCACACACTGAGAGACCCAGATGCTGTGCCCCCTCCGCCTTCTGTTTCTCAGAGTTATCCTTATGGTGTGAAAACATTTTGTGCCAGCGTCATTGCGTCTCTCTGGTTTTGTAACCTTGCATCAAAAGCCACCACTTTGCCAACCAACAGTTAATAGCAGCATTTTACAACATAAATTCACCAGGAAAGTACCTAAGAAGCCAAGGTTTTTCTTTTACTTTTAATAATCCCTGCATGAGGTTTGACAGGACCTCATAGTGGTTTAAAGTATTTTTACCTCCTTCGCTTCCACTGCCTTTCATCATTCCATCCTATCTTTAGAAGTAGATTACCTGCCACAGAAACAAGAAAGTAATCCCTTTAACCAAGAAAACCGTGCTTTTGCATCATACAGTGCATGCATGCCCCCATGTGAACATGTGTTATCCCTCAAATAACATCTGGAAATATTCAAGATCCACCTTTTCAGTTTTAGTACATCATTCTTTGCATGTGCCCAAAAATATTGCGCTCTTCCGAATACTCAATCATTTTATCCCTAACACATGCTTTTCAATTTTAGAAGTTCACTAGATTAATTTACTCCTGCCTCAATTGACAGATAACTAGTGATTGTTCCCCATGGCAGAATTATGTGAAAGTTTGCCAGCATTTTCTGCCGTGAGCAGTTTAATGTTAATTCTCGCATGCCAAAGTGCTATTCTCCTATATAAAGAATTTACATCTTGTGCCAGGGGTACCCACTATATTCCCAGTAATGTCATGCCCATCACGGTCATTTTATGCCTGATTTTTGTTTTGCAGAATTCCTTGATATGGTGCTAGTTGATGCCACAATCTTCCCCAGAAGCCTTGTCCTCATCACATGCACACTTGTAGATGAGTTCACCACTACCCCTCCCTCTTTCGCGACTCACTCTTTTTCTACCTTTCTCTTTTTCTCTACCCCTCTCTCTTATGTGCCCTCACACTCCTGGTCTCTCCGTCTCACTCTGAATGTCTCCCTCCTGACCTAAGGGCCTATGTAGCTCAGCACTTATGCCAATTCAAGCATAGGGCAGGCTTTGGCTGCAACCATTAATTTGAGTCAGTGGTGAGGTACTGGCATAGGCTGGTGGTAGTGCTGCTTTGTGCTTGTCTCTGTCTCGCCTCCAACCGTTATTGGATGAACATCCATTAGGGTTATTTATTCACTGGAGTTTGCAAGTATCTGTGTTATTGTTAGGTCGAGCCTGGGCAGCGCATGCACTGCTTTACGAGGTATGCTGAATTCATGTTTGGCCTTGAAGCTCCGCCCATCTTTTTAATTGCCTCTTGTCACCGTCCTTTGTAAACTGTGGCTTTTCATTGGTCAATAGGCTTAGTAGTCCCTCCTTAGTATTGCATTGTCTCATCTTGAAACCTCCCATAAGGCCTGGCCCGCTTACGTGCGTTGTTACTCGGTAGGCTTTAATTACAGCCTCTGAGCACTACTTTTTTTATGACTTTCTCCAGCCTGCCGTTGCAAGCAGTACATGCTCTCAACTGTTTTTATTTTTTTAACCAGCACGTGCCTTTCTTTATCCATCGCATGCCTTTCTTTGTGTGTTCCTGGCCATATTAATGTTTTTTTTTTTTAAAGTGCTGCGACATCGCGCTTTAACTTAAAATATTATTAGTGAAAGTGCAACATAGGGCACTTTTACAAAGAAAAACATTTGTTTGTCAACTTAACAAACAAATGCATTTTTTAGTAAAATCGCCCCATACCGCGCTTTTACTTTATTGGCGACCGCACACCTTTCTTTAGACGCAGGTCGTCTAAAGAAAGGAGCGGGCCGCAATTAAAGTGAGTCTGCTCAGATGTGAGTCCCTTGCTCACTTTGCCACTGGATTCAAGCAAGCCTGGCTGAAGACGGCTGAAATGCCAGAAACCGGTCCTAGGAAGCTTGTTTCCGGTCCTGGGAAGGCAGTTCGGGCTGGACTGTTCCCATGAGGCACAGGATGAGACTGATTTGCATATGGCCATGTCTGAACTGGGGTGGCAGAGTGTGCTAAAGAACGGTGATGGATTAAACCCAGATCTTTTGACTGGGTGTGAGCGTTTGATTGGTTCAGATGCGCCGTCCGTCACCACCTCCTTTTGTGCCGCAATTAAAGTGAAAGCGCATCATAGGGCACTTTTACAAAAAAGCATTTGCAATACAATAGGTCTCACATTTGCGAGAGTTTAAGCTATTGACATTGTGAAATATAATGCCTTTTATTTATGTTTTTAAATTAAACACATAAATAAAAGGCAATGTCAGTTACAATGCCAATAGCTCAAACCCTCGCAAATGTGAGACTTATTGCATTGCAAATGCTTGTTGAGCTTGTTGGCTGGTCTTGAGATGAGGATGGTAGTGACCATGTTCCTAAATTGTCACACTGTGCATGTGATTCAAAGAGGAGACCAAAAGTTTAAAGGTCCAAAGCTCGCATCTGTGTGAGTGCAGCAAAAAATCCTCTCTGGGTCTCTCCTCTTTCTCATCCTTCCCCTGGTGGAGCCACAACTGTTGATAGGTCTTTGAAGAGGACCATTCCTACAAAGGACTCTTTTAATAGACAAATACATGATTTCCTGTTGTCTTCATCATGTGGCAAAATATTAGTGTGCACGCTTTCAACCAAGTCACCTTACATTTGACTCTTTACTGGTCTTGCCAAAATCCTTTCTATTGAGGAAAAATTAGAATCAGTAAGGGATGTGGAGAAGTAACATTTCATGTAATTTGTCCCTGTTCTCTTTTGGGAATCTAATAAGTTACCTTCTCCATTTGACCACGTCTTCCTTACTTATTTAACTGCTGAAGTTCTTTTGAGATATTTAACTATTCAGCATTATTGTTAATGGATGCAGCGTTATATAGGCCCACCAGTCAGCACAGTTGTGCTTCAGCGAGGCTCTGCATCTGTTTCATACAGAGTGGAATTGTGCCAAAATGAGTAATGCAAGCTGAAGTTCAATATGCAGGAAATGGAGGGTTTCAGATTTCTTTCCACTGGTTGTTTTGTGTTATTCACTGAAGTAGGCATGGAATGGAACAGTAACCCTTCTACTTCATGAATCATTGAACGATTTAAGTCTCTGCCTACCGAAGAGCTAGGTTACCAAACTATGGCTTGGCGGGTCTCTATTACAGCTGCTTGCTGGTCGCTTCCTTTTAATTGTTATTACTTGGTTATGATCTAGTTCCCTAATGCTGTCAACTGTTCCGGGGTCGTCTCCCTTGCTGACTAAAGAATAAACGTAAACACCAAATATAGGAAATGGTATGTTCTTTGTCTATAATGCGCAGCAGTATTCTTGTTGATCACATGTGGTATATTCAACATATTTCTAAACTCTCTCTCCTGCCCTCTTCCCTCATTTCCCATGGACCCTCATCTGCCCCATAAGTCACACAAAACGTAAGCATTTCCTAAATGCTTTTAATAATTTGTCATGCTTCTAACCTAAACTTTATAACCTTTTTGAAACGTATAAAATAAAACCTTCTAAATTCAGAGCTTTTTTGTTGTTTTGACAACATTTCTATCCTGCATTCGCCTATGAGGTTTGTGTTGCCGGCTATGCTGATTTTGTATCATGAAGACAACAGAAGGCACAATAAGCTAATGCTGCAGCAAGCCAGCTTTACTCTGTTAATATTTTTAAATGTTCTTTCCCTGCCTCTGTTCAGCATCTAATCCCTCTGTTGTCTTAAAGACCATACAATAGCATAGAGCTCTGAAACTGCTGGTGGTGACATAATTTCATCCTCTCATCACGAGCCACTGGCGTCAGCAGACAACTATAACATTCACTTCTCTCAAAACTCTCCTTTCAATACCACAACCGAGTTAAGAAAGTCAAGTGGAACACAGGCAGCTGCAGCAGCAAAGTAGGACACAGGTTAGTGTGGTGCGAATACAGTCATGGTGCACAAACCTGACAATCAAACTGCACAGAGCTACATTTAAGTAACCTTTGGATTATAACTGGGGCCAGTTGGGTGACAGCAGTATCAACAAGTGAGTTTCAGCATGAGCACCTCATCGAGTTAATTCCAGTCTGCTGGTCAGTCCTTCTCAGTACCTGACGGATAGTATCTCCATAAGAGAATTCATATCTTTCATCACTTCACTGGTCTTGAAAACTGCTGAGGCTTCCTCCAGGCTCAGAACATTATAATGTGCCCAGTAGAACAGCATTTGGACTGAGACGTACCACTCTTTTTCCAAGAGAGACATATCTACACACGTGGTTGTAACAGCTCTATTTTTCGGAAGCTTTAAAAATTAGCCCTTTTTAGTTCCATCATTCAGGCATGATCATGATTCATGTCAATCGATGTATCTTCAAATAAAGAATACTTTCCTTCCAAGTAGAACATTACCATATCTCAATTCTCAACTATGTAAAGTAGCTGCAGTGTACTGACCCAGCATGGCCCAAGAGAGATGTGGGCGTAGAAGAGACAAATGTTAGGAGCAGTCACTCGATTGCTCTAGCGCAGTACTTCTAAACCTGTGGTTCAGGGACCTTTGGGGCTCTACAACACCTACTCAGGGTGTCCACAGTTGCTTAGAATTTAAATAATATTAACAGTTAAATGTATGTAAATAAAGAAGTGTAACTTAAAATTAAAAATTTGAAAACTTTAAGCAAATCTGAAGGAATTTGCAATTGGAGACTGAAAATTAAGGTCCGTCCTTTGATTTGTGGGAGCAGTGCAAATGCTTAAAAATAATGTAGTATGGACAGTGAGTAGCCTTAATTGACTTTAGAAAAGCCCCAACCTTCTAAATAAAATGAACATTTTGATTTAAAAACATATATATATATATTTGTGAATGCGTGTTTCTTTATTTTGTGTATTGTTGTGAAATTCAGATCATCCAAATTGCTTTTTCCTGGTTCCCTGGCTTGCTGTAATGACTCATTGGGGGTCTGTGGATTCCAGTAATGATTCAGTGGGGGTCCCTTGATTCCAGTAATGATTACGGTGGGCACCACAGAATGGATACTAAAAGGAAAGACCAGAGTTAAACTTCTTAGATCTGGCCTTTGAAACCGCTTTATCTGCGTCGCCAGATTGTTTTAGCCTACTTCAACCACTGGCTCCCATGATTGTGAGTCACAGCATTTTATTTGTACACGATGTGCACTTTCTTCTTAAATAGTCTCCTTCATTGCCAGCGGTTGTGGGCTAATAATGTGCCAGTCTTATAAATATACGCTATTTTCTTCTTTAAAATATGTTTAGTTTTTTTTCTCTTGCCGAGGGCCCCACAACTTTTGCAAGATGATCACTATTTTTAATCTTCGAGAGCATTAAACAAGATGGAACTTTGGAACACACTCTCATTATGCATTCCAAAGCAGCCACAGCCATCTTATGCATTGCTCTCAATGAGTAAAATAAAAATACCAATCTGACAAATGAATGTCTCCCCTTCTATTTCCTTCTCAGAACGGTATATATTCAGTGATACAGACCAGAGCGAAAACTGTGGACTGTTGTTTCAATTTGTGCCCTATTCACAGCTCAGTGAGACAGACTGGTTTTTAGGTCTCGCCTAGGCAGCACATGCGCTCTCCCTTTGAGACATGCAGTTTCTAGAATATGGGCTTTAAGCGCTGGCCATCTTTTTTTCTATTGGTTCCTCTTACCGTCCTGTGTAAATGCCTGCTTTTGATTGGTGAATAGGCATTGTAGTCCCTCCTTTTGGACTTTTGTATCCTCCTATGAGGATTTTCCCTGCTACTTATTTGGTTAGTTAGAAAACTTGGGGGGGTTTGTTGGCCTGCCTCTGCTCCTGTTGTGTGTTCTACTTACTTAACCCGTTTCTTGCGTCGAACGTTCAGCGCCAGTGCTGAACGTTCTAAGAAACGGGTGAGGCCGCGTCGGCCGTTGGACGTGCACAGCACTACGGAGGTAGTGCTCACAACGGCCGATGGCAGCACTAAAGGGGTTAATGCATGGACTTAATGAAACGCCCGTCTTTGGTGTTTCAGCTTTGCCGCTAATTAATCTCCCTGCACCACCCCCAGTTGTATTAGAGACCGATGCATTCAATTTTCAGGCAGGACCGATGCCGATGCTTGAACTGGGATGCCCAGGTTCAAGGTCTGCCTCTCTGTACCTTATGCCACATCTAACCTTGCTCCATCCTCTCCTGTTACTTCCTCTTCCTGGTGTGGCCACTCCCTGCGTCGTGTGCGTTTAATTTTTTTAGGCACAGTTTTACCGGCACCAAGACTTGAACCCTGTTCCTAGGGTCTGAAGTCTGCAGCTCTGGAGGTTATGCCACAGCCTCTCTCCTGGTGGGCATAAATGTCAGTGTATTTGGCTGCAACTTTCGTAATTTATGTTTTTCTCGCTTGGTTTTTAAGCTAGGAAGTAACTTTAGAATAGCATAATTTCCAGCTCAAACAAATATAGCTCACCATGAAAGTTACTCATAAATAAAGACATATTGGACAAAACGTTTTCGTAGCAGTTTTATCAACTGGTCTTGTGGTGAGGATCATAGGTGACTTGCTGTCACTTTAACGCATTTCTCCATTGTTGAAGGTCCTGAGGCACTCAGTGACTGTTGCTAGCAGTGCTTCAATGTATTGAACTCAGGTGTTTATTAAACTTGGCGCCTTGATAATATTTAAAAGAAACCAATTTGTACACAGTCACGTTGATCGTGGCATTTAAATAATATTGTCGTAAAAGAATACCGAGGTCCTCGTTCTGTCAATGAGATAGTTGGTGCTCGGACAGAATGCCAAACATACATTTTTCGTGGTGGTACCGCCCCATGGAGCACAAGATCTTAGTCATGCGAATGCTGCAGTGGGTCCCTGAGAAGCTCCACGCTGGTACCGTGCGCCGGTATTCAGAATTTTATTGAAAGCAATGGCCATGCCTGCTCCATGGAGCCTGAGCAGTGACAAGACAGTTGTGCGCTACATGGTCCGTCCTCTCTGCATGTGCACTTTTGTGTTCACGCTCCCTCCCAGTGCACCTAGTGTCTGTGGTCGATGATGGCTTATCTTGCTCAGGGGTGTGGAATTTTTGAAAAACTGTACTTGTCCAAGGGACAAAGGGATACAATAATCTTCTAGCCCTGTAAAGAAATCCACTAGTCCCACGCACTCTATAAAACCAAAAGCTATACAGACTAGCAAGGACTTATTACTAGTCAACTATAAAACCCAAAGTATACATGACCATCTCTGCCTCTTTGCCCTTGCAAACTCTCTTATTATAAAGTATTACCTTCCACACTGTTTTCTTGCTATCAGCAGTAATCATTTGCCTTTCCACTAACTTGCCATAGGGCCCATACCAATTCCACATCTTCATCATAGGGTTCATAACCCGCCTGTTCTCTTTTCTCACAACAAGGGTTTCACACACTTACTGTTAAATTACACCACTCCCTTACTACAAATATACCTTCACACTATATACATTGGAATGGATATCCCTCTCACTACCCATCCCATGACCTTCTCTCCACTCCCTCATCACAGGCTCTGTACCCCTAGCACATTTCACTACAAGTTCTCCTCCCCTCTCATAAGAGGTTTTATTCCATCTCCAGTTTCACCATAGGCTTCATCCCTTCCAAAACCCTCTCTTGTCTACTGTTGCTACCTTGCCTCCACTTATCACAGGCTGCTCAGCCTTCTTTACCCCCTCTGCGATCTCATCTAAGCGCTCTGAGCAACCCTTTTACCTTAATCAGCTCACTTTGCTTCCTGCCTTCCATCAGCCCTGCCAACTGCCTCCACAGAAACAGAGGAAAGAGTCAAAATTGAGAAGCCTGCACAATACAGCTCTGAGAGTGGATATTTAAATAGCATAATACCTGAATCAATGAAGGGAATGTTATGAGACTCACAGATGGCACGGAGGTAGACCTCAAGGGGACCAGGCTGGATTGAGGTGGAGAGAACAGACACCCAAGCTGTGAATTAATGAAAAAATCACCAGGCAATATTCAGTGAGCTATAAACTGGCATCAAGCACCTGCATGTAAACTGCAAGACATGGGTTTAGAACCTTGTTTGTTCTCAATCTGTTATTATAAGGCTGCTAAATAGTTTTTTTGAGCATTATTAATAGACCATCCAGGCAGTGTCATATTTTAAACCCCAACTTTCAATTTCTACCAGCCAAACAATCGTGGCATATAATCCCTACCAGTAAAGACTGTTTATGACACTACACACTTGTATGATTAATAGTCAGTGTATAATGTGTGTGAGATGTAAAGCGCTCTGGCACCTTACAGTGGGATAAGTAGCGCTATGAAAGTATTAAATTAAAAAAGTTAGGAATTGCTATTTATTTTGTCATTCCTATCAAAACTCATACGTACTTATACAGCTCAAATTTTTACAGTGCATGCATATGTTTTACATATAGGAGCTACAGAAAATCAAAAACCAGCCTCCAAATCTTAGCTTTTTTTACTTAGTGATAACAAGCTGTGTGCCTTTGTTTCCCCCATTACTGTGGCATTTAGGTGTTAGGATCTAGATAGCTTCCACCCAGGATTATACTCGAACAGAAGGAGGGATGATGGCACTTTAAATGTTCTCTTAGTTTTGGGCTCGAGCATGAAGAGAAGATTACTAAAACCCTGGCAGGGCAGCCTCCGTCATTCAGCCTTCTAAGGTCACTGATTATCATCTGATTAAGTAGTGGTAAAGTCTGTTTTTATAGTGCTTGAAAAGAACACGAGTGAAGTGGGAAGCACTATAATATCAACAACAAGTACTGGCTAGTAGGGGAGAACTTGTGAACGACTGAGATATAGCACTAGAATGTGGTGCTAAAAGTTCAGTGAATGTGGTGGGAGGAAGAGACAGGCTGGGCACAAGCAACTGAAGGATTCAAAGCAGATATGTGGGCACTAGAGAACAGCTTGAGGTGGGCATTTATGATTATGGTGTGGCATTAAACAAAGGAGGTATTTAGAGAAAAGGATCCAAATACCTGAGGAAAGTGGGGGAGAGCGTGCAGAGCGGGTCAGACTACTAGCGTTTCGCCCGGGGAACCTGATCATCCCCATGAGAGTCTAGGCTCGGGCTCAGGGTAAGTGAGCCACGTATGGTGAAACACAAATTGTAGCAGCTGATCAGATAGGTTACTTGAACGGGAACAGAAAACAGTGAAGTTAGAAAACTGGGGAAGACAGGGAGAAGGAGGAATGGGCACCTTAGGGGACAAGAGGGTGCATTAACCACCAACAGCGAGCTCCCAGTGAAGAAAGGTCAGTACCATCTCCATTGGAAAACATATGCCTTTAAGACAATGTAGTAAAAGAAGGATTGAGCATTTTGAAACACGCGCAATGTCCCACTCCGTTGCTTGTTGCCTGCCACTTAGTTGGGATTTTGTTCCCACTAGTTGAGTTTTTTGCGCTTTCGGTAAGTGCCTCCTGGAAGCTCCTGCATTTCATATTTATCAACCTTGACACTGAGCCTACGCAAATGAGACGCATTGCAGAACGGACGCTGCACTTGGGAGTTTGCTGCTTTTTACCCTTTCTCCTCTACTCCTCGCGGTACCCGCTCTGCGGGTCCCGCATCGTGAAGGGAGTCTGAACATCGCCGGGGGCCACTGCTGAGGGACAAGCAGGAGAGGACTGAGCGAGGCGGGGCTGCGAGCGCGGGTGCTGGGACTCTGTTTCCCAGGAGCACCCGCCTGCCTGGATTGTGATCACCTGGGCCGCTCTCCCCGACCCCTCCCCCTCCTAGTCAGTGATTATTATATTTTGAGGCCAGTTCTCCCGCGGCGCGGGAGCGCGCCGGGAGAAGCCCGGGACAAGGGCGGGACCGTCTGTGGCCGTCCGGGGCCGCAGGAGGCCGGGCCGGGCCCACCCCCCTTTGTTCGCGTATTTGATTCCTGGACACACTTCTGGCCACAATCCCCGGCCGAATATAACTTTGTATTTGTATAATGCCGTCCCCTGCAAAGGAGAGTACCCCACTGAAGCCGGGTGGAGCTAAAAGCAGGACCTTAGAGAATTATTTCTCGCGGGCGGGGGGGGAGGGGGACAAAGAGTGTAACCTGTCTCGACTAAGGGCTGAAAGGAGACGCTCAATAGACAATTTGAAAAACACCCCCCTTGGAGATCAATCCACTATGCCCAGGGAGGAGCTGTCCTTAATAGATGATGTCCCACTCCTGTTGAGGGGTTGTATGAACACATCACCAGTTGAAGCTATGAGTATAGTCCCAGTTACCAGTCCCAGCCCCACCAGGATGACTATTGATTTAGTCTCCCAACCACCCCTAGTTCCTAAGGCTAGTAAAGTTCAACCCATACCCGCCATTGCGCAAGGAGTACTTGGGCCTCCCCCTAATAAACGTAGAAGAAAGTCGAAGGGCGTGCAGGGAAGGAACAAACCAAAAATCTTGCGTTTGGACTTTGGGAAGTCTTCTACTAAGCCCCCTGTACTAGTAACAAAGTTACCGGTTGACCCACATCCCAAATCTACTGCCCAGGATAACTTAGCGCCCGCCTCAACAACAATAAACGTGGGAACTAATATCGCTAACCTTCCCCTTTCTGTTGTGCCGCTTGGGAACTTGGAATTCTTGCTAAGGTCTCTATTATTACCGATTAGCGAGAGTATAAAAAAGATCGAGATCAGACTAACCATACTGGAGACCACATTAGGTAGTCTGAAAATCCCGGCTGATCACCAGAAAAGGAACTCAGAACACACTCCCATTACTTTAGCCCCCCAACAGCCTGTAAATAGGGCTGCAAATACAGTCCCCTCACAATCCGCAAATACGGCGGTTTCGCAACATCCTTTAAAAAACAACCCTGTATCAACTAGGCCCCCTAATTTTAACATCCCCATTCCCCCGTCAGGTCCGGTTAATCCGGCACAGCAGGTAGACAGCACCACACTGATCCCCCTAATGAAACTTCCCCCGAGACCACGTAGGCCCAACCTACCCCCCGAGACTAATGATTTTACTGTAGTCTTGGCAGGTGTTCGCCCACTTGAAGTAGGTGAAACTGAGGATTTTTGTGCCTTGAAAAGTAGGGTCATTAAGTGGCTAAATACAAATAGACCCCTCCCGTTACACCTTAATAATGAAATCATAATGGTAAGAAGGGTGCCATGGGTGGGAAGAACCCAAAAATCCAATTTTGGGGACTGCATATTGGTGAGTTTTAGGGACACAGACACAGTGACCTATATATGTCAAGGGAAAAATAGATCTAGGGAATCCACTATTCAAACCCTTCGGGTGTCTTTCTTCTTTCCCATCACTCCAGTCCCATTGAAGCCACCACAAATGCAAAACAACTGGGAGAGGGCTGGCAGGAGGGGGAGACACCAGGATTCTAACCATAGATCTTCATTTGGCCGACCAGAACCACCCATTCACACCTATAATCGGTTCAATTGTCTGAATGATTTAGAGGGGGTTGATTGACAGATGGATAATGCCCCCCAGGGTCATATGGAAAAGAGTGCCCTGGTAGAGGTGTTGGGAGTGCGGAGCTCTTATGTTCAGCAAACTGAAATGACTGGCGTTGGGAAACCAGGGTGCGTCGAACCCAAGGTTACAGCCACAGAATGTACAGGAGGGGGACATGGGCTGGCCATGCAGGGGCCAACAAAGGAGATTTTATCAAACCTACAGGAGGGTTTAGAAGGGAGGGGGGAGGGAATGCGACTGATTTCCTGGAATGTAGCGGGGATAGCGGGTAAATTCACCAACAAGGAATGGGTCGATTTTATTAGGAAATTTCATGTCATATGTGTTCAGGAGACATGGGCCTTGGTGAGCAATTACCACCTACAGGGGTACAAGTGCTTTTTTGTTCCTGCCCGAAAATCCAGATCCGGGAGAGCAATGGGCGGGCTGTCCATTTACATAGATTTAGACCTCCCAGGCACCTGGTCTTCTCCAGATTGGAACTCACATGGGATCCAGGTAGCTCGGTTCCTTGGAAAGGGGCTAAGACTCTCTATCTTTAACATCTATAACACTGAGTCATTAAACAACCATACCTCGCTACTAGCTGAATTAGACCAGAGGCTGGAACAAGAAATAACATCCCAAAATAAGGGGCAGTCTTATGGGCTGCTATTAATGGGAGATTTTAATTGCCATCTCTGTCCGGCATTGGTCACGGCAAATTCAGATTGGTCACAATGCCCATTGGAAAAGGGGCCGCATTTCTCTCACACACTGGGTCGGCTCTTGGTCTACTTCGGCTGAAGTATGACTTAGAACACACCATTACCATGATTGACCCACAGTTGGATGGTACACTTCCTCCAACTTTTAAGGGCAGGGGCTGCTCATCCATTATAGATTATATTTTGGCTTCGAGATCCCTGATAAACAAAATAGTCAGGGCAGGGATAGAATGGAGCAGCTTTAGCGACCACAACCCTCTCGTTTTGGTGCTCTCATATAGGGTGGGTGCTGGAACTAGACCCCGTGGTATAATTGAGGAGAGGGTCACAGACCAAGGTAGGCGACTGAAATGGTCCAAAATAGATGGGGCAAAGTTTTTCAAAACCCTGGGTGATAAGGGCCTACCGGCCATTAACGATTGTCTAGACTTAGAAGTTCAGGGATCAAGGTTACTGGAAGCATTTGAGCAGATTGCTAACCTGATCGATGGCCTACTTAAGTCCAGTGCGCCCCCTCGTAACCTGGTCAATCCTCGGTGGTTTGACAAAGACTGCTCTAAGGCACTAAGGGAGTTGAAATGCTGCCTAAAGCTAAAACCGAGGGACCCCCAAAAAATTAGGGCGTGCAGAGAGAAATATAATAAAGAGACCAAAAGGAGGAAACTTGCCCTGCAGGCAGAAGCTTGGGCAGACTTAAGAGAGGCAGGGGAAAGAAAGGATCTTGCGGGCTTTTGGAGAATTATTAATAGTCCGACTTTTCAAGAAAATGATTCCCCGGACATAGGGGCTAACATCCTACCGGAACAGTGGATCTCACATTTCAGAGGTTTATATAATTATGAGTCCGGTACCTCTGTTGAGCCACCGGTAACCCTAAGTCAGGTTTCTCCGGTGGTATTTACTCTCAAAGAGATCACTGTAGGGATGGAGGGTCTGACTAAAAATAAAGCTCCGGGCCCGGATGGGATCCCCCCTGACCTATTTCTCAGTAATATAGATTTATGGGCCCCTTTGATGACCAGGGTCATAAATACTGCCATCTCTTGTGACCTGCCTCCATCCTGGTCAAAAGCAATTATTGTGCCAATTTTTAAGAAGGGCAACAGGGACGACCCTAAGTGCTATCGGCCGATTTCCCTGATTGACGTATCGGCCAAACTCATGGGTAGGGCAATTCTTAACAGACTGTCCGAGTGGACCGATGAGAATAACATCTTCTCGGACACTCAATACGGGTTCAGGACAGGGAGGTCTACCAGCGACCAATGCCTGAAGCTTTACATGCTGACTGCCAAATACACTTTGGCTAGTGATGAACCTATTTATATGGGTTTCATGGATTTGGCAGCAGCATTTGACCACGTCAATAGAGGGAAGCTATGGGACATGATGTCAAGTATGGGGATCGAGAGTGGTTTAATCACCATACTAAGGGAATTACATAGCGACACTACGGCCAGGGTCCGATTTAACAGGGAGGGAGGTTTGTCTGACTGCTTTCCATGCAAGAGCGGAGTAAGACAAGGTTGCATCCTTGCCCCTTTTCTGTTTTCCCTTTACATTAACAACTTGGAGCAGTTTCTTTTGGGTTTAAAGGCAGATTCCCCCAGGGTCGGGCAGAGGCATATCCCTGTCTTGCTTTACGCAGATGACGCGGTTCTGCTCGCGCGCACCCCGCATAGCCTACAAATCTTGATTGATGGGTTCGTTAACTTCATGAGCACCCTGGATCTATCTGTCAACCTGGGTAAATCTTATGTGCTCCTGGCCGGCAAAAAACCTTCCTCTAAATTTATTTATACAATAGGTACCCATATTTTAGAGGAGGTCAAAACGTTTACTTATCTCGGAGTGACTTTCGATGGCGCTTTACAGTTTAACTCCTTGGTGACGGAACGTTGTAGCAAAATGATTGCCTCAAATGGGGCAATAGCAGGATACAGCAGGAGGCTAGGTAGATGGAGCCTGGAACAGGTGGTGAATTTGTATTGCTCCATATCATGCTCCAAAGTAATCTACGGGGCAGAAGTATGGGGCTTTGTGAACACTACTAGAATCCAACAGGAAGAAAACAAATATTTGAAATCTATCCTGAGGGTACCAACTAGCACCGCTGGATTTATAGCTCACAGGGAGCTAGGGAGGCCATACCTGGATGACCTGATAAAATTTAGGCCAATTGTGGCCTGGTTAAAAATATGGGCTAACCCAGAGGCGCATCTAAGCAGAGAAATTTTATTGGACTGCTTAGATAGGACCAATTGCATGCGTATCCCTTGGCTCAAATATGTGAAAAATACCCTTGAAGACTTAGGTTTTGGAAACCTCTTCACGAACCCCACAACAATTTTAGCCCAGCATAAGAAACAAGTAGGGGAAATTTTCCTAGAGCGGAAAATCCATTACAGACCTGAGGCAGAAACACTCAAAAAGACTGTGAGGGCGCATAATCTGGTGAAGAGTGTGGAGGGTATGGAGCCTTATCTGTATCTCATGCACAATGCACAGGATAGATTTCTTATGTGCCGTTTTAGACTGAATTTACTTCCCTTTATGTTGGCTTCCCCAGTAGGTTTTTCCACATCAATTGAGCAGAAGGGACCCTGCGGCTGCGACAATAGGTCTCCGCAGGACTCCCTTCATTTTGTTTTGCTCTGTCCCTACTTTTCTATGCCCAGGCGCAGTTTTCTTGTAAATATTTTAAAAAATGCCCATCAGGAACATGCCAGGGATGCACTAGTCTTTTTGCAAAAAGCTTCCGATCCCCTTACCCTGTGTTGTATCATGAATTTTATTAAGGTTGCAGTCCGATTAAGGATGACCAGGGGTTAGGTATGAAAGACTTGGACTCTTTATTGTATGCTTATGGATTTGTATATCGATATCTTTTTACCCACGCTGACTTTGTATAAGGATCTTGACTAATGTTTAATAACTTTTTATCAATGTATATATGTTTGTGCTTTTATGGTGTTTTTTAATCACCGAATAAAGATTCTTAAATGAAATGAAATGAGACGATCTATTCCCCTGGACAGAAACGGCTTTCCTGTGGAAAATGGCATCACAAATGGCAGCATGCATCTTTCTGCACAGTAAATAGAGGAATGTCCCAGCAGTTCCTTGAATCAGGGACTTCAGAACTCTCTACAAGTGCATCAGATATTTCCTGCATTACTGGTTTTAAGGCTCTCTGGTGTTCACACACAGTTGACTTCAGGGGCTTTTAAGCAGTGAGAAATCTGTATATGTTTATCAAACAAGTACATCTTATATCCGTAACCCTTTATGTAATTGAGGGCGTCCAGTGGCACCACATCCTCCTTGTTCAGCTTCCTTGCCTTCAACTTCAGCTCACAGGGCTCCTCTGACTTCTTACTCTTTTCGAGAATTTGCATACACAGCATTCCTGTACACTCTCAAGGAATTGTAACGTACAACATGCACATTGTTTTAAAATGTTGGCTTTAGTAAAGAATTTTAACCATTCAATTTTATGTCGGTTGCTGTGAATTGGTTTCCCACACCACTGCCTTGGAGATTTGTGACAGTTTTATTTCATTTTCTAAACCCACCCCCAAATGATTTAAATGCATAGGTTTTCCAGACCGAACCAATCTGATGGATCAGATTAGTTTCTATAGGGAATCGAAATGCAGAGCATTTGCGCTCATGGTAGGGAAATGTACACTCAGCATTTGTTTTCAGGGAAGCGAATCTTGCTTACTTATTTATACGGAAGTAGAAACAGAAAAAGAAATGCAAACCTTTTTTTTACTGGCATTTCAAGCATTGTTTTGGGTAGTTTTCTGAAGTAAGAATTTTTTTTCTGCCAAAGGATGGCGTTTTGCTTTTTCATAAAATTGAATGCAGTTCACAGTATTTCCTTTCCATTCCGTGTCCTTTTACATTGTTTAATCATCTTTGTGTGTTTAAATTATAACTTCAATTTATAGTAATTCAAAGCACATAGTACATCCTTGTTACATAAGTGAGAATCATATTTTCCTGCGATGTGCATTAATCTACAAAGGGTTTGTATACCTGTTCCGAGTATGCCTGCCTGCACCCGTTCTAATCCACTACCGTTAAAATGATATACAATGTTTATTTTATTAAGTCATATTTTAATTGCAAGCATATGGCTCCCTCTTTTAGATATTTTAACCAAAGAAGGGGGACTGAGCTGGGTTATGAGGTCCTGCACACAAGCTCCCAAAAGGGACAAGTGTTTAAAGAGGGTATGCAGTTCCTATGTGACAAGGGGGGTATTGAGGTGAGAGGGAAAGGCAGGTATTTCTTCGTGCTGCCCTCACACACCCCGAGAGGTGTCATGCTTCATCATAGGGCGGGTGCCCCTCGTCAGGCCGGCCCTGCAATGCCTGACGGGCTCCCTCTTTTAGATAGCATAGTTTATTTTTTACTTTACATTTTGTGGCGTATGCTTGCAATAAAAAAAGGTTAAAAAAAGAAACAATTGCAACTGCCAAAGCCAGGCTTACTAGCTTTACCAATGATTGTTCTTGCTTGCTTCAGGTTTTACGTTCCAGTTTCTCACAGTTTGGCATTGTAAGGCCGCACGTGTCCTCTTAGCCCCAGATAAAAGCCCCTTTGCTGCATTCAAGAAAAGGAAACATTTCCCCTTCAGTCTCTGGGTCTTCAGGCTCAGTTTAATCCCTTCACCGGTTGAATGGGAAGGCCCAGTGCTCAAGGGTGTCCATTATGTGATCATTTGGAAGGAGGGGGCCTATCAAATGGTCGATTAGTTCTCCTTGCAGGAGCCCATTGATCACATGCTTTATTAGGTCTCGCCTGTCGATGCGCATGCGCATCGAGCTTGCGAGCCTATTGCGGCTTAAACAACCTTTAACTAAGAAGCAAGGAATCCTGGCGATTCCTTGCAGTGCCCGTGACTTTTAAGCTCAATGCGCATGTGCATTGAGCTTAAAAGCGCGTGCACATCAGTTCCCTCAGCCGCAATCGCCGTCTGTTCCCTCAGCCGCATTCCTCCGACACCTTTTGAAGTGAAGCTTAGCTTCACTTCAAAGGCCCCGGCTTCTTCACACCCACATGCCGCTCTCCCCGCTCCGCCCCCTCCCCTGCCCGCCATGTGCATTTCTCCTACACCCCCTCCCCACAGCAATGCCCTCCGTCTGTTTTACAATTTGAAGAGGTGCCTCCTCACATTTCACTTCACTGCCTTCCAACCTCATGGTTGAAACTTTAGTCACCATCTCCTGTTTGTCGTACCTCAAGCAGCGGTGCACGCACTACCAATCCTTCTGTTATGCCACATCTCGCAGCTTACATTCCTTCTCTCTTTCTATTCCTCTCCACGTTTCTGCCTCTTTCACTTTCTCTTCCAACTCTCTCCCTCCCTCTCCATTTACTTACACAAATCTCGCATATACCCCAAGCAGCTGTCCCCGCACTACCAATCCTTCTGTTATGCCACATCTCGCCGCTTAGATTCATTCCCTCTTTCTTTTCTTTTCCTATCAACGTTTCTGCCTCTTTCACTCTCTCTTCCAACTCTCTCCCCCTCTACATTTACTTACACAAATCTCGCAGATACCCCGAGCAGCTGTGCCCGCACTACCAATCCTTCTGTTATGCCACATCTCGCAGCTTAGATTCCTTCGCTCTTTCTTTTACTCTCCACGTTTTTGCCTCTTTCACTCTCTCTTCCAACTCTCTCCCCCCTCTCCATTTACTTACACAAATCTCGCATATACCCCAAGCAGCTGTGCCCGCACTACCAATCCTTCTGTTATGCCACATCTCGCAGCTTAGATTCCTTCGCTCTTTCTTTTAACTCTCCACGTTTCTGCCTGTTTCACTCTCTCTTCCAACTCTCACCTCCCTCTCCATTTACTTACACAAATCTCGCAGATACCCCAAGCAGCGGTGCACGCACTACCAATCCTTCTGTTATGCCACATCTCGCAGCTTAGATTCATTCCCTCTTTCTTTTCTTTTCCTATCAACGTTTCTGCCTCTTTCACTCTCTCTTCCAACTCTCTCCCCCCTCTCCATTTACTTACACAAATCTCGCATATACCCCAAGCAGCTGTGCCCGCACTACCAATCCTTCTGTTATGCCACATCTCGCAGCTTAGATTCCTTCGCTCTTTCTTTTAACTCTCCACGTTTCTGCCTGTTTCACTCTCTCTTCCAACTCTCACCCCCCTCTCCATTTACTTACACAAATCTCGCAGATACCCCAAGCAGCGGTGCACGCACTACCAATCCTTCTGTTATGCCACATCTCGCAGCTTAGATTCATTCCCTCTTTCTTTTAACTCTCCACGTTTCTGCCTGTTTCACTCTCTCTTCCAACTCTCACCCCCCTCTCCATTTACTTACACTAATCTCGCAGATACCCCAAGCAGCGGTGCACGCACTACCAATCCTTCTGTTATGCCACATCTCGGAGCTTAGATTCATTCCCTCTTTCTTTTCTTTTCCTATCAACGTTTCTGCCTCTTTCACTCTCTCTTCCAACTCTCTCCCCCCTCTCCATTTACTTACACAAATCTCGCATATACCCCAAGCAGCTGTGCCCGCACTACCAATCCTTCTGTTATGCCACATCTCGCAGCTTAGATTCCTTCGCTCTTTCTTTTACCTCTCCACGTTTCTGCCTGTTTCACTCTCTCTTCCAACTCTCACCCCCCTCTCCATTTACTTACACAAATCTCGCAGATACCCCAAGCAGCGGTGCACGCACTACCAATCCTTCTGTTATGCCACATCTCGCAGCTTAGATTCATTCCCTCTTTCTTTTAACTCTCCACGTTTCTGCCTGTTTCACTCTCTCTTCCAACTCTCACCCCCCTCTCCATTTACTTACACAAATCTCGCAGATACCCCAAGCAGCGGTGCACGCACTACCAATCCTTCTGTTATGCCACATCTCGCAATCTTCCATCACACACGGAGCTGGTACAGCGCAGGCAACGGCAATGCAAGCTTCACTCAAACACGGAGCAGGTACAGCACAGGCAACAGCAGTGCAAGCTTCCCTTACACATGGAACAGGTACAGCACCGACAGCAGCAGTGCAATCTTCCCTCACACATAGATCAGGTACAGCACAGGCGGCAGCAGTGCAAGCTTCCCTCACACACAGAGCAGGTACAGCACAGGCAGCAGCAGTGCAAGCTTCCCTCACACATAGATCAGGTACAGCACAGGCGGCAGCAGTGCAAGCTTCCCTTACACATGGAACAGGTACAGCACCGACAGCAGCAGTGCAAGCTTCCATCACACACGGAGCAGGTATAGCACAGGCAACGGCAATGCAAGCTTCACTCAAACACGGAGCAGGTACAGCACAGGCAACAGCAGTGCAAGCTTCCCTTACACATGGAACAGGTACAGCACCGACAGCAGCAGTGCAAGCTTCCCTCACACATAGATCAGGTACAGCACAGGCGGCAGCAGTGCAAGCTTCCATCACACACGGAGCAGGTACAGCACAGGCAACGGCAATGCAAGCTTCACTCAAACACGGAGCAGGTACAGCACAGCCAACAGCAGTGCAAGCTTCCCTTACACATGGAACAGGTACAGCACCGACAGCAGCAGTGCAAGCTTCCCTCACACATAGATCAGGTACAGCACAGGCGGCAGCAGTGCAAGCTTTCCTCACACACGGAGCAGGTACAGCACAGCCAACAGCAGTGCAAGCTTCCCTTACACATGGAACAGGTACAGCACCGACAGCAGCAGTGCAAGCTTCCCTCACACATAGATCAGGTACAGCACAGGCGGCAGCAGTGCAAGCTTCCCTCACACATAGATCAGGTACAGCACAGGCGGCAGCAGTGCAAGCTTCCCTCACACACAGAGCAGGTACAGCACAGGCAGCAGCAGTGCAAGCTTCCCTCACACATAGATCAGGTACAGCACAGGCGGCAGCAGTGCAAGCTTCCCTTACACATGGAACAGGTACAGCACCGACAGCAGCAGTGCAAGCTTCCATCACACACGGAGCAGGTATAGCACAGGCAACGGCAATGCAAGCTTCACTCAAACACGGAGCAGGTACAGCACAGGCAACAGCAGTGCAAGCTTCCCTTACACATGGAACAGGTACAGCACCGACAGCAGCAGTGCAAGCTTCCCTCACACATAGATCAGGTACAGCACAGGCGGCAGCAGTGCAAGCTTCCATCACACACGGAGCAGGTACAGCACAGGCAACGGCAATGCAAGCTTCACTCAAACACGGAGCAGGTACAGCACAGCCAACAGCAGTGCAAGCTTCCCTTACACATGGAACAGGTACAGCACCGACAGCAGCAGTGCAAGCTTCCCTCACACATAGATCAGGTACAGCACAGGCGGCAGCAGTGCAAGCTTCCCTCACACACGGAGCAGGTACAGCACAGCCAACAGCAGTGCAAGCTTCCCTTACACATGGAACAGGTACAGCACCGACAGCAGCAGTGCAAGCTTCCCTCACACATAGATCAGGTACAGCACAGGCAGCAGCAGTGCAAGCTTCCCTCACACATAGATCAGGTACAGCACAGGCGGCAGCAGTGCAAGCTTCCCTCACACACAGAGCAGGTACAGCACAGGCAGCAGCAGTGCAAGCTTCCCTCACACATAGATCAGGTACAGCACAGGCGGCAGCAGTGCAAGCTTCCCTTACACATGGAACAGGTACAGCACCGACAGCAGCAGTGCAAGCTTCCATCACACACGGAGCAGGTATAGCACAGGCAACGGCAATGCAAGCTTCACTCAAACACGGAGCAGGTACAGCACAGGCAACAGCAGTGCAAGCTTCCCTTACACATGGAACAGGTACAGCACCGACAGCAGCAGTGCAAGCTTCCCTCACACATAGATCAGGTACAGCACAGGCGGCAGCAGTGCAAGCTTCCATCACACACGGAGCAGGTACAGCACAGGCAACGGCAATGCAAGCTTCACTCAAACACGGAGCAGGTACAGCACAGCCAACAGCAGTGCAAGCTTCCCTTACACATGGAACAGGTACAGCACCGACAGCAGCAGTGCAAGCTTCCCTCACACATAGATCAGGTACAGCACAGGCGGCAGCAGTGCAAGCTTCCCTCACACACGGAGCAGGTACAGCACAGCCAACAGCAGTGCAAGCTTCCCTTACACATGGAACAGGTACAGCACCGACAGCAGCAGTGCAAGCTTCCCTCACACATAGATCAGGTATAGCACAGGTGGCAGCAGTGCAAGCTTCCCTCACACATAGATCAGGTACAGCACAGGCGGCAGCAGTGCAAGCTTCCCTCACACACAGAGCAGGTACAGCACAGGCAGCAGCAGTGCAAGCTTCCCTCACACATAGATCAGGTACAGCACAGGTGGCAGCAGTGCAAGCTTCCCTTACACATGGAACAGGTACAGCACCGACAGCAGCAGTGCAAGCTTCCATCACACACGGAGCAGGTATAGCACAGGCAACGGCAATGCAAGCTTCACTCAAACACGGAGCAGGTACAGCACAGGCAACAGCAGTGCAAGCTTCCCTTACACATGGAACAGGTACAGCACCAACAGCAGCAGTGCAAGCTTCCCTCACACATAGATCAGGTACAGCACAGGCGGCAGCAGTGCAAGCTTCCATCACACACGGAGCAGGTACAGCACAGGCAACGGCAATGCAAGCTTCACTCAAACATGGAGCAGGTACAGCACAGCCAACAGCAGTGCAAGCTTCCCTCACACATAGATCAGGTACAGCACAGGCGGCAGCAGTGCAAGCTTCCCTTACACATGGAACAGGTACAGCACAGGCGGCAGCAGTGCAAGCTTCCCTCACACACCGTCACACACCCTCAGCTTCACACACCCTCACTCACCCTCACACACACACACACACACACACACACACACACATACAACAACAAAAAGAAGAATAGAAATAAACTATCCTAATCCACACTCTAACTCCTAGATTGAAATCCTGAGTCCTAATTCACCCTAATAAACTAACAGCCTAATTCACCCTACAAATACACCCTCAAGATACGCAACAGAAAGACATCCTAGAAAATAACAACCAAAGTAAAAATACGCGCAATGATGTTTTTCAAGCTTCAGGTCACCAAACTAACAATTATTAGGACAACAGAACACCAACAAAAGAACGAAGAAATCTCGGTCAGGATGCGAGGACGAGGATGTACAAACACAAAAGTAAAACAGCCTATTTTTAACTTGGGTAATAAACAAGCACTATTCATCCGGTAAATGGAACGGATTAAACACAATTGTCACGAGTTACACACAAAGCCGTAGGCATATAACAATAGCAGTTCATCACACGGATTTACATCAAATATAGAAAACATATTACGCAAGTTGGATTCAGCACTAACATCCCTCAGCCGCTCTCCTCCCACACCCCCGCTACGCCCCCTCCCCTGCCTGCCGTGTCGCGTTGCTTCAGGTATCTTAGCCCCACTCCAGGCCCCTGCTGCTTTCACACCCTCATGCCGCTCTCCCAGCTCACCCCCTCCCCTGCCCGCCGTCTCAGTTATCTTAGCCCCACTCCAGGCCCCTGCTGCTTTCACACCCTCATGCCGCTCTCCCCGCTCACCCCCTCCCCTGCCCGCCGGGTCACATTCATCCCCCCTCCCCTTCTCTGCCTTCCCTCCATTCACCCCAGCGCCACTTCACTTCCCCCCTAATTACATGCCTTTCACGGCAGCTCTCTCGCACATCAAAGGCTGCCCCCCACGCCTCGCAACAGACTTCGTTGGCCCCGAGGCAACCAGTTCTGACACACACCAACTTACAGCTTGACTTGTACTGACCCTGCACCCCAGCAGACATGCAATCATCAGACATCCACTATCATCAGACATATATATTCACCCACTCTGCTTCAGTCACCCACTTACACAAATCGCGCCGATACCCCGAGCAGCAGTGCCCGCACTAGCGAGCGTTCTGTTATGCCACATCTCTCAGGTTACAGATCCCTTCTCTCTTTCTATTCCTCTACACGTTTCTGCCTCTTTCACTCTCTCTTCCAACTCTCTCCCCCCTCTCCATTTACTTAGACAAATCTTGGTGAGGCACAGGCAGCAACAGTCCAAGCTTCCCTCACACACAGAGCAGGTACAGCACAGGCAGCAACAGTGCAAGCTTCCATCACACACGGAGCAGGTACAGCACAGGCAACAGCAATGCAAGCTTCCCTCAAACACGGAGCAGGTACAGCACAGGCAGCAACAGTGCAAGCTTCCCTCACACACAGAGCAGGTACAGCACAGGAAGCAACAGTGCAACCTTCCCTCACACACAGAGCAGGTACAGCACAGGCAGCAACAGTGCAAGCTTCCATCACACACGGAGCAGGTACAGCACAGGCAGCAACAGTGCAAGCTTCCCTCAAACACGGAGCAGGTACAGCACAGGCAGCAACAGTGCAACCTTCCCTCACACACGGAGCAGGTACAGCACAGGCAACAGCAATGCAAGCTTCCCTTACACATGGAGCAGGTACAGCACAGGCAGCAGCATTGCAAGCTTCCCTCACACACGGAACAGGTACAGCACAGGCAGCAACAGTGCAAGCTTCCCTTACACACAGAGCAGGTACAGCACAGGCAACAACAGTGCAAGCTTCCATCACACACGGAGCAGGTACAGCACAGGCAACAGCAATGCAAGCTTCCCTCTAACACGGAGCAGGTACAGCACAGGCAACAGCAGTGCAAGCTTCCCTTACACATGGAACAGGAACAGCACCGACAGCAGCAGTGCAACCTTCCCTCACACATAGAGCAGGTACAGCACAGGCGGCAGCAGTGCAAGCTTCCATCACACACGGAACATGTACAGCACAGGCAACAGCAATGCAAGCTTCTCTCAAACACGGAGCAGGTACAGCCCAGGCAACAGCAGTGCAAGCTTCCCTTACACATGGAACAGGTACAGCACCGACAGCAGCAGTGCAAGCTTCCCTCACACATAGATCAGGTACAGCACAGGCGGCAGCAGTGCAAGCTTCCCTCACACATAGATCAGGTACAGCACAGGCGGCAGCAGTGCAAGCTTCCCTCACACATACATCAGCTACAGCACAGGCGGCAGCAGTGCAAGCTTCCCTTACACATGGAACAGGTACAGCACCGACAGCAGCAGTGCAAGCTTCCCTCAGACATAGATCAGGTACAGCACAGGCGGCAGCAGTGCAAGCTTCCCTCACACATAGATCAGGTACAGCACAGGCGGCAGCAGTGCAAGCTTCCCTCACACATAGATCAGGTACAGCACAGGCGGCAGCAGTGCAAGCTTCCCTCACACACGGAGCAGGTACAGCACAGGCAACAGCAGTGCAAGCTTCCCTTACACATGGAACAGGTACAGCACCGACAGCAGCAGTGCAAGCTTCCCTCACACACCGTCACACACCCTCAGCTTCACACACCCTCACTCACCCTCACACACACACACACATACAACAACAAAAGGAATAATAGAAATAAACTATCCTAATCCACACTCTAACTCCAAGATAGAAATCCTGAGTCCTAATTCACCCTAATAAACTAACAGCCTAATTCACCCTACAAATACACACTCAAGATACGCAACAGAAAGACATCCTAGAAAATAACAACCAAAGTAAAAATACGCGCAATGATGTTTATCAAGCTTCAGGTCACCAAACCAACAATTATTAGGACAAAATAACACCAACAAAAGAACGAAGAAATATCAGTCAGGATGCGAGGACTAGGATGTACAAACACAAAAGTAAAACAGCCTATTTTTAACTTGGGTAATAAACAAGCACTATTCATCCCGTAAATCGGACGGATTAAACACAATTGTCATGAGTTACACAAAAAGCCGTAGGCATATAACAATAGCAGTTCATCACACGGAATTACATCAAATATTAAAAACATATTACGCAACTTGGATTCAGCGCAAACATCATCAATAAACATTACATATGTCTCTTAGCTTCACAAAAGAACTCGTAATACAATTAATACATTTTAAGTGTACAATATTCATGGCGAAAAGAGTACTTAGAAACTCAATGAACAGCTCTTGTACGTCAAATAACAAACAACTGCTAATAATACATTACATAACACTTTAAGAAAATAAATACATTACATATCGAATAATAAAAACAAGACTTTAATTACACGACATAATAATCATTTCGAAATATTACAAACAAAAAAATACAATGTCAACATTATTAAAAATACACTCCTATTCATTCGTTAACTTAAATATACTATATGTAGTAAATAAAACACTTAATTACATATAAATTACATAAATAACTAAAATAATTACAATCGCTAACAAAATGTCACTATTTATATAAATACACTCGTAATTATTAACTATTTTATGCATACTATCAATACTACTTTACATTATATTAAAAAAACACGTCGAGGGAATCTCTTACCTATCATACGACGCACCAACAGCACACGTACAGGAACACGCCTTCCGCATCCGGCTATTCTCCATGTTCTGGAGAATTCCACCGATTACGTATGCAAATCGGAACGCGACGTCAAAAACGTCGCGCTCCGATTGGCTAAAAAAAATGTCCATCAAAAAAAATACGTAACGGTAGGGAAAAGAAAAAAATAAACTAGAACGCTAACCTGGTAAATGTAGGTAGCGTTAAGGTGGCGATTTGCGTCAGACATTTTAATAACAAAAATTTTTTTCAACATCAACCCCTCACCCTCTATAACTCTCTATCACCCTCAACACATCACCATCACTCACCCTCACTCACCCTCAATCACCCTCACTCACCCTCACCCTCACTTACCCTCACTCACCCTCACCCTCACTCACCCTCAATCACCCTCACCCTCACTCACCCTCAATCACCCTCACTCACCCTCATTCACACTCACTCACCCTCACTCACCCTCACCCTCACTCACCCTCAAGCCCTCACCCTCACTCACCCTCACTCACTCTCACTCACCCTCACTCACCCTCAACACCTCACCCTCAATCACCCTCACCCTCACTCACACTCAACCCCTCACCCTCACCCTCACTCAGCCTCAAACCCTTACCCTCAATCACCCTCACCCTCACTCAGCCTCAACCCCTCACTCACCCTCAAATCCTCATCCTCAATCACTCTCAACCCTTCACCCTCACTCACCCTCAACCCCTCACCCTCACTCACCCTCACTCACCCTCACTCACCCTCACTCACCCTCACTCACCCTCACTCACCCTCACTCACCCTCACTCACCCTCACTCACCCTCACTCACCCTCACTCACACTCACCCTCACCCTCACTCACACTCACCCTCACTCACCCTCACTCACACTCACCCTCACCCTCACTCACCCTCAACACCTCACCCTCACTCACTCTCAACCCCTCACCCTCACTCACCCTCAACACTTCACCCTCACCCTCACTCACCCTCAACCGTTCACCCTCAACCCCTCACTCACCCTCACTCTCACTCACCCCCTCTGCCTCACCATCACTCACCCTCACTTACCCTCAACCTCTCAGCCTCACCCTCACTCACCCTCAACCCCTCACCCTCACCCACCCTCACCCACACTCACACTCAACCCCTCACACTCACTAACCCTCACCCTCAACTCCTCACCCTCACTTACCCTCAACACCTCACCCTCACCCTTACTCACCCTCACCCTCCCTCAACACCTCACACTCAATCACCCTCACCCTCACTCACACTCAACTCCTCACCCTCACTCACCCTCTCACCCTCAACCCCTCACCCACCCTCAACCCCTCTCCCTCACTCACCCTCCCTCACACTCACTCACCCTCACTCACCCTCAATCACCCTCACTCACCCTCACCCTCACTTACCCTCACTCACCCTCACCCTCACTCACCCTCACTCACCCTCAATCACCCTCACCCTCACTCACCCTCACTCACCCTCAATCACCCTCACTCACCCTCACTCACCCTCACTCACCCTCATTCACACTCACTCACCCTCACTCACCCTCACCCTCACTCACCCTCAAGCCCTCACCCTCACTCACCCTCACTCACTCTCACTCACCCTCACTCACCCTCAACACCTCACCCTCAATCACCCTCACCCTCACTCACACTAAACCCCTCACCCTCACCTTCACTCAGCCTCAAACCCTTACCCTCAATCACCCTCACCCTCACTCAGCCTCAACCCCTCACTCACCCTCAAATCCTCATCCTCAATCACTCTCAACCCTTCACCCTCACTCACCCTCAACCCCTCACCCTCACTCACCCTCACTCACCCTCACTCACTCACCCTCACTCACTCACCCTCACTCACCCTCACTCACCCTCACTCACCCTCACTCACCCTCACCCACACTCACCCTCACCCTCACTCACCCTCAACGCCTCACCCTCACTCACTCTCAACCCCTCACTCACCCTCAACACTTCAACCTCACCCTCACTCACCCTCAACCGTTCACCCTCAACCCCTCACTCACCCTCACTCTCACTCACCCTCACTTACCCTCACCCCCTCTGCCTCACCATCACTCACCCTCACTTACCCTCAACCTCTCAGCCTCACCCTCACCCTCACTCACCCTCAACCCCTCACCCTCACTCACCCTCACACTCAACCCCTCACACTCACTAACCCTCACCCTCAACTCCTCACCCTCACTCACCCTCAACACCTCACCCTCACCCTCACTCACCCTCACCCTCCCTCAACACCTCACACTCAATCACCCTCACCCTCACTCACACTCAACTCCTCACCCTCACCCTCACTCACCCTCTCACCCTCAACCCCTCACCCACCCTCAACCCCTCACCCACCCTCAACCCCTCTCCCTCACTCACCCTCCCTCACACTCACTCACCCTCACTCACCCCCACTCAACACCTCACCCTCACTCACCCTAAACCCCTCACCCTCACCCCCTTACCCTCAATCACCCTCACCCCCTTACCCTGAATCCCCCTCACCCTCACCAATAACTACAACTTTTCTAATGCGATACTTATTGCATTCCAACCCCACTCATCCACGCAACGCCACTCACACACGCAACGCCACTCACACACGCAACGCCACTCACACACGCAACGCCACTCACACACGCTACGCCACTCACACACGCTACGCCACTCACACACGCTACGCCACTCACACACGCAACGCCACTCACACACGCAACGCCACTCACACACGCCACTCATCCACGCAACGCCACTCATCCACGCAACGCCACTCATCCACGCAACGCCACTCATCCACGCAACGCCACTCTTCCATTTGCAAAAAGAAAAATGTCTAACTATTCTATTGCGAGACCTATTGCATTTCCAATGCTTGTCTAGCTTGATAGCAATAATACGAGCACAGCGTTTGCAAGTTAATCTGCACTGGTTTGCTGCTTTAAAGCACTGGAAGTAACTAGTTAATTCATGTTCAAAGCACATTTTAGTCTGTGTTCGGCACTCAGCAAAAAAGTTTAATTAAAAAAGCTGTGTGCAGACACTCGCAGAAGTTGTGCAGCTATTTTGAAGAGGTCTTTGTAACTTGGGTAGGATTGGAATCTTAGTAGTGTGCGTGCATACTATGAAGGTGCTTTTTATGTAGGCTCTGAATTATGTGACATCATGGGATGTTTTAAATAAGAAAAGTTCTTCATCTGCTACGCTTTGGACCAAATTGCGGAAATTACATTTCAGGGATGTCATTACAGAAATAACGAACACGCGTTTCTATATTTTTCTTTCTTCTGTTGTTTTATTTTGTGCTATGTTTTTTGATCCATGTTGCGGCTGCTTTTTACCAGCCTCTTAAATTCACACACATTCTCGGGCAAAATGATGCTCCTTAAATGAAAACATTTTCAGTAAGCGGCAGACCGTTCTTGGTGCCCATAGTTTCCAATGCCGTGATCTTCTCTCAAGGCACTGGTCTGAGAACGCCCCTGGCTCTTCTTGACCTCTACGCCCCTGCATCTCCTTGTCCCCTGTGCCCGTGTCTCCTTGTGCTCTGTGCCCCTGCGTCTCCTTGACCTCTGGGCCCCTGCGTCTCCTTGTGATGTGTGCCCCTGGGTCTCCTTGACCTCTGTGCCCCTGCGTCTCCTTGCCCCCTGAGCCCCTGCGTCTCCTTGACCTCTGGGCCCCTGCGTCTCCTTGTGATGTGTGCCCCTGGGTCTCCTTGACCTCTGTGCCCCTGCGTCTCCTTGCCCCCTGTGCCCCTGCGTCTCCTTGCCCCCTGTGCCCCTGCGTCTCCTTGCCCCCTGTGCCCCTGCGTCTCCTTGCCCCCTGTGCCCCTGCGTCACCTTGCCCCCTGTGCCCCTGCGTCTCCTTGCCCCCTGTGCCCCTGCGTCTCCTTGCCCCCTGTGCCCCTGCGTCTCCTTGCCCCCTGTGCCCCTGCGTCTCCTTGCCCCCTGTGCCCCTGCGTCTCCTTGCCCCCTGTGCCCCTGCGTCTCCTTGACCTCTGTGCCCCTGCGTCTCCTTGCCCCCTGTGCCCCTGCGTCTCCTTGCCCCCTGTGCCCCTGCGTCTCCTTGACCTCTGTGCCCCTGCATCTCCTTGACCTCTGTGCCCCTGCTTCTCCTTGCCCCGTGTGTGCCCCTGCTTCTCCTTGACCTCTGTGCCCCTGCTTCTCCTTGACCTCTGTGCCCCTGCGTCTCCTTGCCCCCTGTGCCCCTGCGTCTCCTTGCCCCCTGTGTCTCCTTGACCCCTGTGCCCCTGCGTCTCCTTGCCCCCTGTGCCCCTGCGTCTCCTTGCCCCCTGTGCCCCTGCGTCTCCTTGCCCCCTGTGCCCCTGCGTCTCCTTGCCCCCTGTGCCCCTGCGTCTCCTTGCCCCCTGTGCCCCTGCGTCTCCTTGACCTCTGTGCCCCTGCATCTCCTTGACCTCCGTGCCCCTGCTTCTCCTTGCCCCGTGTGTGCCCCTGCTTCTCCTTGCCCCGTGTGTGCCCCTGCTTCTCCTTGACCTCTGTGCCCCTGCGTCTCCTTGCGCCCTGTGCCCCTGCGTCTCCTTGCCCCCTGTGCCCCTGCGTCTCCTTGCCCCCTGTGCCCCTGTGTCTCCTTGCCCCCTGTGCCCCTGCGTCTCCTTGCCCCCTGTGCCCCTGCGTCTCCTTGCCCCCTGTGCCCCTGCGTCTCCTTGCCCCCTGTGCCCCTGCGTCTCCTTGCCCCCTGTGCCCCTGCATCTCCTTGACCTCTGTGCCCCTGCGTCTCCTTGACCTCTGTGCCCCTGCGTCTCCTTGCCCCCTGTGCCCCTGCGTCTCCTTGCCCCCTTGCCCCTCCTTCTCCTTGCCCCGTGTGTGCCCCTGCTTCTCCTTGACCTCTGTGCCCCTGCTTCTCCTTGACCTCTGTGCCCCTGCGTCTCCTTGACCTCTGTGCCCCTGCGTCTCCTTGACCTCTGTGCCCCTGCGTCTCCTTGCCCCCTGTGCCCCTGCGTCTCCTTGCCCCCTGTGCCCCTGCTTCTCCTTGCCCCCTGTGCCCCTGCTTCTCCTTGCCCCGTGCGTGCCCCTGCTTCTCCTTGACCTCTGTGCCCCTGCATCTCCTTGACCTCTGTGCCCCTGCTTCTCCTTGCCCCGTGTGTGCCCCTGCTTCTCCTTGACCTCTGTGCCCCTGCGTCTCCTTGCCCCCTGTGCCCCTGCGTCTCCTTGACCTCTGTGCCCCTGCGTCTCCTTGCCCCCTGTGCCCCTGCGTCTCCTTGACCTATGTGCCCCTGCGTCTCCTTGCCCCCTGTGCCCCTGCGTCTCCTTGACCTCTGTGCCCCTGCGTCTCCTTGACCTCTGTGCCCCTGCATCTCCTTGACCTCTGTGCCCCTGCTTCTCCTTGCCCCGTGTGTGCCCCTGCTTCTCCTTGACCTCTGTGCCCCTGCGTCTCCTTGCCCCCTGTGCCCCTGCGTCTCCTTGCCCCCTGTGTCTCCTTGCCCCCTGTGCCCCTGCGTCTCCTTGCCCCCTGTGCCCCTGCGTCTCCTTGCCCCCTGTGCCCCTGCGTCTCCTTGCCCCCTGTGCCCCTGCGTCTCCTTGCCCCCTGTGCCCCTGCGTCTCCTTGACCTCTGTGCCCCTGCGTCTCCTTGCCCCCTGTGCCCCTGCGTCTCCTTGACCTCTGTGCCCCTGCGTCTCCTTGACCTCTGTGCCCCTGCGTCTCCTTGACCTCTGTGCCCCTGCGTCTCCTTGACCTCTGTGCCCCTGCGTCTCCTTGCCCCCTGTGCCACTGCGTCTCCTTGCCCCCTGTGCCACTGCGTCTCCTTGCCCCCTGTGCCCCTGCTTCTCCTTGCCCCCTGTGCCCCTGCGTCTCCTTGACCTCTGTGCCCCTGCGTCTCCTTGCCCCCTGTGCCCCTGCGTCTCCTTGACCTCTGTGCCCCTGCTTCTCCTTGACCTCTGTGCCCCTGCATCTCCTTGACCTCTGTGCCCCTGCGTCTCCTTGCCCCCTGTGCCCCTGCATCTCCTTGACCTCTGTGCCCCTGCGTCTCCTTGACCTCTGTGCCCCTGCGTCTCCTTGCCCCCTGTGCCCCTGCGTCTCCTTGCCCCCTGTGCCCCTGCCTCTCCTTGCCCCATGTGCCCCTGCGTCTCCTTGCCCCATGTGCCCCTGCTTCTCCTTGCCCCGTGTGTGCCCCTGCTTCTCCTTGACCTCTGTGCCCCTGCGTCTCCTTGACCTCTGTGCCCTGCGTCTCCTTGCCCCCTGTGCCCCTGCGTCTCCTTGCCCCCTGTGCCCCCGCTTCTCCTTGCCCCGTGTGTGCCCCTGCGTCTCCTTGACCTCTGTGCCCCTGCGTCTCCTTGACCTCTGTGCCCCTGCGTCTCCTTGACCTCTGTGCCCCTGCGTCTCCTTGCCCCGTGTGTGCCCCTGGGTCTCCTTGCCCCGTGTGTGCCCCTGGGTCTCCTTGCCTTGCTCTTCATTGCCTGTCTTCCTGTAGACTTCCTTGCATGTGGATATATTTTGTAGTTTTACACTTCATCCATGTTAGGACAGGGGGCATCCGTTCTCTGCCAAATGTGCTAAAACAACTGTCCCATTTAGTCCTTTTGTGTTCGAGAACCTCGTACTGGTTTGTGTGTGTATATGTGTGAGAGAGAGAGAGATGCTTTCTGCCGAGGCTCTACCTGTATTGGGTTAGAGGGAAGCATGCACTAGTGCTGCTCACATGGTACATGCTTGGTTTCTCTTACTGAAGTTTGAGAATTATTTAACTATATAAGTTAGGAAGTTGTATGTAGGTGCTGGTATCTGATTGCTACATTGTTTGCATTTTGTTTTTTAACTCGAAACCTTTTTCCATTTCAGACTGAAAATGGATACATCCTATTTTTCGAGATCCTGCCAGTTGGAGAAGACAAATATCTTTACGAACCTGTGTATCCAAAGTAAGTACTCATGCTTATTATTTTGTGGGTTAGTTAATAACACGTGTTTCTGCACCTGTGGTTGGTGGTTTAAATGAATGCTCCGTTTTGGAAAAAAACAGCTCTTGTGCATATTAGCTATTATTGTGCGGTAGAAGATGCATTGTATGTTAACACAAAGGGAACTCGATCTCCTGCACATCCATCCTATCTATCTACTCATTTATTATAGACTGTTCACGCCACAATCAAGCACAACTTGTAGAAGTGTATTTGAAAAATGTTGATGCTGGCAACCAAAGTTTAGTATTAGAGCTGGCAAACAAAAGCTCAGAACATAGTCCTTTTCCAAATTTGTCATTCATGCATAAAGACAATTCTCAAAGGAGTGTAATAATCACAGACCTGTTTTTCTCAGTCTTATAAATATATGATGGGTAGGAGATGTTACGGGTATGACTGACTAACTTTGAGTGTACTTATCAAGAAGTGTCAAATTATGTATACAATTTCTTCAACTTAAAGAGTAACACAATAGGCGAAGAAGAGGTGTGTCTCATCCCCTGAAAGGTTTCTACTTAATTGTCCTTGACCTTCTAGGCATGGTTTTGGAATTCCTCTGTGTATCGTGGTTTTTGTTTTGAAAGGAGCCCTCTCTTGGGAGCAGTTATTACATTGGGGGTTGAAAATAATTGTAGTTAGATTTGTTAAATCCATTTTCTCTCAATTTTAATGAGGTTTAAGTGTGTGTTACCTTCAAATATATAAGTAGTTGAATTATATTAAGTAATCTTACTGCACCATGAATTTTGTTATAAGATGTCTCTCTACGCTGTGAAAAACACTGTTGCTTGTCATTTTTGCACTAACTATATTGATTTATGCGGGCGATATAGTCTTAATTTTCAGGTACACTGTCCATTTTACTCTGATGGGATAACTGTGGGATGTATAATTGTGCTACGTTAGAGTTGGCGCATCATATTTACCAGATTTAAGGACACTATTGGAGAGAGGCCTCCAGAACGTCTGCACCTTGATGCACATGGGCTATTGTTTATTGGGGGTGGGGGGTCATCAAGGGAGCATATCTAGACCTTGTTTTCAAGCCTGTGCCAATTTGAAGACATCTAGTATCAAAAACAATGATTTTAGAATGTAAGTTAGAAATGGGAATTTTAGAGAAAAATGGTTAAATGATGATAGGGCAATGTAATGTGGGAAAGAAACGTCCTCTGCCCTTTTTACGTACTAGGAATTTGTGTTAAGACAATGTATATGGGAGAGGTTTGACTGGGTTTCTAGGCAGTTGCAATGCAGTCATATGTCCTAGAAGTTGTGGAAGGGAATGTGATGGCTGTGGGTACACCTCTTTGCAGACTGCAGGTGAACAGAATCAGGACACTATTTGAAGAACTTTTGTTTTAGCAAGGATTCAAGCTTACTTAAATCAGGACTTTACTGAAGGGACAGTGTGTAGTTATTAAGCTGAGCAGAGCTATTGGACTAAACATTCTTGAGCTGCAAAAACATGCTTGATGAGGCATCATTTCCCTCTACATATCACACAGAACTGACAAGGGCTGTGCACCTGGAAAGACGGATTCTGGCTCAACCAATGATGTCAGGATGAGGTTAAAGGATGAGTACTGTTGCCTTGAACCTAGAATGGCTAGCATCTGTTGACTACATTTCCTGCATGTATCTTTCTGTGCGGTGCTGGCACACAACTGCAACATTAAAGACCTCGCTATCCTACTCCTTTTCTCCCTTTAGACAGACCCCCAGTACAAAAAAGCACTACCTCAATATTAAAAGGAGCGAGAAGCAGCTCGCCTGGGCCGTGCCCCCGAGACCTAGAAAATCCCAATTCTGAACAAAATCAAAAGTTCAGCAGCTGTTCACCACGCAAAACTGGTCACAATTGGAACTTAATTCAACGCACATTCACAAGTTCCACTATCAACAACTGACAGAAAGGGAAAGTGCTCACCAACCCATCAGAGGGAAATATGGACATTAGAATTTGCTCTTGGAACATCAACGGTTTGGCGCCCAAAAGAAATGACCCTGAGTTTCTAGAATATTTGACTACATTTGATCTTATCCTGCTCCAAGAGACTTGGGAAGAAAAAGTATTCGAGCTCCAAGGGTTCACGTCCTGCTGTATTCCAGCAAAAAAAAAAAACTCAACCTTTGGCCGAAGATCAGGCGGTCTGATGCTTTTTGCATCAATATCAACAATAGGCGAAATCGAGGCATTGGATCTTCATATTCCTCCCCCAAGTGTCATTCAGGTGGTAAAGATCCCACTTTGCCTAAAGAAGCAGCCCCAAGCTGTAACTATAATTAACACATACATCCATCCCAAAGATCAACAAAAAGGTGCGAAAGACCTAGCCAAACTGATGAAAAAAACAATGGAGGAAAGCGTGTCTGACTCATTCATCTTGACAGGGGATTTCAATATGCTTCTAATTAACCCCTTCTACGCTGATGACGAGCTGGGCTCGTCATGGCGTAGCCTCCTCGCACGCTGATGACGCGCCCAGCTCGTCACGTAACATGCGCTTTAGAAAACATCAGCGTACGGGCGGAATTCCGCCCGCACGCATGCGGTTAATAAAGAGCAACCTAGCGACCTCACCCGGGACCTGAACGTCGCATGGGGCGTACCGACACAAGGCCTTACAAAAAACAAGAATTCAACGAAGCATTCAAAACTCTTACTTCAACATTTGGAACAACTCAACTTAAGGGCCCTGAACGGCCGCTACCCTGGTGATGATCCACCAGTCGCCACCTTTCACACGAATAATCAATCCTCCCATCTCGACTACACGTTTACATCCCTAAACATGCTTTGTCGGGTAAAGTCCTTTAGAATAGGTACGACCGACCTCAGTGATAACTTGCCACAAGAGGCCATTATAAATACCTCTTCTCACCTAGGAACCGAAATCTTCATAGGCCTCGACACAGATATTGCCCCAAATTTAAGGCGGCTTCGCTGCACCGCCGAGAACATCAATTCAATTAGCTCCATGGCGAAAAACCTCTTCTCCCAAGCCACCAGCTATGCATCCAAGGGATCGGACGTCTGGGACATCTTCATCAAAACCATTAGGGAGCAAATGGTAAAAAAGGTTCCCACCAAGTCACATCATCAACAGTTGCCCCTTCGTGGGATTCACTCATGTCCAGAAATGAAACTACAAAAAAGACTAGTAAATCAATCACTGAGACAGTTGCGAAAGGATCCTACAAATCATAGCTTGCAAACTGCCTTACGGGAAGCCAAAACAAAATTGAAACGGATAAAATGGGGCAACCAGCAGCGAAGGAACGAAGAACTATGGGTGAAACTAGTGCACGAGGGGAAGCAGAAGAACAGCTCCAGATTCTGGCAAATGGTTAAAAGAATACATAATCCTAACCTCCCTGGTCAGAACTCGCACATAACTGAAGAAGTATGGTCAAAATACCTACTGGCGCACTTCAACAACGATGGGACCGTAGTCAAAACTACTACAAATAAACCTTCCTTAACAACTACAAAGCTTAACAAACAAGTAAACCCTAACTACTACACCCCTACAAACCCCCCTGAGATGGGGGAACACACTGCCACGAATAAACCAAAAATTGATAAACCAAAAATGGATAAAAACTTAACAGAAGCACTTGAGCTAGGGCCTAAGCCAATTCGCCCATCAGACATCCAACGACAAATATCAAGGGGGCGACCAACCGGTGCTCCTGGGCCGAACGGCTTACCACCTATGCTCTACAAATCAGATGCCGAATTTTGGAGCACATCTTTAGCACCAGTGTTTAACAGTATCAGACTCACACAGACCCTTCCTGAGTCCTGGCACGGTTCAATCATCAGCCCGATACACAAACAAGGTAGCAAGAGGCTTCCAAACAACTACCGCCTTATTGCTCTCCTAGATGTGGAGGCAAAATACTTTGCTGGCCTTATTCTGGAGGAGCTAACATCATGGGCAACTGAGAATTCCATCATGCCAATCAACCAAACGGGTTTCTGTAAAGGCCAAGGGACCACAACCAATCTAATGGCACTATCACTGCTGATGGAAGCAGCAAAAGAAACTAAGTCATCTCTATTCTTTTCATTTATTGACTATACCGCTGCATTCGACCACGTGGACCGAAACAAACTTTGGATGAAACTGGACAAATTGGGAATACCGAAACACCTATTAGACGTCCTAATACTGCTCCACTCAAACACCTGGATCAAAATCAAACTTGGGGCTGGAACACACCTTTCAAAACCCATAACGACAACAAAATGATTGAAACAGGGATGTCTACTTGCACCGATCCTATTCAATCTTTTTTTAGCCGATCTACCTGGGCAACTAGACAAATGCTCCAACCATGCACCGAAACTAGGGAAAATCATCCTCTCAAACCTGTTATATGCGGATGACCTGTTGTTGATAAGTCGGACTCCAATGGGCCTCCAACGTCTTTTGAACACAACCAATGCCTTTTCAGTAAAAAATGCATTACAAATAAACTTCAATAAATCAAAGGTGATGGCTGTGAATTTTAAGAAAAAAAAGAACCCTTGCTGGTACTTGAATGGCGAAAAGCTCGACCAGGTTATCACATATAAGTACCTGGGAGTAATTCTGGACTCAAATAACACCTCGAGGGCGCAGTTTAAATCTTTGAGAGGGAAGGCTACAATGACTTATCTGGCTCTAAAAGCATTGAAGGCCAAACTACCTTACTTAACACTTAAACCTCTTCTCGAACTATTGAGTGCCAAATTAAAACCGACTCTCACTTACGGGAGTGAATCACACCACGGTAAGGATGCGGCGTTACTGGACATACTCATTGCCAATTCATACAGGGCTATTTTCAATCTTCCCAAATATGTTTCCCCGGCTCAGATTCGATTAGAATTCGGTATCCTGAAACAAACTCTAGAGAGGCGGAGCATATACGCAACAAATTGGCATAAAATTCGCAATGCAGAGGCTGGATCTTTATGTGCAAACTTATGGGAAGAACTACTTCGGCACCGCAATCTCGTGCAGAGAGCCTACTTATATGAATCTCTTAAAGTTCTAGGCCTGATTGATACCTGGGAAACATCAATCGATTTCTTGTCTTTTAAAAAAGTAGCTAAAAAATCAGCTAGCATCATCTCAGCGATAGAAGACAAGAAAGACCTAGCAAATAGAGCACATGGATGGCTAACGGTGGGTGCCTATGAAAAACTGCGGCCACAAGCATACTTCAGCATCGGCATGAAAATAAACGTTAAAGAAAAATTCCTAAAATTACGACTCGGGGTAATTCCCATACTTCCACATCTTCCACCTTGGGAGAGAAATAACCCCTCACAACAGTGTTGCATGTGTAAAACCGGCAAGGAGGATATAATCCATGTGATTTGCATCTGCCATAGCGTAATGGACTTGAGGTTCAATCTCTTACGTCCTTTTTTTAATGTTCATGCCGTTCGGACCTGCAGACAGGCAGCCATATTGTGCTTTTCTACTAGCGACACTAAATTGAACTGTCAAGTTGTGAAATTCTTTGACCTAATAAGAAAGAGACTTAACCATGCTAGATGAACTTTTTTAAATCCTTTGATGGTAACCACAAAACTGTTAACAACACTGTAATTTTATGCATCCTATTTTTTGTTATGTTTAAATAACAACAACTACGGACGTTTTTCAATTTTGTAAAGATTTTAATTAATCATATACAAATAAACATTTTACTTACTTACTTACTAACTGCAACATTGGAAGGAAGCTTTGTGATTTTTGATGAGGGCTGCCTCCAGTGTGTCCAACAGAAGAACAGCACGTTTTGGATATGGATATTATTTGGTTGAAGCAAGCGAGGTCTTACTCACCACACATCCTCAGTTGATGAGCAAGTTAAATGAAGCCTATAATAATTTTAAATCATTTTACTACAGCACTCTGTTGTATTTCAAATCAATTGAGGGTCCAAGCTCTTTGTATATCACTAGAGTAAGGCTAGCACGATAAAAGGACCTACCAGCCCTATTAGGCTCTTGTTACATGATACTTTATGTGATTCAATCTTTTTAATACATTCACATTCAGTAATAAAGTAACATGTCTAATTTCTGCTTGAAATATGTCAGAGAATAGCACTGAGGGAAAAGATGGTGGGTACTAGGTGTTTAACTGTAGATGTTGAAGCTGAAAAAAGTGGCAGGAGATACACTCGAACAATTAAAATGACTGCATGGGTCTGGAATGTTGTATTGTGAGCAAATCATTGTTTATAAAATTCCACATTGTGTTGTTTGGAACTTCCTCTTTAAAATATACTTGCTACCGAGATAAAATCAGGGCGGCTTGGCTTGAGCCGGAGAATAGTGATATGCTGCTGTGCTCCGTGGCCCGACTCCATCCTTCATAAGAGATGTGAGAATCAAAATCACCATCAAACTTTTCCAGGTATTAAGAAAGCCTTTGGTACCTAAGCCGGTACTCTGCTCCAAACATGGTGACACATATACAAATCAAACCCTGATGCTTACATGCTTAACAGTGAGCAACAAAGGGTGAGGTTCTGTAATTCAGAAGAGGATACTTGGCCACAAAAAATGCTCCCTACATAGAGCTAATCTACTTTTTGGAAAGATGTAATGCTGAAGTGGGTGGGGAGACTGGTGGGTGTTGGGAACTTGAACCAAGACTTGTGGAAGGATGGCTGTAAGAAGGAGAAGCATTAACATCGTGTATGTCCCGGAGTTTTGTTAATCCAGACATTAAAGGTGTCATGACAGGCGGTTAATACACATAATTCTGTTATGGGTTCTATCTCCCTTGCTTACTGAAACTTCTGCACCAAGCAATCCAGAGAGACCTTTCCACTACAACTACACAGAGGTGCTTCTTGAGCAGTGATGTTACTGCACTAAAGTGTGGTGGCATTAGTCCCGACCACAGCGAGTCCTCTGTAGTGAAGATGCAAAGCACACACCATAATACCAAAGCAACACTCTCCTTGTTATCTATTTGCCGTCTGTTTACATCATGACAGAGCAAAGAAAGAAGGGTTCCATGACAACCCTTAAGTGCCCCAAAGCTGATATAGTGGGATTTCAAACAACACATCAAAGAACTTGCTGAGAGAGTCTCGGAACCAGAACTTGGGATTATCCAGTTGGAAGATTCTGAAATAAAACAGAGAAAAATAATGGATGCAACTAGGTGAAACATTATGGGCCATATGTACTAAAGGATTTGGCTACCTCAAACCCTGCAATTCGCAAAATCACTAGGTGTGCGACTGCAAAATCCTTACTTATAATGCACAAAACCCATTTTACCTCCCAGAAAACATTTTCCAACTTGGGTTTTGAGACGCATCAAATCGCAATTTTGGAAGAGGTGTGGAAAAGGCATGAAAGGGGTGCGATTCGGTAGGATATGTGTCAACGGTTTGCAACTGTAATTCCGGTTGCAAATCATTGAGCAGTTAATGCCTCTTAAAAGGAGGTGGTTTTTGATGCGTAAAGGGGAAGAAGATCCTTCTCCTTAGGGCATGTGCTTGGCATCGTCGGCTGAAGTAGGCAGTGGTCCATAAGTCAGTTCACACAATAAACTTCCGTTCTCAAAAAGTCAGTGCACAATTTGTAGCCACTTCTTTCAAAAGAAATCTTTGTACTTTTGGACACCTACATCTCTAAAGAGAAATTTAGGATCTGTTGGACTGCAAATGAAGAGAGAATTTGCATATATTTAGGCTTCCGAAAGGAGCAGAGGAAAGAGCAAATAAATGTACAGAATTCCTTAGGGCATGGATACCGTGAATAAGAGCAATACATTTTGAGAGAATGTTAAATTGGATGGGCACACAGTCCCTGTACATAATAACAATATTAATCTCTGCACCAAATGATTATGCCCTCAATGCCTGCTGTGATCCGAGTTAGAAGATGGGAAGCACAACTCTTGATGTTACTGTAGTCTTTGGATGTGACTTGCTACCATTTGATGTGGTTCTCAATAGACACTCAGAGTGTAAGTTTTGCCCTTCAAAGTCGCTTAGTCTAATGGAAAGGCTCTGTGTCCTCTATGACTGGAAAGATGTGTAGAGGGTTCATCATGCAGGCATGCTCCCCAGAAATGTTTTCATTTTTACACCAGAGCTAACCTAGGATGTATATTCTCCTTATTGATGCTAGTCACCCACCCTATATGGAAGAATCACATACAGAACTGCTGGTTCTATCAGGCCATGTATGTATCTTAATGCATCCTCAACTAAGCTCAAACAGAACCAGAGATATGGATGATGAATATAGTACTTCTGAATGATACAAAAGCGCTGCTTCTTCTTGTCCATTGACATAATAATTGCATAGAATCAGGGATCTTTCTTTTCATCCTCAGAATTTGTAGAACTCATTTAAGGTCACATTAAATTGTATACCCCTTAGGTCTAATTGCAATGGAAGTTAAGATAGTATTTTTCTTTTTTTGAGTCTTGTGAGAGTGTGATTAAATGTTTAGAAACAATGCACATTATATGATGGGCCCGCAAAATAAAACTCAGTGATCTGAAACAAGAGTAAAACATCCTCTCAGCAGAAGGGCAGGAACATAGGTTATTGAACTGAAGGTTAAAACCTTTTGTATTTGAATAAAGCTGAGAAGGTTTTGGTTTCTCATTTAAAATTCAAACTAGGGTTATCATTGTGGCTGTTAAGTATAATGGGTTCATAATTACAAAAGCCAAAGCTATATCAGAGACCTTAAACTCCTGTAATGGTACACTCTGTTCCCTGCATACTCTCTATCTCCTTATCTGTGAAAGGTACAGCAGTAATATTAACCTTGCCGTCACCTAGGAGACAGACATGAATTAAACCGCTCCATTTCAGCTTTTGACATTACCAAAGTAGTACTGCTAAATAGGTTATTCAGCTTTCTTTTATAAACATTGTTGTCATAACCTTATCAATGTGAAAAGTCTGTTCCAGCTTTTTTTTTTAACAAACTGGGCAAGTTCAATGTTTGGTGGCTGACTCTACCATTGTAGTGATCCACTACGAGGACAAAGATCCTTTGTTACCAAAGAATTAGAGGATAATTTGCCTAATAAATACTGTGCAAAATATATATAAAAGTATTGGTAAACAAATTTGTACAAATGTTTGTTAAATCTCATACACCTGGCACAAACTGGCTTTTTTAAGAAGACGGTTTATACAAAGAGGTAGGTACCCTACTATTCACAATAGGGACTGGGTAAGCACAACAGCAAGATCAAATATGTCCCACAGACATGAACACAGATATGTCATAAAAGTTTAAAGTTCCGGAACGCTGGTTGGATGCAGGGAGGCCGTAAAGTTTACTCAAGGTCTTTTAAGGAAAGGGATATATATATATACTTTTACCTGTACTGATTGGTCAGCCAAATCACAGGACCAGTAATACAACTTTGTGAAGATTGCCCATGACGGCATCTCGGTACTCTGGCAACATCCAAATGCGACTGACAAGGAGACCGTAGCGGGCCCTTTGAAAAGCTTATGCCCAGTGTACCTTGATAAAAAATAAATATGGTAGCTCCAACCGAGGCTTTTATATTCTGATATCTTTAAAAATTGTCACACATCTGGAGGGATCTCTCTAAAAATTAAAAGAATCTGACCCTCGAGCATTGTAGCAACTCTACGTACATGGAGAGAAAACTGTCCTGAAGAAGGTGAACATCAATTGAAATCACCGAAACGCCGCGTCGACTTGTTTTCTTAAAAAAACATTTTTTGTATTGACTGATTATGTTTTTATACATTTTATGAGCAAACTGTTTTTTAACTTTATATGTGTAATAAATTGTTCAAATTATTTTCTTGACATATCAAACTTTAGGGTCTAAGTGTATTATTCCGATGATAGCTGACATAATGTATGTTTAGGTTATTCATATTGCTTTGTGTTTGTATGATATGCTGCTAGTTTAAACTTATATGACATATCTGTGTTCATGTCTGTGGGACATATTTGATCTTGCTGTTTTTTAAGAAGACACCAGTGTCTAAGACAGACCCCAACCCTTACCATTAAACAACAGAGGGTCCCTGAAATGTCAATGGGGAGGAAGAGAGCGGGGAAAAACACAAGTTAAGCAACAGAATTCTCCTCCTAAGGAAATAGTATTATGGGTGATTCATCCAAACCATATAGATAGTTGTCTCGCACATTTTAAAACATCACAGCATTGTATTAATTCATATTTTATTGGTATCAAAAAGATAAGATAATCACATATATAGACATTTAAAAGTTACTTTCTTGTCTCAAAAGGGTGCTGTCAATAAACAGGCAGAGGCTCATGTTGAAAACCAAACAAAATTAAATAAGGAACGCAAGAAAAACACATAATACAATAAAATGACAATACAAGGAAGACTAGACAAGAAACGCCTATGCGCGTTTCGGAACACACAAACATATACAAAGTACCTTCTTCAGGGCGAGAACATTTTTGAGGATTTTTTGGGGGTCATCTGAATTCAATGAGGTGACCATCTGATATATGGTGTAGCAGCTCACAAAATGAAAATCTGCGGGAACAACAAAGGCAGATATAAATGCTATAGGACATTATATAAAGAACAACAACCCAGGAGGAGCTTGAAAGCAAATACATAAAACTAAACTAACATACATCACTACATTAAACCAATTCTTGAGCAGGTGATTTTAGAAAATACAAGTACCATCACCAAGGTAGAGAAAATCAGCAGTGGCTAAGTTTCTAATAACCCACAGTGCACAGCTTTAGCAAAAGTGCAAGAAGATTCAAATTAAAATCATATATACCTATATACATTGAGAAACCTACTTGGTTTGCGAGAGGAGAAAGAATATCTTCCTGTTGTAAGAGACAGCTAAAATGGCACACATGGAGGCTCCACAGACACCTAGAAGGGGGCATACATAGAAAGATAGTTTGGAACTGTGGCTTCATGGGGGACAAACCAGCCAGGATGCTTAACATGGTGAAGAAGGAAACATAAATTACCAAGATAAACAGCGTTCTCGAGATAGAATGAACGATCCAGAAGATCCACTAAAGGCCAAGGGCTGAACAGAATCTTCCCCGGTCCATGCTTCAAAGAGAGGATGCTAAAAAGACAGATAATGCAATGCCCAGGGTGGTTAAGGACCGTAACAGTATCTAAAAGCAGTGGAACAAAACTACAAAAGCGTGCAGCTAAGAGATGCACATTAGAGAATGAATGATACAGTGTGCGGCACCCGCAGGGCAATTTAGCCAATATCTCGGAATCGAGGAGAAGGAGGACTAATCACAGCATGAGCCTAAAAAGATAAATGCCAGTGAGGCCGACATAGGTTGCGATACCAAAATGGAACAGAGTCCTAATGAGGGCATCCATACTTACAAGGTGAAAAGGAAATTCAGCCTCAAAGCCGGGCTGAACAGCGTACGGCGCCAACAGGGCAGGATAGAGAGGTTCCCAATACCGGGATTCAAAAGCACTCCTTTCTGCGTGATTCTAAAAGATTATGAATGTGGAAGCCAGTCAAAACCAACAAAGACTGAGTCACCCAGTAAATGCAGTAAGGTCTATAAAACTGGCCCGGGGTGTCGCCTCTCCAATAGTTAAATAAACACTATACTAACTACAGGGTTGGAGGAGAGCTCCGAAATCGGCTCACAAACAAGTACCTACACCAGATAAATAATGCTAGCAGGGAGTCCGCACTCGGCTATAGTTTAGATCTGGAGATACGTAAGATATAGGGGTGCGTTCTATGCTTGTGCTCCCCTGGCTCGCAATGGAGACGGTCAACAAGGCATCGTCAGGAGATGAGTCTTCCCCTCCATAACCGGTAGCGAGACGGCAGAGAGACGCCATTAAATAATGGCTCACTGGATTGAGGGCGGAGCAGGCGCGTACGTTAGAGGAAACCGACGTCCGGACTGCTGCGGCTAATTCCTGGCTGTAGAGGAGAGGCAAAGCAGACCGCCATGTTGAAAGTCTAAAAATGCCGCTCATGGGAGCATGCCACTAATAGAGAACCGTAAAGGGAAGAAGAAATTTAAATATACCCACAAAGCTGCCCAAGAATGAGAGGAGGCAGAGGCCAGTAAGAAAAAACCTTTAATGTCAGCCGCTGCTGGAATAAGTATACAGAGCAACTAGCATGGGAGGCAGGAAATCCAAGGTCCCACGAGTAGACTGTTAAGACGATATCTGGGGTCATAAGCGAATGGCAAAGCTAAAAGCCCTCTTAGAGACTGGATAGGGTCACTAATGAAGATGGAAGCATACCTCGAGAGGTAATCAGCGGGGGACAAAATCAGGAGCAATTTGCAGGAGACAGTGGCCTTGAAATCAAACCTCTCGCATCGGCCACTGTTGATCAGAACATGTATAAATACTGACGAGGAGCAGGGAGAACATATCTAGGGGCAACAGGAATTGACGAGTAGACCAGGATGTTATAGAAGCGGCCGGAAAAGGCCCAGAGGTGAGGTGCAGTGACAGCATGAATAGGGCATTAATGGGACCGGAAAAGGTGACAACTCTACAACGAGACAACCAATCACGAGGGGTTAATGACATCTGATAAGACAGGGGAAGGCTCCTAGGGGAAAGGAGAAAAGGGGGGCAGTGCCAATCATAGGAGGGCATTCACCCAAGGGAGATAGTCATTGAGCACCTGTTTAACCGTTTGGAGAGTGTAAATCCAAACTACCTCCCTTTTGCGCCATCCCTGTTGCCATAGTTGTTCTTTATTCTTTCAAAGATCAGCCTTTTGAGATCTTCCACATGACCGTGGGTGCTCCAGTGTTCGACCAAGGGTGCTCCATTGCATCCATTCTTGGTGGCCTACATGTGCTCACTGAATCTAACTCTGAATTCTCTGCCAGTTTCACCTACATACCCTAGGTTGCAGGGACAGAGAATCCGGTAGATAACATTAGCAGTCTTGCAGTTGTTCATTTGTTTGAAGGTACATTTTTAATTACCCCACTGAAGAACATCAGTAACCATGGCAAATTTACATGCATGGCAATTGCCGCATTTGTGAGTCCCTAAGACAGGGTATTGCCCACGATAGATTTCTGGATGAACTCACGTTCTGGTTTGCAGGCAGACTTGACCAGAGAATTACGTACATTTTTGTTGCGATGAAACGCAAACACAGGTCTAGGAAGAGGGGCACTCTGTCCGCAATTGAGAATATGCCAATTTGAGGTGATTATTTGGAATATTTTATTGTTGACGATGGAATGTCTGGTGATGCAGACAGTTTTTCTTCCTCCGTGGGTATCTTGGTTTGAAAAAGTGATTCACGGTTATAGTATTTAGCCCTCTTAAAGGCATCTCTGATCACTCGCTTTGGATAGCCGCGATTGAGCACTTTGTTCTTGAGGAGCTCCGCATGCGTATTGTACTCATAGATAAGTGGTACAGTTCCTCCGGATGCGGAGGAACTGGCTGAAAGGTATGCTATCTTTCTGACACCGCGGATGGTAACTTTGGTAATGAAGAAGTGTGTTGCGTGCGGTGGGTTTAGTATACAGCGAGACCTCAATGGCCTGATCAGCAACCTGTATCCAGATGTCAAGAAATTCAGTCATCTCTTTACTTATATTCGGGTAAATTTAAGATGTGGATCACAAAGATTAATCCAGATTAGAAACTCGGCGAGTTGTTCATCTGGGCCCCTCCAAATAAAAAAGATATTATCAATGAATCTGTTCCAATGATGAATGTTCTCGGAGAAGGGTGCCACCTCGTTAAAGATGAACCGTTCTTCGAAATCATCCATGAAGATGTTAGCTACATTTGGAGCACAGGCTGCCCCTATGCTAACGCCTAGGATTTGCTTGAAGACCAATCCATTAAATTCAAAATAGTTTTCCTGGAGCTCGATGGCCAAGCATTCCAGGACAAACTGTGGTATATAAATAAATATTACCGGATCTAGGTTTTACTGGACATAGCAATAACAGATAGCTCAATAAATAAGAGTCAAGATTCGAGGTAGTAGGAGTTTGCAGGTTTAATACAGCATAAAGGACAGGAACAGGACAACCTGCACGGGAACAGGATGGACAGCGCTGCCGGGGGCAGGATCAGAATCGGCGTAACATTTAATAACAGTGCACAAATATATATACTAAAACAGTTACATTACAATGAATTACAGTAGGCGGAGCAGTGGGTGTGGTCAATAGCAGTCGCGAAAGATAAGGGTGAAAATGGGTGTAACAGGGGCGTATACATAGACATGTGATGTAAACGTAACAGAATATGTCATAAATGGGGCGGAAACATGGAGGGGGCTACCTAAGGAGCCGGGACCTCTAACCTAATGGTGCGCGCAAACTGACAATGACGTGTTACTAGGAGAAGCTGGGGGCTATGAACTCTGTGCTAGGAGCAGAGACTGAAGTCTGGAGAGTCAGGGCGACATGTACCTAAACAGTATCTAGTATCTGATGTTTAGAGAACATGTTGATAGAATCCAAAAGTTATCGGGGTAAAGGCTAACAGACTCTAAGAATGGTGCATGCATTACTCTACATGTAGTGCGTGATGAAGAATATTAAATGACCATTAAATGCAGTATTTCTCTTACATGGAGACGTAAAGGCTAGACAATGACGGAAACTATTGATGCGATTCAGTAGCTTAGGAATGCAGAGAAGGAGGGCTGGACTGATAACTAGAATCATAACATACTCTTGGCAGACTCAGAGGCAGAGCCAGGCTGAGCCGGGCACTGTGAGGCAGGAAGTAAGTGAAGGGTCGAGGATACAGGTGGGGGCTGTATCGCTCCTCAGCGAGGACTCAGAAGACAGGAGCTGAATCTGGTGTCCGGGCCCTTTTGAGGCCTAGAAACGGGGACTTTACAATGAAATAACGTGCACACTGAGAAACGTGGCAACGTAACTTTACATAGGCCTAATACTCGTAGCTTTCACGAGAACTGGAAACTGGCATACTAGTAATGGACACAACTGTAATTGCGTCTTTAATCAAACATGGGGGATACATATGCATATTTAATCATGCACACATAACATAAGATGGAGGACACGTAGGGACACAGAACATGGCAAAATTTACTTTTCCACATTCCCTCCTTGTCACTACGTTTCCATCAGGAAACATCAATATTCATGATACCATCTATCATTTCATACAGTATCATTTGCTCGTCTCGAATTTTCTTGGAACGGGATTTAGGACGGGACTCGGGACTAGGAATACAAGATGTAGCACAAATGCCGCAAATCGCAGGGCCACATTGTAAACAGAGGCAGCAACTGAATATGATCGCTACTGTAATACCCAGAAATGACAATACTTTCCATCCCCAGGCGGAAATTATATTCCAGAACCAACCGGACCATGTCCAGGTGCCTGGATCTTGGTGTAACATATGGGCAATTTTATGGAGTCTGGTAATAGCTGAATAAACAGACGGTGCGTTATTAGGAATGAAAATGCAGCAACTAGATCCGATGACTCTACATGCCCCGCCCCTATCGGCCAGTATGACGTCAAGGACGAGACGATTCTGGAGCACGACAATTCTCATAAAGGATTGTTCTTCAGTTAAGTTACCTAGAGCAGAAGTAGTCTCAATCACTACTGCTTCAAGTGTTCTGGTTAATCTACGTATCAGTTTACTATTCACGACAGTACCTAAGTAGGGGAAGACACCTTTATTGATATCTATGTATTGTTCTAGAGCAGTTTCAGTATAATCGACAATCGGGAGATTTCTCTTGTGTCTAGTATGTACTAGGTGGGAATTCCTATGATAGTCAGGTGGGGCTAGGAAAACTGGTGGCAGTAGGAAGGCAATGTAACATGTACCATCCCAATCAAGGGGCAGACGAACATATGCGGTCTGACCACAAACAAAATAAGAATGACGTGAAGCTTTGAAAATAGATTTCCTACTGTCACTATACTTGATAATAGTAGTACAATCACTATGGCCTACATGTATGGAACCATTATTTCGGACACATAATTCACCTTTGACTGGTAGTACTGACATGGCAGGTAAGTCTGGAGTAGAATCAGACTGAACATTCAGGACCATAAAACTCGAAGAATAATTACCCAAATTATAAACTTCATTTTCTAGATCTAACCCTGTTCTGTGGGGAAGACCTTGCTTGTCTGGGAAACATGTACTGTTCAGAAAAGACATATCTGTTAAGGATGACGTTAACGTGGACCATGCTCCACACGAACCATTATGTGAAAATGGATAAGGAAAGAGTGGCAGAACTCCCTTCGGTGTCTGGAAAGGGGGGAGTCGACCACACACCCAACAATTTGTGGCATTGCTGGTCTGGTGTGAATAATGTAACATGCGGATAAAGGAGTTATTACGCATAGCAAGACGATATGAGAGTTCATGAGGAGGCAGATCACTAAACGTGTGCTCTACTGTAACATTGGCAGACTTATTTACATGAGAAACTGAAAAACACAAATAAAATGCATAACTGGTGCAGGAAATCATAATGCTAAAATATAGCAGAAAACATAAAATAATAGTGCAACTTCTAGAGTTCTCACTAACTCTCTCTCTATGGTGGTCTATTATATACATGTCAGAAACCGGTCTAACCGTTTCACCTAGGGGAGGACTTAGACAATCAAACTGGCTGACTTATTTTACTAGACCTTAGTTTAAGCTTATACTCCTGCTGCGGAGTTTTCTCTAACAGGGAAGGGTTCGTAGCAATGTCTTTTGCGGGACAGTCCTTAAGAATAGTACTTTGGCAGTCTTTAGAATCCTCGGAAATGTTCTTTGAAACAGGCTTTAGTCCAAAAAATCTTTTCACATGTGACAGGTGGACCCAGCCCTTCCTGCCTTCCAGCTTGACGGCAGTACGGGTGGCCAGGAGGACCTGTCGGGGTTCCTTCCAGCGAGGCTCCAGCGGACTTGAACGATCAAAATTCCGGACAAGAACCATGGATCCGGGAACGGTTTAATGCGGTGCCACCTCGGTATTGTCTGGAAATGCGGCAGCAACCTGTGAACGACAAGAGTTGAGGGCAGACATCAAGGAAGCTAGGTAATCTGTCAGCATATTACTTGAAACATCGGTAATACTTCGAGGTCTAGGTGTACCCCACATGTTAGGGGGGCGGCCGAATACGACCTCATAAGGGGACAGACCTGATCTGGAATGTGCGACCATGCGCATATAAAATAAGGCAACTGGCAGAGCTACTAGCCAGTCCACACCTTTCTCTTTATATACTTTTGCAATTCGGATTTTCAGGGTCTGATTATGTCTCTCTACGAGACCGGCTGCTTCTGGATGGCGTACACAATGGAACTTCCACTGGTACCCTAACAAAAGGGAAATATGTTTCATGAGCTCAGATGAGAATGGCTGGCCGTTATCAGAATACACGACCCTAGGGAGTCCATAACGGGGGAAGAACTCACGAACCAACTGCTTGGCAGTGGTCGCGGCTTTGTAATCTGGGACTGGGTATGCTTCTGTCCACCTGGACAAAGCGCATACAACTACAAGGACATACTTGAAACCTCGACATCGCTCCATCTGAATATAATCCATCTGGAGGACTTCAAAAGGGTGGTCAGGGGGCTGGAATCCACCTTGTTCCACCGGGACACTTTTACCTGGATTAAACTGACAACATATCATACAGGTACGGACTTTCTGCTTGGCTGCAGCTCGTAAATGCTTGTTGAACCAAATGTTCTGGATACTATCTAACATAGCTTTTTCTCCTAAATGTGCTGGACTATGTGCGGTATTGATAATGACTTGAACCATAGAGTCGGGGAGAAACCATGTGGCTTTACCCTTCGTTACCCATCCCTGATCTGTCTGGACCCCTCCTTGTTCGGACCATTTCTTGATTTCCTCGGGAGTAGCATGTAACTGGATATCTATGACATCTTGAGTGGGGTCCTTAACTGTCATACAGGTAGTCAGATCTGGAGTGTATGTCGGTGTCTTATTAACTGGAATGTCTGGTGTCTGTGCTGTAAGCTTGGCTGTGCGATCTGCTAGATCATTACCTTGAGAAATAGTGTCGGTAACTTTCGTATGTGCTTTGCATTTCATGATAGCAATAGATGTCGGTAGGTGTATGGCATCTAACAGAGCTTGAATAAGGAGACCATGCTGAATCTTGGTTCCATGAGAAGTCATGAAACCTCTCTCCTGCCAGAGCACTCCAAAGTCGTGTACGACTCCAAATGCATAACGTGAATCTGTGTAAACATTAACTTTCAGGTTCTTGGCGTGTATGCAGGCTTGTGTCAGAGCAACTAGCTCTGCTGCTTGAGCAGACAGGGTGTCAATACGGTGTGTTTCAATAACTTCAGTGTCAGTAGTCACTGCATACGCGGCTACTAGTTCTCCTGTACTTGTTCTCATACATGAACCATCCACATAAAGTGTCAGGTCGGGATCTGGTAATGGAATATCTGTCAGATCTTGTCTTGGCTTAGTCATAATGTTAACTACTTCCACACAGTCGTGTGTGGCAGGATTTGAATTAACTGACGGTAACAGTGTAGCAGGATTTAGAACGTTGCAGCGTCTGATTTCTATGTGTGGCTGGAACAGTGTCAGTTCATAACCTGTTAAACGTGCAATTGTCAAGTGCTGAGTCTGTGTTCGGTTTAAAAGAACTTCCACGGAGTGTGGAACTTGTACTGTCAAGGAATGTCCTAATACTATGGAATCACTTTGTCTGATAGCTAGTGCTGTGGCTGCAACTGACTTGAGGCACGCAGGCAGAGCCTGGGCTACTGGATCTAATGTGCTCGAAAAATAAGCACAGGGCTTGTATTGTCCTGCTTGATCTTGTGTGAGAACAGATAATGCTGTACCTTCCCGTTCAGTGACAAAAAGTGTAAAAGGTTTACTGTAGTTTGGTGTTGCTAGAACTGGAGCTTGGCATAGAGCTTTCTTTTAACTCATTAAAACTAAGTGTATGTTCAGATGTCCAAGGGAGGACAGTCGATACGGCTGCCTCCTGTGTCGTTAACTGTATCAGTGGTTTAGCTAGAAATGCATACTGAGGAATCCATTGTCTGCAGTAAGAAGTGAGGCCGATAAAAGCACGTACCTCCTTCTGGGTCTTGGGCTGAGGAAGACTCGCTATTAACTGGATACGGTCAGGTGTCAACTGCCTACCCCTCTTGGACAGCAAGTGGCCTAAATAGATCACTTGCTGGACACAGAATTGAAGCTTAGAAGGGGACACCTTGTGCCCCATCTCGGCTAGGAAATACAAGACTGTAAGGGATGCTCGCTCGCAAGCACGTTCAGAACGGGCTGTGATCAGTAGATCATCGACATACTGGAGCAGGGCAGTGTCAGTTGGCATGTGAATATTGTCTAGTTGTCTTTTGAGTGCTTGACTGTAAATACTAGGACTTTCTGTGAAACCTTGAGGAGCTCGTGTGAACATATAGCTCCTTCCATTTAAACAAAATCCGAAAAGGAACTGGCTGTCTGGATGAATGGGGACACTAAAAAATGCGTTCTTGAGGTCTATGACTGAAAAAAATGAGGCTTCAGAATCAATGGCTGTCAATAGGGAAGAGATATCTGGGACAACTGGGTACTGGGGAATAATACATTTGTTGAGTTCTCGAAGGTCAATCACTAATCGATATACTGGGGGTGCATTTGGATCAGTACGTTTCATGACTGGAATGATCGGAGAATTACATACATTGGAGTCAGTTTCTACAACTACTCCTTGAGCGATGAGCTCGTCAATAATTTTGGATAAGGCTGCTACAGCCTCAGGTGGCAATCTGTACTGTCTGATTCGTGGTAACACTACACCTGGTTTGAGAGTCACACGATGGGGTGTGATTTGCATATAACCAACATCAGTTGGACCTTGCGCCCATAGATGCTGCGGAACATTAGACAATCTCGGATCAAAATCTCGTAATACATAGTGACCCTTGAAGTCACGTAGGAACAGTCGTATTCCCTCTGGGGAACAGCAAATAACTGCACCTAATTCTTTCAGTGTTTTAATACCTAACAAATTTTCTGGACATGACTTCGTAAGTAACAGATCAGTAGTGCGGGACAATGGACCTACTTCTAGAGTAACTGGCTTAGATATCTCGTTTACAATAGGCTTTCCTGAAAATCCAAGGGAAACATTTCTAGAGCCTGAGAGCGGAGCCCCTGGAACTTCGGCGTGACTAATGGTGGTCCTACTTGCCCCTGTATCAATCAAAAACTTTCTGTCTTTCCCTAATACTTGACTATGAACATAGGGACCCTCTTGATCTACAGGTATCTCGATGAGAGGCAAGCCTACCTCCCTCTCTAGGCTGTTTCATGAATATGGCTGATACTCTGGATACTCGGACTGCGCATACTGGTACATCTGCTGTGTAACATGCTGTGTTGCAGCGATAGGCTGCGGTGCTGGAACTGTCTGTTGTGCATTCTGTGGCTGAGAAGTCTGTGAAACTTGTTCTTGTCTAGGCGGACGTGGTCTTTCTTTAGTCTTACCGGTAGCTATATTGTGTTTCAGAACTGCACACTCGTTTATGAAATGACCTGGCTGTTTACAATAATTGCAGTTCCCTTTAACGGGAGCTGCAGGATGACTGGCTTGATTCGGACCCCTCTTTTGACTGTCTTGTGGAATAGATTGTGCAACCAGCACTTTCATTTTCGTGTCCTTCATACGCTTTCTCTCGTGTTCTTGCTCTTCTCTGATTCTATTCTGGTGGTATTGGAGCATCTGTAACATCTGGGACGGGGTATTAGCTTGCCAGGTACTTTCGACTTTCAAAACTCGATTCTTAACTTGTGGACTTGAATTCTCGACTAATTTAGTAACAAAAAGATGAGGGTATGACTCGCTACTCGTCTTGAGGCCACTGTTTATACTAAAACATTTCTCGAATCTAGAATAAAAATCACTAGTGTCTTCGTCTTGTTTCTGTTTACAGGCTGAGATTGCATCCCAGTCTTCCTTTTTAGTTGCTAATAATCTGGGCAAAACTTGTATTAACAGTTCAGGTAATTCTTTACATTTCTCTCCTAGACCGGTACCTGGTACTCGTGCCTTATCTTCAGCTTCTAGAACTGCCCAATCGATCTTTTTCTCTCCCACCTCCCAATCTTTTTCCTTGAGTTTCTCGTATACCCCTGCGGGCAATAAGACTTTTAACATTTTAATTATATCTGGATACGTGTATTCTCCCATACGGAGCATGTCTTTTAATTCCCGGTGGAACCCTGCTGGATCTTTATCATGACAGGGAATTAATTTCTTCATCTCTAAGAGTTCTATCTTTGTAATCGGAGTGTAAACAAACACTCGTTGCATTTCACCATCTGTTGTCCTAACTGGGTGTACTTCTCGTAACGGATTCTGTCTGTCTATGTAAAAGGGTTTACTTTCTGGAGGTGAGACATGAACAAAATGCAGGTTCAAAAACGTTCTATATTTGTGGCGCTGTTCTAGAATGACACTAATTAAATCGGTACCTAAACCTTTCCATCTATACTGGAGTAACTCGTTCAGGACATCGTGTAACGGACCTGGATCAGAATGTTGACCCTCATACAGAGTAATGAGGTGCTGGATCATATACATACCCACCAGTCGTTGCTCGGCTGGAGGCAGTTTCAGAAACATTTGTGCCACTATTTCGTCTGGAAAAGTGGTAGAATCAGTAATCCATCGGACCGCTGATCGGACTAGTTCTTGTTCATGCATAGTACTTAACTCGCTATAACCGATTCGTGATTTCAGAATGTGATCGGTAGCTTGAAATACTTGTTCTAGAGAACCTTGTTCTGGTGCCGGATGAGGAACAGTTTTCTTGTAGTCTAGACGTGAATGTCGGTCTGGAAATCTAGATTTTCCTACATACGCTATTCTGGCGGGATTCTCGTCCTCTACCTCTTCAGTAGAAGAGTCATTTTCTTTCTCGTTTACTTGTGCTGCTTTACGTTGTTCGTCTAACTTTATTATTTCTTTACGGATTTTCTTGTACATACTCTCTATACTACTGATAGTCTTGTGTTTACCCTCGGCTATATTATCACTCCACCTTGTCAGGATTTTCATTTCGGCCGGATCTTTAGTCGGGGAATCTTGTTCTCTTATTAGACAATTAATCAGGAACTTTAATAACATGAGCTGGATCTCAGCTTTCCTTTGAGACATGGCTTCGCCAATACTTTCTGGATCATCCCCTGTACGGATGAAACGATATATTCTGTCTAGATCTCCTTTCATATCTGGTAGGGTGTCTAAATACCCGGTCACCCGTCTTACACGGATGGAATATATTACTGTACTATCATCACCTGCAACTGGATCATAGCGGCATTCAGTAAGAGCTCGTCGGATTTCTGCAACGGACTTAAATTTGGGCGTACGCTGTAACGCACATTCATGTAACTCGGCCAACGTTCTACGTTGGTGCGGTGGCGGGGTACCAGGAGGACCTCCTCCTGCGGCCCCTAAACTGGAATCGTCGACTGATACTCTTCGTACTAGCGCGGCGGGAAATTGTAATGTAGCCTGGACCGGGGGTACCGTAGCAGGTACTGCAAGAGGTGCCCCGGTGTCTGGGGGAGCAGGAATTGCCTGATTTACAGGGACTGGCGGAACAGGATTTGCATATTCCGGGACTGTGTCGTCCAAATAGGACGAGATGAAAATATCAGCTGCGGTCGGTTTGTGACGTAGCTTAGTCGGAACTAGTGGTGGCGGAAAATTACTGGATGCCTCCGGGGTCGCTTTTGGCAAGCCCTCGGCAAGAAGAGGATACATACCCTTAATGAGGGCATGCCTCTGTCTGTCTGACTGTTCGGTTTTAACTCGTTCACCTATCTCGATTAGTTCCCTTTCTTGGGCTCGTTCTAAGGATTCTCTACTTAGTTCTGACTTTCTGATTTCTTTTTCGGTTCTTTTAAGAGATTCTTTGCGCCATAACTCGATGGCATCTTTCTGTGACTGTCTGGCTTTCTTCTTCCATAATGCTTCTTCTACTCTCATGATGCACTCGGCATCCCATGTGCCTGATACAGGCCATCTATACTTTTCTTCTAACTGTTTGGTATACTCTACCCATAAATCTAGATATAATATGGCACTTATGCCATGCTTTTGATACATAAAATGACCTGGACTGTCCCTAGGCGGGACAGGAACTGCTGCTTCTAGCAGACCTTTTCTGGTTTTTAACTGACGTAATTTCGAGAATAAAGGCATGACTGAACTGTAATCTAGACACAATACAATACGCAACGAACACGATAACTACACCACTTTCATACCACGACATTAAAAATACATGAAGAACATTTAAAATAACAGTTCGAACAGAATACTACCTGGAATACTCAGAATACATGAATTTTCTCGAGAACAGAACTGACTAGAACAGAAACTAGATGCACTGCTGAAACAGTACGAAACTTACCGGTCTCATAAAGTGACACGTCAGGACCTGCATCCACCGAAGTGGACACTTCGTTTGTGGGTCTGTGTACCACTGACCCACGGACCAGAGTCAATTAGATTGACCCTGTCTAGATACTACCCCAGCAATGGTACTCACCGGGCAGCAAGAACGGAAGGCCTCGGACTGGACTGGACTGCTTCGACGCCGGACGGACGAGCTTCGGACTTCTGTTACGGGTGGGCCTCCGGATACCTCGGACCTTGGACTCTCGGCTTGGGCTCTGGTCGGGACTCGCCGCGTTCCTCCACCGCCTCGTCTGGATGCTGGACCGCCACCTCCGTCTCCTCCGTGGGCCTGAGGGATACTTGAAGCAGAAATATCTGCACGTGCACGGTATGGTTCCGTCACGGCTGCAGAGGGTCAGGGGGCCGGCGTGGCTTCACCGGCGCGTGGGGAAAGGGCAAGTTCCTGTTCGGGCGCCATTATGTGGTATATAAATAAATAATACCGGAAAATTTACTTTTCCACAAAACAACCAATCAACTGTGGTGTCACAACTTTGAAGAGCTCTTTTGCCAGTTCAAGCGCCTCCCTCTGAGGTATATTAGTATACAGCGCTTCGATATCCATGGACGCAAGAGTCTCACATTGGGGATTGAACGCAATACCTTCAATTTTAGTGATAAGGTGTCCTGTGTCCTTCACATGGGACGGTAGATTAAACACCAGAGGCTTCAGGAAAATGTCTACGTATTTGGACAAGGACTCGGTGATAGAGCCGATCGTCGATACTATAGGTCTGAATGGTGGCCTGCTGGTATCTTTGTGCGTTTTAGGTACTCCGTATTATATAAAGATCCTCGTATATGGTTTGTTAAGATATTAAAATTCCAGGTTGCAAATAGAGCCTCTATCCAGGGCTTCTTGGGTAACCATGAGGATATCTGCTTTAATTCTTTGTTCAGGGTATACGCAGACCTTCCAGTAATGATCCGGAACTCCCAACATTTGTTCGATTTGTTCTTTATAATCGCAGCTGTTAAGCACCAGAATGCCACCACCCTTGTTGGTGGGTTTGATGGTAACCTCTTTGTTGGTGGAGAGGTTCTTAAGGGCTTGATATTCTTGGTAGTTAAGATTGAAAGGAGATTTGGGCACACATCTCATCATATTCTGGATTTTGTTATAGACAGTACGTTCGAAAATGGCCACTTCAGGCCCCACTACATCCAAGGTTGAGATGAAGGTGGAGTCTGGTCAAAGGCCTGATCTATTTATAACACTAGGCATGGTTCTGTTTTCAAATAATTTTTTCAATCTTATCTTCCTAAAGAAAGATTGGATGTCGCGTTTCATTTCAAATTTGTTAAGGAAAGTGTTGGGGACAAAAGATAACCCCTTGGCAAGCAGGTTCATAGAGAATTCCTCAAGGTGGATACGTGAGAGGTTGAAAATAGGGATGGGGTCCACATGGGAGGGGGCAATTATTCCCTTCAATATTGGTTCTGCATGGTTTGTAAAAACTGTGGAGGAGGGTCCTGGTGGTGATAAGGGCCTCGCTCCTGGGTTCTCAATCTGACACTGGTTGATCCCCGGCAGTTCCCTAAAAAACGATTTTCGATTCTGGCTCTCAAAAGGTGTCCTCCTGTCTCTGTATAAGTCAGAATTATTAGTGCTACCGTCTCCTTCAGATTCCGATGTGTCAGAGAAAGTAAGGACCTTTCTGTTAGTCCGATGTTGATAATCAGCTTGGCTACCTTGGTCTCTGGAGATGTTATAGAATTGGGATCCAAGATATGGATACTGTTTCTCCTCCAAGAAATAACGTACATCCTTCTTAAGTTTATCGGTCTTACTTTTGAGAAGGTAATCACTAAACCCATCAAGTTCCACATTGACCTCATCAAGTTTCTTTTAGGCTTCTACAACTGAGTTGTTCTTTCTCAAAGCTTCTTCCATCTCAACTATTTCTTTAAGTAGATTTTCCACTATCTCTCTGGCCGTCTCAGTGATGAGCATCATGAGGTCTCTGGAACAGCGGTTTGCTATGAGTGACCACCTTCCCAAAAATTTCCGAATTGCGACAAATAGGCCCAAGGTGAAAAGGAAATTCAGCCTCAAATCCGGGCTGAACAGCGTACGGCGCCAACAGGGCCGGATAGACAGGTTCCCAATTCCGGGATTCAAAAGCGCTCCTCGCTGCGTGATTCTAAAAGATTATGAATGTGGAAGCCAGTGGAAGCCAGTCAAAACCAACAAAGACTGAGTCACCCAGTAAATACAGTAAGGTCTATAAAACTGGCGCGGGTTGTCGTCTCTCCAATAGTTAAATAAACACAATACGAACTACAGGGTTGGAGGAGAGCTCCGAAATCGGCTCACAAACAAGTACCTACACCAGATAAATAATGCTAGGAGGGAGTCAGCACTCGGCTATACTTTAGATCTGGGGATATGTAAGATATATGGGCGCGTTCTAAGCGTGTGCTCACCGGGCTCCTTGCTCCATATTGCCTGCAATACGTCGCTGTAGTGCCCGTAGCTGTGGTTCTCACTCCCCTCCGCTCCCACCTGGTTTTAATTAGCATGGCCTTTCACTTTCATGGCCACACTTGTTTCATTGTTGCTTTCTGCATGCCCCTGCTTGTTTTGTTCCCCTCAGCACCCACTTTACGCCTTTTATCTAGCACTCATTTTAGAGCCCCCTGGCTTTCACTATCCCACTTAAAGCCCTGCAGAACAGTGCACGATGGCTCCATCCTGACTATAACTCATTATTAGAGAATTGCAGCCAGTGGTCTGTATGAGGTTTCCCACCAATAGAAGCCATGCATTCAACAAACACATGCATCCTTCTTTTCAAACCTTTTGTCTGTTGCACTGTCTTTCAACAAACCAATGAAGAAAAACCTCTGTGATAAATGGTTTCTGCCTGTTTGGCAGTTGCTCGGGCACAATTCCTCCTTGGGCCTTTAATAGGTGACTGGTGCACTTTCATAGGGGATATGGCCTCGATTTTATGTGAAACATCACTGGAAAGGTTTAATTGCACAAACATCCTCAGTCGCAGCAGCTGTAAGCAGATTTTTAATACGTTATTTGTTACGCTGCGCTTAATACTGAAGTCTGGGGCAGACACCCAGTCGGAACGTCGAACATATATTTTCTTATGCTTTTGAAACAGCAGGAATTCTTGGGAAAAGGAAACCAGTGTTTCAAGCACTGGCGAAGCCCTGCCCCAGTGGGGAGTAAGTGCATTGTCTGTCTGTTCAGTCTGTCCCCGCACATCAGGGGTTCTATTATATCAGGTCCGAGAAGCGCAACTGACCTGAATAGATCTGCTCATAGCGTGAATATACAAATTATTCAGCCCAAAGTGCTAAAGAAGTCACCACACTCTTGCCAGCACACTTTCTTCATTATTTGATTTTTCCACTGTGAGCCCAGAAAGTATATTTGTTTTCTCTTCCTTAATATGTAACGAAAATGGCTAGGAATCTCTTCCTGTACTGCCCACTTGCCACTGCTTTGTTTGTTGTGATGTTGTAAAAAAAATGGGTGGTCGCGCGTGAGAAAGAGTTCGTAAGCGGATCCTGTGATGAAAACTTGCTGTAGTGTTTATTTGGTAATGGGGGAGGAGGGGCGGCCAATCAGATGATAGTCCTGGCTTCCCTACTTATTCTTTTACCCTCACTAATGTACATCTCTCCCATGTTGCTCTCTCTCCCCCCTAGATCCCTTCCTATTGTGCTCGTCCTTGTGCTTCGCTCCACTACCTACATACACCCTCCTCCATGTTGCTTTCAGGTTAATCTCCATACCCTTCTTCGTGTTGCCTTTAGGTTAAATCTCACTCTTACTCCCCTCCACCATCAGCTGCCTCCACCCCCCATTGATTCAGCAACACAGCATTGCTGTTGGAAACAAATGTCGTAAATAGTAAAAGGAAATCTTAGTCTAAACTCTCTAAAGTAAACTTTTGGCTCCAGGGCATTGCGTTATTCAATCCTTATTGTTGATTACTGCTGAATTATCTTTTTTCATTCCCTAAAACATGTGCATGTCCTCCAAGAAGAGTAACTTACATGTATATTTTGACTTTATTTCTTGTTCAGTCCGAGATAGCCCCCTACTATACTTCTGTGAACCAAAGCCGTAATACTGGTTTTGTTACATTCTGGCCTGCTTGTTTCTGCGTCTGTCTCTACCATTCCCTACTGCTGGTGGCTCCAGGGCATGCACTGCAATAAAAAGTGAAATTACCACCACACATGTACCCAGAATCTTACAATAAACATCAAAATAAGGACAACATGAAATGCAAATCAAAACTTGCTGATAACTAAAGCATAACCTACTTTGTTCCACATCACAATAGGACACTTGCTCCCTGTTTTAATTAAATACAGATGCCTCATTTTAATGCCTTCTTCCGTTTGTGTATTTTTTTTCTTTTCCACCTCCCCTCTGTTGTAACCTATTGCCCATTTTCTGGTTCTCCAGCGCCGCAAAGCTATACAAATGGCAATAGCACTATAAAAATATGATCACTCCACTGTAAACAAAACAAGCATTGGCATAGCCAATAGGTCTCGCCTTTGGAACCTTATAAGTATTTAGTTATGCAGTACAATATCCTTGGTGCAACAACATCAACTGTTGCATGGCTAAACACTTATAAGGTCCCAAAGGCGAGACCCATTGGCTATGCCAATGCTTGATTAGAGTATAGCTGCTCTGTGGTGCGAGAACTGCTCCCTCACTTTTGTGTTTATTGAGCTAGAGTTTGTAGAAATCCAGGAAACAGGTTAAAATCCAAGAAGCTTTATTCATCAGCACAGCATCATACATATAGCTTCAGAGTCCAGATGCAACTGACTCAAAGACACAGAATGCATCACCAGGAAAGTTCTGAGAATCAGAATATGAAGGATACAGGTCTCACGCCATTAAAGGGGAAGGAGTAAGAGGAAGAAAACAAAGCAGAATGTAACACATCTCCCCCACAACATGGAAAACCTAAAGAAAATAAATTAAATAGGACTGTGTAGTAAAATAAAACAATTTATACATAATCCTGTAAAGACATGGGTCTCTTCCGAGTTCGGGAATCTTCCTTGATTCTGGAAGCAATAGTATCAGAAGAAGTCCTAGAAAACTTATCTGGTACAGGATAGGAACAACTCTGAGACTGAGAATGAGCATAAGCACCATACTGGATGGGACACTTCGCAACCTTGCTTACATTCCAAACGTTCCCATCCTGCGTGATAACAGAGTTATTAAAAACATTCTTGACCTGAATGGGTCTGCCATACTTGCTCATTCCCTTGCTAACAAAAGAAGGTTTCAGAATCTTGATCCAATCACCCACAGCCAAACCATGCTCTCTTGCTTTCCACCTCTTGTTGTACCATTCAGCCGATTTATTCTGTTTACAAGAAACTCTGTCCGCAATAATCTTAACATCCACAGAATCCTCACCAAAACCCTTACATTTCTCCTTGAACCACCAAGGACAAATAACAGAGGCTGGATCTCTTCCCTTAAGTAATTTGAATGGACTAACTTCAGTAGTGGTGTGAGGAGTTATTCTGTAGTTCCAAAGTTTCTCTCTGAGTGCATTCAACCAGTTACCTTTTTCCTTTATGGAATCCACAACAAAGTTCTTTAACACACGGTTGAATCGTTTAACTTGACCGTTTTCATGCGGTTCATAGAGAGAAGTTCTGACATGTTTGATATTACAGGATTGTAAAAATGACTGCATCTCTGATGAGACCAGTTGAACTCCGTTGTCTGACACCAAAACAGAAGGACAACCCTCTCTAGAAAATACTTCCTGAAAAAACAAAATAAAGACCTCAGAAGTAACTTTGGATACAAATTTTATCTCTGGCCATTTGGAATGGTAATCAATAATTACTAGAGCAAAACGAGAAGACTCAGGTAAAATATTAAACGGACCAGAAATGTCAAAGGCAATTTTATTCCATGGAAATTCAGGCCACACTACTGATTTAAGAGGAGGAACAAAAACCTTCAACATCTTGTCTTTGTCACAACACTCGCTACATTCTCTAACCACACGATCCACGAATCTGTCCAAACCTGGCCACCAAAAGTTCAATCTAATAAGACGCTTCATAGCAGAGATCCCAGGATGGGTCTTGTGTGCTAACTTGAGTATCAAATCTTGAACTCCAACTGGTGGAACACACTTGTCACCTTTAAAAACTAAGTACCCTTCACAAAACAACTCATCTGCAACATTAAAAAATGGTATAATATCCTCTCTGACATTGGCTTTGCTGGGCCAACCTTCCAACAGGTATTTCCTTAAAGTATTCAACTTATCATCCTCTTCCTGACACTTGAGCCAAAATTGTTCAGTAATATCTTGATACTGAGTACCAACAAAATCCTGCAAGCCAGAAACAAAATCAACATCCTTACAACCAGTAATACTATCAACCACACTAAGACAGGGAAGGCGTGATAGACAATCAGCTGTGACGTTTTTCTTCCCAGGTATATATTCCACCGTAAAACTATATTCCTGTAGTCTTGATGTCAAACGTGCAATTCTTGCTGTAGAATTCCATCTTCCTCCCACTGATAGAATATGAACAAGGGGCTTGTGATCAGTTCTTAAGATGAACTTGCTTCCCCAAATGTAGATCCTATAGTGTTCAATGGCCCACACACATGACAGTAGCTCTCGCTCGATAACTGCATATCTGCATTCTGTTTCACTCAAGGTCCTGGATGAAAAAGCAACATTCCACTCTGACACACCATCTGTTTGAGACAGCACACACCCCAAACCATATAAGCTCGCATCCGTAGTAATGATACACTTTTTGCCCATTCTAAAGAGTCTTAAAGTTGGTGAATTTACAATGTCTTTTTTTATCTCAGTAAAAGCCTTTTCTTGCTCTGTATTCCAAATAAACTCATTCTTCTGCCTCAACAGCTTCCTTAAAGGCTCCATTTTAGTAGCAAAGTTAGCAACAAATTTTCTGTAGTACTCGCACATGCCCGAAAAGGACAGAAGCTGTTCCTTAGTACTAGGAGCTGGGGCATTGAGAATGGCCTCAACGTTAGATTTCTTTGGAACCAAACCTTCCCCTAAAAGAGTATGTCCCAAATACTCTACAGATTTCTTAAACAGATTGCATTTATGTGCTTTAAGAGTAAGACCATAGTTTTGCAATCTGGAACATACTTCATCAAGGTGTGCAGAATGCTCAACAACATTTTTAGAAAAAATCAGAATGTCATCTTGAAAGCACTTAACGAAAGAATCAAGATCTCTGAAAATCTGAAACATTACACGCTGGAAAAGAGAAGCGACCTAAGCCAATCCAAACGGCATTCTCCTGTACTGGAAAAGACCCATGGGTGTAATAAAGGCAGTGAATTTTTTAGATTCTTCCGTCAACTCTATTTGATGGTACGCTGATCTAACATCTAAGGTAGAGAATATCTGCGCACCATCAAATAGAGAAACCAGTTCGTTTATATTTGGGAGCGAATGGCAATCTATGACAATATTTGAATTAAGAGCTCTCAAATCAATACAGACTCTCAACTTTTGATCAGGTTTACGTACGAGAACTATGGGTGAAACCCATTCTGAAGACTCTATGGGTTCGATGATGTCATCCTTCAATAGGTCATCCAGCATATCTTTTAACTCAGACCTGACATTAAGAGGTACAGCTCTTAATTTCTGCTTAACAGGGATAGCTCCATCTTTTAACACTATCTTGTGTGCAAACCCTTTCAACTTCCCCAGTTGATCACAAAAGACTTTATTAAATGTACTACTCCACAATGAAGTAACCTCCTCTCCCCCATCAATAATGGTGTTAACCATCTCCTGGTCGCTACAAAGCTCAATGGGATCCTTAGCTCGTGGATTTAACTTGATACCAAGTTCCCATTGATCTTGCCATCCTAGAACATTTACACCCTTGATAGCAATATATAATTTGATGTGAGCCAACCTACCCCTGAAAGTTAAAGGAACACACAAAAATCCTTCAATAGAAATATTGCTTCCATTAAAACTTTCTGCTAAAATGTCAGATGGTTGTAACTTAGAAAAATCACACACATTCTGTAACATCTCATCAAAATATTGTTTTGTAATGATGGTCCATGGGGATCCCGAATCCACCATCAATTCAACCTCAATCCCAAAAATGTCAAACATGCACTTAGGTGATTTCTTACTGATCGAAACAACAGTACCACTTTGAATGATAGAGACAACATAGCCTCTAGTAAGTTCTTGTGTTGTGGTTTCAGCATTATTAACAGAAGAAACTTTGGCAGAAGTGGGAAAATTAGAAATAGAACGTGGATGTCCCGCTCGCCCCTGTGTATTGAAACGTTTTTCTCTACAAACATTCCCAAAGTGTCCCATTTTACCACATATATTACAAGTTTTATTCAGGGCAGGACAACCTTGGAAAGAGGCGATATGTGACTTGTTTCCACATCTAAAACAAGAAACCGAATTGCTGTTAAAATCAGGTTTCCTGTAATTACCGCTTGACACATTTTTCGTACCCAAATGTGTAGTAGTAAAATTTTTCCCTTCATTTTTGGGCTTAACAAGGCATACTTCTTCCTCAACATTAGTTTTATTAGTATTAGTACTCTGTTTCTCTACAATATTCATCCATTTTTCAGACATCTCTGTGGACTTAGCAATGGCAATGCTTTCTTCCAGAGTGGGATCACCTAAGCACCACAATTTATCTTGGACTTTCTTGTTTTTGACGTGAACAATGATTTGGTCACGTATCATTTCATCGGCCATTGTACCAAAGTTACAGCGTAAAGTTAATGCTCTTAAAGAAGTAAGGAAATCATCAAATGATTCATCCTGTTTCTGTGCCCTGGTATAAAATTTGAAACGATTAAGGGCAATATTAGCAGTAGGTTTAAATCTTTTTTCTAGTCTAGCGAGTGCTTCAGAGTAAACATTAAGGTTATCACCACTTCCAGAAGGAGGAGTAACAAGAGGCAAAGTTCTAAAAATTTCTTGCCCTTCTGAGCCCAAGCAATGTAACAATATACTCTTTTTCCTCTCCGCACCCATTCGCTCTCCATCAATAGCCCTCATATAATTGAAAAATTCTTCCTTCCATCTTGCCCAAGGCAAAGGAGGGTCACCCTTAATCTGTAAACATTTTGCAGGAGGGTCAAATTGCATTTTAAATGACTAAATAACAGTAATAGTATATAAGAATGTAAAATGAATTTTTTTGAAATGCACTGTGAACTACAATACCTAGATGTAGAATGTTATAGTGAATACATTGTACAATATCATGGAAAATATACTGTGAGATGTAAAGAAAATATAAGGAATTAGAGAGTCAACAGATGTTGAGGTTTCTCCAAGTGATAGGAAAACAAAGTACCTTCTAAAATTTGGGTGAAAAAAAATTCAAAACGAATAAGCAAAGTAAAAGATTTGGAAAGTCAAATATCGTTGTTGAATAAATAAAGGAAACGCTGTCAAATACCATACAGCAGCTTCTTAGTTATTGCCGGTAATACCGTAACTCCTTCGTTATTAGCCGGCAAGTCAGTAATGCCGCGATCGTTGCTAGGTGACAAAATGTTATAAAACAAAATGGCGGCATGTTGCACGCAGCGTCAGACGTAAGACGTTACACGCGCTGCGTGTATTTGTAAATAATGTGTGTCAGGAAATGAATGCATCGGTTGCTAGGAAATGGTGAGATGACGCGTACAAACAGCATTGACTAATCGAAGGTTGGTTGCTAGGCAGCGTTAACGTCTCGTAGCTTGGTTCCAACAGGAAGCGCTGACGTCTTGATGCTTCGTTCGCTCAGCTCGGCGTCTTGGTATCCAGGCAGCAGGCTGGAATCTTCGCTTCAGGGAGCGAGTTCTACAGTTCAGTGTTTTGGTTTCCAGGCAGCAGGCTAGGATTCTTAAGTAATGCGTTGAGCCGGTAGAAGGACTTGAAAGATGCACAAGTCGAAATTTGAAGTAAATTGCAGAAAAACACAAGGTAAATTCTCTCAGGCAGTGAGGAAAAGAGAGAAATAAATCCAAGAAGGCACAGTTCCAATGTAAACATTTTCTTCAAAGATTGGAGGGCAAAATAACCATAAAAGTCTTAAAATAGTCCCAGAAGAATTAAAATAGGGTTCACTCCGCTCCTGTGCTGTAGATGGCTGGAGTCCTCGTCGCCAAAATGTGTAGAAATCCAGGAAACAGGTTAAAATCCAAGAAGCTTTATTCATCAGCACAGCATCATACATATAGCTTCAGAGTCCAGATGCAACTGACTCAAAGACACAGAATGCATCACCAGGAAAGTTCTGAGAATCAGAATATGAAGGATACAGGTCTCACGCCATTAAAGGGGAAGGAGTAAGAGGAAGAAAACAAAGCAGAATGTAACAGAGTTCTTATCTGATGTGCTCTTATCCACTGCTGGTAAGTTATTACTGCAGTTGTTTTGATGCTGTATATATGTGGATTGTATCACAGTCTCCTTATTCAGGATACTGGTGACATTGCCTTACACATGATTTGTATTACCTTTCATTTTTTCCTGCAACTTATAGTGTCATTGAATACCAATAACGTTGATGTTGGTATTTCTGCTTAATATAACTCAGACAAATAATTTGGTAAAGTTTCATGTTCAATTCTGTTTTCAGTTTGTTGATCGCTGCATACAATGGTGATAGTTTTATACATTGTCACAATGTGTCTACTGTAATTCCTAATCTAGAGTCAGGGTAAACAAAACTTTCTATATAGGTCTAGGCATGAGACAGGGCTGCCAGCTGTCATTGTTATTCCTGTAATATAATAAACACTTTTTCTGGCGACTAGCCAGCAAAATGAAAAGATAATGCTGATTATGTTAGACGCAGATGTAAATAAAGCGGCAGCTTATACTGACCGTGTACTCAAATTGAAGGAGGAAGCTTACTGCTCTATGCTGGCCCTGTTCGAATCAAGTTTAAACTTGTGTCCTGTCTTGGGGAAAAATACTGAACAGGTAGAACTTTGAATTTAACCCTCTTACTGCCTTTCATATATTGGGTGTGGTTGGTGACACTGGCAGTCAAAGTTTCTGAAATACCTCAGGATCTTATTTAATGATGATACAATGGTATCAGCTAAGCATAATGATGAAAACGGTTAATAAGGAAATCTATCTGACCAGGTAGATAACTCGTTCCCCCAAATTTACCTCATGCGTAGCGAGGATGAAAACCTTGAAAATAATGGTCCCTATAGAAATAAATTATGACCAGTATGTTACCGATAATATTGTCAAATGACTTCTGGAAAAATGACTAAAGCTGCATTGCCTGGAAGTTACATATGAGAGAAAGCTTGAAGATACTATTGTAAATTACTCTCTACCAAACATTCCTTGGACACCAGGGCTCTCTTTGGTATCCGCTTGCTGATGCCTCCACTGTAGACTGGCAAAACAAGAAAGTTCATTATTTACACCTCTTCTTACAGCCCAAAAATGCAAAGTCTCGTGCTTTTGGTCTATTTTGAAGGAAATGGGTAACATTATTATACAGCTGGATAAAAGGCTTAGTGTTATGCTGTTCGGATATTATGTCACTTTGATACACCAAGAAAATTGAAATTAATCACTTTACAATTTCTATTGTATTGGCCGATTTGGACCATTCCAGTGGATTAAGGTTCCTTATCTGTTCCACTTTGCAACATAAATAAGACCTTTTTTTTAGTTTGATCTTGCTTTATTGAAGACAAATATTATATGTTGAAATGGGCATGTAAAAGCACTTATGAACAACAAAAAATAATTGAATTGAGCATGTTCCCTCCCCTGGAATGTGCACAAGTAATTACAAATAAAACGAAAACATCAAAAAGGAAATCAATTATTGAATATGAATATGCACATGTTTGGTAAGAATATACTGTAGATCTAATTTCTGCGCAAATTTGTATGGCCACAGAAAAACGACTCAATCTTTTAAAGAAATACAAAGGAGGAAGCGGAGAACGGTATAATTTGGTTTTGGAGGAGTGTGGCTCACTGATTAGAGCGGCAGACCCTGATGCAGAGGTCTGGCCCGGGACCAGGGTTCAATTCCCGATGCGGCAGGGTCCTGAGCCCAAAATGTCCACGGACTCGATAATTCCCGCCTCGGTGCCTATTCTAATCATGGGGTCCCACGCTGCAACTCTGAGCAATAGTTGCTTAATCTCCACTACAGCGGCCCACCCGCTGCGGGATGCCTGCCTTTCACCCTGGGATACCCAGTAGGGGTTATCTCACAGGGAAAAGCCAGGACGGGTTCCCAAGGCAAGCGCCTTGATGCCTTCGGGTGATACGTGCGCTATATAAGTCGCAATACATTTACATTTTCATCTTTCTAAAATAAATGTCCATTTTATTCCACACCAGACTTTGTTGTCAATGATATTGCAGCGTTTCAAGGCAATCCTGTCCACACTCAATCAGTCAGGGGTTTATTAAGCGCGCTACTGACCCGGGAGGGTCTCAAGGTGCTGGGGGGGGGCAGCTCCGAGTCAGTCGAAGAGCCAGGTCTTGAGGTCCTGAACGTGTGCAGGGTCGTGGAGCGTCTGATTTTCACTAGGAGATCGTTCCAGGACTTGGCCGAGATGTAGGAGAAGGCTCTTCCGTCTTTTCTGCGGATGCGGGGGACGTTAGGTTTCTGCGGATGCGGGGGACCTCTGCCAGTGCGAGGTCGGCGGAGCGGAGGTTCCTCTTGGGTACGTCGAAGGATACTGTCGTTGAGGTATTTGGGTCCGATGTTGAGGGATTAGTAGGCGTGGGTGAGGAGTTTGAACGTGACCCGTTTCTCCACGGTGATCCCGTGGAGGTCTCGTAGGTGTTGGGTCATGTGTCTGTGACGCGGAGTCCCGAGGATGAGTCTAGCTGCGGCGTTCTGGATGGTTTGGAGTTTGTGTTGAATGGTTCTGTTGATTTCGGCGTATATGGCGTTGCCGTAGTCTAGTAAGCTGGTTATGAGTGCGTGGGTGATGGTCCTTCTGCAGTCAGGGGTCCATTTAAAGGTCTTGCAGAGGATGCGTAAGCAGTTGAAACTGGTGGAGGCAACGGCGATTAGTTTGAAATGGAGCCAGGTCTTGATGATTTCTAATTTGCAAGTAACGTCTTGACTCCGAATGCGAGGAACAAATCTATCAACATGTGATCAGACAAGTTTACATTATTTAGCTCTTTGTTTGCATGTGTACCTAGACACATTATCACCAGGTTTTGTGTTAATTTGATATTAAAAATATCCTGAAAATAGGTGTGAGCACCATGACTGGAGTATGACTAAAGCTTATCTGCTACTTGGAGACTATCTGGAGATTTGCAACATGTTCCGTAAATCTTGGGATGATTTTTTCTTCCTCCAATAAGTCAATACAGTTCACTAAGAAGGCAGACCAAGGTCAGCACATTTGTAAGGTGGCATCACAATATCAATTTGTTAATATATTATGTTTTTAGAAATTGCTGCTAAATGACACTTAGTGGTTACTCTCTTTGCAGCTTACTTTAGTATTACCTTTTTGTTCTACACCCTAATGTCCAGACAGAATTCCAATTCCAGTATCTATTTCTGGGATACACAATTAATTGAAAAGTGTTAGTGCATGTATTACTGTACGTTCTTGTGCAATACCCCAGTGCTTTTTACCTTACTTACAGGGTAAATATTAGAACCTGGAATGTGCTTCTATCTGGTTTTTATCTTACCCTTTCTGGTTAAGGTAATCTGTTTTCATGTTAACATTTAAATCCTATCATATTTTTATTGCATCTAGTCCTACTTTTCGTTGTTACATCCCTTGCTAATATGTTGGTTCGTGCAAGTCCATGATACAGTAAACCCTCCTCTCCTAAAAGTAAATGTTTACTTATCTTTTATGACCTCTCATTCTTACGTAGAATATGGAAAGCCTGTCCTTTTATAGTTAAAACCCTTTTAAATACTCATTAATAAAAAGAGGACTTGAACACTTGATAAATTAAAAGAAAACTTGGAGATCTCAAGAAATGTTACCATGAATTTTATTTTATTGGTCAAGTGCTTTCCAATCTGGCTTTTAATTCAGCCTTTTGCATTGTCAAATATTATTGAGTTTTCTATGCAGTTTGTCAGTTTGTATTTATTAGTACTAAAGAGGATTAACTCAGCAAATGTGCCAGGTAATGCACAGGTACACTTTAGACCAACCTCTCTCCTTCACCAGTAATGGCACTTACCCAGCAAGGAGCCAGAGATGAGGTAAGAATTCTCTCCTTTAACGTTAATGGCTTGAATAATAAAACCGAAATAGGGGCTGTTGAAGAATGGCTAAAAGGCTACTCTGCAGATATTGTCCTTTTACAGGAGACCCACTACGTAGCCAAGAGAAAACTTTCATTTAATATATTTCAGCAGTAGGCACGAAGCTGTTACCTTTCTTCAACGGGTATCACACAAAGAGGGGTAGCTATTTTTTCGAGTTGATTCTTCCCCTTTCAGGTCACATACTCACAGACTAATAAAGACGGTACGTGGGTAATAGTAAAGGAATATTTAATAACATTAAGATGACTATAGCGACAATGTATTCCCCAATAGAGGATAATCCCGCCCCCTGACGGATTTTCACCAAGCATTGCTGCTAATTCCTGGCTTAATCATTCTGGGTGGGGATTTGAATTTTTTACAGAATCCAGGTTTAGATTCTTCGTCAGGGTTGAGGAAACAAAAAACACCTCGGGTAGGAGAAGAATTAAAGGACTGCAAGACAAATTAATATTTGATAGATTCCTGGTGGTCAAGATATCCAGAAAGAAAAGAATATTCATGTTATTCAGAAAAATACAACTCGGCTGCTAGATTGGATTATTTCTTGCTCTCTATGGACCTATCACAGGCTAATTGCGTATATATACATAATAGCTTTTAAGATCATGCATTTCTAAAACTAGTATTAGGTGGTATTGATAGAAATTAAAATACCCCACAATGGACATTCAATAGAATTCTGCTGGAGGATGAAGACGGGTATGAGAAAATGCATGCAGAGATAGAGGGCTTTTTCCAGATAAATAGAGATACAGCCTCACTGGAGAATATTTGGGAGGCCTTTAAATCAACAATTTGTGGGGTTATATTATCCAAGCAGATTGCCATGAGAAAGGCACAGATGATAGAGAGAAATAACCTCGAGGCAAAGGTTAAGCATACATCAAGCGATACCTGAGGGTTAAAAGCAATAGGAATAAACAGGCCCTGGGACCGCGTCAGGAGATGCTAGATTACTATTATTCTAAAGCTTACACTGCTAACTCGGCCTATCTACAGAAGGTCTATGAAGAGAGCAAGTTTACAGGCAAGTTTTCAGCCTGACAAACAAAAGATAAACAAGCACAGAATAGAGTTCTTGCACTAAGTGATAAACTCATTAAGAGTCGTATTACAGATGAAAACATAATACAAAGTGGGTTTGTCAGGCATTATGAGTCTATTTATTCCATCAGACAAGAAGTGCATAGCATAAAGCTAGATTCTTTTTTCAGTGGATTACAAATTCCAAATGTAACTACGGATCAACCCTCAAGTTTAATGGCCGATGTGTCAATACAAGAAATAGTAGTGGTTCGAACAATGGCAAAGCCTGCGGGGAAGATGGGATTCCGATTGAGTTTATAAAGAAGTTTAGCCCAAGTCTGAATATGGAACTTGTGCTAATGGCCAGTCATATTTTACAAGGTGGGGAAATACCATCTTCTTTTAGAACAGCAATTGTCATTAGCTTTTTAAAAAAAGATAAAGATAAGAAAGATATAAAATCCTATAAACCCATTTGTTTGTTGAATTCTGATTATTAAGATTATAGCCAAATTGTTGGCTAACAGAATCAGCAACTGCACAGAGTCTATAATCCATAAGGATCAATGCAGCTTTCTTGCAGGACGACAAATATCTTTTAATACCACCTTTCTTATTGACACGCTGGATTATTTTAATCAGAACAAAATACCGTCCTTGATAATGCTTTTGGAGGCAGAAAAGGCTTTCGACCTAGTCTACTAGGAAAGCTTATTATATTCACTGGCCAAATTCGGTTTTCACCCCGAACTGGTCACGGTTATCTCAAAATTTTATGAGGGGGCCACGGCTCAAATAAATGTGACTACCAAGCGGGTTGGTGCCTGTAGAGTAGCTTGGGGGACAAGACCAGGCTTCCCGCTTTCCCCTTTACTATGTGCCTGTTTTATAGAGCCCCTAGCAATAGTCATCTGTTTTGTAAGTGGCACAACATCTCCAGTGACCGGCATGACTAGTATCAAATTGTATGCAGTTGATATCGCCCTATTTTTAAAGCCTGAAAGGGAAGTGCAATTGCTAATTTTTAATTTGTTTCAGGAATTTCAAACCATTGGGGGCTATAAAATCAATACATCTAAGACCGAGATCATGCTTTACAATTGCTCAGACGAGTCACTATTAACAGATCAAGTCTTATTAATTAACTCACTGCCTAAGAGATATTTAGGGATATATGTTAGGGAAAACATTGATCTTTACTCCCTAAATTATATTCCTCTCATTAATAAAATAAAGAATAAATTATTAAAATGGAAGGAACTTCAAGTCTCGTTAATAGGCAGTGTAGCCATAATTTGCATGATGATTCTTCCACTATGCAATTTTTTGTTTTTAATCAGTCCTAATGCGGTCAAAATGAATTTCTTCAAGGAAGTCCAAGGCCTCTTTTCCACATTTATATGGGCAAATAAGGTGTCAAGGCTGTCAATGGGAATGCTCTTTAGGCCAGTATGGGAAGGGGAACTAGCTCTTCCTGATTTGAAAGAGTATTATCATGCCAATTTTGGACACACTTTATATAGATCCATTAAGGTTTTAAATATAAATAGGTATGACAATTTTTTCTTAGAACTGATTTACAAGGAATATTTAATTCAAGATTGTATGCATTTAATAAAAAACCTCAAAAAAGTAAGATATAAAACCATCTAATGGAGCATTAAACGGAAAAGCTGTTTAAGCATTTCTCGATCCCCACGTTAAATGCAGAAACGTAACTTTCCGACATCTATGTAGATAAAGACTTACTATTAGATCCAGCAATTATGGCGAACTGGAGAAGACAGGGATTTAGAAAAATAGAATATTTCCTGCAGGGAGAGTGGAAAACCTGGTCTGAAATTGAACCGCTAAATCATTTTGCAATGGTCATTTGTTAGGATCAAAGACTTTTTGTCAGAACTTAACCCTACACTGATCAGCGATGTTAGCAATGTCACAGGGCGTCTGGTAAACCATGTACTTCGCATTACAATAAGTGGTTGGGTCTCCCTATTTCGCACTCAAGTAGAAGACAAACTCTGTCAGAAGGCGCAGAGAAAGTGGGAAAATCAAGAAGGGTTATCCATCTCCAATGCAGATTGGCATCAGATTAATAAATTCAATAGCACCTTGTTGAAAGCTGCCAACTTTAAGCGAATGCAATTTTACACCAAACGGCTGCTGTATCATACACCAGAGTTTTTGCAGAAAATGAATCCCCAGATTTCTTCAAATTGTTTAGATGTAACTTAGAGGGAGAAGGGAATTAGACCCATGCTATCTGTGGGTGTCTGAAATTAGAGGGATTCTGGGAGATCAACAAATATTGTCAAAACACACTGAAAGTCCCACAGACTCTGGACATTCAGACCATGATGCTAGGATATTCTGCAGAATTAAAATCAACTATCCAATAAAAAAAATAGATATTCATTTTGGTCCTGGATGCTCGGTCGCTGTTTCTGCAGAGATGGAGATTGGCGGATATTCCAACTTTTACACAGCCATTAAGTAAATTGGGTAGAATTCAGGAGCACAAAAGAAAGTATGCTCTGAGAGCAGGCTCCTATAAAAGGTTCAAGGTTCTGTGGGAGAATGTGGGTTTATAAACAGTTTGGGGATGCTACGATGCTGGAAACAGCTATATGTTAAAAATATGGTAAATCATATTGTAAATTCAAGGAAGCGAACTACTGCACTTTATCATCATGGTGGTTTTTATGGTGTATGGTTTTAAACACGGATTCCCATGCTGCTTGTGGTCTAAATGACTTGTATTACTTTCTTAATGCCTTTTGTATTGAAGATTCATAAACTGTCTCCGAATAAAAACAATTAAAACAAAAGAAGAAGAAAAAAGAAATGTTACCTTATGGTCCCACTTTCTAGCCATTGTTACTAGCATGAGTATAGCTCAAGGAGCAGATATCTGCTGCACATATGTGCTCAAACCCGTCTGGACCGGGCCCAGAGCCAGGACCCCTGTATCTGAAGCCTTGGAGGTAAGCCAAGGTAATCTGATTCGGCTAAGAAACTCAACATTCTCTTATACAAAATCAGAATGTCTTGTACATCTTTTTAGGGAATATCCATTTTTAGATTGCCCCAGTAAAACCTCACCACCCAGTGTGACCACAGAGAGGATAAAGCAAACACCAAAAATGTCAAGCTCAAGCATGCTCTCCTTCGTGTGCAGTCACTGGTCCAAAACAATAATGAAATTAATGATCTCATTCTTAACTCTCACCATGAGCTGTTCCCAGGGGATATCTAATCTTACATTTAGATTGCCCAACAGGAAAAGATGTGGACTGGCATATATATATTATGTAACAGCTGAATGTAACACAGTATTTCATTTAAACCATCCTTAACTCCGAACACACAGCCTTTAACATTGTGACATCTATCAAATGTATGTCGATTTATGGACCACCAGGCCTCAAGAATACCTTTGACAAACAGTAGCCGTATGTCTGTTAAACACATACCAACTGGCAGTGCTTGGATACTTTGATCTACATTTTGATGATCTATTAAGTAAAGTTGCACAAGCTGTGTGAGATGGGGCATACATTGAGTATGCTTTTAGACTCTCCACCGCTCTTTATACTCCTGGGCGTAACTGTTCAGTTGAACAGGCCATAAACCTATCTTCTTTTCAATTTGTACATTGTCTCCCTTCAAAAATCTAGGAAATATAAGTTAGTGCATGGAATAAACTAAATGGAAAGGAATGGGATTCTGCCCTACTAAGTTCCATCCCCTCCTTTAATCTGTTAGATCCATCCATGGGTACCCCATCCACGATAAGTTGCTTGGTACAGCCCTAGCTCGGCTTTTCCTGGTAAAGAGCATCAATATTAAGAGGCAAACGCCTCAGGAACCTTAACAGAGTGTAAATCTAAATATTAGTAAACAGTTATATGAAAAAGTAGAGAGATGATGTCAAAAACCTTTAAACAAAACATCTTTTAACGATCATCATCTCTCTCCCCCCTAAGAAGTGGCTTTTTCCTGTGGAACACATGTTGGCTAAGGCTATATTGATTATTGAGGATTTTTTATTTAAAACATATAGGTAAGATTAAGAACGGAATATGTAGTTTAATATATTAGGAAGCCTGTTGTAACACCCAGTGGATTTTGTGTATTAATTGTCCTTGTAAAAGGAATTGAGATTTCTATTAAGTGTTTATGTAACTGGATTAAGAATAAAAGATACTGTTTAATACCTTCCCATTCTAGATTGACACCTAAAGTAGGCAACAGATTGCAGCAATAATATTCCTGGGTCTTCAGGTTTTATGGACAAAGACCAGTCAGCGTCACAGCTGCAGATTAGTAGAGTACACTTAGATATATGCATTAATACATTGTATATAGCGCTCCCTCACATGGAAGGGTAGCAGTGAACTGTGCATCACAACGGGAAACCAGAAGCAAGCAGCATGGATAAATCAATAGCGGAAAAAGTACAATTAAAATGAATGTTGATCTGCTTATTTGGTGATGACTGAGGCTAGCTGCAGGGACTCCGTAGAGGATAGATGCTGTAGTCCCTCATGCTTTACTAATTGCTCAACTGGTTTTGCTTGGTATGCTATTTGCAGCTACATTGAGGCTATGAGACCTAGGTCCATAAGTCTTGGCAGTCCTGCTTGATTAATGCTCTGCCTTGGTTTTTGCTTCTGACTTACTAGAGGTTGTGGTTGCTGGTAAGTGGTCTTTGATTTACTCCTCGGTCCAAACTGGACTTTCTCTGGCTGTTGGGTGGATCCTGTGATGGGACTGCTGGTGCAATAGTTCACATATTGCTCCCTTTAATCTTGTTACCCCCTCCTGCACAGTATGGGTATTTGTGACTGTTGCTTGTCTGTTTCAGACACTTTTTTGGGTACAGCTGAGTTTTACACCTCTTCTGCGTCAATCATGCTGATGTTCTGCTCTGGGTGTAGTGCCAATGCGACTAAAATGTTGAGATAAATGTGGTTTCAAACATTGCTCACACACAAAGTAGAACTGGTAAGTGTTTTGTCTGTTGAAGTAAACAGTCAACTTGAGAGCTTGACCTGCAACGATGTAGACTGCTGTGCTATGCTGATTTTTTTTAATTATTTTTTTAGCCAGTCTGTTCGAGTAGTATTAGTTCCTGAAGAATATGCAGATTCACAGTTAACATTATTCACCTCTTGACATTGTCTAACCATGTGTAAAAGGGCTGTGTAATATCTATATGTTTAACACTGTGAAACGTTGTTTCTTATTGTGAGGCTCTGGCGGTTATAATTTTGGTCCTATTGGAATAAATGAATGAATAATATTTTTACACAGTACACGTCCACTCAAATCAGTGTGCCTGGTGCTGAGTAACAAGTAAACGCGAGAAACTCTACAGTGAGAATAACCATGTTCTGATGGATTTCCAAGAAGCAGGCTCAGAGAAAATAGAGTGAATATGCAATGGGATTGAATTTCTAGAGCTTTACTGTCCCTTATTTGAAAAACCAACTTCCTGTCTGGTACCCTCAGAATCTTGGGACAGAGAGAAGTCTACACCCCAAAGACCTAAAAGCCCTAGTACGGGTATGCCAAGTTCATATTTTTCAGAGGTATTTGGGCTCTTTACCCATAGCACCTCGGGTAGGTGAGATTACATGCTTTTAAGTGGATTTTACTGAATACTGACAGTCAGTGTTGAGTTTGCAAATGTTGAAGAGATGCACTTACAACTGTCAAAGTCAGCTATCAGCCAGACAGCCATGTTCTGGATGATCTGGAGGCTGAGAGTCAGGAATTCAGAAGCATCTTGCAGCAATGTATATCATAATCAAGAAGTTGTATCATATTAGAAGTTGTATCATATTAGAAGGTGTGAGCGCATGGATCACGGTTTTTACCATTGTCCAAGGGAATATAATCTGACTTTCTTCAGTGTTTTAAGTAAATAAAAGCAGATGGCTGGGACAGCACTAATCTGTGCAAAGAAGGAGAGATTAACATCCAATTTTATGCTTACATTTTTTGCTGCTCTGGTACGCATCACTGCTTTACATAAGTCATCTGTTTACCACACATGTGAGCAAGACAAAGCTCCCTGCCAAAACACAAAAAATCTGTTTTGTCAGAATTAAAGCAGACACAGCTTTGGTTCATCAATTTGGCTACCTCAGAGAGGCATTCTTTGAAATGGTGATGCAGCTTGACATCCGTCTCATAGAGGGGTAGGTGTGTTGTCTGCATAAGATACTATTTGACTGAAGATTGTGCTGCCTATACATTAAAAAAGGTCAGACTAAAAGCCAAATCCTGCTGGACTCCATAAGGCAGATACGAGTAGGCTGACGGAGGAGGGGGTAGTGAGGCATGGTACCAGCATCCTGTTAAGAATGGAAGGAGCATACCACGCATGTTACCACTAGGCCATAAATTAGATGGACGGTCCATTAGTAGGGCATATAAGAAAGTGTTGAAAGCGAAGGACAGGTCTAAGAGAATATGAACTTGTGAGAAATTTGTGTCCAGAAGAGAACAAATGGCTTCTGTGGTGTCTAGGGTAGCTGGTATCATACTGTAGTTTTGGTGAGAAGCAGTCTGGTTATCTCGCAAAAGATTGATTTCCAAAAAACTGGAAAATGTTCCTGTTGATTTTTCTCAAGGATTGTTTTAGGGAGGGGAAGCAAGAAGATAGGCCTATAGTTTGCTAAAGTGGCAAGATCTGTGAAAGCTTTCTTAAAAAGCGGGATGACCTGTGGCAGATTTCCAGACCTGTGGGATGCAGGATGAGACGACAGACAAATTAAGCAGTTAGCTAAGAAATGGGCTAATAGGGGCCAGCTCCTTATTGAAGACGAAAATGGGTAGGGATTAATGGGGGAACCCGATTTACAATTCCCATATGTTTTCCTCAAACAATTGCATGAAGTTAGACACCGCGATAACTCTCAAACCTTCATTTAAGAAACAAAGGGTCTCCTGTGCTGTTAAAGACGATTGGGCATGGAAGTCCTCATAAGAAGCTGAAACTTTATTTTTGACACTATCTGGCCAAAATATTGCATAGATCCAATCTAGGATTAATCTTCTGAATCTAATCTCAAGGTGACAAAGGAATTTACTACCGCAAAAAATCTCACTTGGTGTGTTACGAGTGTTGGAAATAGTTCTGAGAAAAATCTGCACAGATTTTCTGGACTAGCTTAAAGTACGTTTTTAAGGCATTATTTAAATTCCCTTTACTGCCGGATCATAATTTCATTGCCATAGGCTTTCTAAATGTTTTCAGTTACCTTTTGCTTTCATTATTATTGAAACGGGGGGAGGTAGGACAGGACAGTTTCGGTTTGTACTTATTTAGCTGGGATATTTTGTTTAGGGCTAAGGATATCTGCCCATAGTAGGTCTCAGCGTCCATAGTTCTAATACTGATAAGGTGTAGTTAAGTTATTCTTAGTCACCCATTCAGGCCAACATCAAACTGCGGAGAGTTTGGTTGGAGCTTTAGGAAGAGGTCTTACTGAGGCACGTTGAAAAGTAAAAGAGATAACCACATGATCAACTCAACGAGGAAGAAGCTCAGGGAGGACTTGAAAGACTGGATAATTAGTAAATACGAGGTCCAGGATCTGATCTGCTTAATGGGTATGTTTTTTTTTATTGAGTGACATTCAGTATCTCAAGAGTGTTGGCAAAGCTTTAGAATGTGGGGATCTTTAACCCTGTTCATACGTATGTTAATATCTCTAAGCTCAGAAATTAGAGTATTGGATGACCTGGGGAGCAAAAACATCAGCAATATTTTATCCAAAGTTAGCAGTTGATCCTGTGGGGGTGGTAAAGAAGGGCCCCAGAGAAATTACACGAGTGATTAATTTGGATGGGAAAGAAGAACCTCTTCAGTCTTCCAAAACTGAAGGGTATGACTTACCGGACAGATACATGTGGATGGGTGGGCAACAGCAGTGCTGTCTCCCTGATGGAGGGGTACAAGCGTGAAGAAGAATTTTACGGTCCTCTGGCAGCACTAAAGTGATAGGAGCTACCTTAAGCCACATTTCAATTGAAAAAAGTAAGTCAGGTTTGTAAGAAAGAATAACGTTAGATAACTCTGTGCATTGCTTAGGCAAAGATCTCGTGTTTAGAAAATAGCATAATAGTGGCTGTGGAAGTGTAATGTTGGCTATATCCGTCTCTGTGTTTAAATTATGTTTACAAGCCATATTAGAGAAAGAGCCGTCTAGCTGTAAAAAGTGGGCTGTGATGGGACACTTATCCTTGGAGTTGATGAATAGATAGCTCATTTAGAAGCTGGGCCAACAGAGTAGGGGTCCTGGCGCAGAGTACAGGACAGACGTGGATGGACACAACCAGGATTCCTTTTAGGGGGGGGGGGGCACTTTCGGATTAGTAAATGGTATCTCTGCTGTCCAGCATTGACTAATTTGAGGCATTCCTGGGAGGTCGGGTGAAGTGTTTTTGCTCTCATTTTCAAATCATAAGCTCTGTTAAGCCCCTAATACAGGGTGTGATGTATCAAAGGGTCAAAACCTTTCGCCTGGAAGATTTCAAAGAACTGAACAGGAACCTAGTGGGATAATTTCTTACACAAATACTATCCACTTTATTATATTTTTCAATGTAGATGTAAGACTTGGGATAATTTGTCACAAATTTTACGTACGGTTATACACCCATAATATTATAGAATAAAAGTAATATTTCATTAGGTTATATTCCATAATAGTATAAATTATTTTTGCTATTATTTTTCTGTAAATATATACAGTGGTTTACTGCCTCCAGGGTGTGGGGAAGTGGCATTCTCTTCTTGACAGCGGGCATCCCTGGGCCTGAGATCCAAGGGTCTGACTGTGAAGCAGAGAATGATCTCAGTGCTGCTTTGAATATTCCACTGCAGGAGCACACTGGGTATCGCTGCCAAGATTCCTTGCATCAACAGCCTTTTTAGTTCTGAAATTGCCAAACAACATGAAAGATTGACTTTAAAGCAGAAAGGCCTCTCCGCGAGCGCCATGTGGGCTTGGTTTCCCATGGCCTTCTAGGCAGGGAGCTTGTTTTCCTTTTTGGACTGAAAACACTACTATCCTTCAGACATGGTCCTTTGATCCTTAGTCCATTGAAAATCAACCCCTGCAATAGCATAAAAATATCAAACAGATTATATTCGGTTCTGGCTACATAGATGGGAAAGTACTGGTTTAAAGTGTGGCATATTTCCAGGAGTGGAGACAAGTTCCAACCGTCAACTGCTGTGGCACATCAGTACTGAGACTGAAAATAGAAAATCAAATGTGTAATGGCATTTACCTTTGCCCATACAGATGTCAAGAAATTGAATTCTAAATATGATTTCCTACATTGTAAAAAATAATTACATTGAAGTAATACTATGCAGGTTGTGGCACCCCAGGGGTTTATTGACCAGATGGTAGAGTGGAACACCTGGAGTTGAAACCACGGGTCCTACACTTCCCTGTCACTACTTGGGAGTGGCTTCTTCTTATATAGCATTGATGTTATTATTGTTTTGTATACTATTAAAATAATTGCCAATTGCTTTGTAAGGTATGTGTTTTCTTCGTGATACTTTTCAGGTGAAACGTTAACAAGAATACTAACTGCTGAATTGTTTCTGGTGATAAAGCAGTTCCATTCTTTTGTTCATGGTTCTGATGTAACACTGACTTTTAAAAGTTGATGCAGCATGCTTTGTTACATGGCATTTGTACGGTGCTGAGCTCGAAAATGACTTCTCCTTTTGGTGCATCTTGCAGACATTCATCCAGCGGTGATTATCTACAATTCATTCGAAACACATTGTTGTGGGTGGGAGGATGGTGTGGAGAGTGTGGGTTATCCTTAGAGATATTTCATAAGGTGATTGGAGTCTTACAAGCCTTTTAAGGTATGTGGGGAGTTGCTGCTGGCTCTGCTTGGTGGTTTGGGTACTGGATTCCTCTGCCTAACCTGAGCTTCATATTGAAATGCATTGGTGTGCATGATTGTTATTTAAGGTTTTACCACTGAAGGAATGTGCAAAAAAGGAGTAATTGCTTATAGCCACAATTTCAATCATGCATTGGTTGTAGTGTAATATGTACTAATTTTAGGAATTGTAATGATGTTTTAAGTTATGTTACCATGTCAATATGTTCAACCCTTTCCAGGATTTGGCGCAAGGATTTATATACAGAAAACACGAAGAGTGGAACAGGTCAGGATAGTGGTGTGTGACTATAACAGTAACTGGGGTCCAGCCGGTTGCATCTGCGAACCAGTGCTCCTTGGGAAACAAACAGAGCTAGTACCAATCCCATCAGACCACCCCTTCGGTGGAATATGCATCATGTGGAATTGCTGATCAATCCATATCTTGGCTGGCTATGTAGTGCCAGTTTTTGAAGTGGATATCAGAGGACTAGTCAAGATGTTTGCCATACTGTGGACTAGATAGTGCGCAGTGCTCAAGTGAAAGTGATAAATAAAATAACTACACTGGCTCTGGAAAGGCATGTGTATAACAGTCCGTGTGTCAGGGGATAAAAACGGCGCTAGGTAGTATGACTACCCTCTGGCGCTAGTGAAATACGGTCGACATGTTTCTGCCAAAGGGGCCTCCACTTCCGCTTGGTTTATTAACCGAGGCACCGACGGACAGAGCGGGGCCTCATGCTCCCGAGCGGTTGCCGGGTGAGGTGAGGTCTTCACCCACATAATGCTGGGAAGAAGAAATGTTTCTCTCCCTTTAGTGGACGTCTAACCATGAATGTTCCTGGTAGACATGTATCCTTTTACTAGTGACTGTTGCGCTAGTTATCATCCCTTGTGACTGTTGCAGTCACAGCGACAGTAGCCTATTTAATTTCGAGGTCCTGAAGAATGCCGGGGAAATTCCCCTTTGGCAGAAACATGTCGACCGTATTTCACTAGCGCCAGAGGGTAGTCATACTACCTAGCGCCGTTTTTATCCCCTGACACACGGACTGTTATACACATGCCTTTCCAGAGCCAGTGTAGTTATTTTATTTAACACTTTCACTTGAGCACTGCGCACTATCTAGTCCACAGTATGGCAAACATCTTGACTAGTCCTCTGATATCCACTTCAAAAACTGGCACTACATGGCCAGCCAAGATATGGATTGATCAGCAATTCCACATGATGCATATTCCACCGAAGGGGTGGTCTGATGGGATTGGTACTAGCTCTGTTTGTTTCCCAAGGAGCACTGGTTCGCAGATGCAACCGGCTGGACCCCAGTTACTGTTATAGTCACACACCACTATCCTGACCTGTTCCACTCTTCGTGTTTTCTGTATATTAATTGGGGAGTGAGTGGACATGTCGTTAAACATTCCCTCTGACCCTCCACATATCCTGCTGTCTGTTAGCAAGGATTTATATACCCAAATTTCACTTAAGACTTATGCATGGAAATGAGGGTGTTGTTCAAAAACATGTCCTTGGAGTACATTTTCTGTAAATTCACAAATCTGTTTCTCGTCCATTATAAAAAGGACTTTAACTGTCCATAAATATATTTGCCGCAGGAGCAGTTTAGTTCATTTTAGTGTGTTCAACGTTCACAAGACCGTTCTTATGTACATTTAAATATAGTGATATGTGGCTTATGTGTGGATGAGGATGCAAGGCCATTTCTGTACATAGGTCTCATAGAAAGACGGGTGCACCACTGGTATGATGCACGCCAAAGTAGCATCAGATGTTCGGTTTGAGTATTGTCCCACCTTCTGGCTCAGCTTCTCCCAGATAAATATTGATGCACTGTGGCACCAATACACTGAAGTATTTTGGTTTTCCACGGCTCACTGACTTAAAAGTAAATGTATTCTGTATCGGTAAAAAAACAGAAGTTTCACTGAGCTGCCATCTTTTTCCCTTCATGCTATTTTTTGAAACACTTCAAGCGGAAAAGAGAAACATGACTACATTGTGGCACATGAGTGTTCCTCATTTTAAATGTTACCTTTCAACTGCTAAAGTTAAAAGTGACAGATGATAAAGGAAAAATATAAAATTACTGAATTATTTTTAGGCTGATTATTGTAGGCCAGTCAATGCAAAAAATGTATCGAATTGAACTTTTCTTTTAAATATAGCATATGCTGTACATTAAATTAGTTCGCATCTGTACAGTTAATACTTCAGAGGTATAGTATGATCATAGAGTTAGTGACATATTATTGGGATGCCCAAGCATCAGGGATTACCATCTATGAAAGGTAAGGCACCTTGAGAGGAGTGGTATAGAATTAAGGGGAAGTTGTCGTCCGATGGCAAGTATTATTATGGAAATCGATGCATTCATTGATGAAAATGAAATCCTGTCCTTATAAACAAAATCGCCCTTTGTGAACTCCAATTCAACCTCCACTCGCAAATATGTAGTCAGGCAGGCCCTGAGATCAAGACCCAGGATGGCCCATTGATAGGTCTCAGGTGGACTGGTGTTTAGCTGGCAGGCAAACACGTTGGCAGGAAACTCTCGATCAATCCCACGTATAGGCGCAGCGACATTACAGGGGTCGAGGGAGATTGCCCCAATAAAGCACTCCTGGCCGGAGGAGTTACACGCTCTCCTAAAACACCATAAAAAGTCAGATGCCACATGAGTTAGAAACACATAGCCGATGAGGACCTAGCACACGCAGGTAGCACGCGCTCCCCATGCCTGACATCTGGACATGTTATCAATTGGCCACATTGTGTCCACTTGAGGTCCAGACCTCACTTCTTGATTGTAAATTGAGACAGTCCTGAGACCTTGTGCCTGTAACTGTTCTCCCTGCCGTCATGTTTAATTAAACAAACTGTTCTGTTTTGCCATACGCCTCTTGTCTTCTGTGATTGAAATGATTTCAAACTTAGGTAACGTCTTGGCAAACCAGATGGGAGGGATTGGGATCTCGGACCCAACTGCAGCTGAAGGAAGTCAACCCTACCCGGATGGATTCACAATTGTGCAACAAGAAAGGTGGGCAGACACCGCAATTGACTGGAAGTTCTGCTGAATCCCCAGGTTTAAGGTCCGCCCTGAAGCAACCGTCACAGAGGTTAGAGACTACATCAGAACCTCGAACATAGTATAAAGCACTTGGCATTTGGTAAACTAGGGAGAAGCGTAAAAAGATAACCTAAGTGCTTGTGTCACTGACGGGGTCTGGCATATTACCTATTTTATGTGTCCTAACTGAATCAGTCGTAAGGCGACCATGGAGGCGTTCCCGTGAAAGTCCCCTTTTTTTGATAGCGCAGCCCTTGATGACTCCCAGAACATTGATTTTTGGGGTACAGCTATCCTGATTGGGTGGAGTTGATACATCAGTCTCATAGTTTTTTAGTTCAAGGATTTGCCAGTGCTAAAAGGTTTCTTAACACCCTTAGTATTTGGAAGAAGTGTGGGAGGTACATCTAGCTTCGACCCTGGGCGTTTAACAGGGTGGAATTTGGACATGGGAAAAAATTGGACCCAGGAAACTGGCCGTAACTTGTTTGTGGCCAAGAGGGACTGGTGATTCCAGAGTTATTACAATATGGTTTCTATGATTACCACATTTGTTTAGGAGTGGATATTGGCAGACTATCCAGCCCACTTAGGAATGTGCTCCACGCAAGTCATATCTTGTTAGAGGGTAACGTGCTGAGAGCATACTCATTTTTTGACAAAGCAATTTTTTCTTATAACCATTATTGAACTGTATTATGTATGCGACGATGCTGTATTAATTGTTGATTACAAACTGTATTGTGTGAAATAAATTGAGGTTTTTCTGATCCTATTCTAACATATCGCGTATTCGCCCTATGTTGTAAGACTACATAAGCATTTTTATGTTGTTTTTATTGAAATGTTCAGTCGAACTGTTTGATGCAAATATTGTAAAAACACAGAGTTTCTAGTACTTAATTTGTAAGAGTGCACCAAACACAGTTGCCCCTTCTATAAGACCAACAAAGCGACAAAACGTCATTTGAGTTGTATTTATCCAAATTACTGAAATTGCCATAGATTCCCATTGAAGCATATGGAAACTAGGTTCCTCAAACAGATAAAGAGAATTAATGTTTTGCCAAGAGTGTCATTTATACACAAAGGCACACACATTTCCCTGGACTAAGGCGGGAACATTTTAGACAAATATAACTGAGCATACTAAAACACATATAAATACTAAATATGCAGGACAAAAGAGAGTCAATGTTAGAATTATGGGCCATCTTTAAAGAAGCTAAAACCAATAGCCCAACAATGCCGATAGCGAGCAAGGCGTCTGCACCGTCTCCACCATATGCAGGGATGGATTTATTTACACCAGCTCCCGCTGCATTAGGATATTCAAAACCAACAATAGTAGAAGTCGACAAGCCCCCCCACTGAAAAAAAGGACAGTTGGGTCTAAGCCTGAGAATATTTAAAGCAAGCAAACCCAAACGCCTTGTGTTCAGCCCAAGTCCCTGTGGATGGTCCCCAATAGCTCACCTCCCTGTCCACCATGCTCAACACGTGACACCTCTTTGGCAGGTAAAACACACACTTCCACTAGTTCAGATAAGCGTACATGAGTGTCAGGAAGGTTTGTGGCAGCTTTCGATAGCAACTCAGCAAGCTTGGGAGAGCTCTAGCCCCCTGGTAACCAATGATGAGGGTGGGGCTACAGGGATTGCCCAGGTAGCCAAGGAAGAAACAGCGAGTGAAATTGAAGGTGAAGCCAAGCCAACGAAAGCAGCCCATAGCTCAGAGTAAAAGAGACAGACCAGATGGCGCAAAGAAGAGAGGCATGAGCAGATGCTTTAGAGAGAAAGGGCTCACAACCAGGAGTTAGAGCAAGAGTACAGGACAGAGTGGAAGAATCAGAAATAGATGAAAGGCTACTAGTAGAGCTCAGAGTCACACCGTCCAGTCAACAAAGGAGAGGGGCTGACCAAGAAATAGGAGACAATGCAGCCTGGTACTTACACACCCAGACACAGGAAAAACAAAATGACACCTGTGCGTACACACGAGGGAAACTGCGATGCGGATATGCACTGCACAACAAAGATAAACTATACCCCAAGGGAGATAATAGCCAAAAAGGAAGGTGGGATATTTGCTTAACCATTTTGCAACCTATTAGCAGATTGGACTGTGGAGAAGGACCAATATGATCGGTCCTGGCAGAGGGAAGGATAGCATGAAGCAGAGGACATGGCAATAGCAGAGGATCACATCAGGCATGAAGGAGAAAACCCCAGTTGGAACTTACTCTGCATGCAGCAATGCCTCGCAAGGTAGGTGCGCTATGTTGAGGAGAAACCTGTAGAGTCACCTAGAATGAGAATGTACCCGTTACTGCAGAAAGGCATGGCGGGGATTATATACATTGAAAAACAATAGCAGCAACATGGTGATGCTTTACCAATCGCACAGCTTCAATGAGAAAATCTTTCAACCTTTTCTTATTCCAAAGTTCATGTTTATTCCATATTTTTTATAGTTTCTCATTCTTTTGTCTACTGTTCACAAATGGGCTGTTATATATAGACAAATAGGGGATTATATACATGCCATGGGCCCAGTGGACAAAGAAGGGTTGAGAGCAAAGTTACCGTCATTGCTGGATGGGGCAGGGAAATGGATTACATGCTTCAAGAAAAGCACTTGGGTATCAACCTAGTGATAGTTGACATTAAGACCCTAATTAGGAGAGCAGACACATAGGGTTCACCCAAGCTCGCATTCCAAGATGTCAGATTAACAAATACCCAGCATGGCAAAGCCACATTTAATATGCACAGGATCCGGATATGGACTGCCCTGAGAGAAATATTCCCTGACTGCCCGGATGTAGAAGGTCTAATGGCAGAGATCATGAAGCCAGAGGAAAGCATAAACGATGTCCTAAATAGAATGAGTGAAAGATAGGTACAGGAAACCAGATAGTCGTGGGACACCAAAGGTCCACAAGTCAAATTTTTCTATTATATTGTTAAGAAAGGGTTACCCTCTGAGGTAGAGTGGGCTGGACAGCGTAGTTGCTTTAGATACCAAACCCTGCCAGGAAATACAAGTTCACATACTACACTGCCCTTTATGTATAAACGAAGACTTCCTCGGTGACGGGAACAATGTTCTTTTTGCGCCTGGTGTGATAAGACCCTAAAACTTCACAGACCGCACATGCAAGAGCCAATAAGCTAATGGGCCTCAGCAGGATGACTAGTTTGAGACTCCAGTTGGAGGTAAACTCAACCTTTCACCCTTCTGGAGATTAAAAAGATGAGCACCAATTTCGTTAGGCAATCAACGACTGTGTCTAATCTGAGGAGCCCAAGCGACCGCAGCCAAAAGCTAGGGACAGCGGGCTGACCAGAAACACTGATAGAAAGCAGGGTATGGTCCCAGGGGGTGGGTGGTGGTGGGGGGGGGGGGGGTTGGGCGTGCGGGAGGGTTCCAATACTCTACCCCTTCTGAAAATGAAACGCAGGGCACTGGATGCACCCCTTTCCGGCTCCTTCCATTCCTAGCATAGTCCACTCATGATGCTCCAACCTTACAAGCTCAATCCAGGAAAACAGTTGACCCCGAATGCTGCCCCCACTGGGTGGTTTAGAGTAGTGTACGGGGGTCACAGAGCAGCCTCTGACCCTCTCCCAAGGGCAAGGGAAACAATGAGTTATGGGACTCAAGGAAACGCCCAAACTAAAAGAAACTGAAAGAAAAAACATCCAAAATTAGCATACAAAAAAATCCTGAGAAAAAGGTGGGGTCGAGGTCACCCACAGCCAGGTATCTGATGCCACAAGGGAGGGTCATGTAGCACACCACATGCCAGGAACAGGAAGAGGCGCAAACATAAAAATACATTCCCGGGGCATGTTGCAAGCCCTAGCAACACCAAACGGTAACATGCCCTCTCTTTCTATATGTCCAAGCACATGTAGCGAACATACAAGGACTGATCTTCATAGCTCACAGCACAGGCAACTTGGCATAATGTCAAAACAGGTATCCCCCAGCAGGAAAATTGTCTTTAGAAGGGTTCACCCAGGAACCGCACTCTTATGCACCCTTATGATCGCACCAGGGAGGTGTTTTTGAAAAAACTAGTGACACCCATAGAACCCCTGCTAAAGCCAGAATCCTGTCCCTCCCTGAACTCATGGGACCACTCCACAACATACCTAACTCTCATCTGACCACCTAGAGACAACAATTCGGAGAAGGTCCAAAAACACCCTAGTAGGATAAAAGGGGGGATCAATGGCTTATAAAATGCTATCTGTCTCATAGAAAATGTTTATAGTAATCACCCTTACTTCTCTAATCACTTAAAGTGTATCCAGCAGGGGTTACCATCTAATAACTCACCAGATCGTGACTAGTAGGTTGATGGGTTCACACCCTTGTGGAAAAATACTGGTTCTCCAAAACCATTGAGAACGGAGCGTATGGTCAGAAGGCACACAACCACCAGAGGAGCGCAGATGACTCTCAGCAGACCCATACCTAGAACTGCAATGTTGCAACAAACGTTATGTATATTTATATAGTTATATTCAATCTGCCTACTAAGGATAGTCCCACACTTGAGTACTACGGAGGAACTGCTGAACCAAAAGAAGTTGACTAAAAGGGAACTACAGCGCCTAAGTAGGGATCTCTTATACGTTACCTACAATTACACCAAACACTAGCATCTCACATGCACTGCACAGAGCCCTTTTGCATAACACATGGTACCAGCACATGACCACAGTTTGCTCCCAAGCATCAGCCAGGTCATGTTATGTATGTTCACCAATCCCACATGCGGTAGCCGCAGACAGGCTTTTCTTGTCCCAAGAGGTAGCCCCAGAGAAAGCAAGATGCCTTATGCTCCTCTACCTATGTACAATAAGGCCCAAGGTCCAACCCAACAAAATAGAACCACACATGGTATTTGTAAACATAATGTGACATGACACCAATCCAACAGCTCTATACATCCTAACTGAACCCACTGATATCCAAACTGAGCTGGACAGGATGTGTAGGAAACTGCTACATAGGGGAAGGTATCGCATGACCCTGAGATTTCCTGGAGAAAATACTTTTTAAGGTGGCAAACCCCCTAACTCAGTGCACAAACACGTCTGCTCCAGCGTCTGTCTGTGGACCGAGAGTGGCTCTTAGTGTAACCGGGGCAGTCTTCTTAAAAAACAGATGGTGTCCTGACATGTAATTCGTATGTAGTGGCATAATTGTTGATACCAGAATCTTTCCTGCTCCGATACCTCAAAACTGGTTTTAATGATTTAAAATTATCTGATTTTTCCTGAGATATATATGTCCACCACTATCCTACAGACTCCTTTCTGCTACCTCTTACATCCTGAACTTCCACGAGCTGGTGAAAAATCTTTTTGTGGTGTTTTGGAGTCAAAAGGGATGGACAAGCTGAAGTTCTCAAATGTCGCTCACCCCGGATCCGAAGTTTAAAATCTCTATATTATTGCTTGTTATGGGGAGATCTCATTCCCAGTTTGTCTCTGGGAGCTCTCGGAGTGTTCTAGGGTGTACTGAGTGGCGTTCTGTGCCAAACAAAGTCTCAAAGGTGCGTCCGCAGGGACTGGAGGGTCGAATTTTGTATTCGTATCAGGAGTACTTGAAAGTAATAACGCAGCCTGGGCACGATTACAATGTTTACTGTAAACCAACCTATCCAGGAAATGTATTAATAATGCCACCTACGGAAGTCCACATTTACACCTCAAATCAGGGATGTGATATTTGCCTTGAATAGGTGTGATATGTCCTGAGTTATATGTAACTCAAGTATTTCAAAGACGTTTTGATTCGGAAAGGTGCCATCGCCTTTGTTCTGTATCTTCACTTCTTATTTTATATTAACAGCTCTATTTTTTATGGGTTAACTTTATATCACAAGGCTCGACCCCACCCCTGTAATATTAGGGTAGAGATTTCGAATAGTACCTAACCCTGTATAAACTAGTGTGTATACCGCCTTCTGCGGGTTGGCTAAGTATGCCCTGAGTAGAGAAAAGTGGGACAGTGCTCCCTTTATATCATACATTGAACACTGAACTTTGGCATGACTAGCCTTTGTAAAAGCTTTGCTGCAGGGTACTCTTGTACCCAATAAAATGTTTTGAGAAAATGAGTAGTAACCCTTGGAGTACTATCGTATAAAAGAGGCTTTCAATAACTGTCCCATCTTTATTGAAGAGCTTGCCACATCCTCTGTACTGCACATTATAATCCATTCTGTCATTTACAAACGTGTAGCCATAACATTATGTGGCATGGCTTAGAGAAGTAGTAAGAAATACTCCATTCCATACTGATGTGATGTAAGCAGAACGTAATGACTAACAGTGGTTAAGATACAGTGAACATGCTCTGTTTTTCCCTTATTTCAAGACTTAAATTCTTACAATTCAAGGTGGTCACCAGGGCCTAATATATACCAGACTGAATTCATCAACCCAGGGCTGTAGACAATTTGGAGTGCCCTTAATGTTGAGTCCATCTCCATTAGGCTTTTTTTTTTGCAATTTTAGGATTGTAATAGGTGTTCGGTGATTCAAAATAAGGAGATAGTTTGATGTGGCTGGGTGTATTCAATAACATTCTTACTTACCTGGACCATGGGATGCAGTTTTAGCCTTTCTAAGTTCTTACTTCAACACTTCATGGCAGTGAGTGGACTCATTGTCCCCAAGTACTCAAGACAAGTCAATACAAGGTTTGAAGAGTGAAGAGAGCCCGGACGGGTGGTAGAAGATTCACTGTGAACGCAGCCAATTTATGGAATGCGCTGCCTTTGAATTTACGCACAGAGACTTGTACCATTCGGTTCCGGGAGTTACTCAAGACGCACCTGTTCCCCGCTTAATACTGTCTTCCTTGTTCTACACCCTTGAGTCATGGACAGCGCTGGGATGCCCGAGGGTAACCGCGCGCTATACAAGATTCCAAATAATAATAATTGTGTAGATTACTTGAAACCATGACAAGAAAAACATTTTAAATAGAAGGAACTTTTTTTTTTTTAATTATTTTTTTATTGGAAAAGATGGTACATATAAGGACATATTTCATAAATTATTACATACATGATAAGAACATAGGTCATACATTTGATATATTTACAAGACATTTTATCCGAGAAGCCTAATTGCAGAAGGGAAATAAATAACTAGAGAAAAAGAAAACCGTTTCGGGTAATTAAAAGAGGGCGCCTTTAACCATTTCTATCTACTCTCCAGTTTGTTACAGGGGCCCATAAGCGTACTCCCGTCTTACGCTCCCTTTTGCCTTTATATTCATAGAGATTCAGAAAAGGGGGTGGTGATGGACAGAGCATCTGAGTTAAACAGAACACTCATACCCAGTCAAAAGATCAGGGCTTGATCCATCACCGTTTTTTAGCTCACTGCACCATCCCAGTTCAGAACCTGGCTACATGCAAATTAGTCTGTCCCTGGCCCAGTGCATCATGGGAACAGGGCAGACCAAACTACCAAGCCAATTCTTTACTGGAAAGGAAATAAGCTTCCGGGGACCGGTTTCTGGCATTGCAGCCGTCTTCGGCCCGGCTTGCTTGAATCCTAATGGTGCAGTGAGCAAGGGACTCACATCTGAGCATACCCTGCCACTCCTATAGTGGCCAAAACGATTCAGAAAAGGGGGTGGTGATGGACAGAGCATCTGAGTTAAACAGAACACTCATACCCAGTCAAAAGATCAGGGCTTGATCCATCACCGTTTTTTAGCTCACTGCACCATCCCAGTTCAGAACCTGGCTACATGCAAATTAGTCTGTCCCTGGCCCAGTGCATCATGGGAACAGGGCAGACCAAACTACCAAGACAATTCTTTACTGGAAAGGAAATAAGCTTCCGGGGACCGGTTTCTGGCATTGCAGCCGTCTTCGGCCCGGCTTGCTTGAATCCTAATGGTGCAGTGAGCAAGGGACTCACATCTGAGCATACCCTGCCACTCCTATAGTGGCCAAAACGATTCAGAAAAGGGGGTGGTGATGGACAGAGCATCTGAGTTAAACAGAACACTCATACCCAGTCAAAGATCAGGGCTTGATCCATCACCGTTTTTTAGCTCACTGCACCATCCCAGTTCAGAACCTGGCTACATGCAAATTAGTCTGTCCCTGGCCCAGTGCATCATGGGAACAGGGCAGACCAAACTACCAAGCCAATTCTTTACTGGAAAGGAAATAAGCTTCCGGGGACCGGTTTCTGGCATTGCAGCCGTCTTCGGCCCGGCTTGCTTGAATCCTAATGGTGCAGTGAGCAAGGGACTCACATCTGAGCATACCCTGCCACTCCTATAGTGGCCAAAACGATTCAGAAAAGGGGGTGGTGATGGACAGAGCATCTGAGTTAAACAGAACACTCATACCCAGTCAAAAGATCAGGGCTTGATCCATCACCGTTTTTTTAGCTCACTGCACCATCCCAGTTCAGAACCTGGCTACATGCAAATTAGTCTGTCCCTGGCCCAGTGCATCATGGGAACAGGGCAGACCAAACTACCAAGCCAATTCTTTACTGGAAAGGAAATAAGCTTCCGGGGACCGGTTTCTGGCATTGCAGCCGTCTTCGGCCCGGCTTGCTTGAATCCTAATGGTGCAGTGAGCAAGGGACTCACATCTGTGCATACCCTGCCACTCCTATAGTGGCCAAAACGATTCAGAAAAGGGGGTGGTGATGGACAGAGCATCTGAGTTAAACAGAACACTCATACCCAGTCAAAAGATCAGGGCTTGATCCATCACCGTTTTTTAGCTCACTGCACCATCCCAGTTCAGAACCTGGCTACATGCAAATTAGTCTGTCCCTGGCCCAGTGCATCATGGGAACAGGGCAGACCAAACTACCAAGCCAATTCTTTACTGGAAAGGAAATAAGCTTCCGGGGACCGGTTTCTGGCATTGCAGCTGTCTTCGGCCCGGCTTGCTTGAATCCTAATGGTGCAGTGAGCAAGGGACTCACATCTGAGCATACCCTGCCACTCCTATAGTGGCCAAAACGATTCAGAAAAGGGGGTGGTGATGGACAGAGCATCTGAGTTAAACAGAACACTCATACCCAGTCAAAAGATCAGGGCTTGATCCATCACCACCCCCTTTTCGTAATTATTTTGGCCACCATGAGTGTGGAAGGGTATGCTCAGACATGAGTCCCTTGCTCATTGCACCATCAGGATTCAAGCAAGCCGGGCCGAAGACGGCTGTAATGCCAGAAACCGGTCCCCGGAAGCTTGTTTCCTTTCCAGTGAAGAATTGGCTTGGTAGTTTGGTCTGCCCTGTTCCCATGATGCACTGTGCCAGGGACAGACTAATTTGCATATAGCCAGGTTCTGAACTGGGATGGTGCAGTGAGCTAAAAAACGGTGATGGATCAAGCCCTGATCTGTTGACTGGGTAGGAGTGTTCTGATTAACTCAGATACTCTGTCCATCACCACCCCCTTTTTGTAATTATTTTGGCCACCATGAGTGTGGAAGGGTATGCTCAGACATGAGTCCCTTGCTCATTGCACCATCAGGATTCAAGCAAGCCGGGCCGAAGACGGCTGTAATGCCAGAAACCGGTCCCCGGAAGCTTGTTTCCTTTCCAGTGAAGAATTGGCTTGGTGGTCTGCCCTGTTCCCATGATGCACTGGGCCAGGGACAGACTAATTTGCATATAGCCAGGTTCTGAACTGGGATGGTGCAGTGAGCTAAAAAACGGTGATGGATCAAGCCCTGATCTGTTGACTGGGTAGGAGTGTTCTGATTAACTCAGATACTCTGTCCATCACCACCCCCTTTTTGTAATTTTATATTCATAGAGGCATGATTCTATGTTATGGATTCCTAACAATCTGGAGAGCCACATATGGAAGGATGGAGGATTCGAGTACTTCCACGCAGCGGAAATTAAAATTCGAAGTACCGCAACAGATAAAACACTAGATCTCTTTCATCTTCCCCCAGACCCAGCTTAGAATCTATACCAAAAAGCATTAAGGTAGGGGATAGGTCGATGGAATGACCTAGCAGCCCCTCCAAAAATTTCATTATCTCCTTTTTAACAATATCTAACCGTTTACAAGAAGAAAACATATGTATAATGTCAGCCTGGCTTTCGTTACATCTGGGACAATTATCATTTTCACTTATACCCCAAGCATATATCTTCGCAGGTGTGTGATATAGGTTAAAAATGGTCTTGTAATGTTGTGCGCGAAGATTTGATGCCCAGAATATTTTTTTATTCAATAAAAGAGCAAGATCTAAATCGACAACGGGATCGCCTAATTTTAGAGCCCAATTTGACTCAACCTTCTCAATATCATCAGGAATTTGATCCAATAAACAATTGTATATAATCTTGATCTTCCTACAGCCTCTATGTAGTAACTCAATCATAGGGAAGTCTGCTGTTACTGAAATCCGTGGCCTGACTGCCATAATCGTGCGGGTGACTTGACCGTATACCAGCCAGTGACTATCTGGAATACCGAATCTTTCCTGCAAAATTTCAAACCCCAGGATTTCACCTCCTTCCATCATATCTCCCAGAGACCTGATCCCCATCCCTTTCCATATCAGCAAGTTTCTATCATTTTTAAGATGGGGAAAGAGGGACGAATTATACAGTTGTACAAGGGAGTTAACTTTCGGGATATTAAAAATTTTCATGATGGCTTTCCATGCCAGCCATGCCCCAAGTAGTGTCTTCAGTCTTGTTTTTTTTATAAAATCTTCGTTCTAATTCACACTGAAATAAGTTTATAACCTTGTCACCCAATAACATCCTGTAAATCTGAGGGGGACACTGCTCATTTACAGACCCAGATACTATTTCAGGTAGGGAAACAGATTGGAATAAGGTGGTCATTTGGGTTAAGAGACAGGCCCAGTGATATAACCTTAAATTCGGAAGTCCCATCCCGCCCCTTTCTCTAGGTAACGCCATTAAGTTTGTCGAGCGCCTTACCCTTCCGTATTGCCAAACAAATCTAATAAACATAGATTCGAGATGTCTCATAATCTTATCCTCTATTAATAATGGGATGGCGCGGAATAAGTAAAGTACTCTAGGAAACATAGACATTTTAACTGCATTCACCCTACCTACTAGCGAAAGATGTAGTACATCTATTCTTTTTAATTCCATCTCAATATTCTTAATAAGCGGCAAATAGTTCTCATAAACAATTTTTCCAACATTGGCATTAATTTTCACCCCAAGATACATAGCAGAATCGACAAATCTATAATCAGTTTTGATAATATTTTTGGAGCAAATAACCTGTGTTTTTGATTCATTTAGAAGGTATCCTGACTCATCCCCAAACAATTTAGCCATCTGAATCAGGATGGGAAGGGTTTGTTGTGGGTTATTTGTTATAACCGCAAGGTCGTCGGCATAAGCCAGTATTTTATTTGAGAAACCATTACAGATTACTGGAGTTATCTCTGGACAGTCAAGGATACCCTGGATGAGGGGGTCAATATACAAGGCGAATAAAATAGGGGAACGAGGGCACCCTTGACGAGTTCCCCTCTTTATATAATTAACCCCTGATTTTTCGCCCATTGCAGTCACCTTAGCTATCGGATCTACATACATAGCTTTAAGGGCACCTATTATATTAGGACAAAATCCCCTTGCCTCTAAAATGGCCCAGAGAAAGCTCCAATACACACGATCAAAAGCTTTCTCTGCGTCGAGCAGGATCATGGCCATCTCCCCTCCCGCGGCAGCCTGGGCGTCAAACAAAGATATTGCCCTGCATGTGTGATCAGTTGTACCCCGACCAGGGACAAACCCATGCTGCCACGGGGATACGAGACCACCAATGACCCTGCCCAACCTTTTTGCCAAAATTTTTGAGTAGAGCTTTGTATCAGAGTTTATCAATGATATGGGGCGATAGGATCCTGCCATTTCCACTGGTTTCCCCTTTTTATGAAAAATTGCAATGTTTGTCTCTTTCCAAGAGGCGGGTGTTAATCCCGAGCACAGAAGGAACATAATTATGCAAAGGCAAAAGAAAATAATGGTTCCTTACAAGACCATATAATATAATGTAGATGGCATGTTGTGCCCGAGCAAAAGAAAACTCTTGGTATACAGGCTTTCTCTCTGCCTTCTTCCCTTTCCCTTATCTTTTATGGGGATAGTAAATAAGAATAAGTTTAAAAAACGCCGTACAATGGATTCAATGGTTCAACTAAGAAAAAACTCAATTGCAGCGTGGTCAAGCTCTACAGTGCTTCAATGTCCTTTGTTCATAAGCTAAGAGTTAACAGTTCATGATCATCTCAGTGCTTTATTGTGAGTTTTTAAGGAAGTCCTGCGCTGCTTAGAAAAATTTGCCTATTCTTGCCAATTCAAGGGGGAGCATTGTGCTAAAAATCCAGTTCATTGCGTGGTTGCATTTTCTTATACCATGAATTAAGAAAAGTGGCTTTAATAGGGTTTGGCGGGAGTCGAGCAACATCGGACTTCTGCAGAGTAGATGTAGAAGAGTTTCCGATTTGTAGCCAAAGTGTCTGCACTTATATACTTTAGAAAGCAGCGTCCAGTTAGGATTAAAGTCTTTGATTTGTAGTGCCAGCATCCTTGCCGCCAGGATTTTGGTCAGGCAAGTTTTCCCTATTGTGCAGTTAAGGTAAGGTTGTGCTCCAAGTCCGACTTGTCTGTCATTGTTGTATGATGCTGCCAGGCCCTTAAAGGCGGTGTATAATACATTTTTTGCAGGACCGTGGTCTGGAAAGTAGTATAGTCTGTTTTCTCATTATGCTTTTTATTGCAGTGAACGTAAGTGAAGAAGTGTTTAGAGTGGTCAGGTCAATTTGTAAAGTTTCTACTGCCCTCCTTAAGCAAGTAGACCACAGGTTGATTTTACATTTGAAAATGTCTTGCAAAATAAATTTCAGGGTACCTGGCATTGCCGTAATGCATCTGTGGTAGTACTTTATAAAAGACCCCATACTAGACCATGCGATGCCCATGCCATGTACTCCTTTTTCTTTAAAACTCAATTTGTCACAGACAAAGACTCTTCGCAATCATGCTATGACCCTCCATACGCTCGCAATCACTGTTATGCCTAATAGGTTTCATACTTCTCACAACTTGAATTACACTTTGCTTTTGCCTAATATGTGAATTGGCTGTACTGACCACTTAAACTTAAGCTTACGCTCGACGAAGAAATCTTATTTAGCACTAGAGCACTGTCCATCATTATTGTTATTATTTTATTATTGTCACTGTTATTACTGCCTTCCTATTATTTTGTCATTATAATTTTACCTCCACTATTATCATTTCTGAATAATTTTAGTATCATTATTGTCATGTACTGTGTTATCGGGATTAGCACTATGTTTATTACTGTCACCTTTTTAGGTCTCGCCTGTCGATGCGCATGCGCATCGAGCTTGCGAGACTATGGGGGCTTATCCACTCTTTATCCACACTGCAAGGAATCGTGGCGATTCCTTGCAGTGCACGATAAATTTAAGCTCAATGCGCATGCGCATTGAGCTTAAATGCGCGTGCACATGCACCCAGCCGCCTACTCTCTCTCTCAGCCTTCCCACAACTCCGCCCCCTCACTACTTGATTGCACGGCCGCTAGGTCTCGCCTGTCGATGCGCATGCGCATCGAGCTTGCGAGACTATGGGGGCTTATCCACTCTTTATCCACACTGCAAGGAATCGTGGCGATTCCTTGCAGTGCACGATAAATTTAAGCTCAATGCGCATGCGCATTGAGCTTAAATGCGCGTGCACATGCACCCAGCCGCCTACTCTCTCTCTCAGCCTTCCCACAACTCCGCCCCCTCACTACTTGATTGCACGGCCGCTAGGCCGTGCCTCCCCTACTCTCCTCCCCCCTCCTCCTCTCCTCCCATGCCTGCCTGCCTCAACTCTCCGCCTCCCGCCCCCTCCCCCTAGCACCCCCAGCCCGAGGCAGCTTCCCCTGCACAGACCTGCTCTCGGAGGTTCACGACGAAACCATAATGTTATTTGTTCCTTTACACATACTCTCCTCCCCCCTCCTCCTCTCCTCCCATGCCTGCCTGCCTCAACTCTCCGCCTCCCGCCCCCTCCCCCTAGCACCCCCAGCCCGAGGCAGCTTCCCCTGCACAGACCTGCTCTCGGAGGTTCACGACGAAACTAACACAGGTACGTGAAAAAACCAAAAATTTACTTAACGCTACCCATTCGACAATCAGACGGAGCAACTTGGGCATTAGAACGGCAAAAGTATGGATCGCTTCTTCAATTCTCCTCATCCACCCCCACCCTAGCCCCTTGCCCGCCTACTCTCTCTCTCAGCCTTCCCACAACTCCGCCCCCTCACTACTTGATTGCACGGCCGCTAGGCCGTGCCTCCCCTACTCTCCTCCCCCTCCTCCTCTCCTCCCATGCCTGCCTGCCTCAACTCTCCGCCTCCCGCCCCCTCCCCCTAGCACCCCCAGCCCGAGGCAGCTTCCCCTGCACAGACCTGCTCTCGGAGGTTCACGACGAAACCATAATGTTATTTGTTCCTTTACACATACTCTCCTCCCCCCTCCTCCTCTCCTCCCATGCCTGCCTGCCTCAACTCTCCGCCTCCCGCCCCCTTCCCCTAGCACCCCCAGCCCGAGGCAGCTTCCCCTGCACAGACCTGCTCTCGGAGGTTCACGACGAAACTAACACAGGTACGTGAAAAAACCAAAAATTTACTTAACGCTACCCATTCGACAATCAGACGGAGCAACTTGGGCATTAGAACGGCAAAAGTATGGATCGCTTCTTCAATTCTCCTCATCCACCCCCACCCTAGCCCCTTGCCTTGATAAAGCGGACTATTTCTGCCAATATTTCTGAAGATGATAGAAGCTGCGGCCAGAGTTCGCCACAGGTCTATTTTCTCCCTTTCTCCTGCCCTCTCTCTCTCTCCCCCTCCCCATCCCCCCCCCCCCCCCCACCAGCACCACCTGCTGCTCTGTGCTCCGGTAAGGTCACCCCAATGCAATGTAACACCCAATGCAATTTAACAGGTGCGCTCGTCATGCAGACGAATTAATGGCTGCATGCTTATGAACAGCTCTAATGTCTCACACCCCCTATTCTTTCTCCCCCCTCTTATTTTCAACAACCCCCCTTTCCATTGCCCATTACTGCGTACTCCGTGTGGAGAGGCATGTAATGGCTGCAGGTTTATGAATCTCTCTCCTCACCGTATTCCCCTTTGTCACCCCCCCCCCCCCTGCCCCCAGTAATGCCTCCATGACAGGTGCTCTTGGTGGAATGATTAAAGCGGCGGCTGGTTTAACCAATGCACTTTCCGGATGGTTAAGTTAACGAGCCTTGAGAAGATACATCTCCTGGCCTGAAAGCTTCTATTAAATAAAGAGATTTATGCACATAACATGCAGCTATAAAGGTTTATCATGGGGTGAGCAGTGGAGGGCAGAGATAGACATAGCACTCCAGTGCTCCATGTGGGAGGATTGCACACACTAGCTTCGATTTATTGTGTTTATATTGCACCAAGTTGTAGCCTTATGGTCCCTCTCGTGTACCATGCAAACAGTTGAGTAACAGCCTTGGCAAATACACTCTCACCCTCACTCACCCAAAACCCCTCACCCTCACTCACCCTCACCCTCACTCACACTCACCCTCACTCACCCTCAACACCTCACTCACCCTCACTCACCCTCACTCACCCTCAACCCCTCACCCTCACTCACCCTCACTCACCCACCCTCACTCACCCTCACTCACCCTCACTCACCCCCTCAACCCCTCACCCTCACTCAGCCTCAACCCCTCACCCTCACTCACTCACCCTCACTCACCCTCAACCCCTCCCCCTCAACCCCTCACCCTAACCCTCACTCACCCTCCCTCACCCTCAACCCCTCACTCACCCTCAACCCCTCACCCTCAACCCCTCACTCACCCTCAACCCCTCACCCTCACCCTCACTCACCCTCAACCCCTCACCCTCACTCACTCACCCTCAACCCCTCACCCTCAACCCCTCACTCACCCTCACTCACCCTCACTCAGCCTCAACTACTCACCCTCACTCACCCAAAACCCCTCACCCTCACTCACCCTCACTCACACTCACCCTCACTCACCCTCAACACCTCACTCACCCTCACTCACCCTCACTCACCCTCAACCCCTCAACCCCTCACCCTCACTCACCCACCCTCACTCACCCTCACTCACCCTCACTCACCCCCACTCACCCTCACTCACCCCCACTCACCCTCACTCCATCACCCTCACTCACCCTCACTCCATCACCCTCACTCCATCACCCTCACTCCATCACCCTCACTCCATCACCCTCACTCCATCACCCTCACTCCATCACCCTCACTCCATCACCCTCACTCCATCACCCTCACTCCATCACCCTCACTCCATCACCCTCACTCCATCACCCTCACTCCATCACCCTCACTCCATCACCCTCACTCCATCACCCTCACTCACCCTCACTCACCCTCACTCACCCTCACTCACCCTCACTCACCCTCACTCACCCTCACTCACCCTCACTCACCCTCACTCACCCTCACTCACCCTCACTCTCCCTCACTCACCCTCACCCTCCCTCACTCACCCTCACCCTCCCTCACACAGTGCAATAGTTCTCAGACCATTTCAGTTAGAGCTTTTAGAAATGTTTATGGCTTTTTTTATTTGTAATACTTTACCATTGGCTACAGGAAACAAAAATGCTAAACATTTACAAAAAAAACCCATAAACAATTCTAAAAGCACTAACTCTAATGGTGCGAGACCTATTGCATTTCCAATGCTTGTCTTTTATGGTACTGTACTGTTGTCCTTTTGTGTACCCTCAATAAAAACGATTTGAATAAAAAAAAAAAAACTCCATTTGTCTTATTTGAAGGATGTTAGTTTATTGTCTCTAACCTTTGTTTCTTTTGTTTTTCATCGAGTAAATAAATGTACTTGATGGTCTTTCTAACGTTGTGCTTCTTAGATGTGTTGTCTGTTTTATGGTGTATGGGTTTATTGTTCAGTGTTTAGATGTCTCTACCATCTGTCTTTGTTTCACTCTTGCAATTAATCCAACTTGTAATGAACGAATACATTTTGGAGTGCTGCCTCTTGTTGCTGGAATATAATGTCTACTAGTTTTGGGTGGGCACGTAACTGCAATTTTATATGTGCCAAAGCTGGAAAATTCCAAAACTCCCTGCCTTTTATTCTAAAGTGTAAACTGCTGCCGCCGCTAATGCCACCCAAAGCTGGCGGGCTCCTCCTGACGAACCACCGCCTCTTCCTCCATTTCCTGAGGTGTGGAGCTGCATCCTGAGCTGACGTATGCTCGGTCAGCCAGTCTTCTGGCGCGGTGTCAAACACTCTGGGAATACAAGCCCTTAGCTCTGCCTGTAAACTAAAGGCCATGCCTGCAGCCCTTCTGCACTTTAACATTGCTGCACACGGGCATCCTTTTGCAAACACTGTGTACCGTGTTTTCCAAATACTTAAAGGAAGGCAAACGTCTACGCACAGCAAGTGCAAAAAGACGGAAGGATATAAGAGCAAATGAGAAAACCCCGAAGGAAATAACCAGGGAACACATGTGGCATTGTTGGTGGCAACGCCTCTTGCTGTTGGCAAGCTCCATTTGGCTATTTCGAGCAGGTGTATTCTTAACTCTACTTTTAAAAGCCCTGTTCATTTGCTGAACAGAAATGGCTGCTCTTTGTTGACTGCTTATGTGACTGAGCTTGCTTATTCGGTGCATCGGGAAACTGAGCATCTACACTCCAGGCCGAATTAGTGCCCTAATATCACTGTAGTACCGCCTGGGACTCAATTCTCCTCTGCATCCCAGCATGTTTAGTTTACAAACCTCGCCCTAGCCGTGATGGTGATTGCAGGACACACATGTCAAGCTCCTGCCGTAGCTATGGCTTCATTGCATCCTTTCCGTGCTGGTGTTTCCTCACCTACTTTAGAATGTTATGCATACTTTTTAATTTAGTTTACGGGAAACATGCCTATTACAATCTATTTCACAACTATTCAGCATACAAGACTCATCTTTTGCATCTTGTGATAAAATACACAACTGCATTTAGTAATTTTCCTGTACTTTGTATCTTCTTTATTTGCTCAAGAGAGAAGCTGAATAAATACGTTTCATAAATAGAATATTAACATCACAATGTTAAGCTCTGTAAATGAGAAAAAGTGGTGAAAACCGCTGTCAGGGAAAACCATCACCAGTGTGAACAAGGTGCTTTCAAAAAGCTAAATGTAGGTGTAACCACTAAAGAATTCTGAAGTTTCAAAAAATAAGCTAAAGTGAGTTACCTAAAAATTATATTTATAACAAGCATTAGCAAAGCCAGTAGGCCTGTGCAAGAGCTATTGGCTTTGCCAATGTGTTGTAGCCATGTTGTACACCAGCATGGTTGATGTTCAGCTTGGGTAAAAGTTAGTGGCATGGAGAGGAGTTGCATAGAGTGTTGTAGAGTAGAGTGGAATGGTGTTAAGTAGAGGGACCTAGAGTGCAGTGACAAAGACTGCAGTAAAGTGTTGTGGAGTGGAGGGGCATAGAGTGGTGTGCCGTGGAGTGGCATGCCATAAAGTGTTGTGGAGTGGCATAGAGTGGAGTAAAGTGTCATAGAGTGGAGTTTTGTAGACTGGCGTAGAGTGTAGTAAAATTTCATAGAGTGTTGTAGAGTGGAGTAGTGTAGGGTGGTCTAGAGTGAATTGGAGTGGAATAGAAAGACAGAGTGCAGTAGAGTGTGGTAGAGTGAAGTAAACTGAAGTGGAGCAGAGTGGCCTATGATGGAGTGGGGTAGAGTGGAGTGGCGTAGAGTGTCTTGTAGCGTGTCGTAGGGCGGCATAGTGTGTCTTAGGGCGGCATAGTGTGTCTTGCAATGTGTTATTAGGGCGGCATAGTGTGTCTTAGGATGGCGTAGAGGGTGTGGAAGTACACTGTCATTACAGATAACACATTTTCAGTTGAAATAGCCATTACATTTGAACAGGCATATAGTTTTACTGCTAAGACTATACAGCGCACAAATGATAATGTGTTGAAATGGTATCACCTTGTGTATTGATTTGTCTTGATCGTATTAAAATATCTGTTTCCACCAGACTTCAGAATTATACATAAAATTTGCTTCAGTGGTGCTTTCCTAATTCTAATATACTCTGAATTATTTGCACAGTTCATTTACAAACATTTAAATGTTGTTGTTTGTTAGAAAACAATAACATTGTACAGCCTACCTCCAGCATACCTCCAGTAACCAGCATGATTGTCACATAAATCCCCTTTTTTGAAGTCAGAGAAGTAAAAGTAAACACCAAGCTCCCTTGGAAGACAGAACCCAGCATTTGGCCCCTGTCTTTAAATGCACAGCAAATGTGACACAATAAGAAGAAAATATAAAGGCCTGTTTACAGAAAGCGAGTTCTGGAAGAATTCAGCAAACAAGGTTTGGCAACTGGACAGACCACCTCAAGCTGGACAACCTAAAGATAATAAAGCCCATTAATAGAAAAACAGAAATTGTGAGTTCTAATCAACAAAGCCAATGGGTAAGCAATGGGAGGGATGGATTCACAAGGAAGATTTCCGAATGTCCCCAAGACTCCTTTGAAAACCAGTAGGCTTCAACCTAAAAACGGACAGGCAAGGAACTGTTCCTATTTATCAGATGCAAGTCTGGTATTTTTGACAACACGTAAGGATTATTCCAGACCAGTTATGCACCCCACCTTTAATGTCCTCATTAGCAAGGTTCTGGACAGTAAAGATTCTATGGCCTCCTCTGGCTTGTAAGGACCAATGGCCGTAGTGTTCAGCTTATCATCCTTTATCATCCGATTTTCCTTGATATAAGCTGCATTTCAACGTCATATGCTTTCGCGGTCTCCATAGGACTGGGGATGGATGGTGTGGACACTGAGATTTGGGCCCGTTTACCTTAATGATCCATAGAACCTCTGTGGTTGCAGCCTATCTACCTTTTATTTTGAAATATCAATCATGCTTAATTCATTAAATCGTTGGAAGAATTTGCAGAAGTTATAGCGAGTTTTATATAGTGCACCCCAGTCTCAAGGACAACATTTCATTTTATATTTGTAACGAAAGATAAGAAATATTGGCAAAGTTCATAAATATGGCTTTAATGTTGTAACATTTGCAAACAAGTGCACATATGTGCATGCCAGTGGTGGTATGTGTTAACATATTAAAACCAGAACTTGTCAAGTGCCATTTGGATAGTCGTTTCAAGTAGAAACAAACACAGATCACCAAGGTGACTTAGCCTCAGTCATCCTGGTAACTACCAGGATGATCTAGCCCCTTGCCTTTGCTGTAGCTTTTTTATTTGTAAGGAAGCGTTCATATCTATATTTATTTTTAGGTCTGGCGTTATCCGAGACCTTTTGATTTTTCTAAAATGATATGTATAAAATAAATAGAGGGCTATGAGCCAACACTCTTCATCTATTTAAGGTATTTCATTCATAGTTTTCTTACACCCAACGCAGCATATAGCATGGTGCAGTAGGACAGCCCACTTCAGCCATTGGATGCCTGCACTGGCACTGTGAGCACATCTGCACACAATGTAGTTCCCTTCAGTACCAGGTACTACTGTTTGCATGTGTGTTTTTTGAGACCGGAAAATATTTTTTGTATATATATATATATATATATTTTTTTTTTTTTAATTATAAAATGACGAGGGCCTTGCAGCTTTCCCAACAATAGCTTTGTGCAAAGACCATGACAAAACAAAACCAGAATCGATAAAGCCAAAGGGCTGATACCCAACACCATACCTGTTGACTTTGTCAATGCATGTTTCTATCATGAGCACAATAATACATCAGTATCATTTTATACGTTATCAGAATGTAAGCATACAAATATATGCAAGCACATCATTTCATTTAAGCACTTAATTTCTTTTTAAAGATAAAAAAAAGTCCAACAAATACATATTGCCAAGTCTCAAATATTTTTGGGATTGATCCCATCCTTGTTGCTTATAAATATTCTGTTTTCTTTTACTTTACACATTTTAATATACCAAATTTGATTAGTCAGATTCCATTTTTGTGTATTAAATAATTCGAAATTTAGTATTACTACAAAAAATAATCTGCTCGTTGTCCTGATCCAGACCATTATTCGTGCTGCAAAGTTAAATAAGGTCAATAGGGCGTCTTGTTCAGTGTGAAAATGAATAAGTTACTTAAAAAATGTAAGATTTGGGTCCAAAGCGCTTGGCATTCAGGGCAACTCAGTACCAAATATATACAGTCCCCGATATTCTCATTCTGTGCAGCAAAGTTCTAGAATTTGTTTTCTTGTGAATCTTCTGGGTATAAGAAACATCCAATTTGCAAAACAATAATCATCTAGAGTTAGTACTATAGATAGATGGATTCCCGAAGCAAACTGTGAAACCTCCTATTATAGCTGACTTGTAACGCTCACCCTACTTACCTTCTCTCATTTCATGAGCAGATCCTCAACAGACCAGTAGTTCCCTTCCCCCTATTTCATGCCAACTGCCTGTACCTACTATTGATAATTCCTCTGGAAATAAAGTGTTTATTAATTCTTCTGAATATTTGCTGGTGTTTTCTAGGCTGGGATATAGACAATCTTAGATTTTTTTTTTTTTTTTTTTGTAAAACCTTTATTGTACAAAGAGTGCTCACAAATACGGGCCTACAACCCAACGGGCTGGCCACCACATAGCGAAAGCATAAGTAGCAATATAAAAGTGTACACAGGATATGACGGCAAGAAAACAGGAGATACACCATAAGCCATAGAGCAATCAGCAGGAACAGGAAATTAGAAGGGTAATTTTCTTTTTTTTTTTTTTTATAGGGCGGGGAGTACAGGATCATGACGGGCAGTGAATCCAACAACAAGGGAGGGGCCGTGGTGAGCCGCGGTCCGGCGATCATAAAAATACAGGATAAAACCAACATGAAGTAAACATAGCAACAAGTACAAGCCCAATCGAAGGACCACAAGGAGAGGCAATGGCGTTCGCCGTCCAGCGCCCACCCACCACAGCAACCACCCGACTTGACAAACCTAAGTACAAAAAAAGGACCCCACCGTAAAAAAAAAACAATACGATACGCACCCCAACATAAGGAAAGAAACCCCTCACAAAGAGGGAGGGGAAGGAAGAAAAAGGAAAGAGAAGGGACTCCTACCCAATCACGCGCCCCCCGGCGACAGGCAGGAAAACAGAATCCGGTACACAGCATACATTAAAGGTTGATGATAGAACACATAGCGAACCACAATCACAGTACGACCGGAAGGTAAATGCATCAAAAATACACCAGGGGGACACATGACGAGACAGAGTCCCGAAACAGTGAATACTAAAGAGCCATAGAACAAAAAAGGGAGAAAAAAGGGGAGGAAAAAGACCCCCCAAAATGACAGACCCCCCCCACCCACCCCACAAGCCCACCCTGCACCCCTGCAGAAGGCTATGGCCTACCCCCCGGCAGCGTGCCTGTCGCCCTAATTAGAACCCGAAATATAGAAGAGCAAAGACAGGACGGAAACAAAGGACAAAAACGGGGGAGGGGAAAGGAAAAGGGAAGGAATCACACACGGGAGAGGGCCAAGGGACAGTATTATCTGCACCCACCCACCCGCCTGAGAAAAAGGGCAGAGCACACGGGAAGTCAAAATTATCAGGATACACTCCAGGAGCACCTTAAAGTCACACATAATCATACCGTAACATGCCGATCATCCAACCAATACAAGACTACCGCACATAGAGGCAAATATATATCAACCCTGTCCTTGTTTGTCCAAAGTCATAGCCGTCCGATCCAACAAGAACCAGACCGCGAAGAACCGAAGGCATAGAACAGGGAGATCTGACGGCAGTCCGGATAAGGCACGTGGAGTAAAACACGGAAGATCCAGGAAAGTCATGGTACATCGCACACATCGCAGGCACAGTTCCAGGGACAGTTCAAGCGAGGCCGACCCAGCTGGGTTGGCGCAGGAGCCATGGCCGGCCAGCCGAGGCGAGAAGGGGCAGGAAGAGTCATCGAGTCCAGGCCAGACGGAATCCGGCCCCCAGACCAGCGGCAAAGGAGACCGCACAGGACGATGAAGGGTAACGGAACCCCGTACACCCACAGACGCGGCTGTCGCCGGGGCCATACTTCCCAGGATATTTCCAGCCGCACCCAGCAACGGTGAGGCCACCCCCGAGATTGGGGGCCCAAACGGCCCGAAGAAAGGATCCGCCTCCAGAGCGAAAACGGGTGCAGTCACAGAAGCTCGCCAGGAGTGCAGGGCATCCAGGATATCCAGAAGTGTAGGAGAACCTTTATCACATCCGGCACCCGGGCCATGCGGCGGGCCTCCAGCGCTCGTCCAGGCCCGGCTGAGACACTCAGGGTCGGCCGCCATCTTGGAAGCCCGGCGAGGCCGCGGCGGCCGGCAACCTCCGTCGGGGCAGCAGCGAGACAAATGAAGACCAGCCGACCGGCGGCAGGGCATCCCGGGGCAGGAAGGAGGGCCACCAGAAGAAGGGTAATCGCCGGCTCCCCAGTGCCGCCGGTCCCGGTCTCCGAGTCCGGGCGGAAGAAATCAAAATGGCCGGACCGGAGAACAAAGGGGGAGCAAGCCAGATATACGAGTAGCCCAGCCAATGGACGGCAACGCCTCCACCCAAGGCCTCCGGCCCACCGGAGTCGGCCAGCAAGCACAGCCGGCCTACACGCACAACGGCCTCCACGACCACGTCCACTGCGCCATCAAGGGCTGATCATCGTGCTCCGTCCCGTCCGGGCGCCGCCGAGAGGTCCAGGCCAGCCCGCCCCGGAGGCTCCGAAGCGAGCGGGAGCGCCGCACAGGATCCACGGCACCCAGGACCACCGGAGCAAAGGGTGAGTGCCTGCAAGGCGTCTTCGCACTACAGCACAGCAAAGAGGGCTTCCCGGGGCAGGATAACGACAGGATAGACGATTAAAACAGGCAGGCGAACGGAGCCGAGCTAAAACGCGGCCATCTCGGACGCGAGCTAGGCTCCTCCCCGACAATCTTAGATTTGTTGGTGTGGAAACCAAAACTACATTTTATTATCAGACCATTGCAGCTCAGTCTGATTTCATGACATCCATTTCCCCTATATAAAAGTCATTTATGTAATTAAAACCAGTATTTTTCCTCTTGAAAAATTAAACCTGGAACCAAAACCTTTAAATTCATACATAGTACTAACATGAGTATATAGTATTTGGAAGTAGCTAAGAAGTGTTGTTTCTGGTGGATACTTCTAACCGCAGATTCCCCACCTTTGAATATTCCCCATGTGCTGCTCTTTGTTGCCATGCAACCTTGTGTTTACTCAATACCTCCCCGGGAGTGACTGAGCAGAACCGTATAAAAGCTCAACCCCTGTTGGCTGATGGCTGTTGCTGTCTTTCTGCATCTTTCTACACAGATGCAGAGCTCCACTCCCTAATTTGTCAGTTTTCCTATGACTTCCAAAGTTAAAGCAGTATCCTAGTGAGTGATGTCCCCACCAAAGATAGTCGGAATTAAACTGTGCAGTGACTGCAGGAGTCAGATGGTCCCTGATCTGTATGAGGTGCATCTTTGGTGCTTGGGCTAGGAACACAACTCTGTTGTGTGATACATTCACCCCCATGTATTCGAAGACTAGTAGGTGAAACTGTTTGCCACTGAGCAGAAGAAGAAGACATGACCTTTGCGTAGGTCCTGCTCCAAATGGTAGACCTGGACTCAGTCCTGATCTCTGGGATGTTCCACTTCAAGCTCAAAGTCCGGTTCAATTCCAAATGCAAGCATAAAAGAGTGACATAGCACTTGACCCCGGCATCCTGCCAATCTGACTCCAGGGAGAAAGCACAGGGGTGTCAAGATGCAAGTCACACTCCGGCCACATCATTGGGCACTGAGCCGATTTCTCAGCTGATCTCTAAACATCCAGAGTTTGCCAGGCTGCTGTTAACCCTGCATCAGATTGAGGCCATCAGAGCAATACTACTGATATTCAGAGAACTTCAGCTAGCTCTGGCAAGCTTTCGGGGCACCAGGAAATGCAAGGGCCTCCAGTTGGTTTACTGCTGGCAGATACTCCTCTGGTGTCTTCTGCCCCCGTACCAAACTTAAACATCGTCCCCACAATGTACCCTGACGTTGGAAGATGTCCTGGGCCATTGTATGTCAGATTCCGAACCAATGTCACCTTTAGCTTCACCTGTGTCATGCTGTGAAGTTACGAAAGCTCAACCGGTCCCGATGCAGCCTGTACCCAATCTGGTTCCTCTACCTTATTGCAGTAATCAACAGAGGCTCCAATATGTTTTTGTTTCTTACTCTGATCCTGTGCCAGACCAGGGTGCACTCCAGGATGATGATGATGAGTTGATCGCTGGCATCCCCTCATTAAACTGATTATGCCATATATGCCATATACCAGCAGTGGTGTTGACACCTCCCCAGAGATAGAGCTAAACTCACCACATGAGCCACCAGCACGGTGGTAGTTTGGAGGGCAGCTGAGGTGCCAGAGTTAAAGCTGCTCTCAATTGCGAACATTTTGACAGAAATCCTACAGCCTGGGCCATCGACATCAGAGCCCTTGCTTCCTTCAATGTTGCCCTTGCAAATACTTTGATGGCCACCTGGTTGAAACCATGTTCTTGTTCTTTGAATCAAAAGGTGGCGAGACCTAGATTTTCTCACCGACATTCCACTCCAGAGAGCCTTACTATTCAGGTCTCGACAAGTAAAGTGAATCCCAATTCCTTTCTGACCACTACTCCAGAGAGGAAGAACTTTGAAAACATATTTTCTTCAGCCAGTCTGGCACTCACTGTAATCTACCTGTGCAATTATTACACTTATGCCCTTTGAGACATGGCATGAGAGGTTTTGCAGGCCGGCCTGGAAGATCGGAGGGCCTCTTTGGCCCAGATAATACATGTTGGACAAGACGCAGCCTATTACATTACATGCGCAGATTAAGGCACCATGAATTGTCTTGGCTGAGCTGTTCCAGGGTGGTCTGTATGAGGTCTACTGGATTCTCAGGTGGTATTCAAGTTTTGCTGACTTTAATGGGCCCCTCCTCTTTGGTGAAAAGACGCTCCACTTTGGAACGCTCTACAGTGGTGGTTGACGTACAGCAATTTGTCCTGCATCAGGCTGGAGATGGTTGGAGTCCCAGTGCATCTTCTTGGCCGCCACTGTACCTGACTGCCACAGCAGACAAACATAGCAAATGTCATTAGGCATATCACGAGTGGTGGCTGCATTCCCAGGGTGGCTCAGAGTGTCTTCCACTATTGGGGAGAAATGTGATTAGATATGTTGAAGTTTTGGCTAGTGCACTATTTAGGGGACTCATTCCAGCTGGAATGTAGTTCCTTTTAGCTTTTCCACCACTTCTTCTCCTGTCCGAGTTATGAAGATCAGGAATCACTGAGCCCAAGTCATCCTGGTGATCTCTCCTCCTGAGCATTTTCCCCTCTAATTAGGCTGCAACTTTGGGAGGACTTCCTGTCTCAGCAACAGAGCAGGTTTCCTTTACACGAATGTTCGCTGTGTACACCGTCATGCACAGAGATAGATCAGCAACAATTGACTGTGTTTAATTTGCTAACGTGGTGCATTTCCTGCTCACCACCAGACTCCTCTTCCTTCTTACACGTGAAGCTGTCCTTAGGGTTTTTGTCTTTAGCCTAATAATGCCTTGCAGTGGGAATGATAAAAAAAAGGTTACTTGTAGGCCCCTTCTGCATTTGCCAGACCAACTTCCTTGTTCAAATAACCTGTTGTGATGAGGTTCAGTAAAGGTTTGCACACGTTTCTTCCCAAGCCATTTTTGTTGCCACAATGGGACCTTAACTTAGTCTTGATATTTCTCATGTGCACACCCTTAGAGCTGATGGATAGATGCTGGTTGTGCTTTGTGACCTTCAAGACTGTCTTCCTCATTATGATTATGCCAGCTTGTTGTATGACTGAATTACGAGCACTCTCATTTCAACTGCTCTACAGCACCTTTCACCGGACAAATTTGTTCTGAGGACTTGGGTGACCTCCTTACCAAAGACTGTGATACCTTTTGCGTTTGGTAGTTTATTGTACCAGTGCTCTTTGCTCCCCGTCACCCTCAAAAGGAGAGGAGAGGCTCCATCATTTAGACTCCAAAAGAGTTTTGTGTTTTTTATATTGATCATTACAGGTACATCAAGTGGACAATCAGCTCATTGTGAGGCTTTGTGTAGTGAAGAAAGGGAAGGCTTTCAGAAAAGGACCTTTTTAAGGTGGATAGTCTTTTGCTTTACCATCTGATGCACACTGGGCAACATGCATCCCCTGGAAGGTCGGAGTGTCCATTTGACCAGGGCTAAGGCTGCTACTGCATTGGTACAAAAAGTGCCTATCATTGATATCTGCCAGGCTGCAACATGGGCGGCTGTGCATTTTTTTCACAAACCACTATTACTTTGACAGCCAGGTCTGTCATGAAAGACACTTTGCCTGATCGATTCTGCAAGGCTTTTTGGTCTGAGTCCATTTCACAAACCCTGCGCCTTAGGGATGCACTGCTTTGGTATCTATTCAAGGATGAGCAGTCTGCAGTTAAAAGTATCCTTCAGAAGAACAAGTTACTTACCTCCAATAGTGCTCTTTCTGGCACATACACTAGCAACTGATTACACACTGCACTCCCATCTCGAAGAATGGTCTCTTTAACATCTAAAAAGATCCCAGGTTAGTACTCATCACACTGTAACAAAAAATTGTTCATATGGTGTCTGAGCGATCGGAAAGGGGACTGATAAACTGACATCACACATGACTTGTTCTCATATGCTGCTCTACTCTATAACTTTTGGCATGTGGGAGCACTGGTATGAACAATCTCTAGACCCAGTCTGGTGCCTGGGGAATATTAAAGGGTGAGGAATCTGCAGTTAGGTAAAGTACCCACCTGAAAGTGTTGCTGAATGTAAGTAACTTGTCAATAGTCCAAAATAAACCTGTTTGGGCAATGGGTTATCTTTAAGGGATACGTTAGCTCAATTTCCAGATCAATGAACATTCTCTCAGTTAATGAGTTATCTTACTGGTCTATATTACCATCCAAATTAAATGTATGAATGAAACATCGCTTCTTAACAACCAACCTCTAGAACTTTAACTCTGTAAATGAAGGGACCATATGCGTAGCTAAAACTCCATCTTCTTTTGCTATGGATGGTTAAGCCAGATTCATATGTGGTCTTTTATGATTCCATATAAAGGTTTGATGCAACCCCTGTACTTGCTTAAAAAACGTGGACGATGTTAGCAATCAAAAATGTAAATAATGGCCAGATTGACATTTTAACTATTGCCACTCTACCTACAATAGACATGTGAAGGTCTTGCTGTCTCTTAAGTAATGGCGTGATCATCTGCAGAAGAATAAAATGTACCCTATATAGATACTCGTATGGATTTGTGATGTAAATCAGCAGATATATTTTCACATTGTTTTAGCATGGCCTTAAATAATAGAAATTTTGTTTTCCGATTATTAAAAACAAACATATATATATATATATATATATATATTGTTTACCAAACCAATCTTCTGATTAAAGAAGGCGCTGACTCCGTGAGTTTCAATTCAAACGTATTTATTCCTTTTCAGTTTCTGCTCAGACGCGTTTCGACGGGCTCCTGCCGCCTTGATCACTAACATATATATGTTTCAAAATCCGCTCAGAAAGCGCTGACGACGGCCCCTCGGGAAGTGGCACCAATGCCGGCAGAGCACGCCGGTAACATAAACAAATTCCAAAGTTCCACAGTGAAGGTGCTCTCAGTCCGCAAAATAACACACCACCGCTGAAGTCTCCAAGGGTGTTTATTTAAAACATGTTTTAACGTGAACGTGATCAAGGCTGTCCGCAGCCGAAACATGTTGTTAGTTTAAATAAACACCCTTGGAGACTTCAGCGGTGGTGTGTTATTTTGCGGACTAAGAGCACCTTCACTGTGGAACTTTGGAATTTATATATATATATATATATATATATATATATATATATATATATATATATATATATATAAATGTAAATGTATTGCGACTTATATAGCGCACGTATCACCCGAAGGTATCAAGGCGCTTGCTTAGGAAACCCGTCCTGGTATTCCCCTGTGAGATACCCCGGCAGGGTATCCACAAGGTGAAAGCCAGGCATCCCGCCGCGAGGGGCCGTAGTGGAGATTAAGCAAGCTATTGCCCAGAGTCGCAGAGTGTGACCCCGTGAGTCGAGTAGGCACCGGAGCGAGAATTGTCGAGTCCGTGGAATTTTTGAGCTCGAGACCTGCCGAGGCGGGGAATCGAACCCTGGTCCACGGCCGATCTCAGCTTCCGGGTCTGCCGCCTCTAACCACTGAGCCACGCATATATATATATATATATATATGTAACACCAAGAGTTGCCCCCAAAGGAGATGTCACACATCAACGAGTTACCGCACTCACATCCGTGGCGATGACAAAGCAGCTGCTCTCATTCCCTTCCCTCAAATCACCAAACGCGTTTCGGGCGGTAAGCCCTTGATCACTGGTCTTGATTGAGACACGGAGGCAGCAGGTACGTAAGGAACTTGAATTTATTGAATATTTGAGTCCCCGCCCCCGTGGGCGTAAACAAGCACAGCATTGTGGTAGATGCAGTCCATGAGCTTGGAGAGACCCTAAAAGTTTCCAAAATGCACCCCAGTGGGTGATGCATGCCCCCGTTGCAAATCTGGAAGCGAGCGGGATGCAGCCGCTTTAACATCAGTAGCTCCCAAGGATGAGGCCTCGCTGATTCCGCTCGGTGTTTGTGATCTTTAACACCAGGATCCGCTGTAGATGGCGGCGGGACATCTCCGCGGCCGGGCAGGCCGCATAACATGTAACACCAAGAGTTGCCCCCAAAGGAGATGTCACACATCAACGAGTTACCGCACTCACATCCGTGGCGATGACAAAGCAGCTGCTCTCATTCCCTTCCCTCAAATCACCAAACGCGTTTCGGGCGGTAAGCCCTTGATCACTGGTCTTGATTGAGACACGGAGGCAGCAGGTACGTAAGGAACTTGAATTTATTGAATATTTGAGTCCCCGCCCCCGTGGGCGTAAACAAGCACAGCATTGTGGTAGATGCAGTCCATGAGCTTGGAGAGACCCTAAAAGTTTCCAAAATGCACCCCAGTGGGTGATGCATGCCCCCGTTGCAAATCTGGAAGCGAGCGGGATGCAGCCGCTTTAACATCAGTAGCTCCCAAGGATGAGGCCTCGCTGATTCCGCTCGGTGTTTGTGATCTTTAACACCAGGATCCGCTGTAGATGGCGGCGGGACATCTCCGCGGCCGGGCAGGCCGCATAACATGTAACACCAAGAGTTGCCCCCAAAGGAGATGTCACACATCAACGAGTTACCGCACTCACATCCGTGGCGATGACAAAGCAGCTGCTCTCATTCCCTTCCCTCAAATCACCAAACGCGTTTCGGGCGGTAAGCCCTTGATCACTGGTCTTGATTGAGACACGGAGGCAGCAGGTACGTAAGGAACTTGAATTTATTGAATATTTGAGTCCCCGCCCCCGTGGGCGTAAACAAGCACAGCATTGTGGTAGATGCAGTCCATGAGCTTGGAGAGACCCTAAAAGTTTCCAAAATGCACCCCAGTGGGTGATGCATGCCCCCGTTGCAAATCTGGAAGCGAGCGGGATGCAGCCGCTTTAACATCAGTAGCTCCCAAGGATGAGGCCTCGCTGATTCCGCTCGGTGTTTGTGATCTTTAACACCAGGATCCGCTGTAGATGGCGGCGGGACATCTCCGCGGCCGGGCAGGCCGCATAACATGTAACACCAAGAGTTGCCCCCAAAGGAGATGTCACACATCAACGAGTTACCGCACTCACATCCGTGGCGATGACAAAGCAGCTGCTCTCATTCCCTTCCCTCAAATCACCAAACGCGTTTCGGGCGGTAAGCCCTTGATCACTGGTCTTGATTGAGACACGGAGGCAGCAGGTACGTAAGGAACTTGAATTTATTGAATATTTGAGTCCCCGCCCCCGTGGGCGTAAATAAGCACAGCATTGTGGTAGATGCAGTCCATGAGCTTGGAGAGACCCTAAAAGTTTCCAAAATGCACCCCAGTGGGTGATGCATGCCCCCGTTGCAAATCTGGAAGCGAGCGGGATGCAGCCGCTTTAACATCAGTAGCTCCCAAGGATGAGGCCTCGCTGATTCCGCTCGGTGTTTGTGATCTTTAACACCAGGATCCGCTGTAGATGGCGGCGGGACATCTCCGCGGCCGGGCAGGCCGCATAACATGTAACACCAAGAGTTGCCCCCAAAGGAGATGTCACACATCAACGAGTTACCGCACTCACATCCGTGGCGATGACAAAGCAGCTGCTCTCATTCCCTTCCCTCAAATCACCAAACGCGTTTCGGGCGGTAAGCCCTTGATCACTGGTCTTGATTGAGACACGGAGGCAGCAGGTACGTAAGGAACTTGAATTTATTGAATATTTGAGTCCCCGCCCCCGTGGGCGTAAACAAGCACAGCATTGTGGTAGATGCAGTCCATGAGCTTGGAGAGACCCTAAAAGTTTCCAAAATGCACCCCAGTGGGTGATGCATGCCCCCGTTGCAAATCTGGAAGCGAGCGGGATGCAGCCGCTTTAACATCAGTAGCTCCCAAGGATGAGGCCTCGCTGATTCCGCTCGGTGTTTGTGATCTTTAACACCAGGATCCGCTGTAGATGGCGGCGGGACATCTCCGCGGCCGGGCAGGCCGCATAACATGTAACACCAAGAGTTGCCCCCAAAGGAGATGTCACACATCAACGAGTTACCGCACTCACATCCGTGGCGATGACAAAGCAGCTGCTCTCATTCCCTTCCCTCAAATCACCAAACGCGTTTCGGGCGGTAAGCCCTTGATCACTGGTCTTGATTGAGACACGGAGGCAGCAGGTACGTAAGGAACTTGAATTTATTGAATATTTGAGTCCCCGCCCCCGTGGGCGTAAACAAGCACAGCATTGTGGTAGATGCAGTCCATGAGCTTGGAGAGACCCTAAAAGTTTCCAAAATGCACCCCAGTGGGTGATGCATGCCCCCGTTGCAAATCTGGAAGCGAGCGGGATGCAGCCGCTTTAACATCAGTAGCTCCCAAGGATGAGGCCTCGCTGATTCCGCTCGGTGTTTGTGATCTTTAACACCAGGATCCGCTGTAGATGGCGGCGGGACATCTCCGCGGCCGGGCAGGCCGCATAACATGTAACACCAAGAGTTGCCCCCAAAGGAGATGTCACACATCAACGAGTTACCGCACTCACATCCGTGGCGATGACAAAGCAGCTGCTCTCATTCCCTTCCCTCAAATCACCAAACGCGTTTCGGGCGGTAAGCCCTTGATCACTGGTCTTGATTGAGACACGGAGGCAGCAGGTACGTAAGGAACTTGAATTTATTGAATATTTGAGTCCCCGCCCCCGTGGGCGTAAACAAGCACAGCATTGTGGTAGATGCAGTCCATGAGCTTGGAGAGACCCTAAAAGTTTCCAAAATGCACCCCAGTGGGTGATGCATGCCCCCGTTGCAAATCTGGAAGCGAGCGGGATGCAGCCGCTTTAACATCAGTAGCTCCCAAGGATGAGGCCTCGCTGATTCCGCTCGGTGTTTGTGATCTTTAACACCAGGATCCGCTGTAGATGGCGGCGGGACATCTCCGCGGCCGGGCAGGCCGCATAACATGTAACACCAAGAGTTGCCCCCAAAGGAGATGTCACACATCAACGAGTTACCGCACTCACATCCGTGGCGATGACAAAGCAGCTGCTCTCATTCCCTTCCCTCAAATCACCAAACGCGTTTCGGGCGGTAAGCCCTTGATCACTGGTCTTGATTGAGACACGGAGGCAGCAGGTACGTAAGGAACTTGAATTTATTGAATATTTGAGTCCCCGCCCCCGTGGGCGTAAACAAGCACAGCATTGTGGTAGATGCAGTCCATGAGCTTGGAGAGACCCTAAAAGTTTCCAAAATGCACCCCAGTGGGTGATGCATGCCCCCGTTGCAAATCTGGAAGCGAGCGGGATGCAGCCGCTTTAACATCAGTAGCTCCCAAGGATGAGGCCTCGCTGATTCCGCTCGGTGTTTGTGATCTTTAACACCAGGATCCGCTGTAGATGGCGGCGGGACATCTCCGCGGCCGGGCAGGCCGCATAACATGTAACACCAAGAGTTGCCCCCAAAGGAGATGTCACACATCAACGAGTTACCGCACTCACATCCGTGGCGATGACAAAGCAGCTGCTCTCATTCCCTTCCCTCAAATCACCAAACGCGTTTCGGGCGGTAAGCCCTTGATCACTGGTCTTGATTGAGACACGGAGGCAGCAGGTACGTAAGGAACTTGAATTTATTGAATATTTGAGTCCCCGCCCCCGTGGGCGTAAACAAGCACAGCATTGTGGTAGATGCAGTCCATGAGCTTGGAGAGACCCTAAAAGTTTCCAAAATGCACCCCAGTGGGTGATGCATGCCCCCGTTGCAAATCTGGAAGCGAGCGGGATGCAGCCGCTTTAACATCAGTAGCTCCCAAGGATGAGGCCTCGCTGATTCCGCTCGGTGTTTGTGATCTTTAACACCAGGATCCGCTGTAGATGGCGGCGGGACATCTCCGCGGCCGGGCAGGCCGCATAACATGTAACACCAAGAGTTGCCCCCAAAGGAGATGTCACACATCAACGAGTTACCGCACTCACATCCGTGGCGATGACAAAGCAGCTGCTCTCATTCCCTTCCCTCAAATCACCAAACGCGTTTCGGGCGGTAAGCCCTTGATCACTGGTCTTGATTGAGACACGGAGGCAGCAGGTACGTAAGGAACTTGAATTTATTGAATATTTGAGTCCCCGCCCCCGTGGGCGTAAACAAGCACAGCATTGTGGTAGATGCAGTCCATGAGCTTGGAGAGACCCTAAAAGTTTCCAAAATGCACCCCAGTGGGTGATGCATGCCCCCGTTGCAAATCTGGAAGCGAGCGGGATGCAGCCGCTTTAACATCAGTAGCTCCCAAGGATGAGGCCTCGCTGATTCCGCTCGGTGTTTGTGATCTTTAACACCAGGATCCGCTGTAGATGGCGGCGGGACATCTCCGCGGCCGGGCAGGCCGCATAACATGTAACACCAAGAGTTGCCCCCAAAGGAGATGTCACACATCAACGAGTTACCGCACTCACATCCGTGGCGATGACAAAGCAGCTGCTCTCATTCCCTTCCCTCAAATCACCAAACGCGTTTCGGGCGGTAAGCCCTTGATCACTGGTCTTGATTGAGACACGGAGGCAGCAGGTACGTAAGGAACTTGAATTTATTGAATATTTGAGTCCCCGCCCCCGTGGGCGTAAACAAGCACAGCATTGTGGTAGATGCAGTCCATGAGCTTGGAGAGACCCTAAAAGTTTCCAAAATGCACCCCAGTGGGTGATGCATGCCCCCGTTGCAAATCTGGAAGCGAGCGGGATGCAGCCGCTTTAACATCAGTAGCTCCCAAGGATGAGGCCTCGCTGATTCCGCTCGGTGTTTGTGATCTTTAACACCAGGATCCGCTGTAGATGGCGGCGGGACATCTCCGCGGCCGGGCAGGCCGCATAACATGTAACACCAAGAGTTGCCCCCAAAGGAGATGTCACACATCAACGAGTTACCGCACTCACATCCGTGGCGATGACAAAGCAGCTGCTCTCATTCCCTTCCCTCAAATCACCAAACGCGTTTCGGGCGGTAAGCCCTTGATCACTGGTCTTGATTGAGACACGGAGGCAGCAGGTACGTAAGGAACTTGAATTTATTGAATATTTGAGTCCCCGCCCCCGTGGGCGTAAACAAGCACAGCATTGTGGTAGATGCAGTCCATGAGCTTGGAGAGACCCTAAAAGTTTCCAAAATGCACCCCAGTGGGTGATGCATGCCCCCGTTGCAAATCTGGAAGCGAGCGGGATGCAGCCGCTTTAACATCAGTAGCTCCCAAGGATGAGGCCTCGCTGATTCCGCTCGGTGTTTGTGATCTTTAACACCAGGATCCGCTGTAGATGGCGGCGGGACATCTCCGCGGCCGGGCAGGCCGCATAACATGTAACACCAAGAGTTGCCCCCAAAGGAGATGTCACACATCAACGAGTTACCGCACTCACATCCGTGGCGATGACAAAGCAGCTGCTCTCATTCCCTTCCCTCAAATCACCAAACGCGTTTCGGGCGGTAAGCCCTTGATCACTGGTCTTGATTGAGACACGGAGGCAGCAGGTACGTAAGGAACTTGAATTTATTGAATATTTGAGTCCCCGCCCCCGTGGGCGTAAACAAGCACAGGGGGCATGCATCACCCACTGGGGTGCATTTTGGAAACTTTTAGGGTCTCTCCAAGCTCATGGACTGCATCTACCACAATGCTGTGCTTGTTTACGCCCACTGGGGCGGGGACTCAAATATTCAATAAATTCAAGTTCCTTACGTACCTGCTGCCTCCGTGTCTCAATCAAGACCAGTGATCAAGGGCTTACCGCCCGAAACGCGTTTGGTGATTTGAGGGAAGGGAATGAGAGCAGCTGCTTTGTCATCGCCACGGATGTGAGTGCGGTAACTCGTTGATGTGTGACATCTCCTTTGGGGGCAACTCTTGGTGTTACATGTTATGCGGCCTGCCCGGCCGCGGAGATGTCCCGCCGCCATCTACAGCGGATCCTGGTGTTAAAGATCACAAACACCGAGCGGAATCAGCGAGGCCTCATCCTCGGGAGCTACTGATGTTAAAGCGGCTGCATCCCGCTCGCTTCCAGATTTGCAACGGGGGCATGCATCACCCACTGGGGTGCATTTTGGAAACTTTTAGGGTCTCTCCAAGCTCATGGACTGCATCTACCACAATGCTGTGCTTGTTTACGCCCACTGGGGCGGGGACTCAAATATTCAATAAATTCAAGTTCCTTACGTACCTGCTGCCTCCGTGTCTCAATCAAGACCAGTGATCAAGGGCTTACCGCCCGAAACGCGTTTGGTGATTTGAGGGAAGGGAATGAGAGCAGCTGCTTTGTCATCGCCACGGATGTGAGTGCGGTAACTCGTTGATGTGTGACATCTCCTTTGGGGGCAACTCTTGGTGTTACATATATATATATATATATATATATATATATATATATATATATATATATATATATATATATCCCCCCTTGGTGCTGTAAATTAGTTCATTTTATCAAGGACTCGTTTGATGTTTGTTCTGTCTGCTTAAAAAAAATTTGTCATAACTGTATAGTTAATACTTTGCCATGGTAGCTAATTAAGACTTTATTTCTTTCATGTGCGCAGTCGTTTTGAAGTTGCTAGAGGCTCAGTGAATAGCACAAACAAAACTGGTGTCATGGGGCAGTAATCCCATGGTACCTCCGGTTATTCAGATTTACCCCAATTTCTTGGAATTCATCAGAACTGTCGCTGAAATGTACCTCTACAATTTGGCCTGAGCCTTTGTGAGCTAGGAAGGAGACCCTGAATGAGACACCATTGTTTCCACCTCACAAGGTCAAAAGCTTTCACACCATCAAACTGTGTTAGAAAAATGTTCCTTCAGTGAGATAATTGGTATTTGCTGCCAACTGTCTTCCAGGAATAAATCCACTTTGATCTATATGAATTATGCCTTTAGCTTGCCTCGTCAGTGTATTAGCTAAACTTTTGGCAAATAGTGTATAATCTGTGTTCAGGAGAATAATATGTCAGTATGAACTGGATTCATCTGCTTTTTTCCATTCCTTTTAAAAGCTCACAACAGTACCCTCTGAAAAAGAATAGGGGATCTTGCCTTCGGCTAATACGTGTTTTAACAGTAGACCTAGGGATGTCTTTCATTTTACTATGAACATTTATAAAACTCAGATAATACGCCATTGTTAGTGCGGTTACGTGGCCTGGTTAGGCCCATGTAGTGAAGCAGCACATTTTCTTACATTGTCCTCTTTTTTGCACAATAACAATTGATGCTGTTACCTTTTTCACATATTTGTATGCATGACAATGTTGGATTAGTTTCTCTCAAACTACTTCTATTTATACATCTGGCTTTGCATAACATTATCACGATGCCTCGAACACCAAGCACTTCTCTGACATCGAGGGTCCCTGCATGCTGAGAAGTCACCACGCAGTGATCTGACATCTCCTTGAGGAGTGTCCAATTTGTGTCCAAGATGGGGTCCTACATTCTCTTCCGCCAGGTAATGTAGTTGGATCTTCTCTTGAGGGTGTTCTTGACTGTACACCTACATAACAAAGAAGACATCCTCTGGGATGTATTTCAAAACGAATGTGTGCACCTAATCACACAGCACCAATCCAACTACCTACACACCACAATTATCCCTGACTGGCCCTGCCAACCTCGTGACTACAGTATATTGGCACAGAAATTCATACAAGGTCAATAGTGTTTGCAAATTAATAAGTTATTTTATTACAGTTAGTGTTAAAAACTGGAAAACACTTAGTTAAAAACATTTGTATTAAATGATAAAAACTCTACAAACAAACCAGGACGGATCGAGGGACCGCCGGTATAAAGAATAATACAGAGCTGAATTGGATGAGGTTCTGCAACGTTTAAAAGTGGGAGGAATCGCATGAAGGCACAAGATTCCCTCAAGAAATTGAATCAATAAGGATAGACCAATGGAATACCAAAGGGAGTAGTAGGGACATTCGAGAACCACAAACATCATTCTTTTTTTACAAATTTGCAAAAAAACGAATTGGATTATTTACATCGGTAACATCGCCCTAGGATCGCGATATTTGTGGCTAGAAAGGGTTTTAACGAGCACCCACCGAAACATTTGCAAGATACAAGAGGTTTTAATTTTCTGTCTTGATAAAGAAGGTGGAATAGGATAAAGCCTTCGAAACGCGTCAACGCACTTTTTCTGTTGCCACATACCCAGCTATACGGACAAGCACCCTAGATATTGATGGTTTCAAGATATCAGGGCGTGTTCATATGATTAGAATTCAGGGGTGTGGCCACTAATGACAAAGATAACTGTCTGGGTTATCTCTTGTTTTTTTGTTTGGGTTTTATTGATTTTAACTGTGATTCATGTGACTAATTGTCCTCCACTTTTGAATTATTTGTGCGTGATTATCGTTTAATACAAATGTTTTTAACCAAGTGTTTTCCGGTTTTTAACCCTAACTGCAATAAATGAACTTAGTAATTTGCAAGCACTATTGACCTTGTATGAATTTCTGTACCAATATACTGTAGTCACCAGGTTGGCTGGGTCCTTCAGGAATAATTGTGGTGTGTATGTAGTTGGATTGGTGATGTGTGATTAGGGGTACACATTCCTTTTTAAATAAATCCCAGAGGACGTCTTCTTTGTTATTTCCAGTTTTACCCTAGTCCTTTGGGCGATCAAGGGTTCCTCTCTTTTTCTGAAATAATGTACACCTACATACACTCTAGACACACAGAATAGGGTTTGCATAGTAGGAGTACGCCTGATTACTATCTTGTATTATATGTCTGCATATATGCACACTGTCTTAGCATCATGGTGGAACTGTATCTACTATTTAATCTTTAGGTACTTGTATTGAATTTCATCTGCTTCGGTCTACTGATTATCACAGCACATTTATTCTATACAAGAATAACGTTGGATCAATAAATATATTGAAAACCTCCCAGTGTGTATTCTCTGTATATATCTCTTAGAACAAGTAAACACGAGTGACTAAGCGAGAGGGTTCTGATCTATTACCACGATCTCTGAGGGGTCAGAGTTGTACTGTTCAGTGGTTGCCAGAAACTCTTCACTCCCTGGTAGGGTTAGGGGGCTTATAGTGGCACTGTGAGCTAGCTAGTCTCTAGGCCAACATATCCTGCGGGGGTGCCCGGAATCAGTCTAGGCACCTTGCCCAAAGTTTGTTGTCCAACACACGTGCAGATCCTACAGATTAGTTGGAACTACATGACCTGCTGCCGCCAACGTTGGTTGAGTTCTTATTTAATGGTCTACCTTAGTAGTTCAGTTGTGCTTTCTCAGAGACTCCTACTCACCTCCAAACCGGAGACGTCCATGGTGGTAAGGAAATCCGCCTAGCTGTGTTGGTATACCCTATGTATTGGCTGTAGGTTATTCAAGCTTGTAGGTTAAAACTTCCCACATTGTGCTTATCTCCAAAAATGTATTTACTAATTTACTTTTTCTTCTAACAATGTCGGTAAATGGAGAAATTGTTGAAGAGGAAAGAGTACTAATTATAGCAGAAAAGTGCTTACATTAAATAACTATGAAATTATTGCAATATGGTCTCCCGGCAACGGGCAGCCCTGCCAAGTACCACGCATCACATGTTAGATTAACGCATTTGAGTGTGGTGGTCCGCATCCCTGCACTGAAAAGCATTAGTCACGCATTTATAGCACCCAAGGAGCACTACGAGGCATGCACAATGAGGTTGCCCTGCAATACATAGGTAAGCTGCAGCTGCTGTGAGCGTTGTCGGCAGTGTGCACTATGGAAAGCTTGCAGTGTTAAACATAGGAGTCCGTTTTTAGGAGGATTACTGCCCTTTAATGCACCATGCGGGCAGGGCTCGCTTCAATCAAGTCGAGCCTGATCGACGTCTTTCAGCACCAGGTGGTCTGGGTCAGTTTAGAAAAACAAAATCCGGCTTTATTCCTGCATTGGCAGCACGTGTATCCGGGAGCAGTGCTGTGCCCGTTGTTCTTGCAATTTATCAATAAGTATTCACCCGTTTTGTATTTATTTTGTTTTTTCTAGTCATAAATTTTGTTAAGATTGTTTCAGGTGTGATTAAGAAAATAACGTATGATATTTCATTATAAGCTACTGGTTGGAATTTATTGCGATTTATTTCATGAACACGTATACATTATTATAAGAAATAATCCCTTGTAGGCACCTTTTACCTGATAACGTATCAGATTACCCAAGCCTTCAAGGGTCTATTGGGTTCCCCACTCTCCTGGAGAATGTTGTTTTTTCACGGCAAGGCGCCTGCCCGACTATCTCTGCTTTTTTGACCATTGGCTGGCCGCAAGCAGTCACTGTGGTGGCAGTAGTGCCAGCCTCTTTGTCTAGGCACGAGTCGACCATATTGACAGCCAGTGCTGCTCTGTGCTATGGTGGGGGAGGTCATGCACACGAAGTGAGCTCAGACAAACCTATTTGGAAGAATGTGCATGCTGCTCTTAGGCTAGAGATTTGGTTCTTGTGCGCCAATAATGTTCATCTCATTCAGCAGCAGTAATTATCACCTGTATGCAAACATGCGATTTTGGAGAGTGACATCTGGTAGCAGGAAGACCGAGAATCATAACTGCCTTTCTAACCTGCTTTGCAGTAAAGAAGGCCTCTTTTCAAAGTGGTTTTGCCCGTCACCCGCTCTTTCTTTGCTTGACCAAATGGTGTAATCCAGGACAAATACTTGATTTCACCAGGCCTACTTCTATTCATGATCACATATGAGAGCACATTCCAACTTGTGAGTTGTGTATGGTACGCTGTGCAATATTCTAATAAACTGTACTACAGTGAAATGCATTTGGCGAAGCAGATGTGTTGCAGTGTAAGACCACTGCTGGCAGCTGTTGCATTTCCATAGTTGCTAAATTAAAGAGGCCAGTTCAGGAGCTCAGCAAGCTTGTGAAGGAAAGGTGTGCTGGCAGGATGTTGTTTTCTCTGGAGTCTGCCTGCGTATCGAGGCCTGCCAGCCCCCACCTCCTCAGGTGCCTGGCTAGTTATTACATCCAGGGCCCTGTCCGCCGGTCCTAGATGAGAGGCGTGAAGTCACCTACAGCCTTCTACTTATCTCTCAGCAGTGTGTGCAGCTCACTTGCCCACCCTGAACAACATCCTGGTCGAAGACGCTTGCTGGGCTTCTGATGGCACAAGAGGTGAGAGTCCAGCAGAGCACAGAAGGTGATTGTTGTATAACCATGGGGGGAATAATCCTGTCTTTCAGTGTGTGTTTGAGTGGGGCAAAGACATCACATGGCTTAGAGAACAAAATGTCCTACAACTATTTTGGTCTTTCTTCTTCATGTACCCCTATGTAAAACTAATCATAGTATACTTTAAATAGAAGATGTTCATAGATGCAAGTTAAATTGATGGGAAAATGCATTCTTTTTTCTTTTACTTTCACCTTATGAAACCTCAACTGATTAATTCAATCACTGTAGGTTGTGTGTGTAACTAGACAGAGACAGATTTTAGCCCTGTTTTGTGCTGTGGGTATTACTGATTTCTGTATTGATAGTGCCATGATGTCCTAACAAGCAATTGAGGCACTGTGTAAATGTGCAGTAGTTGTCTTAGAAAGCAGCTTTAGTTTAGTGACCTTCCATTTTGCATCAGTTTAAAGATCTTTTTTAGAGCTTTTCATTCCTCAAAATGGTGTAGGTTCTGATATTAATGTCTTTCTGTGCACTAAATTGCTTGGTTTTACACATGCAAATGGAGTTTCTCGCTGCTCAAATGGGTATAATTTCTGATATTTATAGGTTTCCCTCGTCTTCATTGTTTGATTTTGCTCGAGAGAAATTGTCACTCATAGGCGTTGAATGTCACTCATTATTGCACATAAATTATGAAAATGTCACCCATAAGCAACCGAAACATTGGCAGCTATGAATGGGTAGACAAGTTTCCTTCGTGGCTGAGTTACACGAAGCATTCAGAACAGAGGTATACTATTCCTGGGTTAAATTCAAAGCTGAAGATGCTCGCAAACAAATGTTTAATACCTACATTGAAGATGAAACACCAGAGGAATATATTCCATACGTAGACATAGAAATTCCTCTCTCTTACAAATAACATATACATTGGTTTGAAGGGGCCCTCCCCCACACTACAGAAAATGTGAGACTCGGTCCACTCAGTAAAGAAGGAGAGACATGGCCAGTCTTAGCTGTATACACACCATATCCTAACACTGCTAATGGAACTGTTGCAGAAATGCGTACACTAAACAGTGATTTAGTAAATATTTACAGAAATATTACGCAGTTCATAATGTGAACATTTTGCTGCAGTATCAATCATTATGTTAAGTAACATAAAGGGGCAAGCAGCAGCATTAGCTATACACCAACGCCTGAGGGAATTCACTCCTGCATATCAGGAGCAGGAATTGCCTAGAATTATCGAAAAAAATCTCTGCTACGCTAGGTAGAGATAATTCGCTCAGACCATAGTAGTTAACCAATGTAAACTGAGCATTAAAGATGGACGGTATGACACATACCCAATTACTTTCCTTATCTTATGAGGACTCTAAAATGTCAACCTTTAGCATTTTCCTAATAAAAATGCCTGCTAGTCCCCCATGGGCAGCTTTGGCTATAGAAACATGAGTGGGCAATCAACGTGAGGATTGAAAAAAAGTTTTTGATCTGGTATTACCGGCCTTAAAATTACTTCCCGGCCATAATCCCTCAACCACCTCAATACTGCTTTACTCTTTCAGGAATTGTTCAAACCAATCTCACTGCATCAGATAACTCTAGAAAAAAAATGCATTTGTAACCTAGTAATTTCTGAACATTGCTGAAACCTTGTATTCTGCATTTTTACATACACTCTGAATTTCTTTAACATTAAAGTTTGTGTCTTTTGTATATATTTGATGTATTTATGCACAGACTAAAGTACTGCGTCTTCTGCACTTTTTTTATACTATTTGTACTGTCATTTGCATACATATTGGAAGATAATATATATCCACAACAGAAACACTTTCAGTCATATTTTGTTTTTATTAGATGCAACATAAATGAGAACTAGCTTCTAGGCTGCTTGAATAATACATTGGTTGTTGGCCTCGCTAGACATATGCAAGAGGGTGGTCCACTTCATGAAAAGAGACCAATGGTGTATTCTGTGTATTTAGCTAACTCTGGCCTTGGCCCCGTGGGCATGGAGGGTTGTCCTTGTGACACTACACATATGGAGCAGCACAGGAGCACTTCTGATGACAGAGCCACTTTAAGCAGGAAAAGAAATATGTAATGTCATGGCATATATCCTCAGAATTTAAGTGAATTGGTGGCCCAAAAAATAATCTCGCTAATGATAGCATCAAAGGGAAAAAAATTATTCATTAGCAGTAGTACCTGACAAAAAAAATCGCTACGCCAGGCAATATTAGTCACAGAACAGTTGCCAATTATTGGGAGCCTTGTGCTTTTGTCCGTTGTATAGAAGCAAACGGAGGAATATAATCAAGTCTTTCTTGCCATCAACTTAGAAATGCAAGGGAAAAAGTACCCTACCGCAGTAGCAATGATGAGAACATTTGGGCAATTTAGCTTGATAAAACAAAAATGTTTCTAAAAATACAAGAAAAAATACCTGGTAGTAATTAGGAGAAGCTGCCTGGAGCAGAAAAAATAAGCCACCACATTCTGATTCTTATCTCCTCCTTACCCTAAGATGGCTGCCAAGAACTGAAAATTAAAATAAATAAATTGTAGGCCATGTCAGGGTCAGGATCCTTCGTAATTCCCGATACGAAGATAACAATTAAAAAAGGCTGATGCTGTGGAAAAAAGGATTGCCTTAAATGCTAATGCAAGTATGACATTAAGAACTTAATGTATACTATTTGGAGATAATAAAAATAGCCTTCATGCGTTGAAATGGAAGATGCAAGGATTCACCGAAACACCCAATAGCATGTAGTGAATGAGTGGAGTATGTGCCAAAACCACATCTAGATAGGTATATGTTAGAGTATTGGTAACAATAGCTCAGAGACAAAGGCGCAGTCAAGCAAGACCTAAATATGACAGTTGCAGTTGCTACCAAAAAAGAACCTCTGCAGGTTTTTTTTTCTTCCAAAGAACAGTTTTCGATTACTGTTGTTTGCCAGGAAGAGGTTATTATCCTGCTTGGCTGTCATCCCTTTGCCACTGATGGATGGATGGATGGATGGATGGGTTTTTATATAGCGCAATATCACCGCCAGGTCTCAAAGCGCTTTGCATTGGGAACCCGTCCTGGTTTTTCCCTGTGAGATAGCCCCTACTGGGTATCCCCAAGGTGAAAGCCAGGCATCCCGCCGCGGGGGGCCGTAGTGGAGATTAAGCAAGCTATTGCCCAGAGTTGCAGAGTGTGAACCTGTGATTCGAGTAGGCACCGAAGCGAGAATTACCGAGTCCGTGGACATTTTGGGCTCAAGACCCTGCCGCGTCGGGAATTGAACCCTGGTCCAGGGTCTGATCTCAGCGTCCGGGTCTGCCTCCTCTAACCAGTGAGCCACACTTCTCCACGCTGGCATGGTATTAGAGAGGAACATTTCCAGCTGGTAATATCCTATGTCAAAACTAGTCTGTCGGGTTTTCTGCACCTGCCAAGGTGAGACTACCCGATCTAGAACTAGTGGTAAGCCGCTCCTGTGACAAGCAAGTTGGGTCAGGCCTACTTCTGATGAGTCTACAGTCCCCAGTCACCTTCCCTGCTACCTGCCAGTTGGATACTTTTCGAGTTCTGAAACCCCCCCAACTCTTTTATTAACAAGGCAGTGCCCTCAGCCTTCTTTCACTTTCTTGCAAACTCTTTTGATTTCGACTTTGGAGGATTTTGACAGTTTATGGGAAGAAAACATTGTTTAGCAGGGCTCGAGCAGTGGGAAGGTGGCTGTGCTGACCCTTTACTCTGCACAGGGAGCCTGCATGTTTGGAAGAAGACATGTATTTGTTGGTTTTCAGGCTTAAGACACTTGTTCCCTGAAAGGTTTGCTTGGAAGCCATGCAGCCATACTTTGTATATTTGTAAGGTTCTTAGGCACTTTGCACTACTACATTCCCCCACCCCCTTGATTAGCACCTTCTGCGGCCTTCCCTCCTTTCCACTCCTCATCTCTACTCCTCCTCGCATAGTCGGGTCCGGTCATAAAACATCCAAGTGTATGGACTGGGCCTGCACCAGCAAAAGAGACCTTGCCAAAGAAGTGCATCATTTGCAACCCCTTGGCGCTTGCAGCTTCCGATACTTTGTTTGATATATAGTTAGAAGCCCTTACAGAATGTAACACACGTTGCCAAAGTCAATCAGGGCACACGTCCTAAAAAAAGAAGTGGAGTGACTAACCAATTTAGGCAGTATGCAAGTGACATTGCCTTGCGTGACATCACATCACACGTCGAATCACAGAAAGTGGCAGCACAACCCACAGGAAGTGACATCATAAGAAGTGACATTAAATCTTAAGACCTCACACATATGTTTAGCAGGTCTATCATAAATAAATACATTTGAGCTCATTTGAATATTTAGCAAATTAGAATTTGTGTTGGGGTTGTGCCAAAAAAGAGACAGACAGACACATACACCACCCCCCACAAATCAGGATCTCAATTTATAAATTTTTTTGTTTTTAATCCTGACAAAGAAATTGGCAACAAGGAGAAATATGGCAATAAATCTTTTCTGCCTAACTGGATGCAAAGTCTGTGTTTTAAAATATCTTATGGGTGTTTAAGGCACCTGCTGCAGAGATCGTTGTATGCCAACTAAATCTCAGGAAATAATAAGGAAGTAAGATAACTGTGGGGGTTAATACATTTGCTGCAGAGATCTGTTTTTTGTCTAGCCCCAGTTTTGAATCAAAGTAGTATAGAGGGTTAATGTGTCTCCTTCAATGAACCTTATGTAACAGGCATATGAAAGATTGTATTTTATGTAAATGGGTAAGTGGGTTACTGCTTTTAACATAGAAATAATTTTGTTACTTGCAGTTCATAAATTGTAATCATTCTAATCCAGCACAATGAGCTATGAAGGACATGTGACTCCTACACCTTGTAATCCTTATCGTCTTATGTAACACATTCTGTGTATTGATTTACACACCTATGTGATTTCTTGTCAATGTATAATGTGTACATGTGGTGTAAAGCGCTCTGATACCCTGCATTGGGATGAGTAGTGCTGTAGCTATAAAAGACAAATAAAAGATAAATCAAAATAGTGGTATTTAAAGTATTTGTTTAAATACTGAGACCGACAAACGCATCTCACATTGCTAAAGTGTATTCATATATCCTATATACAGGAACTGAATAGTGAAAAGCATGCCTCTCTTTGCTACCTGGGAAATGATAAGCTGTGTGCCTTTGTTTCCCCTCCATTGTATGTAGGTGTGAGGGTCCTGATAACTCCCAGCCAGGTTACTCCAACAAAAGGAGGCCCACTAGTCCCTTAACTTAGGCCTTTGTTATGCGCTCAGCTGGACTCTGATAAGCCCTCTCCCCGCATGCACGTTGCTGCATGAAAGAAAGCAGACAACGTCGGGGCTCTGCTGAATGTGCCCCGGTGTTTAAAAATTACATCAAGACAAGTTTAGCATATTTCTGTGGGGCCTAACCTCACGGCAAAGTAGACAACATCCACCCTATGTAAAGAGTGGGTAGATGCCATCTACCTGCGTGTACCCTCGACCTGGAAAATAACTTGCTGGACATCTCCCAATCAGGATGTTGCTGACCACAACATGGAGACCACACTGATAAACGCTCAGATGACATCAGAGCCTTTCTCGCCCGAAAGCAGACTGCAGCCCTGAAACTCATCGACTTATAAGCATCATTCAACACCATATGCCACCACAACCTCATCAACAGACTCTACAACATCAACATCCAGGGGAACACCCTCAAGTGGATCGCCTCCTTCCTCACAGGACGTACGCAGAGCATCCGACTGCCTCCCAACCCAAAATCATCATCTGCTGAGTACCCCAAGGATCCCTCAGCCCCACCTTGTTCAACACTTACATGACCCCCCTTGCATACATCGTCAGATCCCACAGTTTCAACATCATAGGCTGTGCAGATGACACACAACTCATTCTCTCTCACTTAAGACCCGCTCCACCAGAATGAACTTCCGCAGTGCCATGACTAATGTCTCCAACTGGATGAGAGCTGATTGCCTCAAAATCAACTCTGACAAGACCGAAGCACTGATCTTTGGGAGAAACACTTCCATGTGGGACAACAGCTGGTGGCCATCCGAGCTCGGACCCATACCCGCTCCAACAGACCACACACTCAACCTCGGCATCATCCTCGACAACAAACTTACTGTAAAGCAACAAATCAATGGAGTCACCTCCTCCTGCATCCACACCCGCTGCATGCTCCACAGAATCTTCAGATGGATCCCAGTCAACACCAGAATGACCGTCACCCAGGCCCTCGTCACCAGCTGCTTCGACTACAGCAATGCTCTCTATGCCGACATCTCCACCCAGCTTCTCAGAAGACTCCAGACCATACAGAATGTTGCAGCCAGACTTATCCTGGACCTCCCCAAACGGACTCACTTCTCACCCCACCTCAGAAACCTTCACAGGCTCTCCATTCTGGAGAAATGTCAGTTCAAGCTCCTCACGCATGCTTACAAACCCTTACACAATCAGGGACTGGCTTACATCAACCACTGATTAAACTTCCATCAACCCGCTAGACACCTGCACTCCACTTCCCTAGCCGTCGCACACACCCCCCGCATCTGTCGCCGCCGCAGTGGAGACCATTCTTTCTCCTATATCGCCTCTCCACATTCGAACAGCACCCTCCCTTGCAGATTTCAGAAAGAAACTCAAGACCTGGCTTTTCGACAGAGACCTTGAGTCACAGCGCCCAGATACCACCAGGGGTGACAGTGCTGCGCTCTAAGAATACTGATTGATTGATTGATTGACTGACTGACTTGTGCCCTAAAGTCAATCGATTGATGTTTTTGCAGAGAAATTGTGCAAACAGTCCGCTATAATGCAAAATGTGTACAGAATGTCCAGCATCAATGCAAGTTAACTAGCAGGAACACGGACACAGGTGCTGTACAGCTACCAGCAGGTGTAGTTCGTCATCAAGCCCACCCCTTCACACCAGACACAATATAGCTTATATCGGGATAGGTGTGACCCGGGCAACACCGATATGTTTCAGAAGCCAGGCAAGCTTCCCTCACAACCGAACAAGTGCAGCGCAAGCATGATTGAAGGCTTCTGAGCCTGCAGCATCTATGGTTCCAGTCAGTGCTCACTTTTGATTTGAATTTTGTAATACGCTTAGCAGATGGCCATCTCCATGAATTTTTTTACGCTGTGGAAAATCAGTGACTTTAAGACGCAATATTTGACACGTGTTTCCCCAAAGCTCGCATGTTTTGAATTCAAAGAGGTTTAATAGTCAAGATGGACAGGAAGAGATTCCTTTGCATCTATCCATGGCATAGTGTTTGAGCTGTGGCTTCACTGGATTGCAGTTGATGAGATGAAAACGAGAATATTGGAGGGGAACTGGAATCTGAGATTCAGTTGAGAACTGTCAGAATGGTGTCCAGGACCTTGTGTTGCATGGGGCCGGAGCATTTGCAAGAAGGAAGGGGCACCAATACAGCATAACATGGCAACCAACGTGCAAAGCCATCATGGCCCTGGAAGAATAGTTTGTGAGAACATCATAGGAACCCCCATAGACCCCAGAATCCTCTAGGCCTTCACACCCCTGAAGAACACACCCAGCTATATGCCTCATGCGGCAACAGTAGTGCATCCTTTTCCAATATAACTACTGTGTGCACTACTCATTTACAAAAATAAGTCCCTACACCAAGCTGCAGCGTTGTGAATTGCATTTCCAGTGCTCTTTTTCAGAAGATCCCGAAGTAGAAGTCGTCAACCATCACTACAGCATGTGCACCCGCTAGTTACTGCGTCACTAGATACCAGAACTCATCAGCACAACACACGACTAGTTTCATTGTTATGCTGTAGATATGAGGCCAGGCTTGGGAAACACAGAAGAAAGCATTAGTACCAAAGCCCTGGTGATGCTGGAGACATTAAACAGTCTGTGTCAGTTGCGGGCGGGGGAATAAGCAGTATGTTTGGGTTTGCCAGGTAGTATCTCCATTATTATGGGTCCTTGTTTGAGTGTGTGCCTGAGAGGAGAGGGCAGCACAAGATTGACATGAGTTTAGCTTAATGCAGTGTATCCTCGTTTCTTATTTTACACAAGTCCTCGTCCTTAACATACTGCACATCTCATGAAATGTCCTTGTATTTCAGCCAAACGAAGGCGAGGCTTTGAGCTCCAACCCTGAAACTGGCTGTAGGGAATAAGGCACAGGAAGGGGATGGGATGAACTTAGAGAGTATGGGAGGCTCAACGTTGCCCTTCCATTATACCTAGGGGTGGGCGGAACTCGCCGAGTTACAAGAAAACTCAGAGAGATTCTACGGAGTTCCACCCACCCCTAATGTTCCTCCCACCCCATATTATACCCAACCTTTCAAATGTGCCTGTAGAAGAGACTTTTCTGACCTTATTCGCTGCAAAGCTTATTTGTGGTAAAGTCAAGAGAGAATTCAACAAGATGCATACTTTATTATAGCTTCTTACAAGGTGTATGCCCTCTTCCAAAAAAGAGTCCGGCTAACGGTCACTTAAATGTACTTGGGGTGATAGACTAGAGCGAACTCGTGCTCTATATATGGTCTGCAAATGAAAACTCGGCTGGTGTTATTTTTTTCTAATTTGTGAAGTCAGTACAGAAGCTACCAATATTACTTATGTTGAATTTTAATCAGAACATTATATTAAACCATCCTGATAAATAGTTATCAAGTGGTTAGATGTAGTCCTAGGATTCTGATGTTTGTCACCTTGGTGGGAGAAGCGGAGAGGAAGTTGTATATGAAGAAAGGGTAATGGTTAGCAACAATTTCTAATATATTTACAGCCTGTCATGCCTTGAATCCCATTGCAACGTAAAATAGATGTTCTGTTACGTCTCTCTACACTTGTGCGTTGCAAGTTTGATTGCAGCATATTTAAACTTGGCAGGGCTCTCCACAGCTGGCATTCAGCGGAAAAAGGAAACAGATGCAAGTGCTAAAATTAGGATATTCTCTTGTTCTGGGTTCCTCTTTTCAACTAATTCAGATGTGAGCAACAAGTCATCTATTACCATTATTGTTTATGCTTCAGATGGATTCATCTTCTTCAGTGTTTAGGTTACTCGTCTAACAATCGGTTGTTGTTAACTGTCCATTTCCTATTGAAGATATTCCAAGCCCAGTAGCTTCACAGTTCGACCTACAGCTTTTAATGATTGTTTCTCTGTCTCATTAGGTTGCAGTCTCTGCATTACCTATTCTGAGCACTTCTTCTGCCAGGCCTCATAGTGCCGCTGTCCGTATTTCTTTTTGGTTAATGGAGCACACCAAGGGTTCTTTCATGGTGAAAGAGGAATAATGCCCCTATCCTTGGTATAGCACATTAAGCTGTGGTGGCAGCATACCATACCCTCTTGTATTGTGTTCTGCTATTATGTGTAACGCAGAACCTTCTTCTGACATCCCATGAGTATGTGGAGTATGCATGTAGTACATATGTGCTAGTAGGACTCCAGTTTTGTGTGAGCCTGAGTACTGAAACCAATAGGATCCAGTTTGGATGGACCTGGTTTAATGTAGCGCAGGTTGGAGGATGAGTAACGCCTTCCCGAACAGTTGAAGTCTCTTGCTTGCATCCCTCTAGCTGGAGTGTGGAGGTCCAGACAATGAAGTGAGGAGGATGGAGACGGTGCTCCTTAGATAGTCCATGAAGAATTTGTTACCAAGGGGCCGCTAATTGGTTCTTCCTGAACAGTGCCACTTGGTTGATGTGGAAGGTGGTGCAGCAGTTTCTGCTGTTCAAGATGAGTCATTTCTAGGGCAGGCCTGACCTTTTCTCTGTCCCTGATTACTGCTTTAGAAAGACTGATGGCAGCCAGGTGCAAAGAACCTACTCTATATTGCGTCCATGGGGTGAGTGCTCAAGCTTTGAGACAGAAGCTTGCCACCTGGTGTGAGGAGCATCACTTTACACGAAGACGATCTAGAGCAGCTTGAGAAGGACACTTGATAAAAGGAACAGCCCAAATTGGTTGTGAAGTTTGAGACGGTGGACCGCATCCCTTGTCTGGAAGATTAGCATAAACTTGGGACCCAATCCACCCCAGTTGATTCAATTTCATAATCGTTCATGGCCAAAGAAGAGAGCGCTCCTCAGAATTCCCCGGAGAGATACTGTGCAACCAGGGCCGGTGTTTGCAGAACTGCTGTTCCCCCACAAGTGATGGGACATTACCTGAAGTCTGTGCTTCCTGCTGGAGGAGCGGAGTAGTTTCCTATTGCCTAGAATGCTTCTCGCCTGCTGAGAGAGGGAAGGAGGGTGCCTGGCCCTGCAGGAGGAGAGACTATTAAGGGGGCGAAGCCCAGAATGTTCCCAGTTTGTGGAGGTCCCAGTGGATGCGGATAGGATCATAGAGTGAAGCCAAGGGCAACCCTTTTCTTTAGTGGGTTCCCCAGTTTGTGTGATTCCTACCTGGGAACTGACTCAAAGACTGCACCAAATCGCGTGTGGCGTGTCCGCTGTCAGCCACTTCAGCTTTGAACTAGTTCTGCTGGTGTCTGAAACCAAAGATGACATGTCACCGCTGTGTGAGCCTAAAAGGTGCCACTGCAAGTCACTCCTATAAGTCATATTGGCCAGGGAAGCCTCTTCTGCAGTTTTCCTGTGTGAGCCTGATCAGCTCGAGATGCCACAACTTTTGGGAACTATATATCCTGACACCTGCACCTGCTGTGTTTTATTCAACCCCACTCCGCCTGCACCAAAGAGATCCTAAGGCAGACATGGAAAGTGTGGGCTGCGCCCTTCTCGACACGCAACCTGCCAGAACCTACATGCAGACGTTGCAAGGCCTCTCCAGCAACCAGAAAAAATATTACCTTTGTATTATAATCAGGGCCACTAAAAATATGCTCCATGGGAGGACCAAATTATGTGGCAGGGCTGACTCAATTATGGAGCAAAAAAGGCAAATTATGCCGCATAATGCGGCATTATTTTATAATAGTATTGCTTCATTACGTCGTCATTTTCACACGTTAACACTATCTAGGCTAAGGTTCCACCTCATTGCTCCCAGTTTGAAACCCAAATATAGCAATAAGCACCAGAAGGGTGACTCGTCAACCTTTGTGACGGGCTTTTCACGAGGCGGCGGCAACTTGGGTTGCTGCGATTGTTGTAACATTCCATCTTTTTGATCTAGAAACAGATTTTTTTCTTAAAGTTGCATGTTACGCAACAGATGATGGATTATGTGGCAAATGCTGCAAGTGCATAATAATGTGGACAACGTCTCGCCGCAAAATGGTATAATTCAAGTGGGCCTGATCATGAATACATAGGCAGGTGGGGTTTGTGGCATTTTTACACAATATACAAATTAATAAAGTTATTAAAGATGTATAATTGCGTTGCGCCTTTTCAGGAGGCAGCTGTCCGCACGGCTAGTAGATACATTTTGTGTCTGATTAAATTGCGCCCATGTGCACTGCCCGGCTCGGCCAGTGTTGCGCTCGTGTGCGCCCCTTCTCCTGCCCGTGCTCGCCCCTGGTCGTCTGCTCCGTCGATAGCCTCTTGCAATCCTTCAGTGCCGGCGAATCGGAAGTGAAGTTCATCGTTTGCTGATGTGGCAGACAGCACAGAGCGCATTCCTTCCCGCGGGACTTGGCAACAGACACTTGAAGCTTAAAGGTCAAAGCAATTCAGCCAGCAAATAAACTCATGTGACGTGGGCACGTCGCGGCTGATATTAGTGCGCGTTCAGGTGTGTATTTGAATTTGTGAACCTTCTTTTTGGTGCTGTTTTTGGATTGTCTTCAAACGGAATAATTTAGTGGCAGTATGTACACGCTCTTTTGTTCCAAGTGGGCTCCATGTCGAGTACGAAATCTTCAGTTAATCATCTCTTTGACCTAACACTTCTTCAGTATCCTTGGATTTTTAAACCCAATATTTACCATATTTAATAAATGCGCAACTGAAAGTACAAGAATGGAAAGTGCTGCAGGCTGGACGGTCCGAACTGTCTGAAGGTCTTGCACAAGTTTTGGGAAATTAGCAACTATTTGGTTGCCTTAGCTTTATTTAACACTTCAAAACTAAATTTGCGCGGGTGCTACATTAGCGCCCCTATTTTCATTACGTTTGCTAACATAAAGTGCAATCGTTTATGGAAAATACAAAACATTGTTTGTAAAGTTTTAAAATCACCTTCCTGATTTCATGTATATATTGGGAATAAACAAGAGCAGTCTGATTAAACTGTCATATAAGGAATTATCAGCGACACTAGAATTATCTGACAGCGGGGGACACATTTTGGCAGCAGTATTGACTAGTTTAGGGTTCAAGAAAAGACATTATGAAGTTCACATACCTAACAGACTATAGTCCAATTTCACAGCAGACTGTCGAATGTGTGTCAAATCCATAATTACATGGACAGCATAATGGGTTCCTTTAATTCTAGTGGTCTTGTCCATTATACACAGTTGTTTTGGGGGTTCACAGGACAGGCAGAGGTTGCTTGGCACAGCCTTGGCGAGTTGGGGTTCTTTGCCTCTGATGTCCTAGGGTCAGACCTATTATGGTAAAGCAAACTAGACCAAGTACACGCCCCTTCCGCGCTTGATTCTCTGGGTATAGAGGGTGAGCAGTCCAAGACATCTCCGCAAGGTAGTGTGCTTGTGAGAGTTTGGAACTCGACATTCAACTCTCACACACAGTAACTTATTGTCCAGCCCAGTGCTTGCCTTTCAGTAAAAATAAGTATTTTAATCACTCAACAGAATTAAATACTAAACAATTCAATTATGGTAAAAAAAAATGCAGTGTTGTATCCTTGGTTGCGTTCTTGATGAAGTGCTACACTCAAACTGTAGTGTCCTCTCCATATCCTGGTGCCTCCAGGAGCTACAGTCCCAGTATCCGGTAGCATAAGCACAGAGTACAGAACTGTTACCCCAGGGGGTTTAGAAGAGCAGCTCAGTCACTCAATTTACTTCTGGTTTACTTTGTGCAGAAAGTCTCAAGTTCTTGTGCGCAGCTTCCTTGGAGCGCATATTAGGCTATTTGCTCCACCTGCTGGTGAAGCCATGCAAGGCCCGCACACCGTTTATTAAAAACCTTTATTCATTCAATCACAAACATCATATGTAACATAAGCAGTATTATTTTTCAACACACATTTAATATCCAGTTAGACATAATACAGTATCGTGCTGAATATATTTTATAGGGGGCAGTCGTGCGTACATTGTGTGTTTTGCTCACGTATAATTATGGGGCTTTGCAGTGAAAATGACATTGACTCGTATCCATCCAGCAGTTAATCCCCTGCAATGCAGCACTATTAGTCCAGTCAGTATATAAAGACATTGCCACACAGTTTGTTCTATGTATTGTATTCTGTTAGGTGGCCCTAATAGCCATTACCTTACTAATATGCATCAAGATCTCGTAATACTTTGCGTGCTGGTTCTTGCAGGTCAGGTGGCACCTTCCTTATTGTTGGTTAGGTAATTCGCGCATCGGTTGCCTGATCTTGGTACTGTTATTTTCTCTTTACAATGGAAAGACTTGCACCTCAGTGTACACACTGGACTAGTGTGCTAGATGGCCAAAATGAATTCCACATTCAGTCACGTCATTTAGGGCAAGGGTACACGCCTGTATACCATGGAGAAGACTTTCACGCCCCAATACACCATCAGCCACACTGCCCTACTACATTCGTCAGCCACAAATACCCCACCAGCTATTGCAGTTCTGAGAGAAATACGCATTTTGTTAAAAGGGTGCTGCTAGGGTTCATCTAATTTGTCCAAACTGCAAGTGAATATGTCTGGAACGCTGCATTGGAGTGGAGAAGTGAGGCTCAATGGTTAGAGCGGCAGACCCTGATGCAAAGGTCTAGCCCGGGACCAGGGTTCAATTCCCCGCCTCGGCGGGTCTTGGGCTAAAAAATTCCACGGACCTGATAATTCTCGCCTCGGTGCCTATTCCAATCATGGAGTCCCACTCTGCAACTCTGGGCAATAGCTTGCTTAATCTCCACAACGGCCCCCACAACGCTAAGGATGCCTGGCCTCCACCTTGGGGGTGCCCAGGAGTGGACACCTCACAGGGAAAGCCAGGATGGGTTCCCCAGCGGTATTCGTACAAGCGCCTTGAGACCCTTGCGGGTGAGTAGTGCGCTATACAAGTATCAATTTACATATCAATTTACATTTACATTGGGCCCATTTATTGTTTAAACATTCCTACATTTTATTTGCTACAAAATGTTTCTTGGAATCATTGGGTGTGCCTTGGCTTTCTCCATTGCTTTCAGACACACTGTTACTCATGGAGAAAAGTGAATTCTCAAGATTTTCATCAAACTTTCAACAGCAGTCTTAGAACAATAATCCGTTACAGCTGTTATCCCACCGTTGTTGGCACCCCTAAACATGCTTCATGTCCCATGTGTTTAAAGCTTATGTTGTCGCTTTACTTTAAGGCCCTCGTAAGATTGGGAAAAGATGACAAGCTGTACTTTTCCTCTGTTACAATCAGTATGCCATTGCCTAATGGCTTTATGTTGACAATGGCTCAATAACACATTGATCTGTTTAATCTGAGGGGATTCCAGTGCTGTAACCTATGAACATTTCCTTTTAAAGTTGTGTGTTCAATTTAATTGTGTGGATGTCCAGTGCCTGATATCTAGGAGTATTTGACCAATTTCTCTGAAAGTTGTGCTCTCAAACACACCACCCTTGACACTTGTTTAAAAAAATTCTGTAGCCGGAGAATCGCCAAAGCCCTCTTGGAAGAGGTCCGTCTTGGTTGATTCACATACGCCAGCACTTTTAACGTTCATCCAATGGCACTGCCCCACGACATTGTCTATCTTTGAAACCTGACAACACTAACGCATTATAAAAGGTCTACTCAAGATTTCCCTTATAATAAGCATTGCCAAAGCTAATAGATTTGACCCTCAAACTCCAGTTCTTACAAAAGCAATACAAATAACTGCTATAGTGCGATTCTAAAAATATAGCTTGGTCAATGCAGTATAAGGATAAGATGCCAAATTACATGTGTATTGACAGCGGGTAGTTTTCAGATGTAAATAAGCCCCTCATGCATTCCATTGGAGAAAGAAGTATGCATCCAACTAGCCAATAGAACGTAGGTGAGACTCAAATACTCATATGAGCTGATCTGAGATGTGATTTGCAATGTTTAAAGCCAATTAATGATGCTTTCTGAGATGAAAAAGCCAATGTCTTAAGTAGGTAGATCCAAAGCCCTTTAGAGTATGTTTAGAATACATGTTTGTTATAAATCGTGCAATTGTTATACACATGCATTTACAAAAGGCTTTCAACATGCCCTTAACAGTCATTGGTCTAAAAATACTTGAGCTAGTGTCTTGAGTTCTTTCTACCCTGCAGACAAGATACATGAAGTGCCACAAATGTGTGTGCTCTGCCCACCACTTCGACCGTGCAACAATCCTAGGCTGCCAGGATTGTCACCTTGTTTTGGCTTCCATTGAAGCCCAGAGCACAGTTAATTGCTTTGCTTTACATCCAAAAGTGTTATATGCCAAAATGCCAACCTGGACAGTTATTAAAATCAGCCCACTTTCCCATTAATCATCCTTTTCAAATATTGCAGATCTCCTCATGATACCCCTCTGCATGTTTAGTTGCAGTAGAATTGTTCATTTCTTCTAATTAATGAATTCTTATATGGAATAGAGTGCCCACAGATGCAGAAGCGACCCTTGTGGGTAATAGCAGTGAGGGGGTAGGGAGGGAAGGGAGTTGACAGAATACAACAAGGGAAAATTAGATTAAAAAAAGAAAACCACTTACCTTGCGCTTGCCGCATCGGTGATGAGGCGAGCGCTAGGTAAGTATTTTTTTTAATTTTTTTTTATTTTTCCTCGTCTGTCGACTCCCTCCCCACTTCGCCCCACCGCTCTTACCTGTACGGTCCACTCCTGCACAGATGTATACCTTTTCTTTTTCACATTCACTTTAATGCACTTCAGCATGACCTTTCCTTTCCTTACGCAAATGCTGTATTTAATTATTTTTTTCATTTGTGAACTGTGTTATGTTCTCCTTCCTCATATATTTCCGGTTGGAGAATGAAGTAGAGATTGGGTTTGTAAGCGTGGAGTATGTCATCACCTTTCCAGGCAAAGGTTTCGAAATATAATTGGGGGGACTTAATGGCATAGCCAAGTCAATGTTTCCCGAGGCTATCTGTATTTACCATGAAAGCGCATCCTTTTCAGGGAGCAGCTACAAACATTTTTAGGTTTCACATGCACAGCTCTTGTGCAGTGCATGAGAAATTTATAGTATTTATTATATACTTAAAAGGGACTTCCATCCCGCCTCCTCTTTACTGGCTTCTCATTGGTTCCTTACTTTTCCTCCATTTCAATTGGCTGTAGCATATTTTCATCCATTTACCAATGGTTGTTCCTCGTCTGCTTCTCTTACCAGTTTCCCATTACCGAAATACTGTTAACATCCGCTTTGGTGGAACTTTTTTTTCATAAAGATCTGACTGTTACTCTTGCAGCATATTTATATAACAATTTATCACCCGGGGAGATTACGTGATTTGCATAGAATCACAAGATGTTGTGCTGCCGAGACTCAAACCGGTCTTCCCTGCTCTCGAATCAGCAGCTCTGGTGGCTGTGCCATGTCCTTTCCACTCCTGTGTTACTTTATTCATCATATACGCGAAACTGATGCATTACCAATGCTTGCTCTCGTAATGTTTGGCCACCTATCCCACTAGTAGTATTCTAGATTTAGGACCAGGAGAAGAGGTATATTTACTCATCACTCATGGTGTCCTATTGTTGTAATACAATACATTTATTACCATTTTATTTTTCCCTTTCCCCAGCTGAGCCGTGTTTGGTGTGGGCCACTGCTGCTGACAGGTAGCAGGAGAGTGGTGTTCACCCCACCTGCTTACACTGCGTGTGTCGTTTTGGCAGTCTGTCTTGTGACAGCAAGCCTGACATGCACATTATGAACCTCTCCACCCAGCTGCCTAAGACAGCTAGGTGGAGAGCAGACACGTGCCCACATTGCCTCGAGGAGCGTCGAGAAGCCTGTTCTAGGCAATCCTGGCATTGCTCTCATGCTGCTCTTCTGCAGTATGAAAGCAGCATCAGGTTTTATGTGGAGAATTCCATTGCTGCAGTCAGAGCGCAGAGGAACGAACTCACGAGGACAGGAGGAGGCAACCCAGCAGAGGCAAGTGCATTTTTATTTTTCATTTTTAATTGTATTTCATTTTTAGCCTTGCCCTCAACGCCAGAGCTGTCAGTTGTGTTTCGTTATAAATACTTTTTAGAACGTACCATGACTGGTACCCTAAAAATGTGGGTGGTTACCCCACCACATGTTTAGGGTACCAGCTGCCGCTGCACAAACTGGTACTAGCAGCTTGCCATCCACTGTATGCACTCCATTTTTATTATACACCGGCAGAACCCTCTTTGAATTGTCATTCTCTTAGAACCGGGTGATGAAGAAAAGATGCATGTAAATACGCCTGAAGGTTAAATCACAAACTTTTCAAACATGCTTATGTTTGAAAACATTGACATAGATTCACGCCACGTGCAGTAAACGTCGCAATGCGGCCGGGGTCGAACGAGGTAGATTCGGTGTTCTAACCATGCCCTAAGGGCATCATTGCTGGCCTGCCTGCCGCTAGAGAAGGAATCGAGCTGCAGAGGATGAGATGCGCATTCACACCCCTGAGCCTGGTGAACGGCTTAGGCAGCTCAGTGGATTAATGTGCCCTTGGCAGGGCTCTTAGGGTAACCCTTAGCCTCAAGGGCGCTATCCCACTAAGCCGCCTCAAGTAGATAAACTTTTCTGCCATTGAACTGCTCAGAGCGGCCTCATTGAATTACATTGGGAAACTGCAAAATTAGGCAGTAGAAAGTGCCACTTCTAGACTTCCTACTAAAACACATAGTAAATACACTATTTAGAGAGAATATGTGCATATATAAAGTACTTGTAAACAGTTTGGCCGCACAATCAGGGCTGGTGACGCATTAGATGATCGTCCCCAGGGAAGAGATGGAAGGAAAGTTTAATCGGACAGAGAAGTCTCAGTACTTATTTGAAATTTTGAGCTAAAACCTGTGCAGTTTTCAATGACTTCCTCACCGAACATTCAGCAGCAAGGGCTCTCTGTGCTGTGCTTCTGCCGTCCTTTTCACTCTGGCTTTGTAACTGTTGCAGTTTCCAGCAAACTGTCCCATTAGTGCTTTTGGTGACAGTCTGGCGATGCATTCTCTGGTTTGAATTGCAGCAGCTGAGAGCAATACTAACGAGCATTTTCAATGCAATAGGTCTCGCATTTGCGAGGGTTTAAGCTATATGTATTGTAAATGACAATGCCTTTTATTTGTGTATAAAAGGCATTGTCGTGTCTAATACCAATAGCTCAGACTCTCGGAAATTTGAGACCACTTTCATAGTGGCCGCGTCCTTTTCTTTAGACGTTGCACACTGTATTCAGGTTACAGTGTAGAGCATCTAAAGAAAGGGAGTGGCCAACAATAAAGTGAACCCATGTTATTAGGCGCTTTCAGTTTAAAAAAAAAAGTTTCTGTAGCGCAGCCGCTAGAGTGAATTGTGCTGCAAATTAATTAAATAAAGAAACGCTGCCGCTAAAGTGAAAGCAGACCGCGGTGCAAGTTAAATAAATAAATAAGGACGGCTGCGAAAGTGAAAGCGCTGCAAATTAAATAAATAAAGAAGCACAGCTGCTAAAGTGAAAGCGGACCATGCTGCAAATTAATAAATAAATACAGCAATAACAACAATGTAAAAGCGGGTGGGGACATTGTGGGTGGAATAAGGGAACACCATTAAAGAAAATAGTGCTCACGGACTAGATAAAGCATACCGTGTACAAGTAAAAAGTCCAGTCGTTATGGGGCATTACAGATGAAGACTAGGTGGTACCAAGGAGGGACTAGTAAACCTATTCACGTATTAAAAGCAAAGATTTTGAAAGGATTGTAACAGGAGCTAATTGAAAAGATGGGTGGGCAATGGGTGGAGCTTTTATTCAATTCCTCAATACAGCATGCCTCGCAGAGCAGCGCATGCACAGCTCAGGCTCAAACAAAAACCTGGACATTTCTTTGTTTTAGATAAGTGTTGGAATGCCAGGAAAGTCCTGCAAAAACTGGGAGTGTCCAGGCAAAACCAGGACGTCTTGTCACCCTACCCTGCTGGACGCTGCATGAAGCGCTCAGAAACACGGGTTGCGCAGAAACCTTTTACTCACTAAACCATGAGAATGCAGCAGGACAGTAGAAGTTTTGTTTTGATCCTAAAAGCCAAAATTGTAGTTAAAGTATCGACACAAGACATGGAATTAAATTATCCTTTATGACAGCAGTAAGATGCAGCCATTCAGAAGGGGCTTAGAGATAACTGCCACCACAACCAGAAACCGATTACATCATAGCATTCTACTGATGTCATGCTATACCAAACTGAGACCATCATTACAACTTGACGAGAAAAGCTATACAATGTGAAAGTATTAACCGTCTAACATGATCTGTTTTTTTAGAAGAACAGATTCTCTGTAGAATACAGTGTGTTTTTGTAATGCTGTTGCTTTTGCCTGGTACATTTTTTTCCTGGACTTATATCAGCCACAGAAAGGCGGTATTACTGAACACTAAATGTGAAACCTTTTAGTACACTTCCCTGCACTATGTGATACCATCGCCTTCTGACTTGTACCACATTGTGCTAATGACTTCAAAGACCACATAAACAGTATAAACAAAAAATAAAACAAATCGCATCAGTGTATCTATTCATTTTGAGCTTCCATTACATCTTGTGCCAAATAGAAGATGCAATGAGCTAAACAGTTTAATTTAAAACAAAAATAAATGTTACCTATGTATGAATATAAGAACTCTAAAAGTGTTTTCCAAACAATGTGAGCAACAAAGATAAAACATACCATTCTCCTTTGGCTGATTTAGCCTCATATATGCTGAAAAATGCATACATTAGACTTAACACTGCAAGAAAATTCTTCTGAATTTCCATAAAGAGCATACTGCAAAATTGGTTGCATATTGGTGCTCTCAATAAAGGCTACCACCTGATTTGCACAGGGTCACGAAATCTGACTCATTAGGGACCAGAGAGTTTCAGAGGCAAGTCTGTAACAATGACTACAGTTTTCAAATAACTCATCCTCCACTACAGGGCAGTATGTCTTTAGGGCAGTATGTGCTGCCTAGTATTGCGGTGCAGAAGGAGTATGACAAAAGGAGCTCACTTGACTGTGCTAAACAAGCCCGCTATGGACGGGGGGTCCATATGCAGGGACAGATGTGCACACGTATGGAGTGCACATCTCCTCTCCCTACGCGTGTACATCTTCTGTCCTGTACCCCTTCGCCCACCAAACCGAGGACTATAGGTCTCGCCAAGGCGAGCAGCGCATTCGCTGCGTCGCTAGGCGAGGCCTAAAAACTAGTGTACTCCATCCTACTTCCTCTTGCCTGTGTGAATGAAACCTTTCCTGCAGCTGCTTGCAAGGTACTTGCTCTACCTTTTAGGGAAGCTTGTATTGCTGCTGTTGCTATACCTGTGTTTTTATTGTGCTACCCATGATCTAATTCTTCTTTGTGTGATGGAAGATGACACTGCTACTGCTGTCTGTGCTATACTTGTTATTGTGAGACAGGATCTTGAACTGTGTTACCCATCCTTTAATTATTCTGTGTGTTAGGAAAGCTTGCACTGTGCCTGCTGTCTGTGCTATACTTGTTATTGCGAGAGCAGAGTTTGCACTGTGTTGCCCATGCTTTAATTCGTCTGTGTGTTAGTGAAGTTTGCCCTACGCTCCCGCCTGTGTTATACCTATTTTTGTGAAAGGGGACCTAGCCTATGTTGCCAATGCTCTAATTCTTCTGTGTGATACGGAAACTGTGCCCGTTCTGTCAGGACACCTGCACTCATCCTTCTCATTCTGAACTTGGATGTGTGTGTTAGGGGAGCTTACACTGCTGCTGCCCTTGCTGTATCTGTTATGTGTTTCAGTACGCCTGGCTCCTCCTGTTCATTGTATATTTGTCTGTGTATGTCAGAGAAACTTGCACTGCTCCTGCTCTGCTGTTTATGTATAGTTTTGAGTGCAAATGGTACTTTTTTGGAAAAAGCTTATTAATATTTTTTTTTATTGCTGATGACTTATTTATATTATGCTATTTGCCAAATATGTTTTCTCGCGACTGAGGCATCTTCCTCAATATATAAATATTTAATTATGTTATGTTATTTGTATTCATGTACAGCACAGTTTCTGTTGGTATGGCGCCGCAGCACTTTATACTTTCCAAATACGTCTGAGATTTCCATTGCAGACTGAAGCCTGGTTAGGCTTGTGAAGATGTGTTCTCAGTCATGTCAATGGGTGTCTTGTGTTCAGCGAGTGTGTGCACTTTTATTAGTTGTGGCTATGTGTTCGTGGTGTTTGAATGAGACCGGAGGGCTGTTCAAATCACACTCTCCTCTACTAGGATGTTAGTTAGGCAAGCCCATTGCCTTTCTAAAAACCAGTAAATGGCATATTTGGGTTGCGTTGATATTTTTAGGAGATCTCTTGAGTTGTTCTGTTGTATGATATCACATGTTTCTTGGTGTAAGTGGCTTTTGCAGCATAGTGATACCCATCTGTATGTATATCAGTGCTGTTAGTCATCTGTCTGCTTTGAACTGTTGGATATTGTGCATTCGGTGTGTGGTGAGAGGGATGTGCTATTGTGATAAGATGATAACCCATTCCATGGCTTATCTGTTCTGAGCTGGGGAAGAGTGCAGTATTGTGTGTACTTGTCTTTTGCTGAGTTTCTGTGTATTATCCGCAGCCAGAATAGTTATGAGAAAGTCGGGATTAAATGGACCATCCAGTGAACGTGTCAAGCAATCAATCAATCAATCATATCATTTGGAAAGTGCACTACTCACCCGTGAGGGTCTCAAGGCGCTGGGGTGGTGAATGTTGCTACTGCTCGAAAAGCCAGGTCTTGAGGAGTTTTCTGAAGGTCAGCAGGTCTTGGGTCTGTCGTAGGTGGCTGGGGAGGGTCTTTCAGGTCTTGGCGGTGCGGTGGGAGAACGATCTGCTGCTGGAGATCGCTCTTCGGAAGCGGGGGACTGTGGCGAGGTTGGTGGAGCGGAGCTGGCAGGTAGGGGTGTAGATGCTGAGTCGTCTGTTGAGGTACGTTGGTCCGGTGTTGTGGAGTGCCTTGTGTGCGTGGGTGAGGAGCTTGAAGGTTATCCTCTTGTTGACCGGGAGCCAGTGCAGGTCTCTCAGGTGGGGTGTGATGTGGCTGCGGCGAGGGATGTCAAGGATCAGGCGTGCAGAGGCATTCTGGATGCATTGGAGCCGTCTTAGGAGTTTGGCCGATGCTCCTGCGTAGAGGGCATTTCCGTAGTCCAACCTGCTGCTGAAGAGGGCCTGAGTGACCGTTCTTCTCGTTTCAGTGGGGATCCACTTGCAGATCCTGCAGAGCATGCGGAGGGTGTTGAAACAGGAGGAGACGGCGTTGACCTGTTTAGTCATGGAGAGGGTAGAGTCGAGGATGACCCCTAGGTTTCATGCGTGATTGGTGGGTGTTGGAGCGGTTCCCAGTGCGGTCGGCCACCAGGAGTCGTCCCAGGCTGAAGAGGTGGATCTGAGGATGAGGACCTCCGTCTTGTCCGAGTTCAGCTTCAGTCGACTGTTCCTCATCCATTCCGCGACGGCCTTCATTCCTTTGTGAAGGTTGGTTTTGGCAGTGTGGGGGTCCTTGGTGAGGGAGAGGATCAGCTGGGTGTCATCGGCGTAGGAGATTATGTTGAGGTTGCGCCGATGGGCGACATGGGCGAGCAGTGCCATGTAGATGTTAAACAGAGTTGGGCTGAGGGATGAGCCCTGGGGTACGCCACAGATGATCTCGGTGACTTGGGAGCGGAAGGGGGGGAAGGCGGACGCTCTGTGTTCTGCCAGAGAGGAAGGAGGTGGTCCAGTCCAGTGGAGGCGTGTTCGTAGTGTGTAGTGGCAGACCGTGTCGAAGGCGGCTGACAGGTCCCGGAGGATGAGGGACGGCGTTTCTCCGTTGTCCAGCAGGGACTTGATGTCATCAGTGGCAGCGATGAGGGCAGTCTCGGTGCTGTGGTTGCTTCGTAACCCGGACTGGGAGGGGTCCAGGATGTTGTTCTCCTCGAGGTAGCGGGTCAGTTGTTCGTTGACGGTCTTCTCGATGACCTTTGCCGGAACAGGAGCAGGGAGATGGGCCGGAAGTTCTTGAGGTCCTTGGGGTCTGCCTTTGGTTTCTTGAGTAAGGCGTTGATCTCGACGTGCTTCCAGCTCTCCGGGAAGGTTGCTGTCTCGAAGGAGGTGTTGATGACTTTCCGGAGATGGGGTGCGATGGATGTGCTGGATTTGTTAAAGATGTGGTGCGGGCATGGGTCTGACGGATCTCGGAGTGGATGGTGTTCATGATCATGATGGTGTCGTCGTCGTTGATGTTGGTCCAGGAGAGCAGGCGGTTGGTGCGGATGGTGGTCATGGGGGCGGAGGTCTCAGTGGTTGTCAGGGCGGTTGAAGCTGTAGTGGATGTCTGCGATCTTGCGGTGGAAGAAGGTGCCCAGCGAGTCGCACAGGTCTTCCGAGGGTGGGACGTTGTTGGTGTTGGAGCTGGGGTTGGAGAGTTCCTTCACGATGTTGAAGAGCTCTTTGCTGTTGTGCACGTTGTTGTCTAGGCGGTTTTTGAAGAAGGCCCTTTTGGCGGATCTGATGAGGTGATGGTGTCTGCGGGTGGTGATCTTGTGGGCTGTGTGGCTGTCTGGTGTTCGTTCACGGAGCCAGCTCTTCTCCAGCTTTCGGCAGGTTTGCTTGGAGGCCCGGAGGTCTTCAGTGAACCAGCTGGCTTTCTTGCTGGTGTGACTGTTGGAGGGTTTCTAGTTCGGGGCAAGGGTGTTGGCGCAGTCGTTGATCCACTGTCTGAGGTTGCGGGCGGTGGTGCCTGGGTCGGTGGGGTCGGTGGGTGGGCTCTGGGCGAGAGTGGTGTTTAGCTGGTCTTCGGTGACTTTGCTCCAGCAGCGGCGAGGTATCTGCTGGGTGCGGTGGTGTGAGGTGGGTTTCTTTAAGGTGAAGCGGATGCAGCGATGGTTGTTCCTGTGGAGTTCAGTGGTATGGTTGAAGGAGACGTGGGGGCTTGCGGAGAAGATGGGGTCAAGCGTGTGACAGGTGGAGTAGGTGGGTGTTGTGACGAGTTGTCTGAGTCCGAGGTTGGCTAGGTTGTTGATCAGGGTTGTGGAGTTGGTGTTGTTGTTCTCGAGGTGGAAGGTAAGGTCCCCGAGGAGGATGTAGTCCGTGGTGGCGAGAGCGTGTGTGCTGACGAAGTCAGCGATGGAGTCCATGAACTGTGGTCGGAGTCCGGGGGGGTCTGTAGATGAGGGTTCCTCTGATGGTGGTGTTGGGGTCGGTGTGGATCTGGAAGTGCAGGTGTTCGGCGGTGCCGAGGGTGTCGTCTGTGTTAGTCGAGACTCTGAGAGTGTTCCTGTGGACAATGGCGATTCCTCCTCCTGCTCCTTTGGTGTGGTCCCTGCGGGTGATCTTGTAGCCTTCCGGGTCGGCTATCGCTATGTCGGGTGCCGAGGCGGGGTTCAGCCAGGTCTCCGTCAGGAAGGCGACGTCTGGGGAGGTTGAGTCGAGTAGGTCCCAGAGTTCAACTGCGTGTTTGGGGGCGGAGCGGGTGTTGAGAAGATGCGCTTTGGGGCGGCCAGGAAGCAGGTGTGTGATCGTCCGGTGTTGGGTGCGTGGAGGGTTCTGGCATCGTAGTGGTGTCGGGCGGCGTGGCGTTCGCGGGGTCCAGGGGTCCTGGCGCTGGACGCGGTCCAGGCACGGACGGGCGCAGACGGGCTTGCCTTAGGCGCGCCAGCTGGGCGCCCGCTGCGCAGCCTCCATATGAGGGGATGTGGGAGGGAGGAGCAGCTGGGAGGTGGGAGCGGGGCAGCACATGGGAATGCAGGGGGGCAGGCACGGACGGGCGCAGAGGGGCTTGCCTTAGGCACGCCGGCTGGGCGCCCGCTGCGCAGCCTCCATATGAGGGGATGTGGGAGGGAGGGAGGAGCAGCTGGGAGGCGGGAGCGGGGCAGCGAATGGGAATGCAGGGGGGCAGGGACGCAGCGGCTGGAAAAACGGGCGGGCCGCAGGAGAACTGGGCACAGGAAGGAAAAACAAGTTTAGGCAAGAAAACAAGTACAGGCACAGTGGAATAAAAACAAGTCTGGGCAAGAAAGAAAGTATAGGCACAAGGGAATAAAAACAAGTCTGGGCAAGAAAGCAAGTACAAGGAAATTGATATGGGATGGCCGGCCACGCATTGCCCTGGCAAAGTTAACTCTTCCGTGGTACGACGGGGGCATCGCACTCCCGGACATCAGGAGGTATTATTGGGCGTCCCAACTTAGTGCCATCAATCATGGCATGTATGGCCCTGCACTGAACCCTGCATATGTGATGGATAAACTGTTGCTTCCGGGGGGTAGCTACTCTAGAGCTCTATACTCGACATCGGTGATCAGGTCATTGTCTGGGCCAACTAGAACGGCCGTTCGAGTGTGGCATGATGCTACCGCCTCCTTGGGCTGGAGGGGCCGACTGACTCTGGCGACCCCACTCTTTGACTCTGAAAGGCTTGGTAATTTGTGGAAATCCAAAGGGTTTGAAAAGTGAGATCTCATTGGACTTAGCAAGGTGGGAGATCTGTGGGTTAAGGGACAGGTGAAATCTTTTGATGTTTTGAAAACGGAATTTGAGCTGGGGGACTCGGAGTATTTTAGATATATACAGATCTGGCATGCTTTGATGTCGGTTTTCACTAGCGGTGAGTCGGTCCCCGAATCGACTCCACTGGAGGATAGATTGCTAGATGGTCATGTTCCAGACAGTACAATCTCCCTGGTGTACAAGAAACTGATTAATGACAGAGCAGATCTCCTGTTACCACTACGTGATCGGTGGGTCCAAGACTGTCTCGAGTTAGATGATGAGGACTGGCAATCTGCTGTCTCCTCGCCTAAGGAGATTGGGATCCCTGCGAGACTCCGACTGGTCCAACTTAAGATTCTGCACAGGGTATATGTCACTGGTCCCCATCTAGTGCGTATGGGTTTTTCTGAGGAGGGGCTCTGCAGGCGGGGCTGTGGCTCGGTGGGGACGTTTCTTCATATTCTTTGGGAATGTCCTGAGGTTGTTGCTTATTGGAACGGAGTATATAAGGTGATGCAGGAAGTCACAGGTGTCTCTCTCCTACCGGAAGCTAGGCGCTGTCTTTTGAATGTCTGGGAGCCCACGGATTATAATGCGGGCCAAACTCAATGGGCGACCCTGGGTGCCATGATAGCAAAACGTGATATTGCACAATTGTGGGGTTCGCAAAGACCACCTCAGGTCGAACTTTGGAAGGAAAACATGGACTGGTGCATGTTGCGTGAAACACTGTGTATGTGGCCCAGGGCCGTCCACAGAAATGGCAGAGTGTGTGGGGACTGTGGAACGCTTACCGTGGAGATCTATGCACTCCCCCAATGATGGATGACATTGATGCTCCGATGTCTCCCTAGCTCTGTTTTCACTGATTGTAATTTTGATTTATTGTTTGCCCCCTACATGTAATGTCGATTTTTCTCTTATTCACTGGCTGGCCTCCCGCCCGTGACAGCACTCTGTATTTGTTTATACCTTGCTTGTTTTTATAATCAATAAAAATAAATACAAATACAAAAAAAAAGAAAGCAGGTACAGGCACAGGAGAATAAAACCAAGTCTGGGCAAGAAAGGAAGTGCAGGCATAGGGGAATAAAAACAAGTCTGGGCAAGAAAGGAAGTACAGTCATAGGGGAATAAAAACAAGTCTGGGCAAGAAAGCAAGTTAGGCACAGGAGAAAAATACAAGATTAGGCAAAAACAATGCAGGCAGAGCCGTGCAGCAGCGTGGGGAGCGACCTGCCTGCGAGCAGGGTCAGAGGTCGCTCAATGCAATTAAAAACACAAACCGACATCATCAAAGAAAACAATATTGTATAATGCCTAATGTTAATGTTAAAAGGAGGACTGGGTAAAGAAAACTGTTTTTTAGGTTTCGCCTGCAGAGCGCTTGTGCTGTGCATGCGAAATATCTGGTATTTAAAAAACATAATCTTAATAGGGCTTCGAATCATCAATGCTTACAGTAAGAAAAAAGAAAGTGCTATGATGCTGTCAGCATTGTCTGTGTCATACCACTTTTTTTGTTTTACTTCAAGCCATATTGCACGGCAGCTCAAATGCTGTGCAACATGTAAAGCCAATATAATATGCACAGGCGAAATCTATTGTTTTTTGACAATGATTGTTTTCTCGGCAGTGGATGGCCCCTTCAAGTTGAAGGTCAACAAGACACGGGCTGAAGTGGCGCTGAGTGCACAGTGAAAGTTTCTTTCTTGGTTTCGTGTAGCTGTCAAGTGAGGGCTGCAGAGAGAAAACGAGCCGCAGGGATGTAAGTTGTTTGAGCCACATAGAGTAGAGAGAATCAGAGAACTGAGCACGTTATTAGTTTGAGAGAGGCGAGTGTGGCAAAGACGGACTGAATTGGACTTTAAGGTTATTATATGGATGATGGGGAAATGGAGGAATCCACTTTGAAGCCGAGCGGACACAGTCCAAGATCACAGGTTGGTGGATTTCATGGGGGAGTATTTGTCAATTATTTCTCCTACTAGGGTTGAGAACAGCAAAGCAGTTCTACAGAAAAGGAGGGATTGAGGCACAGGTTAGGAATATTACAGTACAACTGCTGTGTGGGCTGTAAATTGATGTAGAGCGAACTCTAGGAGTATGTTTTTGAATTCAGGATTAACACTGATTCTGTTGGGTTCGTAAGTCGTCATATTGACGCCACGTGAATTGGTTCTTCCGTGATCACTTTGCAACCTACAAAGATCATGTCGTACAAAAGTGCGGAGTCCTTCAGATAACCACTGCCCTCTCGTTCCTAACTCCACAAAGCAAAGTACCCTGTTTTTTCAACACACTGTTCACATTTTAGTGAAGAAAACGTTTCCTCTGTTTTTTTCGTTCAGAAACCCGATTTTGTATCAACCCTAGCAAGAGCTAGTCCTTATAGGGGCATACCCTCCTATGCGCATGTGGAAACGGTGGGCGACAGAGGAACCACATATCCCAGCCTCATTGCCTCCTATTTAGGATCTTTTCCCAAACATTCATGGGCAAGAATAAACTGCACCCTGTCAAGTGAAGGTAGGGTTATCTCCTGCACTATCAAAGTGTCAGGTCACACAAAGGGCCCTTCAGTTGCTTGTATTTTACAGGGAGCCTGTATAAGCCTGTTTGTACTTTGAGGCTTGTCGTGGCTAGTATTTTGGGTACCATTATTTGGGAAAACTAACATTAAATATTTTTTTTAATCTATTTCCATGCTGAAGAGAAACTAATGTCTAGGGACTCGTATTTCGAGGATTCTAGCCTTGGTGCAATTCTTTCTTTTACTGTTTTCTCTCTGGTTTCCTAGCAAATATTTTATCAGTAGGTATTCTTATATCCTTTTGATCATAACTTCATTGTTTGTAATTATTTTGGCTGCTTTGTGTCTACAATACGGAGAGGCTTGTCTTAGCTGAGCTTCCTATGCATCTATCTGACTTCTGCTGTTGCACTTTTTTGTCTCGAACCCCTGTGCCACAAGAACCCCACATTCAAAAATGAGTTGCAAGAATTTCTGAAGCTGAGACTGTTGTTGATATAATCACCACAGGAACAATGTTGTAGATATAATCACCACAGGAACACACGATGTAGGAACATCCATCTGGTTAATTCGTAGCACAGGATACAGCATGTGACAACAACGCTGACTAGTCACCAACTGACCAGCATTGGAATCATAACAGGGAAAGAACACATTACTAGAATATTGATGATGTTCTAGGATGGTACACTTAGCAAACAATATGAAAGACAGACTAAAGTGGAATGTAACGTTAGAAACCTATTTACAACAGAGACCTTTGTCTGCTTTCCTGTTTCTCTGCATGCAGTAAACCGTTTTGCACATGTCCCTGTTGTGGTTGCTATGATACATCTCTTATCCATGGATTGATAATACACATTACCTCCTCGTCCCTCCCTCGCTTCCATTTCTTACATCCCTCCCTCCTTCCCTCCTTCCCTCCCTCCTTCCCTCCCTCCCTGGTAGTCCAGACCAACCTTTTTGTATGGTTTCGGTCTCTGTTGTAATACAGGAGGTTTGAGGGGGGTGGGGGCTACTTATAGCCCTGCGTGATAAATCACGTGGTATGGGTGTCTGGTGAGGCAGGGATGCCTCGGCTACGTAAGGAATGGAAGCGAGGGAGTAGGACTCAAGAGTAATGGAATTACCGGTAAGTAATTGAGACATGTTCAATTACTCTTGCTTTGTCTGCTCTGTGATAGTACATTATATTTATATCTGGTTTGTATCCCAGTTCTTGTTTTCAGTTTCGGTCAGTTTCTTATGGTGTTGGTTATTTTAAATTTATTAGCAGGATCATCTCTCACCTTTTATTTGTGGAAGTAATGTTGTGGGGGTTTCCTCATACTAGAGCACCTGCTGTGCATCTTACTCTTTTTATTTTTCTGGGATATCCTGTGGAATATCTGAGCCGACATTTTCCATGAGGCCCTAGCATGAACTGGTTAGCCCTCCAGTTGACTGCCACTTCACTTTAGCATTTCCCAGAGTTCCTCCCTCTGTTCATGTTTTTTCTATTTGCATCGCTTCAACTGAGCTGAGCTGCTACCCACTACCTTTAAAATCTTGTTAACTGCGTCTTTTCATTTGACCCTGTACATCGCCTCGCTGTCGTTCGACTAGGTTCATGGTATGCAAATGCCAACTGCATACATTAGTCTCAGACTGAAATCTTGTTCTTTCCTGTCACTTCACCTTCTACATCTTTTCTTGTCCCTTTTTCCATTGCCTGTTCCCATCCAGCTTGCAATTTAGACGTGATCTGTGACACATATCTGCCCTCTATGACCATGTTTCCTCAATGATGTGGACCTATAGATTCCAAAATCAGTCCTCAAAATTAGTTATTTCTGAAAATCTTCAAGCTTTCATGGCTATTCTTTTTCTGTTGTGCTCCAGCTTTGACTCCTGTGCGTCTCTTCTTCTTGACTTTCCTACTTATTCTCCCAGTTTATGTTTGTCTTCCATTTGTATACCTTTTCAGCCTCCTCCAATGTGCAATAACTCTCCCTCTATTACATTTCTGTTGCCATTCATGGGCACCATTGTTTTACCTCTACCAAAATTAATTTTTTTGTTACTAACTATACACTTTCATATACAATTTTATTCTACCCATCAACTTTTAATCGTTGTTCAGATCCAAACAATGTTCAGTCCCAGTACCACCTTTTTCAAGACTTGCATCGAATCCCTGGAATGCCCAGCCCTTTGACTCGTTCTGCTTCCACTCTTTGCTCCTGTTGTCTCCTTAAGGCGAATCATCACTCTTGTCCAGTATGTATTAAAAAAATGATTAAGTACATACATTTTGCTAATACGGTCTATAAATTGATTACAATAAAATGAACACTTTGTTCTTCTCAGATGGAGACTGTACAAATGCAATTCCCCATAATCTATGCCATACGTTAAAGGCAGCTTTAAGATGGTTTCAGTCAGGCTACCGCCATCCAAGGATATCCTGTAGGGATTGTTTGCCTAAACAGAAAAGGCCCAATTCAGGGGCATTTCACAATTAAAGTATTGTGTAAGAAGTACAGAGCTAAAAAAGATAGCATTATCTTTGTGGTTGGATTTCTGCCAGCATTGTCAGTAGTGAATACCGTGGCCATAATCCATGGACAGTGTCTGGTCTAATATAGCACCCTTTAAAGGAGGTAAAAACGGAATATCATATCAGGTAACAGATTATATGTCTTTAACTGTGGAAGGCTTATGCCCACTGCTTGCTATGATCCAGATATTTTGATGACTTGATTTGCTGTGCACTTGTAGTGCACAAAGTATATGAACAGAGCTTCACATGCGAGGTGTTCAAACGAAAATGTTGCTAGAACAATTTAGGCTCCTTGCTCAATCAGGTGATCCGGAAAAAGTTAATTTGCCTGATTTATGTGAAGGCTATTTCCTCTGTTAAGTGATACCATTTTACAGCTTAGCAGGATTGTCTCAGATAATATGAATACTGGGAACACAATTTTAGTAGCCTGGGCAAGACCGCTGGATTTTTCCAGTCAACTCATTTTTGCAATCATTTTCAGGCCAAATATTTCCTCAAACTCCAATTACAACATTGGAATGTTGGAGCTCCATTGAAAACAGTGGAGTGCTCCAAGCTTCTAATGGCAGGTAGAAGCCCGGAGCTCCTACATTCCAAAGTTGTTGTTCACAGCTGTTGCTGTGAACAAAAACCTCACGGAGCCCGAGGAGATGTCCCCTTGAGCTCCGCGAGGTCTTTGTTTTTATTTGTTAGAACATTCTGCCCTCTAGTGGCAGAATGTTCTGATAGTCTTCTAGCTGGGCTATACCGGCATTAAAGTTCCACTCTCTTGTTGAAGGCCATCGCCTTAGGCTCGGGCTTCTAACACTGGAGCAATCCTTTATTGGCCGGTATAGCTCGTTAATGCTGGCTATAAGGCTATATTGCACCACCCCGTGCCCTACTAAATCCTCCTTTAAAAGATGGTGTTTTCTATAATCCAGGGGATAGGTTTCACCATCTGTATTGTTCAACTAGACCACCTCTCATACCTAGTCCCCAGAGCCTCTGGCAACCATGAAACTTGTATAATTTACTGAGTGTGTTACTATTTGCACCACTTTGTAGTAAATAGTACTTGCAACTAGAAACATTAAAAATGCTCGCTCTCGAGCGCCTGACGATGTAGCTACAGTGTGAATGGGTTTGTGGTCTGGGCAGTCACTGTCAGTGTATACCATATACTCTTTGCTAGAATGCCACTTAGCAGGATTTGAGTACTTCCTGGCTTGGGTTTGGTTCCTGTTTGCTGCAGTGATTGCACATATATCTAATTTTAGGAAATTGCTTACTTGTAATTCCTTCCTCATTGAAGGGTCAGAGGAACCACAAGGGTTCTTAGCAGCCTTTTCAGTGAATCTCGCGAAGTCCAGAGTGTCTCTCCCAGATGGTCCTGCCATCATTCGGTTTTGAACGTCACCCAAGAGTTGAGTTTTCCTTTGCTGCGTGCCAGTTTCATGCTAAGCAATAGAAGCGTGATTGTCGTTTCAAAGACTTCTGGCACCCGTGGCATTTTGTATCTTTTTTTTTTATTTTATTGAGAAAGTGGTACATGGAAGGACATGAAAAAATTCATCAAATAGTTACAAAAACATATTCATTTCTAAAATTTCAATTGATATATTTACACAGATTTACAATGTATACTTTCGCGAGAGGAGTAATAAATAGCAAATAAAAGACAGCTCATTACAACGCAGATCAATTCCAATCATCAAATTCTTGTAGCCCTCCAGTTTGTTATGGGGGCCCATAGCCGCTCACCCTTCTCACGTTTTTAATACCTTTAAGTTTGTACAAATTAGACTCGATGTTATGAATACCCAACAATCTGGATAACCACATCTGAAAGGACGGGGCTATCGCATCCTTCCAGGCTGCAGAAATTAAAATTCGGAATACTGCGACAGATATAAATATTAGGGCCCTCTCATGATCTCCCAGGCCCAGCTTAGAGTCATTACCAAGAATCATTAAAGTAGGAGATAGATCAATAGTATGACCTAATCTCACTTTTGACATCATCCAGCCGATTACAAAAAAAAAAAACATATGTGTTATGTCAGCGGGGCTTTCATTACATCTAGGACAGTTGTCATTTTCCCTTATTCTCCAAGCATATAATTTAGCCGGTGTGTGATACAAATTAAAAATAGTTTTATAATGTTGTGCTCGAAGATAAGATGCCCGAAATATCTTTCTATTTAGTAGAAGGGAAAGATCCACATCTACATCTGGGTCTTCGAGTTTTAAAGCCCAGTTTGACTCTACCTTTTCTAAATCATCTTGAATTTGTTCAATTAGTGAGTCATAAATAATCTTAATCTTTTTACATCCTCTACATATTATCTCCAACACAGGAAAGTCGGCATTCGGTGAGATCTTAGGCCTGGCCGCAGCGACCGTACGCGCAACTTGACCATACAGCAGCCAGTGGCTGCTGGGAATGCCGAATTTTTCCTGCAATGCCTCAAATCCAAGGATTTTATCCCCATCCAATATGTCTCCCAGATATCTAACCCCCAATCTCTTCCATTCCTGTAAATTTCTATCATTTTTCAATTGAGGCATGAAGGACGAGTTAGACAATTGTACATATATATTGAATTTAGGGACCTTAAAAAATGTCATAATTGCTTTCCACGCCTGCCAGGCACCATATAATGTCTTTAGCCGAGTCTTTTTATAATAGCCACGCTCCAACTCACGATGCAGTAGCCCAACTGCCTTATCCTTCAGAAGCATCTCAAAAATCTGAGGTGGTTCTTGTTCTACAACCTGTTCTGGATCTATAGCACCAGGTTCGGGCTGGACTAATATTGTCATTTGAAGCAGGAGACATGCCCAGTGATAAAGTCTTAAATTAGGAAGGGCCAACCCGCCCCTCTCTCCCTAGGTAGAGACAATAGATTGGTAGAGCGCCTCACCCTTCCATATTGCCATACAAATCTAATAAAGGTGGCTTCCAGATGTTTCATAATTTTATCCTCTATTAGTAATGGAATAGCACGGAACAGGTAGAGCACTCTAGGAAACATAGACATCTTCAAAGCATTCACCCTTCCTATCAGAGACAGATGGAGCACGTCTATTCTCTTTAATTCGGATTCTAGATTTTTAATTAGTGGTAAATAGTTTTCAGCAACAATCTTTTCCACACTGGCATTAATTTTAACACCTAGGTAAGTTGCAGAATCAACATATCTATGATCTGTTTTGCTTATATTCTTGGAGCAAATAATCTGAGTCTTTGCTTGATTTAACAGATACCCCGACTCACTGCCGAACACTTTAGCCATTTCCCCCAAGATTGGGAGAGATTGTTGCGGATCAGTTGTTAACACAGCTAGATCATCGGCATATGCCAAAATTTTATTAGGAAAGCCATTACAGTACACTGGAGGTATTCCGGGACAGGCGAAGATGTTCTGAATAAGAGGAACGATGTATAAAGCAAAAAGGATGGGGGAACAGGGACACCCCTGGCGGGTCCCTCTCTTGATGTTACTCACCCCAGATCTTTGGCCCATAGCCGTCACCCTTGCTATAGGTTTTGAATACATTGCCTTAAGGGCTCCAATAATGTTAGGCCCGAATCCTCTCACCTCCAAAACACCCCAAAGAATGCTCCAGTCGACCCGGTCGAACGCCTTCTCTGCATCGAGCAGGATCATGGCCATCTCCCCCCCCCGTAGCAGCCTGGGCGTCAAATAATGGAATTGCCCTGCCTATGTGATCAGTTGTACCCCGGCCGGGGACAAACCCATGCTGCCACGGGGAAACGAGACCGCCTATGACCTTGCTCAACCTTTTCGCCAGTATCTTTGAGTACAGTTTGGTGTCTGAATTAATCAGAGATATAGGGCGGTATGATCCTGCCTTTTCCGCTGGCTTACCCTTTTTATGGAAAATTACAATATTTGTCTCTTTCCAAGACTCAGGTATCAAGCCAGAATATATAACCCCTTTAAATAGATCTAATAAAAGTGGTGCAATTTCTACTTCAATGGCTTTGTATACTTCAAGGGGAATCCCATCAGGTCCTGAGGCTTTCCCTGAGGCTAATTCATGAAGAGCAGTGCTAATTTCCCCTGAAGTAATATCCTCTTCAAGTTTATTTTTAATTGACTCATCAAGTTGTGGGCCAGAATCTTGAATTCCCTCACCAGGTTTCTTACTAGGCATTTCATACTCATAAAGCCGCTGATAGTAGTTCTCAAAACTTTAAGGATATCCTTGGTTTCTGTATACTCTACCCCATCCTCTTCAATACGATCAATGTTATTCCTTACCTTTTCCTGCCTTAACTGAAGGGCGAGCACTCTCCCTGCTTGTTCCCCCGTCTCATATCTTTTAGTCCTATTAGTCTGGTATTCGCCGGTATCCTTCAAATTTATTTCATTCTGGAGAGCAGCTTTAACTACTAAAAGTGCATTCTGGCTTTCAGAACTATCTGAACCGGCTATTATATCCTTAATATGTTGCTCTTCGGCTTTCAGTAATTTCAACATTAAAACCTCAACCTTTTCCCTATCTTCCCTTTCCAACCTAGCGGAACAGCTGATAGTTTCACCCCTCAGGGCCGCCTTAAATGTTTCCCAGACCATATTCCTAGAAGTGCTGTACCTGTTTGCATCAAAAAACTGTGTTACCCATTTTTTCAAATGATCCACAAATCTCTCATCAGCAAGCAATTTTTTCTCAAAGGACCAGGGGTTTCTTTTCCTTTCTATATGTCCTAAGTCATATGATAGAATTAAAGGATTATGGTCTGATACCAGTCTGGGAAGTTTGCTAATATCCACTTTTGGTAGTTCAGACGAGGTGATAAGAAAATAATCCAATTTTGTATACCTCTGATCAGGGTGAGAAAAATACGTAAACCCATGATCCTGAGGAGATTTAGCCCCCCATACATCCTGTAGCCCATGAGAGCCCATCAGGGATTGTATAGATTGGAAAACTTTAGGCTTACGGCCTGCATATGGTGTATGGCCATTCCAATCAGCAGAGATATTGAAATCGCCAGTTACTATCAACGGGGTATACCACCCTACTAGTTCAGTTTCCAAAAAATCGAAGATATCAGGCTCATCAAAGTTTGAACCATATATTGAACATATCGTGAGACCTAGTTCTAATTCAACTACTGCCCATCTCCCGTTACTATCTGCTTTTATTTTCTTTATTCTACCCAGAGATTTCCGAACTAAAATAGCGACGCCCCTAATTGTCGATGTCTGAGTCGAACAGACCGCTAGTTCAAAACCATTCAGAAAGAGTTGCTTACGTTTAGCCCAAGGTAGATGGGTCTCCTGAATGCAAAGTATATCTATTTTTTCATGTTTAACCATGTATGCCAATCTCTGTCTTTTTTTCCAGTCATTCAGACCTCCCGCATTTATAGTGCATATTCTAATGTTTATCATTGTATTTTATTGTAAACTCAACTCTCAAGTCCTTCCACAAAATATTAATCAACGGTTCACTGTCTTGCTCTTCGCTATACCACCTCCCTTTTTTCCCCTTTTTCCACCCCACCACTCCCCCCACCCAACCCCTACCCCACCCCCCTCCCATTCTCCCCTCTCCTACCACCACCACCCCACCCCTCCAACCCCCCCTTCTCTCCCCTAGCTGTGGGGCACGCAGACCTTGTCTGTGCAATGATGGAGCGCAATGAGGGCAGTGAGGACAAATGTACACTAATTCAATAACCTACAACCGCAGTGGAGCCCACAACCAAAATTTCCTCAAGATAATAACATTAAATCAAAAAGAAAAACAATTATCCGTATAAGTTTTCACTCAATCATAAATGCATTTGCCCGGGCCTATACATCAGCCACTTGCTTCAATGAAACCCTGATATTCGGCTTAAATACCAACTTTTCACATAGATAGAGAATCAAGGTATCCTTTCACCTTGATCTCAGAAGAGAAAAATAGAGTTTTTCCATTGTTAATAATCTTTAAGGTCGCCGGATTTACCAGGAAGGCCTGTAAGTTCTTGTCCTGACAAGGCTTGATCATTTCCCTCAACCGCCAGCGCCTTTCCACCGTAGTGTGGCAGAAATCTGGTCTAACAAAGAATGAAACCCCTTCCACACTCCGCTTCGCTTTTGGCATTTTGTATCTGTGTAGTGCTTCATAAGTGGCTGAGATAACTGTTTGCCAATCACCAGTTGAGGTGACTAATGTAAGACTAGGAGTTCTAGATCTATCTCATATTTTCGTGATAACTGTTGATGAAGTATATATAGTTCTCTAATCTGTCTGTGTCCTCTGTTGTCAGTTTTTGAAAACGGAGGGACTCGTTTTATGGATTTCGTTATTGACTGGAGCAGTTGGTTCACAAAATGTTGCTGTGTGTCTGATTAGTGTCCAAAATGTAATATCTCCCGTTCATCTTTGAAATTGAAGTCGTGGTTTTTTATAAGAAAAAGCTTTTGTCCGCCTGAACTTGGTTTGTCCTGACTCAGAAGTTATGCGAGCTTCCAGGAAGGACTCCATTTGGGTCGTGGTATAATAGCAAGAGGCAGTGCTTTGGTCGCTGAACCCCAGTTAATAGGCGTCATCCAGTGATTGGCATTGTTTGCTATGTAATGCCATTTAACAGATATATATTCTCTCTAAATCACATGGATATGTACTGTATATCCCAGTAATGCGACTGTAGCGCTACACAAGAACTGTCCTGATAGTTCTTTTCCTCTCTTGAACAGGACAAACCATTTTAGTGGTAGGCTTGATATGTTTGTTGTGGTGCCTCCTAAGTAACACTTCCATTTAGAGAAAAACGAATTTACCATTTTCTCGTTAATAAATAAATGCTGCACTTTTCATTATAAGTAACTAAAAGTATGTGCTATGCATCATGTAGTACAATTCAACGTCCTCCCTCTTCGAACTGCATGACATTCCTTTGGTTGTTCATGCGCCAATAGTATCATTATTGTTGAGACCACTTTAACCCACCAGATCCCGGCTGGTTCTGCCTTAAAGGCAAAGTGTATAATCTGAGGCGTTTGCATGCTATGCACTTGCAGTTTCTTGTCGCTGATTAGGTGATTAACACATATTGGCTGTTGATAATGGGACAGCAGAGCCGATTTAACATTTGCAAAATTGCAGTTTTTATACGTTTTCCCCCCAAGTAAATCTTGTCAGTATATTTCTATAATTAAACTATATGTTAAGCTCTTCTGGAAACCTGTTTTTCAAACCTTACTGCACATAGGATTGTGTAATAAGTGGGCCATGTATGGTTAATTCTACTTGGGGCTTGTACGCTGAGCATAAACGTAGTCTGACACTTTCACTTCTATAACACTTTGATACCTCGTTGGTTTCGTTCACGCGGTAGAAAAACTGATACTGAGTCTAAAATAAATACATTTAGCATCCAGATATATTTGCTCTGCTGTTTTTACGCCTTCAGACCACTGCCACTCATCTGCTTGCCTCTGTTGCCAGCTGGAAAGAGTTCCACGTGCGCCTGCCATCTTTTATTTGTATAAGGTGCTAGGCGAAGGAAGCAGGCCTCTGTCCTGTTCCACTTTAGGTGAATTCACGCACATCTGCAGACTTCATTCTAAAAGTCTTGCCCCCATGCAACTCAGGGCCATAGCCACGTGTGTGTGTTTCTTTTTTGGGGGGGGGGGGTGGGGGGGGGGGGGCATTTGAGGCCGGGCAAGTCCATATTAATCTTTGCCCCCCCCCCCCACAAATAGCCAAGTCAGTTAGCACAGTATTTATGAAACAAAATAAACTGTACTCACATTTAAATCCATACAGTCTAATAAAAAAACAAAACACCATGCTCGAGTTTAGAAGGTGAATGAGCAATAAAAATGCCTTTTTCATCTCGCTACATTTGCTGCTTGTTCAAAGACAGAGTTTAAATTACAGGGTTTTTTTTCTGGCAATTTGCTGTTTATTCTGCCATGTTTACCTTTCTTTGACTGCAAAGTGCGAGGATTTTGTAAAGTAAACTATATGACAGTCTCGCTGCAGTCTAGGCAGGGTAAAAGTTGAATTATGCATCAGGGGATGCCCAAGTTATTGAGCAAGGTTGACAAAATGATTAAGCAAGAAACCGCAAATAAATCATCTTAATACGGCCTATTTTGTGATAGTATTACTTCATTATTTTGCCATTTTTACACATTAGCACTGACATTAGCGCTGTCTAGGCAACAATTTTACTTAATTAGTACCCCTTCCACATCAAAATACAGCTATAAGTAACAGAAAGGGGACGAGTCAACCTTTGCAAAGGACCTTTCACTGTGCTGCAGGACCTGTTGCAGTATTTTTAGTAACTTGTAAGTTGTAATTAACTTCAGCAAGAAACTACATTGTTTGTTTGCCGATTATGCAGCAGATTGAAGATTATGTCACAAATTCATATTCATGTGGAATTGGCAGCGGAAACACATAATTCCAGTGGCCCTGCGAACAGAAAGCGTAAAAGAAAGACTGTTGGATGTCAATGTGTTTATAATGCATAAAAAATGTAAATACCTGCAAATGAACTGGCAAATATTTTAACATATATCAGCAGTTATGAATGTGCTAATAAAGCACATTTTGTTTTGTAATTCTGAAGTGTGATGAATACAAATATTTTGATAGAATCAAAACAAATTTGGTGATGCAGAAATGATAAATGTTGTATTGTATTGCAGCATTTGTATAGTGCTTATTACCTTATGTACGGCACTGAAGCATTTACGTACATGGGCAGCAAGCTATGCCATATAGTATGGAATGTGGTTGGAAGGGTGTTGGCTTTGTTTTGTGATCCTATGTGGGAAGTGTTTCCATGTTGTATTGACCTACAGAGGGTTACCAGCGTGAAACCTTTAAATAAAATTCTCTCTTTGATGGGAAGCCAGTGAAGTTCCTTTATAATGTGCAACTGCCTAGGAACTTTTAATAGTAACTATGCAGCTGCGTTTTGGACCAACTGTAGCCTCGTTAGCAGAAATGCGGGAATAACCACGTAGAGGTTATTGGCATAATCAAGACTGGAGCTGATAAGGGCATGTATGACTGTTTTGTGAGCCGGCACAGGGAGTAAATACATTTTTTTTAATTGACTGTAGTAGTCCAAATCAAGAGCTCACCACAGCCGCCACCTGAGAGCCAATTAGCAAAGTCTCCTTTTTACTAGTTACATCGTAAATTGCTATTCCGCATCCACTGGAAAACAGCTCTCAGGCAGATCTTAAACCTGTAAAAGCATTCAGTGACTTACTGTCCATAGTAAGAAAAACCTATGTGTCACCGACATATGATACTATCTGGACAACAAACGACTCAACCAGTGAAGCCAGTTGAGTCTGTAGATAATAAATAGAGTAGGGCCCAAGACGGAGCCCTGAGGGACTCCAGATGTTATCAGCTTTGGGTCAGAATCAAATGGTGGCATCCAGGCAGATTGACCTCCGTGTGCAAGAAAAGAGGGAATCCAAACCATCACAGAGCCCCTAACTCTTATATTTTCCAGGGATTGGAGAAGGATGGAATTATGCACCATGTCATAGGACATGGATAAGTCAAGTAATATCAACATGGTCTGTTTCCCTTGGTCCATAGCCAACATGATTGAATCAGTTTTAGTTGGAATCCCCTAGAGCGGATATTTCCTTGTGTTTTAGGGGGCTTAGGGAGCCTTTCCTTTCACAAGTGACATCCCAATCAAACAAGTGGGGTCCTATTGTTGTCCAACGAAAGATAAAGGCACCGCCACTTCTGTTGGCAATATAGCATTGCGTTTATAAAAGCGCGTGGAAGGTCGGTCAGCTCTGTGGAACTGAAATCTGAACCTCAACTTCCAGTGTGGTAGACAGTTTCTTTTATATTTTTGTAGCCGCAGATACGTCATATATTTACATATTAAATCAACATTTGTGCAAGCACATCATTATCTTTAAAAAGATAATACTTTCCGCAAAAACATCTAATCGCACCTTTATGAAATGCGACTCGTGCAAGTATTAATGTTACGTTTGCGCACCACTTCTGCTCTACCAGGGTTCCATTTCCCCGGAAACGTAACAAGAAAATAATGTTTTTTTAACCTGTTCGAAAAGTTGTTGGTGTTTCTACCCAAGTTAGTATAGATATCTTCACATCCCACACTGCCTGACACTTCTGTTGTGTGCTATTGTCAGTCTGGTTTCCCTTCCATAGAGAAAGGGCCCTGCACCCAAACATAGTGCCAATGACCATGAACGTATACTGATCCATTTACCTGAAAATATCACCTTTCCTGACAGTCGTGGGGCTAGGGTATGGTGGAGTAATTCTTGCAGAATAGTGTAGGTTGGGATACCCCATAAACTCCCTGCTGCAATATTTTAGCACTCCAAGTATCATCTTTTTACCCCATAATCCCTGTCTTGGCCGTTGCATCTATCTTCACTACTAGCTGTTTGCCGTTTGTTAGGACGTTCATGGCATTTGCTAGCTCTTTATCATATTGTGTAGTGTTTACTAGGAATGCTCTCTGTTTGACTCGCAGGGGTTGCATCTTTACTCATATTCTACAAAGGAAAAGGTGTAACAGACAAATCTGAGTATTTGCAGGTACCTCTTTGGATGTGTGTAACCTGTCTGAGTCAGTGGCATGTAAAATCATAGAACAATCAAAGCAGGAGGTGTTAGAAGTCTGCGTACCTATCTCCGTCATATACTGATACCACATATTATCTGATAAGCATGCATGAAAACTATAGAATATATGTTTCTGTTAGGGTATTGCTCCCTGCAAGCGTGTAATGTTGTTACAAAGTACCATACAGGAGGTAAAATACCATTGGAATTTATCCGCCAGCATAAGAAGACATTAAAAAAATAGTCCTACATAACTGTTTGCTAGTAAAGTCAAGATAATACTTCACTCGCGCTTTAAAAAGAGACATTGTTACTCCTGTGTCTCTCTTTCCCCCTCTTGTACTCCTGTTTGTGGAAGTGTCTGAGGCAAGGAGGGGTCTAGTTGCACGTCTGTCCCATGGATCCATGGTTTCCTGCCATTCACTTTCACTACTGTGGGGGTACTCATTGTCATTGAGAAGGGGCAGTTCAATATAGGATCCTTCCATTTTCTGTCAAAATTCCACACACAAACTTGTTGGCCAACAGGTGTCGGTCTGGTCGGTTGGGCTGAGGCGGTCTTCTTTCGCAATCCCTGTGTAGAGAAAAACTTGACTAACTGAATTAACTCAGACAAATAACAATTGAGTTGGTTAACAATAACCATCTGTTATTCAGCGCCAAGATACCCTTGGGTGAATGTGTGCTTTACAAATATGTGTTATGTTAAGTCTGTATGTGTTTTCATCCCCATCAACCTCGTCTGTCTTATGGGCATCTGTGTTTTGCCTCACTATAGATAAAGCTGTGGACTTGGGACGTCCTGTCACTATTTGATGTGGTGTTAAATGGTGATCGCTTCCTGGCTGAGTTTTGAGGGCGTATATAACCAGAGGTGGGCAGTAGAGCCATTTCTTTTGCAGTGTAGCAGATAGTTTGCTTATTCGATTCTTGAGCAAGCCATTCAGGCACCCTACAATGCCATTATTTTGGGGGTGATAACCAGATGATAATTTGTTTTATACGTAGAGCAGTACAAATGTGTTAAAATACTGTGTTGACAAAATGGGCCCGTTTTCGGAGTGAATCACTTCTACCACTCCCCACCTTGGTATCACTTCTCTTACCAGAAAATTTGCTGCTGCTTTAGCATCATTATTAAGACAAGGTCCTTGGTGAGAATAAACAAACAACTACTATAAGATACCTGTAATTGTTACATCTTCCTATCATGTTTGCAAAATCTAAGTGTGGATTTTTAAATGGACCTGGTGGGTGTGGTTTTGTTGAGGTGATGACCCTTAAGGTCGGCCTGGGGCTATACTGTTGACATACTACGCATATTTTAATGTACGTGGTGATCATTTGAGACAGTTGTGGAATAAAACAATCTGCCTTTAATGTAGCAAGAAGATACTATTTTGTGGTGTGTGGTGGGAGGTGTGCTTGCTCTAGAGCTGCATACAACAGGGATTGCAGCATTACTGCCTTACCTGTACTCTCTTGCCTGTAGAATGCACCCTCGCTGTTCCTACAGCTACCTTTTGTGAGATAATGTAATTTTGCTATCTCTGTATGTGGGGGTGGTAATTCATAGCATCATGTTGCCTGCTTGTAATCATACCTAATGTGTGTTCATCACTTTTATTATAATTTGGGGATGCTTTAGCTGCTTCTTTTCCTGCCCAGTCTGCCTGAGCATTACCCCTGGAGATAAGGTCTTGCTGATTGGTGTGCGCTAAACACTTTATAACTGCTACTTTGGATGGAAGTGTTAAAGCTTTTATTAATTGTTCTGATTAATATTTATGCATCACAGGGGACCCATCAGATTTAAGAAATATCCTCCTTTCCCATCTGTGAATGCTAAAATGTACAGCGGTGGTGATGTATGCGGGATCTGAATAAACGGTGACTTCTAGTCCCTCAGCCTGCTGCAATGTTTCAATGATGGCCTCTAATTCAGCCACCTGTGCTGAAAAATGAGACGGTAGTGGCATCTGGCGAATGATTTGTAATGTATCCCTGCTGTTCAGCTCCCACAACTGCTGCTCCTGAAGGTCTATGAAAAAGGACCCATCAACAAAGAGGAACATGCTCCATGGTATGGGATCTTCCCCTGCCTTACTTTCTTTGCCTGGTGTATAATTAGCACAGTCATTTACTATTTCATCGTCAATAACTGGGTGTTCAAAGAATGTTGCTGGATTAATTGTGTGACAGCGAACCACTTCTAAAGATGATACTGAAAGTATTACTTTGTACCCAGATGCCCTCTAAGTTGTGCGGGTGCTCTTCTTTCTAAAATAGCAAATAACCACATGCTTTACATACAGTGTTAAAGTTGATCCCATCATTATTATGGTGCTTATCTCTATTGCAAATGCTTCTGTAGCCAGTGCTTGCTCACATGGGTAAGTGGCCTTTCATGTCCCATAGATGTCTTTTAAGCCAGTACAGCCGTTGTTGTCATTCCATTACAGTAACAAACAAGCATTTACAATGCAATGGTCTCGGCATTATTAAAGGTAGAGCTATTGGCATTGCTCATGATTTTTTTTTTTTAAATCATAAATATATGGCATTGTCATTTACATTGCCAATAGCTTAATCGCTTGCATATCGGAGACCTATTGCATTAGCACCCACACACAGAGTAAGTAGTAGAGTAGTAGAGTGAGTAGTTGATAGTGAGTAGGAGAGAGTTATTAGTAAAGAGAGTATTAGAGAGCGAGTAGTAAAAAGTTGAAAGAGTATTATATAGTGAGAGAGTGAGTAATAAAATCCTAGAGCCCCACACATTTACATGCACAGCCACACCCTTACATAAACAAAGTGTATTTTTATTTTCAGTAGTAAAGAGTGAGTAGTATAGTGACTAATTATGAGTGAGTAATGTTGAGTTGTAGAGTGTGTAGTACAGTATTACAGTAAGTACTATACATTAGATGCTATTTAGTACAGTGAGTAGTAGCGAGTATTTGATAATGAGTATACACAGAGCCACATACACACACACAGAGCCACACACACACACACACACACAGAGCCACACACACACACACAGAGCCACACACACACAGAGCCACACACACACAGAGCCACACACACAGAGCCACACACACAGAGCCACACACACAGAGCCACACACACAGAGCCACACACACAGAGCCACACACACAGCCACACACACACAGAGCCACACACACACAGAGCCACACACACAGAGCCACATATACACACACACACACACACACACACAGAGCCACATACACACACAGAGCCACATACACACAGAGCCACACACACACACACACACACACACACACACACACACACACACACACACACACACAGAGCCACACACACACAGAGCCACACACACACACAGAGCCACACACACACACACACAGAGCCACACACACACACACACACACAGAGCCACACACACACAGACCCACACACACACAGAGCCACTCACACACAGACAGACCCACACACAGAGCGCCACACAGAGAGCCACACACAGAAAGCCTTTCTAATGGGTAGTTATATCTGGCAGGAAAGAACATTGGGGGGCATACAACCTGGCCTCATCAGAACGGGCTTAAATCATCAAAAGCTTTCAATCACCACCAAAGGCCGGTAGGTGCAGTCCTGTACCTGCATCTGCGGGGCCCTCGCGGGTCTGGCGGGATCCGCCTAGAGCCAATTAGCCATGCTCCCAGCCTGCTGACCAGATGGAGCCTGCCTGGTGCAGACAGAGCTGCTGAGAGCTTTCTCCCAGGGGTGCTCGCCTATTAGCTACTGTCTGCTCCACTGCAGAGGCAGAGACGTGAAACCTGACTTCCAGGAGCAGCGCCTGCCCTCTGATGTGCATCTTCATACCAAACTGTCGCGGGATTAGCGAGAATACGATGACATTTCTAAGAGTCAACGCTACCTGGCACCATGCATTCAACTAGCTATAGCGTGTGCTTGCTGCAAACACTGGCAACACAAAAAGAGGAGTATCTAAAAACACCCGAATGCCAGGGATGGCAGCCAACGTAGAGACAGTAAACCCAGTGTCCCGTCCCAGCACCCACCTCATGCCTACCCCTTAGCTTCTACCATACGTCCACCCACACCTCCCTCGGCTACAATCACGGTGCACACCCTGGTCGTACTCTCCAGACTAGCCACACCGAAACTACTTCTGTACCCATAGGTCGCTGCCTACACACCCACACAGGGCCACACCTCAGCATCCCTGCAGCTTGGCTACGTCACAGCCGGCACCCCCACGACTGACCTTTGGACACGCCCTACACACACCTAGCACCTAATATCGCACCGCCAGCAGAGCTTATACAGCCCCCATCACCCCCACACACCTCATCTGCACCCACACTCACAGATACACACGCGCTGCACGCCAAAACATACCCCAACACACCCCTTTCTCCCAGCACCCACTCATCACACGTATCCCCTCACACACTCAACATCTCTGTACCACAGCCGATTCACAGTTCAATGACCCTCTGCAAAAGCTTTAGCGCACACCCCATAGCACAGCACCTGCCGAATAGGCATGCCATAATTACAGGTATATCACCCCCATCGTCCGTATTGCGTACCACACATTAGACACCTAAACACCCTAAGATGTGCCCACCGCATCAAACCTATACACTCCAGCACCCATAAATCACACTATATACCACCCACCACACACAACCCCCGCTGTATTATACCCACGCACGCCGCCCCTTAACACCACCACCCCTCCCAGCACACACAGACAAGCCCCAATGACCCCATAAGCCCTAGTTTGACCCTACCACACCAAAGGCTCTCCCCAACACCTCTCTCCTGCCCATCACACCCAGCACCACCATACCTCACTGACACGACGTCACCGGGACACCAACATAATATCCACAGCCAATCGGAGCCCACGGCCAGTACATACCCACAGTGCGCCCTCAGTGCCCTTTCATGCCGATATTAGACCTAAAGCCAATCCCGTGCGCCCCGTCCCTGCCCACGGAGGGGGTTATTTACAAGCCCCTTGCGCTGCCCGTGCACCACTTTTAACAGGGGGGAAAAGTGGTGCACCGGCGGCGCAAGGGGCTTGTAAATAAGCTCCAGAGTGAGTAACCTGGACCATGAGTGGGGGTTCGAGGTGAGATTGAGAACGGACGGGGAGGAAGGATTAAGCAGTAAGCGAGGATTGGAGAAAGTGTTCTGGGGCTGTCGCTGTCATGTGCTCTGAGAGACCGGGGTGATGCAGGCTCGTGGCGAGTGCTCTTCTCAGCTCACACTGAATGCGGGAGTGCTCCGAGCGGGGAGTGAGAGCTTGGACAAGAGTGCTCTCCGCAGCCAGTGAGGGGTTGGAGCGGATCCGAGGGTATGAGGGCTCTGAGGACAGAGTTGTGAACTGCCAGAGTCAGTAGTCTTGGAAAGAGCGAGTGAGGCCTCAGTCAGCCAGTGTGTGTTCCACGCGCGGTGGTGGCAGCTCGAAGACATTGCCGGAGTGAGCGGTCCATGACGGATCCGGGGATGTGAGGTTGGAGGGACGTACACGGGCCGGGGAAAGCCGGAGCCAGCAGTCTCTGCACCGCCCTCCGCCTGCAGGCCAGAAATGGATCTCCAAAACGCCCCGTCATTTTAGGATTTGGGGGCGTGGTTTTCTTTCTCTCCTCTTTCCATTGGCTGGAAGGTAAAATCCCAGCCAATGGCAAGAGGAGAGAACGAAAACAAGAAAGAAGCGAAAAAACACGCCCCCGAATCTGGAAAAGACGGGGCTTAAAGGGAGGGATGCCCCTCTCCTCCAATGGCTGGCCAGCATTTACAAGGCCAGCCAATGGAGAAAATGCCCCCATTCTAAGAAACATTAAATCTTCGGACCGAACTGCGCAAGCGCAGCCTACGGTCCTCGACCTAAAAAGGTAGAATGGTTTGTTGTAGCCAGGCGTACCTAACACTGGAACATTTGTGATTGCGTTCTTCAGCTCCAGAAATGCTGTCTCTTTCATCAGTCCAGTTTATTTTGTTCCCATTGGCATGAGACTCTTTAAGAGCAGTCAAAAGTGGTGCAGCCAGGGTGGCATAATCAAACACCCACTGTCTCAATTGCAGTGCTCTAGGAACTGTTGCATTTGGTTTGTGGTGGTGGGCTTGGGCATGTTTCTGATGCTGTCTGGTGTCACCCTCCCATCATTGGATATTATCTGTCCGAAATATTGAACGTCTGTCTGCATATATTGTAATTTGTCTTTGTCCACTTTGTATTCTTTTTCTGCAAGCATGCAAAGTAGACCAGTACTATCCTCCCTGCATATGTCTTCAGTGGGGCTACACACCAGAAAGCCGTCCACATACTGTAGAAGGGTGCTTTTGCATTTTTACATTTGCTAAATCCCTTTTTCTGGTTCTATTAAAGATACTCAGGGACTCACAATAGACTTCTGGGAGTCTTCTATAGCAATACTGAGTTGACTGTACGTAAACCCTGTTATATACTGACTATCTGTGTGCAGTGAAATGCTGAAAAATGCATTTTTCAAATCAGTCACTGAAAAGTAGGTGGCATCCGTAGGAGTGTTTGTCAGTATGACTAATGAGTCTGGTACCACCAGGAATTCTGGGATTACGAAATCATTCAGGGGGTGGACATTTTGAATTATCCTCCAAGTTCCCCCCAGCCTTTTTTATCGGGTAAATCGGTGTATTACAGGGTGATGTTCTCTCATATATTACTCTCTACTCAAGTAAGACCTGTATTGTGGGAAAGATGCCGCCTTCTGCTTTTTGGATAGGGGATACTGGTGTACACCGGGCAGTATCGCCCTGGGTTTCAGTGTTATTTCCACAGGTTCAGCTCCTTTAATCAGTCCCACATCATGTGGTTCTTTTGTCCACAGACTTCTGGTACCTTTGCCAATCCTTTTCTCTCATTGTACTGTCTTGTGCGTGTTTTGGCATCGTCCTGTATTGCAACTGTACTCGAATGGAAAATCATTTTGAAATACCACTGTCTCAACTGATGGGCTATTATCAAACATTACTTTATCTGGTATGCTTCTCAATTTGGTCCTCTGGATCTGTAAATATTACTGATGCCCATGTTGCTTGTCTCCTGTTAAATTCAATAATACATAAAATGGCTTTATTTCAAGGGCCATTATCTCTAACACCTTATCAGGTTCTTCTGTGGGATCCACAGCTCGGGTCTAAACAACAATTCTTTTAGTATCTGCCCTGTCTTCCCCAATAATGTTGAGGTATGCGCTATCAAAACATATATGCCACGCATAAAGGCCTCTGTATCCACAGGAATTGCTCTGACTAAGTCCTCATGAGCTATGAGCGACAGCATCCTACCTGGTGTGATACCAGGTGTGTAACGCCCCTTTCGACCTATCTTCCAAAAAGAGATGGTCATATTCAACATACTCATCAGGTCTCTTCCGAAAATATTGCCCAGTGCCTCTGGGGAATATAACAATGATCCTTCAATTTACATTTCTCCTATTGCCATTCTCGCTGATTTAGTAAAAGGAACCCTCCTGACAGCCCCAGAAAATCTGTGTGTGTCCATTAACTTGTGAGAAAGCTGTTCCTTTCTTTATATAAGATTTAGTGGCCCCCGTATCTATTATAAAAAACTATACGGGCAACCTTCTATGGCTACCATCACACTGAGTTCCTCATCTGATCTGTGGGTTACCGATAGTATTGTATAGTTCTCTGTGGCCTCTCTCATTGTGTATAGCTGTTGGTTATGGTCCTTCTGGACATTTGGGGTTGAACAGAAAAGGGATTACCTCCTCGTACCGGTACTTCTCCTATCTGGACATGTGAGGGTCCTCCTGTAATATTTTTGACATCCTGGGGCATATTCTGTGGCTTTTGCCCCTGTTGTGTGGTCCACAGAACCTGTGGGACCTGCGGAGGTCCCTGTGTTACTTATCTGAAAGAGACTGTAGTTATAGATTCCTTACCTTTAGAATTACCCCCAGGCGGTGCTGCTACAAGTGTCCCTTCTGTAGTTGGTTTTTCAGTTTCTGTTGCAACAACTTAGCGGTGGGCCTCTCTGCCTGCTCTGTCCTTTTCTTGTTTTCGATTGTAGTAATGTATTATAGGGGCTTGTGTTTTGTCCACTGTTTAGCCTCTATTCCCACTACTCCATCTAGGCTTGCTTGCATATTGGGGGCAGGCCCGCTTCAAATCATTATAAACAAGTATTTCATTCCCTCCAGTATATTCCCACTTACATCCTACTTCCTGTACCCATTGTTCTTTCATTCTGGTAATTAATTGTGTAATGTCTTAGTCGGTTTTATGCCCTCTGCCATAAGGGCTCCAATGTCTTTGTCTGGGTTTGTCCGTCAGATCGCATCCCAGACAAATTGGCGGCTATTGCTGAAGGATGACCTGTCAAATTGTAGCTATCATTGTTATTTGAGGGAATCCTGCCCTGATAAAATGGTACTTACTTCATCTCCCACCAGAGAACTTAGCAAGTTTTTAATATCGGCCAAGGCGAGGTTCACACCAGCAATGTGTTTCTCAAAGCATCCTGCCCGTTTTCCCGCTCCCTCAGACAGTGGGGTTAGAGCCCTCTTTAAATTCTCTTTATCCATTTGTGGCCATGGTACGTATGTGGGCAGTTGTCCACCTTTAAAAATAAGAAGTAACTGAGTTATCAGTTGAGGATTTGCTGGTCTCTGGCCTAACCTCGGATCTTGTCTAATACTAAGGATCAATTCAGTTGATTTGTCTACAGCATACTACTACCAGACCGCGAGGCAGTCTTACTTATAGGTAGTTTCAATCTGGGTTGGCCTGTCCCTGCCATATACAATCTTTGGCAGTTGCTAAATCGATGGATTGAAAAGACGCTTGTCGGGCCATTACTTCCTCTCTTCCTTTTTAGACCATTTTGCCAATTCAATCGAGAAGGGTTGACAATAGTAACTACTTTCCTTCTATTCTATTACTCTATGGCTATTAGATCTGACCTACTCTTTTTTTAAGACTGACTTTTTCAACATTTGTGAGGTGTCTCTTACAGCCATTAGTCACCCCGCGAGAACGCAGACAGAAATCATATGGTCTCTGGTTAGTGTCCTGTTCATTTGCACCCTTGTTGGGCCTGTCTTTCCACTTTTCATCTTCCTCTGCCTCCTTATGTCTTGTAACTCATTTGGGGGTTCACGATATTATGGCATCTCTATGTCCCTCTCCCATCCTTCTTCTTTTACCCATTCCTCAGCTGTCTTTCTCAAAGTCTCTGCAGAAGTGCCTCCCAGCCTAGGAATAAAATGTCCCTTAGTCCATTGTCCTTGAAAGGGAGCTGGCTTTCTAGAGCGTTCTACCTGTCTAACGGTGTGCTGCAATTCATTTGCGAGTCTGTCTCTTCGGTCTGGTTCGGGATCGGCCCGAGGAGTTGTAGGGGTGGGGTCCGAATGTGCCTCGTCACTCTTTTATTTTTGTCTGTCCTCTTTAGGTTCAACTCTAACAGGATTTTGGTACCCTATAGCTGGCAGAATGGGGTATAGGCCATAAGGTGGGGCTTCTCTGGGGACTGTGCTTCTTTGGGTGCTGCTGGTTTCACATTTGTTTTTGCATCACAAAATACTCGCCATAATGACGGGGTGCCTTCCATTTTCTGTCTTTTCTTTCGGTTATACTTAGAGCGAATGTAAGTCAATGTGTGTTCAATTAGGTCTTCGTCAAATGTCCCTTCCTTTGGCCATTGCTGTGCGTGGTCCTTGGTACAGTTGTACCATTGTTTACAGTACTTTTGTATCTTTTCTTGTCTGAATGGAACATTTTTATCATGTGTTCCAGAAGGATTTCCATGGTTCTCCTAAGGATTTGTGTGTTTCCTATGTGTAATGGAAGTGCGACGTCTAATCCCTTGTTTGTTTGCCTACTGTCTTATACCCATTTTGAAGCTGTCTCCTTCACTAATATATGTGTGTTATATGAATATCGCTAACCTATAGTAGTAATGAACACCTATTGATCTTATGCAGTGTTAGCTGACTTCACTTATAACACTGTGAAGCCAAAGTGATGAACATCAAGCATACTTATCGCTCGTCTTTGTAACACTTTTTCTATGGTTATATCTGAAGTGGGTGTATATATGCGGGCGTCTAAGAGGATTTGTGCGTGACGCAATACATGTTACAATATTATCGTCAATATAAAATACTATTTGCGGTGCTCAAGGATGTGGTCCCCCATTCATGTTTCAAATTACTGAATCGTAAACATCTATGAGGAATGCATCAAGAAGGACCTCTATTATGATGGGTGACTCTGTTATTGTATGAATTTGAGGGATTTCATGGACACAGGTGTTCTCCAAGGGCCCATATAAATGTCAATTCTAATTAAATCTCATCTGTTACCTGCTAAGGTGATTTATCAATCTCACTCATAGGTAATTATTATCAATCTTTAGGCTTGGCTTGGGAGGTTTTATGTTGACTCCCTGTGTTTTTATCTGGGATAATGTTTCCCCACTTCCAGAACAAGTTAGGGGTTTGTATTGAAATACAAACCCCTAAGTTCGCTTATATCGGACTCCCTGCTACTTCTCTTTGATTTGCCCCTCGTGAATATGCATTACTGTATTCTGTCATCCTCTTTATTCATGGAGGGATATCCACTTGCAACTAATGCCCTTGCTCAGGGCAAAGTTAATTAACACCATCAATTCTCTGTCGCGTTACCTAACTGCCAGACTCTCCAACTGATGCCTCAGTAGCTCTTCCTTAAAGATGCCTTCCAAATATCTTAAATCTGGAAACTGCTGCCGGCACCAATCGGATATATGACCATCTCTTTATCCCATCAGACTTCACACACGTGTTACCCAGTCCCATCTCACTATTTCTACACTAGCCCTCCAGATCTAACTGGGATACCTGTGAGCACCACCGAAGGAAAATGTTTCCAGATGTTTTCTCCTGAGTAATACACTTCTACCTGCTAAATCACTCCCCGAAGAAGTGTCTCTTCCAGGAGCTTCCTCCTGGGTAATGCACTACTGACTGCTAGAACACTCACCAAAGGAGTGTCTCTTCCAGGAGCTTTCTCCTGGGAAATGGACTACTTCCTACTAATCTTCCCTTTTATTTCAAAGGGCAATTCAAACTAGCTAGTCTTCCGGTGTGCACCGGGAATAATCACATTTAATTTCTCTTAACATATTATTGCATCCTGACTAAGGAAAAAAGAAAAACCCCATGCATGCATTCCAATACTATGATTGCCAAAGAATAATGTAATTTAAAATGTTGAGGTATGAAATCCCTTCTCTCCCTACACGTCTACTGCTCTGCAAGGCCTACCCTCCCACTTATTCTGCGCCTCTGTGCTGCTTTAGCTACCTTTTATATCAGACATGTGTTCTTGGAATGCGGATCTGTAACCTTCCTTTTCTACTAAGCCTAATCATATTTCTCCATCTACTAACACTCATATCCACTTCCCTCCCCCCAGGTTCTGACTCCATTTGTGGTTTTTAGGGCTCGCCCCTCGTGATGCACTGCGCAGCAGTGCTCGCTCAGGCGAGCCGTTTTGTAGGGGTTTTCAAAATGGACCTGGAAATTCCGCACGCTCGTGCGTGTTCATTTCCTATTGTCCATTTTGATTGGGCTTTGCGTGCGTGTTGTGGTATTTTTTATCAGAATATGCAATAGGCCATAGGCAGTCGCGTAGCACTGCCCATGGCCTATTGGTGGTCTTACGCACACCAAAGCCCATATGTTTTCAATTATCGTGCCCAGACACGGGTGTGATATTGGAAACCATATGCTCGCAGTGGCGCGCGCGCACCACTCGCAAGCTTCTTTTTTTTGGGGGATCCATGTCACGGCGATGCAACTAAATAAAACAACCGCTGACATCTTGTTTAATGGATGGAGTATCATGATATACTGGGTGCCTTGGGTCGAGAGATTTAGAGATAAGCATGTGGGGCTTTGTTCATAAAATTTTGTTATTCCAGAGTGAGGAACACAGTACTCAATTAAACATTCTGTCGGAGCGTGGCCAACCATTGACCACGATAGCCGTAGCTTAGCGAAGCTCCAGTCAGCCGCTGCTAGAAACCCCCGTAAATCCGATTAAGCATACGGCTGCAGTTATCAAAGTGACTTGGAAAAGTTGCACTGGCCCTGGGAGGGGCCAGATTTGACCTCGAATCTAAAAACAAGTGCCCTTCAATGGGGCCGACCGCCTCGGCCTGACATGAGAGACAAAGTCCTGGACTGCAGTGAGGCAGAGCTTGGCAGAGGCGTTTGCTCCCGAGCCTTGGGTAGGCATCCGCTTCATTGAAAAGAAACTTACCTGCAGAAATCGTCAGAGTGGGTGGAGCACGGACGGAACTCAGTCCCGCGAAAGGCAGTGATTGCACCGCCAGCCCGGGTGGCCGACCCGGCTGGCTGCGGAGTGCAGGTCAAACACCTACAGAAGTGTCAAGTGTTGCTGCCTGTCTGGCCGTGGTGGCGCCCCCCCCCCCCCCCTTCCCCCTTGCAAGCAGCTAAACTATTTCTGAAGAAAGCTGACCGGAGCCAGGCAGACCGACTGGACAATGGGAGGCCATCCTGGAGGCCAGTGCGAAGTGGTGTGGTGTCCCATATCCGGGCCAACGCTTGCCCTGGTGGTAGCAGCAAATCAATGGGGCCGATTGGGGACTTGGCTGAGGCCACTGGACAGATGATGGCGGAACAGAGGCCCAATGTGAGAGCGAAGGAGACCAGAGTTAGTGGGTGAGGCAGATGTTAAGTGGGGGCAGAGGGATTGAGAGCAGTGGCCCACCTCATGTGAGACAGTGTGGGTGTGTGGTGCGCCTTCCCTCATGTAGAAGGAATGTGGGAATTTCTACGGAACCAACCTGAAGCTAGGGTCCTGGCTCGGCTTGGAGGGAAACCACTTTAGGGACGGCCCTACTTCGGCGCTAGAAGTGAGGAGAGGACCTAAATGTGTAGCGCTGCAGTCCCGAGGTAACAAACTAACAGCCCACACATACAATAAAAATTGACTGGTCACCGTAGTGGCAGCTGGAGATGTTGAAACCCAAAAGTGGTGTGGTGTAGACAGTGGAAGGGAGATACACAATCTTGAACCCACGAGGGCAAAGCGGAAGGGAAGATACCCGAAAGGCCACTGAGGGAGACCTCTTATCCCTCAGGTTGGTGATGGCGACGGTCCCCTTGGCCTAGCCTACTACCCACCTCCTAAAACAAGAGGAACCACACCAGGAAAGGGGGCATATCCACTTGACGGCCAGAACATACATTTCGGGACCAAAGGGATCATGCTCTGCCCTCCAGACAAAAATGGAGATGTACACTTAGCCCAGAATTGAGACCCCCCACCAGTAGTATAAAACCAGCAACTCTCTGTGGTGAAACAGGCCCCCACAACTGAAGAGATTTGATGTGTGCACATTACATGTTTTTATTTAGTTGCATGAAGGAGAAAGTCAACAAAATGCTGCAGAATGTATTGTTTTTTGTTCTAGCTCGGTCCTCACATCTCTGGCCTCGCCCCCTATATGCACTGATCACGCCCAATTACACTCTGGATTACGGCTCCATTACATTTACTTTAAGGCTTTTTAACCGCTAAAAAGAACAGTAACAGCGGCGCTGCATTAGCAAGTACACATACCACAGGTTCAGGTTTCTAACTAACTATACACATTTGAGGCTCTTTCTGCCTCAAGCTGTGGGCTCTTGCGTCCCCTCTTTAAAAATAGTGGCAGGAACTCTGCGCATCCGCGCCCACCCGCAAAATGTGCCCATATGAGTAGGTTTCTCCATCTATGAGCTTTGCCTTGCCGCTAAGGAGTTAATTAACCCGCCAGCTCAGCATCCAAACGACTTTTACTGATGTCATTCCCATATCTGGCTTGAGGGCTAAGAGACACCTGCACAGGAAAGGAAGCAGCGTCAACTGCTTATGCCCACAGTGTCAGTAGAAAGTGGGGTGGAAGCAGGGCATCTCACTCTTAACTCTGGGCCCATAATGGGAGGGCAGTTGCTCAAAGGGGTGTTCTCCAGAAACACTATCTCAAATATTCAAGAAAAATTAAATGTCTGATACCATCCTGTAATGTAACCTCATTCAGGGGTCGAAAAATGTACTCGCCCGCTCGCAAATGCGAGTGAATTTCCTGAAGGGCGAGTCAGTTTCAAGGCCTACTTGACCGGCCTGGCGAGTGCTTATCTGGCACTGCAGTAGCAGGTGAAGGCTCTAGGGGGCAGCATTACAATGGCGGCAACGACGGCATTCAAGTATTAAGTGCACGCGGTGCGCGGTGAAGGCTCTAGGGGGCAGCATGCACGCACCACCTAACTTAGTGGTGGTGGTGTGGTGCGCTGCCTATTGTTTCTGTGGGTCCCAGGGCCGTCAATCTTGTAGCGCGCGAAAGCGCTACCAATGACGGCCCTGGCCTGCCCCCGCGCGCTGTGCTGCCTTAAGTGTAGCAGTGACGCAGCACGCCACCACGCTCGCTCTCTTTGGTGGAGCCGGGAGTCGGGACGGAGTGCGGGGCGATTTGGAGGTGAGCCAATTGTGTATTTTGGGTTTTGAACATCCTACATTAAATGCTCACTATCCTGAAATCTGCATTTGTGGCTACACTGCATTAGGCATGGCCTGGAAACAGTTGTCACCAACCTTCTACACATCTGCAGAGAAATGGCTTACTCGGTGAAGACCGGCGTTGTTTATGACATGTTTGCCTGTAACCGCCTTACTAATCGCCAAAGAAGACCTAGTCCCCCATGGTGGTTGCCACACAATCGCACCCATCCCAAAGAATGCAAAGAATGGTTGCAGTGTTGGTGTGTAACCCTCACTGTGTTAACCCCAGTAAGGGAGGAAGTCTTTGTTGCACAGTTGAAGCTCGTGCCTAAAAGTTATTCATTAAAAGAATGGTATTTAATTGTTGGTTTTCTGCAAAACTACAGACTGTCGGCGTACTAAACAACACTGATCTTAAACGTTTCCTAGAAAAACTTTAGGTTCTGTTTAAGTCTTGACCGAGCGTTACTAACTTTTGGCACGAAAACATCCAATTCGTGGATTACATACTAGATAAATATATTCTAATGTCTCCTGTAGTGGAAATCCTGCAAAGTTTATCACACATTTGTTTTAAAAACTGCATAAAAGTGATTGTTCGAGCATTTATTTGTTTTATTTTTGTTTGTGTTTGTAAGGCTTGCATAAGATCTTTCAGTCTCCTTAGTGTGTTAGGATATATGCGGATATATGAGTAGTTAATTGTCGCATATTTCAGTGGGCAGTAAACATTATGAATATTATAAACAGGTAAAAAGACGTGATACTTACTATAATATCTCGTCGTGATAGTCATGCTCCCTTTTTAACTGTTATGGGGTAGTAACTTCTATCTGCTATGTGTGGGGGTATGACTTGGAAGTATACTTTGAAGGCCTCGTTTGATCAGAGTCGGAGTGAAAAATAAATGTTGAAGCAACACAAACCTATGTGGAGCACCTCACAAGGGCTTTTACGTGTACAGTTGAATAAGCAGGGTGGAAGAGTCCTGCCCTCACACACAGAAACCACTAGACTGGTGGTGTAACGCAAATGAGGGAATGCCACTGCAAAATGTGATGAGAGCACCATATCCTTCCATATCTTACTCATATAAGTAGGTTTTAGAGTGAATGGGGCCTGGGAACTCTGAAGGGTGGGGTGCCCTCGTGCTACAGAGGGTGCAGAGTTCTGCATTATGGCCCTGCATGAGATAAGCAGCACTAGCCCCAGACTTCATTTAAAATGCTGATGGAGAAATCTTAAAATTGAATTCTGGATGAAGGCACTTGATAAGTGAAGGCACTTGATAAGTGTTGGTACTAAGCTGAGAAATATACTGGGTGGTCCCCTTACAGTCACCAGCGTGACTAAACAAAACCAGGGAACCTATTAGTGGTATAACACAACATTATGGGGTCCCTGCAGAACGTAATGCAGGTCCCAGGCCAAAGAGCCATGTGTCACAGTATTCAAAGGCTTTAGTTTAAATCAGGGACCACCTGTTGCGGCGATGCAACGTACTTTATAGCCTGTGTTACGCCCAGAGTTTTAAGTGGGATGAATAAACTGGGGATCTCTCAAAGGGGCATGGTCGATATCATTATTGGCATGGCTTAAACCACCTAAGCTAAGGATCTGTGCTGAGCACTGGTATTTTGCTGCTTCTGTCATTGCATCCTGACATATAATACAACATGTAACATTACACCCACAACAATATAGGATTATTGGCTTTCTCAATCGTTATTTGAATAAGATAAATAAGCATATTGAAAATACTTCCGTTCCGACATGATGAGACTGTGAAAGTACTATATATAATGCGTTTCTTTGAAGTTACCTCAAAGGCAATGATGGGCGATAATCTTCAAATGTGTTTTCCCCCTGGCGGGTGAGGGCAAAAACGGAGATCCTATCATGATAGGGAACCGTCTCAGCACCTGCTTTTTAAAATTGCGGGTTTGAGCACTGGCAGAACCCAGCCCACTTAAAGGCCTGGTTACCCCTCTGTTGCGATCCGGAAGAAAAAAGCTCAACTTTTGCAGTATTAAAAGCGCGCCTTACGCCCCCATACGACAGGGATATGGTTGAAGACCCAGGAAAATGCATATGTGATCAGTTTGCGGGTCGAGTGCATTGCTGTTAGGTAGAGTAGAAAGGGCTACTCACTCGACCTGCAGGTCAAGTAAGATTTTTTAGATTGGTCTAGCCCTGTCATTGGTATACACTTTACGGAAACCATTACATTAAGCCACAGTTGTATTAAGTGAGTATGTATATCATGCATATAGTCACTACATCAACTGCAGTACATTATCATAACTATCAGTTTGACCAAAGCCATAAATCTATCTCTAATCCTAACTCTAATATTAAACCTAGATAAATCCATATCAAGACGAGGTGGTGTTATTTGACGAAATATGCGGTATTCCCAATCTCCAAATGCAAATATGGGTCAATGCGCCTATAGGAAACGCAGATTAGTGGAGCTACACATACATCCTGATGTATATGATGTATATGTATTGGAACGAGTCCACACCCACTGCAACTAAGCAATGATCAAAAAGTCACCAGCATATTCCTCTGCACACTGGTCACTATCCTGGCTGCAACCGCTCTCAGTGGTGTACCAGGATAGATCTGGTTTTATTTAAAATTATCAGAACGGACCTTTGAAAGTCTGTTTTAGTCCCTGGAATTGGATATTTAACCTCCTGTCTTAAGGCGCCCGCTTTTATAAAACACCGCGCCCGCCTCTTGACCCCACAAGCACTGGCAGCTGCGGACTCGCCATTATGAGCCTGCCGCCGTGTAGCAGAGGATTCCAACCAGCTGCTGCCCCTGGACCAGCTGAAGCGCCTCGGCACCCCCAAGGACCTAGTGAGTACCGCAGCGCTACTTCCCTTCTCGACTGTTTGCTTCTTATGCTGAGAACATGCTGCCCGGGGCTGCCATTTGCATCTCCCAATTCCCACTTTCCCCATGTCTCTGTCCCTAACTCACTGCCCATCCTTCTCCTCGTGTCTATAATCCTGCCTGCTCTTATCCTCATGTCTGTGTCCCTGGTTTATCCTGCTATTGAATACAGGTTGGGTCTGTATTGCATCTTTAACACTTACATCTGTACACGTCTTTCTGCTAATCCTGCCATTGACATGAGTGATTTATTTTTCATTTTCCACATTCATTATAACACTATTGTTGTCAAGAGAGTGTATGAAAACTTTTGGTAAGACATTGTGAACCCCTACCTATTCCATTAGTGGGGTATGCTTTCACTTTTGTTTTGCTTTGTAACGTCCGCACTCAACAGCAAAACGATAAAATCTAACTCAGGACTTGTGGGACACATTTCATTCACATCCTGACTTTGATTTTGGAGAAAAATTGTTTCTGGTGTTTTTACCACAAACATGTTATTTTCCAGTATGGTGGTTGTGTGGTGGACAACAATGAGTCTTCATCTGTCCTAAAACAGTTAAACCTCACCAAATCCATGCAGCCTCATGTCCTGTCCAACAAGAAATTACCACGGATATGATGGGTATAATGCACTAACCTCTTTGCTCCATGATCGCAGGGGACTTCTCCAGTTCAAGAAGGCCGCCTGTATGGTAGGTTTCTGGTCTGGGAAACAGCGAAAAGCATAGTGGTTGATGAAAGGTGCTGCTAATAGCCAAGCAAAGGCAAGAGAAAGTTTCAGTTGACATACATGGTCTATAGAGAATAGGGCTAAAGAATAAATATTTTGAGAAGTACAGAGAAGATAGAATAGCAGATGGAGAAAAGTTCTAAAAAAAAAAGAAAAGATTGAGAGAAAGAACAGAGAGTAAATAGAAAAAGCAAGACCGGGAGCAAGAAAGTCAGAAATGGGACATGGATGTAGAAAACAGAAAGGGGTAGTGGGGAAATGAATGAGGGAGGCAGTGGGGACGGTGATTAGGAGATTGGGGGTAAGAAAGCGCCTAAGGGAGCAAAGTTCGAGTTATACACATGTGGAGAAAGGTGAATGCAGGTTTTAGGTGGAATTTATAACTAATAATGTTTTAGCCAATACACCTGGCCTAATGTGATTTCAATGCACAATTTTGCCCTTTACTTTTTAAAAGAAATCTTAATGTGGGGTCCAAAAATCACCTTGCAATTGTGATCTTTAAAGTTCTAATAAGATCTAACCACTGTTACTAATTCACATTATTGTTTGTAAATTGCTTAACAATGTCACCCCCTTGTTATTTGTTACTATATGCTCTTGTTGAGAAGTGCAGTCACCTTCTCTTTTAATGTATATTAGCCATGGCTATATTTACTGAAATAGTTGCTGGAAAATTCAACTACTTGCACAGATGTTTTGTAAGGATATGATTTGGCTCTTTAGTGTCAGTCTCTTAACTGTTTCATAACATGAAGCTTGACTTTCATCTGCATCTGCAGTAATGCTGAAACGATCCTTCTGCAATTACATATTTTCCATTTCTGATACATCCTGAGAAAATGAAAAAAGGAGGAAAAGCCAGAAATGAAGAAAACCTAGAGAAAGGGAGAACAAGCACTAACTGTACAGTTGCCTGAGTCTATAGGATCTATTTAGAGGGAGTTGTTCAGTGCAGCACACAGTCCCATGCTAGACGCAGCATCTTCAGCTGATTTACGCAGGTGCATATATGCCCGAAATGGTTCCCAGATGTCCCTGGGGCGGGAGGTGGCCAGCATCAGATCGCAATAAGTCGCTAACTGATTCTGGGAATACGAGGCGTCCCTCAGCCAGTCCTCCAGACGTCGGCACGGTCTGTGACCCCAGCACATCGCCACCCTTCTTCTACCTAGGAGCTGTAATAGCGCAACTAACTTGCAAAACTCTGGCTGGACTTTCTTGACATATCCCAAAAAGGCAGTGAGTGGTGTGCGATCTTATCTTAGCCCCGTCATCTCATCTATAGCATCCAGAATACGTTCCTAGTATCTCCGAACTGCTGGGCAGTCCCATGCCAAATGCAAAATATTTGCGCAGAGGTTTGAGCATCTAGCGGAGAGCGCCTCATCCAAGAGCTCCCTTCTGCATAACCACTCTGGCGTTCGGTAGAGCCTGCGCAAAAATGTTAAATGAATCAGCCGCAGCCTATAATTGGACAAGAGTGCCCTCGACTGCACACAACAGAAGATCCATATGTCTTCAGAGATGGGCACTCCCAGTGAAATCTCCCATTCTGATCGGGCACTCACACCTACATCTTGAGTGAAGGAAAATCTCGGGTGTCTAATCATTCAGGTTCAGGCTAAATTCCCTTTGCTATCAGCTCTCTGACTCTCTGCTGCCACTACTGTGTGCCACCGACCCCCAGGGAGCAGGCTTCTTCACTGAAGTGTCAATGCACCTCTTCCTTGGTAGCACCACTGCAGCCTCTTCACCCCTTCTTTCCTGTGGGTATTCTCTGCATGCCACAGCATGGCGCTCACTCCCATATGGCTGTCCTCTTTAGCTACATTATAGGGACACAGAGCAAAATGTGGTCCCCTATATCACTTCTGCAACAGGAAGGATCTACCTCGCACCCAACTCATATCTTCCAGGTGAATTTCCACCACCTAAGGTTAGGTCTGTCACTTACCTGATCTCTGCAATGGGGATGGTTAGTGTGTATCATGGAGTCATAAAATTAGTGGCTACCTAAAAGCCCAAATGCTCTTCAACCCCCTACACAATGTTCTTTTTGATCTGTTGATGCTTAACATTTAGTTTTCGAATTGGGCCAGGTGTTGCCGCTTCTTTAGTGGTGCACCATATGTTGTTTGCAGTGTCTTGTTATTTCGTCTGTAAAGAGTGAATGTGGGATTACAAATTAAGTTTTTACTATTTGTAAGTTTCAATAAGAAATAGTTAATCTATGACGTTGAACAATGAAGTATCACTCTTTATAATATATTTGTGGTCTAGAGGTCACCTGCAATGGAACGGTTTTGAGCCTCAAGATGTGCTTTCCTGGGCAATGTGTCCACAAGACCTTGATGGGATGGCTAGTTTAAATTTCATGTTTTCTGGCTAAACGGATTATTCGTTGCCTCAATTCGATTTAGTACCATTTTTTTATGTCACTGGTGAAAAAGTTATGGGAACTGAGTGAATAATCGCTTGGGCCCCTACTTTTGGCACTGTCTGTTGAAGCAGACGCTTGTAACTTGAATTAAGGTTGTGGCCCTCATTTCTTTTTTGTAACGTTATCTGATATAGCGCATACCTTAGCCACAGGGAGTGGAAAAGTGTTTTAAAGAGGACATATTTATTGCAGCAATGGCATAAGAAGCTGCATGTAGAAAAATGTTACATTTGAAACGAGAATTACCCAAACAAGGATGTTACTGGGAGGGTGTTCAAACATGGATTGCATTAGTATGAGGTGGAACACCTTGCAGTTCGTTTTTATGTTAGACAACTTTACATTGAACTAAAAGAAACAGGGTTTTAGACGTGAGGGAAATTCTGGGCGCACTGCTAAGTTAGCGCACAATAGGAGGCTTAAGACAGAAGGTGCATGCAGATGAGAGGCAAGGCCCTGTAACCCCTCAAGGTGTGTTAAGGGGACACACCAAGTAAACGAAACACAAATTCTGCAGCACACTTATAGGCACATTAAAGTTAAAGCGATGTCCCAATGGACATAAAATACAGAGTTCAAGGGCGAAGAAGTGGTCCACAAAAGTATCGATTCTTCTTTTATTGGTCATACATGAGCCAGCCGACACGTGTTTCGTCGCAAGAAACCACACTGTTTCCGCGACTCCTCAGGGCTGTAGGAGTGAAGATTTCGGACAAGCAGGTCGCGGTGCCGGTGATCATTCCGACCCGGAACTCGAACGCGGACCCGAAAGAGTCATAGCGAAATCATCCCCGCACCTTGGGGACCTAAAGACTGGTAAGGCCACTTGCCTTAACTTTGAAAACACAGAGCTTGAGACTCTCATCAATATTCCGACTTCGAAAAACAGTGTCCTCATATGGGTTTTCAACAAAGGATCTCCACCTAATACTGTTGGATGAACTACGCTCCATTCTTGTGAAATCCGTATCCAATTTCTATCAATACCCGGTCTCGAGCGGAGCCGGGTCGGAATTATCACCGGCACCGCGACCTGCTTGTCCGAAATCTTCACTCCTACAGCCCTGACGAGTCGCGGAAACAGTGTGGTTTCTTGCGACGAAACACGTGTCGGCTGGCTCATGTATGACCAATAAAAGAAGAATCGATACTTTTGTGGACCACTTATTCGCCCTTGAACTCTGTATTTTATGTCCATTGGGACATCGCTTTAACTTTAATGTGCCTATAAGTGTGCTGCAGAATTTGTGTTAACTTTACATTGAACTATTATAAATAATTGCACTGAAATAAACGCATTTATGTTTTGAGATATGAGACAGTTATTTTACCGCGAATCGCGCATTAGGTTTGTTCTTTGAGACTGCTTTACTGTCTCTACAAACTATTGTTTTTCCCAAAAAAGTCATGCATAGTATGCGTACAGAAAAGGGGCTTTTGGTCAGTGGGTTTAATTCATTGGTATGTTAAATTGTCATTCACAGGTTGCTTCCCCACACCTGCAGCACACTGAATTAGCCCACTATACTCCTTGGCCTTTCATCCTGAAAAACATTTCCCTTCTGTGATACAGCTGCCTCGAAGTGTGCTTTATGTTTTTCATTTACTTTATATGGTTCCTATTTATTTTGCGTGCACTTGGGGTGCCCAGTCAGAAGGATATTTAATTTCCGTCCTCTTTGTAAAGTTGCTGTAATATAGTATTTAAATTACACTGTAATATTGTGGCTGCCCCCAGTTTGAGTGCTTGGCTTGGTAGGTATTTATTCTTATCTCCTTTACAAATAATAAGCACAACCTAACGTAAAGGTTTATTTGAACAAAATAACGAGTAGTACAGCCAGCTCAGTGAATATTTTTTTCATTTTAAAATTATAATTAAAAGCATTTTGCAGCCACGTTTAGATGGCTGCATGTAATTTCTCCATTTTATTTTGTGGCAGTCGTTTATTTTTTTTAAAAATCGCATTAACGAATGCCAGTTTTATTAGCTTTGCCAGTGCTTTTTTTGTGCCTAAGCCAGAAATGATTGGAATCCCTGTCCCAAGGCGACAAGGACGGCAATGTAACCACTCGACCTCATCTGATATTTTAGCAGTAACCTGTTGTTAGTTTTGTCTGGATTTCTAAATGAAGACTTGAGCACAGGGAATTGCCAAACTAGGCAAGAAGTAGACATTCAAATCCAGTCCGTTGAAAAACGCTTTGTCAGCAGTCGAGTACAAAAGTAGATATTTTTAAGCATCCCTCGGCAGACCAAACATTCCTCTTAGTACCCTTCCAAATCACTGGAGAACAAACGAAATTAATGTAAGCTGAAAGCGCCCTTCGGGCATGTGACTGACTGACTGACTGACTGGTGCGGTTCTCCCAGCGAGGCTTGACGCGGCCTCTCATTTCTGCTTTCACGACAGAATTCTGAGCTCGTTTCTAGGCCTAGGCTGCGCATGCAAAATGAGACCCTGGGACGCATTATACATTTAGCAGGAAAGAAATGGTAACAATTGTGAGACAGGCTGTAATTTCACCCTTGCTTTCAGTGACAGTGACAAACGCAGGTGAAAATAAGCATCTGCAGTACTGATTCCCGGAAGGCGGGAAATGTATCTACTCAAAGAGAATACCCCATTGTTTTCTCTTTGTGAAGAAAGATATTTCCCTCTTGGTAAGTTTTAACCTTGAAACTTCTTGGAAAACGTTTGCTTTCATGGCCGTGTTACCTCATCACGTGTCTCCACGGGCGCAGGGTACCCACTTGGCAGTCCCTCAGTACGGCTTTGGGTGGTGGCTGCAGGTGAGATCCCCATTAGGGACTGGCACCAAGTCGCAACTACGCTGATTAAAACTGCTTTTTATGGAGATTTTCACAGTGGCGCCAACCTGAGCAACCACATTTGCATGGGCACCCACCATTTTGCATTGTCATTTACACAAGGCTTTGGATTGCAAATCAAATTAAAAAAAATAACACTTTGCAGATAGCCACCACGAAGGAAATTCAGAGTTCATTTTCAATGAGGCACCACTTCTTTTAAGAGCGAAAGGCTAGGTTTGGAGAAATACTACTTTGCGTTTAAAATTCTTTTTAGAAAGTGACATAATTTACTTCATTTTTAGGCTTTGTTTAATATTAATCTGTTAAATCTTGTTTAGGAAATGGTTACATAGAAGGGTATGTTTATCTTTTTAACTCGTAGAGCATTTGTTGTTTCTCTGTGCAGGTGAACTCTTCCATGGTAGTTTAACTAATAATCTGATAAATAGGATTCTTGCAAAGGCTTTGCTCCATTTGCATTTTATGTAAATGGATATAGCGATTGGGTTATTTTCTAAATTATTTTTTCACATATAAGGACCTGATTCACAAACGTAACCGTACACTTATGTGTAAGTTTATTCTTTTTCGGAAATCAGGAACTAGGATTTAATAGTAACTTTACGAATACAGAGACTGCTGTTTGGTAGAGCTCCACACACAAAAAGATAGGCGTGTCCTATTCGGCATGCCCTAAGTTTTTGTTGTTGTTTTTTTTTTTAAATCTTAAATCCTTCTCAGCTGTTTTCTCATAGAGATATCCCCTGCACATAAGGACGTGCCATATTAGGTTTCATTGTCCTTATTTTTTAATGCTAGGAAAAGTAGCAAACACCATCTCTTAAAGTTTTGTTTCGTTTTTATATTCTTTATTTCGGTTTGTACACCATAAAAGAACAGACACCGATAAGAACAAACAATGCTAAAACAGTTAAAAAGGCTAAAAATCATGATAAAAGCAGTTGTGAGTTAAAATAATTCTTGAGATTAAAACAAAAGAGAAGGTCAATCGCATAGCCCAGTCCATGGTTAAAGTTTAAGAAAATTCATCCGTGCTCACCACATAGAACTTGGAAAACGGGATACTGCATAGACAATAAAAAGTTCAGTGTTATATTTTAGGAGCCTGAATGCTTCTTTGCAATGTGTTGTGCCAAGGTTCCTACACAGCTGGATCAACCATCTTTGTCTGGTTTTGTGGTATCCCGGGCAAAAGAAGAAAACATGGAGTTCAGACTCCTCGCCCGAGCTACAAGCAGGGCACCCCAATGTAGTATCACTGGACCATTTATTGGTGAAGGAACGCAAGGGAAGGCAGCCATGCTGAAACTGCACATACAGTTTCCTGGCTAGTGTCGGTCGAATGTCATCTAGACATGGCTCAATATTATACGTATCCTTCATCACCAGAAAGTTTGATGTAAGAGATCCGGTGGTAGAATCTTCATTGAGTTTATCAAGTTTCCCACCCTATAGCTGGTAACTAGTTGTTTACGCGGGATTTTCAAACAGGCTGAGTCTGGATTATACCATAAATAGTCTCTGCCAATAGAACGGAGACCTTTCCTGATATGTGCTAACCATGATTGCTTACCTATGCCGGGGAGTCTCAAGATTTCTAATAGCTCGGACTTGTATTCAGCCAGTTCAGGTGTCACCCAGAGGCACCACCCAAAAAAGTAGAGGTCTGCAGCCAATTTCCTCCGCGATGGGTCTCACCTCTAGATCCATACACAGTCGAACCAGAGGGGAACTCACCGGTAGGCCAAATAGCTGCATAAGAAAGTTGTTCTCTGTTTTAACAATGGGGCTAAGGTGAGAATGCCCCCAGAGTTCATCCCCATATATAGCTGCACTCCTGAGCTGGGTTTTATAAATCTCCATGACTGGACTTACTGGCTTATGAAACGACTTTCTATAAAACTTGGCCAGGCCACCTGCAATCTGGGCCAATTTAAGATTAGACTTCTCTATTTGAGGCCCCCAGGCCATATTTTCAGTTTAGGCCCAGGTAGTCAAATTTAGATACCCACTCCAGGGGAATACTGTTCATGCTTGGTTGTGGCGGGTTGATCTATTGGGGTTGAAGACCATACATTTTCTTTTTCGAATGTTGATCTCAAACCCCCCTAGACCTACAGAACCCACAAAACCCATCTAAAATTCTCTGAATGCCCATAGGAGATTTGGAGAGGAGTAGGGTATCGTCCGCAAACATCATAGACAGAATTGGCTTGTGCGCCAGTCTGGGGTCATCTGTGTCCTTCAGTTCTCTCTGCGCACTTGTGATGTAGACGCAGAACAGAGTAGGGGCGGGCACGCATACCTGTCTAACTCCACTGTTAATGGGGATGGGCAATGTGAGTTCCCCATTCTTTCCACACCTGATTTGGGCGTAGTTGCCAGTATGTAACCTTCTCAGTATATCTAAAAGATAATAGGGTAGTCCTAATTCACGCAACCCCCCCCCGCCCACACACACACACACACAGGGCATCTCTGGGTACTAGGTCAAATGCACTCTTGAGGTCCACAAAGATCAGATATAGGCTACCTCCTTCTAAATGTACTGTTTTCCAATAAAGAAGTTGGAGCCTAAATATCTCATCTATTGTTGATGTTTTTTCTCTGAAACTGGCTTGCAAAGGGGTTATGATCTTGTGTTCCTCCAGCAAGGATTGCAGGCAGTCTAATAAGATCCTGGTAAATACTTTTTGTGAGACATCGATCAAACTGGTTGGTCTATAGTTTGTTGTTAAAAGAGGTGATCCCTTTTTGTATACCAGGAGGATCTCAGCACCTGGCCAGGTTGCAGGGAGGGCCATTCCCTGTAAGATGGCGTTATAGACCACCCATAAATAAGGGCCCCTGATCTTGGGTTCAGCCCGAAAGATCCCCTGGTATCTTGTCCAAGCCTGCAGCTTTCCCAGGAACTATTCTGCTTAGGGCTTTTGTGACTTCTGCCAAGGTGATCTCGGGAATAGCTATTTCAGACGTCGGGTATGTCAGAATAGCTGGGGGAAGGCTACTGCCCTCAACAGCATATGAGGCATAAAGAGCCAAAAATGCTCTTTCCAACAGTTGGCTGCTATATTTGGCTCAAAAGCCACCTTTCCTTGATTGCTGCCTGTGGATATAATGCTCCGGAATTATTTAATGTCTTTAGCCTCCAGGACCAGTTTCAGACTATCCCATTGATCCATTTCCCATGCCGTTTTTGCAAATGCAATGGTGGTTTTATTTGCTGACTTCACTGTAATATTACACTTGGACTTTATAGCCTCTACCAATGCCTTTTTTACCACCCGACAACTACGATTGAACCATGTCTGCTTCGGCTTCATCTGCTATGTAAGTGACTAGCCTGCACACCTTTTTAAATTAAACCTATCTTATTCCCAACGTAAACGAGAGTTGCGAATTGTGCCCACAATAACGAGTATAACAGCCCTGTAAGGACCTGGGCTAACCCAGGTCGGTCTGGGAGCTCAACCTAAGTCCTATAAAGGTTTCAAAATAGTGATACTAGTTTTACCGTAACTTGTCCCAATTTAAACACAAAGTCAACAATAATGCATACCTGATGGGTAATACTTGTTTTTACTGATACAATCAGCTGGGGTTGTTAACATTTGACGAAAAATAATGCATATGAAATCAAAATTTACTCAATACATTGTTGTCTCTCACATGTATCAATCATTGCAGTTTTCACAAAAATCTCATGTAAAAGTTATACATATACAAAACATGTCCCAATGCATTTCGGGTCCCTTGTGGACCCTTCTTCAGGGGATGGTGATTTTCATTAAGTACTGGTCCTTGACATTCGATAATTGTTCAGTTTCAAAACACTTCAATCCTATTTTCAGGCACTGTGTAAATGATAATCATAACGGGGGTATAAGTAACAACATAAACGGTATGTATGACAAACAATGCTTAATTAATTTCCACTAGATTCCAAGGTGATGTAAAAAGCCATCTGCCACTAATGTATTCGCTTAACCACGTGAAATTGTGCAACCTTCACCAGGCTTAAGTGATTAACGCCTCTATCTGAAGTATAAATGTCGGTCTCCCAAACCAACTAAAAACCACAAACGCTACCTCTCATTAAAGTGGCACGCGTGCTCAGCTGTATAGGATAATTAGACTTACCCAACTCGCATACGCTGTTGGTGTATGATTAGTTATCTCAAGGACTCATAGAATCATCAGGTTCTAGAAATAATAGTAATATTTGTTCGTCAGGAGTCACTATGAGAGGCAAGAGTCACTGTGAGAAACAAAACACTGCTCGTGCGCAATAAGTAAACAAGAGACACCCCTCTTACCAAAGACGCACGTATCCGAGACTGGTAGTGTCTTCCTATGTGCGGCGATTTTTCAAGACCTGGACAGCCAGAAACTATAAAGTTAAAATAATAATGTGTCAGGAACGAACCCTTGTTTCACCCGTTTCCTAATTACTCCGCAGAACGGAGAACACTTAACCGACGCTTACCTCCGTAGTGGTGGCTATTTTGAAACCTTTATAGGACTTAGGTTGAGCTCCCAGACCGACCTGGGTTAGCCCAGGTCCTTACAGGGCTGCTTCGGCTTCATCCCACGACCCCTTGCACACACTGTCCAAAATACCTCCTCCAACTTTGAGGTGGTGGACTCATTGATCTTTGCAACCTCTGCATGGGATGCGGCGATACCTCTTGACTTTACAAGCTCTAACATGGCCTCAAGATTGGCTGTAATGGCTTCAAATAGGAGGGCCATTTTTTGGGGCGATTTTTCTAACCATGCCCACCTGACTTTCTGCCTATCATATGTAAGTGTCAGACTGTGATCAATAGCGGGTACGTCTGCTGGTTGATCCCCAATCATTGGCAAAGTGAGTTCAAGTGTTGGAGCGTCATGGTCACTAACACGGCGAGGCCTGACAGTGAAATCCTTAACCTGGCCCACATCCTTGATTCTGCTGGGATATAATCCAAGATGGAGGAGTGGCCAACTCTTATAGATATAACTCTCGGGGGAATCCGAGCTGAAACGACCATTGCAGGCTCGCAGGGAATGCATTAGTGTAAGTGCTTTTATTTGCAGAGCCAAAGGTGTCCAAGCCCTGATCGGAGATCTATTGGTCTCAGGAATAGCCCACAGCTCGTCTTCTTTTGTAGCAGGTGTACCAATTAGATCTTTCATGCGTTCGAATTGGCAGTTAAGGTCACCCCCCAGCACTACTAAAGCGTTGTTCGAAAGACCTGCTAACAGACCGTCGAGTTGGTCTAGGGTCGGAGATTCTTGGCCAGTACTCACCGGCCTCGAGTAGATGTTGATTAAGGCTTTTTTTAAACTCTGGGGTGAAGGTCAGTTTAAGGAAGGCACAATGTGCCACATGCATCAATAGAACGAATAGCGATTTCTTACAAATTGCTCTTTAGGAATCGCAAAAGCCTATGCATGTAGCAATCGCTATAAAAATAGCGATTCCTACACATTCCATAATTGCTACTCGCAAATTGCTAGTCACAATTAAGGAATGCTGTACCATTCATTCCTATGGGCCTCCAGGCCCATAGGAATGAATTGGAGATTGCATTAGAAATTTGCGAGTACCAGTAGGTACTCGCAAATTGCTTATGCAATTTGAAGGGTACAAGGGTGTCAAAATGACACCCTGTTGCATCCCTGATATTGACCTGTGCACATATGTTGCACACACACATGCCCTAAGGGCGTGTGTGTCCAACATGAAACTTTAGAAAATAAACAAAAGTGCATTTTTCAAAGTTTTTGCAAATTACCATGAAGTTCAACTTCATGGTAATTTGCTACTCCTATTAGCGAAATCGCTATTTTTTTGACTTTCATGCAATGCATTTAAGGAATCTCAATTTGGGATTCCTTAAATGCAATCGCAATTTAAAGAATCGCAATTTAGAGATTCCTTAAATTAGGATTTTTGCATTTGGGATGATGCAAAAATACTGGTCGAAAAAGGGGCAGATTCTGAGAATCTGCCCGTTTGCGACTGGTTTTACTTTGATGCATGTGCCTGAATATGTCTAGGGCACAGTGCACCACTGGTGTGTCGCACAACCTAGATGACACCCAACCCACGTACAAAGCCCTCCTGAGGGTCTACCCCGTCCCCTAGATAAAGCAGGTATATAAAATGTAGCACATCCCAAACGTCTTAGTACCTCAGTTGCCCAAGATTCTTAAAACATACAAATGTCACAGGTAGCCCCCCCAACCCCCTGCCCCCCACCTCCCCACCCAGTCAGGGCAGTCTAGTGTGCTTTTAGGACCTGACACATTCCATGATAGAACCTTAAATTAGTTCAGTTTGCTAAGGTTAGCTGAAGTACCTTCCTTAACCACATTCACTGATAAGGCCTCTGGTTCCAATAACGCTGTGTGGTACTTCTTCGGTAGATCTGTAGATAACACTGGAATGGTTGTGGTGAACTTTGGACTGGAGGTTGCTGATAGAACTTTAGGCAGTTTAGGGTGGACAACAGGACCTGGGTGGGCAGTTACAGGGTTTAAAATAAACTCCTTGTTGATGGGGCTACCTGCCTTTATCTTAAATTCTGAGACCCTTTCCACTAAGGATTCACTCACACCTACCATCTCTTATAGTGTCTAATCATGTCTGAACTGGGGTGGCAGAGTGGGCTAAAGAACGGTGATGGATTAAACCCAGATCTGTTGACTGTGTGTGAGTGTTTGATTGGTTCAGATGCTCCGTCCATCACCACCCCCTTTTGTACCACTTTAATCTTGTTTACGGCAAAAGCTTATACCACAGATCACCTTTATAACTATGAAAAGACTACAACAAATATATCAAAATGAGTACAAATCAAGCACGTTTTTTTTGTAATTCTGCAATGTGGTGGAAACGCATATTTGCATAGGATCAAAATACGCCAATTCTTAACATGACATTTGCACACATTATCGTTTATGTGCAGTAAAACAGTATTTTGGTTCAAATGTAATTGCCATTTCCATTGAAAGTGTGTTGTCTGTATTGGCAGAGCATTACCACACCATGGCCACTCTACGCCCGTCCACTTTATGCCACACCACTCCATTCTACGACATGACACTCCACTTTGACATGCCACTCCACGGTATTCCCCTCCACTCTGTGCCCCTCCACTCTAAGACACTCAATTACACAACACTCGATTCCATGCCACTACAATGTACGCCACTCACTCTACGACACAACACGCCATGACACTCCACCACACAACACGCCACTCCCCTCTACGCCCCTCCACACCACTTAGCCCACTCCAATCTACCCCACCCCATTCCAGAGTGCCCACAATTTACCCCACTCTGCTAAAATCTAACCCACTCCACCCTATCTACCCCACTCCACCCAATCTACCCCACTCCGATTTACCCCACCTCACTTCAGTCTACCTCACTTCAATCTAACCCACTCCACTCTTCCCCACTCCACTCTTCCTCAATCTATCCACTCCAATCTACCGCACTCCACTTCACTCCTGTCCAATCTACCCCACTCTACTCACTGTAACCCAATCAACCCTATTCAAGTCTACTCCACTCCAGTCAACCACACTCCACTCAAATCTACCCCACTGTGCTCCAATCTCTCCCAGTCCACTCTTCTCTTCTGCACCCCACCCCAATAGACTCCACTCTACCCCACTCAATCTACTCCACTCCGCTCCACTCCAACGTACTCCAATCCCGTCCAGTACGATTAAATCTACCCCACTCCACTACAGTCTACCCCCACTCCACTGCAATCTGCCCCACTCCAATCTTACCCAGTCTACCCCACTCTACTTCAGTCAACCCCACTCCACTCAGTCTAACCCAATCAACCTCACCCCACTCCAATCTACCCCACTCCACCCCACCGCATTCAAGCCCACTCCATTCTACGGCACTCTACTCAAATCAACTCCACTCGTCTCCAATTTACCCAGTGTTACCCACTCCTCTCCAATCTACCATACTCCAATTCACTCCACTCCAGTCCATCCCACTCCAATCTACCCCAATCCACTCCACTCCATTGTATCCCAATCCAACCCTTTCCATTCTACCACAACCCAATCCACTCCATTCTACCCAACTTCAATCCACTTTGCCCCACTCCACTATACTCCTCTCCATTCTACTCCACTTCAATCTAGCACAGTCCAATTCACCACAACTCCTCAAATCTCGCCATGCCACTCCGATTTACCCACCCCACTCCACCCAAATATACCCCACCACACTCGAACCCTCTGCAATCCATCCCACTCCACCCCACGCCACTCCAATCTGCCTCACTTCAATCATCCCTCTTCAGGCTACCCACTCCATTCCAATTTACGACACTCTAATCAACCTAATCTGCCCCCTCCATTCTAATTTACCCTACTCTAATCCACCTAACCTACCTCACTTCAACCTAATCTGACGCACTCCACTCAAATCTAACCCACTCTACTCCAGTCTACTCCCCTCCACTATTCCAATACACCCCACTACAATCTACCCCAATCCACCCCACTACAATCTACTACAATCCACCCCACTCCAGTGTACCCCAATCCAACCCACTCCACCGACTCCACCCCACTCCATTCTGCCCGACTTCACTCCAGTCTATCCGACTCCACTCCAATCTACCGACTGCATTCAAATCTGCCCCACTGTACTCTACCCCAGTCTGATTTACCCGACTCCACTCCAAACTCCACTGAAATCTGTCCAACTCCTCTCCACTCTAATGTACCCCACTCCACTCCAGTACACCCCACTCCACCACAATCTACCCCAAACCAATGATCCCCCTTCAATCTACCCCACTCCATTCCAATCTACTTTTCTCTAATCCACCCAATCTACCCTCACTCCACTCCACCCTAATCTACTCCACGTCACTCTTCCACAACCTCATTTCACTGCAATCTTGACTCCACTCCAATCTATCCCGCTACACTCCAATCTACCCTGTTCCACTCTACCCAATCCACTCCACTCAAGCATACTTCAATCCACCCCACTCAAGTGTACCTCAGTCCAACCCACTCAAGCATACTTCAATCCAACCCACTTTACCCGAATCCATTCCAATCTACCTCACTCCAATCTACTCCACTCCAATCTATCCCAGTACAATTTATCTCACTCCATTCCAATTTACCCCACTCCACTGTGCTCTATCCAACACCTCTCCACTTTAATTTGCCTCACTCCACCCCAATCTACACCACTGCACCCCAATCTACCCCACTCCACCAAAATCTACCCCATTCCAATATACCACAATCTCCTACACCCCAATCTAATACAGTCTGCCCCACTCCAACCTAACCAATCTGCCCCACTCCACTGCAATCCACCCCACTCTACCACATTCCTCAAATTTACCTCACTCAAATGTAACCTACTCCACCCCAGTCCACCTCACTGCAGTCTACCCCACCCCATCCCAATATATCCTACTCCAATTTACCCCATCTACTCCACTCCATTCTACCCCACTCCACCCCACCGCAATCTACCCCACCCCAGTCTGTTCCACTCTGAACTACCCACTTAAATTATCCCTCTTCAATCTACTCTACTCCAATCACCTGCACTTCAACATCCCCAAATCCACTCAATCTAACCCAATTAACCCCCCACTTCAATCTACCCCACCGCTCCCTACTCTACCAGACCCAACTCAAATCTACTCCACTTTTCTCCAGTCTACCTCAGTCCACACCACTGCAATTTACCCCAATCCAACCCTCTCACTCTACTCCAATGTACCCCAATCCAAGTTACCCTTCTCCATTCCAGTTTACTCCACTCCACACTCCACTCCAATCTAACTCTTCTCTACTCCAATCTGCTCCACTCCATATCACCCAATCTATCCTACTCTACCCCACTCCACCCCAATATACCTGCCCCAACATAACCCGTCCCACTAAAAATCTACCCTACTCTAATCTACCCAACTCCACTCCAGTCTACCCTAAGCCACTCCACTATGATTCAATCTACTTCTCCCCACACTTACTCTGCTCCAATCTACGCCTCTCCAATTTACCCCACTACAGTCTACCCCATTCTGAACTACCCGACTCCAATCATCCCTCTTCAATCCACCCACTCCATTCCAATCTAGAGTTTTCTAATCCACCCACTCTACCCCACTACACTCTTCCCCACTCAATCTGACTCCGCTCCACTCCAACCCAACGTATCCAACTCCACTCTACACCAATCTGCCCCATCCAGTCTACCCACTCCATTCCACCCAATCTACTCCACTCCTCCCAATCTACTCCACTCAATCTACTCCGCGCTACTCCCGTTTACCACACTCCTTCCCACTCTACCCAATATACCCACTTCACTCAATTCTACCACACACCACTCAAATATACCCCACTCCACTCCAATATAACTTAACCCAATCCACCCCATTCCAACCTACCTCATCCCAATCTACCCAACTCCAATCTACCCCACTCCAAACTACCCCACTCCATTCCATTCTACCCTAGTATAATCCACCCAATCTACCTCACTCCAGCCTATCCCACTCGTCTCCAATCTACTCCACCCCAGTCTGTCCCAATACATTCTATCCCAGTCCACCCCACTCTTCTCCAGTTTACCCCACTCCACTCAACCCTGATCTATCCTATCCCTATCCACCCCACTTTAATCTACCCCACCCCTATCCACCCCACTTTAATCTACCCCAATCCGCTCCATTCTACTCTACTCTACCCCAATGTACCCTAATGCACACCACTGCATTCTATTACACCCTACCCCAACTCCACTCTTTGCCAATCTACCGACTCCACTCTACCCCACTGCAATCCACCCAACTCCACGCCACTAACTTATAGCCATGCTGAACAGCAGTCACAGTGGTATACAACATGACTAACACACCATGCCAAGGCCAATATCTCTCACATAGGTGAGGTCTATTGGTTTTGCCAATGCTCGTTAATCGATATAAGTGAACCCTTGGGTAGGACCTAAACAACCTTTTGGGCAGGGTGCAGTGTATTTAAAAAGTGGCACAGGTATTTTGTAAGTTTTATCTGTCCTGGTAGTGAAAAACTCAAGCTTTTGTTTTCACTATTGAAGGCATACCTTTCCCATAGGATAACATTGATTTGTTTACCCTTATTACATTTAATAAGTGATAACATGCTTTTGGTATAGGTAGGAATATCATCTTTGGTGTCTGAGGAATTGGAATTTATAACCCTCTTTAATGGTAAAGTCAGATTATAAGTAACAATTCTAAAAATGCAACTTTTCGGAAGTTGGCATTTTCTTGTCCTAACCATTTTGTGCCTTCAGCCTGTTTTCCTGGGTCACATGACTAGTTGTAGTTGGCCTTTGTGTATTTGTCCCAGACAGTCATACAAAAACGGGTCTGGGTGTTGACAGGATGGACCATCCTGACTAGATGAGAGAGGCAGAGCTGTAATCTGTCACACTTGCACTTTAAAGACACTGCCTCAGCGCTCACACGGAGGATTTCACACTAGCCTATTGTGTATGCAGACAGAATGGTTTAATTGTAGTTTTTACACTGCTACTGTCAGGCTACAATGGTAGGCCTGAAGCCATATTTGCATTGCCATTGTAGTAGATGCAGCATAGGTGCTGTAGTCCATTAGTGGCATTTAACTTCCAGGCTCTGGGTACATTTTGTACCATATACTAGGGACTTCTAGGCAAGTTAAATATACCAATTAGGAGTATGCCAAATCGATCATGTTAAAAGGGGGAGAGCACAGGAACTTTACTACTGGTTAGCAGGGGTAAATAGAGGATCCAGCAAATGGCGAAATGTCTGGGTTGACCACACAGAACAGCAGATTTCTTACATCTATAATTTGCACAAGGTCATCTTTAGCCAATTAAAAACTATGTTGGTGTATTACTTTCAGGAGTTGTCAGTTAGCTCCCAATGCTTACTTTTAAAATCTCCGTCTGCATTGTCGCTCCAGGTTGATGGTCCATCCAATGCTCTGTGAAGCTTTGGTCCACCTACCCGTCTACAGTGACTTTTGAACTCCTGCCTCTTCCATCCAATGCCTTCCTTGTCCCGGCACTTATCTCCGCAGTCTAAGGTTCCTGCTTTTGAGGTGCAGCATACTATATTCATAATGAAAAGGTCCATTTAGTACCAATGGAGCTCTGAGTATGGTAGTTTACAACCCGTCTCTATGAAATCTGTTAAAAACACTGTTCTGTGAAGGATCACGTTCCTAAGTTTCTTTACAGTTCTGGCGATTTATGAACGCTGTCAAAAACACACCTTTGCACAGTAGAAAGCAAATAGCATCTGCACAATTTCATTGCTGCCCTTTATGAAGTTGCCATGCCACTGCACCCTTTTCTTTTAAGTTGTTAAGCAGTACCAGGTTCATAATTAAACTGCTGCCATTTTAAACATGTTTTTCAGCTTCTGAGATACAATATTTCACTGTAAGGTGGATGTGTGTGGGCAGGACCACGGGACGTTTTTAAGGATCTTTTTACTCTTTGTTGACAAATTATATAGGTATTCATTTTATGGATATGAAAAACTTTTAAGGATCTGTGTGAGCATCTTCATGGTGAAGCTTTCCGTATTTTGTGTGTGTGTGTGTAACTTGAGTGTATTTATTCTTTGCAGGGGAAGTCCACACGTGAAGGTGAGCCCTCATTACAAGGAGGAACAGTGTGCTCCTGCATTAAATCTAGAGACCAAGAAAGTACTGGATTTGCAAGCATCCATCACAAGGTATAATGCATATATGTGCGCAGATATATATTTCTTTTATTTAAGATGTTTGTTACTCTCTCCTATGGATCTTGTGAATAGTGTGTGCTATGTAAATGCGATAGATCAGTCTGTCATTTTACTCAGAGTTACTAGTTTTAGTGCATTTTTAGGTTTTGCTTGGCAATGCGTACGAAGTACGCATGCGCTAGCAAAATCCTTATGTTTCTCTGTGGGGTCGGGTATCCGCCCCCTCCTCGCCCCCTCCTCCCATTGGCTAGCTCCATAAATGGAGGCTAGCCATTGGGAGCCGGATCTGTCCGTCAAGGCCGGACCAGATTCGGGGGCGTTCCCGACATTTTTTCCCTCTCCGCCTCTGCGATGTCGACATCGCGGCGGTGGGCGGAGTTTCGTTTTTAAAAAAAATGTGTTTGTTTTTCCCATTACGCGGCCGACCGCCGCTGGAGGAAGTCGAGGTGAGTGCTGCCGTTCCCTCCCCCCTCCCGCTGTCCGTGAGCCCCCCCCGCCCACCTCCCGCGTCTCATGTCGATTAGTTTCTGGAGCTCGGCTCGGGTCCATTCCCGCCCCCCTCCCGCTTCCCGCCCCCCCTCCCGCTCGGAAGTGCATGTGCAGTTGCTCGTGGGGTGAGTCAGCGAGCCCCCCGCTATGTATTGCACTCGCGGGCCCCGCTCACAGCTTCAAATGTCTCTATCCCACTCGTCACGAGCTTATATTTTTTATAATATAGAATTTATAGTTGCATATACAAAATAGTTGTGGGTCATTTTTATAACATTCCTTAGTGCGCCCGCTGGAAACGCTGTAGACGGTACTAAACCATAAAGCAAATATTTATTTACCACCCGTAGAGTTCCTCACTGCAGCAGCGTGAAAATGGGTAAGTGTTAGTAAAGGTTAATAAAGGTTTTACCGATAGATATACACATTATTTGTATATATAGTCAGTGGACAACGGCTTACCTCAGCGCCTCGAGAATGGTAATTCACATAGAATTACATTTTAAAAAAAGGTTGATGTATGTTCTGTAGAACACATCTTCCCGAAGAGTCGTGAGGCTGGAAGACTTATGCAACGAAACAATGAGCAACACATCCCAGTGTCGCCTATATAATAATTTTGTTTATAGGGCTTGCTCACTTAGTCGCGCGCTTCATAGCGCTGTGAATGACTCCAGCTCACTCCAGTGGCGCTCGACCGACCTCACTTACAAAAATGCGGAATTCATCCAGTACAGATTTGATCTAGTCTAAATATCTGCAGTAGATTCCTCAAACCAGAGGATTCTATTTAAGCACCGTGTTATTATAATGATCCCTATTTTCATCGCCTTTTAACTCTCGGAAACCCTCTTTCGTGACTTCGACGTCCTACGGGAACCTGAGTCAGAAAAATACTTTCACGTGGGACGCGGAGTGGGTGCCCTGCACCCCCATACCCAGCACCTCAGTCCCTGCCTCGCTGCCCCTCCCTCGAAGACAGGAAAGCGACGGCCTGAACCATATAGCACGTCCCGGTCTGGCTTCAAGGAGCTGTGGCCGCTTCTTGGACTGTCACCCGAAGGCGCTCGATTGTTAGTGTGGCACTGAGGAGCAGGATCGGCGTGTACTAAGGTTACAGGAGAAACGCAGGGCACACTCGCTGCTGGTGTTCGTGTGGGTTACCAGTTTCGGACGGGCACAAGCAGAGTTGCCAAATGCCAAACAAGTTGCCAAAGTCAGCTTTCCATCGCCCCCCCCCGACAGTTCGCGAGAAAAATATCGCATTATTTGCGAACATGTATTGCAAAGCTGGCATTAGCTGGTCTCGCCTTCAGTACTAGACCACACATCGTCTGATCTTGTGCACGCCGCCGTACCTAAAATTGCAGTGTATGCACTGGAAATGCACCGGGCCCCTGGTAAGTGGAAGGGAGTACGACTGCCATCGACGTCTCTCGGAGGGTTTATTGTACCGAGAGTCGACTAAGAACACCGCAGCCTCGTCTCTGGAGGCGGAAAGGGCAGTGTCAGAGTCCCCTCCCCTCCTCACCTCACTGGCACCCTGGGAGGGCCTGGCACCGCTCCTGGTGTCAGCCACTTGTGCCCGGCCATGGCAAGCCTCACTCCCTGTACCAACACACTAAAGGCACCGCCAGCCATCACCCAAGTGTGCCCCCACTCGAATTCTCACCCGCTGTACCTCAAAACGACCCTGGCATTGCTCCTGGCACAACTGCTGATGGCCAGGCTCGCTACGCATGTGCCACTCGCTGCCTTTCATAGAACATGCCACTCTAGTGTTATCCTGCACAGCTGCTGATGCTCAGGGTACACGTGCCCCTCTGAAACCCCATGCGAAGCCCCCCTCTCCGTGCCGGCCAGTCCCATTGTCCCCCACCGAAGTGGTGGGTGGGGTCTCTAGCCAAAAATACGTGTTTCCAATCCCTGTTGGACGTTCTTCCGGGCAGATTACTACAAATAAACAATCCGTAGACCCTACGAGCTTATTTCTCGCCCCTTCCCTAATAATACAATACAGACAGGGCTCTGTCGAGGTCTGTCTTAAGTTTCGTGTTTCAGTACTTCCGCCCCACCTCATTCCAATGCCCCCTCAGAGTGGGAAATTGTGGATCCCGACAATAACCGCATAGACCTACAGTACACATTTGAACATCTGTGCAGTGACTCGGGGGAGGACTCGCTTAGCACAACGCCGCGAACTCAATGACTTCTGGGTGCTTTGACAACACGTTCATTCACATAGTTTCATGCTTACAACCCATTCCATTTTTTATATTTTATATAGCATAAAATCAGCACAGATCCTGTTCGAAGCAGATTGGGTGATTTGACCACGATCACACGAGGTGATAGATGTGAGGGGAGCTGGGAGTAGAACTCAGGTGCACTCTATCCGCAGGTGTCAAGTTGACCAAGCGCCCCACGGCGTTGTTGTGGTGTGAGCCTGTGAACCCTATTCACAGAGGCCCCAGTGATGTCACTTCTGCAACATCACGAGCCAAAGTGCAAGGAGAAAGGGTCTATGCACCCCCCCTCAGACACAAACAGATCATGGCTCTCTTCTTTCACCCCCACAAGCAGGGTTTGCAGCTTCTCTTAAGATGCATCCACCCCTTCTGCTTCGAGCATAGCTCAGTCTTCAAGCAGAAGTGTATCTTGGCGCTTTACACCACACCTGTTATTATTGCCTAACCCAGCGGTACTCCTTTTATCCGCACCCAAACTGTATACGTTTAGGGATCGCAGTTTGCGCGCAGATCTCTGCAGTGAGCGCCCAACCCAGAAAGCTATCTAACTGAACAAACTGTGTGGCAGGATCCATTTGCTGGCACATATAGCAATAATAGGTGTCCTGCAGAGCACCAAAATGCTGCTTCGATGAGCTTCAAGCATCTCTATGCTTTCAGAAAAAAAAAAGTTAATAACCATACATTTGGCACTTTGCGCCTAAACCTCCTCTGTTGTTGTACAGCACTTTCTTCCACCTCTCTCCCTTGCCTTATAGCTACAAACTATATATATAACAAATAGTGCCAACCCCAAGCCTGAAGGCGCTTTGCTAATAATATTTCGCTGTACTTCATGTTGTGCTTACACTTGCTTGTATTTCCTGTGGTTGGGATGACACCTCTGTGTAGGACGAAACCTTCACACCAGATTTCAATTCGGTGGGTGGACAAGGGGTTGGCGTCAAATAAACCCTGTTGCTGTTTCCAGTGCCATGCATAGACGAACTGGTGGTCAGGGCCGGATTTATAGCTGGTGGGCCTAGTGCCACAGTCTATTTGCCCTCCCCCACCCCTACGACCTCCTTCTCTGTCGCAAAAGCGGTAACCCAGTTCTTTAATCTGCATTTTGCACGTACTGTTCAGCAGGCACATTAACCCTCTGCGCTACTTGGTGAATCCAAACTGCCCCTAGACATAACTCTGGTTTCACTTCTGCAGGGACATTAATCACCAGTTACTTTTACTTTTTAGTGCTGGTCCCACAAGGAACTCTGCAGCAGCAGGTACTTTTGAATCAGTAAGATAAAAAAAAAAAAAAAAGCGGCAGCCATCAAAAACACAGGCGGTGGTATCCAGCTGCCCCATCGACTGCAATAACCGGGATAAATTGAGCTCTGCTACTAGTTTTGATGACCCAGGTTAGTAAAGTGCTCAGTAATTTTAATGATGGGCCGTTAAGAAAGCAAAAAAAAATTCCCCTCAGGTCTTTCAGTTGTTGGTAAGATTGTCCCAGAATAAGGCGCTGTGAAATTTGCTGTTACTGCACCTATTATCTCCTCAAATAGTTACAGTAATATGTGCTTTGTGGGGCTCGCAGTGTGGGGGGGCTCTGTGTGGGTGTGTGGGGGGGGCTCGCAGTGTGGGGGGCTCTGTGTGGGTGTGTGGGGGGGCCTCTGTGTGGGTTTGTGGGGGTCCTCTGTGTGGATGTGTGTGGGGGGGCTCTGTGTTGGGGGGGCTCTGTGTGGGTGTGTGGGGGGCTCTGTGTGGGTGTGTGGGGGGGCTCTGTGTGGTTGTGTGTGTGGGGGGCTCTGTGTGGGTGTGTGTGGGGGGGCTCTGTGTGCGTGTGGGGGGGCTCTCTATGGGTGTGTGTGTGTGGCATTTGCGAGAGATTAAGCTATTGCCATTGAAAATGACAATGCCATTTATTTATCTGTTTTCAAAACCAACACATAAATAAAAAAGTTGTCATTTACAATGCCAATAGCTCTAACTTTTGCAAAGGCAAAACCGTTGCATTGTAAATGCTTGTTTATATATGCTTTAAATTGTGTTAATGTAAATATGGACTCAGGTGAGATTTTTGTCATTTTTCGTGCTAAATTATTTCTTTTTACATTATTGAGTTGGGTTGTGAACTTATAAATGTATTTTGTCTGCTCAATGTATTGAGTTCGCCCAGTAGAGATCTTTTTGGGATAGTTGACAGCATCTCTCCCTAACTGCTGCTTTAATTTGTTTGAAGATGGCAGTCTGTGAATCTAGTCTGCGAGTAGCTGAGCCATTGCTTTTCACTGCCTGTTGACAGTTTACAGTTTACTCTGTAGAGCTTAAGTTAGCTACATTTTCTCTGAATACTGACTGATTTTTTTCACATGTCCTTGATGTGAGAAAATGTGGTTTATTATATGGTGTAGTTATGCAACTTCACAGGGTAATAAGCTCACAAACCTGTTTTGAGCCCTGTCAAGCTCGTTTGTAAAACCTTCGCTTAACCCTGAGCAGTTCGGGCTTTGAGCAGTTGAGGCTTTATCAAAGGAACAATTGCACAGCATTTAGAAGTACCAAGAAATTGAATAAGAACGAACCATTAGTAAACCTACAAATCCGATGTGACTTGATAAAGACCTAGCTTTACTTTCTTGAGTCCCCTCACTCACCGGGGATTTCCCCACGGTGACTTGCTTCATCATTGGGGCCATCTCAACCCGCTGCGGGCTGAGGCATGCTACAACTTACGATGAGACGTAGGAGCACTAATCGTGAGGAGATATGTGTAGTGCAGTGGTATGGTGGAGCGGAGTGTATTAAAAGGTAATTAACTAGTGGGCAGAAAAAACTTTATTCTGGCTCCTAGTTGGTCTATTAAAACCGGGCTGAGTCTCTAGTGGACCTATCCAAATGCGTTAGAAGTCCCTAGTAGACGTCAACATGTTTCAAGCTTCCCCAAGGCTCTTCTTCAGGACAACACAGGGTCCTGCCTCGTGTGTACCACTCCATATTGACCTACAGTGAGATAAGTGAAAAAACTAAACAAACGCTGCCAAATAAGCATACAGTCTGTTGTTCATGTTACATGTTTTGTCTAATTGTGTGTTATGTCCACGGTGTAGTCACCAGGTGCATTTTTTACTTTTTCTTTTAAACAGCCTAAGCTCCATTATAACTTTAGGCATGCATGTTATTTCGCAGCTCTGCATGGTTAAACACACTTTGGCAGAGTGTAAGCACGCATCGCAAGGAACGCTTGGGTATTACGCCTAATCCCACCTACCCCCAAGAGGGGGCTGTGTTTCCTTAACTATGTTCTTTATTTATTTCTTTTTTACAGATACTACTTGACTATAATGTACCATACTACGTGACAATTTTGTATTGTATGTATTACTAACACCTGCTTATTTTGCAGCACTTTTCTTTAATTTTTTCACTAATCTCACTGTAGGTCAATTTGGAGTGGTACACACTGGGTGGGACCCTGTGTTGTCCTGAAGAAGACCTTAAAGGAATAGAGTTTTTTCTGCCCACAGGTACTTTTTAATACACTCCACTCCACCATATCACTGCACTAGACATAGCTCCTCACGATTAGTGCTCCTAAGTCTCATCGCAAGTCGTAGCACGCCTCAGCCCGCAGCAGGTTGAAATGGCCCTAATGATGAAGCATGTCACCATGGGGAAACCCCGGTGAGTGAGGGGACTCAAGAAAGGAAAGCTTTCCTTCCTTAAGATTTTCTAGCTCATACTGAGTGATAGTCTACATCCCAGCTAGGTCTTTATCCAGTCACACCGGATTTGTAGGTTTACTATTGTATCAGGAGGGTGGACCTAGCTTTTTCCCTCTTACTCCCCCTTATTTTTCGACTGAAGAACGAAACATGACACAAAGGTATTCCAACACAAATTGATTAAAATAGATCTTTGGGATGGATGGATGGATGGGTTTTTATATAGCGCAATATCACCGCCAGGTCTCAAAGCGCTTTGCATTGGGAACCCGTCCTGGTTTTTCCCTGTGAGATAGCCCGTACTGGGTATCCCCAAGGTGATCCCGCCGCGGGGGGGCCGTAGTGGAGATTAAGCAAGCTATTGCCCAGAGTTGCAGAGTGTGAACCTGTGATTCGAGTAGGCACCGAAGCGAGAATTACCGAGTCCGTGGACATTTTGGGCTCAAGACCCTGCCGCGTCGGGAATTGAACCCTGGTCCCGGGTCTGATCTCAGCGTCCGGGTCTGCCTCCTCTAACCAGTGAGCCACACTTCTCCACAATTCATCTTTTTATGAATTTGTACACACCAAAACAAAATCCGCCAAAGGGTTCCAGAGATAGGATTTTTTAAGTAAATCGTAAATAACAGCTTTTGACCAAAACTGCAAACAAGCAACTGCCACAATTAGGGGTTACTTTAGAAACTTTTGAAAACGTTTTAGAAAGTTGTGTTTTGTACTCTAGTCTGGTCCACTTTGGGTGATCAACTCTGGCATGGAGCAAGTCAAGGGAGCCAGTAAGGCTTAGCCTGACAGTTACCTTGCAGTCAAAGCAGTCTCTAGTCCAGTTTCAGGATCGTTGGGACAAATCGTATAGACTTAAATGGAGTGATCTTGATGAAAGGGATGCAGAATGAGGATGCTGATCTGGTTGACGGGGGTCATCCTTGGACCACCCCCTGGTCCACGAATGTGGTGGAGTGACATTGACCTCAAAGGTCGGTGTCCCTCGAAGTTCTGCCAAAAACCAGTGGTTACTCTTTCCCGGCCACAGTGAAACCATTGGTTCCCTTCAAATGCAGCTAGTGTCAGTCTTGAATGACTAAACTGAATTGTGACGACTCTCCTGGGTCCAGAAGATTCAAATGCAACTGGGTGTTGGAGTTTGGTCTCCCAGACGATGTTTCAATCGATAGCAGTAAACAAACAGTTGTGGCTATCAATTCTGCAAGGTGACTGCTTCTTCAGCTTTTGTGACCCTAGTGTTTGAAGAGAAAATCAGCCCACTGACTCTTTGAGTTATTCTTTTCTGCGAGGGGCTCGGGGACAACGTTTTCTCGAGCCAAGCATCACTGGCCTATTTGCTAGCTTGGGAGTACCAGGTGCAGTCCAGTCTTTGGTGCAGCCTCTCTTTTCCAGGTCCAGGGAACAGCCGGGCAGTCCTTCTTTATTTCTGTTTTCGGTGCAGACATCATCTGAGGGCCACTTTTATGCGCACAACTGTTCCTGGGGGATATGGTAACTATTAGCTAAACGGCTACCAGGTCCTCTCCTACCTGATGACGACTTCCTGCAGTGTGTGGGATATAACTATCCCAGAGTGCAACTTTTTACCTAATCCCCAAAATAGCAGGCCCCTCTCTCGATGTGTGGAGCTTGGTAGCTCAACTTAGAGGTGTGGCTACCTGAGGTCCACACACCTATGGGATAACTGGTTTGGTTACTGTTTACCCCTCTCTGTCCCCGATGCCAACCTGCCTACCCCAGCAAAAGAGTAGACCCTCTTGTGTGTCCACCATGGCATTCCCTTTGAAGATCAATGTTTGGGCTTCACACCCTGTGTGACTCCCTGCCAGGGAAAGGTATCACCTCTTCCAATGGCAGGCCTCTATTGCATCCTTTCCTGGGAGTCGTTCACATGTCTCCCCAGGAGGGCAGAAGTTTGTCTTGCAGCTAGTATCTGTGATTGGCCACTAGAAAACCTTTGAAACAGTGGCACCTTGCTAAATTTGCCTTTTACTCAAAAGTTAAATTAAATTCTACTTGGGCAGCAAGTCGGGTTTTTATGCAACAATTCTATTGTGACCTTGAAGTCTAATCTTTAGTAGCCCCATTTAGAAGTTAGCACAGCTGAGTGATCAGTGTGTAACCCTGCACGCGCCAATGAGGCTACAAGGCTTTCTACAGTAAAAATGACAATTTAGGATTTTTACTGTCAGGACACATAAAAACACATGTCCTACTTTTTAATATACATCACCCTGCCTTACAGCTCTATATTCGTGCCTTAGGACTTGCTTATATATTTTTTAAAGTAAGGTTTGGTCTTTGCTATTGCTTTACATGGCTAAGGCTGGTTAGCGGTTGAAAACTGCTCTGCCCGTATGCAGTAGCAGGCTGGAAGACATGCTTTTACTTTGTCATGCTCATGGTGACACGGCAAGTGCTTCAGTCAGTGATGGACACTTTAATGTACAGGCCCTGTGTACCCCTGGTACCATATACTAGGGATTTATCAATAAGATAACTAATACCAATTGGGTATACTCCAATCAAACATAAACATTGGAGGATCAGAATACTGGCAATGAGGTCTGGTTAGCACTTTAGCAGGCTTCAGTGCGCTCTATGAGTCGAAAAACCAGCAGCACCAGTCCAAAATGTTGGGGCTGATCATGCTGAAAGGGGCATTTCCCTACACTCAATATGTTCACTTCCACCCCAGACCACCTATTCTCTGTCAATCATAGTTTTTGTACTATATTATGTAAATGTATTTTTCTTTAATGCCATTTCCCCAAAGGGTATTACAGAGCTGTGTGTAGAACTTTACAACATATGTTATTTATATATGTGTACATAAAAAAATGAGTAACTATACATAATTGAAAAGAGGGTTGTCTTAGGAGGGGAATGCTGGGAAGGGTGAGGAGGGAACAATGCAGTTTGTGGAAAACCCAGCCTTGTGATTAAACTAACTGGATCAAGGGATGCGGTGGGGAGTGAGGCCTGGGTAGAGACTGGACAAGACTGTAAGTAGCATTGACTTCTTGTGAGCATTTCAGCAGTGTAGAGTGGTTCTCCTTTAGTTATCTCGATAAGAGGAGAATGTTGAGTTTTTCCTCGAAGGAGAGCATGCTCGAGCCCTTTTTTTAGTTGAATCGGTGGCAACGCCGGAATTAGAAACAGGTACAAAAGGGGGTGGTGATGGACAGAGCATCCGAACCAATCAAACACTCACACCCAGTCAAAAGATCTGGGTTTAATCCATCACCGTTCTTTAGCCCACTCTGCCACCCCAGTTCAGACATGGCTATATGCAAATCAGTCTGACCCTGTGCCTCATGGGAACAGTCCAGCCCGAACTGCCAAGCCATGCCTTCCCTGGACCGGAAACAAGCTTCCGAGGACCGGTTTCTGGCATTACAGCCGTCTTCAGCCCGGCTTGCTTGAATCCAGTGGCAAAGTGAGCAAGGGACTCACGTCTGAGCATACCCTGCCACACTTATGGTGGCCAAAAGCGGTACAAAAGGGGGTGGTGATGGACGGAGCATCCGAACCAATCAAACACTCACACCCAGTCAAAAGATCTGGGTTTGATCCATCACCGTTCTTTAGCCCACTCTGCCACCCCAGTTCAGACATGGCTATATGCAAATCAGTCTGACCCTGTGCCTCATGGGAACAGTCCAGCCCGAACTGCCATGGCATGCCTTCCCTGGACCGGAAACAAGCTTCCGAGGACCGGTTTCTTGCTATTGCTTTACATGGCAAAGGCTGGTTAGCGGTTGAAAACTGCTCTGCCCGTATGCAGTAGCAGGCTGGAAGACATGCTTTTACTTTGTCATGCTCATGGTGACACAGCAAGTGCTTCAGTCAGTGATGGACACTTTATTGTACAGGCCCTGTATACCCCTGGTACCATATACTAGGGATTTATCAATAAGTTAACTAATACCAATTGGGTATACTCCAATCAAACATAAACATTGGAGGATCAGAATACTGGCAATGAGGTCTGGTTAGCACTTTAGCAGGCTTCAGTGCGCTCTGAGTCGAAAAACCAGCAGCACCAGTCCAAAATGTTGGGGCTGATCATGCTGAAAGGGGCATTTCCCTACACTCAATATGTTCACTTCCACCCCAGACCGCCTATTCTCTGTCAATCATAGTTTTTGTACTATATTATTTAAATGTATTTTTCTTTAATGCCATTTCCCCAAAGGGTATTACAGAGCTGTGTGTAGAACTTTACAACATATGTTATTTATATATGTGTACATAAAAAAAATGAGTAACTATACATAATTGAAAAGAGGGTTGTCTTAGGAGGGGAATGCTGGGAAGGGTGAGGAGGGAACAATGCAGTTTGTGGAAAACCCAGCCTTGTGATTAAACTAACTGGATCAAGGGATGCGGTGGGGAGTGAGGACTGGGCAAGACTGTAAGTAGCATTGACTTCTTGTGAGCATTTCAGCAGTGTAGAGTGGTTCTCCTTTAGTTATCTCGATAAGAGGAGAATGTTGAGTTTTTCCTCGAAGGAGAGCATGCTCGGGCCCTTTTTTTAGTTGAATCGGTAGCAACGCCGGAATTAGAAACAAGCATTTGCAATGCAATAGGTCTCGCATTAGGAAAGTTTGAGCTATTGGTATTTTAAATGACACATTTTTTATTTATGTTTTGTTTTTGAAAGTAGCGAAATTAATAGCTTTGTCATTTACAATGCCAATAGTTATAACTTTCGCAAATGTGACACCGATAGCATTTGTAATGCAATATGTGTTGTGTTTACGTGACTTACATGCATTGATATTACAAATAACAATGGCTTTTAATTTTTCTAATTAATTTATACTTAAATAAAAGTTATTGTAATTTCTAATGGCAATAGCTTAAACTTTTGTAAATAACTTTTGTGAAGATTATGTTCAGTGTATTTTATTGTGACGAAAATCCAATAACAGAAGTGAAATATTAACTTTTTTTGTTACATTTGTAATAAAGCTTGAAACATTGAGAGAACATATTTGAACCAGTTGTTGTTGAATGGTTGCACAGATTGATGCTGTGGTGGCGCTGAGTGATGTTGTGATGGCGAACGAGTGATGCTGTGGCGTTCAGTGATGCTGTGGTAGCGCATAGTGATGTTGTGGTGCCCCTGAGTGATGCTGTGGTGGTGCTGAGTGATGCTGTATGCTATGTTTTGTTTTGCTTTCCTATGTTTTGTTTTGTTATGCTATGCTATGTTTTGCTATGCTATGATTTTGATTTGTTATGCTATGCTATGCTGTGTTTTGTTATGCTATGCTATGTTTTGTTATGCTATACTATGTTTTGCTATTCTATGCTTTGCTATGCTATGTTGTGTTTTATTATGCTATGCTTTGTTTTGCTATGTTATGTTTTGCTATGCTATGCTATGCTTTGTTGTGTTTGGTATGCTATGCTTTGCTATGCCATTATGTTTTGCTATGCTATGCTATGCTATGTTTTGTTATGCTATGCTATGCTTTGTTGTGTTTGGTATGCTATGCTTTGCTATGCTATTATATGTTTTGCTATGTTTTGTTGTGTTTTGTTAAGCTATGCTATGTTTTGTTGTGTTTTGCTATGTTTTGTTATGCTGTGTTGTGTTTTGTTATGCTATGTTTTGTTATGCTATGCTATGTTTTGTTATGCTATGCTATGTTAAGGTTTGCTATCCTATGCTTTGTTGTATTATGATATGCTATGTTAAGTTTTGCTATCCTATGCTTTGATTTGTTATGCTATGCTTTGTTGTGTTTTGTTATGCTATGCTATGTTTTTTTGTGTTTTGTTATGCTATGTTTTGTTATGTTATGCTATGTTTTGTTATGTTATGCTATGTTTTGTTCTGCTATGTTTTGTTGTGTTTTGTTATGCTATGCTATGCTTTGTTGTGTTTTGCTATGCTATGGTTTGTTATGTTATGCTATGTTTTGTTTTGCTATCCTATGCTTTGTTTTGTTATCCTATGCTTTTTTGTTGTTATGCTATGCTGTGTATTGTTAATCTATGCTTTGTTTTGTTATGCAATGCTGGTGAGGGTGTGTGAGGGTGAGTGAGAGTGAGGGTGAGTGAGAGTGAGGGTGAGTGAGAATGAGGGTGTGTGAGGGTGAGAGGGTTGTAAGGGGGTGTGAGGGTGAGTGAGGGTGTGTGTGGGTGTGTGAGGGTGTGAGGGGTGTGAGGTTGAGAGGGTGTGAGGGTGTGTGAGGGTGAGGGCATGTGAGGGTGAGGGCGTGTGAGGGTGAGTGAGGGTGTGTGAGGATGAGATGGGGTGTGAGGGGGTGTGAGGGTGAGGGGGGTGACGGGTGTGAGGGTGAGGGGGAGAAAGACATGTTTGCAGGGCAGAGAAGGATTTGTAGCAGACCTCTTAATGGGAGAGAAAGAGGCAGAGCATTTGACCGGGGATCAGAGCAGCTGTCCGCCCTCAAACATGCATCTCTGGGGCTGGAAATGCTGCTGTCTCCGATTCAGACGGTTGCATGTCCAGCACCTCTTGCCTGGCATCGTGCCAACATTCAGCTTGTGACTTCACTACATACAGGGATGTGGTACTTCGCTGCATTGCGGTTTCACGTGCTGTATGATCTGCAAAGGCATTAACTACTCCTATTTTATCAGTGACTTTCTTGTGCGCACTACACTTTACAAATTGGCACTTTCTTAGGATAGGTTAGGGCAGTAAGGAGATTATGCACTAATTCTCCATGCACTCTCTGTGTCTCATGTGAGGTGAGGAAACCCCTTACTTTCTATAAGCGACCAAAATTATATGCCACCCCGAATGCGTACTGGCTGTCGGTACAAATATTGACAAGTAAGTCTGTACTAAGCTTACATGCTCTTGTTAGTGAGTGTAGTCTGGAATTCCTAATACTGGTGCAGAACAAAGAGCTTGGCGTGACTGGTGTAAGGCATTCTGACATTCAGTAGTCTATGGGAGGGGCAAAATAGGGCCAACAAAGGTTTAATAATGTGTGAAAAACTGCCTACATAAAGAGGTGAGGCCAATCAGTGCACGGACATCCTTCTGAGTACAGGGCACAGGAGCATCTAAAATGGTCTGAATGCGATCTTGTATAAGTGCACATCCCCCCTTAGACAGGAGGTGACCTAAATAGGTAACCTGCTGTCTACAAAATTGTAATTTCTCTCTAGTGACTTTGTGATGATGGAAGGCACTAGGTAAGGACGCCAGAGAGGCATCCTCATTGATAAGACAGGATCTCTCAACCATTAAATAATTGTCATTCAAAATAATACGCACATCTTCCAGAGAACAACGTATTGTGGCACGAAAATATTTAATCATATCGATACCCACAATGTTGTCCGGTGTGGTAGGAGAGAGCAAAAATGGGCATGCTGCAGTAAATTTATCAAGTCTGAATTCAAGTGGCTGTGAAAGTAGGCTAGGTGTAGGTGTCCAATCAAATCCTATCAATGTTATCATTGTGCCAGACAGGGGAGCCCTAGGTACCATTTTTAGACAGAGTACTACGGGTAGCCCCTGTATCAACCAGAAACTGATCAGTAGATCCCAAGACGTTTGCGTCAACATAAGGACCCATTTGATCTACTGGCACCTCAACCGGTTCCTTACCCCGTCACTGGCACCCCTAAGGGTAATGAGAATCTGCAAGGACCTCATCAGAATAATCAGACATTTGATATCATTTTCGTCTATCAAAAGTATTAGAGTAATTTAGTCCTTGTTCAACTTCTTCAAATCTCGGGTGATCTCCTGTACCTCCCCTGTTTCCTTAATTCCCTGGGCGTCTTCTCACACTACCCCTTCCCCGGTGGTACTGCTAACTTTGCAAAAGACGGCACTCAGAACGCTAATGCCCAATCTCTTTACAATGAGCACACTGTTCAGGGGACACATTTGCTCAAGGAAGAGGGGGCACCCCAGGTGTATACATTGCACGTCCGCCTCTTCTACCTCCTCTAAATGGTGGACCATATACTTGCGCCAACATAACGTTTGTCTTCAACTCCTTAACATTCTTATCCTCCCTGCTTTTTGCTTCGTGTTCCTGCCGCTCATAATATTGGGCTATAGTAAAAAGGGAAACTGGGGAAGAAATGGTCAAGAACTCTTGCTGGCCTTTAAGCGACTAGCTATTTAAGGTAACATATAAGCAACAAATTTATCAACAAACAAATGCTTACCCGTATCATTGGCCACTGACAGACCACTAAAATCATGGAATGTCTCTTCAAATCTTGAAAAGAAATGAGAAACTAACTCATTCTTTTTCTGTTACAGGACGCTAACATAATCCAATCTATTTTCTTAGGGGGTATGAGAGTCTTTAACTTAGTCACAATAGCTTTAGGAAGATCTAATATCGCCTTCTGAGATTTCTGCGCAGGCTCCCATTCCGCATCTATTTGTTCTAAATGTTCCCAGGTATCACCATATGCTACATTGTCATCTATTTTACATATTGTTCTCCACATATCAGGAGGCAAAATAATCCCAAAGAACATATCAATATCTGGCAAGGTCATAGTGCACGAGCTGATGCTTCCTTCCACCTCCGCATAGAAGGCAGAAAGATTTTTCCGGGGGTCGGGTAAAGCAGCTTTGAGAGCCATCACATCAGCTCTACTCCAAAGAGTATAAACCAAATTATATAGAAAATATCCCTTTGCATCATTTGAAGTTTTATCATAGTTTGTTCCCGCACCCTTAGGAGGAACATACAGGGGTGCAGCTTCACGCATAGGTTTTACAGTAACTGTAGTACTACTGGGTGTAGCCTCTTCCACCGGAGCATCTTCATTCTGTGCTTGAGATTGAACAACTTCCATACCTCTCTGTTTTCTAGCTAATTCTTGCTCTTTTTGTAAACGCTTTTTGTAAACACAATGTTGTGTACCATATTTTAACCACTCATCTAATCATATCAGATAGGTTTGAAAAAGGAAAAGTTCCCTCTGTTAATAGTTTGTAGTCAGTATTTATATCAGCTGGCTCTAGTTCCTGAGAAATTTGTCTATAATCAAATATTACCTACCAAACAAATTTTCCTACAAAATAAAATTGCTCTGCACTGTTCCACTGTTGAACCATAGTTACAATGAGCGATGCCGCGTGAGATAGACAAGCCTCCTCCCTAGCAGCGGTTTTTAATTTATCTTTTTCTGCTCTGGTCAAAGTAGAGTAAGTCTGCCGCCCGCCTTGCTTATCTTTATCTTTATCCTCTGAAGAAGAATGCTCCTTGTCAAAAGCCTCATCCTCAGGGGCACTTGGAGTGGGAAATGTATACAAGGGGGGGATCGATCTAATAAGATGCAGTCATCCTGAGGTTTATTAAGTATGGGATAAGTAGGGTGCTAAACAGAGTACTGGCCATTTGCCTCTAATCGATGTTCTCTATCTTCTTTTTCAAATTTTTCCTTATTTTTTTTTTTAATTCTAACGCTTTTCGATATATCGTTTTTCGTTGTTCTTTTTCTGCTATAGCTTCTGCTTTCTTCACTCTCTCTGGTACTTCTTTCCAGTATTAGAAGTGGGCGGGATCAGAAGGGCATGACATGCATCAGACATAGCAGCCCTCATCATCAACAAGGAAATTGACCTGGCAATCCTTACAGAAACCTGGCTATCGGAATCGTCATCTCCAACCATGGATCTTTTAGTACCACCTCAATACAACATTGTGAGACTAGATAGACCAAGAAAATCGGGAGGAGGTATAGCCTGCATACACCGTTCTGACATAAAGGTCGACCAGATTCATGCTGACCCTCTAGAATCTTGTGAATACCTAGGTCTTAACATAAGATCAACTAGCAAACAAAGATGCATCCTGCATGCGATGTACCACCCACCAGGAGATAATGAAAAGTTCACTGAGCAATTAATGGAGATTATAACGGCCAACTCGAACTCGGATACCTATAACATATTTCTAGGCGACTTCAATTTACATTGGAATGATCCCAATGACAAACTGGTTAACACACTCAAAGATTTCCTCGTCGAGCTAAACTTCACCCAAGCCTGCATACAACCTACACACTCAAAAGGAGCGACCTTAGACTGGATTATCTCGAGGAACAATGAAACATCAAACCTTTCCATAACTCCTTGTGATTGGTCTGATCCTCATACTATAACTTTCGAAATACCCAAAGTGAAAAAGGGCACGAGTGTGCAACCTCCCAGGTCCAAAAACTGGATTCGAGACACAAAGGAGGTCAATATTGAGCTACTGGTTGAAAGCTGTGAGAGAGACCTAAAGCCCACTAGCTACTTACAGGATGTAAATGAGCTGACCGATCACTACATAACATCAGTCGGAAATATCGTCAACAACTCCATGCCATTAAAACTGAAAAGAGTCACGGAGAAGACGAAGAATCCTTGGTTTAATGGGACACTGAATGAAGACAGGCGCAAATTAAGAATGGCCGAAAGAAAATGGAGACAACACCCGTCATCCCCCGAGCTGAAAGACCTCAGAAAGATTAGCAACCAATATAACAAAAAGATCATAAAGTGCAAAAAGGAATTCATAAGATCAGAACTGGACAATTAAAAAAATAGACCACGAAAACTCTTCGAAGTACTAAAGCAACAATCAAATAGACTAGCCAAATCCGCTCAAGAGAACGCAAAAAATCCCTTAAGCTGCGAGGATTTTTCCACATTTTTCACGGAAAAGGCCAAATCGCTTGATGTAGAGCTCAAGAGCGCCACGGCTAATCTACCGATCCTACCTTCGTTGCCTATGAGTGATGCCATCTTGACAACAGAGTGTGCTATGACAAAAAACAAGGCAAAATGGGATACATTCGAACTATATGATCGGGACAAGATCAACAAAATGCTTTCGGATATCAAACCTAATAACCACTATCACGACCCACTTCCTGCAAAATGCCTTAAAGAAGTCAGGCACATCGTGGTTCCAATCTGGACCAAAATAGTAAATGCATCACTATCACAAGGGATCCTCCCAGACTGTCTAAAAACAGGTCAGGTTGTTCCCATAATCAAAAAACCTACAGCAGATGTCACAGATCCGAATAACTATCGCCCAGTGACCAACATCCCTTTACTGGCCAAACTAATTGAGAAATGCGTGCAGGGCCAACTGAGTCAACACATCACCAAGTTCTCCCTACTAGATGAATGCCAATCAGGATTCAGAGCAGGGCACAGCACGGAAACAGCGACGCTCCATATTGTTGATGATGCGCTACAAGCCCTGGATCAAAATCAAGCATGCCTACTAATTCTATTAGACCTATCATCGGCGTTTGACACGGTAAATCACGAAGCATTATTGACCAGGCTGCAGGACAGGATGGGATTGTCCAGAAAAGTGCTGAAATGGTTTGAGTCCTTCCTACAGAACAGAACACAACGTTTCCTGGTCAACCAATCGATTTCACCTCCATGCCCTAACTCAATAGGAGTCCCCCAAGGATCGACGTTATCCCCAGATCTGTTTAACTTGTATGTTGAACCTCTCACAGAAATTCTCCGGAAATCTCAGATATCCTACCACATGTATGCTGACGACACGCAAATTTACATAAAGATCGCCTCCCTTGATGACATTGAAATAATGAATGAGTCACTAAAAATGGCATTGCAATGGTTAACCACCAATCATCTGAAGCTAAATACTAACAAAACAGAGTTTCTACTAATTTCACCTACAAGGAGTAATACGGATATAAAGGAATGGATCAAACTGGTGACTGCACTAAACTGCATCCCAAACCTAGTCAACTCAGCTAAATCGCTAGGAATCATCTTAGACGAGAACCTAGACATGAAAGCCCATATTAATTCAATGGCGAAAAGTGCCCGCTTCCACCTGAGCTACTTAAGAAAATTGAAACCTTTCATCTCAGAAGCGGACTTAAACTAGCAATCCAATCGCTAGTTATTTCTAGAATTGAATATGGCTGCACTACCTTAGCTGGCCTACCAAAAACGCACACAGCCCCACTAAAAGCATGCCTCAATGCAGCGGCAAGACTCATCACTGGATCAAGAAAATTTGATCATATATCTCCCCACCTGAAAGTTTTAAACTGGCTACCCTATGAAGCCAGAATCCAAATGAAGATATTATGTATCACACATAAAGCGATTCAATGCAATACTCCAATATACCTAGCTAAGAAAATTGAGATATCTGGAGGCAACAGACCAACCAGGAGCGCCAAAGAGTTGCTACTGCGGCCAGTCCTCTTCAGAAAGAAAAGAACCTATGACGGAGCATTCACAGGAGCTGCCACTAGACACTGGAACTCGCTCCCCCCTAACATCAGGAAGATTCATAACATCGTAACATTCAAGCGGGAAGTGAAGAGCCTTTTGATGAGTAGATACCTTACATAAGGAAGCCTACTAATCAATATTATGGTCCATCGCTGTCCTAACACTGAACAATTATGTCACCAGAAGGGGAAAACCCGACATAAATTGTAGGATGGCTAATTGAGGTCACCTCTTTCTCCGGGGAATGTTGGCGGGAGAAGACACACATTTTTTGAGGACACCTGATTGACACCTCATTTAAGACTATGCTGTATCATTACCGTTACCCCATGTCAATATGAACATACAACCGTATTTCACATCCAAAACTATTTAATCCTCTACCTCAATTTATTGGCTTATGATATAAGTTAAGTCTAACCTTACCTCCTAATGTAAAGTGCACATGCGTGAGTATCATAGATCATCTACCTCATCTATGCTAGTTCTTGTAGAATTGTTTGTATATTTACTAATCTCCAATTCACTTAAATGTGTTTTTCAGAGCTTATGATATAAGTTAAGTCTAACCTTACCTCCTAATGTAAAGTGCACATGCGTGAGTATCATAGATCATCTACCTCATCTATGCTAGTTCTTGTAGAATTGTTTGTATATTTACTAATCTCCAATTCACTTAAATGTGTTTTTCAGAGCTTATGATATAAGTTAAGTTTAACCCTACCTCCTAATGTAAATTGCACATGCGTGAGTAACGTATATCATTTACCTCATCTTTGCTTGTTTGTTTATGCAGAATTGTTTGTTTACATATTAATCTCCAATTCACTTTCTATGTTAAGCGCTCTGATACCCAAGGGTCTTGTTCGCGCTATACAAAACACTATAATAAAATAAGGGCACGGTGTGCCCCTACTTTTAAAAATTATGTCAGTTCGTTCCCCTCCTTTTTTGTTTTTAAAAAGCGTCCCGGGACTGCCGGCATAGCCCTACTTTTAAAATTGCAACTTTATCTTTCCACCTGTGTGGTGCACATCGAGGAAGGCCTCTGCAGTGTCCACGACCCCCTCTCCCTCTGTGTCTAGGGGCCTGCAAAACAACACCAAAAGGGCCATCAGTCTTAGGTTAGCACGAAAACTGCTACCTCCGATGGCCCTGCTGCTGCCGTGATTCACACCTCATTTAGTGGGGCCGCTACTTGCCTGCACCCACTGTGACCAATACAGTGATCCATCAGGATACTTTGGTGTCCCCGCCCTTGACCTCCTCTGCTCTTTATTTTCTGGCTCACGCAGATTGCCGGTCGCCAGCAGCGGGAAAAAAAAGCATTTGCAATGCAACAGGTCTCGCATTTACGCAAGTTTTAGCTATTGGCATTGTAAATGACAATGCCTTTTATTTATGTTTTTGAAACATAAATAAAAAGCATTGTCATTTACAGTGCCAATAGCTTAAACTCTCGTAAATGCGAGACCTATTGCATTGCAAATGCTTGTTTACGCTTGGTGTGGGTAATTTACTTGTCATTTTTCTATTTTGGTATATATGTTTATATGGTGGTGAAGCCATTAGTATTCCAAGCCATATGTTTTCAGTTGTATATTTAACCAGGATGGTATGCCGAGGGGAACTCCCCAACATCCATTCCATTCTCTGACAGGACTGTCCAACGCAACTGATGTGTACTTTATGTAAGATTTGATGGAGTAGTTATGAGGCACCAGTCTATTTTCTTTGCAGCCTGGAGAAAAGGGAAATCTTTTGGGGTCCCTGAAATTTCAGCTTGCAGCAAAGCCTTCTATCATGCTGTGCTAGGGATTTCTACTATAAGAGGCCAAGGACGGAATGAGCCTTGATCTTCTACTCCTTCTCAGCAAGTGGGCTCAGTTGAGTATTAAATGTACCAGCTCCCCAATACAGGAATGAAAATCTGCATTACCCAAGTCTTCCTTATCCCAATCTTTGAATTCCATCCCTCTTGCTCAAGTACCAGTTTCAAACTTTCCCAGATTACATATCGCTTGGTAGTGAGTCCTTATTGAAACAAGATGACACGGGCAACATTTAATTTTTTTTTCTAAAGTTCACATCATTCAGTAATCCTTTGGACACTCCGATTCGCCACACCTAACAAAGTAATCTTAAACGAAAGTTCAGATTTGCCAGTAAGCATGTGGGAAGCCCTCAAAGAATGAGAGAGAGTATTGAGTAAGAATCAAATAGGACCAGGTGATAGAAACACAAACTACAAGATACCTGCTGTTCATGGTGACTGTATTTTTCTCCCAGTTCAAAAAAAAAATTCCTCCACTTTATGGCTTTGACTACTAGATGTGAAAGGACGTACCAAGGAGAGGCCAATGACTGTATGGGCGCCATCATTCTGCTCTGTTCTCTACTTCGAATTATATTTCCTGTGCATAAAGTGTACATGAAACCTACATCCATTCATCCATACAGCCTTCTGCCCATCTTAAAATCATCTCTTGAATACCCCTGAAGCTTTATCTGGTACTGTACGTATACTTGAATTCTCTTCATATGAAACACTCTGGGTTGGACTGTACGCGCCTGCGCCTCCGTTCAGCTGTTTACATGGGTGACAAATGTTGGCGTTCTGCACGCAAAGTGCATGTAGGTTTCTGTGCAGAAATACATTAGGGTTTCGTGTTAGTCTGCGTAGGTCATAAGGGGTTGTTGCTAAACGTGAGGGGACACCTAAACTACAACATGCAAGTCATCTAAAGCAATGTCGGCATCCTGCATCACTGTGTGAATGCACGCGCTGTAAAACAACAACCTGCTTCGTGGTTTCTCTAATATTCAACAGTTTTGTTCCACACCTTTCTGTGTTCAAAGAGGCAGCAACACATATATTTTACCTTTTAATTTTGCTACTGAAATCCATTGTCTCTAGGAAGTGTTTGCAAGTGTCTCTGTTGTGCTGGAAAGCATCAAAACTATAACCGGTTTCGATGGAACCCATCTCACCCTCACCCAGCGGGTCCCTGAAATTTCTGCTTGCAGCAAAGCCTTTTATTACGCTGTGCAAATGGATTTCTACTATAAGAGGCCAAGGACGGAATGGGCATTGATATTATACTCATTCTCCGCTTTGAATGAGAGTTCCTCAGCAAATGGGCTCAGTTGAGTATTAAATGTACCAGTGCCCCAATGCAGGAATGAAAATCTGCATTATTCCAAGTAACCTTTGTCCCAATCTTTGGATGGTGACTGTTTTTCCCCCAGTTCTCCAAAAAACTTCCTCCACTTTATGGCCTTTGACTACTAGATGTGAAAAGACGTACCAAGGAGAGGCCAATGACTGTATGGGCGCCAGCATTCTGCTCTGTTCTCTACTTCGAATTCTATTTCCTGTGCATAAAGTGTACATGAAACCTACATCTATTCATCCATACAGCTTTCTGCCCATCTTAAAATCATCTCTCGAATACCCCTTAAGCTTTATCTGGTACTGTACATATACGGGAATTCTCTTCATATGAGACACTTCGGGTTGGACTGTATGCGCGTACGCCTCCGTTCAACTGTGTACATGGGTGACAAATGCTGACGTTCTGCACGCAGGGGTACATGTAGGTTTCTGTGCAGAAATACATTAGGGTTTCATGTTGGTCTGCGTCGGTCATAAGGGGGGGGTGTTGCTAAACGTGATGGGACACCTAAACTACAAAATACGAGTCATCTAAAGCAACGTCGGCGTCATGCATCACTGTGGGAATGCAAAACGAAAGGGGATGATGGACGGAGTGTTGAACAAAGCAAGCACTCACCCCCGTCAACTGATCTGGGTTTAATCCATCATCATTCTTTAGCTCACTCCGCCACCCCAGTTCAGACATCTAACGCTCCATCCATCATCCCCTTTGGTATCGCTTTGTTTGCCCTAAGTTGGCAGGGTGTGCCCAGACGTGGGTCCCTTGCTCACTTTGCCACTGAATCGAAATTTGCCTAGCTTATGTAACGGTAAGTTTCAATTCTATTAAGGACACGGAGGCGAGGATTATGCTATATTCTTCCTTCGCTTTATTACAATATTGCACACAGCAGCTCAGGAAACTAAATGTTCAACCATGCTCAAAGGAACAAAGAGCATCAAAAACCACTTGTAAGAACTAAAAAACTACAAGTCCCATGATATTAGTCCTGGTCATCCAACGTAGTCCTTCCACTATGTCCGCTACCAGGGTAGAAAGCCAGTCCTTCCTTCGACTTCCTCCTCTTTCTTCGCGCAGATCACACCCCTCACTCACTGGTCCTGTTTGACGCCATCGTTTCCTAGCAGAAAAAAGACAGCGTAAACCAGTTGCCACAAACGTGCGAACAGAGGAGCATCGTAAGACTGGCACAACAGAACTACAATGTAGAACAGTTCGAAAACGCTTTACTTACTGCCATACGGGTGGGTCCCGACTATGGAGGGTTAGCTGGGTGGGATAATCCTCGCCTCCGTGTCCTTAATAGAATTGAAACTTACCGTTACATAAGCTAGGCAAATTTCGATTCTATGTCAGGACCGGAGGCTTCAGATTATGCTAGTTCAAAGCTTACTCACCACCAACTGGGCTAGGTCCACTACTGGTTTGAAATAGAACCTCTTAAACGTGGAATCCGAGGACCAATCCGCTGCTCGCATGAGATCCTCCAAACGAGCTCCCACTGAAAAAGCCTTCGAGGCCATGGCCCCCCTGGCCGAGTGAGCCCCAAAAAGTTTCGTATCAATGCCTGCCTCTTGCATGACCCAACGCACCCACCTTGCAATAGTGGGGGAGGAGACTGCTTTGTGTGGTTTACGCAAGGCAATTAGTAACTGTCGCTCGCCCGCCGGGCGAATGTCTAAGGTAATGTCCTCATAAGCTTTCAAGCAATGCACAACACATAACTTCGGGGTGTCCACAAAAGCCGGGTACGAAATAGATCGAGTTGCGGACTTCGTGCGACGCCCCACCGTGAAGGTAACTCCATCCGGAGAAAAAACACGCGCGGAAACATCCAATGCGCGTACATCTGAAACTCGCCTGCAAGATACCAGGCATAGAAGCATGGCTAATTTCGCCGAAATCTCTTTCAATGACAAGTAACGATTAGCCGGCCAGGACAAAAACAAATTCAAGACCACGTTGACATCCCAAAGAACCGAATACCTGGGTTCCGGAGGCAACGTCAGGCGAATACCTCGCAAGAGTCTACAAACAAAGGGGTGCTCCCCCACCGGGGAATTCTCCACCGGTTGGTGACCCGCAGAAATCGCAGAACGCATAGCATTGATCGTCCTATATGCCAGGCCTTTCGTCGCCAATTCAGCTAGGAAATTTAAAATGGGAACAAGGCCCGCGACCAGGGGATCCAGGTCCCTTCGAAGACACCAACGCATCCACCGAAGCCAAGCGGATTTGTATCGCTTTGTAGTGCTATCAGCCCAGGCTTTTGACAGGAGGCCCTGAGCCGATCCCGAAAGGCCTGGGAGCGACCAACGGCCCCGGAAAGCCTCCACGCCATGAGGCGGAGCGAACTCCGAGTGATGAGAGGATGCGGCTCCCGACTCGGATTCAGCAGGAGGTGAGGAAACTGGGGGAGTAGGATTGGAAAATCCCAAGAAAGTTCCAGAAGAACCGGAAACCAGACTTGCGATCTCCAAAGTGGCGTGATCAACACCAAGTCCGCCCCCTGGCGGCGCAGCTGCGCTGCCGCCCGGACCACCATCGAAAAAGGGGGAAAGGCATAAGGCCGGTCCCGGCTCCAATCTTGCAGATAGGCGTCCGTGGCCTCCGCTAGAGGATCCGGTCTCCAACTGTAGAACCGCGGTAGTTGGTGATCCAGGCGGGACGCAAACAGGTCCACCGTAAACGGACCCCACAGGTCGGCGAGCCACTGAAACACACGGGGATCTAACATCCACTGGCTGGAATCCCGCAGATGTCGGGAATGCCAATCCGCCACCTGATTGACTCGGCCCGGTAAGTATTCCGCCGTCACCGAAATGTGCCGGGAGAGACAATAGTCCCAAAAAGTCTTTGCCAAATTCGCTAGCGCGGACCTCCCAGATGGTTCACGTAGCGTACCGCCGAGACGTTGTCCATTTTCAGCAGGACACAGGCTGTCGCCGAGTCCTTGGTCCAGCAACGGACCGCAAAGGACCCCGCTAGGAGCTCCAAACAGTTGATATGTAACTGTTGTTCGTCGGAAGACCAGGCGCCGCCGGTGGAGAAATCCCCGCATCGGGCGCCCCAGCCCGATCTGCTGGCGTCGGATTCGATGACCAAATCCGGGACCGATCCGAAGATCGCACGCCCATTCCACGCCTCCATGTGCGTGAGCCACCAAGACATCTCCTCTTTCACTTCCTCCGTAAGGGGCACCATCTGGTCGTAGGACATACCCCGTCTCAGATGGTGGGCCTTGAGGCGTTGAAGCGCCCTGTAGTGTAACGGCCCCGGGAAGATCGCCTGGATGGAAGACGACAGGAGGCCCACCACCCTGGCAATGTGACGCAACGACGTCCGATCCTTTGCGATCGTCTGTCGAAGCAAATGTCTGATCTTGGCGGTTTTCCTTGAGGGGAGACTGAGCGTAGCTCCGATTGAGTCTATAACGAAGCCTAGAAAGGTAAGTTTCTGAGTGGGAACCAAAGCAGACTTGGGACCGTTGATCACGAACCCCAATCGCTGTAGTAGGGAGACGGTTTGCCGAAGCTGACCCGCCAGGACCACTGGACACTGGCACATCAAAAGAAGGTCGTCTAAATACACCAACATCCGAATACCCTGACCTCGCAGGTATTCCACCACCGGGTGCAACACCTTCGTGAAGCACCACGGAGCTGAGGAAAGTCCGAACGGAAGGGCGGTGAACTCGAACACCGCGCCCTTCCAACAGAACTGCAGAAAACGACGGTGTGGAGGGTGGATAGGAATGACCAAGTAGGCATCCTTGAGATCCAACCGCACCATCCAATCCAGAGGGAGAAGCACGTCCCGAAGGAGGTGGATCCCCTCCATCTTGAAATGCCGGTAGACCAACCACCCATTGAACTCCTTGAGGTTGATCACCGGGCGTTTGCCGCCATCCGTCTTGTCCACCAGGAACACATTGCTGATGAAACCAGCGGGGTGGCGCGTTGATCGACAGATGGCTCCCTTGCGTAGCAAGTCCTGAACCTCCCCGTCGATCAAAAGCGCGTCGGGTTCCGAAAACACAATCGGCCGAGGCAAAACCTCTTGAAAAGGCTGATCGTAGAATTCTATGTGAAAACCACGGACGGTTTGTAAGACCCATGCGTCGGCAGTGAGCGATGCCCACTCCTCGTAAAAGGTTGCCAGCCTCCCCCCTATGGGAACCTGATCCAAAGAAAGGACACTCACCATTGGTATTGTTGGGTCCTGGGTTCTTGCGGAAGCCTCTGCCGCCAAAGCGCTGTCCTCTTGTGGGATAGAAATTGTTGAAGTTGGCAGAGGTCTGGTACTGTCCTCTGCCGGAGCCTTGACCTCTGTTATTGGCATTCTGCCCTCGGCCGGGCGCGCGGCCCCTTCCGCGACCGGCCCCTCCAGAAAAACGCTGGTGAAAGACGCGTTTAATGGTGGACTGCGCCTTGTCCAACGAGGTAAAGGTAGAGACAAATTTACCTAATTCCCTGATGAAGGGCTCCCCAAAAAGACCACCCTGGGCTACCACACCTGCTTCTGACGAAGCCAAGTCCCCCAACTTGGGATCCAGTTTGATGAGGAGGGAACGTCTACGTTCAGTGGAAAGGGCGCAGTTAGCGTTTCCAAGGAAAATTATCACCCTCTGGGCCCAGTTAGACAAAACCTCAGGGGAAATGACGGTACCATTGGCTTTCGCCTCCTCCGCCATGTCAAGAATCTTCGTGGCAGGCCCGACCGCGTCAAGGAGCTTATCCTGGCATGACCGCCAGGAGCGGTCAATGCCTTTGCGCGGGTCTTTCATAAACTTGGCCAAAAAAGTGGCCATTTTCGCATCTAACTCTGGGGTCAGGGCTACCTTACCCTCTAGAGAGGGCCTCGGACACTCCCCACGCAGGCAACCCCTAGCCTCTTTCTCCAAGGGCTTGCGCAGGCGACCCGCTACAAACTTAGCCTCGGTCTCACCCGGTGTCCAAGCCGCAGACCTCGGATGCACTAACTCATCCGGGTCCAACATGCCCGAACCATCCCGCGGTAAGACCACAGCCGAGCCCGAGGGGCGCCACGAGCGCACAGATTCGCCATCATCGTCCGTATCGGGAGAAGATAGCACCGGAGACGGGGTAGCAGTCCCCGCGTCCAATGAAGGGTCAGGGCCCGCGAGCGGCGCAGGGGAGGCAGAAGACGCGTTAGCCAGGAAGGCATCCCTAAGGCGTTCGAACGCATCCCCTTGTCCACCCCCTGTGCCCCCAACGGAGCACCTTCCCTACGTGGCATCTTAGGGGCCGGTGGGCCCTCACCCGAGGGACCCGGGAGGGCAGACGAACCTTGTAAATGGGCAGACGCTAACTTCTGGCACTCCTCAACAATACGTGCTGACAGGCGGTCCTCCATGGGCCCCACTATTTCAGTCACGCAGCGGTAGATGGAACTGTCAACCGCCTGGTAAAATTCATCATCCTGGAAAGAGGGGTTAGATTCCTCAAAATAATTATCTTCCTCCATTCTAGCCATGTAAACCCAACTAGGGAGGGTGATCTAACTGCCTACCCTGGGCAGAATATGGGCAGTCCCTAAGGCTGCAATTTAGTTATGGGCCAAGGACCTGGCAATAGGGGTTGCACTGTGACCCCCAACGCGCAGACCCTCTCTCTGGACTGGGTCTAAACCACCCCCACAGCGCGTTTACCACACACACAGGCAAATGCAGTGCATAACTCGCCTTCCGGCGTTCAACGCGGTCCAAGCCGCTGTACAGACCCTTAACAGGGCGTCTGAAAACAAATGGGGTCAGAAATACAGACCCGGGTCTACCGGGCGTGAAGGGGTGGCGAGGGCAAGGCTCTGGCGCTGACTGACTCCTCCGCGCGTCTCCCAGAGTGAGGAGAGCGCCGAGGAGCCAGCGAGACGTGTGGGCGCCCTCTGGCGGGCGTCTACCGCACCGCAATAACAAAACGGGCAAAGACCGCGAAAGGAGCGAAAAAACGCTCCCGCGGTCGGGGCTCTGAAAGGCTAGAACGCCGCGACAAGCCCCCAACAAGCGCTGAAGCAACGCGCAATGAAATATAACACAGAAATCCAAATAAACAAGAAAATCAGGAAGAGCACTTAACTGGCTGCGTGAGCAGCGAAGAAAGAGGAGGAAGTCGAAGGAAGGACTGGCTTTCTACCCTGGTAGCGGACATAGTGGAAGGACTACGTTGGATGACCAGGACTAATATCATGGGACTTGTAGTTTTTTAGTTCTTACAAGTGGTTTTTGATGCTCTTTGTTCCTTTGAGCATGGTTGAACATTTAGTTTCCTGAGCTGCTGTGTGCAATATTGTAATAAAGCGAAGGAAGAATATAGCATAATCTGAAGCCTCCGGTCCTGACATAGAATTCAAGATAGCCTGGCTGATGAGGGTTATGAACACGAAACCGGCCCCAGGATGCTTGTTTCCGGTCCAGGGAAGACATGTAAATGTAAATGTATTGCGACTTATATAGCGCACGTATCACCCGAAGGCATCAAGGCGCTTGCTTAGGGAACCCGTCCTGGTATTCCCCTGTGAGAAACCCCGGCAGGGTATCCACAAGGTGAAAGCCAGGCATCCCGCCGCGAGGGGCCATAGTGGAGATTAAGCAAGCTATTGCCCAGAGTCGCAGAGTGTGACCCCATGAGTCGAGTAGGCACCGGAGCGAGAATTGTCGAGTCCGTAGATTTTTTGAGCCCGAGACCCGCCGAGGCGGGGAATCGAACCCTGGTCCACGACCAATCTCAGCTTCCGGGTCTGCCGCCTCCAGAAATAGGGAGAACAAGAAATAGAAATAGGGAATAGATAAATAGAAACCAGAAATAGGGAGAACAAGGTTTGGAATTAGTTATCAACAAACAAGGGCAGATGAAAACTACATGGTCAGCAAAGTGGGAGGGGGGGAGCTGGAGTGCTTATGGTAGCAGAAATGATTGATAGACAACAGATGTACTGGCAGCTACAAACTTGCTTTTAGCTGAGTCAGGAAGTCAACTAAAATAGATAGCACAGGCAGAGTGAAAAGACAAAAGAATTACGAAGGAAACTTAAATGGACACCTCAGTCAAAATGGCTGCTGCTTATGCCAAATACAATATTACACGTTTTCCACAATATGTCCTGGGGTTATTCATGCTGTAGTCCAGTATAGTGATGTGAAGTGTAGCGTTTTGTTGAGTAGTTTGATAATATTAGGTGTGATGCTATATGTTCTGTGTCAAATTTAGGTGTCATGAGGAATGTTGTCAAGTTGATGTGGTGTGCAGTTCAGTCTGGTGGCAAATGTGTAATTGTAAGTTACACTAACTGTTATATGCTGAAGGTGTGATGTGATATGATGAGCTGTTGGTTGGAGTGTTACTTAGGGCAGAATGTGCTCTCAACTGGTATATTTGCCTTATGACGGACTGCAAGGTAGTGTTGTGTGCTGGTTGGTGTATGAAGTACGGTGATGTAAGGTGGCGTGATGTTGCATGGTATGACGCTGTGCAAAATGAGGTTTCATGGTATGGTGTGGCAATGTATTTTGTCGTGTACTGTGGTATTGTAAGGTAAGGTCGATCAGGTCATCCAAGCTAGTGAGGATTGCATAATCTGCTGCGGCATACTTCTGACCAACTGTGGACCATAAGACTGGGACACCTACTAGGATAGGTCAAAATATGTGCCCTTTACCGATTTGTTTTTTTAAATGAGATGTTTTTATGGATTAAGGGATAGTGTGGAAGGTGGAGCTAAACATTTAATACAATCTTTAAACATTTAGAAGTTAAACATATGAAGTTACTCTTACAATGTAATTCAAATATTATTATAACAGTTTTATTTAGGAGTTGGCTACATTGTAGAGTCAAATAGTTTGGTATGGTGTGGTTTTGTTTGCAGTAGATTGGTGTAGTGGAGGGGTTGGATGTGCTAATATCTAATGTACAAATTAATTGTATATGAAGTTGTGGTATGGAGAGGAGTAGTGAAGTGAATATTGTGGGATATTTTGCATGATGGTTGACAATAATGTGGTGTGTTTAATCTGTTTTGCAAGAAAATTAGGTATAATGGCATGTGTGATAGGGTTTTAAATGGTTGTATTGTGTGCTGGGATGTGGTGGTGAATTCTTGTGCATGATATTGGTCCAGGTCTACTTTTCTGAAAGACGTTGGTATGCTTGGTGGTGTGACTATGGCCTCTCACTGTACTCAATCTAATATAGCTAAGGGTTGTTATAGAACACCCCGTAAGTTGCAGAAGGCTGTTTTTCATAATTGGAATTTAAATTATCTCTAAGATTGTGTAATCATCTTCATGTTTATCATCTTAATGTTTACAGAGTCTTTGAGGTGACTTTTTCAGTCCCACAGTCATGTGGCTACAATTGTATGAACAATTTGCATTGAACCCGATGCATGATAGTTTGTCTGATTTATTGCAGTATTACTAAAAGACCCTGAATTAAATATTGAACCATACAAACTGCTCAGTATTCTGCATAAGCTTAAGGCTATCCCCTTATAAGGACGTCATGCCCATATATATATATATATATATATATATATATATATATATATATATATATATATATATATATATAGATATATATATATATATATATATATATATATATATATATATTTATCTGCTTGATGCGTTTCGGCACAACTGCCTTTCTCAAAATGGGAAATCACATAAAATGAAACATTTTTAAACAGAGGAATGAAGGTCACGTGATAATTATCTAATAGATATGGTAGATAGACTATACATTTATATGCAGCATTAGTGTGTCTCACTGTGACTAAATCTATAATCCAGTAGTTAAAACATCACTACTAAATTGTCATGCATATTTATTTATTTATTTTCTTATATAGCGCCTGAGTCAATTCCCAAAGGGATATCTCTGCGCTTGAGCTTCTACTGGTTAGACTCAATCAGAGTTGTATGTTGCATTATCGGTTAGGTGTTGCCTATGGCAGCATAAATAGATACGTTTTTAGGTGTTTCCTAAAGGATTCATGGCTAGAGATTTGTTTCAGCATTGGGGGTAAGGAGTTCCAAAGAACAGGGCCTTTATAAGAAAGAGCCCGACCTCCCTGTCTAGCTCTTCTACACCTTGGGACCTGAAGCAATTGATGGCTACTGGAGCGTAGAGGGGTGTATGGAACAAATTTTTCCTTTAAGTATTTATGTCCAGCACCAAACAAACATTTATGGATAGTGCAACATATCTTAAACTTGATACGTTGCTTTACTGGTAACCAGTGTAGTTGGTGGAGCAGGGGACGAGAGGGAGTTCTGGGAGGGGCATTAAGAACTAATCTCGCTGCAGTGTTTTGGACCACTTGTAATTTCTTTTGCTGTTCTTCATTGGCCGAGATATATAAGCCATTACAATAGTCCATCCTACTTATAATCAATGTCTGGACCAGCGTTTTCCTGTGGTTGTCGGGCAGAAGTGGAAAAACGCGCCGAAGCAGCCCTATCACCCGGAAACATGCACCTGTAACTTGGGTGGTGTGTTCCTTGAGTAGGAGTGCTTGGTCCATCCGTATGCCAAGGTTTTTGACTATTTGTTTAGGGCTTGGGACAGGTCCTAGCTCTAAGGGCCACCAATCTGGGGACCACATAAGAGTCGCCTTCCCAAACAACATGACCTCAGTTTTGGTCACGTTGCATTGGAGGCAATTCTGTGCCATCCAATGTGCCACTGCTCTCATTCCATCCGCGAATGATTTTTGGATTGTCGGTGTGAGAGTGTGGAAGGGAAATAAAAGCTGGGTGTCATCAGCGTATGACACCGGGGTGAACCCGTAGGATCTTATGATGTCTGCCAAGGGAGCCACGTATACGTTAAAAAGCGTGGGGCTTAGGCATGAGCCCTGTGGCACTCCCTTGGTGAGCTCTCTAAGGGTGGAAGTGTGAGAGCCCAACTTGACACCTTGTGAACGTCCCGAGAGAAAGCTTTCCAACCATGACAGAGCTACACCTCCTATACCCACATTCCTTAATCGGCCGAGAAGAAGTTCATGTGACACCGTGTCAAAGGCAGCGGATAAATCTAACAGCACCAGAATCATAGAGCCCCCTCCGTCAAGTGACACCCTGATGTTATCAGTCACTGAGAGGAGGGCCGATTCGGTGCTGTGATTGGGCCTAAAACCAGATTGAGAGTGGTCCAGGCCCTCCGCTGCCTCGATGTAATTTGACAGATTGGTGTTCACATGCTTCTCGGTCAATTTACTTAGATATGACAAAAGGGATATGGGCCGGAGATTGGAAAGGTCCGTCCATGGTAGTGAGGCATTCTTTCGGGTGGGGTTCACCATCGCTTTTTTCCATTCCGCTGGCACAACTCCTTCCCTGAGGGAGTGATTTATTATTGCCTGGATTTGAGGTCCTAGCATAGTGCTCAGGGGGGGCCATCATTTTAGCTGGTAAGAAGTCCCTGGGAGATCCTGATTTTATATGGTTAATGAGGAGGGGAAGATCTAGGTCATTTACCAATGGAAAAGTTGTTCGAGAGGTTTTTCTTCGTATGGGTGTAGGGGAGACAGGAGTGTCATAGTTTGAGCTCATGGCATTCAGGATTTTCTCATAAATTAAGTTTATTTTGTTTTCAAAAAACAGTGATATATCGTTACATAGGGATAGTGAGAAATCGTCTGGGCTGGCACAAGCTGTTGGCTTAACAAATGTTTCCAATATTTTATATAATTCCTTTGAGGAATTTCCCGCCTCTGCAAGTTGTTGGGCAAGGCTGTTCTTACGAGCCCTTTTTATATTTTTATAATAGTTTGATTGAGCTTCGTAATGTGCTTTCCTGTTCTCTTCTGTACGTGCTTTCCTCCATTTTTTCTCTAACCTCCTACATCCCTGTTTCTCAGCTCTTAGTGCCTCGGTGTACCATTTCTCCTGTTTGGTTGCAGGGAATTGTTTGTGCAACTTCAAAGGGGCCAGCTTGTCTATAGCCTTAATGAGGGAGTTATTAAATTTGGCTAGAGTAGCCTCTACATCATCTGTTTCCATGAGGTTGGGCTTGTCCCAAACCTTCTGTAACTCCTCCACCGTTATCTTATGCCATTGACGGCGCCATATTGGTGATAAACTTTTCTTATCAGGACGTATATTAGTTTCCGGCAAGCAGAATTCTACCAGGAAATGGTCAGTCCAGTCTAGCTGGATAGCAGTTTTACATTGAATTGTGTTACAATTGGAGAAAAGCAAATCAAGGGTATGTCCCCCTTCATGTGTGGGCCCGTTGTTCTGTAGTTCCAGACCTAGAGTAGATAAATCAGCAAGCAAGGTTTTTGTTACTGGATGTTCTAGATTGTCTGCGTGAATGTTGAAATCTCCCAGAAGGAAGAAATTTTCCTTGGCTCTAAGGTGGGGAGCTAGTAGTTCCACAAGAGAGAGAGAAAAATCTGGGCATGGTCCTGGTAGGCGGTAAACTAGCGCTCCTTTCCTGGACACTTTGGTGGATAGGTTAATTCTAAAAATAACAATTTCTATTTGTGGGCTGCATTTTTGTTCTAGAATGGTAACTTTAAGGTGATCTTTATATGCAATGGCCAGACCACCTCCTATTTTGTTTGGACGATCCGCATTTAGGAACTTATATCCTTGTGGAACCCCTAGTGTAATAGCAGGGGTTGTGTGGGTCTTGAGCCATGTTTCTGTTAAGAAACATATATCAGGTAGTGAGGTCTGTAGTAGATCCCATATTTGGAGTTGGTGTCTGGGCATTGAACGAACGTTCAACAATACACACTTCATTCCTTTTTTTGGCATGTCTTTCACTGTGTCTTTCATGCTAGGGGTGGTAGGATAGAAAGCTTGAAAGTGACAGTTTACACAGGAGAATGGGCCCTCTAAGTGTGGCCATTTCACGTTAGTGCAGTCTGGCAGAGGAAGTGGTCTAAGATTTAACAGATCTTGAGCAGTATACCTGAGTATGTTATTCAAAGTGGAAGGTGAGTCTCGCCTAGTGGGGTACATGGCCCCTGGGCTCGTCCTGTCGCGGACGGGCGGGTGTGAATGTGCGCAAATTCATTAATGACAGAAACCATGCTAAAATTACTCAAGAAAAACTTTCACTATTTAAAGCATAGATTAAAGTTCATTTCCACATCTCTGTTGCTTTTCTTTGATAGCATCTCAATGTAGCACACAGAATTTCAGTGTCTTTCATGGTCTGTTACACGTTGGCACATCCAGTCCACTTTTTGTTAGTCACAGTGTCCATTTGTAACAAGATATCGGGCACGTGCCCCCAATCTAAGTCAAATTACATCTTTGACTCTGCCAATAGACCAGAAATTATTTCATTTTAGTACTGTATAAAAACTTTTAAATAATATCTTAAAATCTGATAATGTGCATTACAGTACCTCAGATATAATGTGCAAATTTGCAAAAGTTTTACAGTACATAGTAGTCACATGTGCAAAATAGAAAAAAGTGCAAAATACTTTTCAATCAATAAATAGAAGTATATTTCAATAAGTCAACAATGTGCTTTTGCTGATAAAATACTATTGTGCAAATATTGCTAATGAAATAAATAAAGTGCTAGTGCATACATTATTATCTCAATGTTATACAATTATTGATTCAGTACTTAATTCAAAGCACATCATTGTCATTTTTACACTTTATCGGACTACTTGGCTTTAACTTAATTAACCATGCTGCATAATTATTTATTGACCCTCTTGCTTCCTCTGAATTTAAAATCTACGTTCTACTCTAAATCAGATGAAAATGGAATTTTAATTTTGGAATTTTAGTTTTAATTTAAACCAAATGTATATTTGTATGGCTGAGTGAGGCAACTGTAATGGCCCGAAGCCCATGGAGTGAAATAAAGTCTATCGGTTGTCTATATTCCCACCGCTGCAGTAAGTTAAATTCCTTGAGAAATTCAGCAAAGGTTTTCCATCTGTTCTCTTTGATCAAATGGCACCATGCGTGTATGTACCTGAGGTCCTCCACCCATCCCATGATATTCGGGCTCCTTCTAGTAAGAATATGCTATTCTATCATAAAGAAATGCCACCATGTTATTGGTTTTCCATACATCCGAAGAGGCCATGAAACATGGAGAGAAACAAGGGGTTTCGGTTACAAGCCCATATAATCGTCAGTTGCCCAGTTTCAAGCGGATTAGTTAAGGCACAGATATAGCATCAGACGAAGGTATAAAGGAATGCCACCATGTAATCTAAAGTATACCCCAACAGTTTTATGTGCACTGTCATGAATCCTGCTGCTCTAGTAGGATGGGATTTAATTGCTTCCTGTCCCGTACGTTTTTAATATACTCCTGATTCAAACCTCCTGTAGAATGGGTCAGAGCACCCTCAGTATGTTCTTATGTTGATATGTCAGTACTATTCAACCCAGAAAAGGGGTGAGGGTCCTATAGGTTTAAACTCTACCACCCCTGACCCCCAGAAATCACAAATGTACACACACACAAGGGGGTGTATAGAGTAGGCCACACAAGCAAAACACAAAAACATAAATATAAATATCCCAAGCAGTCAAATCGCTCTGTTTGGAAAAACTGCCCTCACTCACATACCGAAGTACGTAAATGTAAATGTGGATGTACTTGTAAAGCGCACTGCGACTCCATGGAGTATCCTGGCGCTGAAGACTGCTGGGGAACCCTTCCTGGTTTTCCCTGTGAGATGGCCCCTTTCTGGGTATCTCCAAGGTGAAACCAGGCATCCCCGGCGTCTGTGGGGGGCCGTTGTAGAGATGAGGCAAGCTTAATGCCCAGAGTTGCCGAGTGTGTTCCCTGCTTAGAGTAGGCACCGAGGCGAGAATTATCAAGTCCGTTTTGACCCTGGTCCACGACCCTGCCGCGTCGGGAATTGAACCCTGGTCCCGGGCTGTTCTCTGCTTACGGGTCTGCCGCCTCTAACCAGTGAGCCACACCACTCCACACGTGACATGCTTCATCATTGGGCCTGCTTACAATACGCCCTGGTGTACCCACACTCAGGGCGGAGCATGAGGGAGGGGGAAAAAATAATAAATTCCACTTAACAAGACGTACGACCAGAAAGATTCAACATAGGACAACACATAACATAAATTGCGGTGAAAGTCGTGCAAACACCCAGTGACCAAAACTATAAGTGCGACCAAAAAGTGCAGTTCAAGGGAAGTGCTTAAAACTGATTAGGGGTGCCAACCAAACAAGTATTTTTATTCCACTTTCCTTGGTACCCCTATCAGGATTAAAAAGTAAGAAAGGGATGGGAAATGCCTTAAGGAGAAAATTAGGAATCTCAAGGCTTTCCTCCTACCACTGCTAAAGTCAACATGTTTCGACCGTTAACTGTGTGCCTCTAGGGGTCACTTCGGTCTTCTTCAGGACTATCGCATTCAGTGCCACTGTGGGTCCTCCCGTAGTTCGGACGATGGATCCCTAGGAATGGGCAGGTCCACTGGATCCGTACCCTTCCTACGTTATGTGTGGAGACTGATCCCTGTGGTCCGGGAATTCATTCACGAGTTTATGTGATCCATAAACCCGAACTGGTGTCCGGCAGGGAGGTGGCCTGAGAACACAACCGTTCCGTCGGCACACCGTCTCCCGTAAGCCTGTACTCCGTGACACCGCGCAGATGGATATGTCAGTACGCCAGAAACATACATCTCGGTTACGAAAATTGATGTACTATTCCGGGTCGTTATATATTGGGAAGCCTGTGAAAAGCATATTATTTTGTAATTTTAAATCTATTTCTGGAATGTCCCTGCAAAATAATTTTATACAGTTTTCTATAGTTTTCAGCAACCTTTTAGGTAGCATCAAGTGATCCATCTCTAAGGTATTGTTATCCTAAGATTTTTATTTTGTTAATAGTTTGGATCCTACCCCACATCAAGAATTGGTAACCTGGACCATATGTCCAGGATTTTAGTGATCTTATCAAGGAGCTGTCCATCTTCATATTCTCCGGCCCCTTATTAAACAATATACTCAGATACTTAAATTTATTAGGTTTCCAGTAGAATGGTGCAGCACCCAGTGAGCCTTTATCGGTGACTACTGTCAGTGGTAGAGTTTCACATTTGTCCCAATTGCTCCTATGCCCTGAAGATTCAGAAAATGTGGATATTAGAGCAGTTCAGGGATCGATTCCAGAGAGTGTTTTATTGTCATCATTATGGAGCAGAGCACTACCTTTTGCTCTCCTACATCTTTGTGTATCCCTCGTATTGTGGGAAGTTGCCAAATAGCAGCTGCTAACGGTTCTAAGTATTGGATTAGATGCAGTGGGGAAAGTGTGCATCCTTGCCTGGTTCCCCTCAATACCTTAAAAGGTGATGAAAGAAAAACTCCACAGTTAACAATTGCTGTTGGGTCAATGTACAGCCTTTTATCTTTCTCTCTAAAGTGTGCCCACTTTTTTCCATAATTTTAAACCGATATCACCATTCTTTGTAACCAAAAGCTTTTGTTGTGTTTAACGAAACAGCTGTAGTATTATCTTCGTCCCATCAAACCTGTCCCAATATATACCACCTAATATGTGATTGAGTTCGCAAATGGGCAATGAGGATCAGTTAGGGGCAAATGCAACCTGCAATGGTGGATTTTTATGTCTGCCTTAATAAGTGATATCGACCTGTGGCTACCATGACGCAAATGTTTTTTTCAAGGACTACTGAGATTCTCATCTTGTTAAATTCAGACTATAGTCTCTGTGTCTGTTGCTAAGGAACCTATTCTAGATTTGTTAATTTTATGGAATACAAGAAGTAATCCATCCTCTCCCGGTGCCTTTCTTACAGCCATCTCATGCATGTCTTTTATTGTTCTTCTGATATGTCTCTCCTTAAGCTAGCTGTAGTGTCTTGTTTCCAGGCTGGAGTGCAGCTCCTTTGTCCTAAGTTACCACCCTTGGAATGTGGAACCTAAGCGGCATTAGGCCCAAACCATCTTTACTTTGTGCCATTTGCTAGCTAAGGGTCCCTCAGAATAAGGATGAGCTTGTGAAGTTCTTGGGGATGACAGAATTTTATCCCAAGTTTGTACCCAACTTTGCTGGTGTGACTGGCAATTTAAGGAATCTCCTGAAGACGGGTTGTGAGTTTGCGTGGTCTAAAGCCTGTGATAATGAGGTTCAGAACCTGAAAGGCTGTTTGAGCAAAGCACCTGATATAGGCAGTTTTGACTCAGAGAAGGAATCTTATTTGATGACAGATGCCAGTTCTAAGGGTTTAGGTGTTGTACTTCTCCAGGGCTCTGGAGGTGGAGAGAAGGTTATATTGTTTATGTCTAGACCAATGAAGGGGGCAGAGTGCAACTATTTGGTTGTAGAGTGGGAAGCTCTTGCCATTTTTTGGGCCATCCGTAAGTTGCAAAAATATTCTTTGGGAATGTAGGTTTGAGGTTTTGACGGACCATAAACCGCTGAAGGAGGTATTTACCAAGAAAAGGATTGAGTTTGTTTCTCACCGCACATGGAAGTGGGTGGTGGCATTGCAAGAGTTTCGCTTTGTGGTATCTTATGTTCCTGCGGCCAATAACACTCTGTCTGACTGTTTGACTAGGTTGGGTGACGTGCACGATGAGGTGTCTGAAGATTGTGAATTGTTTGGAGGAGAAGAGCTTGAGGAGGAGGTTGACGTGTGCCTGATTAGTGATGGCATTGTTTCTGAAGTCGAATGGAAAGAGCTTCTGGCGAAGGACAAAGTTTTGCAAAAAGTGGAGAAAATGGTTTTGGAGGGATGGTGTGAGAAGGATTGTTGTCAGGACTTGAAGGGCTTCTGGCTGGTCAAAGGGGAACTAGCGGTTGTTGTTGGCATTCTCTTGAGGGGCAGCACGTTGGTTCCTCCTCTCGCTCTATGGGAAAAGTTACTGAAGAGTGCCCATGCTAGCCATATGGAAATTGTCAAAACAAAAGAGAGGATTAGGGAAGGCAGAGTGTGCGTGCAGTGATAAGATTTTAAAATGTAGAACACAACCCATGGTGCTGAGGGAACAGTTGAAAGAGCCTTGGTCTGATATTGCCATTTTAGGTCTGTTAAATCTGAATACACAAGATCGGTATGTTCTGGTTTCCATGGACGTGCCCTCACGGTGGCCAGAGATTAAGGTGATGAACTCTGTGGAGTCCACAGTGGTTATTGGTTTTTTGGAAGATCTCTTTGAGAGGGAAGGGTTTCCGTTATCTGTGGTCTCTGATAATGGTATACAATTTACCTCAAATTTGGTTGAAGAGTTTTTGTGTTGCAGAGGGATCTAACACAAGAAGGCAGCACTTTACCATCCTGAAAACAATGGTGTAGTTGAGAGGTTTGTGAAGGTATTGAAGGAGACTTTGCAACAGGCTCTTTCGATAGGAGCAGACTGGGAGGTGGCCATGAGAAGAAAAGTGAGAGAGTACAGGTTTACTCCGCATTTATCTACAGGGTTGTCTCCTTTCCGGTGTTCAAGAAAAGGGAGGCGAACATGGATGTTTGTCCCTCGTGGGTCATTGCAAAAAGATCCTTGGGTGACAGTAATGTTGGTTGTGTGGAAGGTTGGAGAGAAAGAGAACAAGTGGTCATGGAAAAGAGGAAGAGATGGTTTGATGAGCGAAGAGTGGTCAAGAACACTGTGGTGTCTGTGGGTGATTGGGTTAAGATAAGATCAGATCTCTCCGTTTGAGTAAAGGAAACTCGAAGTTCAGCAAATCATTCAAGGTAATAAAGGTTTTTAACAATGCCATCAAAACCAGTGACCACAGGGTGTGGAACTTGAGCAGAGTGGCCAAATGTCAACCCACTGATGTTATTGAGCTTTCTAAATCCGCCTCTGATTCCACTTCACGAGAGGAGGTCTCCAGGCCTCGCAGGGTGGTTAGGCGGCCTGTTAAATTGCATCATTATATTTATTTTGCTATGTTTCCCTTACTATTCTATTTTATGTAATTTGCTATGTTTTATTTGCTGTGCTGCTTATGTTGACGTTTGTTTGATTTCACGTCTTTGTTAGTATTGAGGGGGAGGTGATGTAGTGTCTTGATTTCATGCTGGAGTCCAGCTTCTGGTTCTTAGGTTACCACCCTTGGAATGTGGAACCTGAGGGTTGCCTAGGGAGGCTGGCAACTTGTCAGTTGTCAGGGTTTGCTGCTGGATGGGGTCTCTGTTACTATCGACTGAATAAACACAACTTCAGCTCTACCGTGGCCTCCTGACTACACTTTACCGGTGTAAGCCTGATCTTACACTAGCCTTTGATCCTCCATGAGCATTGTATGCTTAGAGCTTACAGAATGAATCCACCAGATTATCAGAGTTATTGTGATCATAATGGTAGAAGTCACTGTATGATTTAGCAGGGGGGTTTGTCATTTGTACAGGATTGATAACCAGTTGACTATTGATGTCTTTAATGGTTGGAATTCAAAAGTTCCAATTAAATTTGTTGCAGTGCTAGCTGTCTTTCACCTTGTTAGTAGTTTTTTTGTTTTATGCGAGCAAGGCATATTTGGTTTTAGATGTGTACAATGCACTAAGTTCTTGTTTTTTCCTAATTTGTGTTCTAAGTGTCTCAGTTTGATGTTAAGCTTTGTATGTGCAGATAAGATAATTGATCTCCAATTCCAGGATGCCCTGCATTTCCTGAGTCTTGCATTTAGTGAGAACTGAATCCCTCATCACCGCACCTCATTCACAGGCTTTTTCACCCCCACGTATATTATTTGTGCTTATGAGACTGACCCCCCCATTCTCTTTTTTTTTGTTTTGTTTTTGTCATCAGGTAATTTATATCTATACATGTTTAGCCTCCATAAGCGTTTTGGTGATGTGAATATACCTACATAGAAAATCAAGAGAGGGAAGGAAGAGGGAAACGGAGGTCGTGACTGACCCTAATCATATGCAGTGTCACAATCAAGAAAAAGTCTGCCGCCTAGGCAATTTTAAAGATTACCTCATATAGATTCCTCCCCATTTTTCCTTAAAAAGTTCTCCCTTTTACGGAAAGAGGTTGCAGCATGCCCTGACCCTCCAGAGGGTCGGGAAGAATTTGATGATGAAACATGTCACTGGATAACGTTCTGTGAGTGAGAGTTCCTTTAAGAAAATGGTCTTTCCCCTATATCCATTGTACCCACCTTTAGACGACTCGAGGTTGACTCTCCCTTGATTGTGAATAAGTGAATAAATATACCTATGCCTAGTTGTAGTCACATTAAATCATGATGAATGCTCAGTTCAGTATCATAATGATATCTGTCACTCTATTTAATATTGCTCTAGATGTCAAGAAGAAACCAATACACGATCGAGTGCAATGCAAACAAGAGGTGAACGTATAGTCCTACCTGGGTGCCAGCGTCTGGTTTTTCTAGTACATGATCTGCACTAAAATATTTTAATAAACAACAATTTTTTGTATCTCCTTTAATTTGGTATATCTGATGTATCTAGTAGGGTGATCTAACACTCCTTTTCAGATCCCAACTACCGCTACTTTGGATTATTTCATTTCCAGCAGGATTCTGGAAATACCTTAAAGAATTGTCATGTCTGCCATTGGGGTGTACACTGAACTAATAACCAGCGTGAGATGTCATATTTGGAGTTTAACAAAAAAAGTAATAATAACTGGGGAGGGGGGTGTTGGAGGGCAGTCCATATCTCTAAGATTCCTAATTAGTATTGCCACTCCACCCTTTCTGGGATGCATTGACAAAGGGGCATTGGGTGTAGTCATACATTACTTAAACCACCATGCCTCTCTCGAGTTTGTCACATTCCTTGAGGCTCAAGTTAGTTTTCAGTATTCAATCTAGATTTCGGTGTTCATACTGAAAAAAGATAGTTTTGATAAGATCATTTGATATACCCTCCAAACAACCAGAAGAGTCAAACTTCTAAACTTTCTCTAGTTGTAAGATGGTCCGCACGTGAAACAGGTCTTCCAGCCATCAAAGCTGGTCAGGATTTTATCACTGCAGTTTCTCATATGGATATGTCACTGTAAAAATGGTCCTAACAGCATGACATTCAACATGAGTTCTCTCTTATGTCCTGGGATAGTCAGATAGTTCATGCTACCAATATTCCATGTGTATAGTAATACTGTGATGGTGAGTGGCAACATTATGAGATCATGAAACCTGGTATATACAGAAATACAACATCAAAGTTAGAGCAACCATTTTAAAATAGCACAGGAGATGTATCTCATCCTATACGAGTGCTGAACTTAAAATCCAATTGTTATTTACAGTTTACCAAAAATTATCATGAAATAAGACTGTATCCAGGGATGGGTTATCACATGTACCATCCATACTTGGAAAAAAAGAAGTTTCATTCTGCCATATGCACTTGTTTTTCCCAAGTAAATTCATCATTCACGAATATCCTAAGGGCACTCTACAGGTGAGATCTTGATTTGTCTCTTACACAAGAGCATTTGTCTAATCTGTGTCTAGCCGTAGTAGGCCATCTCCTACGGTCTTTGGTTGATCCGCGCAGTTGACCTTTTGAAAGTCCAGGCTCAAGTGATCCGAAGTCTGCAGTTGTGAACTTTCTCTGCCAGTTCCTGTTGTATCTATGGAGATGATGGGAGTCCAATAGCCTTAAAAGTTCTCCAGTCCTCAAATAACTTATGTTTTACTATCCATTGTTATGAGCATAGTGGCGGATTCCAACAGTCCAAATCTAATGCCCTATTTTTTCAGACCCAGTCTGAGCGCCAAGAATTTTGTACGTTTCTGTTTTTTATCATGGGAGGAATCCTGCGAGATGAAGATCTTGTGGTTTCCATATGGAAATGGTCCATGATGTTTGGTATCAGTTAGGAGCTGTCTAGCCTGGTGATGTTTATGGTTCAGATCTTTTTTGCATTCGTTTTTTAACAAAATAACACTGCTTCATCATGAGCATTCAATGCTCCGCTTCGTAGTTCCGTGCGAATATGCATAACATTTCCCCAAACACCCCCCTCTCCCCTTGGAAACAGTGTGTTGATGAAAGATGTGAGTGTTGTGATCTCGCATATTGCGCTCATCCTCCTAGTTAGTGCTCTCCGAAGGTGCTGGTGGCGTTTTAGAAGCAAGGAATAATTGTCGACTAATTAATTTGTCCTGATATCTGGTTCACTCTCGAGGTCCCCAGTGAAACACCAGGGCAGGTTAAACTCCAGCTTCATAAGCTCAGGCAGGAATTCTTTAAGGAATCCCTTCCTGTCCTCACCTTCAGGGATTCTGAAAAGGAGAGTAGTCTTCTGGCTTCTGTCCTCATGTTCAAATGCTTTCTTCTTAAGCTTTCAATGCAACATCATTAAAATCACTAAAGGTAGTACCATCTTACAATGACGGTCATTAGGCTTTGTGGTTGTCAATAAAGCATTTCAAAACATTTCAGTGGCCTTCATTAAAGCATGTGATGATTCACTGTTAAAGTTGTGCCAGTCTGTAAAGCAGTTTGGTGAACTTAATTATTGCATGTAATGATTCATTGTTAACTGTGTCCTTGTTAAGAAAAAATCAGTAAAAAAAAAATAACATGTCTCTTTCTTCTACTGTTCACATGCTGCAGCGCACCTTACGGCCCACCAACAAGGTTCCCACTTTCCAGAGCATTGAGCAAAACCCCAGTAGGCCTGTAAAGAGACCAACATTCTCTGGGGAGAGTTAGGGCAACATTTCTAAACCCGTTGGTAGATGCTCCTTTGCGGACCGCTGCTCTTCTGGCAGTCTCCAGAGCACTTGCCTATCTAGTTTTCTTAGTGCTCCTGCCCTCTCAGCAGCACTATGAAACCCAGGTAAGCAAACTTTCCATTATGCAAACTTTGGGGTCCACCCAGAGCTGACTTTAAAAAATGGACTCTGCCCGCATGCATATGATTAAAGGTCTGTAAAAGTTTAGTTTGTCCTGATTATTTGGTTTGTTTGTCATGTATGTTCTTTTTGATTTTGCCCAGTTAAATTTAATTGCCAAAATGTAAGCCCTGGTGGAGACATGATAGAGTTGGGGGTGAGTGGCGGGTGGCAGTTGTTGGATTGCAGACTTTGTTGCATGTAATGATTTCCTATTATAGTGAACCCCTTCACCTTATGTAATCGCCAACCAAACGAGGCACTCCGAAACAAAGCCTTAGTCTGCATTTGTTGTAATTAATACTCTTCTGCTGACTACAGCAATATTTAGAAAAACACTCGTCCATAGACCAGGTCAAATTGCGAATGATACAGCAACATTAAAGTTTTTTTATATTTTTGTTCTCGGTCTCTGACGTGTTCATTTCTGCTTCCCATTCCTCTTTTAGGGTCATACTTCCTCTTTAAGTATGGCTCAGTTTTCGAACTGGCATTTAAAGTAATTTTCATGCTTCAACCGGCTGTTCTGTTGGGTAATTTTTGTGATATTTCATGGGTTCGAATTGTTGTCATTTGACATATCTAATGGATTAAATCTTTTGCCATTGTCGGCATTCCTGCCACTGTAAAATTCTTACGGGAGGTGATTTTCCGCTGGAAGGCACTTCTTAATAGTTCTAAATGTGAACTGTACAGTCAGTCTCAGTTCGCAAGGAGTACCTCTTTATATGTGTCTGGGAAGGCGTGCATGGCCATTGTGGTTAAATGAAACCACATAAAAGAACGTGGATACAAGTTTCACTCCTTTGTGCTACTCTTTGTTGAAGGCGTGTTTTCCTCATTGAATTTATGAAAAGAAAAAAAATGTTAAAAACATTTGTTTTTATGTGATCTGTGGTAGTTTATTTCAAAGCCCTAATACAGTTCTTAGAACAAAAAAGTATGGGTCCTGATTGTGATCTAAGCAACAGAACAAGAGGTAAGACTGTTTATCAGTTGGTTTGAGGCTATCAGTCACCTAGGCGTCTATTGCCTACATTCCCTTCATTCCAGGACTAGAACAATTCTCATTCAGTTCAGATCAGTTTGCATGCAGGATGTTCTGATCATATTTATGTCTTGGTTCTACCTTCATTTGCCTTGTAGAGTTTCGGGTTCTGTATTAGTCATCATTATCCACAATCGATGGAGGTTTCTAATTTATTCATCCTTATTACTTGCCATCTTCCTCTTTTGTCAAGCTTTGAGACCTCCACAATGGACACCCTTCATGTAGTAGTGCCTGGCTATGCTTTTGCTACTAAGGCCTTGACCGTATTACTTTTGTGGGCTTTTTTCGGCAATGTCGCTGCACTCTGTACATAGTTATGAAAACCTGAGATGACACAGAAGGAGAACATTACAGTTTGAACAACCTTCTCCTGTTGTAGAAGACTTAAATACTTATTTAATTAACTCTCGTTTCAGAATACAGCAAGCAGTTTTTCTTTTTAAAACTGGTTATGCCCTTTGCCCCCCCGTCACCTACTTCATGTGCTGTAAACCTCTGCGGTGTCCCCAGAAATTCGGAGGTACAAAAACTGCTACTCCTGATTACAGTAGAATTTGTTCCATTTGTTAACTGAAGCTAAGCTTTCTATACTTGCAATCTTTTTGTGGAAAAGGGCAGATTGGTTCTGTTTATTCGAATTTAAAATTTTCAACCAGCCTAGAAATAGTTCAATTTCTCGCTCTGCCCTCAATCTTGTCACTTGCATGGCAAAGAGCTTGATTGAGCTCCATCGACCTTCAACATCTAATTTACTCCTTCAAATTCAGGAATTGCTTATTTGATTTCTCAGATTCTTAGAGGGTTGAGTAGTACAAGGTTCCAACTTTTTGCTTTGTATATGGCTCTGGGGACTATATTTCCTTGACTCAGAGTGGACATTTACCAATTTCTGTACATCTGATTAATCAAAGCACCTCACTGGTGAAGAATCAGGAGGATGGTTCTGTGTTATTAGTATTGTTTGGATTAAGAGCTCTTTGTAAACCCACCCACAAGTTATTTTTGTTTCTTTGTGAAGATTCATTTTGCCTTGGCTGTCTTGGAAACCTTGCAAGAGATGACCTTTCCTTGACACTGCAATCCTAAAGGGTCCCGTTTCCAATCTATCACGCTGTCAGCTGATATACATACTGTTGGCGATGAGAAGAAGCACTGTGTCATGTTCACTGTAGGATGTGGCGCTTTCCTTCAAACCTTTTGAAACTTAAAGCTGTAATTTTGCCTTCTAATTCTCAAGAGGAAGATTATCTTGATCAACACAGACAATGTGTCCAACCGGTATGCCATCACAAATATAGGTGCCCGTAATACTTTTACCTATGCAGTCAGTGGATATGTGGGAGTGGGTGGTTGATTGCTCGTAAATGATCCGGAAATGCTGATCTTCATGCTGTTTTCTTTGGTGTGCATGTAAACAACTCAAGCTGCTTTCTTCATGCTCCTCACAAAAGGGAGCTCACTGGAACTGCCACATCCCGGACTTTCCATGCATGTGAGTACCCAGAGTTCTCTATATATACGGCTGATGTGGCCAACTTGTTTGGGTAATATCTATAAACACACAAACGCTGGTGTGATGATGCTTGCAATAAATCTAACCACTAGCAATCTGTCGGTAGCATTTAGAACCCATCAGTATTTTGTCCACCTTGCCTTCAGCCTGAACATCAAGCCAGGTCCTCTCTGAACTGAGACACAGGCAATACAGGTGGAGCAGTGTGTTGCCGGTGGCAGAGGCAGCCCCCTTCACTTGGCGATATTAATTGCAGTTTCTGTGGGACACTGTGCGCGCTGTTATAACGGCGAATGTTTTTAAATAGCAATTAGGCTTTAGTTTTAAAACGCTCAGTGTGGTGAATTCTTGTGTATTTACTTCCTGCATACTAACTCTCCCTCTCCCGCCCCGGTCCGCCGCGTCCAATCATGGACGATTGATGCGGAGGGCGAGGAGGAGCCTGTACATCCGGGCTCTGGGAGCTGAGCTCAGTGCTCTAGCGACGCTGAAACTAACAAGGGTATTTAAACAGCTGGGATACCGCGCTCGCTGTGGAGCAGTGTGTTGCCGGTGGCAGAGGCAGCCCCCTTCACTTGGCGATATTAATTGCAGTTTCTGTGGGACACTGTGCGCGCTGTTATAACGGCGAATGTTTTTAAATAGCAATTAGGCTTTAGTTTTAAAACGCTCAGTGTGGTGAATTCTTGTGTATTTACTTCCTGCATACTAACTCTCCCTCTCCCGCCCCGGTCCGCCGCGTCCAATCATGGACGATTGATGCGGAGGGCGAGGAGGAGCCTGTACATCCGGGCTCTGGGAGCTGAGCTCAGTGCTCTAGCGACGCTGAAACTAACAAGGGTATTTAAACAGCTGGGATACCGCGCTCGCTGTGGAGCAGTGTGTTGCCGGTGGCAGAGGCAGCCCCCTTCACTTGGCGATATTAATTGCAGTTTCTGTGGGACACTGTGCGCGCTGTTATAACGGCGAATGTTTTTAAATAGCAATTAGGCTTTAGTTTTAAAACGCTCAGTGTGGTGAATTCTTGTGTATTTACTTCCTGCATACTAACTCTCCCTCTCCCGCCCCGGTCCGCCGCGTCCAATCATGGACGATTGATGCGGAGGGCGAGGAGGAGCCTGTACATCCGGGCTCTGGGAGCTGAGCTCAGTGCTCTAGCGACGCTGAAACTAACAAGGGTATTTAAACAGCTGGGATACCGCGCTCGCTGTGGAGCAGTGTGTTGCCGGTGGCAGAGGCAGCCCCCTTCACTTGGCGATATTAATTGCAGTTTCTGTGGGACACTGTGCGCGCTGTTATAACGGCGAATGTTTTTAAATAGCAATTAGGCTTTAGTTTTAAAACGCTCAGTGTGGTGAATTCTTGTGTATTTACTTCCTGCATACTAACTCTCCCTCTCCCGCCCCGGTCCGCCGCGTCCAATCATGGACGATTGATGCGGAGGGCGAGGAGGAGCCTGTACATCCGGGCTCTGGGAGCTGAGCTCAGTGCTCTAGCGACCCCTCCCCCCTTTAGGATAAATGTGCTTCGGACAGCGTCCGCGCAGCGGACGCGTGCAGCGGGCGCGCCGGAAGCGCGCCGAAGTCGAGCCAAAGTCCAGCCCGTCTGCGCCCGTCCGCGGCCGGACGGGGCGCGGGGCTACGGACCCTGGCAGTCTGACACTAACCTCTATAAGGTATGATAGACATGCTTTACTAGCACTACAACCTGACACGTATGCTACCTGCAAGCACACCATGAGGGCCCAGTCACTCACAAAATGCAGGAGGTGTAGCTTCGATCCCCGCCCCCAAGTCCTAGATACTAGCTCCGGCCCTATCATTAAAGCAGCTCTACTGAACTGTAGATCGCTACGTAAGCATGCGCTGGAAATCTACCACTTGATTGACGACCTGAAACTTGACATCCTTTTCTTAACGGAAACCTGGCTGGATGAATATTCGGATCCGGATATCATTCAGGCGTTACCTAACGGATATTCTATAGCCAGGTTAGATAGAAAGGACGGTAGAGGTGGTGGCATCGCCATTATTACTAAAGCACCTCTCGTCTGCTCCCTTGCACACACACAGGTTGATCATAGTGAAGCTGGCATCTTCAGTATCAACACTGGTCCTAACTACTCGATATCAGGTATTCTGATATATCGCCCACCGGGCAGATTATATGATTTCACTTCCACCCTCATGGAGGTGGTCACCCATCTTGCTTTAAGGAAATCAAAACTGTTAGTTCTGGGTGACCTTAATGTTCACTTTGATGATCCTTTAGACAAAGATGCAGCTGACATATGTATGGAACTGCAATCGGTTCAAGCTGACCTCAAAAATAAAGAACCCTCACACCAACTAGGGCATCTATTAGACCCCGTCTTTGGTAACTGGCTGGGAGTGTATACTACTGATCCCATACCCATACCCTGGTCGGATCATTATATCATTCCCATCTCAATCCAACTGGAAAAAACTGAGCTCTTTCGGCAGCAGTCTCTGCGGTATAAACGCAGGAAATGGAAAAGTTTTTCCTTAGACTCCTTCACTCAAATTGTCAAGGATGAAGGTCTTCCGAAAGGAGCTGACTGTGAGGCTGCCAATGAAAGCTTGAACAATATTGTTACAAAGGCTCTGGACATTACTGCCCCTAGCCGCACTATGTCCAATGCTAGAAGGTCTCAGAAAAGTGCTCCTTGGTTCGGACAAGATCTACAGACCATGAAAACGGCCTGCAAGAAACTTGAGAGAGCCTGGCGTTACAAATTCTGTGCAGACATAAAAACACAGTATAAAACTGCACAGAAAGAATATTACAAAGCCGTCCGCCTGGCAAAAGCTGAGCACTATCACACTCGGATTACGGAAGCTGGCAACTCCTCTAGGGAATTATTCCAAATATATAAGGAGATATCCATAGTGGAGATGTCCTCCTCTATCCAAAATGACTCAGTGGAATCATGTAATAACATAGCTCAGTACTTTGCTGGTAAAATAAGTAAGATCTATACCAGTTTCTCTAAACAGGGAGCCCCGGCCGCAGATTTCGCTGAAAATGAGCAAAGTGTAAACACACCGGTCTGTCTCAAATCTTTTGAAGTCCCTCCCTATGAGATGCTGTCTAAGATGTGTAACAAGATCAAGTCGGGATCGCCCAGAGATCCGGCTCCTCCTAAAATATTGGCTGAAGCTTTCTCAGTTCTGGAACCTCACTTGAGATACTTGTTACTAACATCTTTTTCAACCGCTTGTCTCCCAGAGGAATGGAAACAGGCTATAGTGCTTCCTATTAAGAAAAAGCCCAACATCAGTGTGGACGTAATGGATAATCTACGACCCATATCCCTTTTACCGTATGTCGCCAAGTTGGCAGAAAAAATCGCTAACACCCAACTGATGGAACATCTGGAGACCCATAATGTCTTCCATAAATCCCAGTCGGGTTTTAGATCAGGGTTCTCAACGGAGACAGCCCTCCTAAGGGCCACCGAAACCCTACGTGAGGGAGCAGATGAGGGAAAGACAATGGCCCTCATCATGCTTGATCTCAGTGCCGCTTTTGACACTGTAGCACATTCCATCCTGCTACAGTGTCTAAATAAAGCTGGAATCACCAAAAAGGCACTGGGATGGCTGAAGGCTTTTTTGCTTGACAGAAGCTTTCAAGTCCAAAGGGGGAGCTTTCTCTCCGATAGGGTGAGGCTGGAGCAGGGGGTGCCCCAGGGCTCTGCCCTGAGCCCTACCCTGTTTAATCTATATATGGCCCCTCTGGCAGAGGTAGTGCAATCGTTCGGCGTGGAGCTTGTCTCCTACGCCGACGATACGCAGCTCCTTATTTCTCTGACCCAAGCCCCTTCCAAGGAAGCTGATAATTTCAATGTCTGCATGACTAAACTTGCCACTTGGATGAACGACCACTGTCTGAAACTGAACGGGACTAAGACGGAGGTCCTCATCATGGGAGGAAATGAGGCTAAATGGACGAAGGAGTGGTGGCCCAGCTGCCTTGGTCCTCTGCCCTCCCCATCCCGAGAGGCGAAGAACTTGGGTGTGTGGGTGGACAATAAACTGTCCTTTGACAGCCACATAAGAAAAACGGTGGGCAAATGCTTTGGGGTTATGAAAACTCTGAACCGTACCCTTGACCTGTTACCTATTAATTCCAGGCGTACCATGACGCAAGCACTGATAACGTCCCGTATTGATTACGGAAACGTGCTGCTCATGGGCACATCTGAGAAAAATATTAAAAAGCTTCAGGTGCTACAAAATTCGGCAGCTCGCCTGGTCTTAAGGCTCCCTCGGCGAGCTCCATCTCGCCCCTCTCTTGTAGCCCTCCATTGGCTGCCCATCAGGAAGAGGATTGATTTTAAAGCTATGCTGTGGTGCCATAAAATAATTCATCACAGAGCACCGGCCTACATGTCGGATTTGGCTACTGTCTATGAACCGAGCAGGTCGCTTAGGTCTAAAGGTATGGGTCTGCTCAGAACCACACGCCCCAAAAAGGCCAGAATGGGAGGCAAATCCTTCCGGACTTTGGCGGCCAGGAAATGGAACCTTCTTCCTGCGGATATCAGGATGGAGAATAATGAAATTCTGTTTAGGAAGAAACTAAAAACCTGCCTCTTCACTTGGTGATGGGTTTCCTCTATTCCTTCTCACACTCTCTCCACAGCGCGGGGACACGTCGGGAGGCGTCACCAGGCGCTCTACAAGCTCCTTTAAATTAAAAAACAGACTGGTTTCGCCATGACGGGGGCTCTTCAGTCAGGTTTAGCTTGGTTCCAGTGACACAGTGAGTGAGGGACCCAAGTGTGGGATCTGGCCTGGCAGTTTGGGGCTGGACTGTTTGCGTCTTTTCTTGCCCAGTATTAGTTGACTCTTGCTCAGATAAGCAGAGTTGGAAGTGGGGTGGGGAAGTGAAGTATGGGCAAACCTTGTGGAAGTGCTACTCCACATTAAATGGTAAAATTTATGGAGAGCGGATTTATCGGTATCACACCAGTTTTTCCACATGCCAAACCTAACAAGACTCTGAATTGTGTGCACTATATTTTGAATCTGATTTTTGAATAATGTTGACTCATTTTAAGTCTTTCTATTGAATGTCAGAAGCGTCGTTTAGAACATTACGTTCTAGTTCCTGTGCATGTTGTTTTTAATGTAAAGATTAACTTTTTAAGAATATATGTGCTTGCTATCACATGAAGTGATGAAATGGTCTGAAATAATTTTCAATTTTCCCCCTTTCCTTCTGATAGATGCCAATGCAATTTTATTCATGTTTGTATGCTCCTGGGACCATTTCATTAGGCTACCTGAACACACAATGAAGTGTATTTTATCCCTCTGCTCAGAGTAGTTACGTGACAGTGTTTATTTGGATGGTCCCTGGCCAGCTGCTTGGAGTTTTTACTCATGTTTCAAGAAAGGCAGGTTGAAGCATCTGTCACATAGATTTCTTTGCCGTGATATTTATTTCAATAAAACATGTAATTTCTCTAATCGTTTCAACTAAGCTAGGTGTTCTCCAACCCTCCCCGCAAAGACGTCCAATTGATTTTTACCTTTTTATGTCTTGCCATTGAATTACTTTTTGACCCAACAGGTGCTTGGCATTTGTTTGCCTCTTCACCCGATCTTCGATTAAGAATAGTCCGAGGATTAGACCCATCTTTTAACGTTAGAAGTACGCATCATATATATGGTCCGATAGTAATTTGCAGTAATTGGTGTGAATGTAATATGTAGAAGCCGAACATCTAAGTGTTTTCTGAAAGGGTCGAAATGAATACAGGCAGTCTTTATTCGACCACTAAAGGTAGCACCATTTCTACCTGCCCAGTGTTTACACCTCTGCATCCAGGCATTCTGCTGATCATTATTCCAGGCAGACTGTAAGCGCCACTTTTGTCCTGCAAATGACAATGAAAGCAACACTAGCCAGCCTGTGATGCTTTTTTTCTTTCTTGCTCATTTAAAAATCTAAGGTCTGTTTCCAAATGTTGTCCGGGTTATTATAACCTCAGATGTGTGTAGGTCAGTCAACTCTTGCAAGAGCTTGTTCGTTGCTATTCATATTTGTGAAAGATTTAATTTTGGAATCTAAATACTGTAAAGCTTGGTTTGCAAAGGCAAAGAAAAAGCCTGTGTGTAAATACATGTTTTCACTCAAAACTTTGTTGTAGGTAATTTATGGTTAATGTGTCCCACAAGACATTGAAAATCTGCATACATTCACTAACAAGCATTTACAATGCAATAGGTCTCGCAACTGCGAGTTTTGGAGCTATTGGCATTGTAAATGGCAATGCTTTTTGCCATTGTTATTTACAATACCAAAAGCAACACTTATTGCTTTGCATAGCCTCACAACCTGGGTTGGCCTACATCTGGGCTGCTCGGCCGAGACTATTCCGACTCACTCTGATGATATTCAGTGTGTTCTTCTGTCTTGGCCTAACTCCAACAAATTTGCCATCGTGAATGTATATTCGCGGCCAACTAGCGTTGCCAATGAGTCGAAAACTATCGAAGAGTTGTCATCTTTTCTTGGGTCTCTCAGTCAGGATGTACACTATCTGGTCGCCGGAGATCTAAATTACCACTACGAGCCACTTAGTGGCTTAAATGAGGGTGTCTTGTCGGGTGAGGATGAACACTGGGGAATTCCGCGTTCCCAGTCTCCACATCCGAAGTCCTTGTCTCCATTGGCTATCCAGATTACCACCCTAACTCTGAACAATTGTTTAAGGGCCTGCAACGGTCGCACGCATCTGACACTCCGTCCAAGTGCACTTTTAACAAAAGAGGCCACGAATCTAGACTAGATTATATTATAGTGCAGGTGTCCCTATGGCCAAAGGTCATTGACTTTGAGGTTTTATCTAGGGCGGACAGTGATCATAATGCCCTGACTCTGAAGCTAGAGTGCCCACTGCCTAGAGTAAATGGAAGGGAATCCGACCTGGATGTGCCAGAAGGGCTGGCCTTTATTAATAACAGGCGCAGAGTTAAGTGGGATAAGCTGGCTGTATCACGGGACGCACTGCCCAAATTATATAGCGCAGTCGTACCTTTCCTTGAGAAAGTGGCACTCTTAACCTCTCAGCACACGGCTTTGGATTTTAATGATAATCTGTTGTCCGTGCATCAGGACTTAGTAACCTGTCTATTAGAATTCCTTAATCCCCCGGCCTCCAAAAGAAAACGTAGGGTGCCCGTAGCCACGTGGTACAACGCTCCATGCAGGAAGGCAAAAGCAGAACTAATTGGGGCCATTAAAGATGGAAGAGATAAAACTAATATTCGCACTTTAAGATCACACTATAAAGAAATAATGAATCATGCGAGGATGGATTGGGATATGGACAAATGGTCTAATTTGTCCTACTCATTAGACTCCAGAGATCCACGCAGATTCTGGGCAATAGTCAGCACAGGGTCAGGAGCCCCTAGATTTGCAATTGAGCTAAACATAGCGGCGGAGGTCTGGGAGCTCAATTTTAAGACCCTATATGCTGCAGCCGCATGTGTAGGAAGCCCGTCAATTCAAAAATCCCAGCAGGGCGAACATGGTGAGCAGGAATTCTCTGTTGAGGAAGTTTATGTTGCTATCGGGAAGCTGGCCACGGGCAAGGCCCCTGGCCTAGATAGGCTCCCCGGTGATCTATTCAGGGACCAACCGCTGATCTGGGCCTCTTATCTCTGTGTCCTTTTCAATGCGATTCTGGCGGGCATGGAGATACCGGGCACATGGTTGGGAGCAGAGATTGTTTCAATTTTTAAGAAGGGCTCTCCTCTGCTACCGACCAATTACAGGCCCATTAGCCTCATAGATGTCCCTCAAAAAATCTTCTCCCGACTAATCCTAGATCGCCTACAGGAATGGATCGAGGAGCATGATATCCTCAGTCCTTACCAGGCTGGATTTAGGAAAAAAACTTCAACTGTGGACCAGATTTTCCGTCTCATAATGTTATTCTGGAAGACGGCAATACTGGAGGGTGGCAGCCTCTACATGGTCTTCGTGGACCTTCGGTCCGCGTTTGACCTAGTACCTAGGGACAAACTGTGGGCGGTGCTCCTGGATATGGGTGTTCCAGACGCTCTATTGGTGGTCCTTATGAGGCTGCATACGCAAAACTACTCACAGGTTAGATGTGGGAGGGATGGGGTGCTGTCGCCCAGATTCCCAGTTTCCAGAAGGGTTAGGCAGGGGTGCGTTCTGGCACCAACGCTGTTTTGCCTTTATGTAAATGGTGTTATATCACACCTGGATGCGGTTCCAAATAACGACACACCCAGATTGGCAGGCAGGAGGGTGCCAGCGATAATGTTCGCCGATGACACCCTCCTGCTTTCCAAGTCCCCAATGGGGATATACAGCGAGTGCTGGATGGCTTTACTAACTTTTGCCGCTCCCGCGGACTGGAGATCAATGCTGATAAGACCAAATTCATGATCTTCAGTCCGCCGGCACGCACCCGCCCATCACCGCTCCTGGGTATGGTTAGACTGGAGAGGGTACAGACCTTCCAATACTTGGGGGTGACGATAAATGAAAATCTTTCCTGGGGTCCCCAACAGGTGAAATCCCAACTCAAACTAACTCAATTAGCGGGTGGAATCCTCAAAATGTCTAACACATCCACATTTAAGCCAGTGGGCCCAGCACTGGAGATCTAAAAAAAGTAAAGGTAAGGGCGTCGGCCCTCTACGGTGGGGAACTTTGGGGCAACTATTGTGGGCCTAAAATTGTTAATGCGGAAAATAGGTTTATGAGGCAGTTACTGGCCCTCCCTCAAAGTACCCCTCTACTTCCACTGAGATTGGATTTAGGACTGAGTTCTATCCAGGACGAGCTAGCTTTGAAACCTTTAAGGTTCTGGCGCAGGTTATGGACAACCCCAGAACTGTCCAACTACAGGTCCGAACTGAGAGATGTCCTGGGCCATGGGAGTGCAGCAAAAATCCCCTGGCTTGTTTTTGTGAAAAATGAACTAGGGAAAATAGGACTACCAGACCTCTGGTATGACCCAGAACAGGCATGTAGGGGGGTCCCAGGCAAAACGCTTGCTAAGCTATTTATGGACCATAAACAGGGAAGATGGTTGCATGACTCCAAAGTTGGTTCCCTGACAACAACTTTTTTAGCGATCAAGGACTCCTATGCTTTCAAGGAGTTTTTAAATGTTATCTATCCAGTAGGAGCAAGGAAGCTATACATCCAATGGAGGTATGATAGGACACTACCTCTAGGATCATTTGTAGGCAAGTGGTCGACAACCACGAGCGAATCATGCCCAGGGTGTGGGGCGACAGAGGAGGATGATTTGCACATCCTCTTCTTTTGCCCCGCCTACAGAAAAGCCAGAAAGTACTGGCTAATACCCTTATGCAAGAACATGGGATTTGACAAATGTCTGGTTGCATGAGAGTGTTTAAGACTGATACATCCCCACACATAGTCTTTGCACTGTCTAAGTTTCTCCTAGCAATGTGGTCCAAAAGATGCTCCCTCATTACAGCGGCACCCAGGGGCGATTTTATACTCTGATTCTGTATTGTGATCACATATCATGTGTTTTAACTTATTTTTTTAAACCTGTTTTTACGCAAGGAGAATTTTATGGTTGCATAACTGTTTTTACTGTAATCTTTTATGACTGAAAAAATGTCGAAATAAAGATTTTGAAATGAATGAAATGCTTTGCATAGCATGGTGTCCATGAAGACGGCCCGCGCTCATTAAAGTAACCAGACACACACTTACTTTGCCCACCACCCTGGGAGACCTTGAACATAATTCTATCCTGGGCCTAAAAAGAGGCTCCCCAGCTGCAGTGTTGTTGTATTGTTACAAACCCCATTGCAATGGCAACCTTCCCCTCTTTTAACATTCTGCCTCAGTGCCAAAAAACATGGAAGCAGGGCAGCACTCTTGGGGGTTGGTTATATTGTGAGTGACTGCAGGACGGGTAGATCAGATGAGTGGCATGTCTGGTGAGTAGTCAGGGCCAAAGTGAAACTAGATCAAAGAATAGTATTACGGAGATACAAGCAAGTAAGGGGGAAGGACAGAAACCAAAACAGTTTTTTTTTGTGTAGATGAGGTTGGCCAGTCTGGTGGTCGACTCAGCAGTGGTGCCTGGTTCTAGGCACTGTGAGGACCCAGCCCCTTCTCGCATGATAGACAACTACTGAGGATGCTAGACATAGGCCTGGCATAACCCACATCCCGCCAACCTTCTTCCCGCCACTTTACATGCATTGGTCGCTCAAAGAAATCAGCAGCAATCTCAGTGGCAATGCACATTCTTGGGGTTGTGGTTGCAAAGCCTCTTCCGAGGGATACTTCAGACTCAGGGTGTTGTAGTGGTAACCCCTCATCAAATAGCCACTGGCAGCTCTGGGTGTCATAGAAACAGCTCCTCGTTGTAGGATGCCTGAAAAGCTTGGGTGTGGTGAGGAGCAACCCTTTCTCGCAGAGTGCTGTAAAAGCAGTCCACGTTCCCGGGGCGCTATACAGCGCATGAATGATTTGGCACAATCCATTATCAGTTGGACACGCAGGGCTTTAAGTGGGCCGGTTCCTGCCGATGCTCAGCCTTGGAAGGGCTTTCCATTTTTACCCTCACCCTAAGGATGAAAACAAAAATCTTACCTCTCCTGCAGTACCACTGCTTAAAGCCTTTGATGTAACTTCAAAGTGGCTCATTTTAGTTCTTTCAGTCTCATCATTTCGGAACTGGAGCACTTTCAATATTAAATACTACAAAGCCATAGTTGTTGCGTATTTATTTTATGCAGCAATCGTTGGCAAAGCCAATAGTCCTGGCTTGTTGTAGTTATAATGTTACTTGATGTTTCCATATTTCTGGATGCAATGACAGAAACAGCAAAATACCAGTTGGGCTGCAAACTATGCTAAGCACAGTTTTTAGCTTAGGTGTTTTTAAGCCACGCCCTCAATTACATCGGCCACGCCCCTTTGAGAGACCCCTCAGTTTTTTTTATCCCACTTAAAGCCCTGCGGACACTGCAAGCTATAGGGGCTGTGAGTGTTGCAACCCCTCCTCTCTGTGGCAGTGCACCCTCCGTTCCTGGTGCAGTGGTGATGGGCACTGGGCCCTTATCCCAGGAGCATAACATAGCTCTTGGATTTTAGAATTAATACCTTCTCTCACAAAATCCGGAAACTGCGGGAGATAGATCTCCTCCCAGCAGCAAGAGCAGTGACAGCAGCAAGAGCAGTGACAGCAGCCGTCAATGGGAGCAGTAGGGGCAACCCCGCCTCCCAGGAACACTGCACAGCGCTGAATATCATAGGAAATTAATTCCCACTTGTGGGGGACATCGACAAGCGGTGGGCGATACCCACAGTGCCTCTCACGCCCCACCAATGCTGGCATAAAACCGGGAGCCTGACGCCTCTTTTACCCTTCTCTCGCTTTACACTACAGCAAAAGGGGGCCAGTACTGCCAGAAAAAAATGCATGTAAGGCTATATTTGGGGGGGAAAAGAAATCCGGGACTAAACAGGATCACGAATTCCGCTCCAGATATATCACTAGCCCCACCCTCAAATAAATAACCCAGGATATGTAATCTGGCCAGGCGTGCTGCGATAGGGGGGGTCGTGCGGCTACAGAGCCGAGAGGAGGGTGTCTATGGAAAATAATCCCGCACTGTAGCACTCGGAAAATCAGAGCAGACATCTGGCGTCAGGGCGGGCCCTGCGTTCACGCACACGGCGGAAATGCACCTTGCACGTGCACCAAGGGACGCAGAGACACAAGATGGTGAACCTGGTTCGGGTTTAGATCAGCTGGAGGGGTGTGGCGGGCAAGGTGGGGAGGGCAGGGAGTGGAAAGCTGAGGAACGCACAAGGCGACTGAGCTCGATAATGTGTGCTGAAAACGGCACAGCGTGAGTATTGTGAAGTTAGCGTAGTGCCGCACTCCATTGATGTGTGCGCTGAGGGTGAGAACACGTGCAGGATGGTATGTCATACGTTTTCATGAGCATTTTACCGAGTGCACGCGGCACATTGGGGTTAATGCTATGTGAGGTATCGAACGACATCCATGACATAAAATGTGTATTCAAATTAAACATTCTTGTAGTAAGCATGCAAAGACTGACTTGACAAATGCATCTTAAGGTACAACGCTTAGCATACCATAGTAACATGGTAAAACGCCGTACTGTCATATGTACCATATAAAGTATCAAATCTCAGAAAAATAATGACAGTTGCCTTGTCAAGTGGAGAGTCGGACTGTGAAAAGTGCCACATGACGTGTAATGTGACATCTGCCAGCAGTGCAAGGGCAGGAAGCCGCAGACACCACTCTGTCCCCTCTTCTGCCGCTTAGTACCATCCTATCTGTCTTGCCTTGGAATAATGCACTCTCCATTCGCTCTATCTCCCTGTTTCATATTTCCTCCTGTCACAACCCCATCGCTCCCCACACATGTGCACCGAGTCCCTTCTACCTCCCCGGCCTTCCTGGCTCAGGCTCCCTCTTCTACCTGTACAACAATCTGTTCAGCTGCCGTGTCTTCCTCTCCACCCTCTCCCTGCCGCCATCTCTCTTTGCCTTCCTAGTTCACATCTTCTCATTTCGCCTTCCTTTACTTCTCCTGCCTCTCTGGCCCTTCTGCCCTTCCTTCTCTTACGCACCACAGCCTAGTTTTTTCCTCTATGTCCTCCTCGCATCCTGAAGCTTGTGCCCTTCCTCTTTTTATTGCATTCACCCCTCCTTCTTTCCTCTCTCTACTTACCTCTCAAACACTACCTTTCCTTACCGCCCTTCCCCTGCTCTCACTCGCCTTCCCTTGCTTCTTCGTCTTTCTCCTCCTCTCGCCGCTCTCGTTTTCTTGCACATTCATTTCTTCCTCTCTCTCTTTCCTTTCACGTCCCCCTTTCCCTCCCTGTGCGTGCTTTCACCTCTCTTTGCCTTGACTGCTCCCTCTCTCCACATCTGCCTCCTCCCCCACGCCCTCGCCTTACATCTCCCCTCCGTGTCTTCCTACTCCCTCTCCCACACCCTCCGCTTCTCCTGCCCCTGACCCGGGCTGCTCTCCTCCCTCCGACCACAGACAGGGCCCCCAGCGCCGCTTCCCCCGGCCTTACCTGCGGGAGGGGGTCGGGGCAGTCCGCCAGCCTCAAGCTATCCAGCGGTCCCGGGTGTTTTTCCTCATGTGGGACGAAGAGGGGGGTTCCCGGCCGCACAGCCTCCCCCTGTGTGGATGCAGCGATCGGTCAGTCCCAGACACGAAAACGCGATTAAATGGCAGCGATCAGAAAGAAAACAATCCAAGGCGTGAAAAGGCTGCCGTAAAAATGGTAATCTCAGCGGTTATTTTTTTTCTTCTTAGTTTAAAAAAACAAGGAGGGCCCTTCCAGCAAGGAGAACGAGGCAACAATGACGAAAACCGCACACACAAAATAAATAAAAAAAAAGGGGCGGAAACAACTACTGAATCCCTCCCCTCCAGGACTCCGTGACTGGCCTCGTGGTTGCCATAGCAATGTTTCTGGAAATCGGCTTGCGACACCAGAAGACAGGTCACGGAGTCCTGAAAAGGAGGGAGTATAGCAGATAAATCATCCAAACAGGGGCATTGTCCAATGGCAGGCCTCCATTTCGCGAGGCCGGCCAATGGCAGATGGGGCGTGGTTTCATGCCCCTTCTTGCTTACAAGAACTCTCGCCTGCAACAGCGCATGCGCTGCAACGCAGGCTTCGACCTAAAAAACTAGAGTTAAAGTGGAATTGTTTATAATTTTCAGTCGAACAAAACACCGAAATTCGTTAGTTACAGGAAAACATAACCTGCCCCTATTGCTCTGCTCATAACCTCGCATGTGATGTCATTGATGCATCATCGGTGCCATGACTATTTGCACCATATAACACCTCATTGTGTCCTCATGGTCTCAGCCCCCTTATATCAAAGCAACTGCGCAGTGTGTCAGCTATACAAAAGCAAGTTGTGGATGCAAGACCTTGTCTAATTGAATCTCCCGCATCCGGCCATCCTGCCACTGAGCTCACTTACTGCTCATTTACTGCTCAGGGTCTTAGTAAGTGAGCACTGGGCTCAGATCTTGAACCTGACACCTAGCATATGACTGTGCTCAGCAGCACTGGAGAGCAAGTTTGGGGCCTTCAGCGAGGCCCTACACCAACCCCATTCTAACAAAGCTACTGTGCCTCTACTTTGGCCATGGATAGCAGTTTTTCAGTCTTGGCCCTTTGGCAGCTACTGTGCACTTTGCAAGACGGTCTTTCTTGCACAGCATTCGGGGCACTTACCTCTCTTGTCAACCGTGTGCAACACATGGTCTTTGATTGTGGATAGTCTTACTGTGAAGTTTTGGGCTTTTAAAAAACTTTTTTCAGGATTCACCATAAAAAATAAATTAAACGTAAAAAATCTGCAAACTCTGGATTGCGTATCTGATACTAGGTCTGTGAGTTCTACAAAAAATGTGATGCTTTCTTTGTTTTGGGGCTGTGTCTGCGCTTTTAAAGCCCCCACCTACCTTTACCTCTACCTGACACCTTAACCCTAAGATCACCGTTCCATCTGATTACTTCTAACCTCACCATAATACTTTATTAAATCCCATCAAAATGTTATTTTAATTTAAATACTCACACATATATTTATATTATATATATATATATATATATATATATATATATATATATATATACACAAACACTCACTCATATTTGCACGCACACACACACACATAAATACATACATACATAATTTCCTGTGTAAGAAAGTAGTACATGATAGAGGATGCACAATATAAGTGAAAACCCATTATATATACTTACCTGCCTGGTACTTACCTCTGTGGTTAAGTCTGCGGTGTAAAGGTAATGCAGGGTAAAGACTGTGTGCTAAAGGCTACATATCCCTTCTAAGTATATCCAGAGTTGATCTCCACTGACATTTCATTTCATTCTAATCAATCACCCAATCAATCACCCAATCACCTCATGTTCTTAGAGAGGTCACCCCTGCCACAGTCAGAGGTTCTGTTTATTTTCTCATGACATCTGTCCTTGGGATCTAGAGCATGAGCACGGCTCAGATCTTTTTCAAGTTGTGCCTTCGTTCTATCGATGGCCATCACAAGACCGGAAAATCATTTGATGGCCCAAGTAAGTGACAGAGAACAAAGTTGTTGCATCACCAGGTCGTCCAGTTCCAGATCCTGTTACCTAGGTACATTCACGGAGATGGTTTCTTTTCTGTAGTCACCCTCCCACAAAAACATAAAGGAAGTACCAAATGAGTATCTTCTATTCTTCCCAGGTTGCTCAATTTCTCTCCCTGACTCTGACATCTATGACGTCTGTGGACTTGATCTCTCTCCAGGAGAGTTTAAGCATGATGCCCGAGCCTGGCTTCATTCTGGCTGTGCACCAGCCGCTGCAGAACTTGTTTCTTACATTTCCAGCCTTTATTACTCACCCCACTCAATTGGCTAAATTCTCCTAGGCCTGGTTGGCTATGTTCTGTGGCTCCCTCTGTTGCCCTTTCTGCCCCCAAGGCAGTTAAAGTACTTTTGACCATGTCGCCACCCATGACCTTAGAATCATAGCCAGTTGAACCTGTTGATATTCCTGGCTCCATTCTCCAGCATTGCCAGTCTTACAGACAAAGGCCTGGTGAGTGTTTCTGCATCAGTGTAGGCGTTGGTCATCTGTGGCACTGGCTTCAGATCCACTTCCCCCACAGGGCCATTTTCTTCAAAGAGGAACACACAGTGAAAGCCACCATTAGCGTTGAACCTCTGTGCAAGTCACTACCGCTGACACCACATTTTCTTGCTCTCCTTCTGACTTCAGCTAAATGACAGATCGGCTTCTGAGAGTAAGAAGATAGATAACCCCCCCTTCCCTCACATTCTGATGGAATCTCTATTTAAGCCTGTGACATGCCAGTGGCTTAGATTCCTCTGCTGATGTTGACCTTGAATACTCACAGGGTTTCTTTTCGCTGGACATACTTTATTTTAATGTGGTGCTATTCAAGGCATCTGGAATGACAAACCTGCCTTTATCCTCTGAACAGGTGGAAGCAAACTTTTTGATGGAAACCCAGTTTCTCCGCATCAAAACACTTGCTGCCTTTCAATGAGGTTCTGTTCGATCTGAGTGTTACTGCTTGGAAAAAGTCGGCCTCCACTCCAGATCATCAGCTACCAAGTTGCCCGCCACCATTTCCCGGCTATGGGCTGTCCAAAATGTTTATACTCTCTCCCTTCGCTTGAGGGCCTTCTGTCACAAACTTCCTCACGCACCGTACTTAATCCCAGTTAGTTTTCACCAACTCCATTTATTAGTGAGTGGAAACTGATTGAAGTGATGGGAAAGAAAGGTTTCTGGTTGGAAAGCCTGGTTGTTTGTTCCAGCAGCGCTACATGTCTTTTGGCTTTCTGGTAGAATACCCTTTGGGAGATGGAGCAGATGGTGGTTCTCTTATAATCATTTATAATATATTTTCTCCTCTAAGTACCCCCGTTTTGAATTATATATGTTCATGTATTTAGGTGTATGTTTGAAATATAAATGCACATTTATTGTTGTTCATTTCAACATAGCAATTCTGCCTGTTTTGAATATATTCATGTTTTTCTATATGGTTTAACTTGTCTTTCCAGTAATTGTTTTTGAAACAAATGGACAAGGCTTCATAGCAATTGCTATCTTAATTTCTCATTTATTGATTTGAAACAATATGCAGAGTTTCACAGAATGCACCTAAGAGATGGGTTAGTTGAGTTTTACTATTAATTGTTTATTTGGAAAATGTTCAGCAATGTTTACAGAATATATAAACTAGAACAGAGCGTTATTAGATAAAGATGGAAGTTCATACCATGGTTTGGAGATTGAGGGTCATTCAAGCTTAAGTAGATTAGGGAAATGAGTGACTGGGGTTACTGCTGTAAAGAAGTCATACATCATCATTACTGTGCAATTCTTTCTATTAATCTTCCTTCTGACAAGTATCATTTGTATCTTTATTCTTATAATAGTTACTATTCATATTGTGTGCACTAAACCTGGAAACTGGAATACTATTTTCTTGAGTGTGCCTATTCATGATGAAAGTGGGGTTGATTTCCACTAACTACCTTTCTGAAGTCTTTCTTACAAACCTGATCCTAAAACACACTTCACTCAAGTAATACTCGGTGGGTTTCTGGGTGGTTTGAGTCCACTGGGTTCTCTGCCTCCTATTGATGCATTGTCCTTAGAGCCAGATGGTCTAGAAATCTCAATTCTGTTCTGTTCCGGAGAAAAATCCAGAAAACATATTAGTTCCACTTCTGTCAGACAATGTGTGTTTTTTACCCATTAAGCAACTTCTAAGATCGGGGTTTGACACCATGGCTTCGGATGTCAGGTGCTTTGGTTCCTCCGTGTCCATATGTAGGCAAACTTATTTGTGTTCTACTGGCCTCTTGGGAGATGTTCAGTCATACCTGGTGGATATGTTCTTTAAGGGCTCCCGCCTCTTTGGCGTAAATGCAGATTCATCCTTGGAAAGATTTAAAAGTTAAACACCACTGCTTGCTCTTGGGGCCATGTCCTTTCTGCTCAGCAGTGCCTTCAGCAGTTCAGGGAATCTATAGGCTGCTTTAGAGCATGGCCGTACGGACAACGCAAGCATTCGCCCATCAAACCATTTTAGTGCATCATTGGAGGAGTACATGTACCCTGTAAATATGAGCTAACTTCCTGTCTAATGCCCTGACACCCTATCATTATAGACTGTTGGGTCTCTCAGATTATAGAGGGGTAATCTCCTCCCATTTCAGGTATTCCTTCCTGTAATTCCTTGTCATTACTTGTTATCATATACTGGTCCTTCAGTCCCTTAATGGGTCTTTTGCATTTTACAGTGGACTCCACTCTCTTGTCACTCTACAGTGCTGCTGTTTATCATGCCTTTGTCACCTGGTGCTCACATTAAGGGCACAACCATGTTTGCAGCATATCTTTGTATGCCATGTTAAATAATCTACAAATTTGAAAGTACTGTGGTTTGACTGTATGGTGTTATGTGACATGCTAACATTCTGCTTTTATAGTTTGCAGTCTATGCAGGAAGATCTCCTTGTTGCAACTGCTGATGGAGTGCTCCACCTCATTCACTGGGAGGGAATGACAAACGGAAGAAAATCCATCAATCTCTGTACAGTTCCATTTTCACTTGACCTGCAATCTTCTCGAGGTAATGTTCACTTGTGCACCACTAGTTGACATTGAAGGAGAACACGTGAGATTGACGTAGAGGTGGCTTACATATTTTGATACTAATTTTGTAAAACAGGGAGTGTTGTACATCTTTTAAATTTTACCTTTCAACAATTTCCCATCGAAAAACTCAGATACTTTGAAACTATCCATTTGGCAATGTGGATGTATTGCTCATTGCCAGTGCATGTCACTCACGTTCCTCCTTTCTGGTTTCTATTAAATGCAGTTATTGTTTTCCATTGGGCTTGTAAGTTGTTTTTGAACATTCTTCCGATAATAGAGCATATTTGTAAAGTGCATTCTCGCCCAACAACTGAGAATACTTAATGAGCTTGATGTAAGGAGAGGGTTGTACTTGAACATAGATAATGCAAAGTACCTTACGCTCATTCTGTATTTCTTACTATTGATCACAGTTGACAGTTTATGCAAGTGACAGCCAGCCAATCTCCACTTAGGTGATCCCACACATTTGATTTACAGACAAATGATATGTCTCAGCGGGACCAGCTATCCAGTCTAAAGTAATGTTCTTGCAGCCTGACCCTGTTACAGATTCCCTTGATGTGTGTATTCTGCTTTACAATGTTTTAGTAAATGTTAGCTTGTTTTTCATGTTCTGTTAAAAGCATTTAGAAAGTGATTATCTGTAATGAGGCTGTTATGTGGCAATGGATTCTAAACAATAAACAACTGTGTCCCATGCATTGGCACACTCTGTTTGTATTCCTCCATTCATTTAATTTGGATTGAAGAAGAGTCAGAAAGCACAATCAGGATGGCAGACTTAGCTAAGTGGTCTATATTGCCTTTTCATTTTGTACCTATAATCTTGCAAATGATTCAGTTAAACGCTGTAAAAGAAATGTCTTCTAAGGTTTGCCTTAGCAGCAACCAACTATTTCCGTGGAACAATAAACACAAGTTCGTAGTAAATCAATGCTAAAACATATCCACAGTATTCCTAACATAAAGCCAAAAGCCCTGGACTCTCCAAATAGGGTGTAGGGCTAGGAGAGTAGTGCTAAGAGACTGAGAGAGAAGCAGGCAAGCAGTGCACCATGAACATTCCAGAGGGTTGCAGTGTTGATTGGCTCAATGGCCAAGAGAAGCTCAATACTCCAAAAATGAGGAGGAGCAATTCGGGTGGTAAGATCCTGAAAATAGTGGCGACAATGCCTCTAGAGAAGATCACTTCCCAACATCATGTATCTTGTCAAAGACTTTTTATATGGCTTGTTTCTTCAAACACACATTAAACACTATACACATACATAGAATAAAGAATGACATTCCTCCACCTCTTTAGAGGCAGCAATAAAAAAATCTGAATCAGATGATTTCAAATGACCCATCATTTTGGAAGTTGATGAAAATGCCAAAAGTACTTATAATACTACAGGATTCACTAAATGGAGAATTAGCAAATTCAAACAAGCAAGAAAATGCGAAAGACTATGCAAATGCGAGATTGGGAACCGATGGAAGTTGCACCTGGTCTGATCGAAAAGGACAATCACTTCATAATAACTTATAACGTTTTTCAATACTTTATAGAGCAGAACATAAAACCTGCTCCTTTCGTCATCTTCATCATCTGATAACCACCTTACATAAATTTCTATTATTCCGTAGACCTGCTGAGAAATTTCACATTGAAGTGGAGGATTCAAACTCTTTATTGGAAATCTAGGTCGGCTTCACTATTGGAGAAATTGTTTATCAATGCCCCCCATTTCAAACATTTTAAGGAAAGGTTCTAGAAGCCACATTTAGCGTAGTAGGTTGATGATTCATTAAAAAATGTCAAAAATGAACCTGACAGCAAGATCCATAATGGCATTAACTGCATGTACACAATGAAGACGTGATACACAGTCCAAGATATGCTCACAAAACAGGCCTTTTAGGAGTCAAGGCGTGTTACCTGAAGCAAATTTCACTGTGGCAACGTAGCGACCTAGGGAAGTAACAGGGCTGGAACCAGAAGGGGTTGTCTAAATCACAGCAATTACTATGGTATGGACCCTTGACCCCACCATGGTTTTAGTGAGATCATGAATTTATACTGTTGCCTTAAATAGATGGGTGCCCGTACTGCAACCTACAGTTACAGTATCCAATTTGTTTTGTTGCAGTAAATGTACCTCTAAAACATAAGAAGAAAAATTGAGAATACAAGGCATTATCAATAAGGCAGGAGGTAAATGGCCCTCATGGGCAAGGAAGCATTAGAAAAGATACTTTCAGAGAGGTCCAGAAATGCATCCCCTTCACATCTGCTTCCAAACAAAATGTCTCTCTCAGCCCAGTTCTAGAAATACAGCATCCCACTCACTCTAAAATAACTTTTCTACAAAAACCCTTCTTTCGGATAAGTACCCAGTTATTTGGATATGTATTCACAATGCATTACTTACTTGCGTCAGACAAAATTAATTATGCCACGTTTGAACAAAGTTACTTTAGAGTTTGAGTTAATGCCAACCTCTGATCCATCCCTGCAAGGGCACATCTGCAACAGATTAGGGCTCGAAGGAAAAGTTACTTGCATGTAATCAAAACTTTGCAACGTGTACAGTTATAGTTCAAAGTGATACAAGACTACTAATCGAATAATTGTAGGTCATAATATCCTAATTAATGCTTAAATGTTAGGTAAAAAATATAATCAAAAGATGTTGCAGATGTGTGTGTAATTGTCTAGCAATGTTGAATAACCATTCAACACGATAATTTGCCGTATACTTGTTTCAGTTGTCTTTCATGTAGCCTCTCTCCTCAGTCCAACCTGTCAGTGGATGGACCTTTGTTTTGCATTCCTAATGGTGGGGCCCTGATTGGTATCTAGCTTCAGAGTAATTAAAAAGTCACAAATTGAGACCAGGTTGTTGCCCGTAGAAGCACAAGCGCGATACAAAGGACCCAAGCATATATCTGCTGAGACAAGACCTGAAGAGCTACATAAGAGGGACTGATATTCAAGCGAGGTTGCCATTTGCGACTCTGATATTATGAGTTTCATTGTGCTATTGCTTAAAGGAGGTAGTAATGGGCTAGTTTTTAGGTCTCGGTCTGCGTAGGCTGCACTTGCGCAGTCTCGCCGGCGAGATCTTATGTTTTAGAGTGTGGGGCTTGAACCCGCCCCTCTTCTCCATTGGCTGGCTTCCTAAACGGAGGCCAGCCATTGGAGAAGAGGGGCGTCTGTCCATTTAAGCCCCGTCTTTTTGGGATTCGAGGGCGTGTTTTTTCATGTTCTTTCTCTCCTCTTCCCATTGGCTGGAATTTTACATTCCAGCCAATGGGAAGAGGAGAGAAAGAAAACCACGCCCCCGAATCCGAAAATGACGGTGCGTTTGTCCGAGGCATTTCTGCTTGACCTCGGAGAAACATGGTGGTGGTTGTCCGATGGGCCGCGCAACAGACGGAGACTCCCCCCGATTCACCACCCCCCCCCCCCCGGCCGGTAAGTTTTCTTGCCTCTGTTCCCTGGCTGCGCTTGTCTTTTCATGCCTCTGTTTTTTGCCTGCACTCGTCTTTTCTTGCCTCTGTGCCCTGGCTGCGCTCGTCTTTTCTTGCCTCTGTTCCCTGGCTGCGCTTGTCTTTTCTTGCCTCCACAGAGGGCCTGCACAGAACAGTAGCAGCTGCCCAAGCCGGCGCTGAGGCAGCCACAGGAAGACAAACTGCAAACAAAGAGAGGGGTCCCCGCACCGTGCACTGCCCCCCGGCCCCCTCCTCGGGCGGCAGAGCCCCGCTAGACCTCGTCTGAAACCTCCTCGCAGGCTCTGCTTCTCTTCTCTTCTCTTCTTCTGCCTCTGTAGTCTAAAAGCAGCAGTATATCTCTCAATTTACTTTGTTTTTTTTTTACTTCTTTTTTTAGGTCGAGCCTGTCCCATTCCGCAGGAATGGTTAGGATCGAATTCATGTCGGCAAAATCCTCTTCAAACTAAGGGGTTTCAGCCCGGCGTTTTCTTGCAGTTCACGTGAACATGCACGAGCATTCACGGCCAGGGCTTCTCCTCCCCTAGCAGCACTCCTCCCACACCAGCAACTCCCCCCTCCCACACCAGCACCTCCCCTCTCTCTCCCCGCAAACACAGCCTTGCCGTAGCAGCACTCCTCCCACAACAGCACCTCCCCCCTCCCACACCAGCACCTCCCCTCTCTCTCCCCGCAAACACAGCCTTCCTTTCATTTCTCCTCCCCCTCCTCAGCCAGCTTCCCCCAGGCCGTGTTCCCTCAGATATGCTATTGCATATCGTTTGCTACCTCTTGTATTTTGTTGCTCTTGATACTTGCACAACTGTCACTATTGTCTCATGTAACGTAACGTTTGCTTTTGTAACATGCTCACTTGTAATTTTGGCTTCATGTATCTAAAAACGCCTCCCTCGCGCTCCTTTCTCCCTCTCTCCCACTGCCTAGTCCTCCCACCCCCTCCCTCTCCAGCGCGCGCTCCACTCGCATCTGCCTGCTGCTCCCCCGCCCACCCCCCCCCACTCCCCCAACCAGCAATGCCGAGAAGCTTGTTTCCTCTAAGAACATATCGTTTGCTACCTCTTGTATTTTGTTTGCTCTTGATACTTGCACAACTGTCACTATTGTCTCATGTAATGTAACTTTTGCTTTTGTAACATGCTCACTTGTAATTTTTGCTTCAGGTATCACTACTGTTGTCCGCACTATATAACAAGCATTGGCATAGCCAATAGGTCTCGCTTGTGGGACCCTATAAGTATTTAGTTTTGCAGCACAATATCCGAGTTGCATAATCGGATATTGTGCTGCAAAACTAAATACTTATAAGGTCCCACAAGCGAGACCTATTGGCAATGCCAATGCTTGTTGTGTGTGGGACTGAGAAAGCCAGACATGTTTTAATTTGTATTTTTTGAGCGCTCCTACGGATTCAAGATCTAGATACTTTTTTTTCCTCAGGTGAGTGCCTTTGTGTTTATGTATCTATTTTATCCATAAAACCGAACCTGTATTTCTGCTGTTAACATTCTCACTTTGCAACTGGAAAGCGCGTGAGGCTGCATTTTGAAGGGATGCTGTGAAACAAGAGAGGAGTTTGTTCTTCCTTGGTTCAGATGCTAGTGGTATTTTTGTTGGGTGAGTGTGCGTTCCTGATAGCACTGGAGCTCCGGGTTGGCAGCTCCTGATAAGGGGGGAGAAGATTTTTGTGTATGACGGGACACTGTTGTTGTCTCGAAGCATTAAAAGCCCGGAAATGGGAGCTGAAGTGAAATAATAAACTTGGATCCACTGAACTTCCCGTCTTTTTCTGTTGCTTTGAATGAGAGTTAATCAGCTGTGGCGGCAGGAAGCACGCGCCTTGGTTGTAAACATGGCAGGCAACTTTCAGGTTGCTGGTGGACAGGCGCCCGAGAAGCAGCTACCAGTGTGACTTGATAGACATTTGTAGATATGTAACGTGCAACGCCAAAGGTGGCTACTAGTTACGTTTGAATGCATTACATTTCTCCTACCGTGAGGATTTTTTTAAATCTCCCAGTGGCTGGCATGCTGTGCAATTCGTGCTGTTTATGTGAAGTACATTTTCTAAGGACCTAAGGTATAGTGTGGGTACGGTTTCGCTGTTTTAAACCGCGTTTGCTACAGCACGCGACTAGCTTATGCTTCGTAATTGCTGCGATGCCGCTCCCGATGTTTTACAACAGAAAGAAGTTTCAGCATGGTGTAAGATGAACACGTTATGATACTGTCCGATAAAACCGTAGCGCAGAAGTGACAGCACCTCCCCCTGACTTGTTTTCACTTCCTGTGTTACCATTGGAACAAGCGGAGGCTGCTGAATGCTGCTACCTCAGCCGTCTTTTGGCCCTTCTGACCCAGTTTGAGTGGCTTGAGTGAGATCGTTTCAGGTACAGCACACACTACTGTTTTCCAGTCGTGGGCTTCTCTTTCGTTGCTATGCAACTGTTCATTTGAAGAAAACCAACTCATGGAGTATGCTGGAAAGGTGATAGTGGCATGATTCAGTGACCACTGTCTTCCAGTATTAGCCATGGCATTTGAACACCATCTGCATTTTTCAGTTTTTCTGCCAATCCATGCCTCTTTCTAGGGACTGAGTTATTCAAGACCGTGGTGCTGAGGCACAACAGCATTTGACTACATTAAGTAGTAGCCCAGGTAGTCTTTTATGCACTCTTACATGACTTTGTGAATGAGCCCAAACACCTTATGTCCCATTAGTAAAATAGCAAAGAGGCACACTCCTTCCTGTTTGCACTAGTTTTATATGAATATTCCCTTAATGCTTCCATTTTACTCCAGTTTTAAACGTTTGTGGGTCCCAGTTCCCAAGGGCACATGAGTACGTACTTTACATGCTCGAAAAGTGTCTTGGAGATTAGGCCCAAACGTAGAAATATTTCTACATCTGAACTGCATCCATCGCTGTTCGTGTTACGCTCAAGTCAGTTCTGAATGAAACTGGCATGAGGCAAGAAAAAGCATGGACATTTCCTGAATTTCTTTGACGTTATCATTAAGAACTGAACAAAAACATTGACTTTGATTTTCTTGCTGTGCTTGGTCTCTCTTTCCAGTTTGACATTGCTATACATCTTTACAAAATCTTTGCCTGTTTGTTTTACAGTGTGTGGCTCTGTGTGTGTGTGTGTGTGTGTGTGGCTCTGTGTGTGTGTGTGGCTCTGTGTGTGTGTGGCTCTGTGTGTGTGTGTGGCTCTGTGTGTGGCTGTGTGTGTGTGGCTGTGTGTGTGTAGCTCTGTGTGTGTGTGGATGGCTCTGTGTGTGTGTGTGGCTCTGTGTGTGTGGGTGGCTCTGTGTGTGGGTAGCTCTGTGTGTGGGTAGCTCTGTGTGTGGGTAGCTCTGTGTGTGGGTGGCTCTGTGTGTGGGTGGCTCTGTGTGTGTGTGGCTGTGTGTGTGTGTGTGTGTGTGTGTGGCTCTTTGTGTGTGTGGCTCTGTGTGTGGGGCACTGTGTGTGTGTGTGTGTGTGGCTGTCTGTGTGTGTGGCTGTCTGTGTGTGTGGCTGTCTGTGTGTGTGGGTGCAAATGCAATAGGTCTCGCAATTGCGAGAGATTAAGCTATTGGCATTGTAAATGACAATGCCATTTATTTATCTGTTTTCAAAACCAACACATAAATAAAAAAATCGTCATTTACAATGCCAATAGCTCTAACTTTTGCAAAGGCGAGACCGTTGCATTGTAAATGCTTGTTCCTCTTGTGAAACCACTTAATGGACTGTTCTCAACTGGGCGTGTCTCCCCTTAGAGGCGAGGAGAAGTGTGAGTGGCAGTTTAGGCACAGCACATATTTTTGTACATCTGAAACTCCTCTGGGGTGAAGATGGGTTAACTTTGATTTCTCTTGAGTAGTGCAGGTTTTTTTGGTGTTGGTGATAAGATTATACTGGGGCGACAAAAGCCCCTGGAGTTTGTGTGTTGGGTGGAGTGAGCAAATGGTTAGAGGCTAAGGTTAGTAACTGGTTTTATTAGTTGAGGGGTTTTGTTGTTACTTTAGCTGTAGTAGGATATGCAGTTTACATACAGCCAAATGGCAGGGGTAGATAATGGAGCTTGTCTGGGCTGTTTCCGCATATAGTTATGGACATTAGTGGCATGAGCCAAGACTCAGATTGGCAAGGTAGATGATTGATGATGCTTGGGACACTGGAGGGGAAATTGGACTTTTTGTGTTTTCATCCCAACCTTCGCTTTAGAGATTTGATTCACCTTGAAGATTTAAGTGCAATCCTGGAGGCGGCACCAGGCTACAAGGGTGTATACGGTGACTTTACTGCTGCCCTGAAGAGGAACTGGGATTTTTGCAGTAAAAGTTGGATGGACACACTTAGGGACCCAACCCAGTTGACCTGGGCTGCCTCCTTCTGACTCAAGGTCGACAAAGCTGGCATCCACTAACTATATTACATGCATATTTCTCAGCGGCACCCCAGTCCTTTTACTGCCTCTACTGTTTCTTTGTCCCACACCCTGATGTTCAATGGGGTTCAGATACTCCCCAGCAGACTCTTAGACCGTGATCCTTCGAAGCTTGACCCTAATTTGCCAAGAGGTCTTTAGCAATTAAATACACATTGAGTGACATATGTTGAATTCTCCCAGTACATGTGAGAGGAAATGCAGACTTTCTTCTGACTGAACACTGGTACGACCCGATTTCCATGTTTGCTGTGGGAATCCTGTGACACACATTTGCTGTGGAAAATCGGTGATCCAGGGACGGCCAAAAAACACTCAGTAATGACAGTTCTGCAGTGTTAATCTTTTCTGAATTTGCATGCTGTGCATTACTCGACTATCTACTTGTTTGGGCTGTAATGATGTATTTAATATTCTTTTTCTCTTTTTGGTTTTTAACATACGTCGGTGCTGACCATTTGGCTATATGTCCCACCTTGATGTCAGGTGTACACCCTAAAGGCCCCTGTGATTGGTTGCCATCTTTGTTTTGTTTTTTCTGCCACTGGGTCTTGAAGCACGGACAACAGCCCTGGATCGAGCAAAAGAAACAATACACTTTTGTCAAAGAAATCACTGAAGTAAAGATAAAAGCTTCAACAGCCGATAGGCATTGAGGTAAAAGGCTGAAAAACAGTGGGGAGTTTTCTGAGGTACCCACAAGAGTAGCAACCACATTGGTCAGTGAATGTAAAGAGGATATGGAGCAAACAGCGTTTCACCTCTGCCCCAAGTACCATCGCAAATTCTCCCAGAGGGACAGTAATGAGGTTTGCAACCTCTATCTGCCGTGAGACCATTACTCAGAGGACTGCGACGCCTGCTCAGAGTTTCAACCCAATACTCTGAAATTGAGGGCAAAAAAAAGGTGAGCTCTTCACTCGATGGCACAGTCACAGAAGATAAATCCCAGAGAGGAACTCTCAAGCGACGAAAGCAATCTGAATTGAACCCAAGTGCCACAGAGGGAATCTTCTGATGTTTAGCAGACAGTCAATCCAGAAAAGGCCAACCCATGAGGGACACAAGCCTCGGGTAACAACACCGTGCTCTGGCGCAGAGCCAAGCCTACCGGAGTTGAAATCCCCTAAAAGCGCCCCATTGCCAAAAGGTTCAACAGTCAAGGGAAAAAGGAAACAAAAAGAGCCACATGCGTCCAAAGACAAGGTCACTGCTGAAGACAAACCCTTCAAACTAGCCTTAATCCCGAAAAGTGATCGAGAGCAGAAGGGAGAAGGAACCTTACAAGCAGTAGCTTAGACACCGAAGAAGAGGTCTTCGATAATTGGCATTGACTAGGAAAGACCTGCGGCAGAAATAGAACCTCTGCTTAGACAAAAGGAAGAGTCTGACAGCTCCTTAAAGGGATACAGGATCCGAACTTTGCCTCCTTGAGGCAGTGACCTTCCGCAGACCGAGACATTGGTAGATCAGCCAGAGATGGAACCATTAACAACCTCAGAGCCTGCTGAGGAGCCAGAAGAGGAGATGTACACATGTGGATGAGACAGAGTAGGGCCAGTATGACTCAAGTTTTACAGCGCTGAAAGGTTAATGAATGAAGGGTGGGAAGATGTTGAAACGCTGTGCAGAGGAGGGGGTTGACACATACCCCTTGCGGCAGTCTCTTCCAGATGACATTGCTGCATACAATGCAGTCATCAAGCGGGCTGGAAACAAACAAGCAGTGAAACTGGAAGAGGACCAAGCTGAATCCTGTTTCTTCTTCTAAACACTTGCGATCTCAGAAAGGAAAAAACAATATCTCCCAGTGTTTCCCAAATATCCTTGAGCGGGGGAGAGAGGCATTCAGGGAACCAGCACCCCAAAAAAGGTCAAAAAGAAACCTAAGCAATTATCCCAGGACCCAGCATACATCAGAGTTATAGCCACGGCAGATTCCATCATCGTCACCACTGCTCAGAAAAGGACAAACAAAACGGCATCCAGAAAAACTTCTGGAAGGCCGTCCGGCCTAACTGCGTCGGTCCACCTCACAGTCGATGGAACGGATGCCATTCAAATTCTGTCCTCTGTGCCACGCCAAGTATCCTAGCATCGACTCGCACAAAGTGTGTAACTTGTGCTTGTCTCTGGAGCACAACAAACAGGACGGGGGACACGTTCAGATCGTCTCAAAGAAAATGCTCCGCGATCATCGGGCTCGACTTCGCAAAATGCAGAGCCAAAATGTCGAATACACACCGGACATCTTCGGTGAAGGATCCGAGCATGAATTTGACGCACAAGGGGCTGAGGAAGAACAAGAAGAACTTGCATCTATTCGGGAATCGAAAGAAGACTTGCCACAAGGGCAACGTCCCGTGAGTACTGAACACACCTTGGCCCAAAATCCACATCAGCCTAAACAAAAGGCTTCGGTTCCACCCCCACCTTCGGGCCACGGTCGGCACGATAAGATGTTTCTGACGCCTCGCCCTCCGGCTCGGCACAGAAACACTTCACTTAGCCTTCCGGCTTGGGATCGAGTCGGCCAAAGTCTGGCACCGAGCCGAAACCTTCAGACTCGAAGCCAAAAACAGCTTCAGAGCCGAAATCATTGACACCGAAGTCAAAGACTCCTTCGGAACCAAAACCTTCCGCTTCGAAAACTCATTCTAACTCGGTGCCAAAACCAAAAAAATGCTCCTCCAAAGCTGCAGGATGCGAGTTTCGACTCCTCAACACCTAAATCGGACTCAAAACGAAAGGCACTTTATATAAATCCAGATACAGGACGTGTTCTTACTAAATCGCTTCAGAAACGCAAGCCTGAGTCAGAGGACACTCTTTATCATATTCCTTTGAAGAGGAAGAATGTAGGTACTAACCCCTCTCCTCCTCCCCCACGTTCCCCCTCCACCATCTTCTCCACCTTTGGAGCATTTACTCATTACACCAACTAACTCTCCACCACCACCTGATAATACTGATAATGATGATGAAAATAGGGGGCAATATTTTATCAATAGATTCCTAGAAGGATTACAATACTGATTCATCCACAGATAACGACCCATATCTTTACCCTGCAAAGCCTTCCCCTCCTGACAACAATGTAGGATATCTAGAATTACTTGCTAGAACTGCAGAATATCCTGGAGTACAGTTACACAAAGAATCTCTAGAGGAAGATTTCTTATTTGAAAAGCTCAGTAGCACACAAAGGGCTATCCAGACTCTACCTATGCTCAAAGGTAGGATGAGACATTCGGATGATATTTTTAAGACCATGTGAGTGCTTGCATTCTCACCCCCAGAATAGACAAAAAATATAAGCCTGCTCCCTCTGATCCAGTCTTTATTAAAGGTAAGTTCCCACTAGACTCCTTGGTTGTCTCTAATGCCCGTAAACGGGCCAGCTCACAAACTACAGGCGATGCCCCCCCTCCACACCTCCAGATAAAGAGTCAAAACTGTTAGACGCCTCTTGTAAAAGAGTAGCCGCCCAAGCAGCAAATCATTGGTGCATTGCCAACACCCAGGCCCTCCTAGCCAGGTATGATAGGGTACACTGGGGCGAAATGGAGCAATTGCTCCAATATCTCCCACATGAGCATAAAGCAAAAGCTCAAGATTTATTCAGGAAGGGAAGCTCATCTCCAATTCCTCACTTAGATGAGCTTTAGATGCTGCAGACATCGCAGCTAGAGAAATCAACAGTAGTGTGTTATTAAGGAGGCATGCATGGTTGAGGATTTCTGCTTTTAAACCTGAAGTCCAACAGTCTATTTTAAATACCCCATTTGACATGAACATCCCTTGTGGGCCCCAAGTAGATAAGTCATTGGAAAAAAAGAAAAAAGCTACAGAAGTAGCCAAGTCGATGGGAGCTCTGCAGTCTCCTTCTAATCGTGGCTCCTTTCGTCTCCCCTTCTACTGTGGAGGGTCAAAAACTATGTCTCAGATAATACAGCCACCTCGTACAAAGGCAACCATCAATCTTCCTCTACAAGAGGTTTTTTTAGATGAGGATACAGAGTTAACAACAGCAAAGGTTAGGGCAAAGGTTCCACACCACCTAATTCCGCCTCCCCCTACAAGCAGTGACTTGCCTACACTTCCCCTCGATCATTTACCAGCTGTCGGAGGGACGTCTTCTACAATTCCTCCCCATTTGGCAATCTATTACCACAGACAAATGGGTGTTAGGAATTATCCAACATAGTTATTGCCTGGAACATACCAACATTCCTCCAAACATTCCACCACGGTCTCACAAAATGTCACCAGAACATTTATATCTACTCCAACAACAGTTCCAATCTCTCTTGTCCAAAGGAGCCATAGAGCCTGTACCATTACAATATCAAAGGACAGGTGTTTACTCCCTGTATTTTCTAGTTCACAAAAAGGACGGCTCCTTGAGACCTTTTCTAGACCTCAGAACTAAACTGCTACATACTATCAGAGCATTTCCACAGGGTGACACTTCAACAAGTGCTCCCGCTTCTATAGCACGGTGATTTTATGTCTACGCTCGACTTAAAGGATGCATATTTCCACATTCCAATCCATCCGCCTCATCGTAAATACCTCAGGTTTATGATAGCGGGTCATCATTACCAATTCAAAGTACTATCATTTGGAGTCACCACTGCTCCCAGGGTATTTACCAAATGCCTGGCACTAGTCGCAGCACATCTGAGAAGACAGCACATCCACGTCTTCAATATTTGGACGACTAGCTCATCAAAGCCAGCACTAACCAAATGTATCTACAACACACTCAAACCACCATTCACTTCACTAACTAGGGTTTACAGTAAATGGGTTGAAGTCTCTTCTACAGCAAACACAAACCTATCTGGGAGCCACGATAGACGCTCAAAAAGCTCTAGCCTTTCCCAATACAGCAATGATTCACAATATTCAGCCCCTTCTCACTCAGTTTCAGCCCAACCAATCATTACCAGCAAGAGTATTTATGCAACTGCTAAGGATGATGGTGTCTTTCATCGTAATTGTTCCCTACACAAGACTGCACATGCTTCCGTTTCAAGAATGCTTAGTAGGTCAGTGGAACCAGTCGCAGGGTCAGTTGACCGATCTAGGGTTGGTAGATTGCCGCACCCATCGTTCTCTGCACTGTTAGAACCCACAGAATGTATCCAAAGGGCTGCCCTTTCTCAACCCCGTTCCACAGACAGTGTTAACCACAGACGCATCACTCACTGGTTGGGGCGCTCACCTACAAAGTCACACGAGCCAAGGATTATGGAGTCTAAAGTACAAGAGTCTCCATATAAATCACCTGGAGCTACTAGCAGTGTTTCTAGCGCTCAAAGCTTTTCAGATTGACCTAATGGACCTAATGTCCTAGTCCTCACAGACAACGTGACGCTATGTACTATATACAGAAACAGGTGAGGACACACTCTCTCCAACTGTCACGCCTAGCACAAGCCATTTGGAAATGGGCTATACATCACAACATGTATCTCCTGGCAGAACATCTTCTAGGAGTAAACAATCAGATTGCAGACCTTCTCTGCAGACAGAGACAGCAAATCCATGTGTGGTAACTTCATCCCCAGATTCTTCTTCCCTACTTTAAGGAATGGGAATTTCCTCACATAGACCTGTTCGCCACAGCTCAAAACGCAACATGCCCAAGCTTCGCCTCCAGGTTCCCACACCCGCTCTCCAAAGGCAATGTCCTATGGATGAACTGGTCAGGCATATTTGCCTATGCTTTTCCGCCTCTCCAACTCATTCCGTTGGTAGTTCGGAAGCTCATACAAACATCCCTCAAACTGATTCTCATAGCTCCCACATGGGCATGTCAACCTTGGTTCACCACCCTGCTGGAGCCCTCAATAATTCCACACCCAAAACTGCATCTCATCCCCATTCTCCTCATTCAGAGCCATGAAGAAATCAGGCATCCAAATCCCAAAAAACTCAACTTAGCGATTTGACTCCTGAAGTCATAGAGTTTGGTTTTTTACAATTACCACCAGACTGTATGAATTTCCTAAAGGAGGCTAAAAAACCTACTACCAGGACATGTTATACAGCAAAATGAAAACGATGTATTATCTACTGTAGCAATAACAATATCAATCCCCTTGATGCTTCACTGCAAAACATCATCTGTTATCTCTTACACTTAGAGCAATCTGGATTAGCCTACACATTCATTCGATTGCTTCAGGCAACAGTAGCTGCATACTTACAAAACAGAAACCAGTTATCTCTATGCAGGGTACCAGTGATTAAGGCCTTTATGGAAGGACTAAAGAAAGTAATACCATCAAGATTCCCACCTGCACCAGTATGGAATTTAAACATAGTCCTTACAAGGCTAATGGGTCCACCTTTTGAACCAATGCACAGGTGTCAATTACAATTCCTCTCATGGAAGGTTGCTTTTCTTATTGCAATCACTTCCCTAAGGAGAGTTGGTGCACTCCAGGGACTAACTATACAAGAGCTTTTCTTTCAACTTAAGACAGAAAAAGTGGTTCTTAGAACAAATCCTAAATTTCTTCCTAAAGTGGTTTCTGCTTTACATATCAATCAATCGGTTGAGTTATCTGTGTTCTTTCTTCAACCTGATTCTGTAGCAGAACGAGCTCTACACACACTAGATGTTAGAAGAGCTTTACTATATTATGTGGAAAGAATAAAAGGTTTTCGTAAGACAAAACAGCTTTATGTTGCTTTTTAGCTACCATACAAAGGCAATCCCATATCTAAATCAGGTATTGCAAGATGGGTTGTGAAATGTATCCAAACATGTTATGTGAAAGCGAAAAGAACCTTGACAGTACCCACTAGAGAGCGTTCCACCCGCAAAGTAGGGGCTACTGTGGCCTTCTTAGGGAATATTCCTCTAGCTGACATATGTAAGTCAGCAACATAGTCTACACCACACACATTCTCCAAGCATTATTTTGTAGATGTATTAGCGAGACAAGACGTCTTGTGTAGTTTCAGAAAGTTGGCCTGGGTATGCATTCTGCCTATTGCGTGCCACTGGCTTTGTGGTGTGTAACTCAAGTTTTATGATTACCATTTGCTGGCTTTATTTGCTTTAGGCTGTCCAGCTTGAGTTTGTACCTCCTCATGTCGATAACTGTGTTTACAGTATTCTTCCACAAACTCTTTTTCTGTATTAAACAGGCCTGTAAATCTTGTTCTTATCTCGTCACATTTGCTGGCCATTCAAAGACAGAGGTCAAATGTCTGGCGCGGTCTTCCAAGGGTGCTTGTTTTTATTGTTACTGAAACCTACCCTCCTCCTCTTGTTGTGAAGGTACCTCCGTGTCTGTCTGAGAACCTTTGATTTTTTTGGTACATTGTTCGCATGTTTGTGGCTTCATTTTGCCTCAGAAGCATGGTCAATTTGACAGTTTGTGTTCATGTTACGTTCGCTTCATTGCAGGTTTTGAAAGCTTTTTTGTGATTGTTTTATTTAACTTGTGCGTTAATATTAGACTGTCTGCCAAGATTGCAGTAGTTTTTAATTAGGTTTTTCCTCATTGGTGGTTGGCAAGAGCAGAAAATACAGATCTAATTCTATGCAGTACATTCAAAGAGATGCTGGCATAATGGCAAACTAGTCAGTTTATCAACCGGGCTGGTCGTCTGAAAGGTCAATAGGTTTTCCCGTGTCAGACTCCTTACATATGACTGACTCACTCCAGCCTGTTAGGCCTTTCCACAAATTACAGATCAGTTTATGTGCCAGTGTGGTCATGAGTTCATCTATGCATACTGCTGCTGGGTTCAAAGCATGACGACGGAGCATACCACAGAAAGCTGTCTTAAAGTAGCACAACAGTGTCTCCATGAAAGGTGTTCCTCGCCATAAAGACGTTCTTCGAGAGACAGTGATTATTCACCCATTTCCTTCTAGCCTTCTTGCAGTGACGAAGCTACTTCACTCTTGGCATAGATCAATGCTGACCTACAGGAACCCCAAAAGGAATCCTACAGAGTTGTGCACATCATGCTGCAAACAAAAGACATCTCCTGGGAGATGTAAATATTTGCCTTTATTTATCTGGGACAGGGCTTTGCATTCTGAATGTAAGTGTCACCCCGCTGATACGTACCACTTAATGACGGACCTTTCTATACTATGTATTTAGCCAACCCCTAACACTCTAAAGATTTATTAAAACAATACAGAGATCAACATCTAATGCTATTTTTGAGCAACAACCTCAGCAATGCCTGCATATCTAAGATCCTATTAGTTTACATGTTGGTAGCCTGTTCAATGGCGTAGATTTGCTCGCTCAATAAAAACATGCATTGGCATAGCCAATGGGCTTCTCCTATGTGAGATCTATTTGCTTTGTCATTATTTTTTTTAGCAATATTGTACAGCAGCGCTGGCTTCAGTGCAGTATGGCTAAGAGTCAAACTCGGTCAACACTGGCTGTCATACAGCTTTTTTTGTTACTTTGTCATGTTGCAACATGGCTAAGAAACATTGACAACGCTAATTGATATCACATAGGCAAGACCTATCGGCTTTGTCCATTCCTTTCGAGCTACAACTAGTTATGGTTCGTACTGCGTTACTGCACACTCTGTTCTATGTTTATATTTTGCAGACCACTACTAATTTTCTCTGGTATGCCACTGCTGTTTTGTAGAGCTGAAGTTAGTTTATTGTTTTAAATTAATGTACTGCTTGGTGTTCCAGTACTCAAAAGTAATTTTACAAAAATAACACCACCATTTGCAAAAGTAGCTGTAATTTATGAAGAACCTTGCAAATATTACCCTATAAATGAATAGAATGTCTGTTTTTTAATCCCATGTGGAATGCTTCCTCCCAGATAAAACTATCAAATGTTTTGCCTGTCTAGACATTGACACCTTGATGTCCAACTTCACTGAATAGGAATTAACAGAGCAGCAGAGACTACATGAGGTTTAATTTGTATCCATGCCTGAAACTTGTTCATGACACCTTCTTTTCTCAGCAGGTTCATTCCTTGACTTTGAAGATGTGTTCATTCGAGAAATGGAATACTGCGTGACACTTGATGGGTTTGCAGTGGTGTTTAACGATGGCCGAGTTGGTTTCATTACACCAGTATCCTGCCCGTTCACTGCTGAGGTACAACTTCTATTACATGTTGTATGGCTTCCTTTAGTGTCATAGTAATAACTTGTTTTTAAGTATCCCTGATTCTTTGCCGCACTGTAAAGAAGAGGTACCCCTATTACCAAACTCTGATACACCTTTTATTGACCTTGAAGGGCTGAGCCTAACCTCTAATGAATTCAAATGTTATTTTTATCAGCTGCAGTATGTTATATGTGTTAATTGTAAATGCAGTCCCACTTGTGTCTAAGCATTGCTCAGTTGATTTCTATTTTGTTCACATGTGCAGTTCCTTCTTTTTCCCCTTTCCATCTCCATGCTTTCCTAATAGAAATGGAGGGTGTGGGTTAAAAGAAAGGCAGGATGGAGAAGAAACCCTCAACATTAATTTAATTCTGAGACTTTAATTCTCAGTTCTCAACCCACATCACTTTATTTTCATTCTGAGCCTCTCTGCTTGAAGAAGTATATTCTTATAAAGTAGAGAACGTACATTTTTCAACCTATCCTGAAACAAATTCTGATTTCTATTAAGCACACTGAAGCTAAGTTTTTCATATCTTGCATTGCCTTTTTAAAGCCATCATCGTTGACTCTCAGTACTACTGACAGCAAGCAGTCTGAACACCAAACATACATCTGCCTTTTCCAAAACCGCAGGAAGTGGGCAACATAAAAAGAATCATTCGGACAACATCATTAATACATCATGCCCAGAATATTTGAGATTACTCTTTAATTGAAGGGTTGCATGATTCCCTCTGAAATAGAACTACGTTTTCTTCAATAGATAGGAAAATCTGCATTCTAGGGAAGATGGTAGTCAAGAGCTGTGCTCTTTTAAACCATATGCTTCCATCCTAGCCCTATGAGAGGGCTTACTGTAAAATATCTTAACCCTTAAACTCCAGACTCTCCTAAATGGTCAACCAGTGTGTTTTTCAGGATATCCTTCATTTTTGCTGCTGGCAAGAATGTCTTATATGCCTCAACCCCATGTCCTGAATGTTTCTCCAATCTGAATGTGTGTTTCTACACCGGCCTCGTGCATCTCCCACATAGCCAGAGTCAGTGAAGATACTGGAGCAAATGTTTTCATTAAGGAGATGAAAATCAAATTATGATTATTAGCTCGAAGCTCTCTCATTGGATCTTTTTACTATCACACCAAGTTTAGTATTTACATGAACACTGGGGTAAAAACACAGACATATCTGCCTTGGTTCTCTTGAAATATCAACCTTGAACCCCTTAGGTACGCTGCTCTCCTACGAGTGGTACAAAAGGGGGTGGTGATGGACGGAGCATCTGAACCAATCAAACACACCCAGTCAACAGATCTGGCTTTAATCCATGACCGTTTTTTAGCCCACTCTGCCACCCCAGTTCAGACATGGCCATATGCAAATCAGTCTGACCCTGTGCCTCATGGGGACAGTCCAGCTCGAACTGCCAAGGGTCAAAAGTATGATGTCCAACACCCTTACAGGAAATCGGACATTTATTTTTCTATTTATTTATTTTATTTTTAGTGTTTTCTATAGCGCGAACATGACCCTGCACAGGGTATCAGAGCGCTTTACAATAGCATATAAACAACATTCTTAACTTTACATGTTACTAGCCATAGGTGATTACGTATTAGCAAATCCGTAAGAGCTAACATAACCAAAAAGTTCACATATAGATTTCTATAAAGTCTTTGGAACTTAAATGAGATAAAAACTAGTATAACATTTCAACCTAGTACAGTGAGTTGCTTGTGTGGAAATTCTACCAGCCAGGCCGAATGAAATAAAAGAAGTACAGTTATAAGGATTTAAGGGAGATATTTCCTCATATAAAACGATTTTGCTTCCTTTTTAAATTTTGCGATGGTTGGAATTCTTCTCAACTCCGGGGGGAGGGCGTTCCAAATTCTTGGTGCCGCCCCTGAGAATGCTCGGTCATAAGTTCTTTTCTTATGGAAGCGCGCCGGTTTCAGTAGTAGATCAGCATTGCTCCTGGAGGAACGGGACCCTCCCGACAACGTGAGTTTCTTGGCGAGGTAGACTGGATATTTGTTGTGAATTGCTTTGTGTGTGACACATGCCAGCTTGAACTGGATTCGTGCTTCGAAAGGAAGCCAGTTGAGAGCTTTCAAGTGGGGGGAGATATGGTCAAATGTTTTGGATCCCGCTATGAGTCTTGTGGCTGCATTAAGGCATGCTTTCAATGGGGCTGTTGAGATCTTAGGGAGCCCGGCTAAGGTTGTGCAACCGTATTCAATCCTTGAGATGACCAATGCCTGAACTGCTGTTTTGAGGTCTGCTTTGTTTAAGAAAGGCTTTAGTTTTCTTAAGTAGCTTAAGTGGAACCTGGCGTTTTTTGCCATTGTGTTGATATGTACAGACATATTAAGGTTTTTGTCCAGAATGATACCCAGAGATTTAGTTGACTCCACAATCTTCGGAGTGCACTTTAGAGCTGTGATGAGGTTGGACCATTCAGCAATCAATGTTTTGCTTTTTTTAGGAGTAATCAGGAGGAATTTCGTTTTTTGAGGATTAAGTTTTAGGTGGTTCTTGGTTAGCCATAGAAGTGTTCTTGCTAGAGCAATGTTCATTGTCTTTAAATCATCAGTCGACGCAACCTTAATGTACAGCTGAGTGTCATCAGCATACATATGGTAAGCAATGTTAGCATTTTGAAGTATTTCCGTAAGAGGTTCTACGTATAGATTGAAAAGTGATGGAGATAGCGTTGAGCCTTGAGGAACTCCTATAGTATTGTCAGTTGCATTTGAAAGGGTTTGATTGACCATTATTTTTTGTGATCTATTCTCCAGAAAGGAGCTGAACCAGGATAGCACTGTCCCCTCGAATCCCATCCTGTTTTTAAGTCGATCGAGGATATAGGCATGGTTCACCGTGTCGAAAGCTGACGACAGGTCCAATAAGATTAGGACGGCAATTGCAAAAACAACAAGTGATGGACTGAATGTGGATCAATGTCACACACTCCCCCAGTCAAAAGATCTGGGCCCAAATCCATCGTTTTTTTGCACTCCACACCACCCTGGGTTAGACAATGGCGATATGCAAATCAGCTCTGACCCTGTTGCCCCATGGGAACAGTCCAGTCCGAACTACAAAAGCCATGTCCTTCCCAGAACGGAATCAAGCATCCGAGGACCGGACCGGTTTCGAGGTAACACCTCTCTTCAGCCCGGCTAGCTTGACTCCAAGTGGTGTGGAGTGCCTGGGACCCACGTCTGGGCATCCCCAGCGCACTTAGGGCGGCAATTGCAAAAACAACAAGTGATGGACTGAATGTGGATCAATGTCACACACTCCCCCAGTCAAAAGATCTGGGCCCAAATCCATCGTTTTTTTGCACTCCACACCACCCTGGGTTAGACAATGGCGATATGCAAATCAGCTCTGACCCTGTTGCCCCATGGGAACAGTCCAGTCCGAACTACAAAAGCCATGTCCTTCCCAGAACGGAATCAAGCATCCGAGGACCGGACCGGTTTCGAGGTAACACCTCTCTTCAGCCCGGCTAGCTTGACTCCAAGTGGTGTGGAGTGCCTGGGACCCACGTCTGGGCATCCCCAGCGCACTTAGGGCGGCAATTGCAAAAACAACAAGTGATGGACTGAATGTGGATCAATGTCACACACTCCCCCAGTCAAAAGATCTGGGCCCAAATCCATCGTTTTTTTGCACTCCACACCATCCTAAGATTAGGAGGCATGTTTTATTCTGGTCCAGAGCCAGTAAAGCGTCATCTACTATGTGCAGAATCGCAGTTTCTGTACTGTGATTTGGACGGAAACCGGATTGGCAGTCATTTAGAAGCTTGAATTTAGAGATGTGTAGGCTCAATTGATGTTGGACACATTTTTCCAGAATTTTGGCCAACATGGGAATATTGGTTACCGGTCTAAAGTTGTTCGCATCTAAAGGGTTCTCAGTCGGTTTTTTTAGGAGTGGGATGACTTGTCCTGTTTTTAAGCAGGCTGGTATTTGACCTTGAGACAACGAGGCATTAATGATCTTGGACCAGGCCGGGATTAGCAGGTGATTTATGGAGGACCAGCATTTCGCCGGAAGGGGATCATTGTAATGATTGTTAGGTTTCGAGGTCGCCATGATTTTTGAAATGTCTAATTCGCTGACCTGTGTAAAATCTGACCATCTCGCACTGTTTTTGGGTTCGGCTGATTCTGGTTCATCCGGCACCTTATCTCCCCAGTCCTTCTCCAATTCAATGTCATCCGCCGCTTTTTTGAGTTCCCTCTCCAATGAGTTGGCTTTGTTTGTAAAGAAGATCGAGAAGTCTTCGCTGTTCAAGCAAGTTTTGGCAAGGACTGGAGCTATTTTGGCCGCCTTGTTTGATTGATCTTTAAGTAGATCGAATAGTTTCCTTGGTCTATTAACTGCATTGTCCAGTTCTTTCCTGAAGAATTCTTTTTTAGATTTAATAATGCTTTTATTATACGCTTTCCTGGATTGTCTCAGTAAGGTTAGCTGTGGTGAGGAGGGGTGTTGTCGCCATTTACGTTCCGCTGATCTCAGTGACCTTCTTTCTTCATTTAGGGCTCCGTTGAACCATGGGTTTTTGTCTTTGTCTGAGAATCTTTTTAGTTTTAGCGGGGCTATGTCCTCAATGATGCTGGACATTGTTTCGTTGTAATGTAGCGTGAGGTCGTTGACGTCCTCCATGCTCATGGGTGGCTGCAGATCAATATTGCATCGTGCCGCTAGGTTTTCCATATTAATTTCTCTGGTGTCCCTAGACCATTTTTTAGGTTTAATAGTTTGTGTAGATGATTTAGATTTTCTGAGGGGGATTTCGAAGGTAATTATGTGGTGGTCCGACCAGTCGCAGGGTGTGATTGCAATGTTCTCAATAGATTTCTCTTTAGCTATGATCCAATCAAGAATAGATCCTTTATTGTGGGTGGGGAGATGACATCCTTGGACTAAGGATTGGCTATCCAGGAAGGATTTTAACAGGGTGATTTGATTGTCATCATGATCTTCCCAATGCATGTTGAAGTCTCCTAAGAATATATCGCTCGTCTGCAGATTAGAGTTAGAAGTTATGATTTCTATCAACTGGTCTGTGAATTTGGTCTTAGTACCCGGGGGGTGGTATAAGGCATGTAGTTTACAGTTCAGGTTATTTGCTGCTCTTAAGGACATGCCTAGATATTCACACGACTCTAAAGGCTCAGCTTGTATTTTTGTTATGGAAATGTCAGATTTATGTATACAAGCGATGCCACCACCTTTTCTGATGATTCTGTCCTGCCTCAAAATCTGGTAGTTAGGGGGGACCAGTAGGTCTAGGCAGGGCGACGAAGAGTCAGAGAGCCATGTTTCCGTTAGAATGATTATGTCAATGTTATGGTTAAGAATGAGATCAGCTATGTCTGCCGCATGTTTATTTGCCGATCGACAATTGAGTAGAGCGCAGCGAAAATGCTCAATGCTCAAGGGTGGCAGAGATTCTTCAGGCGTTAATGCCACTCTCCTAAGATTGTTGGCATTGATCCCTCTAGTATTAGCCTGAGAGTTTCTACAGGCTTTCGTTACTATAGTTTGAATATTATGCTACACAGGCGGCCTTTCTAGACAAAAAAGATGTTCAGCCAAACCCTGAACAAGTCAAGAACAGTGTTTATGACCACATTTAAAAGCTGCTACCTCTGGAAGGATTTGCCTGGTTTATCCCTTCAAATAACTTGGAGACAAATAATGTATCGTCCATTAGATGCACGCGCACCCCAGTACATGTCCCACTGCAGTGGCTGACGTAAAGGCATAATTGACTTATATGGTTTGCCTATTATGAGTTGCAAAAGAAAATGTAGGATGTCTACCACTCTCACTACAATGGAATCCTACCCCCCTCTTCAGACAACAATATGGCTAACCCCTGTGTCATTCAACACCAAAGCATATCTCCTCTTTGTGGATGAGCCGAGACACCTGGCAGAAGAAAGTAGGCCCTCCTAAAAAGCCTGGTATTTCCCATTTCGACCCAAAACCCTCCATCCTACCAAGTTCAAGCTGATCCCTTCCAACAAGGAATGAGGCTGCTCTGTTGTTTATGAATTAGGGAAGTACTATTGGAAAATGCTACAAATGCTCCAGTTGAAACCTACATTTATGCATTTCAGATATGAAGTGATCCGAACCAAAGAAGCCATCTGTCACCTAACCCACATGAACACACAGTATATCCCTACAAAAGTAGGAAACTCATTGCTTGTTTGAGGTGGCCTGCTTTGCAGGTAAGCATGTATAGAATTGGCCATAGGGTCCATCCAGCCTGCAGTTAACCTGCTGATCAATTAACGGAGAAGCAAGAAAGTCAGCGACACAATGCACCATTTGGCCATGAAGGACAGGAACACTTCAATGTAAAGCATCCAATTGCTCCTGTCACGGAGAAAGTGGAAACTCCAGCCTACCTCTGAATTTTCTTTTTATATAGAGAATGATGGCATGTACCTCATTGCTGAAATATTGGTCATGAGAAGTAGGATGCAGCTTTGGGCCCAGTCTCTAGCAATAGACTTGATTTCAAAAGTTCCCACTAAAAGGTGAAGCTGCTGAAATGCAGCCCTGGCTGCCCCCGGATCCTATGTGCCTATGGCAACATTTCCACATATTTATGCAAATCCTGACCTGGTGGCATTTGACTTGATTATCAGGTAGGGCACTTTCCCAAAATATTCCTCTGGCACTCCATGTTTCCATGTGGTTTAACTACCATTTGAGTCCTGCCAGTGGTTAATTTGTTAAAAAAAATAATAATAAGTGCCAGGCTCTCGTCAGGAGGCAGCTTGCACCAGCCCATTTCTCCTGTTAGCGCTGCCTAAAACAGAACCAACTACTAACAATGAAAGTGGGGAGCGGATGTGGTGTAATGGCCAGAACTGCCAACTTTGGAGCTGGAGAACCAGGTTTGAAATGTTGGCATCGGCGCAGAATGGGCCTCTGGGCAAATCACGTAATCTCCCCGTAAATGAAAGTGTACTTAACTGGTGTTCATGAAAAGCACCGGTGTTGATGATAAAGTGTTAGTGCTTAGTACCGGAAACCACTGGCTCAAATTAAGCATTCACATCTATACTGACGGGCAAACTGAGTATCTCAGACCTTTGAAAAGATACATAATTTTCTAGCATTGCAAAGCTCTGTGGTTTAGGGGTGCCAGAAAGTTGGTCTGGGCAGAGGATTCTAATAGATCGACCTCCCTGGCCAACTCCATGAGAAATGTCCTCTTTCTCAGGAGGTCCTGATTAAGTTACCTTCAGATCTATACTAATATTATAAAGAGAGAGCCCTAACCTTTGTGGCGGGTAATCTCATTAAACACAGCACCAATCACAACACCCAATACAGCATTGGAAAGGGCAGTTGCAGCAGGACATAGGCTATACAGATGGCCACCATATACATTTGAAAGGTAAAAGAACCTTGCCAGCAAAGTAGTCCCTTGTGGGTGTGTGCGTGGGCGGGGCGCGGCATGACGACAAAAAAAAGCGTTCCTTAAACGTGTGCGCTGTGCTGGGGCGTGTGCTGGGGCGTGACAAAGGCTGGGGGCGTGTGCTAGGGGCGTGGCAAAAATGGCTGCGGCAATCGCGCGATTGCGCGAGAGCAAGGGGCAAGACAAACGACAATGGGCGCGGCAATTGCGGAATTGCAAGGGGCGTGGCCTATGGGCACGGAAATGCACGGGAGCAAGAGCGTTCAATGGGCGTCTGAGTTCAGCTGGAGGCGCGCCAATTGCGCAAATGTGCGTGACAAACGACAATGGGCGTGCCAATTGCGGAATTGCACGGGAGCAAGGGCCGTGGACAATGGGCGCAGCAATCGGCCGCCAACAATCGTGCCACATTCATAAATTATTATGCCAATTGCGCACCTGGGCGTATGCGTTCAGTGGGCGTCTGCGTTCAGCTGGAGGCGTGGTAAGTAACCGTTCGCTCTACTCACTTGTGGGCCTGAACGTTGTGCTGGGGGCGTGACACACATACTGGGGCAAATGCAGTGTATGCCTTGTGCTGGGTGCGTGTCAAACAGACTGGGGCCCAATGCCGTCGGTGCTTTACTAAATTGCTGTTACGTTCCTGCCTTCACGCCATGTGGGTCCTAAAAAAATAATAATACCGGGAAATAACTTTCAAGGGTCACATAATTCGCATTGTAATACGGTCGCCGCTGGAGCCGGGCCTCAAGCTGGGGCACACGCCACTGAGCGTGCCTGCGGGGACAATAACTGCAGCGTCTCCTGCACGCTGTCACTCAACTCTCTGCATAAAGGAATTTACACATGGCGCACAACATCAACCAGGGCTGAAGCCGGCCTCAAGCGGCGGCTGACGCGATTAAGCGGCCCTGCCGGCACACTAACCTTCAAACTGACTGCACTTTCCCACACGCGCAGTGTCTCTAGCGCGACCTGTCACCCACTCAACTCTTCATACCCGGACAACGTCGGGACGGGCTGCTAGTAATGTATATTTGAGAAGCCGAAAGGAAGAATGTGGTGTACACTGTGTCTTTTGAAAAGCACAAGAACTCCCCTTAGTTGCCTGGTATCCAGAAAAGGCTCGTCAACATTTACCACAAATCATAGATTCTCCAAGCCAGACATATGTGATCCCTCAAAGTGTTGCTTTCCTGTGACATGCAAATCATGCTTTCAAGGTATATAATGATATATTGATCTCTTTTGAAAACGTATGAATTCAAGTCAAGTCAAGTCAAACCACTTTATTCGATTACTTAAAATCATAAAAGTATGCTATACAGTACATCAGATTTTTTTTTTTTTTAAAGATTAGTTAAAAATACAATATACAAGATAAAAATACAGTACAGAATCATTACAAACGTTAAAATAGTGTTGATATTCATTTTTTAAATTTAGGGCAATTGATACAGCAGTAAAAGCATTAAGTTAAAAAGGGTTGGCTTTCTAGTGCGGCTTTCTGTCTATCCCTCTTATATCTTACAGACACAGCTAGAAAGCTAGCAACACAAAACATAGTTACAGGAGATTCCAACAGTTGTAAGAATAATAAGGCAGGTTTACACTGTATAAAATTCATTTTCTTTAGAAGAGGGAGGATAAACCTTTTCCTGGCATCAAGGTAAAATGGGCAAAAGAGCATAAAGTGCAAGGTGTCTTGTGGGGGATAAATAATCACATTTGCATGGAGCAGCGTCTTCAGTTCTGCTCCAGCCGTCTAAGTCCCCAGAACAGACTGTATTTGGTTAAACCGAAATTTTGGCAGTAGCCATCTATGGGAAGACTTTGTCACTATGGACAAATAAGATGGCATCGCTAAAGACAAGGTAACCAAAACATGGCCTTTAACCGATATTTTACCTAATTCTATTACTTCCTGCTCTGCCTCCCTCAACCTAATAAAATTAGTTTTTACCCACTCTAGGTCAGCTTTGCATAAAGATTCTGGATTAGCAAAGATCTCAGGACGCCCCAAGTACATGGCTAACATTTTTATATGGGACAACCACTGGATTTCTTTCCTGTTATCGAGGTTAATACAATCATTCAGGATCTTGTGATTTAGGGTAAGGTTAGGGTTCAGCCAAATTTTAATCCATAGCAGTAACAGGCTATTTTGATTATGTCTGCTATGTAACCCATCCCCAATTCAAGATGGGCGGAATGGGTGGCTGTAGATTGAGGGAGACCCAGAAGGGACCGCAGAAATTTATTTTCCTCTATTTGGATGAGGTCCGGTTTTGTGAATCCCCATATTGATGGCCCATACCTTGCGATAGATATAGTCTTGGCTTTATAAATTGCCAAGATTGCCTCAAAGGGTCCCCCCCCCCCAACCTTTTGGCGAAACCGAACACTGCAGCTGAGGAGCTTCTCACTGAATTTACCTTAATTGTGAGCTGTGGGGACCATGTTCCCCTGTCATCAAAAACAACTCCCAGGTAGGTAAATGCCTTCACTCTGGTAATTACTTTTCCTCCACAAAAGAAAGTCTTCACTTTGTTCTTTGTGAGACCCAGTGACATGACATGCGACTTACCATGATTTACAACCAGATCCAGGCTTTTCATAAAGTCCCCAAATGAATCCAGCAATCTTTGCAGGCCCAGAGGGGTCCTTGCTAGTAAAACAGCGTCATCCGCATATAGTAACACCGAAACCGGTGTACCTCCCATACGAGGGATGTCTGGGGTCGCTGATAACAGGTTTACCTCCAACGAGTTAATATACAGTGTAAACAACATTGGTGCCAGGATGCATCCCTGCCGCACCCCTCTACCAGACTTAAAACTTGACGTACATTTGCCCTCATTCGTCATCCTAATTGAGGCATTTAGGTCTTTATGCAACTCGGCCAAAAAAGAAACAAGAGGCCGATCCAGGCCCAACTCCAGGAGCATTGTCCACAGCTTTGACCTATTAACTAGGTCAAAAGCCGTCGACAGGTCCATGAAGCCCAGGAAGATAGAGCCCCTGGCTGCCTTGGTATATTTAGCTATTATTAGGTGTACGTTCAAACATTGGTTCTCCGTGCTCCTCCCTGCTCTAAAGCCATACTGGGCATCTGACAGTATGTTGTTGTCAGTTGCCCACCCTGTTATCCTTGCCAGGATGACCTTCCCCAAGATTTTTATGGAGGAATCCAGCAAGGATATAGGCCTATAGCATCTGGGGTCTCCCCTTTGACCCTTCTTGAACACTGGGATTATTATCGATCGGGACCAAGATTTGGGGAATCCTACACAGGCCGAGGTATTAAAGACATTAGTCAAAATGTTTGCCCAGTACAACGGGTTAGCCTTGTACATATCTGAGGGAACCCCATCGGGACCTGGAGCCTTTCGTCCTGCTGTACCTTCAATTGCTTTAATAACTTCTGCTATGTAAAATCTTACTGGCGTATCAGGAGGGTCTGAGGCAGATTTGTTTAAAGTGGCTCAACCAGTCCTCCTCTGCTATGTTAACTTCCAAAACATTATTTTGTGTGTTAGAGAACAGGGGCGTGTTAATAATGGACCAGAATTTAGCACTATCTTTTAGGGTTGCTTTGTCCATAAGCTCCTCCCACGCTTCTTGTTTAATTTCCTTTTTCCTTACCAGTAATGCTCTGGTGTACTCTCTTCTGAGCTGGGAACCAGAGACTTGTTCCTTGGTTGCTCCTGAAGAGCTTTTTTGAGGAGGTTGTGCGATTTGGTACAATTATGGTCGAACCAACCCTTTACCGATTTGATTTTAGTGGATCGACTTTTGGATGTAAGTTCTTTGGCTACTTGGGAGCAAATAGCTTCATAGGAGGTTATAACCTCCTTCCCATTGGAAAGGGGGTCTCCACAGATGTTTAAATCATGAGCAGCCTTAACGATAATAGTGTTCAAAAAGTCCTCAGGCACCACCTTGCTCCACTTAACCCTCCTCCCCTGATCTTTGGCTTTCACTTCCACTACTGCCAGTGTCGTAACAAGTTTGTTTAAAAGAAAAAAAACATTTATCAACACAATTACCACTGGATTGTGGTCACTAAACGAAGACTGTATAGCATTATATGAAATGACATATTTTAAAAGACCTGAAGAAAGAAATATGTAGTCAATAATTGATTCACAATCCCTGCCTATAAAAGTGGCAGCACGAGTACTTTTATCCGAAAACCCTGCTTCAAACAAATCATTGTTAGACAAAAGGTTCCCCAGAGCTTCACCCTTGTTAGAATGCTCGAAATGTTGCGGGGATGTGAACTCTGGCCCGTCATTATCAGATAAAAGGCAATTCTGGCTACATAAATGCACATTAAAATCACCCAACAAGATATATTGGCAAAAAGAGGTTTGCTTAGCATTATAATCTTTTAAAAATTCAGTTAACCATACCAGATGTTCATTTGGGAAATCCACTTGATGCGAATTATAACAGTTCACTAAGATTATTTTAGAGTTATTTGTGGTGTTTACTTCCAAAATAAGGAAATTATTGGAGACACAGTCTACTCTTTTAACTTTCCCCCTAACATTCACAGAGACTAATAACACTAATCCCCCTATATCTCTCCCGGCAGAAGATCTTAGCGCAGGGACAAAGTGCGAGGTGAAACAGTCCAACCAAAATTCACAGTCTTTGTCCCAAGTCTCTTGAAGAGCCACAATATCGTAATCCTTGACAAAGTTCAACCAGTTTCTGTCCTCTCTCTTAGAACGCAGACCAGCGATATTCCAGCTTAGTAACTTAACCGTTTCCCCTTCCCCGTGATACATAGTTACAGGGTTACAATGATTGGTAGGAGGAATCAGAGACTGAGTGAGGAAATCCGGTGCCGGGGAAACCAAATCTGTGAGGGACTCTTCTCTAATACCCTCACTAGCCTCTCGTCAATCACATAGTTCTAAGCCAGAGAGTACATCAAATCTATTTTGGGTGGCAATGTTAGACCCATAGTTAAGATAAATCTCTCCACCGGATCTACGAGGAGAAGCCGGAGTCTGAGCCAAAGCAGGTGTGTGTGGTCTCATTCTCGCACTTTGAGGGGGCACTCTAAAGGGATGATTATTAAAAAAAACAAGTGGTCGCACACTGATGCTATTCGTATCATGGGTCATAGAGGCGGCCCTTAACAGAACTGTCGCCACATGTTGTGGGTGTCTAAAGTTAACGATTACACAGTCCCCATCGCACGTCTTTCTGGAGGGCCCTATCCAATTTGCCCTTCTAGTTGTTATGATATCGGGGGCAAAATTTGTAGGGAAACCACACCGCCTGTTCAGCCACGACACAGTTTTGTATTTAAGGGAATCATGCGATTCCTCAGGTGTCTGAGCTGAATGCGTGTCATGGGCAGGAACATTGGTTAGGAGAATTACGTACGGAGTGCACTCCGGCGGAAGGTTAATGGATTTACATTTCCTCGCCGGATTAATGCTAGATGTTACATCGGCCCCTGCTATTGTTCGTGTAGCTAAACTCACAGTAGTGGAGGGGGCTGAAGAAACTAGAGCTGGGACGGTTCTTGTTATAGGCTGGGTAGAATGCTGCTGATTTGCAACGCTTGCTGCCTGCTCAGTCCCTCCTCTAGCTCCTTGCTCTGTACCTCCCTGGGCCGTCACCCCCAGTTTATTACTGTCGGTCAGAGATATATGTTTGGACAGCAATTCTCCTAACCTTTTTACTTCGGCGGTGACACAGTCGAGTTTAGGCACAAGGGGTTGGACATATTGATCTAATTTAGCTTCAAACTTCGTTCCAAAGATCGAAGTAAGTCAGAAAAATTATCCGTGCTTAATGAATTACTGGCCACATTACAAGTATCCTGTATATTGGGGGACTCAACTGAATTGATCTGTGGTTGTAAGGGAGTTTCAGCCCTTCTTTTCGAGTGCTTCCCTCCCCTTTTGTTTTGTTGTTTCCTGCAATTTCTAACAGGTCTAGTGATGGGCAAAACCTCTTCGCTCTCGTTATCGTCGCTAGCCATGGTAATATCGGCTACGGGGGGCTCAATGTGAACTTGAGCAACCACCGTTGTTATCCCAGTGGGCTCCTTAATGGGGGTGGCAGCCTCAGGCAGGGTCTCCACAATGATCGGAGGATCTTGTATAAAATTGGGAGGACTACCCCTCCCCAGAGAGGCCCTCCTGTCGTTGTTTATTTTATTAACCATCTTAACAAGATAATTGTCGATAGGCCCTACCCCCGATATAAATTTTTCCCTTGTGCCACTAGGCATGGTTTAATCAATAGCCACAATTTGTACAACTGGGGTGGAAAATCCAATTCAATATGAACGAGGATGTGTCAATAATTACATCCAACACTTTACCCAATGCGAATGTCTTGTAGGCTCCAGGACACTGTTGTTGCCAGGAGGTATGGCCCAGCCCTGCCTCTTCCTGTCTATGACTGTCATAGACTGTCCCGCCCTTGTCCCGGGCTTCTCCCGGGCTGCTCCCGCGACGCGGGGGGAAGCGCTGTTCTTTATGCGCCTCCTTGCGCGATATCCCGGTGCGCGGCTTCCGGCCGCTGAGGGTCCTGGGCAGTGTAGTCCAACAGGCTCTGCCTTCCTCGATGCGGCGCTCGGCAAGCGGCAAGCGGCAACCTGCAGCGGTGATCCTGCGGGGCAAGGTGAGGGCACAACAACACCCCCGAGTTAGGTTCTCTCTCCCCCGCTCTGCCGGGGGAAGCGCTGTTCTTTATGCGCCTCCTGGCGCGATATCCCGGTGCGCGGCTTCCGGCCGCTGAGGGTCCTGGGCAGTGTAGTCCAACATGCTCTGCCTTCCTCGATGCGGCGCTCGGCAAGCGGCAAACTGCAGCGGTGATCCTGCGGGGCAAGGTGAGGGCACAACAACACCCCCGAGTTAGGTTCTCTCTATGAATTCATTAATGCCATAGAGAAACACAAAGAAGCTGATGATAAGCTGAATGTAAACCAGTCAACTCCTACACCTTTCCTTCCATTTGGACTGGAGAGAACCTTAATGATGGCCATTAATGATGACTGAAAGATGTGACTGTTTCTTACCTCTAGCCCTGCTATAGAATAAGGTGGCAACACATGCTACTGTTTTGTTACTGGTCCCTGATGGGGTTTTAGCATGTGTAGCTTCATCCTCTGTCTTTTAAACTGCAACAGTGAGCTGTACACAGATCACTACAGCAGGCATGCTAACGCATGGGCTCTTGACCTCCTAAGGCTCTTTGGTAATTTGTTCCATAAAACCTTTTTACTTTGCTGTTTTGCGAGTTTGAAATGCCACTGAGTAGGCGGTGGTTCTCCTCATGCGTCAGCAGCAAACCTGTGCTTTTTGAGAACATAGCAATTTGGCAAACAAGATGTCATAAATATTTACTTGATCAGCATACAGATGTGCTTACAGATTGTGGGTACAAACCCTCGAGTCCTATTCTGCCCCAATAGCTAGCCATTGAAAATGGCATTGCTAAGCAAGCATATTGAGGTCTTGCTGTGGTTTTACAGGCCTTTTCTATATTGCATTGCATACAGGAAAATACTGTTTCACACATCTGAACCAGTCACAAAGGTGAATATGAAATACAGGGGTCTGCAGACAGTTTTTTGCAGTGATTTAGGGGAGAAATGGATGTGTAAGTGGACATTAAATTGGCAAAAATAGTTGGTGAACTGCTGCCTCTCTTTTCGTTAGTATTTGTTTTCCAAACAGTAAACTTGTCCGGGATAATTACTCTTTTTTTTATACCTATTGCTTTGTTTTTCTTCTTCAAACAGAATTTATTTTGCCTGTTTATTATCAAAGTTTGATTTAAACCACTGCTGCAGGTCATAACGTTAGTTTTGGAAGTGATGTTGAGCTGCCCAGTTTGATGATGGCATGAATGCAGTGTGGGTCTGGCATCTTACTTTAAAACATTTTGCTACATGGAAAGAAATACACTAACTCAAGACTAATCAATGTTTTAGCATGAAAATGTTACTTAAATTGGATTTAAAAAAAAACCTGACCATGCCAGTAAGTTGGCCAGTGAATGTTGGTGCCAAGTATTTTGCCTTGGAAAGTCTGGTCTCTACGAATATTTCAGGTGTTCCAGATAAATATATGAATATCTTTTCCTGCGCTCATTAGATTTCCACTTGTCTGATGCCTAAGCATGGGTATCTGATCCGAAATATTTTTGGGGTTCACTACCACTTTGTTGAATACAGCTCACATATTCTGACCGATGACATTGTCTTCTGCCAAGAGACATGGGGATAAAAAATAACTGGGGCATCCTACAGCTCAGATCAGCAGGCATACTATTGTTTTCCCAGAATAAAGGAAATATGAAAGCAAGCCACAGTAATGAACTGAATGGTGCCTTGACTATGATTTCAATCTAAATGCTGGGTAGATCCACAGTTGCCCCACTATTGTTAAGTGGAGCAGGCTGTGCCTTGCCATCAGAACTCAATTTTGTTTACAGTTCAAAAGAAGCTATTTTGGGCCAAAGTGTAAGGGTTTTCCGTTTGATTTTTAACCACCCACCATAAAACTGCCCAGATGTTGAAGTTAATTGTGTGGAAGTTCAAGGCCCTTGTTTATCCCTTGTTGGATCCTTCACCATCCATTCTGCATAATCTGTTACTCTTCTCTGAGCCTCATCCCAGCTACTGTATGGAACGCTTGATATTAAATCAGCTGTTGATTGGCATTTTGCAGGTCTTGTACCTCCTAAGCAGCAATGCATGTGATGGGTTCATGTTTTGATAAGACTACAATTTGCTGGAAAGTTTGCTAGTATATAATACACCTTTTTAAGCACTGTTGTACAATGTTCCAACATTGGCAAGACTTTTCACGTGCAGCCACTGGTTTGAGACTTGTACTTGTCATCTAATCATGATACTATGTCTTCTGTAAGGTGACTAATTTCAGCCGTTTTATTGGTCAGCTTCAGATTTGCTTTTTTATGGGTCAATGTTTCGAGGGGGACTTGCACTGGCCATCTGCTTTGTCAAATTGCTTGGCGTGGCTGGCTAGTGGGAACACCCAGCTCACTTTATGTGGAATGGAAAGTCTGAACCTGGAACTCCACTTGTCTTGTCATTGCAGCAACAGCCGTATACATTAATATACTAATTATGCCTACAGAAAGATGAAGCACAAGGGAAATCAACAAGCACCTAAACCGTTTATTCATGTAATTCATCAGAATCTGCATGCCCTAGCTGATCTAACAATTGCTAGCCTTTCTGTGACTTACAGTCCCCACATAGGCAGTGCCACCTCAGTGTGCTGGACTCTCCCGTCTCAGGCCTCCAACTTCCAAGACTTGAAAGCCCTGTTCAGATATCACAGGTCTCTCAGGGAAATGATAGAAGGTAGGCAAGCAGCCGATACAAACACATGAGGCTATCTACATAGAAATCTATTTTTCTAAACTGCATAACCCGAAACACCTACTTTCCTTTTGTCCAATAAGTAGTAAAGCCAAAACAAAAACATTATGCACCTTTTTCAAAAAAATTCGATTTTTTTTCTTGTAGCATCTTCGTGGCGTGTGGGCGCAGGATGTTGTTGATGGTACTTGCGTGGCAGTGAACAACAAATACAGGCTGATGGCATTTGGATGTGCCAAGTAAGTTATGAATCATTTTCTACAAAATGACCATTTCCTATGCTGGTAGGTGAATTTGATAGTAGGGCTGATGTCTGCTTCTCAGTTCTTGACAAATTAGTATTTTCTTATCACCATGTATGTATTTAAAAAAGCTGCTGTTTCATGCACTTCTTTATTAGCTCAGAACTGTTTCCAGATCAACTATTTTAATTTCAGTGGGGTAGGAGACATCTTACTGTAGTAATGTGAAAACTGTTTCAGTTATGTCCAAGTCGAAGACAAGTTATACGTCTACTTTACATGGATTATACTTGTGAAATTTGGAATAAGGAGATGAGCTGGTACTGTTACTGCCATCATTGTTTCTTACTGTTTATACATTAAAGCTTTATTTAACTGGGAAGACATGTTTTCAAGAATAATTAATTACATTGTGAACTATGCCTAGTGAAAAGACTATAAAACCTCAGACAATGAATAGTGCAACATAAGATGTTTTATTGACTGCCAGTCCCGAAGAAGTGAGTCTTTTTTAGAATCTCATAATTAAATTGTTTAAATCAATGAATATATTATTTCATAGGCAATTTATAGGTTTAATTTATCTATATGTTCAATGATAGTAACCTAGGTGTTCTAGCCATTTACTAAACGTATGTGTTACATTGTTTATAATTCATCCCTTGTGAAAATGGCTAATATTGTCCCAGGTAAACTATACGCCAGTTAAATACTTTTATTCAGTTGACCACTTGTATGTACACTAGTAAATAGTGACATTGTAGACAAAAAATGTTTTATGTTTAGCAAAATGTTGTTTACATCATATTGAATGGTGCACTCCCCATACTTTACTTTGTATGAACATTCCATTAAATCATATTTCAGCTTTAGATTATACATTTGCATTAGCAAGTGCTGACATTTTTTTTAATGGTGATGTATTAGTGGGATTTTGGCAAAGTAAGACCTACGTTGCTTAACAGAATGTAGTAGAGGATTCAGGGTAATTGGAAGCATTTCTGCAGACCTTTTCGTGAAAGTGCTTTTGGTACACATGGAAGAAGAGTTCGGTGGTTTCTTGTCGGAGTTCTTTTTAGGCCGAAGCCTACCAGCCAGCACTGAAAAGACTTCTTTGGGACATCTTGAAAGCTTCTGTGGGAATGCAATTCCACACATTGCTTACCATTTGTTAAACAAATTTGTTTGCTTTCTATCTGCCGTCTTCTTTGTTTTAGGCAGTCCAGCATGTTTTTGCCCCTCTTGTGGAGCATAGCTGGTTTACGACCTCTCTGACTCGCTCCTTGTATTCTTCCACCAGTGCTCGTTTTTGTAAACAAACCATTACATTTTGTTCTTATCTTGTCACAATTGCTGTGCGTTCAAAGACAGAGGTCAAATGTCAAGCTATATATTTTCTGAGGGAGATTAGGGTTTCCTTTTCTTTCTCTGACTTCAAAGTGAAAGGGTTTATGCAACAGTCTTGTTGGGTATTTTCGTTGGGAAAATAAAGGGGTTTTCCTAGCACAGCAAAATTTAAATGTCAGAAAACTAACTGGAAAACTAGTTCAGAATATATCAGAATTAGGAAACCACAAATGAAGCACATTTTTTTGTGATTCTGAAGACTGGTGAAAACATATTTTATTACGATCAAAACAAATCAATCCACTAAGTGTTGCCATTTCCACACATTATGGTGAATGCGCTGTATACTTTTGTCAGTAAAACTGTATGTGCAAATTTAAAGGTCATATTTGAAAATGTGTTGTCTGTAATGACAGTGTGCCAACACGCCATGCATAATCCACTCTATGCCACTCCAGTCTACGTCACTCCACTATACACCATGCCACTAGATCACGCCCCTCTTGTCTACGCCACTCTTCTCTACGCCACTCTTCTGTATAAGACTCCACTCTGCAAGACTCCACTCTGCAAGACTCCGCTCTGCAAGACTCCGCTCTGCAAGACTCCGCTCTGCCATTCCACTCTGCCACTCTGTGCCACTCGCTGCCACCCTGTGCCACTTGACTCCACTCTGTGCCACTCAACTCCACTATGTTCCACTCCACTCTGTCACTCGACTGCATGACTCCACTCTGTGCCACTCTACACCACTCTGTGCCACTCTACACCACTCTGTGCCACTCTACACCACTCAACACCACTCTGTGCCACTCGACGCCACTCTGTGCCATTCGACGCCACTCTGTGCCATTCGACGCCACTCTGTGCCATTCGACGCCACTCTGTGCCATTTGACGCCACTCTGTGCCATTTGACGCCACTCTGTGCCATTTGACGCCACTCTGTGCCATTTGACGCCACTCTGTGCCATTTGACGCCACTCTGTGCCATTTGACGCCACTCTGTGCCATTTGACGCCACTCTGTGCCATTCAACGCCACTCTGTGCCATTCAACGCCACTCTGTGCCATTCAACACCACTCTGTGCCATTCAACACCACGCTGTGCCACTCCACTATATGCCAGTCCACTCAACCCCACCCGACTCCACTCTATGCCACTCGACTCCACTCTGTGCCACTTGACGCCACTCTGTGCCATTTGACGCCACTCTGTGCCATTTGACGCCACTCTGTGCCATTTGACGCCACTCTGTGCCATTTGACGCCACTCTGTGCCATTTGACGCCACTCTGTGCCATTTGACGCCACTCTGTGCCATTTGACGCCACTCTGTGCCATTTGACGCCACTCTGTGCCATTTGACGCCACTCTGTGCCATTCAACACCACTCTGTGCCATTCAACACCACGCTGTGCCACTCCACTATATGCCAGTCCACTCAACCCCACCCGACTCCACTCTATGCCACTCGACTCCACTCTGTGCCACTTGACACCACTCTGTGCCACTTGACACCACTCTATGCCACCCAACACCACTCTATGCCACTCAACGCCACTCGACTCCACTCTATGCCACTTGGCCCCACTCGACTCTGCTCCAATCAGCGCCACTCGACTCCACTCTGTGCCACTCAATGCCACACTGTGCCACTTGACGACACTCAGTGCCACTCAACGCCACCCTGTGCCACTCGACACCACTCTATGCCACTCAACTCTGTCACTCCATTCAACTCCACTCGACTCCACTCTGTGCCCCACAACTCCACTCTGTGCCCCTCGGCTCCACTCTGTGCCCCTCTACTCCACTCTATGCCACTCGACTCCACTCCACTCTATGCCACTCGACTCCACTCCACTTCTATGCCACTCGACTCCACTCCACTCCACTTCTATGCCACTCGACGCCACTCCACTCTATGCCACTCCACTCAACACCACGCGACTCCACTTGGTGCCACTCGACTCCACACTACTCATTGACTCTATATGCCACTCCACTCTACGACACTCTAGGCCATTTTACTCCACTCTACATGACTCCACTCTGACACTTTAATCCACTCTACATGACTACACTCTGACACTTTAATCCACTCCACTATAATCCACGTCAGACTTCTGCACTGTACGCTACTCTACACCAGTCTCTTCTACTACACTCTACACCACGACTCTATGCCACTCTATAACTCTTGTCCACTCTCTTTCACTTAAAGTCACTCTACTTTACGACTCTATGCTGCTCCACGACAATCCACTCTATGACACTTTACTCTAATCTATCCCAGTTTACGCTGCTGCACTCCATGCTACTTCTCTTTTTGCCCCTCCACGGCCTTCTACTTTGACACTCCACTCCACTCCACTCTACAACACTCTGACACTCTATACAGGTTCCTTTACACCATTATATGCCACTTTACTCCACTCTGACGTTCTATGACACGCTACTCCACTGTACCACGCTACTCTCCTTTCTATGCCAAACCAATCTATACCACTCTACTCTATGCCACTCCACAGCACTCTGTGGCCCTCATTTCCTCTCCATTTTACGACACTCCACTGTACCACTCCAATCTAGGACATTTTATTCCACTCGAAGCAACCCCACTCTACTCCACTCTATGCCCCTCCCTCCACTCTATACCACTCCCTCCACTCTATACCACTCCCTCCACTCTATACCACTCCCTCCACTCTATACCACTCCCTCCACTCTATGCCCCTCCCTCCACTCTATACCACTCCCTCCACTCTATACCACTCCCTCCACTCTATACCACTCCCTCCACTCTATACCACTCCCTCCACTCTATGCCACTCCCTCCACTCTGTGGGCCTCCCTCCACTCTGTGTGCCTCCCTCCACTCTGTGTGCCTCCCTCCACTCTGTGTGCCTCCCTCCACTCTGTGTGCCTCCCTCCACTCTGTGTGCCTCCCTCCACTCTGTGTGCCTCCCTCCACTCTGTGTGCCTCCCTCCACTCTGTGCCCCTCCCTCCACTCTGATGCTCTCTCTGCTCTGACGGTCTCTCCGCTCTGACACTGCGCCGCTCTATGCCACTCTACATTGCGCCTGTACACTATGCCACTCTGTGCTGCTCCACTCTACTATGTTTTATTCCACTGTACACCACTCCACTCTGCATCATGCTTCTACATTCTACGCCTATCCATTCTATGCTACTTTACAACACTTTACTCCACTCTACGCCACACCCCTCTACGCCGCTCAACTCTACGCCGCTCAACTCTACGCCGCTCAACTCTACGCCGCTCAACTCTACGCCGCTCAACTCTACGCCGCTCAACTCTACGCCGCTCAACTCGACGCCGCTTAACTCCACTTTACTCTGACACAGTACTCCACTTTACACCACTCCACTCTATGCCACTCCACACTGCCACTCTACTTCACTTCACTCTACACCACTCTACTCTACACTCCTCTGCTCTTCTCCATGCAACTCTTGTTGATGTGGTCTTACAGTGGTTCTCCTCATTCCTGCAGAACCGCACCCAACGAATAAAAATAAAAAACCACATGTCTGACCTAATCCCCATCAGCAGGGATGTCCCCCAAGGATCAGTTCTCTCCCCACAACTATTCAACATATACATGGAACCCCTCACCACCCTACTAAAAAAAACAACAACATCCCCTTCCACCTCTATGCGGACGATACACAGATCTATCTTGAAACCCCCTCCATCTTCGACATTTATTACCTAAACAACACTCTAAGGGAAGTCCAACGCTGGCTATCCCTCAATCACATGAAACTCAACCAAGATAAAACTGAAATCCTCCTCATTTCCAACAAGGAGCAGAACCCCCAAATAACAGAATGGCTAGAAGCCATTGATGCTCACAACTGCAACCTCACCCTGGCCGATTCCGTAAAGTCGCTGGGAATTACTCTGGACCCAAAATTAGACATGACAAAACACATCAAAATCACCGCAAAGAGTGCCTTCCTAAACCTAAAACTTCTCAATAAAATAAAACCCTTCCTACGACCTCAAACAAGTCACTCACTCCCTAGTGCTGTCCAGACTAGACTACGGGAATGCAACTCTCACAGGAACAGCAAAGTTTCACCTTGTTCCCCTCAGATCAACTCTGAATTCGGCAACAAGAATGGTCACCGGAGTCAAGAAATACGAACACAACTCCCCGGCTCTCAGAGACCTAAAATGGCTCCTAATCAAAATGCGTGCCAATTTCAGAACTGCCTGTCTCACGCAAAAAGCCCTGCACACTGGAAAACCTGCATACCTGGCTTCCAAACTCAGGAAGGCAGCCCAAACAAGGTCCCTTAGGAGCACAAACAAATCTTTCGGAGATCCTGTACGATATCTGAAATCACTTGCACCTTATGAGCACAAACATTCTACTCCTCATTCTTCCGAAAACTCGCAAACAAAAAAACCCTATCTCAAACCTTCTCAGGAAATGCGCCCAGAATATGGAACTCCATCCCAGTCCCTATCAGGACCACCACCACCTTCTTAAAATTCAAAAGGCAGCTCATAGACTTCTTCCTCAACGGATCTCTCCCAAATAGATAGCTATCGACGAAGCTCAGAATCCTGACCACTACGAAATCTTAATGCTCATCCAATCCCTGGCCTCTCTGCAGAGCGCACAGAGTAGTGGTCAGTGTTCCGGTTATAATTGTGCATCTGTACATATGGGTTTGATGGGGTACATTTTTATTCAAAATAATGATGACATGGCAAAAGTAAAAGGAAATGTAGGGCTCGCTTGCTTCTTAAACGTCATCCCTACCTTTTACGCCCTACCACTTTCAGATGTCACCAGCTGTCACTGTGTATACTTGTGAATAGTGTGCTCTGGTACCAGTGGAAACAATTGCCTCAAACTGATTTGTAAATGAGTAGTATTTGATTAAATGATCGAGTCAACATATTCGTCTAATTGGACGTTGCCTTCTTTGGTATATCTTAGTGGTTTGGCTCGTGCGAAGATCACTTTGAAGTTCAGCTAGTGCAGGCTCTCTCAGCATTTCATATTACATATGTTTTGAGCTCAATATGTGACGAGCAATAATAGCTATTTAAATGGTGAGCTGCTATTCACTTCAATGCATTGGCAAATTGACAATTTCTTTGTTAATGCATCATAACTTTAAACATTTGAAAGATTAGATACAAAACATTAACATTAGTGTACAGCAATACGTGATTAATTAGTTTAAAACTAATAAAATCGGACCAGCTCCCGTGCCAGAGCCGGCCGACCCGCCTGCACAGATCGCGGCTGCGATCCGGGTCGCGCCCTCAGTACCAGAGACCCCCCGAGGCACGGGGGGGGGCCGCCTACGGAGAGTCACCCCCCGCGGCCGGAGGGAACTGCGGCCCGGGCAAAGCCCAAATCCAGCCCCCGGTCTGGGCCTGCGGCCGGTGAGGGGCCGACAGGAAACGCTGGAGCGGCCACACGCTCTACTGCCCACGTTGGTGAGCCCCTCCGGCACTGCCACCGGCGCTGAGCCGCCTCCACCCCGAACCCACGTGGGACACCGAGGCCCTGTGCCTGCACACAGGGCGGACTGCGGCCCGTGCGCGCGCTGCTTTGGACCCCGGCTTGGGCCTACCCTGCAGTGGGCATCTGCTGATGTGCACCCGGCGGCGGCCGGTCGGCCTCCTGTGTAGACGCCAGAGGGGAGACCTTGCTCACATCGCGAGCGCTCGGCGCAGCGCGGACTCATCCCCTACCAGGCCATCTGCTGCTAAAAGACGCCCCACGTCGGAGTGCCGACCTGCGGCCCCGGTTTGGGCCTGTGTGGCGCAGCCACAAACGAGACGATCCCCACGGGTCCGGCTGGAGTGTGCCCGCTTTCGTGCCGCCGCCTGGGAAGACTGAGAGCGGACCCAATCTGCAGAATCAGAGTGCCAGCGCCCCGGCCCGACCGAGCGAAGCCCACTGCATGAGGCCTGCGAGACGGTTGGGCAGCCACATGCTCAGAGGTGAGGAGGGGGCGCTCGAGGGGCCTGGTGATCGTGCCCCTGGCGGGAGGAGAGAGGACACCCAGTCGTTATTCCCCCCCCTCGCCCGCTGGGACCTGCTAGAGGGGAGTAGACGGGCGGCAGTGAGGCCCGAGGGGTGCCACGTGGACACCTCACAAATTCCTGCGGTTGGCCCCGGGGGCGGTGCCTTGCTTTGACTCACGCCGGTGCTCCTCAGCTGCTGCTTCTCCTTGGTGACGGTGGAGGGAGTGGACTGACCTCGAGCGGCCTGGATTGTCACGGCACAATGTCCAACGCTACACGCAGAGGGGTCCGACCGATTAATGAGCTTCTCCTGAAGTCATCCACTAAAGGCGAGAAGTCCCAAACGCCTACGTCGCCATCGACATCTGCGACTACCCCCAACAAGTCCTCTGAGGAAGCCCCCATCACAAAGTCGTTCTTGGAAAGCCTGTTCAACACACTCCGTGATGATTTCCAAACTTTGAAACAGGAACTAGTGAGTGACCAGAGGGAACTGCGCCGAGACCTGGATGGACTGGGGGAAAGAGTTGCGGCGGTAGAAGACTCCAACCATGCACGTGGTGACGAACTGGAACACCTTCAACAAGAGGTCCTCCGCCTTCGGGAGCAACAGGTGGACCTCCAAGCTCACACGGAGGACCTCGAGAACCGTTCCCGGCGGAACAACATACGGGTTCGGGGAGTGCCATCGAAAACAGAAGGGAATAGCGTCACGATGTACCTCCAGGACCTTTTCCGCGAAGTCCTGGGAGAACCTGCTGACTTTCCCATTCGCATAGACCGGGCACACAGGGTGGGGATGCCCCGCCGGGCCCCAGCGCCCCCCCCAGACATCTTGGCATTCCTACCGGACTTTCCCCTGAAAGAAAGGATCCTTCGGGAATCACGTAGGGCGCAACCCCTTCGCTTTCGCGACAGCCCTGTTGAACTTTACCAGGACTTATCAGCTATACCACTGCAGAAGCGCAAAGACTTTAGGGTGGCCACCACATTCCTGAGAGAAAAGGGGGTGCCATACTCCTGGGGCCATCCATTTCGCTTAATCTTCAAATGGGAAGGAACCCTGCACCAGCTCCGTTCGCTTCAGGACACCTGTTCCCTACTGGGCCTTGAACTGCCCGACGACGCATCAGAGGGGTCACCTTCCCCGGGATCCTCCCAACATACCGGGACGCAATCTTCCAGAGACGGCTGGCAACAAGTGCGGAGACGTCGCACACCTAAGACCCACCTCCGACCGGACCCGGACACAATCGCCAAAGAACACACTGCGGCCATCGAAGCAGTGGTCAAAGACACCGCTCTGAAACCCTGAATTTGGTCCTGCTGGGGGTCCGCTCTTACTGCATGTTCTCATAGTGGGGGGGGGGGGGTGAGGGGCGGGGGGCCACATGGGTCGCCACTGCCACAGTCTCCTTCATCTTCTAAACCTACAGGCCTGAACTGACTATGGATAGGCCTGGGACTATGACTTCTGGGTGGGGTCCTCAAGTTGGGGTTAGGGTGGGAAGGGGAGGAGGGTCTGGGGTGTTGTTCACAATATCACTGACAACAACTGTTTTTTACTTGTGCCTATGGTTTGCCTGTTCGAAGTTTGGGGAGGTTTTTGGGGTTGGGGGGGGCTTTGAGGGCAGGAACCAATGGACGGGATCCGGGAGAGGGTGCGCTGTTGTGGATGGGGCGGGGTGGAGCACTGGGGTGGGGACCAGTATGCCAAAGGACATCGTCGAATTTCGGGTGTTAACCATTGCTTACTATGTGCCACGGCGGGCTGCGCTGCTACGCTTTGCCGCCTTCGCACTATCCCGCGATGACTGACACGCTTAAGATATTGTCACTCAACATAAAGGGCCTCAATAACCCGATAAAACGAAGAGCTGTTATTTCATATCTAGAACACTCGGAAGCTGACATCTGCTTATTGCAGGAAACCCACCTTCTACCTAAAGACTGGCACAGGATGCGCTCCCGGATCTTTCCTCAACAATTCTTTTCTTCACTTCCATCTAAAAGGGCTGGGGTGGCCGTTCTAGTCTCCCGGCGCTTTCGGGGTAGGGTGGGGGCCAAAACGGGAGAAATTAAGGGACGCCTCCTGGCTTACACCTTCCATATTGGGGACAAGGCACTGACAATTGGCTCCATATATGCTCCAAACACAGGCCAGGAACCGTTCCTGAAAACTGCACTCTCTGAAACATTTCAGTCACCTAACTCTCAGCTGCTCATTAGGGGGGACCTCAATTTGGTCATGGACACGAATAAGGATAGATCTGGGCACCGATATGGGGACACGGGAGCGCTATCTGCGGAGGGCGGGTCATGGCTGCGGGAGAGGGGTCTGGTGGATCTCTGGAGGACGGCACACCCCAACACAGCGCGCTTCACCTTCTATTCCCACGTACACCACACATACGCGCGTTTAGACCACTTCTTGGGCTCTTCGGATCTGGCCCCTCAAGTCACGGACGTTTCTATTGTCCCTGCGGCCCTCTCTGACCATGATGCGGTAGAGCTGACGCTCAGTATGCCCAGGACTCCACGCATCCGTGGTTCATGGCGGCTCAACGAACCCCTTTTGCAACGGCCGGCCGTTCATAAACAAATCCACCAATGCATATTGGACTACCTAGCTATAAATAATAGCCCCGCGACCTCGGTGTCTGCTCTCTGGGGGGCCCTGAAGGCTGTGGTCAGGGGGGAACTGATCGCCATTGCGGCTGCTGACGCTAAGATCCGCAAAGAAAAAAGGGATGACCTCACAGCACAAGTAGCTGAATTAGAGAGAGCCCACAGCCGCACCTGCGCTCCGAGAATTTGGCGTCAACTGAAAGCCGCTAGGGCTCAATTGGCCGGCCTGGATACTGACAGAGCGGAATTCGCCGCCCTTCGACTTCGCTATACCTACTATGTAGGGGGCAACCGCACCGGACGCCTCCTGGCCAGTACCTTGAAGGCCAAGACCCAACGCTCGAAAATCACCACTCTTCTCGACGACTCTGGTGAGACCCTTACCGATGAGTCGCAAGTCGCCGATGCCTTTCGCTCCTTCTACGCCTCCCTGTACAGTGCGGATAAGGTGTCACCTGCTGCCATCGATGCATACTTGCGCTCGGCGGACATCACGCCACTGTCCCAGACGAACACAGAGGCCTTGGAGGCTCCTATTCGCCTGGATGAAGTCCTGGCCGCCATCTCACGCTTACGCCCGCTCAAATCTCCTGGACCGGATGGATTTTCATCAGGCTTCTATAAACTCTTTGGCCAGGTACTGGCTCCGGTGCTCACGAGGTTATTTAATTCATTCGAAGGCCCGAGCTCCATACCCCCGGATATGCTGGCGGCAGAGATAGTGGTGTTGCCCAAACCGGGCAATCCCCCGACACACTGCGCGGCGTTTCGCCCCATCTCCTTACTTAATTTGGATCTGAAATTGTTGACGGGGGTATTGGCGGCCCGCCTGGGCCCTTGCCTACCGGGTATCCTCGAACCGGATCAGTCGGGCTTTGTCCCGAACCGCCAATGCAGTGATAATACTAAGCGGTTGCTGCACCTCGTGGACAAGACTCACTTCCAGGACTCGGACTCGGCGCTACTGGCAATCGACGCGGAGAAGGCGTTCGACCGAGTCGACTGGACCTATTTGCAGAAAGTCCTACAGCATTATGGGCTGGGCGACCGATTTCAGGCCTGGATCGCGAGCTGCTACCACCACCCTATGGCCCGAGTACGGTTAGGCAGCCTTAAATCAGAACCTTTCGAGATACAACGTGGCACACGCCAGGGGTGTCCTCTCTCGCCCCTCCTGTTCGCCCTGTACGTGGAACCCCTAGCGCAAAAAATCCGGGACAACCCCTGCATCAGTGGCATAACCTTCGGCCGTGAACCTCACGTGGTGGGGCTTTACGCCGACGATATCATTGCCGCACTTGACCGCCCTTCCCACTCTATACCGGCCTTCCTGGAAGAGCTGGAGAATTTTGGAGCGATATCTGGCTTCAAAATCAACCGGGGAAAGTCCTTGATCTTGCCGCTGGGTAGCAACGCCCGTCTTCACACCCCGTCACCGCACTTTGGTTGCGACTTACAATCTTCTCCGTAGCTCCCATATTTGGGGATCACTCTCACCTCCTCCACAGACTCGACGGTGACCCTTAACTATAAAACGCTCGCCTCCCAGATTCGAGCTGACCTTACACGGTGGTCGAAACAACCCCTCTCCTTGCTAGGCCGCATAGCGGCAGTTAAAATGTCAGCATTACCTAAGATCTTGTATGTCTTCCAGACTCTCCCAGTGCTACCGCCACCTGGCGCACTTGCTGACCTGCAGACCGCTTTCCACCAGTTCATCTGGGAAAAGAAACGCGCACGACTGCATAAACAGGTGGCGTACAGAGGTGTTGACGAAGGGGGTCTCGGGATCCCCAATCTCCTACAATACTTTCAAGCCTCACAACTCCGCTACTTGGTGGAGTGGTACAGACCCAAGTCCGAGAAGAGGTGGCTTTTTCAGGATAGAGCGATGGCCCAGACGTCACTGTGGAAGATCCCATTCCTAACCCGCCAGCATAGACCACGATATCTCCTCCGCTCCCCCATCACGCGCGCCATTATGAATACCTGGGACACGGTGGCGGTCAAGAGAAACCTAACCACTTTCCCCTCCCCACTCACTCCGCTCTTCGACAACCCGACATTCCCGCCGGGCACCGATCCTCAAGCCTTCCCACAGTGGCGTGGTGCGGACTGCCGTTCTGCCGGCCACCTCTTTGACTTAAACGGCTTTCTCCCCCTCACCGACGTCACGCAAGGCTACGGTGTCACCAGGCCCCACATGTTCCAATACTTTCAACTCCGCCATTGGCTCACGGGCCCGGATTACGCCCCCCTAGTTAGTAGGCAAATGACACCATTCGAAAAATGGCTGGTGACAAAAGACTCCGATAGGCACCTTATTTCGGACCTTTATAAAATGATATCTCCCGTGGCCGGCCCAGGTAAGACAGCGGGACAGAAGCGCTGGGAGGCGGAACTTGGCAGAGCACTATCGCCCAAGGAGTGGGAATTCATATACTGCAGGGCTGCACACACGACTCGCAATACTAGTGCCAGAGAGGCGGCGGTGAAATTGGCCATGTATTGGCATCTTACTCCGGCTAGACTCAATCGAGGCAATCCACTTCGAAGTGCGCTGTGTTGGAGGGGCTGTGGTGGACGGGGCACTTTGACCCATATCCTGTGGGACTGCCCCGCACTGCAGACATATTGGAAAGCAGTTCTGGACGACATCGACTCCACCTTTGACACTGAAATCCCGCGCTTCCAGGCATACACAATCCTGGGGCTGCCCAACGCACTTACATTCCCTTTGAGATCTCCTCGCGGCAAACAGATGGGCGTTGCCATGCAAGCTGCGTCACAACATATCCTGTCACTCTGGGGATCCGCCACCACACCCACCCACACCGGCTGGCTACATAAATTATGGTTCACTTTAGGTATGGAACGCATCCAGGCCACGCTCACACACACAGCCGACTCCTATCAGAAGGTCTGGCAACCACTTCTGTCCCTCTTGTCCAGAGAATTTCACGAGATAACATGCCCAAAATATCTCCGCATTCTACGGCTCACGGGCCCACCGGGAGAGCCCCATTGAGTTTACACGCCCTGAAACACACCACTCTGAGCGTATCGCTCCAGAAGTTCCGGATAAACGGCATACTGGTCGGGGAGGGGGGAGGAGGGGGGAAGTTGGGTACAGGGAGGGGGGTTTGGTGGTTCTTCTTTTTGTTTTGTTTTATTGACTTTCGTACATGGCATCTTCACCGCGACATCGGCAGTGACTCTCTGTGTTGGCATATTTTACGTGCTTCTTCGACGACTCTTAGAGAAGACGTGCCTGTCTGTCTCGCTCGCTTTATATGCCTGCTACATATATACTGTCTTGCTTGCTTTTTTTTTTGTGCCCTTAAAACCAATAAAAACAAATTTGAAATTAAAACTAATAAAATCATATAGCTTTAAGAAATATGAGAAACTTAAATTATCGCAGGCTAAATAACTCACATTCACAGGCACAGTTTCATACTCAAACGTTTAGTTTCTTTCCTGCCAGCATCAGGAATTTCACCAAACGCGTGTCATTGAGCGAAAAATCGCTTGCCGGAAGGTTTGTATACACCTTATATTAAACAGTTGCCTTTTGTCTTTCCATTAAGAGGACCGGGCAGATGTAGACTAAATAGGTGAGAGGAACGTCGGCTTTTTTCCACAGTTCGCACAGAATATTGTCCCTCACCGTTGGCCACCTGGAGGCTTGGCAGGTAACGTAGACGGTATACCGTGACTGGGATACCCAGCTGAAAAATAAGGTTGGCTGCGCAGTGTTTTGTAGCTGCTTCTGACTAGCTAAGTATGAGATCGTCTAGTTAAAGCCAATTGATCTTGAATGCTTCAGCGATGCTTAGTAGTCGTGCGTGAAGTCGGTGAATGAAGGGTAGAATTTTGAAGTATGTAGCTAAGTAAGTTTGGCCTTTTAGCCTATTCCAACCTCTCCTCCACTACCTATAGGGCACAACATGGAAGACCATCAAATAAATGTCAACAAACCACTTTGTCTCTGGTCAGCATGTCCTCCAGATCTTCAAAAGGTTCCCAAAGCTAAAAGGAACACAGAACCGTACAAATGATACCAAGTATCATGCAAATGAACATAAGAAAAAATACATATTGTTGCATGGGTAGTGCTGTGTTGTGTCTAGCTTGGCTTTTAGCACGTTGGGAAGATCACCCTCCTGCCTTTCTCATTGCTGCGAAACTAGTGTTGGATTGGTTAGCCTTGGATATCTTTTTTGCAAAACATAATGTCTACGTATTATTTCGCCATTATTTCTGTTTTGTGTAATATGTTTGGTTGCTCGAGAACCAGCTGGCAGATCTATACATGCCGGACACAGTAGAGGTTTTTTAACATTTGTACACATTTCTGTTGCTTTTCTCAGCGGTTCTATTCAAGTTTATACCATTGATAATGCCACAGGAGCCATGCAGCTGTCACACAAGTTGGAGCTAACACCAAAACAATATCCCGGTAAGCTGCATTTGTACAACCGTTATCTAAAAAGTGATTGTACTCAATGAATACTAAAATATAAATGTGCTTTATTAGTCTATTTGAAGAAACACCAGCATTGGGTTCCTGTATCTTACAGGTACATTTTGTCCAACTTAGAACCCTAAGATAATTACTGGCAGGGTACCCTTCCTACGGATATGCTTGTTACTATTAAGTATCCTCTTCATCCAAGGAAGTGTGATTTAAGAACCAATGAGAGAATATTTTCATGTATGCCTAGTTGGTTCACTGTGATCTGATTGGCTGACCACGCATGCGTTAATGTATTAGAGTGGAATCTCTGAGGAGGTAGATAAGAACGAGTGTCGTTTTCTGACGAATGTGACTTCCATGGGTCTACAAGACAAACCCTTGTGACGCCTGGTATTGGTGGCAGTGACCATACTTTACACCTTAAAGGGGAGTGCAAGGAGTTTACCCTGTTTCTACGGACTCCCACCTTGACTGCAAGGCCCTCTGTGGGAACCAAGAGCAGGATGGCCATGCTATGGTATTTGTTGACTCACTTGTGAGCAGATTAGCAAAGACCACATCTGTCAAGGATCTTATATTAATCAGATGCAGCAGTGTATGTGGAAAGGCTGGACCTGGACCTGTTTTTTTCTCACTGGGCAGCGCACAGCGAGGGCTACCAACTACATGGGCGAGTTAGATGGCACAGGGAGCACAAACTTCCACACAGTGGCCCACAGCGATGGCCTAACATTTATTTTTTTAGGTTCACTTGTAACAGCCTTTCTTAATGACACACCTGATCACACAGCAAGATTTTTATTTTTACTTGATACTGCACACCAATGCTAGGGCAGATCAAGCTCCATTTAGGAAGCAAAAACAGCTATCAGATATAAAGTAGCATCTAACACAAACCCCTCATTTTAATTATTTGATATTCCTACCATCAAACCTCTTACAACACAGTAACAGAATTTTTTTTTTTTTAAACACAGCTCTCTAGCAAGTGGTTCATGTTAAAGCCAGAATGTTGCTAAGGCAGCACAAAAAGGCAGGCGGCTGATTCCATAGTTTGCCATCTACTACACTGATGAGTTTCCCTCGTAGTTTTACACAGTGCCACTTTGGAACAATGAGATTTGCATCTGCAATGGGGGGGACAAGGTTCTAGTATATTGTTGGAACTGATATTGGTTCATCATATACAGAGGAGGCACGCCATCCTTGTCTTTCAACTCTATACACAAGACCCTCGTTTTTATGGATCTTTGATTTTGAGCTTTCATAACAGATAGAGATGTGGACTGCCCTAGGTGTGCTCATTGAGCCTTGAGACAGATTTAAGTACCCTTGTCGAGAAGTACTCCTGCCTATACCAAATGCATATCGGCAGGTGTACTTAAAAAGGGTCCAATCTTAAAAAGGTTATATAGATGTTAATGTGTGGTTTTGGCTACAGTAAATATTTAATGGTCAAAAGACGAGTTAGAATCAAAGGACAACCCAGGTTCTCAATGACTGGAACATTTGAAGGGAGTTGACAGTACAGAAGGGCAATAAAAATTCAGTTAGGGTAGATGGTTGTTACCAGAAAGTTGGATCCATTTTTCCTGCATTTAAAAACAATGGATTATTGTGCCCCCTCAGTGTAAGGAGACCTTTTGTGGGTCAACGTCTTGCTAAAGCTTAGTGACCAGAGACAGGCACATCATATAGGCAGAAACACATTAATTAATCAGATAGATTTTAAAATATCTGTGAGGATAGACAGAGCCTTAAGAACATCATTAATTGCATATTTTAATCTTGTGAGAGTGGGGTTAAATAAAGATTTTCACCCATCATCTCACAATTTTAATCCAGCCTGGCACACCTAAAATAAAGACAGCAGTACAACTAAACCTAGCTCACCTAGACCAGAAACTGAAAAGCCGCACCAAAATCCATCTTGGACTGGAATCCAGGATGATTAGGGATCCTGTCTTGAAGTATGGCACCTTGTGAGAGTGAAGGCTTGCATCCCTAAGTCCTTTATTGACGTTTGGGGCAGGTTGCACTTAAGTATTTATAACTTTTTTTTCTACAAAAGAAATCTTGACCAAATGTACGTCTCCTACTCCCTCATGTTAGGGAGTCTGGAAACCAAGAAAATAGTTGATGTGGCAATTTATTTCTCCAAAAATTGGGTAAAAAGAGGTGTATAATTAACAGTTTTTTCCGAGGTGGCCTATAAAAGGTTTGCTGTGCTAGAATCATCCTAGTCCCGTTTTTTTAGATACAACCAGGTTTTATTTGTTTTCAAACAATTGTGCAATTTTCTGTGAGGTGACCAATGTTTTCTATTTTTTGTAGTTTGTAAGAAGAGGTGTGAGCGACATACATTTCTGGAAAGTGGAATGTAATTATGCAGAAGTCATTTGTGTTTATTGGCCCATGGGTTTCCCAAAGATTTAAATGTTTCAAATTAAAATGATAGTGAAAGTAAGCTAGAAGAATTTAAATAGGTGGCAATGTGGTCATCTGTAAGTGTTTGTCCTGAAGTTCGAGGCACAAAAGTCACCTACTATTACTTTAGTCAAACTCTTTCAGTTGCATATTTATATAGTGTTGTCAGAGTCGGCTTTATCGCTAGAGGCGCCCTGTGTGGTAGTCGTTTTTGGCACCCCCTCCCCCATAACCTCCTCCTAGGATTACCTCACTACCGCCGGGCGAGTGCTTTGTCATCTTGAGGAAGATCTCCAAGGGCTTGAAATTGAGCTTGCCTCCTGTCTGAAGTCTCAGGGACACAAAGACTTCACCACAAGCTCCCCTGAATTTCCTTGCTGGGAATTCTAACCTGCAGAGAGGTGCCTGCTGCTGTTTAGGACCTCTAGAGACTGTTTGTCGCTGAGAGCTGGAAGCGGGACGCAACAACGAAGAAGCATGTCGCATCCGCACCGAGACCCGACGCATCGCCGAGCCACGGGGAAGAAGCGTGCTGCATCAACACCGAGAACATCGTCGCAGCTCCTGCCGTGTGGCTGCAAAAGTTCACGCATCGGACCGGATCGTAGCATCGCATAAACCCGCCATCTTTCACACCGGATCGTCGCATCGGGTGCCATAATGTTGTATCGTAACCGGAATGCAGTAAGAAACTGACGCATCCCCTCCTCTCTGGTAAGGAACAGATGCATCGCCTCCCCTGCACTGCAGTAAGGAACAGGTGCGCCACCACCCCCGAAGCAAGGAACTGACGCATCGCCTTCCCTGCGAGCCTTTTGTTTATTTTACGTGACGCATCTGAGGTTCTTTGTTGAAAAGTGTTGCATTTACAATTTGCATTGAACGTAACTATTTCTACCATTTGAGAGCCTTATTTTTAATACTGTATTGTGGATTATTGTTGTTTGGTCTTGTGTTGAGTCTAGATAAAGATTACTTATTTTTCTAAACTGGTTTGGTGTCCATTTGTAGTGTTTTCACTGTGTTACTGTATGCGTTCACAAATGCTGTACACACTGCCTCTGAGATAATCATGTCTACTCGTGCCAAGCTACCAAGGGGGTGAGCAGGGATTATTTTAGGAGTGTATACCTCTTTCCAGAAGCAAGGGTCCCTATTTGGACAAAGGTGCAAACCATTGCCAACTACAGACCCCCATTTCTAATAGTCCCTATCAAGTTTGCTAGAACAGCAAAACGTTTATAAGGAGAACATACATAATACACTTATAAGCCAGAGAGGCACCTCATACTTTACGGAACTACATCAGTTGCAGTCGTACCAAAACACATTAACAACTAAGTATAGCCATTCCTTCAGAAAGGTAGGGTTGTCACATTGATCACATCCTTGTGGGCAGTATGGGCACCAGACGTATTATTGTTCATTCACACATCCCTTTTGTAACCAACCACTTAACACACTGACGTCTGACACCCCCCACAGATCCACGTCTCCAGTTTCGGAGAACACAGTCTACCTTTCTGCAGTCTCAGCAGTTTACCACCACACACAGCACAAACCACCCAACACTTCGACTACCATTTGTAAACTAGCACACTACCACGGAGTGAAAGAGACACTGCCTCTTGCCATTCAATCATGCATCCACAAACTAGAATGTCAATAAACCAGTTATTCACACTTTGCAGTCCACAACTCAGCTGCATCACTTGTCCAACATCATCAAAATAGCTTCTCAGTCATACACATTATACCCACACTTGTGAAGCATACATGCAAAACGAGCTCACATACTTTTATCACTCATACTAAATACCATTAAAGCAACATTGGGAAAAACAAGTTCCCTAAAAGCTTAAAAATCCAAAGCAATGGGTACCACCACAAAGCTTGCTTTCTCAAGGAGTTTCCTATAGTTTCAACTTTGTGGGGTTCAAATTAAAAGGTTGGCAGGGGCACAAGGCAGGTTTGAAGGACACAGAAGAAAGTAGTACCTGGTCTCTATCCGGAATCCCTTTCTGGAAGAAACTTGACACTTCTGATCATGTTGGTGTTTCTTCTCTGAAGTTCTCCGAAGAAGTTTGGAAATTCTCTGAAGGAGTTCAGATAAGTGTCATCCAGTCAACCATAAAACCTAGTCAGACACATTGTGCACAACTCCTGCTTCATTCAAAACAATATTGCTGATGACTGCCTCCTCAAAGTAAAAAAAAAGTGCATCTTGTGTCTAGGATCTGCCTTGCAATACATATTATATGCACTGTATGTTGCAGTTTGCGTCCAGTGCACATCATGCTTCTTATAACAAGTACTGCCCTTACGTGCAGCATTGTAAGGCTGAAGCATCTGATCATGCTGGTCAACCCCAAACCTATGTTTGCCACTGTCAAAAACACACTTCGGCTTCTGGACTTCTGCTACTTTACCTTACAGGGACATTAGAAATGTTGTCACATTAAGCATTGTGGTCAATGGATCCAGGTTCCTACAGTCTTGGAACTAGATGGCTAGCAGTACTTCCCAGCACTAGCTTCATAGCGGCCAGCTCTTTGGGAAACACTTTTCTTTTGGTCCTATTTGTACAACAAGCTAGAGTGGCCATAGAAAACAACTGCCTGAATAGTGTAATTACAGTATAGAAATGATCTAGGTGCAAGTGGTAGCCATTGTTCAATGGAGATGCACAAGAGCCCCAAACAGTTGGCCCAGGTACTTAATGACCCATTTCAAACAGGTAATGAAATGCTATAGTACTTCTTAATGTAGACCCGTTGTAGATACTTACACAATGTAGGTTCAACTTCATACCATACCGTGCTCTATTTCTTTTGACATACAGCTTAAACAGCAGCCATTCCCTATACAAAACTGAGGACTCATCTAACCCTATGCTCTTTCCAGGTGTTTAGATTTCTCAAAACACCCACCAAAAGGCTCCTGCACAGAACAAACTTTGAACAGATGATCACAGTCTGAACATCACTGGGTAGGAAGAGCTTGTGCCTTCTTTTTGAAATGCAGCATGCACCACTGAAGCAAAAAAGATATGTATTAATGGCAGCAGAGTACAATGGAGTGCACCACAATGGGTTACTAGTCTGGTAAGAGGACACCAATAGTTTATACACAATTCCCCTCAGCAGTGTAAGACCACAACACTTCAACTCCTCAACACTGGTCGGAGTCGACGGGTGGATTTTTTAATGGGGGCAGTAGCCTGCCCATGTGCGGCATCAAATACTACTGTGAAAAATAGGGCAGCCCAATAATCCCCCCCTTGAGACTGGGTACTTTCAAATCAAGACTCAAAATTATTCCTGAAAAAGAGTCATTTAATCAAATATTTCTTAGTTATGTGATTAGTATCAGATATATCCAATCACCATTTCAAATGAAAGTACATCATAACTGTTGGAAACCGGCTATTTCTGGTAGGCTAAGGCTTATGCCAAAGCCAGGCAGAAACCACCATTCCAGTCAGGGCAAGGAAGTCACACGCCAAGATAACCCCTGCTCGCCCTCTAGGTAGCATGGCGCGGGCAGTCTAGGCTAAACTCGGAGGCGATGTGTAAAGCATTTGCGTCAGCGCACGACAGCAACAGCATACTAGGCACACCACAAAAGAGACTCCACACAAGGTTATATTAAAATAACTTTTGTATTGTCAAAACATATCAGATAGAAATCACACATGTACATTGTGCCAACTGGCACGGCAGTATTCACAAGGGATTATTTACAAGACAGGGCCACATGGGCCACTGTCTGAATCAACACTTTGCAGATATAGAAATACTTGTCAGAAATCAGAATAAAAGTATATAAACTTCACTGTAACACAAAGTAACAGTTATAGATCACACCCAGTAACTACTGGGAACAGGTAAGCACATACTACGCAACCCTAAACACCTTAGGAGCATGTCACGCAGGTACCCAGGACCTCACTAGGACCACCTGTACTAGAAAGAACAACCACCTAAGGATGAAATCCACTTAGGGGTATAGCTCAAAACACACTACCCATGATGCATGAATATACATTCAGAGGAGTAGTAAAGAAAGAAAACACATGATGTATAGACCTACACATTCAGCGGTGTTCAGGACAGAGCACATGATGCAATTAAAATACAGTCAGGGGTGCAGCGCAAGAAGACACATGATGACTAAACATTCAGAGGTGTAGCGCAAGAAGAGAAAGACACATAATGCATGAAACATTCAGGGGTGTCAAAGTAATACAATAGCGCAAAAATCACACGAGGCCTAAAAACCTTCAGAGGTGCAGGAATAACACATGATGCAAGAAATCACATTCAGAGGTGCAATAACCATATGATTGCGCACAAACTCACATAAGCCACCACCTGTGGCAGTCCCTAGGCCAATGGCCTTGTTGGGGCTCAGACGCCCTGAGTCTCAGTGTCAGGGTGCGCTGCCATGCAGCGCCAGTCTCAAAGTACCTAAAAGCCTAAACGTAGCAGGTGCCCACTAAGTGCTGGGCACCTGGAGAACAACAGAACTGAGCCAGGGCCCTCACTGGCCCTTCGGCGCCAACTGCGCCACTGCTGGAGCCACACAGGCTCTGGGCATAACACACATGCCCCATACGTTGGAGCCACAGAGGCTCTAAAGCAATGATGCCAACCGTTGGAGCCACACAGGCTCTTAAAACACTGGTGCTCCCATGAGCCTCGTCGGACTTTGGACAAAGAAATGCCCCCTCAGGGCCTTCTCCAGGCTTTTCCACGGTGGGGCGACCCTCTGCCAATCGGGGCCGCCCTGATTCCGCGTCGTTCACGGTGGAGTCCCCCACGGGGGACTCCAACTTCTAAAAATGCCCCCCAGAGCCTCTCAGGGTTCTGAATACCGCATGAGGCGGGGAGCCTCTCCGGGCTCCGTGGACGTTGGGGCGACCCACTGCCAACCGGGGCCGCCCTTGAAGCCTTCACGGCTTCGCGATGGCACTAGGCGCGAACACCGACAACGTGTCCCGGCGCCTCTCTTCTTCCCCACTCTGCCCAGCCCTCCGCCCAGACTCACCGGGTCTCCTGCGCGGCAGGGGCGGGGCTCGGCGGCAACGGAGGAGCTCCTGCTCCTCGCAGACTCTCCTCGCTTGGCCCGGTCCCCCGTCTCGGGACCGGGACGCAGAGTGGAGCCAGCCAGGCTCCCGGGCAGTCTCTTCTCTCGCGGCAGGACGGGGGCGGTCGAACCTCTCTCTTCCTGCAGGGCTCCCTTGGTACACGGGAGCCCTGCCAACCGGCCGCCTCGTCTCCTCAAATGCCGCCGGGCTCCCTTAGCTCACGGGAGCCCGGCCGACCCGCCAGCAGGCAGCGCCATCTTCCTTCTTCCTCGGCGCGGCCCAGCCAATCACGTCGCGGCTCCTGCGCCGAGCCCCTCATGACGCGAGGCCGCCAACCAATGGCAGCGCGGCCTCGCCGATCCACGGGCCAATCAGAGCACGGCTCTCCTCGGGTCTCGGCCAATCCGGTCGCGGCCCCTTCGTGGTTTGTTTTCCTCCGCGACAGATCGAGGTGGGCACTCGTAGATAATTATATCCATGCAGGCAGGAATCCTCAGCGCATCCAGCGCTATAAACAAGCAGGAAAAGCGCTCCTAAGCGCTAGAAAGTCCAGAAAAGGCGCTCTCAAGCGCGTGGGGGAAATTAAGCGCCCCAGAGATCTAGACAGCAGGCAGAGCGCTCCCAGGCGCTCAGGGGGAAGCCCAGCGCCTCCAGGCGCTAGAAATCAACTCCAGCGCTCTCCCCAGGAAAAGGCAGCTTCTCCATGCTGCCAGGGTCCCAGAGCTTCCCCAGGGGCAAAGCCAAGTCCCCCCTTCAGCCCAGGCAGGGCAGAAGGGTCCCCCAGGAGTCCAGGAATCCAGGCACCCAGGGGCTGGGCAGCGCCCACCCCTGGTAGATCCAAGTCAGCCACAAGAGCTAGAACAAGAACCTTTTGGAAGGAGACACCGTCCCTTCTTATACACAGAAATGCCTTTGAAGTACTTTGAAGCTTTCGTGCAAGGGGCCCTGAGTACTGGAATGTTTCTGGTTTACGTCTCCCTGACAGCTTCAGGGCCAGAGGTGACAGTGGGCCGCCAGGATGGAGAGCCAGCAGGGTGGGCGACAGGCACAGCCCGGCACCACCAGATGCTCTTTCCTCCCATCCCTGACAGCAGAGGGGCCTTTCATCTACCCCCTCCTCCGGGGCCTTGCAGACCCTGCAGACCCTGTTCTACTCAAACCAGACAGTCCATCTACCAACAGGTCCAGGCACTCCTGGGCAGACTCACCAGCCAATCACACGCTAGCACCAACTTACACAATTATGCCAACTTCCAAAAGTGGTACTTCTAGACTAGACACAGTCATGCTGCATACATCATTTTGCAGCATTCATTCTCACGAGTTCACACATATCAAACTCGCCCCTGCACTCCCCACGCATCAGGAATCTACCATGGGCATACATATTTCCCAGTCATTCCTATGGGAGGGCAGGTCACTCACCATCCATACACAGAAAGCACACGCACTTTACACTGTACCACAGTGAAAAAGTGCGCAGAGGCCTACAATCACCAATCCAGGTTCCAAAAACAGGCTAGGAAAAAGCAAAAAGTCACGGGGTAAACCTGCCCAAAGGACCGGGTCCAACACATCCCCCTTCCAGCCAAAACGCAGGGTAGACCAATCACTACACTGATGGCCTTCCATGCTTTGGGCGACAAAACCACGGAGACGGGCCTGCAGGGCAGGGCCACCTTACAGTTTTTCGCCACTCTGAACCCACAGGGATTTCCCTCACAAAAGCTCTCTGACACAACTAGGATACCCCACTGGTACACACTAGTCATCCACAGCCAGGACCAGGCCCTAGGCCACCCAACGGTCACAGGTCCTAACCAATCCACAGAGTGGGGGCAGAAGCCCCTGGCACACAATAGCCAATCTCCACTCTCTCTCTCAGGGTAGCTACACTACCACTGATCCTACACCCTAGGGACCACACCCTCAGGCTGACTAGAGGTCACAGCAAGAATGCCCGATCCGACCTCTACTCCACCAATGTTAGAACTGGGGGTCTCTAGTTGGCAGAGGTAAGTACCTTAGACCAAGTAGGGACCCTTGCTTCCAGTCAGGGTGAAGGAATAACCCTCACAGGGAAGCACTCACCAGAACACAACTCTCCTACCAGATCAGGACCTCACTCCGTCACTGGTCTACCACCTGGAAACGATTCCACTTCTGAGGTACAAAGCACACAGCACAGTCCCTCTTCAAGCAGGTGGGGGGACACAGCACACAGCAAAGCCCCCTTTCCTCTACCTTAGTGGAAACAACAAACTGCAGGTGGGCCCTAGAACACACAGCAAGGGCCGCCTCCTCAGTCTCTTCAGCTGATCCACCTTAGTAGAGACTCCTCTTGACCTAGAAGTTTCCTAATCTCCCAACCTAGGATTTACACCCTTAAGTTGCACCGGGGTCAGAAGTACACCGTCCTTCTGCACCTGCTTCCAGTTCCACGATTACAGGCACAGTATGTCTCAGGCTAGACAGCGCACACGCCAGCGGCGTATCAGCGACACACTCTCCTCCAGTACTCCCTATCACAGGGTGATTCTCAGTATGTTCCAGGCTAGACAGAGCACACGCCAGCAGCGTATCAGCAACACACTTTCCTCCAGTACTCCCTATCACAGAGTGATTCTCAGTATGTTCCAGGCTAGACAGAGCACACGCCAGCGGCGTATCAGCAACACACTTTCCTCCCACCGGGGTCAGAAGTAAGGACACCCTCCCTCTGCACCCCCCTCCAGAGTTCTGCACCCTCCCACCTTGGAGAGGTACCCCTGGAAGCCAACAACCGGTCAGGACACTGACTACAGATGCCCTTCCTTCCAGGTCAGGCTGAACCTGAACCTGGCCTCCCCCCTCCTCGGGGAATGACCTCCAGAGGCCCCAAAAATGGTCGAGCACTCTAGATGGTCAAATGCCCAGCGAACCAGGACTTCTGCACCCTCCACTTAGGAGCGGTACTGCCCAACACTAGGACCGCCGGAGTTCTGGTTACAGACACTCCCCGTCCTCTAGACACAGGAAGATCCTCTTCAAATGACTTGTAAGTACAGCCTAGGCCCCTGACCTGGCGCTCCCTTAGGGAACCCTCCAGGCCCCGAGACAAGGTTTCGGGCTAACGTGGGACACACCGTCCCACACTCACTCCGCCTCCACTGAGACAGGACGTGAGCCCCTACACCCCTATCATCCTAATGGGACATAGCTGGGCTACACATGAACCTCTTCACCTACACAGGATCATCAGATACACAAGCCACTACTTTTAGAATCACTTTCTAATGTCTCTGCACGACATCCAGCACACCGCCAGACATCCACCTTCTTGTCCAATGCCTCTGCAGGACGTCCTGCACACCACCAGAGGTACACCTCACGTGCAAGCTCCTTAAAAAAACCTCACACGAACTCCTCCAGTTCAAGACACCACTCATCCACACACTCCCCCTCCAGACTGGTGAGACAGTTCCTCACTGCCTCTGACTCTCAACCTGTCACTCTCTTACTGAGCACCAGGCACCATACTCTGGGAACTGGGAATGGGACTTCACGCACTGGACACATTTAAGCTGCCACCACTGGATCCTACCATACTGGGGAATCCAGACACACACACTACACTCAGGGAATAACCACCCTCCTGAGCAAGCAATTTCTCCTCCACCCTCCCTCTCTTCCATCTACCCACACAGGGACAGGAATAGGGATTGGACACTGGACCCAGCAAGGGATTCCTAACCTATGGGAACCTCCCCTATCTACTGGCGTCCCGCCCTGTCATTTTCTCTCATCTGCCACTAAACATAAAGCGCAGGAACACCATCTGAAAATGACACTTTTGAGGAAAAATAAAATCAAAAACAATAATCCCAAATATGTGACTATCTGAAAAACGCAGAGTTTTTGTAATGTAGCCAGTTGTCGCTATAGCACTGGGCAAATGCAAGTCCAAATCCGCACCGCTGACCCACCAATGTTGGAAACCGGCTATTTCTGGTAGGCTAAGGCTTATGCCAAAGCCAGGCAGAAACCACCATTCCAGTCAGGGCAAGGAAGTCACACGCCAAGATAACCCCTGCTCGCCCTCTAGGTAGCATGGCGCGGGCAGTCTAGGCTAAACTCGGAGGCGATGTGTAAAGCATTTGCGTCAGCGCACGACAGCAACAGCATACTAGGCACACCACAAAAGAGACTCCACACAAGGTTATATTAAAATAACTTTTGTATTGTCAAAACATATCAGATAGAAATCACACATGTACATTGTGCCAACTGGCACGGCAGTATTCACAAGGGATTATTTACAAGACAGGGCCACTGTCTGAATCAACACTTTGCAGATATAGAAATACTTGTCAGAAATCAGAATAAAAGTATATAAACTTCACTGTAACACAAAGTAACAGTTATAGATCACACCCAGTAACTACTGGGAACAGGTAAGCACATACTACGCAACCCTAAACACCTTAGGAGCATGTCACGCAGGTACCCAGGACCTCACTAGGACCACCTGTACTAGAAAGAACAACCACCTAAGGATGAAATCCACTTAGGGGTATAGCTCAAAACACACTACCCATGATGCATGAATATACATTCAGAGGAGTAGTAAAGAAAGAAAACACATGATGTATAGACCTACACATTCAGCGGTGTTCAGGACAGAGCACATGATGCAATTAAAATACAGTCAGGGGTGCAGCGCAAGAAGACACATGATGACTAAACATTCAGAGGTGTAGCGCAAGAAGAGAAAGACACATAATGCATGAAACATTCAGGGGTGTCAAAGTAATACAATAGCGCAAAAATCACACGAGGCCTAAAAACCTTCAGAGGTGCAGGAATAACACATGATGCAAGAAATCACATTCAGAGGTGCAATAACCATATGATTGCGCACAAACTCACATAAGCCACCACCTGTGGCAGTCCCTAGGCCAATGGCCTTGTTGGGGCTCAGACGCCCTGAGTCTCAGTGTCAGGGTGCGCTGCCATGCAGCGCCAGTCTCAAAGTACCTAAAAGCCTAAACGTAGCAGGTGCCCACTAAGTGCTGGGCACCTGGAGAACAACAGAACTGAGCCAGGGCCCTCACTGGCCCTTCGGCGCCAACTGCGCCACTGCTGGAGCCACACAGGCTCTGGGCATAACACACATGCCCCATACGTTGGAGCCACAGAGGCTCTAAAGCAATGATGCCAACCGTTGGAGCCACACAGGCTCTTAAAACACTGGTGCTCCCATGAGCCTCGTCGGACTTTGGACAAAGAAATGCCCCCTCAGGGCCTTCTCCAGGCTTTTCCACGGTGGGGCGACCCTCTGCCAATCGGGGCCGCCCTGATTCCGCGTCGTTCACGGTGGAGTCCCCCACGGGGGACTCCAACTTCTAAAAATGCCCCCCAGAGCCTCTCAGGGTTCTGAATACCGCATGAGGCGGGGAGCCTCTCCGGGCTCCGTGGACGTTGGGGCGACCCACTGCCAACCGGGGCCGCCCTTGAAGCCTTCACGGCTTCGCGATGGCACTAGGCGCGAACACCGACAACGTGTCCCGGCGCCTCTCTTCTTCCCCACTCTGCCCAGCCCTCCGCCCAGACTCACCGGGTCTCCTGCGCGGCGGGGGCGGGGCTCGGCGGCAACGGAGGAGCTCCTGCTCCTCGCAGACTCTCCTCGCTTGGCCCGGTCCCCCGTCTCGGGACCGGGACGCAGAGTGGAGCCAGCCAGGCTCCCGGGCAGTCTCTTCTCTCGCGGCAGGACGGGGGCGGTCGAACCTCTCTCTTCCTGCAGGGCTCCCTTGGTACACGGGAGCCCTGCCAACCGGCCGCCTCGTCTCCTCAGATGCCGCCGGGCTCCCTTAGCTCACGGGAGCCCGGCCGACCCGCCAGCAGGCAGCGCCATCTTCCTTCTTCCTCGGCGCGGCCCAGCCAATCACGTCGCGGCTCCTGCGCCGAGCCCCTCATGACGCGAGGCCGCCAACCAATGGCAGCGCGGCCTCGCCGATCCACGGGCCAATCAGAGCACGGCTCTCCTCGGGTCTCGGCCAATCCGGTCGCGGCCCCTTCGTGGTTTGTTTTCCTCCGCGACAGATCGAGGTGGGCACTCGTAGATAATTATATCCATGCAGGCAGGAATCCTCAGCGCATCCAGCGCTATAAACAAGCAGGAAAAGCGCTCCTAAGCGCTAGAAAGTCCAGAAAAGGCGCTCTCAAGCGCGTGGGGGAAATTAAGCGCCCCAGAGATCTAGACAGCAGGCAGAGCGCTCCCAGGCGCTCAGGGGGAAGCCCAGCGCCTCCAGGCGCTAGAAATCAACTCCAGCGCTCTCCCCAGGAAAAGGCAGCTTCTCCATGCTGCCAGGGTCCCAGAGCTTCCCCAGGGGCAAAGCCAAGTCCCCCCTTCAGCCCAGGCAGGGCAGAAGGGTCCCCCAGGAGTCCAGGAATCCAGGCACCCAGGGGCTGGGCAGCGCCCACCCCTGGTAGATCCAAGTCAGCCACAAGAGCTAGAACAAGAACCTTTTGGAAGGAGACACCGTCCCTTCTTATACACAGAAATGCCTTTGAAGTACTTTGAAGCTTTCGTGCAAGGGGCCCTGAGTACTGGAATGTTTCTGGTTTACGTCTCCCTGACAGCTTCAGGGCCAGAGGTGACAGTGGGCCGCCAGGATGGAGAGCCAGCAGGGTGGGCGACAGGCACAGCCCGGCACCACCAGATGCTCTTTCCTCCCATCCCTGACAGCAGAGGGGCCTTTCATCTACCCCCTCCTCCGGGGCCTTGCAGACCCTGCAGACCCTGTTCTACTCAAACCAGACAGTCCATCTACCAACAGGTCCAGGCACTCCTGGGCAGACTCACCAGCCAATCACACGCTAGCACCAACTTACACAATTATGCCAACTTCCAAAAGTGGTACTTCTAGACTAGACACAGTCATGCTGCATACATCATTTTGCAGCATTCATTCTCACGAGTTCACACATATCAAACTCGCCCCTGCACTCCCCACGCATCAGGAATCTACCATGGGCATACATATTTCCCAGTCATTCCTATGGGAGGGCAGGTCACTCACCATCCATACACAGAAAGCACACGCACTTTACACTGTACCACAGTGAAAAAGTGCGCAGAGGCCTACAATCACCAATCCAGGTTCCAAAAACAGGCTAGGAAAAAGCAAAAAGTCACGGGGTAAACCTGCCCAAAGGACCGGGTCCAACAATAACAATATGATGTACTTTGCAAAATCAGTCACAGACTGGTGTATAACCAACAAATATTTATTTAAACAATGAATCCTTTGTTTGTTAATTCGTACCCTTTTATTGGGTCACATAGGAAGCACCCCTTAGCTGACAGGGTAGTCACAGAAGTTCAAGTATTTTGAATGGCAACTGGAGTCGGCTAGTGAAACCACTCAACGAATTTTCAGCGTCTGTGTAATAAACTTAGTATTCTCTGATCCAATGTAACTTTGTGCTCCATTAGGAAGATGTTGTAGTGCTCAGAAAGTTTACATTTCGGTGTCTTAATGTCAGACCAGTATGTGGGACCATCTTCAAGACAAAGTATTGTAATAACACCAAATATAGACCCTTCAAACCTATATATTAAAGAAACATAATCCTTACATGGAACTCAAAATTAGACAAGCCAAGACAGCCCCAATTGTTCCCACAGTGTGAATCAACCACTCACAATACCTAATGACAACATTATCGTGCATGCATACTGCACTAAAACAGCACAAGTGACTCCGAAAAAACACTAAAAACATCATGAAAAGTGCCCACTGCTCGGCATATAGATTAGTTTGCACAACCATCTCGCTGAGAAACCCATCATCCCCAAATATATTGAAAAAAATCAATTGGCGCGTAATTGTTTCTGTCCAAAGTACAACTAGCAACTTAAGTAAAAGGCTTAAGAACAGGTTAGACTCCATCCAGAGCAACCCACCTGAACTGATCCTTTGCACTAACTCCACCAGGCACAAATCTGACCGACTGTATATGGGATTGATGTTCCCATAACACTGGAGGTGGCAGTTCCCGCGCAACAGAAACATAGGGGCTGATTACGATGGCGTAACTGGCCACCGTCACGCCATTGTAACGTGCTTTACCCACTGCCATATCACGATGGCGGTGGGTATCTCGGCAGATGGAAAGTCTGTCCGCCGCTTTTCCACCGGTTGGCAATCGTTACGTTTGCCGGCCTTGCGGAGCTGGGGCTCATATATGGTGGCGGTGCCTAGCAGGCACCGCCATTCATATTATGATGTGTGGATTTCAAGGCCTATCCATGGCGGCCTGGTGGGGATTTGCTTTGGGGGCCCGTTGGGAGAGGTGCAGTTGGGGCATACCCGTGGTACCCCTCTACATGCCCATGCACAAGGTGGCAGGCACCGCATGGTGCCTGCCATGTTGTGCATGGAAATGCACAACATGGCACTTTACCATTGCGGCGGTTGCTGCAGCCAGCAGCACCAGCCACAATGTTAAAATGCCAGATACGACCACAGTGGTCGTATCATGATCAGGGCCCGGGACCGCCGTGTGAAAGACGGGCGGTCACGTTCCCGATAGGCTACCCATCCTAATAGGCCCCACAGTTTGGCTCCGCAACAATAGAAGTTTCATTGCCAAATCATCTGAGGATTCCTCTCTGACCGAGAAATCCCTGCCACATCTAACCGCAGATTCCTTTTCGGGATCGTAATCTTGCTCCAGTTTTGAACTACATTCTATAATCCGTTCCAGTACTGCAGCAGCAGATATCCTAGGTGAAACCATATCTGTAAATCGAAAAACTGAAAAGGAGAACAAGAAATGCGTAGAGGAAAAGGTTCAGAATAAAACAAGCATTTACAATGCAACAGTTTCGCCTTTGTAAAAGTTAGAGCTATTGGCATTGTAAATGACAATTTTTTTATTTATGTGTTGGTTTTGAAAACAGATAAATAAATGGCATTGCCATTTACAATGCCAATAGCTTAATCTCTCGCAAACAGTAAAAATGATTAATAATAACTAACCTTCTTATCAAAGGACCAAAAACCCTGCCTTAAGGTGCAGTCATCAAAGAGCTTGCTGACAATTAGGAGCTCCCTGAGTGATGGTGTGTGTTTTGTAGGTGTGTGTGTGTGCACGTGTGTATTGCTGACATGCAATGCTCACATTCAATTAGGAGCTCCCTGAGTGATGGTGTGTGTGTTTGTAGGTGTGTGTGTGTGTGTGCGCGTGTGCACGTGAGTATGCACATGTGCACGGGCGTGTGTGCATGATCATTGTGTGAATGAACGTTCACAAGTGTGTATGAATGTGCGCATATGAGTGAGTGTGCATATGCGTGGATCCACGAGGCATGAAAATGTATGTGCCACTCTAGTTCGTCGATCTGCAAGGATTTTTTCATCATGCCCTCTGAGGCAATCATGGACCAGAAACAATGTTTACTGCATGTGTGAGTGAAAGCAAGTGAATGTCAGAATGCATATGTATGTATCTGTGGCAATGTGTTGAAAGTGGTGCGTGCATGTGTGAGGGTAAGTGTGTGAAAGAGAGAGATAGTGTGCAAAAGGCCTTGAAGGGCTGGTGTCAATATGCAGCAAATGTCAGCAACTCATTCTCCTGCTCATCTATGCAATCATAAACCAAAATGTACGTGTGTGTTCGTGCATGTGCACTCGTGTAAGTGTGTGTCTGTGCGCATTTGTGGAAGAATGCACAAGTGTATTAGAGTTTGAATGTGTGAATAATGCGTACACCACTCTAGCTAGGTGGTCTGGCATATTCGGCCTCCCATTAACATACTCACTGAAGCAAACATAAACTAAACCAAATCTTGTGTGTGAGCTGTAGGGTCTGTTTCCCTTGCGAAAATAAGAGGTGTGAAGCAAATTACCACATAGGAGTCAACCCCGAGCTCCCAAAGTGTCATTGCCTGCAGGGGAATGAAATCAAATCGTGATGCCTATTACCCCTGTCCCTAATCTTAAGGTTCCCAGGTCCACTCCATAAGCAATCCATTGTTTCCTTGTTATTGCGTTTCCTTAAACCCATTGAGATGGACCGAGCAAACCCAATTACACAGATAATGCCTGCGGTAATGTCAGCTCTGGGGTGGTGTCGAGGGGACTGCAGGGCCAGAAACAAGGCCAGCTCTGCTGCCCCTGGGCCGAGGCACACCTCATCCCTGCTCCCGCGTCACTTTCTCTGCCTCATACACACACACGCACACACAAACAGGGCCACAGAAGCAAGGCGCTCAAACAGCACAACACCAGCATGAACACCCAACATTCACGCAAACACGCACACTCAACACACACTCAAAAGGACGTGTGAGCCCAAAACACAATTACAGGAATACTTCACCGAAGCACACACATACAGCAATCAAACCATGCACGCCTATAACAATACAAACTCCTGTGCATTCGGGGTAGGCACACAACCACAAATTACAAACAAAAACTTACAAACATATGTAACACAAATCACAGCGATAGAAGCACAGCCAATCACTCATACATAATGCATATATTCGACACACACGGAACACTCTTATGTCACATAGACATGTACATATCAAAACGACAAGTGCACATACCCAAACATACATTGAACACAATTATAAACTTTCAAAGGCGCACCAATGCAGTTTAGCATACAAGACACGTATGGCAAAACACCAAATACAAACTAAACACATGCACCAAACACACACACATATCTACCAAAAGTAACGAAAACAGGTAACACAAAACCACTGGCCCAGAGCACACTGCGCCCCTCCAGCTCAAAGACAGCTTATGGCTTTGCAACGGACAGGAACAACTTCCGCAGGTACTAGGGGAGGGGCAGCAGGGTCGGAGATCCGAAAGGACCAGCACAGCAGTATTTATTTATTTTTATTTAGGGCATTTTTATATAGCGCGGACATTACCCAAAGGAACATTAAAAAAGCAATGGAGGGGGGGTGGGATAGGAGAAACGGACAGCGGGAGGGGGGGCGGGGGAAGGCAGGACAGCAAGCACGAACTGGGGGGGTGCAGGACAGCAGCAAGCACAAACTTTCAAAGGCGCACCAATGCAGTTTAGCATACAAGACACATATGGCAAAACACCAAATACAAACTAAACGCACGCACCAAACACACACACATATCTACCAAAAGTAACGAAAACAGGTAACACAAAACCACTGGCCCAGAGCACACTGCGCCCCTCCAGCTCAAAGACAGCTTATGGCTTTGCAAAGGACAGGAACGACTTCCGCAGGTACTAGGGGAGGGGCAGCAGGGTCAGAGATCCGAAAGGACCAGCACAGCAGTATTCATTTATTTTTATTTAGGGCATTTTTATATAGCGCAGACATTACCCAAAGGAACATTAAAAAAGCAATGGGGGGGGGGGATAGGAGAAACGGACAGCGGGAGGGGGAGCGGGGGAAGGCAGGACAGCAAGCACGAACAGGGGGGGGTGCAGGACAGCAGCAAGCACAAACTTTCAAAGGCGCACCAATGCAGTTTAGCATACAAGACACGTATGGCAAAACACCAAATACAAACTAAACACATGCACCAAACACACACACATATCTACCAAAAGTAACGAAAACAGGTAACACAAAACCACTGGCCCAGAGCACATTGCGCCCCTCCAGCTCAAAGACAGCTTATGGCTTTGCAACGGACAGGAACGACTTCCGCAGGTACTAGGGGAGGAGCAGCAGGGTCAGAGATCCGAAAGGACCAGCACAGCAGTATTTATTTAATATTATTTAGGGCATTTTTACATAGCGCGGACATTACCCAAAGGAACATTAAACAAGCGATGATACTGGACAGGTGGGCATTGGGCAATGTGGCTGGATGGCACTGGGAGCGATTGACAGGAGGCGGGCAATCCGGGAACAGAGGACGACGGCAACGAGACACGCAAAGACGTAAATAAACAAAATGCTGCTTACCTGATAAGGAGAGGACTGAAATCGTGCAACCCACCCCCGCAAAACACACGTCCAAAATGGCCAAAACATCACGGGGAAAAAAACATCCGCCCACCGCCGCATGACGATCGCAAAGGGGCGGGATGAGTAAAAATCGCCGGAACGCCCACGAATCTGCTCCGGCAATGACGGACAGATCTTTAATCCAATGGCTAGCCTCCATTTATGGAGCTAGCCAATGGAAGAGAAGGCGGGACAAAGCCCCATACTGGTAGAAACATAAGATTTCGCCTGCGCGAACGCTGCTGCGCAGCGGACGCCAGGCGAAACCTAAAAACACTGAAGAACAACCAAAGTGAAGCACAAATATTGTTTAAAGAAACGGTATTCTCCAATGTAGTACAAAAAAAGTGGATCACAGAGCACGAAAAAAACACCCAATAAATCAATGGTGGAAAAGGAGCTATATGTATGCAACCAAAATTTGAGAGAACTCCAGGACAAATTACTCCATAAAGTAACTGAAAAAATGTAAAAACAATCTAAAAGCAACCATATGCACAAAACAAGTACAATGATAAACAACTTGAGAAAATGCAAAATACATAAGGAAAGAGAATAAAAAAATTACAAAAATCAAATGACAAATACAGAAGTTGTAGCTTACTCTTTACCCAAAACTACCAACTAAACAAATTACAAGGAAAGTAACCAACAACCGTTAAAAATACAGTTACAAATAGAAATCTCATTAATTTTACACACAGCCTGCAGAAAAAAGGTCATACATAATACACAATGTGCCATTGCTGGAACAAAAACACTACACATACTCACAATATGCACAGCAAGAAAGTCTGTAACAGGATTAACATTGAAGACCTTTAATGTAAGCAAGCCAGCTGCAAATCGGGGACTGATATGTCCACCCCGACATTGCAGCATTTAGCTGCTGCTGCCACTTTCAGATCATCGTCAGTGGTATATGCATGCATACAGTACTGCACATGCATGTCCACACACCATGATACGGCGACCATTTTCAAAATTCATTTATTTAAATTCCCCTTTACAAGATATCGGACGACAATCTTGGAGTGATGTATAAAAAAAAAATGCAAGGTGTGCAAAAGCGCATTTGGAACAGCGAGCACCCCAGCAGCAAATTGTAGCTGCTGAGCCCTACACAAAATGTGAAAACAAGTGAGAGAAATGGGAGAGCAGCCGGTGAGGGACAAGGGGTAGCAATGGGAATGGAGTGTGCAAAGGAGCAGTGGCAGAGACTGAGGTAGGGGGAGGATGAAAAAATATATAAAGCAAAATAAACAAATTGCTGAAAGGAATGGGTAAGCAAACCATGAACTTGGGGAGTGGAACATGGATGGAGCCTTTTTGAGGGTGAAAGCAGTTCAGAAGGGAGAAAGTAAGAAAACGCATCCACTGGCCAAGAAGTGCTGAATGAAAAAGAAGTAGTCCCCTGAATGTGAGCAGTGGAGATCCAAGTCATCCAATCAGAAGGACTGTAATGAAGCTGTGCTCGAGGGAGGGACAAATACAAGATGAGCAAGGAACACCATCAAACAAGAAGCAGGGAAATATTGACTAGAAAGCCTACCAAAGGTAAGCCACGGGTTGGCCCAAAGCCCACTAAGTATTGGCGTCAACCAAGATAGTTCTTCCCCCGCAGACTGCTAAAAGCGGTTCGTAGGCAGCATCTAATATAGGCCCCTAGACTTGATGGTGCAGATAGCTCAGGTACTAATGCGGCATAATGCAGCAATCCAGCTCAGCGAGGGCCCGCTCAGACTATTTTCCTTCTGAGTTCGGCATTATGAGCATCACTAGCATGGCATTAGTGGTCCAGTTTACATTTGCAGGCAACTAACTGGGCGCTGTGGCCTCAATTTGATGTAGAAATGTGCTTTAAGCAGTGGTTAACGCTCACTGCCGGACGGACAGATTTTTTCAATGCTTTTCTGCAGGTTCGGTGGGGAGAGGCATCAAAGGGCTTTTTTGGCATAAAGGATTGGTGGTGAATTAGTATAATGAAATATGAAAGTAATTTGAGCAGTGGATAAGTTAGTCTGTTATTTGGATTGAGAAGGATAGTGGAGGGATAGAAGAGGGAAAAAGGTTCGCATTTAAATAGCGCTTGCTACCCCTGATGAGGTGTTGAAGAGCTTTTTGGTAGGTAGCACGCTACTCCGGAACCCAAACCGCATTAGTGGGAATTAATATAGGGAACTATGCAATTAATTTGAGTGCTGGACATGTTAGGTCTGTTATTTGTATGGAAAAGGAATAGTGGAGGGATAAAAGAGGGAATGGTCTAGAATTTTCTTTTTTTTGGAGTTTATAGCCTAGAAATTAGTGTGCAGTCCACATTTTACTGTTTTGTAAACGCAAAACAAAAACAAGGTCCACTTCGAGGCACACTTTCTGGGGTGGCAGTGGAGGCGGTTATTAACCACATCGCTGCGGCTGCTATTCCGCCGCAGCGCTAAGGGGGCGGGGGGCCCGTGCAGCGGGCCCATGCTGGTGACGGAACCGCTCCGTCACCAGCCGCGGTTGAGCTGTGCTCATGACAGAGCGGTTCTGTCATGGCCCCGCCCGCTTAATAGAACGCGCCCCGCAGGCGCAAAATCAGCGCTGCGCAGGCCCGTCGGGCGGGCCATGACGGAACCGCTCCGTCATCAGCACAGCGCCACCGCGGCTGATGACGGAGCGGTTCCGTCATCAGCACGGAAGGCGTTAACAAATGGGACTGTCCCAAACTGAATAAACATATCACATTAACTTTAATTAAAACCCGCCGCTGTCGACCATCTCAGTGGTGCACGTTACTCTCCTCAAGAATATGAAGAGCGGAATCACCCCACCTCTCTTTTGTTTTTAAAACTGGGTCTTGCAAGATGTACAGTGACATCGGCGTCTGGAGTATTTAATATCCCACTGAACTATCATACATGTCAGTAACCGTAATTAGGAAGTCGAAGGAAACTAAAATTATTTCCTTGTCCGCCCAAAATAAGTAAACCTAAAGAACAGCGTGGGATCTAGGGAAGTAGGCAGGACAGTTCCTACTGCAGTCATCTGCTTTTGACCTGTCCTTTCCATCTGCCATCCTCCTGGAATTGCTGAGGTGCTAAAATTATGTGTATCTGAGTGAATCCGATTACATGCAGAATACATTGTATGAAGAAATTAAAAATGTGCTCGGAAAATTAGATTGTTTTAGTTTTTTATTTTCAGCGGCGCTGCATTGCTTTGATTTTTATTCAATTTTTACAGGCAGGTACATTCGCTTTACCGTTACAGGGTACCAGCCAAGCTTGGCTGGTGTTGCCATGGTTACAGGTAGTTGATGTACATGTTTGGCTGCATCCCTTTACAATGTCTTGCTATAAGATTAGGACAGATGAAGGAAAGAGAGAGAGTAGAGGAGAAAGGGAGGAGATAGGTTACAAGAAGAGTAGTTTAGCGATGAGCCTATTCTGGGTTTATAGAGTTTTGTTTTGTGGGCAGCCGATCCGCTCAAGTGAAATCATGGGGTTCATAGGAGTCCAGGTACACGTCAAGCGATTTCCATATTCCCTTAGTAGCTGGTTTCCAGGGTGAGTTTTGGAGTGCCGTGCTGTCTACGCCCCTGAGGTACGTTACCCAATTGATCCAACCTTTGTATGACGTCTTAGCTGTATCCATCCAGTTGGACAGTACCATTTTCACTGCCGCAGTCAGTAGGAGGTCCAGCAGATCCCTGCCATGTTGTGAGGCAAGTCCTGCGGTCATGAATGCGGTGGTGAGGGCAGAGAATTCTGGGAAGGAGTGGAGGTCTTGTTTGTACCTAACGTGACTTAAATGCCAAGAAGTCCCCTTTTCCTCCCTTTGCCCAAGCTGCATGTATGCCAAATTTGGGGGAAATCTGATATAGGCCTACATAAATATGAAAGTACATTTTAAAATGGAAAACTCGTGTTCGTCCTAGGATAATTGCGGCATCCTAGGATATTTATGCCAGTGTCTAGATGCCTTGCACAGTGCCAGGCGCTATCCCGTAGGGCTAATAGGGCTTCACTGACCTGTCCCCCTCACTGCTCAATCTGTACTCTTACTCAAACAAGCCCATCTCTAACCACGCATTAATTCGTCCCACTCTGCACTTACATCTGAACCCAAATTCATATGGTCACCTCACTCGCCCTGCAGTCACTCCTCTCACCCTACTCTCTCACTGTCGCATCGCTCACTGTGCACTCACATGGGCACTCCTGCCACCCACACAGCACAGAGGGTTAATGTGCTGCTACAAATAAGGTGTACCATGCAGATCACAGAAGTGAGTGTTAGTAAACTATGAGTAGCGCTATAAATTATGAAATGTTTGTCAGAAAGATGCTATAGGGAGATGAGGTGCATTGTTCATGAGTGGTAGTGAAGTAATTAATGGAGAAGGAGAAAATGGGGGAGGGGCGCCAAAAAACTGCTACACAGTGTGCGACCAATGTTAGCGCCAATGTTAGGCTGTGAGTGTTCTCCACCCCCACCCTCGGAATTTCGGGTCTAGTTGCGCCCATGCACAGTGCATGCGACGGTTGTGACTACACGGGGGTAAAGATGTTGTTGTCACCAGTCAAAGTAAGCTCAGTGGAAACGCAGTATTGACATTTAAGTCTGGGTGTTGGTAAAGTATGGAATCTCTTCGGGAGCCCCCAGGCCCCATTTATCAGGAAGGCTACGAGTATCGCTATAAAAACCCTGAACAGCCTTGCAGGAAGATGCAAAGAAAGCGGTCTGAAGGGGAGACTGAAAAGGAATTTTATTAGCAAATCTTCCAGAAGCTTCTATTGTTAAAGTGTAGAACTCTCGATCTCTACTCCGGGAGCTATCAAAAACAAGATGAATCGTTTTGACGTTAGATGAACAATGCGACGGTAAAAACAGGGAAGGCTTCTGGAAGAAAAATAGGTACAATTCCGTTCCAGGCTGACCGTTTTTTTTTTGCATCTGTTATGTAAACCACTAAATCTTAAAATTACTAAATCATTTACCGTTAGCTTGAGGGTGGGCTTGAATGGAGTGGGCTGCCCTTGAGAGCACTTCACAGCTCTAGAAGCCGAGTACACAGATTTTCCAGGTTTTAAACGATGCCTGGTGCGTGCGTTTAAATGTCACAGGGGGTGTGGCTAGTGATGTTTTTGCCCACATGTAAAGAGCAGCATGTTAATGTAAAACAAGTAGACTATCGATGTGCTTTTTCGTGAACATTGTTGAATGAAAATGGCCACGTTTCGTGTGGATAAATAGTAATGTATTTATCAGGCTATTTCTCGTTTTTCTAGATATTTGGAACAAAACTGGAGCTGTAAAACTGATCCGATGGTCGCCTGATTGTAGTGTTGTGATGGTGACGTGGGAATGTGGTGGCCTTTCCTTATGGAGTGTTTTTGGGGCACATCTTCTGTGCACTCTGGGTGGAGAATTTGCGTGAGTATATTTAAGTTAAAATGGTACTTTAGAATAAGACTCCTTTCTTAAATAGTTTCATGTAATTGATTGTTGTTCCATCAATTTTGGGATTGTTCTGTGAAATAATTACATTCTTGCCTCTAGTAAATTCTGTCCGGAATACCAACACCTTAACTTCAATCGAAGTCAAATCATTGCAGCTGAGTGACGCTACTAAAGTGTTTATGCCTGATGTTCTATGTATGCTGATAACATTTATTTTAGTTTTTTTTAGCATTTGTTAGTACCAACATCAATCGAAAGTACTAATGGAGCATTGGGGGGCGGGGAGGGGAGCTAAAGTAAGCGGAGGGAGTACAGTTACTGGAGTGCATACAAGAAAAGCAGCTAGTAGTAAAATCAAGAAGCCATTTGCGTCTGCAGTCAGAACAGGTAGATTTTCAGTGCTATTCTGAATTTGAAACGGTCCCTTTTCGTGTGCTGTTATACTGTGCAGAGCGGTACAAAAGGGGGTGGTCCTAGGATGCTTGTTTCCGGTCCAGGGAAGGCATGGCTTGGCAGTTCGGACTGGGCTATTCCCATGAGGCACAGGGTCAGACTTATTTGCATATGGCCATGTCAGAACTGGGGTGGCAGAGTGGGCTAAAGAACGGTGGTGGATTAAACCCAGATCTTTTGACTGGGTGTGTGTGTTTGATTTGTTCAGATGCTCCGTCCATCACCACCCCCTTTTGTGCTGCTTTGTTCGCCACAAGTTGGCAGGGTATGCTCAGACGTGAGTTCCTTGCTCACTTTGCCACTGGATTCAAGCAAGCCTGGCTGAAGACGGCTGAAATGCCAGAAACCGGTCATAGTAAGCTTGTTTCCGGTCCAGGCAAGGCATGGCTTGGCAGTTTGGGCTGGACTGTTCCCATGAGGCACAGGGTCAGACTGGCTATGTCTGAACTGGGGTGGCAGAGTGGGCGAAAGAACGGTGATGGATTAAATCCAGATCTTTTGACTGGGTGTGAGTGTTTGATTGGTTCAGATGCTCCATCCATCACCACCCCCTTTTGTACAGCGTTATACTGTGCAGGGCCCCATTGGCACATGTACCTTTGTTTTCAGACGGGACTACCAGCTTATAGCAACTGACTTTTCATATGCGGTGGTCCGCAGGAAGGTGTGACAAACGTCATCTAAGGCAAAACTGAATATTGCTTTCTGGTTAAATCTCAATGCTGAGGTAATATTGCTGCAGAGATGTGGTTCATATATTATAGACCAAAGTTCATGCAGACTGCAATGTTGTTAACCCTGGGCTTGTTAACATATTTGCTGGAAGACCCTAATTAATGACTGCTAGGTGCCATATTTAAACGTTGTTGCAGTAGCCAATGGAACTAATGCTATAAACAAATGCAGATTTTGCAACATTAATATTTTATATTCACATGCTGTGCATGATTCCGCCATCTTGTAGTTGGGTCCAGAATTGTCTTTTTTTCCTTTTATGTGCGATGTCTGCGTCAATAATCCATATTTGTAAAGCACAAACATATCATCCCTTAAAGTTTCAAGGCGCTGGGGGCCGTCAGGGAGATTAAGTGAGCTATTGCCCAGAGTCACATGATGCTGAGTTGGTGCTGGGGTCGAACAGTGATCCCTGCGCTCTGGCGTCTGCTGCTCTGGCTTCTAAGCCACTATGTGCGGTTGCTGTCAATAGCATTGGGTCTTGAAGCAGAAACAAAAGCTCCAGACCAAGAAGCTGAAAAAGTTTTTGTCGGGGAAATTGCAGAAAAAACCCCAAAATAAAGATGAAACCTTAAACAACCAATGGATGTGAAGGTAAAACTTTTGGGGGCAACCATTGTGCAGGTCAGAGAATGAAAATATGGTATTGGCGCACCCCTTTTTGCTTCTGCCGCAAGTGCCAACACAAATTCTCCCAGAGGGAGAGTCAGAGGTTTACAACCTCAATCTGCAGAGACCCCATCGCTTGGAGGACTGCAAAGCTTACTCAAGAGTTTCAACCCAGGACTCTGAGATCAAGGGCAGAACAGTAGGCTCATTTCGAAATGAAGCAGGTACAGAAGTTCAATCCCAAAGAAAATCTACCCAGTGACAAAAAATATCTGGAGGGACCCTAATAGCGCAGGGCGAATTTCCGATGTTGCGGAGACAGTGTATTCTGAAAGGCCAACCCATGATGGACACAAGCGGCAGGTAACACCGCTCTCTGGCGTAGAGCTGATACCACTGGAGTCGGAACACTTCAAAACTGCATTGCCGCTGATAAGTTAGGCAGTTGATGGAAAAAGAAGACAGAAAGAACCTGGCAAGTCTACAGACAAGGCCACTGCTAAAAGCAAACTCCCCCCGAACTGATATCGATGATGAAAGATGCTAGAGAGGGAGGGGAGGAGTTTGACAAGAGTGAGCTTCAGTGCCAAAGAAGAGGTCTTGGACGATCAATGTCGACTAAAACATCCTCTGCATAGTGAGGAGAAAGAAAGAAGCTTGATGCCAATATGGAGACTCTGGGTCTGCTAAAAAAAACGAGAGCTTGACAACTCCTCAAAGGGATACAGGATCGGAACAGTATGTCCTCAAGACAGCGACCTTCCACAAAGGTCAGAGGTAGATCAGCCAGAGATGAAACCTGCAGCAACCTCAGATCTGCTTAGGAGACAGAAGAGATATGCATGTATGTGGATGAGACAGGGGAGGGGCCAGTACAACAGTGAGCCTTTTGGTGCCGAAAATCCAATATATGAAGGTTTGCAGAATGTCAAAGCAGACTCCCAAGAGGCCATCTCCTCCAGGCAACATTGCCACATACAATACAGTCATCAAGAGGGTGGCAGACAGAAATGAATTGAAACTGGAAGAGGATCAGGTTGAATGGAAACACTCATGCCTTCAGAAAGTAAGAGCTAATATCTTCCAATGCTACCGAGCATCTCTGACCAGGGAGGAGAGGCATTTAGGGAGATAACCGCCTCTGAAGTCATGACCCCAGTGTCGAACAGAAGTATAAACATTCCTCTCAGGATCCAGACTACATTAGGGGTACAGTTAAGGCAGATTCTATCATTGTTGCCACTGCTCGGAAAAGGAGGAGCACACCGCCAGCTATGGGAGTGCTGACTGACTGAAAAAGCAAGTGATTGGACATGATAGGGAGACTGTTGGAGTGCTGCACTTTGGAGCTCAGATCCGCTTCTCAACAGCTATGGGCCCCAAAATGGAGGATCTGATGCAGCACCTACCAGACCAGTACAAGAAAAGAACTAAGAACATATTCCTAGGAGTGTTATTATTGAGGGGCAAACACCTGTTTAAAATCACGGGTCCAAAGACAAGGCCAACGCTGAATGCCTCACTGACCTCAGTGACGAAAGGTGATAGAGAGCAAGGGAAGGATTTCCAACAATAGGAAACCTTGGTGCCGAAGAAGAGGTCTTTAATGATTGATTTCAACTAGAAGGCCCCCGATATTGAGAGGGAAAAATAACCGTCTCAAGTCCAAAATAGAGGCTTTGCTTCGACAAATGTGAGATTTTTATGCTAGAAGACAGTGCAGAGCATGTGAATCCAGAAAATTCTTCCATTTGCAAAACTACTCCTACGGGTAAGTAACCATTTTGTTTTTCCTGAAGGAATGCATGTCGCAACATTTGTTTAACCCCTTCACTGCTAGGCCTTTCCCCTCCTGTGCTAAGCCTTTTTATTGGCTATTTGGGGTAGTTGGCGCTTAGGCCCCTGTAACTTTTTGACCACATAAGGTATCCACGCCAAATTTGTGTCCTTTTTTTGCAACATCATGGGGATTCTAAAGGTACCCAGGGTTTGTGGATTCCCCTGGAGGGGACCCAGAAATTAGCCAAAATACAGCAACATTTAGTTTCTTTGGGGAAAATTGGGAAGAAAGGGCTGCAAATTAAAGCATCTGGGGTTTTCCCTGCAAATGGTATCAAAAAAGAAGTTATGGGGCTGTAAACGCCATTTTCCCAGCTTTTAGGGAATGACAGACGTTTGTCAGGAAACCAGAATTCTTTACACAGTTTTCGCATTTTTCTGGGACATAGCCTATTTTTGCTATTTTTTGTGCTTTCAACCTCCTTCCAGTTAATGGGAGAAATGGCTATGAAAGCTTAAAGAAAATAAATAATGGATCCTGGAAAGCTATACATTTTGGTAAAGTAGACAAAATTCTGAAGTCAGCAAGGGGTCATTTGTGTAGATCCTTCAAGGTTTCTTTATAGAAACTACCAGTTAAATATAGGAAAGATTGAAAATTAGTTGAAAAAACTGCCTTTTGTGTCAACGTTTTCATCTGTAATTTCTTCTAATTATGACAGCTCTTTGAAAGCAATATACCATTACATCAGGGGGACCTTACTGGTTGTGGGGGATATATAGGACTTGTAGGCTCACCAAGAACCCAACGAACCCAGAGCTAAAAAACTGAGCAGCAACTTGCAATGGTCTTTTATTATGTACTGGGTATATAGCAATTATTCTGGGAAAATGTATACATGGAAAAATCGGTATGAAAGACACCTATGTATTTCTGAAATGGGAACAAAATATAGAGTTTAGGAACAGTAGATATTTGCACATTTCCGAATTTGGGAATACTCATAGTAGCATGAGAATTATCGGTCATTTTTCAAAATGACTTGTTTTTACACATTGTCTTTCATTTGGAAGGCTGAAATGCATTGAAAGTCAATAGATAATAATAGTTACTTTACAAATCTGAATTACCCTAAGTCTCCCTATAAAAATGGTACCTCACTTGTGTGGGTAGTCATAGTGCTCACGCCAGTAAACTGCTCAAAACGCAACGTGAACACACCACATTTTCACAATGAAAAATTACCCTTTTTTTGCAAAATGCCTAGCTGTTGTTTTTGAACCCTAGCTCTGCCGGCACCTAGGGAAACCTAGCAAACCTATACATTTTTGAACACTAGACACCCAGGGGTGACTTGTCTGGCTCTCACCAGGTTCTGTTACCCAGAATCTCTTGCAAACCTAAAAAAACACATTTTCCTCACGTTTCTGTGGTGAAAAGTTCTGGAATCTGCGTGGATCCCCACATTTCCACCCACCCCGCATTTCCCAAAGTCTTCCGAGAAAAATGGTACCTCACTTGCGTGGGTAGGCCTAGTGCCCGCGACAGGAAATTGGGCAAAACGCAACGTGGAGACACCACAATTTCACAGTGAAAAATTAGCCTTTTTTTGGCAAAGTACCTAGCTGTAGTTTTTGAACACTAGCTCTGCCGGTACCTAGGGAAACCTAGCAAACCTATACATTTTTGAAAACTAGACACCCAGGGGAATCAAGGATGGGGTGACTTGTCTGGCTCTCACCAGGTTCTGTTACCCAAAATCCTTTGCAAACCTAAAACATTGTCCAAAAAAACACATTTTCCTCACATTTCTGTGGTGGAAAGATCTGGAATCTGTATGGATCCACACATTTCCTCCCACCCAGCGTTCCCCCAGGTCTCCTGATAAAAATGGTACCTCACTTGCGTGGGTGGGTCAAGGACCCGCGACAGGCAAGGGCCCAAAACCTATTAAGGCAACATCAAAATTACCTATCACAAACCAAGCTGGCTTTGCAAGGGGGTGTTCCATGAGTTTTTGGCCCTGGGCTCGGCGGCCATCTAGGGAAACCTACCAAACCCACACATTTCTTGAAACTAGACACCCGGGGTGTCCAGCAAGGTATGGCTTGCGTGGGTCCCCTAACATTCTCCTACCCAGAATCCCCTGCAAACCTCAAATTTTGCTGAAAAAAATAACTTATCTCAACTTTCTGTGTGGGAAAGTTCTGGAATCTGCGTGGATCCTCAAATTTCCTCCCACCCAGCCCCCCCCAGGTCTCCCGATAAAAATGGTACCTCACTCATGTGGGTGGGTCAAGGACCCACAACAGGCAAGGGTCCAAAACCTGTTGAGGCGACATCAAAATTACCTGTCACAAACCAACCTGGTTTTGCAAGGGGGTCCTATGAGTTTTTGGCTCTGTGCTCGGCAGCCATCTAGGGAAACCTAGAGTGATGGTTCAGTATATACAGTTGTATTAACCAGAGATTTCACAAAAATGAAATGCACTGTTAATAATTGAATGGACGAGAAACTGAGCCATTGATTCACAGCTCGTGAGCTGTAAAGCCACGACAAGGCACCACTCGCTTTACAGGCCATTCATACACCTTTCATACGTGTGACACATACAAAACCATTCACACCGCCAGCCGCGGGCCCAGCGGTTTACAACACGCACACAAGCAGACAGTGCCATTCAAGGGCCCATCACTTTCACACGCCCACATTCCTGACACAGCAACCACACCAGCTCACGGATTGCGTGGAATTGCGTTTAGCTAGCAGTGTGTGTAGCGACCAGAAGCAAATCACTACTCACACCCCGCCAGCACCCGTCCACGCACAATGCCAGCCAAGCGCCAATCCATGCACCCCAGCCAAGCAACAATCCGCGCACACCGCCAGCCAAGCGCCAGTCCACGCACACCGCCAGCCAGGCGCCAACCCATGCACACCGCCAGCCAGGCGCCAATCCACGCACACCGCCAGCCACGCACCAATCAACGCACACCGCCAGCCAAGCCTAATCTACGCACACCGCCAGCCAAGCGCCAATCCACGCACACCATCAGCCAAGCTCCAATCCACACACACATCGCCAGCCAAGCGCCAGTCCACCCACTGCCAGCCAAGCTCCAGTCCACTCACCGCCAGTCCACGCACACCGCCAGCCAAGCGCCAGTCCAGGCACATCATCATACATTTTTTTAGAAAACTCATACAAATTGCAACTAAATACTAAACTATTAACTACAAAAACAGCAGTAACTAAAGACATCATTCTATTGCCAAAAGTTAAACTGCACAACTATATAAAACCATACAGACCAGGCAGTAAACTATTAGACTCATGGTTGCTCCTAAAAACTCTTTTGAGTGTGATAGAATCTGAAACATGTGGGCAAACACAGCCCAGGATTAGAAGGAAAATCGGCACAGTGCATACGACTCTCCTCCCCCACACCTCTTTGCAAGCAGACTCTACATCTCTTATAGGGATTGTTTTTTTTGGGCATGGGAGGAATTAAATCAGGAAAGTGGCGATCTTTCAATCTAGCCACATCCTCCATCACTCCAACTTGCCTGTTCCACAACAACAAGGCTGCCTATCACGGACTCCTGAAACTGAACAAAAGTCATCTTTGACGCAGGAGAGCAGTCCTTGAACACAACAGACATGGAAGACCGGGAAGACATGGCTTGGCAGTTCGGGATGGACTGTTTCCATGAGGCACAGGGTCAGACTGATTTGCATATGGCCATGTCTGAACTGGGGTGGCGAAGTGATCTAAAGAATGATGATTTACTAAACCCTGATCATTTGACTGGGGGTAAGTGCTTGCAATGTTCAACACTGCGCCCATCATCCCCTTTGGTTTTGCTACCTTAACTATACTACAGGAAGTATAGAGGACATGCAGCCTGAGACAACTTAATTTCTAATTGAGCACCCCTCCAAATCATCTTTTGTCAAGCTCCCAATTTTCTAATAAACCCATTTATTGCCCATGTTATACCGATCCTGGCTGCAATGTCCTGGGGGTAAGTGCTTGCAATGTTCAACACTGCGCCCATCATCCCCTTTGGTTTTGCTACCTTAACTATACTACAGGAAGTATAGGGGACATGCAGCCTGAGACAACTTAATTTCTAATTGAGCACCCCTCCAAATCATCTTTTGTCAAGCTCCCAATTTTCTAATAAACACATTTATTGCCCATGTTATACCGATCTTGGCTGCAATGTCTCCTTGCTTGCTCAGCTTTAAACTGGGAGTTCGCTGTACATGGCATCATAAGTCAATATGACGTAAGTTGTTGCGACCAAGGATTACTTTGATATGACATCTGTGAAGGTACAAAGGTAGTTTATTGTGATGATTATTTAAAATCTTACAACATTTCGAACTAAAGTAAAATTTAAAAGTTATATTCCAGTTTAAAATCATATAAAATGACATTAAATAACCTTTACAACCCATTCAATCAATCAATCAGAGCATTTGTATAGCGCACTACTCACCCGGAGGGTCTCAAGGCGCTGGGGGGGGGGGGGTCCGCTACTGCTCGAACAGCCAGGTCTTGAGCTGCTTCCTGAAGGCGAGGTGGTCCTGGGTCAGGCGGAGGTGGGTCGGAAGGGAGTTCCAAGTCTTGGCGGCCAGGTAGGAGAAGGACCTTCCTCCTGTGGTGGCTCTTCGGATGCGGGGGACGGCGGCGAGGGCGTGGCTGGTCGATCGAAGCTGGCGCGTTGGAGCGTAGAAGTTGAGGCGGCTGTTGAGGTATCCTGGTCCTTGGTTGTGTAGGGCTTTGTGTGCGTGGGTGAGGAGCCGGAAGGTGATTCTCTTGTTGACCGGGAGCCAGTGCAGGTCTCTCAGGTGTCCGGAGATGTGGCTGCGGCGGGGGATGTCCAGGATGAGTCGTGCTGAGGTGTTCTGGATCCGCTGGAGTCTCTTCTGGAGTTTGGCGGTGGTTCCGGCGTAGAGGGAGTTGCTGTAGTCCAGACGGCTGGTGACGAGGGCCTGGGTGACCGTCTTCCTGGTCTCGGTGGGGATCCATCGGAAGATCTTGCGTAGCATTAGCAGGATGTGGAAGCACGACGAGGAGACGGCGTTGACTTGTCTGGTCATGGAGAGGGAGGAGTCCAGGATGAAGCCCAGGTTGCGTGCGTGGTCAGTTGGTTTGGGTGCGCTGCCCAGGGCGGGGGGCCACCAGGAGTCGTCCCAGGCGGAGGGTGAGGATCCCAGGATGAGGACTTCCGTCTTGTCTGAGTTCAGTTTCAGGCGGCTGTTCGACATCCATTTGGCTACTTCTGTCATTCCCTCGTGCAGGTTGGCTCTGGCGGTGGCGGGGTCGTTAGTGAGGGAGAGGATCAGCTGGGTGTCGTCGGCGTAGGAGATGATGTTCAGGTTGTGCTGGCGTGCGATGGCTGTGAGGGGGCTCATGTAGACGTTGAAGAGAGTTGGGCTGAGCGAGGAGCCTTGAGGAACGCCGCAGATGACTTCGGTGGCCTCGGATCTGAACGGGGGGAGGCGGACTCTCTGTGTCCTTCCGGTGAGGAAGGAGGTGATCCACTCCAGTGCCTTCTCCTGGATTCCGACGTTGCTGAGGCGCTGTACTAGGGTGCGGTGGCAGACAGTGTCGAAGGCCGCGGAGAGGTCCAGGAGGATGAGGGCCGCTGTTTCTCCGTTGTCGAGCAGGGCTCGGATGTCATCTGTGGCTGCGATCAGGGCGGTCTCGGTGCTGTGGTTGGCCCGGAAGCCAGACTGCGAGAGGTCGAGGGAGCCGTTCGTCTCGAGGAAGGCGGCCAGTTGCTTGTTGACGGTCTTCTCGATGACTTTGGCCGGAAACGGGAGCAGCGAGATGGGGCGGTAATTCTTGAGGTCGGTAGGGTCTGCTGATGGTTTCTTGAGTAGAGCGCTGAGTTCGGCGTGCTTCCAGCTCTCCGGGAAGGTGGCGATGTCGAAGGAGGTGTTGATGATGTCCCGCAGGTGGGGTGCGATGACGGCGTCGGCCTTGTAGGTATTTGCAATAGATACATCTCTGAGTTTCTTTTTAGCTAACAGTAAGAACTTTACAAAGGAGGAGTTTAAAACGATATCATTTGGGATCATACATTTAATCACGGCCTGCCTGCATGACCGTTTGCCGCGAGACTTGAGATGAACTTTTAGCAATGATTTTCTCTCTTGGAGGAGTTCGGGGCAAATACACAGAAGATGTTGAATGTCTTCCTCACCCCTATTGCATAGTCTGCATTTCGTTTGGGTTACTTGAAATTCCCATGGGGGAAGATGGCAGAGCCCTGGCATGGATCCGAATCTCGCATTAAGGAGCACCTGCTTATTTTTTTGCGTCCACGGAGTTATTAGATATTGTTGTACCTCCTGTAACCATTTAGCACCACCCAAGCGTGTTTCCTCTTTGTAAGGGTAGCTTTATCCTTTATGATGGATAGGTGGGCTGCCGTTTTGTTAATGATTTTCTTGAATGATGTCTTGGTTATATTCGTTTCCCATATAGACATAACCCCAAACTCGTTAATTGAATCTCTAAGATATAGAGCTGCAGCGGAGGTAGTATCCTTCTTTATTTCTCTCCATAAGAGCAGCGATATCTCATTTTGCTGGTCGCTTTTTATTTGATTCCAGACTTTTATAAAATGACCTTGCCTTGCAAATTGTTGATTGGTTAAACCAAACTCCAACCTTACTTGCGTCGGGGAAGCGTTCACTGGGAGATGAAATAACACTCGGTATATTCTGGTTATGATTTTGTTCAGAATATCACTGTCTTTACCCATTAAGGCTACGCTACAATAAGCGATAGTGGGTAGGAGTTTTGCACTGACAATGCTCAGGAGAGGTCCATACGACAGGCTGGGAAGCGACTTCTGCACAGTTCTAAATGCAGCCGCTAGTGAGTTCGCTTTTCTTTGAGCGTCACTTTTATGTAGCTGGTAATTGCCCCTTGAATCGAATAATACGCCCAGGTATTTATAGACCTCTACTTGTTCAAGCTCGATTTTGTACATGAACCATTGGCTTTTGTGTTTCGGCTTAACGTTTTTGGCAACTACCAAAATCTTGGTTTTGGTCACGTTTATAACCATTCTGTACTCTTTAGAATAGGTATAGGTCCTTTTCATTAAGCGCTGTAAGCCCACTTTTGTGTGGCTCAAAAGTATGACGTCGTCCGCATACATCAGACATGTGAGACGCTTGTCAGCTAGTTTCGGGGAGTGCGCGTTTTCCTCATCCAATATTCGTGGTAGGTCCGCCAGAAACAAATTAAAAAGAAGGGGGGCTAAAACACAGCCTTGCTTCAGACCTTCGTTAGCTGGGATCTCCCTGGATAGTGTTGACCATCCCCCATCCTCACAATCACCCATGTCTCGGAGTATAAGAGGCGAATAAGGTTAAGTAGGGGGACTGGAATTTTCATTTTTTCTAATTTTTTCCAGAGTAGTTTACGATTGACGCAGTCGAACGCGGATTTAAAATCAATAAAACAAAAATACAACGGTTGTTTTGATCTTAATGATTTGTTTATAAGTAGGGCGAGAACCAGTATGTTAGTGGTATTTCCTAATCCTTGTATAAAACCTGTTTGGTTAAAAGGCATTATTTTTGCTTCCGTCACCCAGGCAGTTAGTTTCGTCAATATTGTTCTGGCAAATAGCTTGGCATCAGTATCTTGCAATGTAATAAGTCTATATTTTCTGGCAGTGCCCAACTTCCTTTTTTAAAGATTGGAATAATTAAGGATCCGCGCCATGACTTGGGTACCGTTCCTGTCCGAGCGACTTCTATATACAATTTCTCTAGATAAATCGCCCATAATTCCGGGTTTTCTTTGAAGAGCGCAGACGGTATACCATTTGGTCCAGGAGCACCGTTCTTTGTTGTTTTATGAGTTTAATAATCTCTTCTTTTCCTGTATGGAATTGTGTATCCGTATCATCATCATGATAAGTAAAGACATTCTCTTTGTGAGATTTATGCCCTTGTTGGATTTCCAGAGAGGTTGCCTGTAGGGAGTCTTGATTCAAATGTTTCCTCAAGAACTTGTACCATTCCTGCTCCGTTATAGGAGATGAGACAACATGCTTGTTGGGTCTAGCAAGACCATTGATAAGGTACCAGAAGTCTCTTGAGTTCTTCTTGTTACTTGCGAAGAATATTTTTGCCCAGATTGCTTGTTTCGCTTTGTTTTTCTCACCCCATATACATTTTTTCAAATTCTGATTTATTAACTTTAACTTTCCTGTGATTTCTGCGTTTACCCCCAATTTCTTAGTCAGTCTGATAGTCCTATTTCGTTCTGTTTTCAATACCCTAATTGTATGAGGTAGGTTTAGATTAGCCTTATTTTCCTTTTTGGGTGCGTTTCCATTTTTAAACCTATTTGTTTTAGTTTGTCCTTCTGTTTTAGTCAACGTCTCAATCAGATTTTCCCATTGCTCAATTACTGTTTTTGATGTAGTGTCTTTCAGGCATTTATCCAAGATCTTTTCCACTTGATCGTTCATTTCCTCTTTATTCCTAATGTTCCAGATCAATTTTTTATAGTTGATAGTACCAATATGCCCTTGGACCGTCTGATAGGCTTTTTTCATAGCTATTCCAGTATCCATTAGTATTAACTGCTGGGCATGGTCACTTTCAATTACTTTATTTAGTTGGTATGAGATGATGTTATGGAACATATATAGTGTTATATGACAAGGAGTGTACCAGGCTATTACAGGACAAAAGAAACTACGAAATACTCTCATCAGATCCAACTGAGAGAATTTCAATCAAGATAAAGACAATGGTTGAGGAGGCACTGTCGCACGACTGGATTACCACCAAAGAAGGGGAATTTCTGTGTCAAAAAAACCCAAAGACCCCCTACCTGTACATCCTACCCAAGATCCACAAGGACCTTGTGAATCCACCGGGCAGACCGATTGTATCGGGGATCGGGTCGGTCCTCGAACCAGTCTCTAGGTTTGCAGACGCATTCCTGCGTCCAATGGTACAAAGCACATCAACATACCTCAGAGACACGAAAGATGTGCTTAATCTGCTCGAAGAGGTGTCATTTGACCCTAACACACAGCTATTAATTAGCTGTGATGTAGAGAGCCTGTATACAAGCTTGCCTCACAATGAAACACTGGCGATAATTGAGGATGTCCTCTTCGCAGATGACTGGGAGTACCAAACACCACGAAACGTGGTGATGGAATGCTGCGCCCTGGCTCTCAAGGAGAATTTCTTTGAGTACAACGGCACTTTGTACCTCCAAAAGCATGGGACCAGCATGGGAAGCACATTTGCTCCAAGCATAGCTGGTCTCTATGTTCACCACCTGGAGGCTACAAAGATATTAAACATCATTAACCCATTCCGGCCAAAGATCCTGACCTGGAAGAGGTATATTGACGACATCCTTATCATCTGGGATGGCGATGATAAGAGTGCCCAACAGTTCCTGACATGGCTCAACTATCAGGATGAATTCCTCAAATTCACCAGCGTCACAACAAAAACCAATCTGGTAATCCTGGATCTGAACATCTTCCCCAAAAATGGCAGATTGATGACAACAACCCATTTTAAGAGTACTTCCAAGAACTGTCTCTTGATGTATCAGAGCTTTCACCCGAGACACTTGAGGGATAACCTCCCCTACGGCCAGTTCTTGCGACTTCGCAGGAACTGTACGGAAGTTGCCAATTTCAAAACTCAGTCAGAAGAGCTAAAGAAAAAATTGAAAATGATGAACTACCCACCTAGGATCATTGATCAAGCCTACAAGAGAGCAAGGAACAACTGCAGAGAAAGCCTCCTGGAGGACAAAGTTAAAAAAGTGGAAGAGCAGAGACCCATATGTGTGACCACGTACAACACCAACTCTGACCAGGTGAGCAAAATAATTAACAAAAACTGGAAGATCCTCAACAGTGGGGGCTTGGAAATTCCAAAACCAATGTTCTCGCACAAAAGAGCACAGAGTGTCAGGGACATTTTGGTCCATACCAGACCAAAGGCCAACAGGGTGAACAACACTGGCAATCCTAACTTTGTACAAGGGCATTACCCCTGCGGCGGATGCAAGGTATGCTGTCTGACCAGGAAAAGCAAAAAATTGACCTTCAACAACGGGACAACATGGGAACAAAGAACATTCAGCAACTGCAATAGTTCCAATGTTGTATATCTCATCACATGTCCCTGCAAACTCGAATACATTGGCATGACGAGCAGGGCAGTGAAGTTAAGAATAGGTGAACACAAAAGCACAATCAAGTGCAAAAAGTCCAGCACCAAATTAACAAACCACTTCCTGGAAAGTGGTCACAAACCTGAAGACATACTGTGGACTGTAATTGAACAGATCGACAACGAAAGACATCTCCTTGAAAAGGAACAGAGATGGGTTTTTCGTGTCCAGTCCAACAAAAATGGGTTGAACGATGAAATTCCGTGGGGTCAGTTATAGAACCCTCGCACCCCAAAAGAACCCCCACTCTCTGAGGCACCACCCCTAACCGTGGCCAAGATAATAACAGAGGTCCTCTACTGGCATGTGGAAACCACCCCCTTTGGAACACAGCACCACGGGTGTATGACTACTGTGCCCAACCTTAGCACAGGGGTCAAGTCTCAACCCACTTAATAATTATGTTTTTCATAAACATATCCCACAGCGAATTTCGCTGTTTAATCTATATACCCAATACATCTTTTCCTAACTGGGCGAAAACCTTCGTAAATATTCCAAGCTGAATTCTATTAACCCTTCATACAGGTTTCCAGTATTTTGCTAAAACACCTGCACCTCTCAATCTAGGTCCACCACTAGTGACCTTTTCATAATATTATGACTTTCGCTCTAATTTGTTGTTGCATAATCTCCTCTGGCATAATTTGTGAATAGCGATCTATTTTGCATTAAGATTGACATTGTGCAGGTAAAATCTGAGTACCAATAGTATAGTACAATCTCCTCTGTCATAATTTGTGAATAGCGATCAATTTTGCATTAAGATTTACATTGTGCAGGCAAAATCTGAGTACCAATAGACACAGAAGGTAGACTTCCGCATTTTTACCCTCCCGCGTTCCATTACGGGCGGCCATTTTGGGTTAGCGCGCCAGTGTTTGGACACACCCGGCACCAGCGCGCAGTGAAGCTTAAATGATTCACCGCTCCCAACACGCGAGCATTCAGCAGAGCGGCAACACTGGTAGAAGTAAGACTTAGGGACTATGCGGACAAAGTAAGTTACAGACCTTTACCCCAGGTCTTAAAACGAGTGGGTTTTGAGACACATTTTTCACTCCTCGCACAGTTTGTACAAAAACGCTAAGGGCGTGGCTCTCTTTCTTGCAGAGCGCCGCGGTGAATTCCTACCGATTGTCAGCTCATGGGGCACCACGCACTTGCCATAACAGTATGTATGGTTACCATTCTAATGCAGGGGTGCGTCCCGGTTTGTGGGAATTTTATTGATTCAGTGACCATAACCTTAAGACTAGTATGAGAGATCGGGCTCCTCCTTTTTAATCCTGTGAAATGTCGTTGCATGTATTGAGTCGCGATGGTGTGTGTGTGTTGAGATAGAACCAGCCCTAATCACAAAGGGCGCGTATAAGTTCGGGAATTTACTCGGACAGGCAGGGGATGGCAGATTGAATCATCACTCTGTCCATAAAGTCTTGCATTAGGGCTTTAGGCAATGGGCTAATGAAATTTGAAAAGAAGAATTGTGGCGCAGACAATTATGAAAGCGCAGTGACAAACCACAGTTACTACTATGAACATCTGTGTGTTTTTCGTCCACTGTTCGGCATCACCTACGGACAGCCAGGGGATGGCAGACTGAACCATCACTCTGTCCATAAAGTCTAAAAGTTATTCTTTGTGTAATGGGTGAATGGATTTGATGAGTGAAATTGTGGCGCAAACAACAATGAAAGCGCAAAATTCACAGCTACAAATGTAAATATCAGTGTCTCCCTTTTTTTTCCCTTTTTTTTTTCCCTTTTCTTTACAGAGACCACATTTGGGTCACTATTTTTGATAATTTTTGCTTCCCAGGGGGCCAGCTCATGCCCTGAAGCATAAACTAACAGTGGAATTTTACTGTTAGTTTTTAGGAAGACAGGCTGACAATACTTAGCAACTGAGCTTATTTTCGTAGGGACCAGTAGAAGGTCCTGATGAGTAGGCAGTAGGGGACTGCCTACGAAACATGTAGACCAGGTTGTAGCGATCGGCTCAACCCCAAAACCCCCTTCTTAACGTCCCCAGCTAGAGAAGCTAATAAATTGTTTTTTTCTACTAGCCAGAGGATTTTTAATTTTTGTACTCACACACATTGTTAGGTCCCTACACTTTCACTGACACCTTGCACCATCACATAGTCCTGTCACCACTTCAGTGCTCCCGCGTAGTCGGTCAGGTCGTAGCACGCCCCGCCCCGTAGAGGGACGGGAAGACCCCAATGATGAAGCATGACACTACTGGATTTTTTTAGTGTGTGAGGGGTATTTTAAAAAGCACATAGCGCTCTCATCTTTATCACCCTAAGAGAGAGTACTTTCACTATATTTTCATCACTGTAAAACCAACAAATAAAATACATGTCCACACATTGATAGAATCTCCTTGTTTATGTACATATATAGTGTTGTCATGGTGTAATCAATCCTCAAGTTTACCTTGTGCCCGAAGTAACTGTATCTTGGTGGGACATCCGTTTTTATTCTCCCATTAAGTATTCGAAATCCCATTGCTTCCATATCCTTTACGAATTTCTGTCCCGTTTTATTTGTAATGCTGTTGTTATCGGTCCCTATGTCCTGCTCAGGAATTAGCCATTGGTGGTTTTGGAGTAGCGTGGTCTCATCTCTTGGGTGAGATGACAATAAGTTAAGATTAAAATCGCCGGTTATCAGAAAATCTGCTTTCGGATCCTCCAACATTTTATCGATTAGAACGTTGTTCAGGGTTCCACATGTTGACTCCCTACTCTTGTTGGTTGGCAGAATATAAACCGTAATCAAGTATAGTGTTCTAGGATTTTGAGAGATTATTTTGAAACTAAGTTTAACCATCAAAATATTTGAGTCATCTATCTTCACTTGCTCATGGTCGATATGCAACGCATTAGAAATACATATTTCTGCCCTCCACTGGCTCTCCCGAACCTCTGCTCTTTCTTTGCATTTTCGTAGTAGCCGGCATAGCCATGTAGCATAAATGGATTAAGTTCCCAGGTTTCCTGCAAAGCTACAATGTCTGGATTTCCCGCTATAGAGTTGATTTGTGCATTATTGATTTTCCCCCTCAAACCATTGATGGTCCATGAAAATAGACTTATTCTTTCTTTGACTTCACTATTAACATCTGTGAAGGAGAAACAGGTGTTTCTCCTAGAATGTCAGTTCTTGGCACCAATTTTTTTAAAGTTCCTGATAAACTCCTCATTCACTTCTGTTTTTAGGTCGCGCCTAGACAGCGCTTGTGCTATTAGGATGATCTGTTGTATTTAGTTTGTGGGGTTGTACCCTGCCCATCGTCCGTCATTTGTGCCATTGCTTGTCTTTTAAAATTCCTTGCTTGGGAGTTGGTAATTCCTCTTCCCTGTCCCTCCTTTTTGGAATGCATTCAATCCTCTGGAGCATTGCCCTTTGATTTGTTTGCTTCTGCTTTTTACTATTTTGTTTTTGCTGAGGAACATTTTCTTTATTTTGAACGGCTACTCTTCACATATGCGAACGCTGACTGCAGCTGCCTCCACCTCCCTCCTGCTTGATGCGTGTTCAGCTTTTGCCTGTATTTTATTGCATTCAGAGCTGCCGCTTATTTTGAAGCATAAAAATACTTTAAGCTATTTTGGAGGCCACGCACCTTTTATTTTGTCAGCACAGCGCCTGTTTGTCGGCCACCATGCTTCAATGTTTCAGCATGGGGCTGCACAACAAAGTTTACATGGTGCACACTTATTTTGGTTCCTACCCAGGCACGCCCAACATTGTTGTCACTGCAGGGCGGAGGTTCACTTAACAGCCGCTCTAGAAGAACCAGTACTGCTGGCGATGGAGAAGATGGGGGATTACTGCTGCAAAGCCTAGATAAAAAGCATGGTGGAATCTATTGGAATCCTAGCCAGTGCACGTGTTCCCTCGCTTCGCGGCCATTGCGCTTGTTTCCTTAATAATAACATGCTTTAATTAGTTTAGCTCTTTTATAAAATGTATTTATTCTATTATGCTGCTTAGTTTTTCCTCAATGATAACATGCTTTAATATGTTTAGCCATTTTATCAATAAATCAATCAATCATGCCATTTGTATAGTGCACTACTCACCCGGGAGGGTCTCAAGGCGCTTGGGGGGAGGGGTATGCTACTGCTCGAACAGCCAGGTCTTGAGTTGTTTCCTGAAGGCGAGATGGTCCTGGGTCAGCCGAAGGTGGATGGGGAGGGAGTTCCAAGTCTTGGCAGCCAGGTAAGAGAAGGATCTTCCTCCGGCGGTGGCTATTCAGATGCGTGGTACGGCTGTGAGGGCGAGGCTGGTGGACCGTAGCTGGCGGGTGGGCGTGTAGAAGGTCAGGCGGTCGTTGAGGTACTTGGGGCCCAGGTCGTGGAGAGACTTGTGTGCGTGGGTGAGGAGCCGGAACGTGATCCTCTTGTCGACGGGGAGCCAGTGCAGGTTCCTCAGGTGGCTGGAGATGTGGATGCGTCGGGGGACATCCAGGATGAGTCGGGCGGAGGCGTTCTGGATGCGCTGGAGTCTTTTCTGTAGCTTGGCTGTGGTTCCGGCGTAGAGGGCGTTTCCGTAGTCCAGTCGGCTGGTGACGAGTGCCTGGGTGACAGTCTTCCTGGTCTCGGTTGGGATCCAGCGGAAGATCTTGCGAAGCATACGCAGGGTGTTGAAGCACGATGAGGAGACGGCGTTGACTTGTCTGGTCATCGAGAGGGAGGGGTCCAGGATGAAGCCCAGGTTGCGTGCGTGGTCGGTTGGCTTGGGTGCGGTGCCCAGGGCTGGGGGCCACCAGGAGTCGTCCCAGGCGGAGGGCGAAGATCCCAGGATAAGGACTTCCGTCTTGTCCGAGTTCAGTTTCAGGCGGCTGTCCTTCATCCACTCGGCGACGTCTTTCATCCCTTCGTGTAGGCAGGTTCTGGCGGTGTCGGGGTCTCTGGTGAGGGAGAGGATCAGCTGGGTGTCGTCGGCGTATAAAATGGTATGTAGTTGTGCAATCACAAGTTTATATTTAAAATTGCAGCATATTGGAACAACTTTGTACAAATCACTTCAACCATTTGAGTCTTACATTCACTTTCACATATGTTAATCTGAGGCACTTTATCGTGTTTAAAGCCTATTCACTCAGTAGTCGTCTGAATCTGTTATCGCGCTAGATAATATCTTTGAGGATGAAGAGCCCGCCAGCCTGGCTGCTACATTCTTGCAACAGTGTTTTGTTTCAGTCTTCTCACTAAGAGGAGGTGACTCTGTGTGCTGTTGTGTAAAGATTAAAGAAATGTGATTTTTGTATATGTTTTTAAAAAAACATACATTTTTGTTTTCTGTGTTTATTTTGTTTTTTCACATTGCCACCACCAACAAATCCAGGCTGCATATATATATACACTACACACAACATATTGTAACATCTCATAAAACATGGCTCATTATTCAACTACACACACTTCCAGTACACATCCTTCGACTCCATGCTACATAATGACAAACCGGTAAAATAACCTCCACATAATTCAACTCTGCTCCATGCCAAATACTTACACTTCACATAATACCACTACGCTGCATAATTACACTACACTCCAAACAATATGATTACACTCCACACAACACATTTCAACTCCAAATAATTCCACTACATGTACTTACACTCCAATCTACATTTCATGCCACATATTTACACCCCAAATATATCCACTAAATTCAAAAACACATACCTACACTACACAATTTATATTCAACTTCGCAACAAGCCACATAATTCAACACCTTACAATACTATTCCACACCATGCCACTTACCACTCTAAACCGTCCCACATATTTCCACACAACACACAATTCAATAAAACACAAATCCACACAATATAATTAAACTACACATACCACTTAGTGCCACATCATTACACTGCACATATAACATAGAAGCACCCCACATAAATGCATTCTGTAACATACAAGCAAACAAAACAACTGCACTATACACCATAACATATAATTCCAATAAGCATAATTTCACTTAGCGCCACTCCGTTAAACTCCACACGTTTCTGATACACACCACATAATTCAACACCAAACTTCATATTTAATCTACACAACACACCACATACCTCCAATACACAACTCTGATTTTAACAAAATCCCCAAAAAATTAACAGCACACCACATAATTCACATCCACAATATGCTACTACACAACACACAATACAATTCCACATAATTATTTCCATAACACACAATATCATGATACATAATTCCACTACAATTAATATCATTTAGTTACTATCCACATAATTCCACAGCACACCATGCCACATATTTTCACTAAACACCACACCATACCACACCACATTATTCACGACGTTCTCATTTTGGTTCACTTCAGGTCTTCAAACATAGTTTCTTTCCCGTGCCTTTTCAAATTTTCAGTCTCTCAAACACACACTCTCCTCTTCTTAGTTTGGCTACTACGTACACAGGCCACCGCACCCTCTTTGTACATCTGAGGTCTGCTCTTCCCTTCTTTCTCTCTTTCTCACACACTCCTTCTGCTCCTATGTCTGGAGTTCGTTCATCACTTTGTGCACAAAAGACCAATCCATCTCTATCTTCCTTTCTATTCTATGCAGCTCTCTCACCCCTATCTATTCACCATGCTAGATAATTCCACTACGCAAATACTATACACACCACACAATTCCACAACTAACAATTGCAATTCAAAACACATAATTCCACTCCAAACCACATACATACACTACACTCCAAACAAAAAGCCATGGGTAACATGTAATTATTATTTACAACATAGCTCTAACTCTCGCAAATGCAAGTCCGATTGCATTGCATATGCTTGTTTTCTTTTGAGAACACTACTGCACACGTTGCTGTCACTCATCATTCTTAGATTTCACATACAGCTTTTCCCCTTTTTGAAAGATCTATGGTCTACCATACCAATACCAATATTTAAATATTGGTATTGTCTACAACAGTCTTTCAGCAGCAGCTGAAGCCGTCTTTAGGTAAGGCTTTGTGTTTGCCTATTGCTTATCATGTGCTGGCTTACTTTTCAGTGACTTACGTGGAGCATAAGTTCCTTGCCATCCTTTTAATTGGGTAACTGGTCTCCTTCCATTGCTTACAGTATCAAAACTAGTTTTTTCTTTTGAGACACTGTGGGAGTTTGTTTTTCCTTGCTCTCTACCTCTTTTGTGTGTGTGGCATTCCATCTGATATCCCCACACCCCTAGCTCATGAGTTGATTTCCCCCACCTCCTCACTTTGTGGCTTTTTCATTAACAACCCCTCTCCCTTTGTTATTCCCCCGCCCATCCCTGCTCTCTGCCACTGCTCATGGATGTTAACTTTATCTCCCCGGCCAATGTTTAGCTCCCGCCACCACGCATCATCACGTTTTTCTTTCTTTTTAAAAAAAAATTTTTTATTTAAAAAAAAATAACCCACTATTTAAAGAGAGGGTATCCAGGCGCTTTGGCAAGGTGTGTGGTCCCAAGGTGCTTATATAAAGAGCCAGGTCTTCAGCTTCTTGGAGAACTCAAGAAGTCAGGAGGATGCTCCGATGTGTTGAGGGAGGTCGATTCATGTATTGGATGCGTTGTAGGAGAATGAGCGTACACCAGTTTTGCTTTAGAGGATGCTGGGAGTGTGTTTCAGTGAGAGTGAGGTAGGTGTCTGGTGGGTTGGTGAAAGTGTATGCAGCTGTTCAGGTATTCTGGTTCTGTGTTGTGTGGGACTTTGTATGTGTGCATGAGAAGTTTGAGTAGACTGCACTTGTGAATGAGGAGCCAGTGAAGCTTCCTCAGGTATGGTGTGATGTGGCAGCAGCATGGAATATTGAGTATGAGTCTTGCGGCTGTGTTCTGGATGGTTTTGAGGCTGTGTAGGAGTTTTTTGTAGATTCTAGCATATAGAGTGTTGCAGTAGTCCAACTTGATGGTGATGAGTGCTTGCATGACAATCCGTCTGGTGTTATAAGCCAACCATTTGAAGATATTTTGCAGCATGCATAGGATGTGGAAGCAGGAGATCACACTGCTTTGAATTGAGCAGTCATGTTGAGCTTGTCATCTAGGATGATGCCTAGATTTCTTGCGTGATCTCTGGGTGTTGTTCCTAGCTCCAACAAACACGAGGTCTTGTTGCTGAAGACCAGTACTTCCGTCTTGTTGGAGTTGAGCTTCACGCAGTTGGTGGGAATCCAGTCTGCTGCGATGGTCATGCAGTTGGTGAAGTTGATTCTGCTGGTGTTTGTCTTGTTCGTCAGTGAGAGGATCAGTCAGGTGTCATTAATGTGGGAATCAACCGCAATGTCTGGTGATTGGATGATGTTGGCAAGCGGTGTCATTTAAATGTTGAAAAAGTGAGGCTGAAGGATGATTCCTGTGGCACACGCTTATCAGTTAATTGGTCTCCAATGTGAAGAGTGACTGCCTTACCCTATGGGTTCTTCCCATGAGGAAAGAAGAGTGGAGTCAAATAGAGTAGAGTGGGATGCAATAGAGTAGAGTGGAGTGCATAGAGTATAGTGGCATATAGTAAGTGATGTGGAGTGGCATGGAGTGGAATGGCATAGTATAGAGTGGCATAGAGTAGAGTGCAGTAGAGAAACATTGTGTGGAGAGGAGTGGCATAGAGTGGAATGGCATACATTTGCATAGAGTGGAGTGGTGGAGAGTGCCTTAGAGTGGCATTGTATGGACTGGCATATAGTAAATTGGCATAGAGTGGAATGGAGTGGCAGAGTCAAGTGGTGTAGAGTGTGGTGGAGTGAAGTGGTGTAGAGTGGGGTGGTTCAGAGTGGAATGTTGTAGCGTTGTGGGTGTTTGTAACTAAAGAGTCACTAGAGACAGCAGATAGGGTGAAGGCAACAAGAATAAAAAAACGTATGCCTGTTTTAAAAGTCGGAAAGCACATTGCACATCAAGAAATAATACCTTCATGCCTACAAAATAAAAGAGTAGTGTATTGCAAATAGGCGAGGAAGAACATCTGTTCTTGGTCCAGGCTCCAGGGAGGAGCTAACACAAGAAAGGAAAGGAGTCCTTTAGGAACCTAAGAAATTGAAATATTGCAAATGTGCCAATGACAACAACTAACTTTATACTGTGGCGAGGTGTAAGCCCACTGAATTGCAATCAATACGTCTCTCAACACAGCGCATGTGTGTTTAGGCAAGACCTAAAAATGGCTTTTTAGCCCTTTTATTATTCTCCCCCCCTCCATCCTCCAGGGGGACAAGTAGTTAGGTTTCTTCTGGAACAGATGACACTACTCATGAGTAGGAAGGAACAGCTAGAACAGCCATGCAAGGAGTCAGAAGCTATGAATGATCCAGTCCTGTTGGATTTGTCCTCAAAATATTTTTCTCCCCAAAATATGTTTTTCCTTCAAGGCTTGTAGGAGGGTATATAATGAGAAATATTTTCTGTTAAAAATGTTGTTTGTTTTTGTATAGCATGCTAGCAAGCTGCTATTTCTTAGCATTTTAAGGTAAATCCTGTACTGTAGTCAAAAGGAAACGTTCTCGATGTCCAATGCAAAATAAATTCTCGATCAATACAATGAACATACAGTCAATGAATTAAAAGATTCATTAAAATGTGATGCAGGGAACCATTCGGATTGAGTCCCTGTCCGTGAAAGGTGATGGTGTAATACACAAATTGGATGTTAGAAGGGTGCATAGAAACATGGAATTTCCCTGCAGCAGAGTGTTGCCATGCCCCGTCAGGCTGTGCTTTTCTGGTTTACTCTCGACACACATGCATTTAGCTCTTTACCTTGGTTGCCCAAATACTCTTTCCCTTTTCCAGTCGCTTGTTCTTTTTAGGTGGAGCCTAGAGCCAACACGCATGCTCTGCTCTGCGAGGCATGCTGTATTCGGTCTGTGGCTTTTGAACACACCCACCACACGCCCACTGCTTTCCATTGGTCGCTTGCACTGACTTTACTAATTCTATAGTTTTCTTTGATGAATAGTGCACATTTATAGGTGTTTGGTTTCCGCCCTGGCGACGGCCCCTGTTACATGGATCCTTTCAGTATGGGCCATATGTTTTCTTTAACTGCATTACTATTTTTCCGCCCTCTTGTCACTGTTGGCTGGCACACAGGCCTGCTTGTTTTAATGCCTGCCATTCAAGGTGCTTCACACTAGCTCTAAGGGACACTCTTTCTTCGCCTTCTGTGGTGCAGCTGCACCAAAACAACCACAGAGAACAGAGAAAAAGGTATAACCCGACAAGCTGATTTGTGGACACTTTAGTTAAACATAGGCAATTCTACCATGTATTACTGAGCAAATTGCAAAGTGAGCTGTAGCGCATTTTGAAATGACACCAAATATTGTGGCAGGTGCAAACAGATGTAGTCTGGATCTACAGATAGTTTTTAGAACTTTTATCATTTTTATCTACACTTAGGGGCCCATTAGGATGGCGGGCTGACTTAGTCCGCCCGCCATCCTATCGGAATTCGGGACCGCCCGCCATAAGGGCGGGGGTCCCGTGGGGGCTATTAGATGCGCCCGCCACAGCGGCGAGCGCATCCTGTATTGTTAGCATTGTGGCGGGCGGTGCTCTCAGCACCGCCCGCCACAATGTTTACAATGCACATATGCATTTACATTAACAAAGCGGCAGGCACCGCGCGGGGCCTGCCGCTTTGTTAATGTAAATGCAGGGGGGTACCACAGTATTTCCGTCCGCCGCGGTCCCCCCCCCCGCCATCCTAATATGGCGGAAGGGAATGCAGGTGCGGATGGCGGGCGGATTGCCTCCGCCAGGCCGGCGGTGGCTACCGCAGGCCTGGCGTGGGCAATCCGCCCGCCATCCGAATGCGCCCCTTAATATTGTAATACATATATTTCCATGTGCAATCGAATAATGCATAACTAGAGTGCTGGGAAAGCCAAATCAATGAATACATTTGTATTCAATATTGGCTTTATGGTATTATAGCTGGAGCAGATATATATAACCAAGAACAACATTCACATTTCAAGGTGATCACAACATTTAACGCATCCATGAATGTATTGTGCCATGAAGTTTCTATTTTATTTCTGTCTGGGCTGGCTTCTTCTGCCGGGGGTTTTGGTCACGTTACTCACCAGGCAGTAAGGGCCCCGCCTGCTGCCTCTTATGCCCATGGTGTCTCCTGTTGTGTATGCAGACCTGGCAGGCGACCCGCAAGGGGCGCTCCAAAAAGCCTAGTGTTATGATACTGACAGACGACTAGGATGTATACCTGGGGGGCATGGTAACTACACAGGACAGTGTGGTGTAAATGCATGGAGAAGAATTATTTTAGAGGGTGTATTACATGTATGGATGCGGTAATTGCTAACAAGGGCTCTTTATTGGGCAAGAGCTGTGTACTGTTTGTAACTACAAAGTAGGACAGGGTAACTGGGAGTCAGGTATCTTGTGGAAATGTTAACTGTACTGTCGGGCAGTATTGCTTTGTATTTCCTCGTCATGGTTAGTAATGGCTATATAAATACAATTACTCTACAATGTTTGTGACATACCTGACGGCTATGACTTCTTGCTGTGTGACGATTTATATATCGAAAATGGTCCCGGATTTCAATCAAGACACAATGAATGTACAACCTGCAGTTATTTGTAGCAGATTCAATCTTAGGCAAAGTCAATTTGCCCCATAGGAGATGTGTAATTTACAACCAACAATATTCAATGCATTAAACCCAACATATAAATTTTCAAAAACAAAATTGTTATATATCACAAGTTTATTTACATACTAAAAAGAATTTTTGACGATCCAGAGCAATTATTAATGACAATGAATAAGTGATAGATTCAGAAAAAGGGGGTGCTCAAGTGAAATGAAAAGAAACAATTGAAAGAATAAATGCAAAATAGATTGATACAATCAAAGGGCAAATTTTGCGATTTAGAACACAAGAAAGCCTACCCATACATTATTATATACATAATTTACAATTGGAATAAGAAAGTAGGTGTAGGCTGGGATGGGGGGGTAGTCGTCGACGTTTCGACCCTAACGCAATATGGGCGATTTCTAGGCCTCTGCTACGGGTCTTCTTCAGGACAAGGGGTAAGGGGCAGGTAAGGACTGGATCGATAACCATAAATGGTTAATAGCGGGCGTCAGGCCAATGTTGGAAACCAATATTCAATGCTTCATGTGTTCCAATTAATGGGGTATGTACTTCTGATGCCTTCAGAGATCGTCCACGCTTTGAGAATGAGACGTCTGGACAAGGGTATTAATCCCCTGCAGGTCAACGTGGGAGGTTCAAATAGACCGTTGACCGAAATTAATTTCGTCAGTGATGGCAAGCCTCAGGCTTTCACTGAATAGGAAAGGTGTCTTGCGAATCCAATTCAGGGCAGAGGAGGTGCTTCTCTTAGTCGAATTTATGACGTTCACATGTTTTAAGATAAACACTTTATCAGAAGCAGTTGAACAAGATTATGGTGCAATATCACCAGCCACGTATTGGCTTTGGTTTCTGGCATTTGAAGGTCTGTGTTCAAAATCAAAGTAGCAAAACTACAGGTCCTAGAATGCAATTGAAAAAGCAACTGCATGCATTATTCACAGAGTACATGTTGACACATCTGAAGTTATCCTATATCATGGTGTGTACACTTTAGTTGTTTTTGGAAAAATTAAGCAAAAAATTTGACTCGGATGTGTTTCCTGGACCTAGTCTCCTCTACTACTCGTGTTGGATGTGGAAGGGGAGGGTTAATCGTTAAGACTTTCTGAAGCACAGTTTTGGCTGGCTCACTGTTCCTTGCCGGCCAGTGGCTGTAGGCAAATGTATGTGTATTACATTTTCCAAATAAAATTATCTTTGATGGATAAAATGTATCCTCTATTTTTATATGGAGTGATTGAACTCTACAGTTATTAGAACATTAAATAACATTCCTCTTCAGGAAAACATATTTCCTACTACTCCCCTCCCAGTCTTTTAGCTAAACCTGCACTTTAACTAACACACTATTGCTAGAAAATGATTCCCTTTAGGAATTTTAATATCTGTACCACATTCCTTGATCAATTTTCTTTTCATTGTACTGAAGTTGTTCAATTTATCCTCATGTTTTAAAATATCCACCATGTATGGGGGCAATCTCTGAATTAGCACGTTTGAGAAGAAAAAAAATAGCCGGTTTAATCAAGATATTTGTATATTCATGCTTTAACAATTGTTTTCAATTTTAGTTATCGGTCAGATGGCACCAAAAAAGAACCTTTAAAGATGAGCTCTATGGTATGTATATTATTCCAGCATAGACACATTCCCATCTTATTGACCTTTGTATGTAATTTAAGTCATTTATCAGTTCTGAAATGCTAACTCTGTTGTTTCATCAATGTTGGGAGACGGCATAACACGGAATCAGGAAGCTCATACCGGAGTGTTACATATCTAATAGTTGCTCATCAGCCAAGATTCAAGGTTGCAGAATAGCGTCCAGCACAAACGGACTGAGAAAACTACCTTTTAATATAGAACTGGATTGCAGAGTCTCCTCATAAGAGTGGTATCAGAGTAAGGAGTCCAGCTAACGGCCAGTCACAGAAATCAGATCGGAAATAAGGATAATAATGACATGGATGTACAGTGCTAGCACATCAGGGATAAATTATGGATACAATACTAAACATCTAGATGGCACAGCTATGTCAGAACTGGAAATCCGTTTTGGAAATGTGCACTCTTAAAAATAGTTCTCCGTTGTTTTACTCATTAAAGCAGGTTTATTATAAGCTTTCATTTTTATGGTATAGGTATACAAATGGGCCGCACTCTGACCGATCATGGGAATTAATGCATAGTAAACATTTTTGTTGCAGGATTTGCAAATTCTGTTGTGAAGTCACAAATGTGGGACCCTTCTTCAGTTTGCAGGACCATGGGGAGGGTCAATGCAGACCAGGTATAGCATGGATGAAATCCCACCAGCAACTACGCTTAAACTACAAACAAACAATCAATGTAGACCCTTGATCTGAAACCAATTAAAGGGGACATACCTACATATAATAACCTAAGTTACAACACTTAATCCACCCAACAAAACAGGCACAACATAATCAGGAACAAGTAGCAGCTTCTAAAATAACACACAAAACAATAATCTGCAAGATAATAAACACCTACACAAATAAGAAATATATGATTGAATTAATAATTTCACAATAGATATTATATCATGATAAATCAGAATACAAGATGGCAAATACCATTCTCATTTACCCAAACTATATTGCTGAAATTCCAAATAATCCCATCTTCTATTGAACGGAACCATTATTGACTTAAACATCTTTCAGGGAAACACTGTTCTTGCTGTACTCATTCCTTCCCTTTGGTAACTTCCCATGAACCATGTTGCAAACCCTGACAATCAATGTTTTCACCTTTTTTTTTCTTCCAAAATATTCTTTGCACTTGAATTGTTCTCTCAATTCCTTATCCTTTGCCCATTCCACAATCAACCTACCAGATACCCCTGATGAATTTTCTCTACTTACTCAGGACACATCAAGGTACATGGTTGTCGTTTGTGAAAAAACTCAAACAGGGTAACACCTGTTGTCAATTGTGAAATAAATCTATACTGCACAATATGGTCAAACACTGCAGCTTTCTAACTCCCTCCACATCTTTTCGCCATTTGAATAGTCTCCTTAAGCATCCTATTGAACTTGTAAATCATACCATTTGTTTGAAGCAGTGCACACCTTTTATGGACAATTGCTCTTATTCCAAAACTCTGACATGACAGTCGGCATCAACTGAACTCCATTATCCGTTAGCAAGGCTTTAGGATTACTTTCTCTTGCAAAAATATTTGATAAGAACATAATCAAAGAAACCGTAGAAATATCACTAGCAACTTTCACCTCTGTCCATCTAAAATACATGTCAACAAGAATGAAAAGGTACTCAACACCCTCCTTAGAATTCAACAAGCCCACAATATTAAAAGCAATTTCATCTCATGGATGACCAATCAGCTTCCTAATATTTATGGAAGCAGATCTCCGCTTTTTGGATTTGCCACTTAACCTACCATCTACACATTCTCTTATCAACCTCTGTGTCGCAAGATCAATCCCAGGCCACCTTTAAGACATTCTCAAATGCTCCTTAGTCTTGCTGACTCCCTAATGCCCATTATTGGCAAAAGTCATCAATCGTTCATGCACACTTTCTGGGGCCACTAACTGTGAACTTCTGAACAACAACCTGCCTTCAACAGAGAGCTCATGAAAAATCGGTTTGCTCCACTCACAGTCCTCACTATATTTGGGATCATAAACTCCTGACAAAACTATTTCAACTACTCCATGCAAAACAGAGTACTTGTTCAACTTATCTAGCCTTTCCTCAAGTGAGAGACAACCTGACGTAGCTGTCCAAACCATGTACTCTTCATCCTTCCACCACACATCAGCAAACTCCTGATATTCCACAGAATCACACTGCATTCTAGACAGAAAGTATACAGCCTTGTTACATCTAATACATAGCTAGCAAATGGTTTTTAATGTGTATGACGGTTTGCGGGAAAACATATGGCAGAATTCGCATAGAATAACTTACTGATAGAATATCTTAAACAGCATTTCTGGCAAAGCAGGGATCTTATTGGATATCACCTCCTAATGGATACACACCGGTATGGCTACAAGTCGAGAGAGCCATACTGAACAATTTAAACCCAATGGTGCTGTTAACAGCTAATAAGCATTTTCACGCCTCCAGATCCATTTTTAAAAACACAAAAATTGCCTTACTAAGAATAGATAAGAAAATGGAGAACAGCCTAAAGGGCTCGAAGTTAGTCGCTCTGAGCCAATAGCAAGATACGATATAAGGGGAAATGCCTAGTCTTTGACACATGGATAGAGAAAGGCATTTCCCACCCATACCAACTAGAAGAAGGGGGATATCCCACCACGTTTGCCGAACTGAAATCTAGGCATAACCTAACAGACATTGATTTCAACAACTTTTTGAAAATCAAAACTGCCCTATCCAAAACCAAACTATTGACCGCTAAACCGTCAGTCTCACAGTACATGGCAAAAATCAAAAGACTAGGATACCCTGTCTCACACCTCTACAAACTTCTACGCCTGAAACCTAACGATAAGACAATTAACTATTGGGTAAAACAAAGCATAAACACACTTAATGAGCGTGAACTAGCAATGTTATGGACCTCTGCCTTACGCAATAAAATCTCCACGATACTTTCACAAACAAAATTCTGGCTACTCCATAAGGCTTTCTGTATTCCTGCATGCTTATTCTCACTAGGCCTCAGGGAAGATGCACTATGCTGGAACTGTAGCAAGGAAAAGGGGGAGCTAGCACATCTTATCTACCAATGCCCAACATGCAAAACATTCTGGGAGAAAATCTTTGGTTTCATAAATAGAGCACTGGAATGCACTCTAACAACTGAATTTTCCTCCCTGGACACTACATTCATGACCGCAGAACTAAGATCAGAGCATGACAGAGACCTAGTAGACCTGCTGCTGACTGCGCAGAACTCACCCTGAGACCATTTCCTCCCGGTGACACACCCCTGGCCCCCCTCTCTTATGTGTGGTAGGGCGAACGGGATGGAGCGCTACTACCATGGCCCTATGGGGCGATGGGTGGGCTCACTGGGCTACCAATCTCGCCACAAGCAAGCCAGTGTGGCGGTGGCTTTGTCACACGGCTATAAGTCTTATTAGTCTCATTACTATAGAAGCTTCCTTGTGTCCTCCTTTCACCCCTTTCTCTCCTGCTTCTTTCTATCGACCTTTTCCTAATTTTTAGCAACTCATATCAGATGGGGTTAGCTAAACATATATTTCAAAGTGCCTGTAAACACTGTTCTACAAATTACGTTTGGCTAACCTTGTAAAAGAAATGCTAATGTCTTTGCTTATAAAATTCATAAAATACTTTGAAATTAAAAAAAAGAAAACCTTACTAATGTACAAACCGAAATGTACATAACTTTGTATATATGAAGCAATAGGTCTTTTATCAATCCGAATGCTGTCTGGTGCAAATATTTCCAGGGGACTCAAATGGACCATTCTCTTGTCACAAAGAATTTAAAGAAGCAGCAAAACCTGAACATGTGTTTTTTTAAATTTCACAGTGTGATCAGTGTATCCACTGACAAATACATTGCTTAGAAATGAAGTTTAATTAACAAAAGAACAGATATTGCCATAATGCAAAGATTAAATTACGGCACATTTAGGTACTTTGAGAGATACTGTGATCAGAGTAAGTGAATGTCATAATATGTGCCATATTTCTCTGGCAGCATAATGATCCTTTCATTTGTATTTTGCCTCTGTTTAGAGCTGGGGTACGGAAGGTTATCACCTATGGGTCATCAGCGGAGATTACTCTCAGACTGCTACCAAGGAGCCTGACAGCACAGATGCAGCGCAACAGTCTGGTATTCTGCAGTTCCAGTTCATTAAGAGTTCACTAACTGTGAACCCTTGTATGGTGAGTCTGTTTTTTGCGCTATCTTAGCTGGTATTCACATTTAAAATCAATTTGTGCACTCCCCTCACAGGCCAAAGGAACAACTTTGGAGACGTTTTTGGTCGGTGCAGTAAGTGTCGTCTCAAAGTAGATCGAGCTTGCTGAGAGGCGAGTATTGATGGACTTTGGTATTGCCCCAGGCACTTCATTATTTCCCCTCCGTCAAACTACTGAGCATTCTGCTGATGTACATAGTGCACTTCCTCCAAGTTTCATTGAACCACCCGCTACCTGTGGCCTAGTCTGTTGTTAATCAAACTATCAGCTCCTGTGGAGTCTTCAATGACACAACAATTGGTGTCAAAGGCCCTCGCGCCAAGAGGAAGCAGGCAATGAAGCGAGGCAATAGTGCACCATCCTGTGTTAGGCCTAGACATGGTGGTGGCCTCATCGAGTTAATGAATCATCCTTCGCTGACTCCGAACAATTTAGAACTTATTGATTGGGATGTAATTTTAATTAAATTTGAGCTATTGGTTCAAAAATGTGTTTATCCTTTGATGGAAAAGCTACATGTATTGGAGCGTACTCTAAGGCAGCGGGCTCAGGGAGCAAACATTGCCACAGATAGACAGACAGCTGTGCAAGCTCAATCACCTGAGTTTGATGCTGGTTCTAACTGTGACAGGCCACTTTCCAACCTTGGTGGTTTCGGTTTAGGCTACCCCTCCCGGGTGTTGCATGGCTCTCCTCATCCTTTGACGGTTGTGGCAGGTATAGGTGGCCAACTCTTCTTCTAAAGATGTCACCCTCCAGGCCCATGCCCGGCTAGACCTCCCCCCCTGACTGTTGCCCATGCTTAGCTGTCCTTGCGGGAGTACTCCCACCCCAGGACTCTAGCAGAGAATCGTATGTCATTGGCTGAATCAGAATACTAACTTTAGCCTGTTGGAATATGATGACATTTTGCTAGTCAGGAGGGTGGATTGGAACTACCTGAGGGCAAAGATTATCGATGAGGACTGTTGTAATCAACTGTAGGGGCCTTGGCTTAGCTCAACAGCAGATTACCTGTGCGAGGGAGACCTACTTGAAGAAAGATGGTATTAGATTGGTCCCCCTTGTTTTTTTCTTGAGCCTGGTAGATGGGAAGGGAGATTGATTGTTGCCGGTCATCGGCTGGCGCTAACTCTTTGCTGATTACTCCCTCCAGTTTCTGTGCATGTACCTTCTGGTTGTGCGCGTTGTTACCTTGGCATGAGGTTTCACTTATAACCTCGCTGAATGCATTGGACCATTCTGAATCGAGTGCTTCTTCTCCCCCCAAATCCAAGCAATACTCTATTAGTCTACTTGAATGTTGCTGGTGGCTTACTCTTAAAGCTCTCTTGTCCCATTTGTGGCGCATTTATAGACATATTTGATATTTGTGCTTTCTAAGAAACATGGCACTAGCCCCGTAATTTCATGCAGGGGATGTGAATTCTTCTGTGCCTGCTACCACCTCAGGGAAAAGCAGGCCATTGGGGTGGCTTTCAGTCTGGTTAAGGACTTCTCCATGTTGTAAGTCTAAGGTTATCCCCATGGACAGTGTAGATGCCTAATTTATTGTTTTATCGTTCCCCTCTACTATTTGTATAAAGTGTATTGTAGGACCAGCAGTAGTGGAGCTGAGTCCCGGGTAATTGATCTGCTGGCTGTCCATTTGACGGACCTGCAGAAATCTTTTTTTTAAAAATTTTTATTGGCTTTTTAGCAGTGCAGCAATACATACATAGGTAGTGTATTCATCCTTATATATATTCAAAAAATTATTATTCGTAACAAGGATCAGTACTTTACATCGTTTCTCGCTCTATAGTAGACATTAGTATACAGGTGTCCTCACGATATACAAGGGCCAGTAGTTGGTAATACCAGTAAGTGGTAGTCTTTTAGGTGGTGCGTATTCGTACGTAGGTCGTCAACAAACAAGTATATCAGTAATACATTCGTATTCCATGTCTTTCAGCTTCCTTCCCCCCCTGGGCATAACTGCAATATATTAGACAGCGTAGTTTGTATCCCATCCTATGGGCTTGTCTCAGGGTCAGACAATTCTTGCGGGGATTCACATATCAGAAATCTTTTTTAAAGTAGATGTGGGGTACTTTAATGGTAGATATGAACCTTTGGCAGCACACGCATGAAGAACTTTGCAACAAAGAAGACCAAGTTTGGGGTATCTTGGAAATGTTACTCCCTCCTGTAAAGCGGTGGTCTCCTGTAGTATTGCAACTGAATGCATTTACTCTCACAAATGGCCTTCGGGCTTGTAATGGTAGATCTAAATCAGACAGGGTGGGGAGAGTTATGTATAATTGACCACACCCCTCCAGCTTTATTGATTATATTCTCATGGATGTAAAACTGTGTCCAGCAGTGGTAGACATGGCGGTAATTCAAAGGCGGGATAGGGATCATAATGCTTTGATCCTATCACTGGCAGCCCTGGGTGACTCTCTCCCTGCAGCACCCAATGTGGCTAGTATAAAAGACTAGTGCCCGCCAATAATCGGTGGAGGCTTAAGTAGAGTGTGGTGGGTGAGTCAGAAGAAACTCTCAAGAAGGTGCTAGGGGTTGTAACTGCAGGTCTGGAGTCAGTGGCAGGTGTGATTGCAGACAGTAAAAACCTAGACCCTTTACAGATTTTGCATGCAATGCATAATCCTATGTTTGCCTCGCTCAAGGCACTACTTACAGAGGACTCCGGGGGGACATGAAAAAGGAAAAAGGAGGCCTCATGGTATACTGAGCCTTACCGGGAAACCAGGCACGCTTTGCTAGGGTCCAGAAGAGCAGGGCATAGAGATACTAAATGACAGCCAGGTTCCATTATAAAGCCACAATACTAAAAGCTAAAAGAGAATGGGAATGTGCTAAATGGTCTATGATGTTAGATGGCATTAAAAGTAAAGATCTCTGTACCTTTTGGCATTCAGTTGCAGGGGGTGACCCAGGATATAGGCCCCACTTACTAACAATATTGCGCAAGTGCCTGAATTGAGCATTTTTCCAATTTGTATGACCAAGCAGAAATTCAGGTAGATTCCACTCAGAATCTGTCAGGAAGCTTCCAGAACTTGACTGTAGGAGAGGCAGAATCCCAGGCTACAGCTGACAATGCAAAGGTTATGTGGAACACTGGCAGTTTTGTTGGTGTTGCCACTACTGGCCTCATTATTAATCAATCACACTTTGATATCCCCACATAACTGAGGTGGAGGTTTCCAATGCCCTGGACTTAATTATGCCCAACAAGGCGCCAGGCTTGGACAAAGTGCCTGGTGACCTGTTTAAGATGTTCAAAGACATGTGGTGCCCATATTTTGTCCTCTTTTTTTAATGCCTTGCTGTCCGGTGCTCCCATGCCCTCAACGTAGACCAGAGCAGAGATCATTCCAGTTTAAAAAAAGGTTGCAGATCATCCCCTGCTAACTATAGATCTATAAGCCTTCTCGATAGTGCCCATCTCATCTCTTTTAATATACTGAGTGAATGGTGATGTGATGGTGGACACAGAAGTCTTGACTTCATTGCAAGCTGGATTAAAAAAAGGTATTGGCACTATTGAGCAGCTCTTTCGACTACAGCTATTGTACTGGAACTATGTGTCTTTGAGGGGCGGTCGATTGTAGGTAATGTTTGTAGATCTTCGATCTGCCTTTGATCTAGTCCCAAGAGAGTCTTTATGGAGAGCGTTTGGCGGAGATGGGAGTGCCTGCCTATCTTTTAAAAGTTGCTGTTAAGTTACATACCAGTAAGGTTGGATGTGGACTCAAGGGCGAACTGACTGCTCATATACCTGTAAATTGGGGGTGAGGCAGGGGTGCGTACTGGCCCAACCCTCTTCCTCCTTTATATGAATAATTTAGTTTCATTTCTGGAGATATGTGAGCGGGGTGTTCCATCTCTTGCTGGGGTGACAGTGCGGATGACACCCTTTCGCTATCCAAATCTCCCATGGGCATTCAAAAGCACTTGGATGACTTTGGGGTCTTCTGCAAACTACGGGCCTAGAGATCAACCTTGGCAAGACTAAGTACATGGTGGTTAATCCCTGCCCCGCAACCCGCTCGAATCCCAACCTCAATGGTGAAAGTTTGGAGCATGTTTGAGTGTTCGATTGCTTAGGAGTGACCTTATCAGATGACTTTGATTGGCCATTCCATGTTCAGAATCGAAAAATTAAGCTTGAGCAATACAGTGGTCGTATTCTGAGGACCCAGAGCATGTCCACGTACTGACCAATTAACCCAGCCTTAGAGATCTATAGATGCCAATCACTGTAGGGCGCACTGTACAGTGGTAAATTATGGGGCATTTGTGACACTAGGCCCCTTGAAGTAGAGGAAAATCTTTTCTGAGGGGCTTGATCAAACTCAGCAAGTATCCCCTTTTATCCTTTACAAATAGATCATGGATTAAAGAGAGTTAAGGACGTAGTGAGGCTGAAACGTTTAATGTATTGGTGAAGATTGTGGTCAGCCCCGGAACTTATATTTCTTTGAGGAGCCTTGAAAGAAATAATGGGGCAGTTGGGGTCCAGGAAGATTTTCTGGTTTATGGTTGTTGGGTATCGATTGAGACAGATTGGATTTGACAATCTCCGCTCATCACCAACTAATGTTACACCGATCTCCAAACAGGATTTAAAAAGAGCCTATTGGCATTATGTGGACAAAAATACTGCAAGTACCTCTAGGGTGGGCTCCTTCACTGCCTCTTTCTTGGAGTTCAAAATCGACTACTGCTTTGAATCATTTTTGGATGAGTTGGAACCCCCCATGCCAGAACCCTGTACTTAAAGTTTTGTTTAGGAATCCTCCCAATTCAAGCCTTTACAACTGCATGAAGATTTGGGAACTCAGAGTCTAACAAAACGTCCTTTCTTCCCTGGGGTGATCGAAGTGGTTGCACATGTAATTCTATTTTGTCCAGCCTATCGTGGTACAAGGAAAAAGTGTATTTTGCCACTCTGTTGTAATTTGGATCTGAGATATTACAGCATTGCCCTTAGAATACTCAGAGATTATACAAGTCAGTTCATTGTCTTTGCAATCTCAAGGTATCTGATGTCTGTGTGGAGGTTAAAACCGAAAAAGGGTATCCCCTAATGCTGCTGTGTACTTAACATTTTGACATATTTTATCCTGGTTTTACTGTAATATATTTAGTTGAATCTTCTTTCTCTCTTTTATATGCTCTCTACTTTTAATTGTTTTGATATATTTTATATTTATTTTGCTCTTTTATGACCTTTTAGTCTGAAATAAAGATATTGACTTGACTGACTGAATATATATTCACATGTTTGAAGGTGTAGTGCTAAAAGTACTTTTTCTCACATCGGGATCTCGCTACTAGGAGATGTCTCGGTGGGGGACCACATCAGATCGTTTGTAGACTTACAGCAGCGCTCCTCCCTCCACCCCTCCCAATTTTATAAATACTTACAGCCAAGACATGCCCTCCTAGGACACATTCCGTCTCCCACCTCCTCCCCGGAATTCAGCCCCCTGAAGGCCCAAGTGATGATGGGGAACCTGGTAGAGGCGGGGTGTCGCGGGTTTACTGCTCCTTAGTGAACAATGGCCCGCATCCCTGGACCTGTTACGTGCCCGTGGCAATGGTGGGTGGGTCCTCTGGATGACCGGACTGGAGGGACGCCCTCATGGCTCCCAAGACCTTGACGACCTCATCCAAGTTGCGTCTAGTCCAACTCTTATTACCGCCATACGGCATACCTCACCCCAGCACGCCTATGCAGCCTTCCCCGTCCTGCACACGATGCAACCACGCTCCCGCGGATTTTTACCACATGATTTGGCAATGCCCTGTCCTTGCACCCTTCTAGGCGGGGGTGGAACTAGCGCTTACACAGACCTTGGGGTGGGAGGTTCCCCACGACCGGCTACGCCTGATCCTGGGGGTGTTTGATGGCCTAGATGGCTCCCGGGCTGATAAGCGCTTTTTAGGAACGGTGGTGGCGGTAGCGAAGCGCGACATAGCGGCACTCTGGTCCCAGGCCAAGCCACCTACTACACGGAAATGGAGACAGGGAGTGGATTGGTGTGGAGCACAGGAGGAGCCCCTCTTTGAGGCCTGGGGCTGCCCAGAGCTTTTTGGCAAGATATGGGGCAAATGGTTCAACTTAATGCCCTGAGGGGCGCGAGTGTGTCGTGTACAAGACTGTTTATAAGCAAGTGTTTTACTCAATCCACAAGTGCCTTACAAGTCTGTCGTCTTTCTCTCGATTGTACCTTATCTAAATAATGTGACTGATTTTGCTACCAATGTATCTTGTGTTTTGTTCTCTAAAACAACAATAAACTTGATTATCAAAAAAAAAAAGTACTTTTTCCGGGTTGGACAGCTGCTATTTCCAGGGCGACCTGGTTCATTGCTAACCTATACGGCATACAATAACTAGATTTTGCACCAGAAAGGCAGTTCTTATTCTGGTCTAATGTAGTCCATTCATTAGGGCAGGGTTCTCCAAAGTCTGTCCTAGAAAGCCGGATCTATTCCAGATTTGTAAGCTAACTATACTTATCTAAATTGGGATATCCTCCAGGACCAACTTTGGAAAACCCTGCATTCGGTATTCAGCAGTATAATATGTTTTTGTAAGATGCATTTTTGTGACTATATCTTGCCGCCCACAATCACAAAGTGACAATACATGCAACATTTGTTTCTCATTTTTAGTTCTCTTCTACTAGAAATTGTATGAACTGTGTGTATTTTGCAAGACATATTTTTAGCTTACAGTGGACCTAGAGCCTACCTATTGGTTGGCTTCATTGGAAATCACATTTGCTTGATTCTTTTACATTAGCATGTGTAGACCTTCCTTCCTCTAGTGTTTGTCTATTCCCTGGAGCATGGACTTATTACTTTTCTTTCTACTGCTCACTTTACCAGGCATTAGTTTGTTCTTTTTGTTTAAGGTCTGCATGAGGGTGCATGTATTTTCCAGCTGTCTCCCTTGTATATTTCTCTCACCTCCCACTCTTGCTGCACTCTGATGTTCCTGTGTGTACATCCTCTGCTTCCTCCCTTACTTTCTTGACTGTGTTCTTGCCCATGCCAGTTACACTTTGCTCTGTTTTGCTTGTTTGCTCCCCCTACCTAGAACTCCTCTCTGAGCTCTCTCCCTATCCATCCTACCCATGCCCCGTGTAGTTTCTCTCCTCACTCCCCCATGTTACATTTGCGCCCGGACTCCTTTGTCACTTTGTTGTACCATTCCACATTCCCAATCCACAGTATTTTTTTACCCCGCCCTGTTGCTTCCAACCCCAACCCATTGTGTGTTGCTTCTGTCCCACCCTCTTAAAAAACAAGCAGTGACAGAGGAAAAAAGTCTCAACTAAGTGAAGGCTACTGGCTTTGCCAACATATTTTAACCATGGTTTAGAGCAGTGTGGCTGCTGTACAGCATAGCTAAGAGTATAATGTAAATAAATTAATTAAAAAAGCGCAATGGCGTGGCCAGTGCTAATAGTGTCATAGCACTTTTTAGTGCTCGGACTCCTCCCCCTGGGGGAGGAGTTTCGAGATCCTAATGTTATAAGAAAAAAAAGAAGAAGAAGAAGAAGGGCCTTGGTGAGAGGAATTCCACACATTCCTTTGCGTTTTCTGGCATCTGGTCAGTGATTCGTCTTCCCTGTGCTGTGTATGTAGTAGCCTTGAAGTGATAGGCTGTAAGTAATGTACGCGTGCCCGATGTGGCATTTTGTGTGCGAGAACGAGCATGGCAGAGTGATTAATCTTAATTACGAGCTGTCAGAGTGCCCGTGTAATGCAAGCCAGATGATGCGAACGCGTTCACAGCGGTGAGCGCGTTCAATGTTAAATGACGAGAAGCAGCAGGCGAGGCTCACAGAAGATGACTCATACATGCTCGTCTTGGTCGACAGCTGCACAGTCCGTGCCCTGTGACCCCGCTTCGTGATCTTGGAGGCTTGTCAGGCCGCGCCGCCCCCGCTGAGGAGACCCCCGCACCGTCGTGCCAAGGGTCGCGGGCCGCGCCTGCCTGATTGCACACGCCCGCTGGCGTCAAGATCCAAAAGTGCCCCCGATCGCCGGAGTCGCACAAGCCTGTGCCGACCCCCGCTGAAGAAAAAGGAAGTGTTCGTGAAGTCACCCCGGGCTAGGGGCCCGCAACGTTTGTCTTCCCCTTTGTTGCCGCTCCTGCCTGCAAGTGCCAAGGTACTGTTAATATCCCCCGCGGTGCGAGCCGTTCCTTTCACCAGACTCGCACCGCTCTGCTCTGTGTGCCTGCCTGCAGCCGTGAGCGCGCTCCAGCCCCTCCCGCTGGAATCCTTGGAAGTCGCCGAGTGCCCAGAGCCCCCACGGGTGAGTGAAAGCTGAAGGCTTCGTCTGCACTCCCCGTCAGGGACTCCGAGCCTCCCCCTGCCGCCCGCACTGCTCCCGGAGCCCTCCTGCACCGCTGGGCCGGCCCGCCTTTAACTCTGTCCTCGAGCCGAGAGGAAGAGCCGGGGCCGGCACAGGCGTGCTCACGCCCGATGCGTGAGCGTTGGTAGGGCCGGGTCAGTTTCACCGCGAAGAGGCAGGAGAGGCGCTGCCAGGCACGCCGAAGGCCGGGGAGAGTTCCAAAGCCCCAGAACGGAGAGAGGCTTTCGTTTAAAGGGCAAAGACACTGAGAGAACGTTGAGGAAGTGTGGTGCATTAACGCTCCGGCTCTCTGCCCGCGGCACCCTTCGCAATCCTAGTGCCTTAACACTGTTAGTGCAAAATGTTTCAGCCCCTGCATGCTGGGCTTCGATGGTATGTCAGCAACGAGAGATGATGCCATGAACCATATGGAAATTCCTTAATGGGCTTCCTGGCAATGGAATAGTGTTAAGGAGTGTCGAAGCTTTCATTCTCAAAATGGCGACTTGGTACTTCATTCACCGAAGACATTCAGTAAAAAATAGAATTTAAGGACATTGAGAGTGGAGAGAACACTGGAAATGCTACACGTTGGTAGCAGACATCCAGAACTCGCTGCAGAAACAGGCATTGCATGAAGCCAACGTCTTTGGAAACCTTGGCAGTTTTACGATGTTGTGAATTTTTTATGCTTTTCCCTTATAAATATGGGACAATGTGTCTCAGAAGCTAAACTTGGAGAGGCAGTTGCTTAATGTGCTTTTGTGCATTAAAAAACAACTGCAAAGAAAAGCTCTGTGTACAATTTCCATCTTGGCTGTTTCGATCAGGTTGGAAATGATCTTGACCTGTGGCTCATATTTACACGGGCAAAGATGCAATTAAACTGAGGAACTTCTCCAACTTGAATGTCGGAATCCAGACACTTGGCAAAAGTAGCCTGTGTAAAAAAAAAAACCAAAACTTTTTCCATACCCTTAATTCTGACCCCTCCCAGTGCAGAGGAAACGCCGAAGCTGTGCTTCACAAATATTGACAAATTCAGGTTTGCCCCCACCCCTCTGCATGCATCTTAAAGTTTACGTATAGAATTTATTTGAAATAATGTAATGTTTTTTAAAGAAATACTTACATTGACTAAAAGTTATTCACATATTTTGTAATAGCAATATTTGTTTTATTTATATATACTTCTTAACATGAAATAAAATATATTTATGTTTAAAAGAAGGTTTCTACGGAGAGTGTTGCCGTACAACTGTTTGTCCGTGTGAGTGCAGAGTAGTGAGGGCAGAGTAGTGAGGGCAGAGTAGTGAGGGCAGAGTAGTGAGGGCAGAGTAGTGAGGGCAGAGTAGTGAGTAGAGTAGTGAGTAGAGTAGTGAGTAGAGTAGTGAGTAGAGTAGTGAGTAGAGTAGTGAGTAGTGAGTAGTGAGTAGTGAGTAGTGAGTGCAGAGTAGTGAGTAGTGAGTGCAGAGTAGTGAGTAGTGAGTGCAGAGTAGTGAGTAGTGAGTAGAGTAGTGAGTAGTGAGTAGAGTAGTGAGTAGAGTAGTGAGTAGTGAGTAGAGTAGTGAGTAGTGAGTGCAGAGTAGTGAGTAGTGAGTAGAGTAGTGAGTAGAGTAGTGAGTTGTGAGTAGAGTAGTGAGTAAAGTAGTGAGTGCAGAGTAGTGAGTAGAGTAGTGAGTAAAGTAGTGAGTGCAGAGTAGTGAGTAGAGTAGTGAGTAGAAAGTAGTGAGTAGAGTAGTGAGTGGAGAGTAGTGAGTAGAGTAGTGAGTAGTGAGTGCAGAGTAGTGAGTAGTGAGTAGTGAGTAGAGAGTAGTGAGCAGTGAGTAGTGAGTAGTGAGTAGTGAGGAGTAGAGTAGTGAGTGGCGAGTAGTGAGTAGAGTAGTGAGTAGAGTAGTGAGTGCAGAGTAGTGAGTAGAGTAGTGAGTAGTGAGTAGAGTAGTGAGTAGAGTAGTGAGGTGAGTAGAGTAGTGAGTAAAGTAGTGAGTGCAGAGTAGTGAGTAGAGAAGTGAGTAGTGAGTAGAGTAGTGAGTAGAGTAGTGAGTAGTGAGTGCAGAGTAGTGAGTAGTGTAGTGAGTAGTGAGTAGAGTAGTGAGTAGTGAGTCGAGTAGTGAGTAGAGTCGAGTAGTGAGTAGAGTAGTGAGGTGAGTAGAGTAGTGAGTAAAGTAGTGAGTGCAGAGTAGTGAGTAGAGAAGTGAGTAGTGAGTAGAGTAGTGAGTAGAGTAGTGAGTAGAGTGGAGAGTAGTGAGCAGAGTAGTGAGTAGTGAGCAGAGTAGTGAGTAGAGTAGTGAGTAGAGTAGTGAGTAGTGAGCAGAGTAGTGAGTAGTGGGTGCAGAGTAGTGAGTAGAGTAGTGAGTAGTGAGTAGAGTAGTGAGTAGTGAGTGCAGAGTAGTGAGTAGTGAGTAGAGTAGTGAGTAGTGAGTAGAGTAGTGAGTAGAGTAGTGAGTGCAGAGTAGTGAGTAGAGTAGTGAGTAGTGAGTGCAGAGTAGTGAGTAGAGTAGTGAGTAGAGTAGTGAGTAGTGAGTGCAGAGTAGTGAGTAGAGTAGTGAGTAGTGAGGGCAGAGTAGTGAGGGCAGAGTAGTGAGGGCAGAGTAGTGAGGGCAGAGTAGAGTAGAGTAGTGAGTAGAGTAGTGAGTAGAGTAGTGAGTAGAGTAGTGAGTAGAGTAGTGAGTAGAGTAGTGAGTAGTGAGTAGTGAGTAGTGAGTGCAGAGTAGTGAGTGCAGAGTAGTGAGTGCAGAGTAGTGAGTAGTGAGTGCAGAGTAGTGAGTAGTGAGTGCAGAGTAGTGAGTAGTGAGTAGAGTAGTGAGTAGTGAGTAGAGTAGTGAGTAGAGTAGTGAGTAGTGAGTGCAGAGTAGTGAGTAGTGAGTAGAGTAGTGAGTAGAGTAGTGAGTTGTGAGTAGAGTAGTGAGTAAAGTAGTGAGTGCAGAGTAGTGAGTAGAGTAGTGAGTAAAGTAGTGAGTGCAGAGTAGTGAGTAGAGTAGTGAGTAGAAAGTAGTGAGTAGAGTAGTGAGTGGAGAGTAGTGAGTAGAGTAGTGAGTAGTGAGTGCAGAGTAGTGAGTAGTGAGTAGTGAGTAGAGAGTAGTGAGCAGTGAGTAGTGAGTAGTGAGGAGTAGAGTAGTGAGTAGTGAGTGGCGAGTAGTGAGTAGAGTAGTGAGTAGAGTAGTGAGTGCAGAGTAGTGAGTAGAGTAGTGAGTAGAGTAGTGAGTAGAGTAGTGAGGTGAGTAGAGTAGTGAGTAAAGTAGTGAGTGCAGAGTAGTGAGTAGAGAAGTGAGTAGTGAGTAGAGTAGTGAGTAGAGTAGTGAGTAGTGAGTGCAGAGTAGTGAGTAGTGAGTAGTGTAGTGAGTAGTGAGTAGAGTAGTGAGTAGTGAGTCGAGTAGTGAGTAGAGTCGAGTAGTGAGTAGAGTAGTGAGGTGAGTAGAGTAGTGAGTAAAGTAGTGAGTGCAGAGTAGTGAGTAGAGAAGTGAGTAGTGAGTAGAGTAGTGAGTAGAGTAGTGAGTAGAGTGGAGAGTAGTGAGCAGAGTAGTGAGTAGTGAGCAGAGTAGTGAGTAGAGTAGTGAGTAGAGTAGTGAGCAGAGTAGTGAGTAGTGGGTGCAGAGTAGTGAGTAGAGTAGTGAGTAGTGAGTAGAGTAGTGAGTAGTGAGTGCAGAGTAGTGAGTAGTGAGTGCAGAGTAGTGAGTAGTGAGTAGAGTAGTGAGTAGTGAGTAGAGTAGTGAGTAGTGAGTAGAGTAGTGAGTAGAGTAGTGAGTGCAGAGTAGTGAGTAGAGTAGTGAGTAGTGAGTGCAGAGTAGTGAGTAGAGTAGTGAGTAGAGTAGTGAGTAGTGAGTGCAGAGTAGTGAGTAGAGTAGTGAGTAGTGAGTAGAGTAGTGAGTAGTGAGTGCAGAGTAGTGAGTAGAGTAGTGAGTAGAGTAGTGAGTAGGACATCACAGGCAGCAGCTGTGCAAGCTTCTTACACTCACAAGGAGACCACAGGCAGCTGAGGTGCAATCTTCTCCCACTCACAAGAACGACATCACAGGCAGCAGCAGTGCAAGCTTCTTACACTCACAAGAAGGACATCACAGGCAGTAACGGTGCAATATTCTCACACTCACAAGGAGATCACTGGCAGTACACACCACATGAACACACTCCATAACACATAGCAACAATACATTGGCATTTACAATGCCATTAGCTCAAACTCAAATAAATCCGAGCCCGATTGCATTTCTAATGCTTGTTTTCTTATGGTAGGTGATAGCAGACAATGGAACAGTAAGAATAAAAAGTGTTACGACGAAGTCAGGGCTTGCCATGTCAGCACTTTCTTTTCTTATGACTGTTAGAGAGGCCAACAGGGACAACAAGGGGTGGAAGGGGGCTTATAAAAGCACAGGGTTTAAAGTAGCACAGACAATATGTGGAGGAAGGAAGTTTAAAGCATCATGGCCAACTGGGTCGTGGGGGGTTTAAAGCAACATAAACTGTGAGGGGTTGGAGGGAAAAAACAACACGGACAATTAGAGGTGATGTGAGGGGAAAAGGAACACAGACAAGGATGGCTGCGTAAAAAGAAAGAAAAATAGAACTTGAATGAAAGCATGAGCAGCTGAAGAGCACTAATCAAGATGAAGCACTCAGTACATGGTCCATGCATGTTAATATATTTTTACGTTTTCAGTAACTTGGAGAGTGGCAGATAGCTAATTTACAGAAAATGAGGCATGAACTTGAAGGAGCTTATTAGGAGGTCAGCACAGGACTAACACTCTAGCCTAAATCAGAAAAGATTCTTAAAAGCACCAAGTCTCACAATTTTGCAACCAGTGCGGGAATAATTACAGACCATTTAGGAACAAGAGTATTGATTGCAAAAGGCAGTCTTGACAAGTAGAGGACCAATTTTAGGATTATGAATTTAGACCCCATATTTCCTCCTGTGAACTGATTTATTTCTCATTTTTATAAAGTGCAACTCAACTGAGGAGCTGTACAACAGGACAACAAACTGGGTAGGGTATCCACTTACATAGAACCGAAAACATAGTAGTAAGGCAGAAATTCAAGGAAAACCATAATGACCTCAGTTTAAAACCAGTATGGATGTGGTATTAAGAGTAGAAGAAAAGGAGGAGGCAGGGGGTTTAGGATATAGGAAAAAGGGTGAGTAATAATGGAAAGGGTTTAGGAAATTATGAAAAAAGAGACCTCAAGAAGAAAGGATCCACATTTTTAGGTGAGGAGGCAGGACAGAATTAAAGTATAATGCAAAGGCTGGGAGAGATTAAAGTGGGAGAGGTGTAGGTATTTTGAGTTCAAGGGCAATGGTTGGACCCAAGGGAAGACTGAAGAAGAGAAATAATAAGTAGGAGGGCCGTAAATGGGTAACTTTGATTGAAAGGAAAACAATAAGGGATTATTTTAGGTGTGCAGTAGAGTAAGGTTTCAAGACAAGCGGGCTTTTGGGAGTGTGTTCAAGAGGACCATGGTAGCAAGAAAGTGAGTAGTTGACTCACAAAAGAGATTAACTTAAATATGTTTTAAACATGTGTGTGTGTGTTTTAATACTTTGCAAATTTAATTTGTAAGAGGTTTGTTTCAGGATTTCAACTCAGTGGCAATTTTGCATGAACTGAATGTTTTGAATTCCAGAATAAGCTTGTTGATACTCAAGTCGTTGATGTCATCAGAGATTTTAGGATAAACTCGTATTTATTCCTGGTATCAATTATGAACGGAAGTGATGCCTGCTACTTAAATTTATTTCTGACATATGGGAAGCCAGTGAAGTTCTTTCAGTGTAGGCAATATTTTAACAAAACATTTTTGGTTCCAGATATCATCCCAGCTGTGAAATGTAGATTGGCTTACATTAGCGCCAAAGATGAGCTTGAGACACCTTCTAGTGGTGAGTTGTCATAGTCCGGACAAGCCAAAACAGTAGCGTGAACAACAGGGTGGGTATCCTAAGGATGAAAAGTGTTTGGTTTTTCTTTTAAGTACTGCAGACCAGCAGCTGAAGCAGTGTGAGCAGTTTGTGAGCCCATAGTCAAACGTGTATCAATCCAAATTCCAGTGATTTAACCTCCTCTACTGCAGTGAGAGAGAAACCTTTGATGTTAAGTTTTGATAGCCATACCGTTTACATTTTGGTTGAGGTTGTCTTATGTTTTTTTCATGATCTAACTTGGAGAAATTCATTGACATCCAGTTCAGTTAGTCAATTTTTCATAGTACAAATGTCCTGTAGTAAAGAGATTTTTAGGTACATTTGGGTGTCTTCTGCATACTTGGTAATCACAACTCCTGCCTTCAAGCTTCTTAGCAGTTCCATATAAAAGTTTGATGCTTCATAGAGCCTAAGGGGATCTCACACATGATCTGGGAGGAGGTCAAAGGCATGGTTATCCATCATCACCAGTTATTTTGGGTTGCTTTTTGTTAGACCTGACACCTTTTGGCGTGGTTCTTCCCCCATCTTTTTGCCTCTGACTCATGTGTTTTGATGCTGTGCTGGATTTCGTTTTTGCTGATTAAGATGCTTTGGACACTCTGCCACTGCTGATCAGTGTCAGAGTGTAAGTGCTCCCTCTGTAAATTGTGATATTGATTGAATATACCTGATTGGCATATTTGTATCACCACGAAGTCCCTAGTAAAGTGCACTGTGTGTGCCAGGGCTAGTGATGACAAATGCCACTAGTGGGCCTGCAGCGCAGATTGCGCCACCCACATGAGTAGCTTTAAAATGGTGACTCAGGCCTGCCAGCGCAGAGCCTGTGTGCAGTCAGTGACTGCCATGTCAGCCTGGCCAGTGTCCCCACTGGCTAGGCCTAACCCTTCCCTGTCTGTGCACATCAGTCACCCCTATGGAAGGCTCAAGGTACCCCCTGGGCAGGGTGCAGTGTATGGATAAGGTAGAGCATGTGCTAGTGCAGGTACTATGCTCTGGTAGTGGGCTGCAGCCATTTTATGTGCTCACTGCTGTAAGGCTATCTTGCTCCATAGAGTAACATGGAGGAGGCTGGGCCCATGTGATACCAGCCTATCTTCTCATAGGAACAAGATGGGACATAAGTGAAAGATATCCCTGGACTCAGAATTTAATGACACATCTTTTAGTGAAGGGTGTTTTTAAATCCTGTGTTGGAGAATAGCACTTTTAGAAGTGGCTGTTCTCTTGTCTAAACCTTTCTGTGTGCCTGGGTTTGTGGAATGCCTGCCTGGTCTGGATGTGACAGGGGGGGGCTGCAGAGCCCCAGAGGAGAGGGTCGGAGCCATCCCGGGGATGAAAGGGCACATCTGCCTGCCTTGGAGGAGGGAGGAAGGAATGCCTGATAAGTGCTGAGCTGCGCCTGCCTACCTCCCCCACGTTAGCTCTCTCCTGGTGGTCAACTGACACCCCTGGCCCTGAAGCTGACAGGAAGAAGAAAACCAGAGACAAGTCAGTGCTCCGCAACCCCCAGAACTGGTTTAGACTGGACCAAGGGCCTCCATGCACAAAGACTTCAAAGAACTTCAAAGACATTGGGGGGTATAAGGAAAGGACCCCTGACTACAGAAGTTTAGATTCTGAAATTCTGCAACCAAGAAGGAACCTCTGCTGGAAGGAGGACAGCTAGGGAACTAAAGGAAGACTGCCTTGCTGTGTGCTCTAAGGGCTGACCTGTTCTACTGTCTACCTGGAAGCTGAGGAGAAGAAAAGGGGCTTTGCTGTGTGCTGTGACCCTGCCTACTTGAAACTGCTAAGACTTTGCTGTGTGCTGTGTCTGCAACTTGAATCTCCAAGGGCCTGAGAAGAGCTGGCCCCCTGTCTGCAACCCAGGGACATAAAGGTTGCCCAAGGACTGCAGGAATCTGCAGTGCCCCCACCTGAAGCTGCTGTGTGGCAAGGAGATTGTGGAACTTTGCTGGTTGCCTGCTTAGCGCACGGGCTGCTCTCTAATCTGCTTGAGAGCGCCGCGCTGACCCAGCCTGCTGAGTGGCCAAGATCGGCGTGTTCATCGACACGCGGGTGTGGGGCTTGCCGGAGACTTGTGAGCCTTCACCGTGCGAGGCGCACTGAAAACCACTGCCAGCCGTGTCACCGCCGCGGCCCGGGGGCCAGGAATACCCCCCCCCCCAAGATAGTCGATCGTTGGGGAGCTGAAGCGGCGAAGAACGAAGCCGCCGTGCTCCCATTGGTTGAGGGAGCCGAGCCCCCTCACTAACGCCGCGACGGGATTGGCCCGTGCGGCGCAGCGTCATTCGTGGTGGTGGGCCGTGATTGGCCGAAGGAGCGGAGCGTCATTGCCTGACTGTCCCGGGAGCCGCTCTGCCATTGGCTGACTCCCGGGTGCACCAGAGGCTCGCCCAGACGCCGCGACCGGATTGGTCCCCGTCCTCGGGACCCAGGGAAGCGTTGCGCGATCACCGCCGGACCCGGGAAGAAGAGACCTGCCCTCGCCGAGGGATTTCTCCGTGTGTCTTCTGCCCCGGCCTGCCGTCCCAGCCTGGAGAGCCAGGCCCGCTGCCTGCCGCTCGTTGGATGATCAAGAGCAGGCGGGGGAGCAGGAGGGACCGGCCGGGCCCGGAGGAAAGTGAGTTCTGGTGGGCGCAGGGCGCCAAAGGGTACACAGAGGAGCGAGGTGGAACCGGGGAAAGAGGAGAGTCCCCGGGCCTCGCGAGGAAGCGCACTTGCAGCGCTTAAAAGCCAAGAGTAAGATTTCAACGCTCACATTGGTTGACTGCTCATTTTTGAAAGCGGATTGCATAGAGATCAGGGGCCATAGTTTTAGACTCCTGATCTGAGAGACTAGAGACTATTTTTGTCTTGATTCTGAGAACTGCCTATTTACAAGAACCATTAAGAATTAAGTGCAACATCTTTCTAAATGAAGTGTTTATCGTGCAACTGCTTGATTTACCTTGCTGAAACTAGATAAAGTTATATTTTATATATACTTACCTGTGTGGTCTCAGTTTGTGGTGGATTGGGAATTATTGTTGTGTTAAGTGCAAATGTTATCCACATTGCCTCCGAGTTTAGCCTAGACTGCTCGCGCCATGCTACCTAGAGGGTGAGCAGGGGTTATCTCAGAGGGTTATTCCGTCGCCCTGACCGGAACTAGGGGTCCCTACTTGGGCCAAGGTACTTACCTTTGCCAACCAGAGACTCCTGGTTCTAACATTGGTGGCTCGCGGTGCGGATTTTGAACTAATAATTGCACTTGACCTGCAGTGATTCCTTGTACATCACTAGTCTAGTTTAGCAGAACAGGTTGCGCAAGATTTTTTCTTTTTTGGTGAAACCTTTTTAGTTGAAAAAGGGTAGGAAGTACCATGTCTCAGAACGCGCAAAGCATGAATGTAGAAGTGGAAGTGGAATTTGACATCCAGGAGTTGTTAACCTATAACAAGGAGCAACTGAGAAAAGTCTGCAGACAGCTTGAATGCCCAGTAAGGGGCGGCGCAAATAAGGAAGAGCTACGGACAGCTCTGAGGGCCTGGTGGGAGGCCAAACATGGTGAACTAGAAGCTACTATTGGAGAGGTTGGCGCACAGGAGATTGTTTTTCTGCCTAGTGATTTGCCAGTGGCGAAGCCAGCGTCTAGGGCCGGCAGCACCCACTCCAGTAGGATTATTTCTCCAGAGGAGGTGGAGGAGAATCAGAGAGCTAGGGCCCATGAGATTGAGCTTTTGAAGCTCAGAGCGGAAGCCGACGAGAAGAGACTGCGCCTAGAAGTTGAGAAAGAGGCGCAGGAGAGAGCGGCGCAGGAGAGAAGGCATGCTCTCGCTTTGGAGGAAAAGAAGCTCCAATTGGCTCATGAGAGGAGCATGAAGGAGTTGGACTTCAAATATAAAGAGAGGGGGTCCAGTTCTAATAGTGGCAGCGCACAACCAGTACAGGCGGGTAAGGTATACATACCAAAGGATCTGGTACAGAATTATCAGAGGGGTGAGGATATTTATGTGTGGTTCAGAGCGTATGAACTTGCCTTAAAGATGAATGAGGTGCCTAAGAAGAATTGGGGAGCAGGATTGTGGAAGCATTTTGAGGCCTCTGGGAGGGATGTTTTGGCATCCTTAGACGCAAAGGATGCTTTGTCCTACTCCGCCATGAAGGAGGCTTTGTGCCTCAGGTATGGGCTCACTGCTGAACAGTACCGCCAGAAGTTTAGGAACATCAAGAAGCTTGATTCAAGTACTTGGGTGGAGTGTGTGAGTATGTACACGCGTGCACTGGAAGGTTGGATGAAGGGCAGCAAGGTTACTGATTATGTGGGGTTGTGTCACTTGATTAGTAGGGAGCACTTAAGTAGTTTATGTGTCCCAGAGCTGCGCCAGCATCTTTTGGATAGTAAGTTAACTGATCCCAGTGAGCTTGCTAAAGAGGCGGACCGGTGGACGAGCACCAGGGTCCACAAGGGGGTGGTAAGTACCCCAGCCAAAGGTGGACCAGGTCCCCAGCAGAAGAGTGGGGGGGACACGGGTAATCAAAAGGAGTCTTCTAAAGGGCCCCAAAGTAGTTCCCAGGAGAAGGTGTCTCAACCCCCCAAGCCTAAGAAGTCCTGGCCCCATAAGGGCCCGCAGGACAAAAAGATCCTTACTTGCTATTCATGCAGGGAGGTGGGGCACATTGCTCCAAGCTGTCCAAAGAAGAAATCAGCACCCCCTGGTGCTCCAGCTCCAGCTCCGGCGTTGGCCAGTGTAGCTTTGGGAGGGGATTTGATTTCTAGTGGGGAGGAGGGGTTAGCATTGATGACCCTTGTCTCTCTAGGAGACCAAGAGATGGTCCAGGAACCCTTGCTGCCCCAAAATACTAAGAAATACGGGCAGAAGGTGACCATCAATGGACAGGTGGTGGAGGCTCTGAGAGACACAGGGGCCAGCGTGACATCTGTTAGGTGTCGGTGGGTGTCTGAAGAGCAAATTGTTCCCCAGGTACTCCGGCCTGTGGTGGCAGCTGACAGTTCAGTGCGCTACTGCAAGTTGGCGAAAGTTCCATTCGAATGGGGAGGAGTCTCCGGTATTCTGGAGATTGTTGTAAGTGATGCCTTGCCTGTAGATTGTCTATTAGGTAATGACCTGGAGAGCTCCCCCTGGAAAGAGGTGGAGCACAGGACTCACTTGGAAATGTTGGGTTTGCCTGCGTGGATCTGTGTGTCCACCCGTGCAATGACAGCAAGAGAGGGCGGTCTAACAGAGCTGGAGCCTGGAACAATGGCCCAGGGACCTGCCAAGAGAGGAAGGGGTAGAGGGCGCGGGAAACCGGCCCCCACTGTTCCCACGGTCCAGGAGGAGGCAGACCCAGAGGGGGATGCCCTGGAACCTACCGGGGAGCAGGTGGCCGAACTAGGGGAATTGCCTGAGCTGTCCCAGTGGCAGCAAGAGGGTGGTCCCTCCAGGGAGGAATTCTGCCAGGCCCAGAAGGAGTGCCCTTCTCTCATTGGTGTGCGGCAGCAGGCTGCCGACCAGGCCGCAGGCCTGGGGTCCAAGGAACATTTGATCTACTGGGAGGATGACTTACTTTATAGTGAGCCTAAGTTCGCTGAGCCCGGTGCAGCCCGTGTGCTGGTGGTACCGGAGCGCTTCAGGAACTTCCTACTGGGTCTGGCTCATGACGTGCCTCTCGCAGGACATCTGGGACAAGACAAGACCTATCACAGGCTTGTCACCCATTTCTACTGGCCCCAGATGAAGACGCACGTCTCTGCCTTCTGTAAATCTTGCCAGACTTGTCAGGCCAGTGGCAAGAGTGGAGGGAAGCGCGTGGCCCCCCTCCAACCCTTTCCCGTGGTGAGCACCCCTTTTGAGCGGGTGGGCATTGACATCGTGGGGCCCCTGGATCCCAAGACAGCCCTAGGCAACAGGTTTATCCTGGTCTTGGTGGACCATGCCACTCGGTACCCGGAAGCCCTTCCGCTCAGGACAGTCACCGCCCCAGTGGTGGGCCGTGCCCTGATGGGGATCTTTTCTCGGGTGGGATTTCCGAAGGAGTTCGTTTCGGACCGAGGGACAAACTTCATTTCTAAGTATATGAAGTCCCTGTGGAGTGAGTGTGGGGTGACATACAAATTCACCACTCCTTACCACCCTCAAGGAAATGGTTTGGTTGAGAGATTCAACCGCACATTGAAGGGCATGATCATGGGCCTGGAGGAGCCCATGAGGCGGAAATGGGATGTCTTGTTGCCATGCCTGTTATTTGCCTACAGGGAGGTGCCTCAGAAATCCTTAGGGTTCAGTCCCTTTGAGTTGCTGTATGGCCACCCTGTCAGGGGGCCTCTTACTCTGGTGAAGGAGGGGTGGGAGAAATCCCGTGGGAAAACCCCTCAGGATGTGTTCAGCTATGTGCTGGCCATCCGCAACCAGACCAAGCGCTTCAGGAAGCTCACTCAAGAGAACCTGGAGGCTAGCCAGGAGGAAATGAAGAGGTGGTATGACCAGAACACTTCTCTGGTTGAGTTCCAACCTGGTCAGAAAGTGTGGGTGATGGCGCCAGTGGAGCCTTGTGCGCTCCGTGACAAGTGGTCAGGGCCATATGAGGTGGTGGAGCGCAAGAGCGAGGTTACCTATTTGGTTAACCTGAAGACTCCCAGGCAGCCCCTGAGAGTGCTACATGTGAACCGCCTCAAACCCCACTTTGAAAGAACTGAAGTGACTATGCTCATGGCTACAGATGTTGGAGGGGAGGAGGATAGTGATCCTCTCCCTGACCTCCTGGCAGTCGAGGAGCAAGATGGGTCAGTGGATGGTGTGGTCCTCTCCCTCACCCTGACCCCAGAACAGCAGGAGGACTGTCGCCAAGTGTTGGGTCAGTTCGCCCCACTGTTCTCCCTGACCCCAGGTGTCACCAAGTGGTGCGTCCACGACGTGGACACTGGAGACAGCATGCCTGTGAAACAGAAGTTTTACAGGGTGGCTGACAAGGTCAGAGCTAGCATCAAGGAAGAAGTTTCCAAGATGTTGGCGCTTGGGGTTATTGAGCCCTCCAGCAGCCCCTGGGCTAGCCCAGTGGTCTTAGTGCCTAAGAAAGCTGCTACCCCCGGTGGCACCCCAGAACTTCGGTTCTGCGTGGACTACCGTGGGCTCAATGCGGTCACGAAGACTGACGCGCACCCCATCCCCAGAGCTGATGAGCTGGTGAATCGGTTGGGAGCTGCCCAGTACCTGAGTACTTTTGATTTGACTTCAGGGTACTGGCAGATTGCCTTAACTGACGGGGCCAAGGAGAGGTCAGCATTTTCAACGCCAGAAGGACACTTCCAGTTCCGTGTCATGCCCTTTGGGTTGAAAAATGCTCCCGCCACATTTCAGAGATTGGTCAACCAGGTACTGGCAGGGCTGGAGCAATTCAGCGCAGCCTACCTGGATGACATTGCTGTGTTCAGCTCCACTTGGGAGGAACACCTGCAACACCTCACTGAAGTGTTGAAGGCTCTGCAGAAGGCAGGCCTCACTATCAAGGCCAGTAAATGCCAGATAGGGCAGGGATCTGTGGTGTACTTGGGACACCAGGTGGGGAGCGGCAAGGTGGCGCCCCTACAGGCAAAAATTGATACCATTCTGGCTTGGGAACCCCTAAGACCCAGACTGAGGTGAGAGCCTTTCTCGGTCTCACTGGGTATTACAGACGGTTTGTCAAAGGCTATGGCACCATTGTGGCCCCTTTGACAGAGCTGACATCTAGGAATCAGCCCAGGAAAGTGAATTGGACTGAGGCCTGTCAAACTGCTTTTGACACCCTCAAAACTGCCATGTGCACAGCACCGGTGCTTAAGGCACCTGACTTTTCCAGTGAGTTCATTGTGCAAACTGACGCTTCAGAGCAAGGCGTGGGAGCAGTACTCTCACAGATCAATGATGAGGGCGGAGACCAACCTGTGGCTTTCATTAGCCGGAGGCTAATCCCCAGGGAACAAAAATGGAGTGCCATTGAAAGAGAAGCTTTCGCTGTGGTCTGGGCTCTGAAGAAGCTGAGGCCCTACCTGTTTGGGACTCACTTCCGTGTTCAGACCGACCACAGGCCCCTCAGATGGTTAATGCAGATGAGGGGTGAGAATCCAAAATTGTTGAGGTGGTCCATTTCCCTACAGGGGATGGATTTTACGGTGGAGCACCGCCCTGGTACAGAACACGCCAATGCTGACGGTCTGTCCAGATTCTTCCGCCTTAGTGATGAGGACTCCCAAGAGGTTGGGTAGTTCTCCCCACTTTCAGCTGGAGGGGACACGTGTTAGACCTGACGCTTTTGGCGTGGTTCTTCCCCCATCTTTTTGCCTCTGACTCATGTGTTTTGATGCTGTGCTGGATTTCGTTTTTGCTGATTAAGATGCTTTGGACACTCTGCCACTGCTGATCAGTGTCAGAGTGTAAGTGCTCCCTCTGTAAATTGTGATATTGATTGAATATACCTGATTGGCATATTTGTATCACCACGAAGTCCCTAGTAAAGTGCACTGTGTGTGCCAGGGCTGGTGATGACAAATGCTACTAGTGGGCCTGCAGCGCAGATTGCGCCACCCACATGAGTAGCTTTAAAATGGTGACTCAGGCCTGCCAGCGCAGAGCCTGTGTGCAGTCAGTGACTGCCATGTCAGCCTGGCCAGTGTCCCCACTGGCTAGGCCTAACCCTTCCCTGTCTGTGCACATCAGTCACCCCTATGGAAGGCTCAAGGTACCCCCTGGGCAGGGTGCAGTGTATGGATAAGGTAGAGCATGTGCTAGTGCAGGTACTATGCTCTGGTAGTGGGCTGCAGCCATTGTATGTGCTCACTGCTGTAAGGCTATCTTGCTCCATAGAGTAACATGGAGGAGGCTGGGCCCATGTGATACCAGCCTATCTTCCCATAGGAACAAGATGGGACATAAGTGAAAGATATCCCTGGACTCAGAATTTAATGACACATCTTTTAGTGAAGGGTGTTTTTAAATCCTGTGTTGGAGAATAGCACTTTTAGAAGTGGCTGTTCTCTTGTCTAAACCTTTCTGTGTGCCTGGGTTTGTGGAATGCCTGCCTGGTCTGGATGTGACAGGGGGGGGCTGCAGAGCCCCAGAGGAGAGGGTCGGAGCCATCCCGGGGATGAAAGGGCACATCTGCCTGCCTGGGAGGAGGGAGGAAGGAATGCCTGATAAGTGCTGAGCTGTGCCTGCCTACCTCCGCCACGTTAGCTCTCTCCTGGTGGTCAACTGACACCCCTGGCCCTGAAGCTGACAGGAAGAAGAAAACCAGAGACAAGTCAGTGCTCCGCAACCCCCAGAACTGGTTTAGACTGGACCAAGGGCCTCCATGCACAAAGACTTCAAAGAACTTCAAAGACATTGAGGGGTATAAGGAAAGGACCCCTGACTACAGAAGTTTAGATTCTGAAATTCTGCAACCAAGAAGGAACCTCTGCTGGAAGGAGGACAGCTAGGGAACTAAAGGAAGACTGCCTTGCTGTGTGCTCTAAGGGCTGACCTGTTCTACTGTCTACCTGGAAGCTGAGGAGAAGAAAAGGGGCTTTGCTGTGTGCTGTGACCCTGCCTACTTGAAACTGCTAAGACTTTGCTGTGTCTGCAACTTGAATCTCCAAGGGCCTGAGAAGAGCTGGCCCCCTGTCTGCAACCCAGGGACATAAAGGTTGCCCAAGGACTGCAGGAGTCTGCCGTGCCCCCACCTGAAGCTGCTGTGTGGCAAGGAGATCGTGGAACTTTGCTGGTTGCCTGCTTAGCGCACGGGCTGCTCTCTAATCTGCTTGAGAGCGCCGCGCTGACCCAGCCTGCTGAGTGGCCAAGATCGGCGTGTTCATCGACACGCGGGTTTGGGGCTTGCCGGAGACTTGTGAGCCTTCACCGTGCGAGGCGCACTGAAAACCACTGCCAGCCGTGTCACCGCCGCGGCCCGGGGGCCAGGAATACCCCCCCAAGATCGTCGATCGTTGGGGAGCTGAAGCGGCGAAGAACGAAGCCGCCGTGCTCCCATTGGTTGAGGGAGCCGAGCCCCCTCACTAACGCCGCGACAGGATTGGCCCGTGCGGCGCAGCGTCATTCGTGGTGGTGGGCCGTGATTGGCCGAAGGAGCGGAGCGTCATTGCCTGACTGTCCCGGGAGCCGCTCTGCCATTGGCTGACTCCCGGGTGCACCAGAGGCTCGCCCAGACGCCGCGACCGGATTGGTCCCCGTCCTCGGGACCCAGGGAAGCGTTGCGCGATCACCGCCGGACCCGGGAAGAAGAGACCTGCCCTCGCCGAGGGATTTCTCCGAGTGTCTTCCGCCCCGGCCTGCCGTCCCAGCCTGGAGAGCCAGGCCCGCCCCCTGCCGCTCGTTGGATGATCAAGAGCAGGCGGGGGAGCAGGAGGGACCGGCCGGGCCCGGAGGAAAGTGAGTTCTGGTGGGCGCAGGGCGCCAAAGGGTACACAGAGGAGCGAGGTGGAACCGGGGAAAGAGGAGAGTCCCCGGGCCTCGCGAGGAAGCGCACTTGCAGCGCTTAAAAGATTTCAACGCTCACATTGGTTGACTGCTCATTTTTGAGAGCGGATTGCATAGAGATCAGGGGCCATAGTTTTAGACTCCTGATCTGAGAGACTAGAGACTATTTTTGTCTTGATTCTGAGAACTGCCTATTTACAAGAACCATTAAGAATTAAGTGCAACATCTTTCTAAATGAAGTGTTTATCGTGCAACTGCTTGATTTACCTTGCTGAAACTAGATAAAGTTATATTTTATATATACTTACCTGTGTGGTCTCAGTTTGTGGTGGATTGGGAATTATTGTTGTGTTAAGTGCAAATGTTATCCACATTGCCTCCGAGTTTAGCCTAGACTGCTCGCGCCATGCTACCTAGAGGGTGAGCAGGGGTTATCTCAGAGGGTTATTCCGTCGCCCTGACCGGAACTAGGGGTCCCTACTTGGGCCAAGGTACTTACCTTTGCCAACCAGAGACTCCCGGTTCTAACACCTTTGATTGAGGAAACCCGTCCAAGGACCTTACCTCTGAAGCCCACACAGGATTCCAGGACAGGAAAGAGCCATTTGTGGGCATTCATATCAAATGCTGTTGATAAATCAAGAATACAAGCATCTCGGATATCCAGTGTCCAGTGATTGTCATTGAGAATTCTAAGTGTAGTCATTTCTGTGCTGCGTCTTTTGTGGTAGCCATATTGGTATGGTACTAGTAACTTGCCTTGTTCAATGCGCGTGGCAAGTTGGTAAACAACACATTTCTCAATACGTTTGTCCATCAATGGTAGATTAGTTACTGGACAATAGTTAAAAAGTAGGTTAGGATCATCTTTTGTATTTTTTTATATTTATAGAAACGGCATGATTTGTCCGGTTTTATGTGAGCCAGGGAAGTTGCCCTCTTTTCAGCAGCATTTATTTAAAAACGCCCTTGTTTCTTGAATAGATTAATTCTATTTTTGGCAGCAGTAGCCAAAATTGTATCATCATGGAACACATGAGTCTAGTATCTTTGAAAATCATACTCCGCTGATCTTCAGTGATAGGAGTAAAAATGAATCATGTTTTATTTAAGTGAGATTGAAGTGAGGTTTCTTCCTGTGGACTGTTTGAAGAGCAGGTGAAGTTCTTGTTTTGTATAACTTTGCTCCAAAAGAAGTAGTTAAGGAATTTGGTACATACCTCTTGACATTGAATAGGTGTTTCTGAAGAAGAGCATTTTGACTAGAGTATAACAATTTGGAAAAGCTCTTACCCCTTTTGATAGAACAAACTTGCAGGGTCAAGTCACATCAAGAAGTTTGCAGCTCCTCTTAAAGCCTCAAGCACCACACTGTCATTTCCTACATAGGCCACTCTGCAACCGTGTCCCACTTGCACCAAAGTGGTCAAAGCTACATGTCAAAGAAGACCAAGCTATCAATAGACCCTAAAAAGAAAACATTCATTAATGTTCCAGCTTGCACCTGACTCAGACAAGCCCTACAGAGTGCTGGAGAGTTACTCCATTCTCAGCAAAATCCTGAATGCATACTCATACTGAAAGATCGTCCCATTTTCCTCAAAGTGGGCCAAGTTAGCTTTTTATTGAAGACATGTAGCCATACACCTCTGCAAAGCAGTTTAATGATTTATTTTTGATTCACAACATCCTTAGGCATACCCCAGAGAAATGCATGATTTAAATTAATTTCCTGGCATGGGCATGTGTACCATAACCTTATGCCTTTGGGTCTTAAATATTTTACTTCTGTATATTTAGGTTTAGGGTAATTGTAAATATTTTACATGTAAATTCTTTCATTGTTTCTTCTGTATACATTTGTACATGTAAAATGTCCCTTCCCCTGCGCAAACAAGATTTTTAAAGCTGTTTGCCACACTTTTAGCCCATGTACAACTAGGCCAGAGCATATGCAACTGGGCATATGCTCAGACACCAAGCTGAATATGGAAGGATATATTTGTGAAAAGCCACAAAGTTTTGGACTTTGTCAGTGTTCACACCATTTTATTGTTCACTCCTGTGGCACTCTCTTGAAAGCTCCTAATGTTGCAGGGATTCTGCTAAGGAACACAATTATGCTTGGGACCATAGAACATCAGTACATAGGGACTGAGTCATCGTACCACATCGGCTCCTAAGGGCCTGAATCAAAATAGCTTATAGTGCCTCACTTGCCCTCCTAACCTTGCCAGAGAGACCAGTGATTTGGCATCCTAGAACACAACACTCTCGACCTACCTTCTCAGGGATGGTGGTAGCAGGTCCTCCCCTTTCATTCTCTCACTTGTCCACAATAAATCAAAAAGAGACATGAAGGAAGCTTACAATATTCATTGAAACTATTGTGCTCTAATATACAAAAGCTTGGCCACAACTAGAAAACAGATGCAAGTCAGTAATTTCATTAGCATTATTAACAGACCATATACAAGGAATAGGGGCGAGGAGATGGCCTAACGGCTAGGGCGGGCCTCCTCGAATCTGGAGGATTTGGTTTGAGTCGCGGCAATGACTCTGAACTTCCTGTGATTCTAGGCAAATCACTTAATCTCCCCCTGCCTAACAAAAATGAATGTGTCCTCATGTAATGCAACTGGTGCTATGTAAAGCACTCTGATACCCGATTCGAGTCAAGTTTGCGCTATATAAAACTCTGTAAAAACAAAATGAAAAGTATGCCTACACTCACCCCCCCTATTGAAGCAAAATGTTATAGTATAGATCTCTGGGAGTAGTGCCAAACTTCATACCTTGGTATACATAGATAGCTTTTCTACAACTCCGCTGACGCAGCCCTTTCGTCTCAGGACCTTTGCTGTGACTCCCTGCAAGTCTATGCTCTGTGTGTTTTATAAACTACATGTCCTGGGTTATATGCCAAAGCATGTGTGTTCATAAACAAGAGGTAGGTTTTCTCTATTATGCCTAGTTGCTAGTGTCTGACTAGAGAGAATAACAGGCAGCAATGTTGTTTGACCTTGCATGGGCTCTTACGACAATCCCAGGAAAGGAACACAATACAAAAGCAGGTGCTGTGTGTGAAAATACAGTGTGGCTAAAAAACAAGCATTAGGTTTGATAACATGTGCAAAGTAAATGCGGCCTTCAATGTTCATAGTTAGGCTAACATTGGGAAAACAACATACCGTTAAATAGGGAACACACAACAGTAATAGGTAATTCAGTTAGAAATATGACCTAAACCGTATTTTTAAAACAACACCCTTTGGAGTTCTGCATAGGTGGTATGGAGTTTGCCATCTTGGTGCTGTAGATTCTCCTAAGCTCTGTTGCAGAACCTCTTTGTACACCAGTTATGCCTGAGCTTTAAGAATGTTTGATGCTGTTAGTTGCAGTCATTTCAATTGTGGCCCCAGGCAAACATTAGTGATGGAGTTTTCTTAATGGAAAATATTTCATCCAAGTGTTTTTTCATAGTATTGCACGCCACCTCATGCCATTTGGCTCTGCGGTTGTATAATATAATTGTCTTAGTACATGTCATAAACCTTTAGTGAAACACTCTCTTTAAAGCGAGTTGAATGTTCACGCTGGTGGGAAGGTGAATGCGTTTGTGTGTAACTAACCTTTTTTACCTAAACCTTTTCTATAGAATGTTTGGATCCTGTAGTAAAATTCAATAAAAATTGTTCATAGATTGATTGAGCCTTTGCTGAAGACAGGTGTATCCAACTTGGCGAGCAATTTCCGAATTGTCCCTTTTGGTGTTGTACCCTCACAGCCTTTTAGGTCTTCCTACAGATTGCAAAGTGGACTTTGGTCAGTCCTCCACAAACATTGTCTTTCTTTATTTATTTTTTTACTTTTTATTAAACAAGCTCATTAGACAGTACAATCATGTTTGCAAGAGCATGCACATCTTTGAGTTACTTTTACATTCAGACATCGTGAACCATTGGCTTTTTTGAATTTTGTTTGGTTTGTCATTGCTTGGATGGGCTGTCCAACAAGGCCAAAGCGTTTTGTGTATTATTACATTGTCCCATTTGGGTTCCCATAGGTTATGGTGCTCTAGAATTTCTTTTGTTAGGCTGCAGAAGCAAGACATTTGACTTGTAGTTCAGAGTGTGTGTGTGTTCTTTAATTTATTTACTTTACTGACATAATGGCATTTTAACTGCTGTTTTATGACTTTTTTTGGTCGCGCATAGCTACTGCTTATAGCTTTCTGTTCTTGAAAAAATATTGGGTACAATACCAATACTTAAAATGAGATTTGTGTCAGCCCTTCCTCATCATTTGTTGATTTCTTGTCAATCTCCCTTGCTTGATCCTATTCAGTAGCTTGCCTTCCTCTTCTGTTTGACCCTGTCTTGGAGCATAGGTTCTATACCTGCCTTTGATAAAATGACTTGTAACCTTCCATCACTTACATCAGGGTACTTGTTTTCTCTTTCTTTCAACACTCCATCGGAGTGCGTGTATTTTCTTACTCTCCCCCTCCCATGTGCTCCTTTCCTAACAGATCACCACCCCTGTGCCCTCCATGTTGATTGGCACCCTGCAGCATCTGTACAAGCACAGTAACCAGTATATTTTAGCCAGGTGTTTCTTTTATCTCCTGCCTTCCACAAGTTGCAGAATAGTCCATATCTTTGCACACAAAGGCAGCATTTATGACTGTTAGACTTGGCATCTTTTGGCATGTTTCACCAGACTTTTTGCTTTCTGACCTCCCGGTTTTGACTCTTTTTGCTGGTGTAATGACTCTGCGCACTTTTCTCACTGCTGTCCGGTGGTAAAGTGCAAGTGCTCCTGTATAAAATGTGTTATGCATTGGTATTTCCATGTTTGACTTATTTGATCTATGTGTCAGACCCTAGTAAAGTGCACTACGAGTGCCAGGGCCTATAGATCAAATGCTGTTGGGGGGCTGCAGCACTGGATTGTGCCACCCATGTACACAGCCCGTAAAGTGTAACTCAGGCCTGCCACCGCAGAGCCTGTGCGCAGCCTGGGGCGCCATGTCGACTTGGCAAGTGCACACACTTGCAAGTCCCTAAACCTTCCCTTTTCTACATATGAGTCACCCCTAAGGTAGGCCCAAGGTGAAGCATGGGCAGGGTGCGTTGTAGGTAAAAGGCAGGACATGCCCTGGTGTGTGTGGCTGAATTAAAGCCTACTTCGTTTTTAGGTTTCGCCTCGACGAAAGCTGCGCACCGCGCAGCTTTTCGGCGCAGGCGAAATCTAATGTTTACAGTATGTGGCCTGGGAATCCGCCCTCTGTTCCATTGGCTAGCTCCATAAATGGAGGCTAGCCATTGGAACAGAGATCTGTCCGTCAAAGCCGGAGCAGATTGGCGGGCGTTCCCGAGACTTTTAGGCTTCTGCCTACGTCATGCGGCTATGGGCGGTTCCTATTTTTTTTTTTTTTTGGACGCCATGTTTTTATCTTTTGCCGCCGGAAGATGTCCAGGTGAGTGCGTCCTTGTTCCTTTCTCAACCCTCTTTTCACTCTCTTTGCCTGTTTGCCTCCGTTATTATGCATGCGTGACACCACAACCTTCTTTCTGTCCCAGGGCGAAGCTATTCTGTAAACACAGTCAGGAATGGGAGGTGCTAGTCTTCCCCCGTCCCCCTCCCGCTGTCCGTGTGTGCCCGTTCCCGCCCCCCCCCGCTGTCTGTGTGTGCCCATTAACGCCCCCCTCCCGCTGTCCGTGTTTGCCCGTTCCCCCTCCCCCCTCAGGCTGTCCGTGTTTGCCCGTTCCTGCACCCCCCCTCCTGTTGTTTTTGTTTCCATATACACAGGTAGTTGCTCATGGAGCGCCTCCGTGTAGTCCCGGGTCTTGAGCAGCTCCCGCAGGTCGGCCTTCAGACGCGCTACCTTGAAGCCGGCATCTAGGCACTTGTCGAGCAGGCTGCCCAGCAACACATTGCACCTCACGCTGCCCCGATGGCGCAGCCGTTCCCGGCAGCATGGGCAGCGGGAGAGCCCTTCGTAGCCCCCCAGGCACAATTTGCAGAAGGAGTGTCCGCAAGACAGCGTCACCGGGTCCCAGAGGACGCCCCGGCATGAGGGGCAGCAGAGGAGGTCCATGACAGGACGTGCCCTGGCAGCGCAAGGAACATCACAAGGGTCAGAGCCGCATCAGTGGCATCGGAGCTCGCTATCAGTCGAGGCACATGGCACCGTGCCACCTAACGAAGAGCACGGCTGTCCAAAGGAGGCACAGATGCCCAGTGACATCAGGGGGGTCTCTTACTCTGTCAACACGTCCATCCGAGGGCTGGGTCCCTTCACTAAACTCTGGAAAAGGAATCCCAGTCTGTAGGCGCTATATACATGACTTTGTTTCCACTCACCAACTCAATAAACCACCCTACCGCCAACTTTACTTGCAGTTTCTTAAGACACGAGTCACCTTCCCAATGCGACCAGGAGAGAACAAAGGGGCTGCTGTAGCATCTGCCCTGCCGTCTCCAGGCCCTTTCAACGCGGCCTCACACACCAGTGACCGCTAAAATGGTCCAAGCTGGATACCTGGTCTCCTCCAGGCGCTCACCCGGAAGGACGCATTAGAGACCCCAGGGTCCAACAAGGGGAATACCCTAAGAAGGTGGCATCATTTATGTTGTTGCTTCGTGAGCGAAAGGTGGGGAGGGGTATATTTACAGATGAGCCGTTACCAGGGTAAAGGTGAGGAGTCTGGTGTGGGGGAGGGGCGATGGGGCAGGGGACCCCGGTTCCTGAGGTGGCCGGTTGGGGGTTCCCTCACCAGCCTATTCTCTCCAATCCCAGGCCCTCCTCTGCCTCCCACCGCCCCTCCTACCTCGGCAAAGACCCCCGTGCCCACCATGAAGGTCTAAAGTGGGGCTCCGGTTGGGTTTCGAGGAATGAGGCTGGAGCCTGGATGGGCTCTCGGACCCGCTGCCCTCAGGAAGACTCGAGAGTTAAGCTCCAGGGAGAGCTTCCTGTTCCAGCCGAAGGACGGATTTCACTCTCACTCCCACACCAGTGTCCAGCACTCACTGCTCTCTGCCCCCTGTAAAGCCCAGACACAGGTGCTCCTCAGCACCCTCCTTGGTGTGCTTGCATACACCATTACACAGAGGCGTGTGATGGGGAACAAAAGGCAGACATGCTGCAGACATCCTGGGATCAGCCGAGTGTACCCCACCCCGCCCAGATGACTCTGGGGTTCCTGCTGGCTGAACCCTGACGGGGCGAAAGGGACCAGCCCGGCAATCCTTCAATACCAAACCTCCTTACCCACCCTGCAGTTTGCATTCCAAGCAGGGTATATAGCGCCCATTAAAGTTAAATGATAACATACCAAACAAAACTCGAGCATCACTTTTGTCGCCGCAAAAAAGAGAACAGCAGTGGCATTTGGCATCTTTTTAAATCCCGAAAGCGGGAGGTCTGTCACAAACGTGTGGGGGGGGCTGTGTGGGGGGGGGGGCTGTGTGTGGGTGTGTGTGTGGGGGGCTCTGTGTGGGTGTGTATGTGTGGCATTTGCGAGAGATTAAGCTATTGGCATTGTAAATGACAGTGCCATTTATTTATCTGTTTTCAAAACTGTCGGACTGGCACTCCGGACCACCCCCCCCCCCCCCCCCCCCCCCCCCCACCTGATCCCGAAGCTGGACGCACGGCGCCTGCCACAGCCTCCGTCGGGTCTGCGAGCCTTCCAGTCGGCTGCGTGTGGAACAGGACACGTCGCCGCCGCCGCAGACCTCAGAACCACAATACCCAGGAAACCCGTGCTTGGCGCATGCGCGACGCATGCGCAGACTCGGCAGCATAAATGGCGGCCGCCAGTAAGACACAGCGGCGGATATTGCCGAACGCGAGAGGAGTCCAGCACCCTACGGGAGAAGCGCGAGGCCAGCGCTTGTCTCCCTTGCTTGTACTTAGTGACCTGTGTGACCTGCCCTGACCGAGTCCAATCCGTCCCAGTCTGTGAACCTAACGCCTTGTTTTGGTCTCTCGCAGTGCCTGCCTGCTTGCTACCACGGGGAAGGAACCGTTAGGCGCTGATCAAGAGATACCCTCCTGAGCGCTTTCAGTCTCAGACTACACCAGGGGGTTCCGAGCGGTGACGTAACCGCGGGTTCTCCAACCCTGTTGCTTACATTTGGCCCTACCGCAGCAAGTGGAACTCGAGCGGCATTTTCGGCCGCTTCTTTGCACAGTGCCCTCCGTTGGTGAGCTGCCTGGACGGGGGCTCTTGCGGAGGACGGTTGGTCCCTCCTGTTCGCTCGGCATTGTCGGCCGAGGAGGGGTTCCGCCAGGAGTTGCTGAGCGGTGAAGGGTATCGTTGACTCTAATTTACTTACTGTTACTTTAATACCTGTGTGCTCTTTCTTGGGTGTGTCATTAAACATCCTAACAGGTCTATGTTGTCTGGGTGTTGTGTTTGCGGCACGCATTGAGTAGGCAACCAGGGCGCTTGAGCGCTGGTGGGTTCTCCCTGTGGTGGTCCGTACCAACCGTAGGTCGATCCCGAAGGCAGCGAGGATCACAAAAACCAACACATAAATAAAAATGTTGTCATTTACAATGCCAATAGCTCAAACTTTTGCAAATGCGAAACCGTTGCATTGTAAATGTTTGTTCACTATTGCAAGGCTACCTGTTCTCCATAGGCCAGACTGGGCAGTTGGATCATTACATCCTATGATCCTGACGGACTCCGAGAACATGGTAGAAATTCGCGACTCGTTTGCCTGAACTCAGAATGATAAAATACATCTTTTAGTGAAGTTGGTTTTAACATTCTGTGTTTGAAAATACCACTTTTAGAAAGTGGGTGCTGACCTAACCATCCAGTCTGCCTATGCGAGCGTGTGTATTTGCTGTCTGGTTTGTGAGTGACAGGGCTGGGCGGAGACAGGGTGATTCAGCCAGGCTGAATAGGCACATCTACACCTAGATTGGTGGGAGGAGTAGCGCCTAGGTCTGTATAGGGCTGAGATCACCTTCCACAATGCTGGCCCCACTTCCTATGGTGCGTCTGAGGACCCTGGCCCACACTGACAAAGAAAGAAGGTGCACCCTGGCAGAAGGCACCCCAAACTGGTTTGAGCTAGGTCCAGGCCCCTCTGCCTTCAGAGGACAAAGGATTTGCTGGTATAAATATTGGGACCCAAACCCCAAGACTTCAGATCTCGCTGGAATCAAGGAACCTGCCAAGAAGAAGAGCTGCCAGGAGGAGTACTGCCCCTTTGCTGTGTTGTTGCTTTGCTGGGTTGCCCTGCAGCTGCTGCTTCTGCCTTGGGCAGTGAAAGGACTGGACTGAACTTTCTCTACTTGTGCTGAGTATCACCAAGGGACTAAAACCAAGCTGGCCTCCTGTTAATAAGTCTCAGGGACTGCACAGACTTCACCAACCTCTGGGTACCACCTCTGGAACCGTTGTTTCAGTTGCCACAGAGGAGAGGGAACCGCGATCGACTCTGTCCTCCGACTCAGACACTGGCCTTGTGTCCTGAAGGCACCGCAATGAAGCACCGTCTTGCCCTTCGCCGCCCGCCTCGATTTCACCGACGCCGTCCTAGACGATCACCACCGAGTCATTGCTCGCACCGCATCGAGGGGCACTGCATTGCCTCGCTGCACTTCGCTGGCCTGAGCTCACTGACACGGTCACTGCTGGCTCGACACCCGTGACCGTCTCATCACGTACAGCTGTCCAGCTCGGCCCGCACCGATTCCCGCCAACTGGCTCTGTCGCTGCATTGCAACTTGCCAGCACCGCATCGAGTACTGTCTCGCCCTGCACAGCCCGCCTTGGTCCCACCGACATCGTCTGGACGATCGTCACCGAGCCGCTGCTCCCACCGCAACGAGGGACACCGCACTGTGCAACGCTCCACTTTGCACCGTACCAGCGACAGACGCCACGACCGGCTCTGTCACCTGCATCGCAACTTGCCAGCACCGCATCGAGCACCGTCTCGCCCTGCAATGCCCGCCTTGGTCTCTCCGACGTCGTCTGGACGATCGTCACCGTGCCGCTGCTCGCACTGCATCGAGAGACACCGCACCGCTGCCACTTTGTATTGCAACCGCGACGGATGCCAAGACCGACTTGCACCCCCGTGTGAGTTTCGCTAAGAAAGGTACTGTAAATGAGTCTGTCCCGTTGTTGCTGGCCCCTGCCGACGCGGTCAGCTAGAACTGTAAGACTCTGTTGTTTTCAGCATTGCGGTAGACTCGGACGGAGTTACAGACTCGTACGAATAGTGTTTTCAACGTAATTTTATCATTTAAAAGACATCTGGTGAAGCAACTATTTTTAAAGTACTGTATTGTGGATTTTTATCGTATTTGGTCTTGTTTGAGTATATAAAAATATTGGATATTTTTCTAAACTAGTGCGGTGTCCGTTTGTAGTGCTTACACTGTATTACTGTTGGTTATGTGCAAATGGTTTACACACTGCCTCTGAGATAAGACTGACTGCTCGTGCCAAGCTACCAAGGGGGTGAGAAGGGGTTATTTTAGGAGTGTAACTCCCTTATCCTAACTAAGAGTGGTGGTTTCTGCTTGCTTTGGTGCACACCTTAGCCAACCAGAAATCCCATTTCTAACAATGACGCTGGAGAGATGCAGGCTTCTTCACTCTCTCTGACCCTTCTTTGGAGGCTGGAAAGACACCCCATCTCCTATAAGCCTATAAATGTACCACCGGGCTGCTGTAAAACACCAAATGACTGTAGAATTTGTTCTAAGGTCTGAGTCGTGTGTAAAATAAATGGCAAACATTTGCCTTTAAATTCTTATGCTCTCTCGGAGAGCTGTTGAGTACTTTTATTCTTTTTAATTTGAATCCCATGGAACTGGTTATTTGTTATATTATGTCGATTTGTAGAGCACGACTAATCCATGAGGGTATTCAGGCTCTTTAGCAGGTGAGGGAGTGTATGGCAGGGCTGTGCAGGCCAGAGCAGGCATCGGGCATTTGCCTGGGAGGCTGGAAGGGTTAGGGCCAGGTTTGAAGTGGTGGGGGCTGGTTTTTATACTGAGGGCCTGTTTTACAGCTAAGCTTCAATATTGGCCAACAGTAACAAAAGCAGCAGTGCTGGGGACCAGTTTTGTTAAGCAGAAGTGCTGCCCCCTCCCCCTGGGGGAGAGAACCTGTATGCCAGGGCTGCTTTGGGTTCCCAATTCCAGCCCTGATGTATGGTCCCCACAGAGTTATTCGAAGAACCAAGACTTCAGCATCTTGCGGAACTCTAGAAGTGAGGAGGAGGCTCTAAAGTGCTGGGGTAGGTTGTTCCATGGTTTGGATGCAGTTTAGGAACCTCCTGCTCTGTTTTTGTGAATGAAGGGGTTGTGTGTGAGCGAGAGTGAAGTATATTTGTCTGGTCGGCTGGTGAAAGTGTATGAGGCTGCTGAGGTATATTTGTCCATTGTTGTGTAGGGCTTTGTATGTGTGAATGAGGAGTTTGAATTGGCTGTGTTTGTGAATGGAGAGACAGTGGAGCTCTTTGAAGTACAGTCCGATGTGGGTGCGTGGGAGGTCCAGCATGAACCTAGTGGCACCGTTCTGGATGGTTTGGAGACTTTGCAGGAGTTGATTGGGGATTACAGCGTAGAGTGCATTGACATAGTCGTGCATGCTTATGATGAATGCCTGGGTGATGTTCCATCTGTTGTTCTGTGACAGCCACTGGTAGATCTTGCATAGCATGTGTAGGATGTGGAAGGAGGAGGTGCTTACTTCGTCGATTTGCTACATGATGGAAAGTTTGTCATCTAGGATGATCCCTCGGTTTCTTGTGTGGTTAGTGGGTGTTGGTCCTAGTTCCGATGGCCACCAGGTGTAGTCCCATGGGAGGGTTTGTTTCTGAAGATCTTCAGGTAGTTTGTTCTCATCCATTCTAAAACTATGACCATGCAGTTTGTGAAGTTGGTTCTGGAGGTGGTTATCTTGTTTGTCTGTTGACTTGGGTGTCATTGGCATATGAGATAATGGAGATGCTTTGGGATCAGATGATTTTGTCTAGTGGGATCATGTAGATGTTGAACAAGGTGGGGCTTAGGGATGCTCCCTCCGGTACTCCAAAGATCTGTATCTAAGACTCTGATGTGAATGGTGGCTTTATAACTGTGGGTTCTTCCATTAAGAAGGAAGAAGGAGCAGTTCCATTGAAGAGCTGCTGCTTAGATGCCTATGTTGTGAAGTCTTCTGATCAGAGTGTTGTGGGAGATGGTGTCAAAGCCTGCAGACAGATCGAGTAGGATGAGGGCTGCTATTTCACCATGGTCCATTATGATCCTGATGGTGTCAGTGGCTGCAATGAGTGCTGTTTGATGCTGTGGTTCTTTCTGAAACCTGATTGGGTGTTGTCCAGTAGGTGGTGGAGCTCAAGGTGGGTTGAGAGTTGTTTGCCGATGGCCTTCTCCATCACTTTGGCTGGGTGCGGGAGCAGGGATATTGGGCTGTAGTTGCATAGTTGGTTCGGGTCAACTGATGTTTTTTTTACTTCTGTGCGTTTCCAGTCATCAGGGAATGTGGACGTTATGGAAGTGATGATGTTTGGGATATAGGTGCTGATATGTGACGTTCTTAGGTAGTCTATTTGGTGGGGGCATAGGTCTGTGGGGGCCCCTGAGTGGATGGTCCTCATGTTCGATGTGTCTTCTCTGGTGAGGGATGTCCATTCAGTCAAGTTGTTGTCTATGGTGGTGGATAGATTGACGATGAGGTCCCCAGGGTCTGGTTAGTGTGGGAAGTTGCTGTATATGTTAGTGATTGTAAAGTTGACGAAGTTTGATAGGTTGTTGTAGAGGTTTGGGGAGAGGAAGATGTTGACTGTTGCGGAATGTGTGGGAAAGTTCTTTATGATCGAAAAAAATCTAATTTCTGCTGTTGGAGCTTACTTCGATACTTTCAGCTAGTGCATGTTTCTTGATGTCTCATAGTTGCTAATGATAACATCTGAGAGCAGCCTTGTAGGGGATCTGTCTATGGTTTCATGGTTGGTTCTCCATTTCCCTCTATAGTTGTTTACAGTTTCTGTTTGATTCTTGGTGTCCCTCTAATTTCCAGCTAGCTTGCTTGTTGGATCTGTTTTTCCTATTAGGTTTGATCAGTGTGAGGGATTCTGCACAGTTCATGATTCAGTAAGTGAAGTTTATGATATCTTTTTTTAAAGTCATTTGTGGGGTTAGGTTGATCAGTGGGTGTGTTGACTCGAAGTTGGTTGATCTGGAAGTGAATGATAGTCACGGCAGGCATTAACACTGGGAGCGCCTAGTGTGTCAAGCATTTTTGGCGCCCCTCTCAAATGACCTCCTTCTCGGATTCTCTCACTGCCACCCAGCAAAAGTGCCCCTCATATCTCCATAACCACTCTCTCAAATACATTCCATTTGTTGTAAAGCAATGGTAAAGGCTGGCTTTACTAATCCACTCAGTTATGCACCTAAACTACCCATGTGTTCTTTGCAGAAGGCATAACAACCCTCTGCACTACTTTATGGTGAGTCAAAACTGCCACTAGAGAAACCTCCAACCTCTCTCTCTAGCAGGGACATTATCATGACATTTTTTATTGGTGCCTGACAGCTGAATGCACAAGGAACTATGTAGCAGGGGCTTTTAATCGTACGTTATTGCTAAACACAGCACCTCACAAAGTTAGTGCTCCCCTCCAGGTCAGCACCCAGTGTGGCTGCACCTGTCGCACTGCCTAAAGCTGACCCTGGACGGAGTGACCAGTCCATGTGAGTGGCGTGGTAGCGCTGTAGTTGAAGTAGCTGGTGATGAAGATGGGATCCAGTGTTTGTCTTGCTTTAGTTGTGGGTCCTGGGATGAGCTGGGTCAGACTGATGTCTAGGCTTTCGAGGAGTGGTGTGGTTCTGTCTTTCAGGTGGAAGTTGGGCTCACAGAGCAGTATGTAGGTTCTGGATTTGATAGTAATTGGGATGGCGAGATTGATGATTAGTTTAGACAACTTGGCTCACGGTCTGGGTGGTTGGTAGGCAAGGGTGAGTTGAGGGTGAAGTTAGCGGAGATTTGTAGTTTGAAGTGCACGTGTTCCAAGAATGGGGTGTCTTTTTCCGCTGATGTCGTACATTTATTGGATACCTTAAAGATGATTGGGAGTCCTCCTCCAGGCTTGTGGTTCCAGTCCCGTCATGCGATTTTGTAACCTGCTGGGATTGCTGCAGTGATGTTGGATTCAGATGTGAAGTTGAGAAAGGATTCCCTGATTAAGAGGAGGTCTGGAGCACCACTGCCCAGTAGGTCCCAAATTTCAGTTGTGTGTTTGTTGCGCCATTGTGTGTTGACTAGCATGCATGCATGCGGGTGGGTGGGTGGGTGGTTGGGGGTGTGTGTGTGTGTGTTTGTGGTTGCGCGGTCATATAGCAGCCGACATTAAGTAGGTCCTGGGAGGGAGAGAAACGCAGGGAGGTCGTAGGTGGGGCTTTAGATGAGCCGATAGAAGAAGCAGGAAGGTAAGGAGCGAGAGGCACTAAAATGCACTGAAGGGCAGAGATGGCTGCGGGGATTGCGATGAGGAGGAACAAACGAGAAAAGGCTCAAAAGAGAGGATGTACAAAAGAGAGATGCTCTAAAGAGAAAAGGCACAAGAGTGGAAAGAAAGTGGTCAACAGATGGAAAGAGAGAACAGATTAGTGAGCGAGAGAGAGAAGAAACAATAAGATGGGGTGAGAGCAGAAGGAGCGAGGCGGGAAAATCTAGGTGAGAAGACTGGTTCGAATGGGTCTAGGACTGGTCAGAGGACCAGTCACAGGTAAGTGATTTGGTAGGAGAAGGGGGCTTTCAAGGAAGCTGGGCCCAAGCAGTTACTATTGAAATTTTGTTAGGAGTTTTGTGTGTGAAAGTTCTGCCAATGCTTCTTTGTTTATGAAGTGCATCCTGTTTGTCTTTATGGTAGGCGAAGACAATTCACTCTTCGCCCTTGCCAGTTCATTTGTTTTACTTTGCTCTTGATCAAATGTTTTTGGATTTACAGCCTTGTTGGTCACAAAGAAAAATTGTGCAAACTACTCAAACTTTGTTTCAGATGCACCAAAAATATATTGTAGAAGTAGCGACTAAATATGATTTTTAGGTCTCGGCTAGCCGCACAAAGCGCGTCTCCGCCGAGAACCTTTTGTTGGCATGTGTGCTTCCCAGGAGACAATCCTGACTGCGCGCATCGCCTTGGAGGCGATTTGAAACTTGCACACGCCGACTGGCACGCGCCGCGCTCGGCCTGGCTGTCTCCTGGGAAGCGCAAACATACCCAGGCACACCTCCCCCTGCACGCATGCGGCCACACACACACGAGCGCAGACAGAGACACTCCCCCCTCCCCCTGCCGTCGCAGACAGAGACGGGCACATACACGCACACATACAGAGACACCCCCGCCGTCGCACACATACACACACATGCGCGCACACACACGAGCGCCCCCCAAGGCCCACTTACCGCCAATCCGGTGTTCTGTCGCCTCCGCTGGGCTCTCCCTCAGGCATGGGAGCCCCGCGTCACGCACTGCTCTTCGGACCAGGAACTCCGTGGGCGCGGGCTTCGCGCACAAGACGGAAGTCCCGCCCCCATGCTAGGTTTCGTTTTGGAATGCGCGCGCAGATATTGCAGTCATCTCAAAACTAAGATGGCGAAGAAACTAAAATGACAGGAAGAATGTAGATGATGCGAGAGGCCTGAAATACGGAATGGGAGGCACTGTGTAAATTGTAATGTATCGCTATTTAAATAGCGCTTTCCGTACGCTTAGCGAGACTCAGTGTAGTATGTTCATGGATAAGGGAATTTGACGCAATGTTGGGACGACGATGCATTGTGTAGGGTATTGCAATGGGTGATGTATTGGAGGTGAGATAGGTCCAGCGTAGGGGAAAATCTGGTGTATTACGCATAGGGATGCAAGAAGCGCAGTGGTTAAAAGGCACTGTTCAGAAAAGGGAGCTCCGAAAAGGAAGTGAGTAAAACTCCGAGAAAGCGAATGTTTCACGAGAATACACCCGATTGCGACAGGAGGCTCTAGTTTTTTTTCTTCAAAACAATCGCTGTGCTTTCCCATCGCTCCTCCTACAATCGCCTTATCTCCAAGGCACTTGAAAGGGGGGCATATATTACCTCAGTGTGTTTCCATATGTTGATCGGGCGTAGGTACCAAGGCAGGGGTGAGTGAGAGAACTAAGGTTTGAGAGACAAGAAGCCCGGCGCAAAACTGAACACACGGGGCGTTGGGGGGAAGTCACACGCCCACGACAGAGTGTTGAGCTGACTAGTGGAGGTGTAGTGAGAAGCCATTGCAGGTGGGTGAATGGGGTAGGTCGGCTAAGAGGCGTAAGTAAGGGTGGGGAGCGATTTCTGGTGTAGGTCATTAAACACTCAGTGAAAGAGAACGAGAAGAATGGCGAGAGAGAGAGCTGTCTAAAGTAGTGAGTGCAGAGTAGTGAATGCAGAGTAGTGAGTAGTGAGTGCCGAGTAGTGAGTAGTGAGTGCAGAGTAGTGAGTGCAGAGTGAGTGTGCAGAGTGGTGAGTAGTGAGTGCAGAGTGAGTGTGCAGAGTAGTGAGTGCAGAGTAGTGAGTAGTGTGTGCAGAGTAGTGAGTGCAGAGTAGTGAGTAGTGAGTGCCGAGTAGTGAGTGCAGAGTAGTGAGTAGTGAGTGCAGAGTAGTGGGTGCAGAGTAGTGAGTAGTGAGTGCAGAGTAGTGAGTGGTGAGTGCAGAGTAGTGAGTGCAGAGTAGTGAGTGCAGAGTAGTGAGTGTGCAGGTGCAGAGTGAGTGTGCAGAGTAGTGAGTGTGCAGAGTAGTGAGTGTGCAGAGTAGTGAGTGTGCAGAGTAGTGAGTGTGCAGAGTAGTGAGTGTGCAGAGTAGTGAGTGCAGAGTAGTGAGTGCAGAGTAGTGAGTGCAGAGTAGTGAGTGTGCAGGTGCAGGTGCAGAGTGAGTGTGCAGAGTAGTGAGTGCAGAGTAGTGAGTGCAGAGTAGTGAGTAGTGAGTGCAGAGTAGTGAGTGCAGAATAGTGAGTGCAGAGTAGTGAGTAGTGAGTGCAGAGTAGTGAGTGCAGAGTAGTGAGTAGTGAGTGCAGAGTAGTGAGTGCAGAGTAGGGAGTGCAGAGTAGGGAGTGCAGAGTAGGGAGTGCAGAGTAGGGAGTGCAGAGTGCAGTGTAGTGAGTAGTGAGTGCAGAGTAGTGAGTGCAGAGTAGTGAGTGCAGAGTAGTGAGTGCAGAGTAGTGAGTGCAGAGTAGTGAGTGCAGAGTAGTGAGTGCAGAGTAGTGAGTGCAGAGTAGTGAGTGCAGAGTAGTGAGTGCAAAGTAGTGAGTGCAGAGTAGTGAGTGCAAAGTAGTGAGTGCAAAGTAGTGAGTGCAGAGTAGTGAGTGCAGAGTAGTGAGTAGTGAGTGCAAAGTAGTGAGTAGTGAGTGCAGAGTAGTGAGTAGTGAGTGCAGAGTAGTGAGTAGTGAGTGCAGAGTAGTGAGTAGTGAGTGCAGAGTAGTGAGTAGTGCGTGCACAGTAGTGAGTAGTGCGTGCAGAGTAGTGAGTAGTGAGTGCAGAGTAGTGAGTGCAGAGTAGTGAGTGCAGAGTAGTGAGTAGTGAGTGCAGAGTGAGTGCAGAGTAGTGAGTAGTGAGTGCAGAGTAGTGAGTAGTGAGTGCAGGGTAGTGAGTAGTGAGTGCAGAGTGAGTGCAGAGTAGTGAGTAGTGAGTGCAGAGTAGTGAGTAGTGAGTGCAGAGTAGTGAGTAGTGAGTGCAGAGTAGTGAGTGCAGAGTAGTGAGTGCAGAGTAGTGAGTGCAAAGTAGTGAGTAGTGAGTGCAAAGTAGTGAGTAGTGAGTGCAGAGTAGTGAGTAGTGAGTGCAGAGTAGTGAGTGCAAAGTAGTGAGTAGTGAGTGCAAAGTAGTGAGTGCAAAGTAGTGAGTAGTGAGTGCAAAGTAGTGAGTAGTGAGTGCAGAGTAGTGAGTGCAGAGTAGTGAGTGCAGAGTAGAGAGTGCAGAGTAGAGAGTGCAGAGTAGTGAGTGCAGAGTAGTGAGTGCAGAGTAGTGGGTGCAAAGTAGTGAGTGCAGAGTAGTGAGTAGTGAGTGCAGAGTAGTGAGTAGTGAGTGCAGAGTAGTGAGTGCAGAGTAGTGAGTGCAGAGTAGTGAGTGCAGAGTAGTGGGTGCAAAGTAGTGGGTGCAAAGTAGTGAGTGCAGAGTAGTGAGTGCAGAGTAGTGAGTGCAGAGTAGTGAGTGCAGAGTAGTGAGTGCAGAGTAGTGAGTGCAGAGTAGTGAGTGGCCTCAAGTGAAGTACTCTGGTACCCAAGGATGACTAGCAAACAATATTATTCACAACGTTGCTTACTATTCAGCAACATTTGACAGTTTGCAAATCATCTTTATACAACAATTCAGAGTTTGATAACAAATTAATGTAACACATTGTAATATACAATGCCAATAGCTCAAACTTTAATGCTGCGAGACCTATTGCATTGTAAATGCTTGTTCTGTTTATGCTAATAACACTCTTCTTTGAGGGTACAGCTTAGCTCTGCTAATGCCGCCTGTTCCGCTAAGGGGTCCTACTCTCAGCTTCCTTATTGTCTAAGTGTTTGCTTCTTTATAGGATTTCCTTTCTATGAGAAAAATTCTCAAAACGTTCAACTATTACCAAACACTCCGCCTAAGAAAAAGCTGATCCTATTAGCTTTGCAATTACATGGTGGAAAAGTGAGACCTGTAGGCCTTACCACTGCTTGCTGTTTATGAAATAAGGCCTACCTCTGTATTGTCAACAAAATTGAGGACACCTGTCATGCATCAAAAGTTTACTTTAGAAAAGCCTTGTTATAAATTATGAAAGTAGATCTAATTATTCTCAGACTAGCTTTTTCCTCTTGACTTAAATAGCCAAGATAGTCCTAGCACTATGAAGTTTTTCCATGAGTGCATAGACATGCTTTGTTTATGGCGCCGTGATAAAATTTACAGACTATGCTAATTACATTTAAATATTGAAATCCAAAAATGGGGGAGAGGTGAACATTAATTATTGTGCATATTGCCCTTAGGAAGTGGAATCTGGTTGGTTTATTTGTACATCTCTCTCTCATGTATTGACATACATTTTTGTTTGTTTCTTGTACATAGAGCAACCAGGAACAGGTGCTTCTCCAGGGAGAGGATCGCTTGTACTTGAATTGTGGAGATGCAACGCAAGCCCAGAATCCCAGGTGCTCCCTGGCACACTCTGAACACAAGAACAACAGGGAAAGGGGCTCATTTTTGGATGGCAGCGTCGACTCTCAGGGTTTAAGCACTTTACTTGGGCACCGGCATTGGCATGTTGTTCAGGTAAATGTGTATTCTCTGTGGAAATTGATAGATAGATAGATAACAAGCTTGATTCGATTTCGATGCTAAAAAATCATAAAAGCACATCATACAATACATTATAACAACTTCATTACATTTCCCGTAGGGACAAGGTTGTAATACAGATCATTAATTCATTACAAAAGTTATTAGCTTTCTACAATTTATCACACTTTTCAGGAAATTTTTTAAAATCCATATCGAAAGTTCATTATCTGAAAATTGTAAAGCTAAGAATGCTGGTCGGCATCTTCTAAAAGCAAGTTTCTTTAAAAGTGGAACCAGCCATTTTTTCCTCTGTAGGCTATACAATTTACAGAAAAAAACTACATGTATTGTCATTTGCTCGGATATGTTGTCACGGGCATAATTGCATCACCCTTGCACAGTCATTCATATTTTGGAAACTCGTTATGCGATGAAAGGTATCTAGTCTGAATCTTGTGAGCAGCAATCTGTCGTATTGACCGTGCACTAAAATGAGATAGGGTTGAATATTAAAGTTTGTTATTATCATCTGGTAATGGACTACTGTGGGCTTTACTATTTCGTCTGTTAAACGGCGGGATTCAAGTATTGATAAGCATTTTTGTTTCAATTCTTTTCTAGACAACATACTTATGGTAGGTGGTTCTTTGTAGAACTCAGGATGTCCTAAGTCTTACAGAAACTTCCTGACATATTTTAACTATTTAAGTTTCAGCATGTCTGTCATTCCCAAAGCATTGGTGGAAATTAATAAAAATATCCAATTGCTTTCCTTTTACCCAGGTTTTGTGAAAATTACAAATGGATCTTAATTCCGTTAAATATTTGGAAATGAGTGGTCGATAAATGTAGCAAAGCAAGCTAGGTGCACACATCTTTCGGGTCTCAAGTTAAAGGGCTCTAAGAGGTCTGGGAGTAGTTGAATTTCAGTATAATTTAGGGCCTAGACAGATGATAAAAAACACCTTAACCAATATAATTATAGTAGGATAGATTAGTCATATCAGGAGGCAGAAGGATGAAATATGGAGGTCACTTTTGCTACCAACTACCATTATATGCAGTCAAAATTTGGTTTTAGCCAGTAGTTGCCTATCTGACTAAACTTCAAGGATGCAACTCTCAGTACACCACCCAATTTGGGCATGATTTTTGCTTTGGCACTTTGCAGGTTGAAAAATAATCCATTGGAAGAATGGAGAGAAGTGTGCCGGCAATGCTTGGTTGCATCCAAGCAATAAAAGATAACAGTTCAACTGCCTGTGACCTAACCTTGTGATAGGGTCATATCCAATAAAGGACAGCACTTACGCGATCAGCCTTCTTTTGGCAACTCAGTGGAGTAGTTTGTGGTGTCAAAGGTAATATTTGTCTAATAAATTCAGGGCAGTGGCAACATTGACATCGGTCACCAGTAATAGATTATCTGTAAAGTGTCATACAGTTTAAAACTGATCCATACCAGTGTTGCGACTGATGTATAGTATCGGCTTTTCCCCTTGGGTCGTCTCCTGAGATAATACAGCCCCTATGCCCTGATCCGAGACATCTGTTTGGAGTATAAAGGGACGGGAATAATCTGGACTAGTCAGGACAGTATCTGAAGATAACGAACTCTTCAAGGATTCAAAGGAGTGTAACACCTGAGGGAGGGGATCCCAATATTTCTTCGGTTCTGACATTTTTCTGAAGCAGATCAGTCAAAGGGGCCGCCATTTGGGTGAACCCTGGGATAAATCGCCGATAATAACCAAGTAACCCAAGGAATGCCCGTAGATCCTTTTTAGTTCTAGGCAATCGTATTTGTGAGATGGCCGTTAGCTTTGAAGCCTGAGGTCTTATAACTCCTTCCCCCAATAAGCATCCTAGGTATCGACCGGTCTGGGGAGCCAAGTGGCTTTTGGCCGGATTTATCTTCAGACCGTGTAACCTTAATGTCTGTATAACTTGTGATAGGTGTAACAAATGCTGCTCCCAGTTATCACTATAAATGATTATGTCGTCAATGTAGGCGCCTGCATAACTCTTATGGGATTGCACCACATTCATGGCCCTTTGAAATGTTGCGGGTGCCCCGTGTAAGCCAAAAGGTAACATTTTGAATTGATATAAACCATCCGGAGTCGAGAAAGCCGTTTTCTCTCTATCTTGTTTCCGGAGGGGTACCTGCCAATATCCCTTGCATAAATCCAAAGTGCTGATATACTTTGCTCTGCCTATTCTCTCTACCATTTCATCTATCCTAGGAAGGGGGTATGTGTCGAATTCTGAGATTTTATTGACTTCGCGAAAGTCAATACAAAAACACACCGACCCATCTGGTTTTGGCACGAGAACAATGGATCAGTTCCAGTCACTCACAGATGGTTCAATGATATCCATCTGTAACAGTAACATCTTTTGTATTTCTTCCCTTATGGTTTGACAACGGGCCTCAGGTATACGATATGGTTTTAACCGAACCCGTTTTCCCTGAGGGTTTTTTGTAGCATGTTCAATATGGGTGATTTCACCTGGAGAGGTTGAAAAGGTATTGGCAAGGGGTTGTAATACATGGGATAGGTTCTCTTTTAGCATTGGCGGCAGTTCAGAATCGATGCATTGGTGGAACAGGGGTGTCTGTGCTTCCACAATGTTTACCGACACCGGCAAGGGTCCCTCCCATTTTTTAAACAAATTGACATGGTATATTTGGGAGAGGTGCTTGGCTGGATCTTTTTCGATGCGGTAGGTCACAGGAGTCAATGCTGTAGGGACCCTGCCACTGTCCTAATAGCTTCTGTTCTGAGGACTCCATCATCAGCAATACAAGATCCCCCACTTGGAAAGATCTTTATTTTGTCCCTTTGTCATACTGTCCTTTTTGTGCATTCTGGGCATCTTCCAGGTTGGTCCGGACAATGGTCCTGATCTGACTCAAGTGTGTCCGTAAATTGGCTACATATTCGGTTAAAGGTTTGATATTGTTTGGTTCTGCTTCCCATCTTTCTTGGGCCATGTCTACCAATGTGCGGGGTTTATGACCATATAATAATTCGAAAGGGGAATACCCAGTGCTTTTCTGTTCCTTACATTGAATAGCGAACAATGCTCAAGGCAACATATCTTCCCATTTCCTTGATTCTAAAGCCAACAACTTTTTTAGCGTAGTTTTAAAGGTGGCGTTATACCTTTCAACCAACCCATCTGTTTGTGGGTGGTAGGCAGCTGTTCTGATGTGTTTGATTCCTAGTTGAGTACAGACCTGCTTCATTATCCTGGACACAAAGGGTGTTCCTTGATCGATTAGGATCTCTTTTGGGAATTCCACCCTTGGAAAAAAAAACAGTCATAGCTTTGGATATATTAGCAGTATCTGGACGACGTAGGGGTCTGGCCTTAGGAAAGCGAGTAGCATAATCTACTATGACAAGTACGTATCTACACCCGCTTCGGGATGGCAATAAAGGCTCCATTATATCCATACCTATGCGGCGGAATGGGTCGTCAATAATAGGAAGTGGCTGTAATGGAACCCGGGGATGTTGATATCTGCTCTGTCTTTGACATACTGGACATTCCCTACAATATCGCTTAACTTGTTGGTATATTCCTGGTGTAGGAACCGGGGTCACCAGTTCCCCGGGGGTAGCCTGGCACGAGCAGGTAGGCACCCGAAAGCTCAGGTGTTAAGTGACTATACAACACACGCATCCACTGAGACAATAAGTGCACGCAAGAACTTAGACCGCACCAGTTACGTTTGATTCAAATTAATAAGCTTTTATATAAGATTAGAATCAAGGTAATCAAAAATTCACAGTATCAAGAACTTATTAGCTCCCTTTAAAAATACATGTGTTTCATCACTCGGCAATAAATACTGTACTGAATAAATATTAAATATTAGATAACCATAAGCGTTGCAATAGTCCTGTTCTTACTCAGCACCTGCTAGAAATTCTTTATAAAGTCATTCAGATATCATTTCAGCAAGCACCAATAACCATCTCTACAGGTAAATAACCATTTCAACAGTACATTTCATGAGGGGAGCAAAGGACATTTCATCATCAATGCCACACACCTAGAGCTGAAACCACGGCTGCCAAATCATTAGGGCAATTACAGATTCACTACAGCATTAACTTCTTGTACATTTCATTAGAAGGAGAAACGCTGTCTTACTCAGCCGAAACTTTCCTAGCTGCAGGAATAAACGGTGCACTAAATGAGATTATAACACTTCTCACAATGTAAAACATTTCATTAGAGGTCAAACATCTTCTTTAAATGTAAACCATTTCTTTGGCCGGCTGTAGCCCCCTCTGTCTCAAAGTTACTCAATGCTTCATGAGGCTCTTGCCCAGTCTACAGTATTCGTATGGGCCTTTTAGGGGCCAACGGGGTCCAACAACAGTTTCCCCGAGGGGAGGGGCGGTTCCGGGGGCCTCCTGTTCCCTCCTGGGAGACCCCGCATCTACTCTGGTCCTCCGCCCTCCCCCAGGGTTTTACCTTTACTCTTCGGGCCCACGGCCCCTTGCGGAGCAGCTGCAGATGGTGAAGAGGCCTCCTGCGGCCTCTCGAACGATTCCGGGCCCTTCGGGGGGCCGGTGCTGACAGGTACGGGCCCTGGCTCTTTCTCCGAGCCTTCCGGGGTCCCAACAGGCTGTTCCCGGGCCTCTCGTGGCTTCCCGGCCCAGGGACCAATCGGGGGCGAGGCTCAACGGAGGCGCGCCTGCAGCTGCCAATGGCAGCGTGCCTGCGGGGCGCGATGACCGGGCCCAATGGGAGCGCGGCGGGGGCGGGATTGTTGACGACTCCCCCGTCACGTGAGCGGGGGAAATGCCTTCAGGGCCTAGCGCGGCCTACGGGGTGCTCGTGGCCGGACAGGAATTCCTGAAGCGGCGGCCCTTTCGCGATTCCGGGGGTCGCCGGGGGGGAACAACCAGCAGCAAGACACTCGTGGGGGGGCGCAGAGGCCCCGGGGATGTCAGCGGCCCTTCGTTGACGTGGCGCCGGGCCCCACAGTGAGTTCACACACGGCGCTAGGAAGCCTCGGCACCGGGGCGTGGAGCTGAGCAGCGCTGGGCAGATAAAGCGCTTTGTAGATCTAGCGCTTCAGGGCAGGAAGGTCTCTAGCACTTCAGTACTTCTCACAGGCACAGTGAGGGGAAAAGTAGACACCTCGTGGAGGCCATGCTCCGGGCCACAATTACAGCGCTAGCTTGCACCCAGCAGTTCTCGGGACCACAGCCGGTCTAGGCAGTGCAGCGCTCTACAGGGTCCACAGCAGGGGAGCGCTGGATAGGCAGCACAGTCTATTCGGCAGTTCACACAGGACAGGGAGGACTGCGCAGGAGCCCAGGTGTGGGGGGAAAGTGAACACAGGTCTGTACCTGGGGGGTCCTTCAGCAGTTCTTTGTAGTACAGACAAGGAGTCTTCTTGGCGCTAGATGGTCCTGCGCCCTTGATGGGTTGTTTCTTAAGGAGGGGGGGGGTTTGAGTTGAAGGCATGCCAAGTTTCCTCAAATGGTCACTGAAGATGGTCCCTGGGTTCCCCTCCCGCCGGGCCAGATCAGAGGGCTAGATCAGGGTACCTCACCCTACTTGGAAAGCAGCACCTAAGCCCTGTCACTCCCAGTGGCATAAGTCCCTGACTAGGCCCTACCGCCTAAATCTCCTGCGTGGGTCCCCCAGGTCAGTGATGCCCCAACTGACTGGAAAGTTTCCCTCCCTTTCCTTATATAGCGACAGTTGGCAGTTGCAATGGCAGTTGGTGTCACCTCCCCTGTTCTAGAAGGTTCCAGGAGCTTCCCTCATTCTAGCTATGGGCAGGCTGGTATCGCAAAATTGTTTAAGGGTTCCAGCCAGCTCCTGGCTACTAGAGTGCGTTTACAAAGACCACGTTGCAGTAGCAGGGGTCAGTGGCAGCCATGTTAGGGGAAGACAGCACCTGCACCTTAACATTGGGAAACAATGGGAAGGTGCCCAGAGACCTAAGGCCAACAAAAAGTAGGTGGAAAAAATGAGGCAAGGGCGAAAAAAATAGGGAAAGACCACCCTAGGGCTGACAGGTCTAACATGCGAAGCCCCCCCCCCCCCCAGCTGAAAGTGGGGAGAGCTACCCAACCTCTAGGGAGTTTTCGCCGCTAAGGCGGAAAAACCGGTAGAGACCGTCAGCATTGGCGTGGTCAACTCCGGGCCGATGTTCCACCCGGAAGTCCATCCCCTGTAGGGAAATGAACCACTTTAGCAACTTGGGGTTTTCGCCTCTCATTTGCATGAGCCAGCGAAGGGGTCGGTGGTCGGTTTGAATCAGGAAGTGAGAGCCAAAGAGGTATGGCCTCAACTTCTTCAAAGCCCAGACCACAGCGAAGGCTTCTCGCTCGATGGTACTCCATCGCCATTCCCGAGGGAGGAGTCTTCGGGAGATAAAGGCCACAGGTTGGTCTTGGCCGTCGTCGTTGAGTTGCGAAAGCACAGCGCCTACGCCGTGCTCGGAGGCATCAGTCTGCACGATGAATTCTTTCTGGAAGTCAGGAGTGGCCAGCACCGGAGCGGTGCACATCGTGCGCTTCAGTGTTTCAAATGCCTCTTGACAAGCAGCCGTCCAGATCACCTTGCGCGGCTGCTTTTTGGACGTCAACTCGGTCAAGGGGGCTACGATGGTACCATATCCCTTGACGAACCTGCGGTAGTATCCAGTGAGGCCAAGGAAGGCTCGGACCTCCGTTTGGTTCTTGGGGGGCCTCCCAGGCCATGATGGTCTCGTTCTTGGCCCGGAGGAGTTGCACCTTACCCCCGCCCACCAGGTGTCCCAGGTACACGACAGATCCCTGTCCAATCTAGCACTTGCTAGCCTTGATGGTGAGACCAGCGTGTTGCAGATCCTGCAGCACCTCCTGGAGATGCTGCAGATGGTCCTCCCAGGTGCTACTGAAGACAGCTATGTCATCCAGGTACGCCGCTGAGAAGGACTCCAGGCCAGACAGCACCTGGTTCACCAACCACTGGAAGGTGGCCGGAGCATTCTTGAGCCCGAAGGGTATCACTCGGAATTGGAAGTGGCCCTCGGGGGTGGAGAACACTGTCTTCTCCTTTGCTCCATCAGCCATGGCAATCTGCCAGTACCCTGATGTCAAGTCGATGGTGCTGAGGTACTTGGCTGCTCCCAGCCGGTCAATCAGCTCATCTGCCCGTGGGATCGGGTGGGCATCTGTCTTGGTGACAGAGTTCAATTCCCGATAGTCCACACAGAAACCGAAGTTCTGGTGTGGTGCCCAGTGGCACCAGCACGACCGAACTAGCCCACGGGCTGCTGGAGGGTTCGATCACCCCCAGCATTTTGGCCACCTCACCCTGGATGCTGTTCTTCACTTTATCGGACAGCCGGTAAAACTTGGTTTTTACTGGCGGACTGTCCCCTGTGTCCACATCATGGGTACACAGATGTGTAATTCCAGGCGTGAGGGAGAACGAGGCATACTGCACCAATACCTGGCGGCAGTCCCTCTGTTGCTCTGGGGTCAAGGATGGGGAGAGGACAACTCCCTCCACTGAACCATCCTTCTCCTGGGCTGCCAGAAGGTCAGGAAGAGGCTCACTCTCCTCCTCCTCGCTTCCATCCGTCACCATGAGGAGAGCAAGCGCCGATCGCTCATGGTGAGGCTTCTGGCGGTTGACTTGGAGCACCCGATGGGGCTGACGGGGGGTCTTCAAATCCACGACGTAGGTGGTCTGGCCTCGACGCTCCACAATCTCGTATGGACCAGTCCACCGGTCCTGGAGGGCACTAAGCTCCCCAGTCTCCATGACCCACACCTTCTGTCCAGCGTCCAACTCCACCGTCTGAGCTTTGCGGTCACACCACTCCTTCATGACGGCTTGGCTAGCCTCCAAGTTGTCTGAGGCTTCCTTCCACAGCTTGGCCATCTGGCTGCGGAATGCCAGCATGTAGCTGACAACATCACGGGGAAGATTCTTCGAAGTCTTCTCCCACCCCTCCGTGACAAGGCTGAGGGGTCCCCTAACGGGATGGCCATAGAGCAGTTCGAAGGGGCTGAACCCGACTCCCTTCCGTGGTACCTCACCGTACAAAAACAGCAGGCAAGGGAGGAGGATGTCCCATTTCCGCCTCAAGTCCTCTGGAAAGCTCCGGATCATCCCCTTCAAGGTCTTGTTGAAGCGCTCTACGAGCCCGTTAGTCTGGGGGTGGTAAGGAGTGGAGAACCGATAGGTCACTCCGCACTCCTTCCACATGGCCTGCATGTAGGCCGACATGAAGTTTGTACCCCTGTCCGACACCACGACCTTGGGGAATCCCACTCTGGTAAATATCCCCATTAGGGCCCGCCCCACCACAGGTGCAGTGACGGTCCTCCGAGGAATAGCCTCCGGGTACCGAGTGGCGTGGTCCACTAACACCAGGATGAACCGGTGTTCCGCAGAGGTCGGAGGGTCCAACGGCCCAACAATGTCGATTCCGACCCGCTCAAAAGGGGTCCCGACCACCGGGAGCAGTTCCAAAGGGGCCTTCACTTTTTGCAGTAGGTGTCAGACGCAACTCTCATCCTGGGCCAATAAAAATGTGGGACTAGCCTCGCAAAGGTCTTGTCCTGGCCCAGGTGTCCAGCCAAGGGTATTTCATGCGCCAGTTCCAATAAGAAGGCCTGGTAGCATTGGGGGACCACTAAGGCCCTCGAGGATCCATGCACCGGAACCTTAGGCTCACTGTAAAGGAGGCCATCCTCCCAGTACACATGAAAACTGCCGGTCTCCTGATCGGTCGCTTGGGCTTCGGCCTGTCGCCGCATGCCTTCAAGCGTGGGGCACTCCTTCTGCGCCCGACAGAATTCCTCCCGGGTAGGCCCTCCTTCCACATGCCACTCAGCAAGGGTCGGCAAGTCTCCCACGGGAACAACATCCACCTCCACGGACTCCGAGGGTACATCCGCGGGCTCCCCATCCATCACACGGGGTGTGTCCTCCACTCCATTCTCCTTTTCAGGACCAGCATTGGGTTGGGCCGTTGTCTCAGGCTCCAACCCGGGTTGAGCTTCTTGCCGGGCTGCCATGGACCGCGTGACCATGCAAGTCCACCCTGGTAACCCCAGCATCTCAGTGTGGGCCTTAAACTCCTCTTCCTTCCAGGCGGTATGTTCTAGGTCGTGACCCAGCAGACAGTCCACAGGCAAGGCAGGGCTTATCGCAACTCTCAACGGGCCTCGAACTCCACCCCACTCAAAGGGAACCTGAGCCACGGGATAGTAGCTCATACTGCCGTCAGCCAACACGGCCGGATGGAACACATTAGGTACTACCTGCTCAGGGGACACCAGCCGCCTCACTACGGTGGTCATGCTGGCACCTGTGTCCCTCAGAGCATCCACCTCCTCCCCATTGACCTTCACCCTCTGCTGGTACTTAGCAGTATTCGATGGTAAGGGCGTCACTGGGACCATCTCTCTATCCCCAAGTGAAACCAATGTCAGGCCTGTCCACTCCCCTTCCCTATCTAGCGGCAGCTCCATCCCAAGCGCTACACTAGCCACCCCGGCACTCTTGCCACCTGTGGGGGCTGGGGGTCGTTTGCGACACTGGGCATCTCCCTTGTAGTGCCCAACCTCCCGGCATTCATAGCACCGGACCACTTTTGGCTGCTGACTCTTGTCAGGGTAAGTGGGTTTTGGGGAACTGGACTGAGATGGGGTACCTACTCCTCTCCCAAGCTGTCTAGTTTGTTGGCCTCGTGAGAACTCCTTCTTTTTATCTCCCCCCCTCTTTCTTCTGGGGGACGCCCTGTCCGCCTTTCGGGCCATCTCCCCCGGGGCCCTTGTGTGACACCCGGATGCTAACCCAAGTATCCGCCTCCTCCGCAAGCTCACGGGGATCAGTACGCTTGCGGTCCACCAGATGTTGGCGCAGCTCCGGAAAACACTTATCCAAGAGGTGCTCTCTCAAAAAAAGATTGTACAGGCCCTCGTAATCATGCACCTCGCTGCCACGCACCCAACCATCCAGAGCCTTACGGGCATAGTCAAAGAAATCCACCCAATTCTGCGTAGACAGCTTATGGCTGCCACGGAACTTCTGGCGGTACCTTTCAGGGTTGACACCGAACTTTTTAATGAGCGCCTCCTTCATGGGGGAATACCTGAACTGGTCTGCCTTATCCAAGTACAGGAGGGTGTCCCTGACGTTGGGAGGTATATAACGGTACAGGCCACCTCCCCAATGTTTCTCGGGCACCCCATGGGCGGTCAAGGCCACTTCACACGCCTCCAACCACCTAGCAATGTCATCCCCCTGGGTGAAGCTCGCTATCACCTCCTTGGGTAACCAGAATCTGGGCTCCTGCTGAGCTCCTGGTACGCTGCCACCATTGGGACTTCCTGGCGCACCCAATTGCAATGCTCGCAGCTCCATTTCCTTAAGCTGAAGCTCGTGCGCCATCTTCCTTTCCTCCATAGCTAACTTCTTATCAAGCTCCCACTTCAATCGCCTCTCCTCCCTCCTGTCCTCATACTCCTGCAACGACGCACTCCCCCTGGATACACTACTCCCTGCCCCGGAACGTCTTCCTGGCAACACATTGTCAGACATATCAATGTTGAGCAGGCCTGGGTCCTCTGGAGTGCCCGCCTCCCCTTGTGTGACCTGTCCCTCCTGTTCCCCCATCCCCTTCCTCCTCTGGGTGGTCCCTTACCCATGCCCTCAAGGCGGTACGGAGTTCTTCCTTTGCAGCCCTCCGCCCAACCGGCACCCCCATCCCCTGACAAAATTCCCTAAGCTGTACCACTGTGTCAGTGGCAGCCATGTTAGGGGAAGAGAGCACCTGCACCTTAACATTGGGAAACAATGGGAAGGTGCCCAGAGACCTAAGGCCAACAAAAAGTAGGTGGAAAAAATGAGGCAAGGGCGAAAAAATAGGGAAAGACCACCCTAGGGCTGACAGGTCTAACACCTGGCCAATAGAATTTTTCTAAAATCAGTTTTTCTGTCTTGTCTTTTCCAAAATGACCCCCTAATAGGTGGCTATGGGCTAGATATAATACATTTTTCCTGAATGGACCTGGTACCAGCAACTGGGCTTTCTGTGTAGGATTCCCTTTCTATACAATATCCCATTGTTCTTAAAGAAGTAAGGACCTACGTGTTGGGGATCTTCACCCTCAAGGGCCTTATTCCAAGCTTCTTGTAATACTGGATCTTCTCGCTGAGCAGCGTGGAAACTTCTGTCTGTTTCCCTTGGGTTTTCATCTGGTATGATAGGCAACACCAACGGTTCTTTTCCCTTTTCGGCTCTCCTTTGTCTCCGGCTCTTTCTAGTTTTTGTAGGGGCCACTCTTTAGCCACATCTTGGGTAATGGGGCTGATGATAACCATTCTTCATCTTCTGAGGGACATGTACCATGTAACAGCTGCGACAATTTAGGATGATCGTTCCCTAGTATGGCTTGTTCAGGTAGACGTGGTATTAGCCCTACTGTGAAGGTGGTTCCTGGAACTTGGGTATGTTGTATATGAACTTGAGCAGTAGGGTAGGGTTTTGTGTCTCCATGAACACACCCAATCGCAACAACCCCATCTATTGGTCCCACCTTATTACTCAGGTCTTGGGGTCTTACCACATTATGCAAACACCCTGTGTCTGCTAGGGCAGTTACTGGATGTCTGTTTACTGATACCGTGCACTTATATATGGTGGTGTTTTCCTTTCTGTAGGCAAGCAATAATAGTTTCGGGCCATCTCTATTTCCATCGATTCTTCCTTTTGGGGGCAGAACCTGGCGATGTGTCCTATCCCTCCACATTGGAAACACTGAGGACCCATAGAAGGGGGTGGTCAAATGAGAGGGGTACTGGGTACAATAGCCAAGGGTTCGGGTTTCTTCACTATCGGGGTTCGGGGAGGACGATGGGTTACATGTCCCCCAGATTTTCCAGTGGGTTCCTCTCTTCCTTTTTGTATTTCCTGTGCTCTATTGTAGGCACTAGCTATCTTGACGGCAGTTTCCAAAGTTAGATTAGCCTGTTGTCTGACCCAGCGTTGTATGGGAGGGTGTAGAGAAGTTAAATACTGTTCTAGATAGATCTTGGCCATAATCCCTTCTTTGTCAGTAGTAGCGGGCTTTAACCACCTATCCGCCATGTCTTTCACCCTAAAGTACAGTGCCCAAGGGGTTTCTTGGGAGCCTTCCTTCATTTGTCTCAATTTTAGCCTATATGTTTCATCGTCCATCCCTGACCTTTCCATGATACATCTTTTTATATCTGTATAGGGTACTACACCTTGAAGGGTAGCAGCTTGATATGCTGCCTGTAGGTCTCCCGATAGGAGAGGGCCTAAGTATTGGCCCCATTTACCTGCGGGCCAGGATGCTGCGGTTGCCATTCTTTCAAAGTTATTGAAAAAGTAGTCTGGGTCCTCCCCGCTCACACATCGCTGTAATACTACAGAAGGTAGGGTAGTGGGACCTCTTTGATGTCCAAGAGCTTCGGTAATTTTATCCATTGCGGCTCCATGTGTTTGACCTTGTCCCGTGAGTACTTGTTGTAACTTGCCACGGTCTTCTTCAACGACTGTTAGGAAGCGCTCCATTACCTTTCCCAGATGCTCCTGGTTTTCGGCCATTTTTGCCAAGGCAGCCTCCATTTTGCCTCTCAATCCCACTTCTGACACCACTTGTGTGAGGGCGGGTTTGATAAACAGGCGAGGAGGCTGTATGAATTTTCGCAAAGGAAGATTTTTATTTTCAACAGTAGAAGTGATGGGGGTTTTATGTGGCTTTTCTTCCTGTTCTTCGTCCGAAGTGTTGTGGGAAGAACCTGAGCTTGACGGTGATCCCAAGGATGATTGTTTCTGCTCATCTTTCTTTGTGCAAGGTGGTCTCTCCGGAGGCTCATAGGAGGTGAAAAAGAGGAGGAAGCCGTGAGATAAGGGGTTGATTTAAATATGCAGGATTTAGACCGTCGCCACACCTTTTGTGTTGATAGAACTTCTTTTTATGCTGATGGTGGGATAGTAAGGGAAGGGAACTATTCAGTGCTTAGGGAATTCTGGGACAGTGCTTATTGCAAAAAGTACTAGTCTTAAACTTAGGGTTGGATGGCAAAGAACCAAAGAACCACATATGCACATGCCCCAAATTTAGCGGTAACGTTAAAATGCTGCTGAGATTTTCCTACAGACACTCCCCTGAATAACTGTGGAAGTCTCTCCCTTTACCCGTAACCTGCCCCGATTCCACCACCCACTTCCCACAACCCAACTCCCGGTTCCCTCGAGCCGCTCTCACTCACCGGCTCCGCCGCTCCCCAGCATCCTCCGGACACCACCAGTCTTCACACCAGCTCTTGTCCGGTTCCCCGGTTTCGCCTGGTGGTCTCGCGTCCTCTGCTTCGGGTCCCGCGTCTTCTGTCTCTGGTCCCGCGTCTTCTGTCTCGGGTCCCGCGTCTTCTATCTCAGGTCCCGCGTCTTCTGTCTCGGGTCCCGCGTCTTCTGTCTCCTCTCCGTCTCCTGGTGTCCACGCACAGGGTCCGTCCTCACTCCTCGACTTGCTTCCTGTCTCCAGCGCACCACCTGTCTCTGACCCCTCCCCTTGCTGTCGGCCTCCTTTCATTGGTCCAGCGGGAGTGTTTCCGGAGTCCTTCTTTGTTACTTCCGGCTTACTGTTGGCGTTTCGCTGTGGACAAACATGAGAGGGGCATGGTTGTTGGAGTTCCCCATGGTGACACCCTGGTAAGTCCGTCCTGGTTATCCTTCACTTCCTCACAATACCATCATTGATGTCAAGTTTGTGCTGCAACTGCGACAGGAAGAGATTGGGCATTAGTGGGAAGGATCCTCACAGTTCAGCTGTAGGTTTCACCAAAAGAAGTGTAATGGTGCCCTCTTCAAGTCTTTCTGGCACATCTCCCATAAAAAGCAATTCATTTGCTAAACATAGTAAAGAAGCAATGCATTTACTTCCTCAAGTAAGTACTAGGATAAGATAAAAGTGAAAAGAGTAAACTGATATCATTGACAAACATGAGGATGGTAGAACTGTGGAGGTGAGTCCACAGACCTATGGCCATGAATGAAAGCTTGCATAATTTTTGTATTTCTGGCTGTAGTAGTTTGAAGTATCTGCTTGCAAACAATCTAAATATCACTATGCGTATTCATGATCTGAATTATATGACCAAAGTATTTCCTTAAATTGCACCATCATTTTTAAAAAAGATATGTATCCTGTACTATGACTTGAGACCAGAGTCATAATCGTGATGTCTCTTTCTGTATTCTCGGTGGGTATTTCTGAAGTTTTCAGCTCTGCTATATGCAATTAAACTCTAGTTAATGTATTAGACCACACTGCTACAGGCAGCAGGAAGGGGTTCTCCTTGCAACACAGAATGATAAAAAATGAGGAAAACTGTAATGGAACCTATCACAGGTTCACATGCTTGAATTATTCCCCATTGTAAGACTAAAAGCACTTACTAAAAATGCTAAACAGAAGTGTGGACAACACATAATAACCATTAATATTACACCTCATGCATCATATCCTCATTATATGACCTGAGTAGAGTGGCTTTGTATTCCACTCTCCGTCCCAGCTCAGATTTCTTCTATGGGTTAAGTGAAGGCAATTCTCCAAAGCTCTTTTCTTTCGGGAAGAAATTCTTCAAATTTAATTTACTTACTTCAGATAACTTCAACTGACTACCATTCAGATAACTTCAACTGACTACAATTCAGATGACGTTTGTTTACAAACCTTTCTTTTCTCAGTGACTGTTTCTCCTATATTCACAATTCAAGGTGCAGGATGAAGAGTCCCTCTCTTATCCTGTTCCTGTGAAGCTTGGGCTTAGGAAGAATGTATCCTTATTCCAATGTGACTGAGCCCAACTTTTGAGTTTTTATTAGAAAAGATCTTTCAAATGTTGCAATCATGAGAAACATGGTGAAAGTACAAGCAGTATTTTACTGTACATGTGGAATGTCTGCAAAGAACTATAAAGCCCAGCAATTTTGACAAGTCTTAAACAGAGACTTTTGGCCTTAGGTAGACTTTTTCTTGCGTTTGATCGCAAATATGAAAATGTTAATTATCAAAGTACAGGGATGTGAGATGCTTGCCCACAAAAAAGCATGACACATCATTCAAAAATAGTCAAATGTTTTTTTTGGGGGGAGTGCAGGAAGCCACCCCTTGGCTTATTAAAAGAAAATACTGTGGCACAATATGATAATTTTCTACCTAACAATGCAGAATATGGCAAGTTAAAATTCCACCCCCAGCTGCTCCGGAAAGGGGGAATGCCCCCTCAAGCTAGTCATCAGATGGATATTGATTGTCAGAATTTTAATAGGCCGAACAATTGCACAGGTCACATGAACAGTACCATCAGACTGCTGGGTTAGTGCTCCATGTAATTACCACATACTCCTCCTGACTTACAGCATTCCCATCAACCAACCACAAGGACCGAGGAGGAGCATGCGACTAGTTTCTCCCAAGCCTTACCTATGGGCCATGAAGATGCACAAAAAAAATCTGGCCTTGCTCAAGAGCCAGGAAGGATAGAGCATATCCCCTCATGTCCTGCTTTGCCTATGGCCTTGAAGAGCAGCTCACCTCTGATTTTTGGAATTTGACATGTTATTGGGAGCCAGCAACAATGCATTTCTTTCTTTCTCCCCCCCCCCCCCCCCCCCCCCCCCCTTGGCCTCCCAAAACTTCAGGGAAGAAGACTACTGTCCCATTGTCCCCGTGACTTGGGAGGAGGTGGTCTCGGACAGATTATTGCTTCCATAGCCAACACTGTGATCACTTAAAATATATGTTTGAGGCATGTAAGGCTTTAGATTCACATGCTGTTCATACTCAGGCCATCTAGTGTTGGGCCTGGATGTGTGTGCATTGTTTTTCTTCGAAGAAGTCTTTTAATTCATGAGGTATTATGACTCCTCCGCGTGCTAGTAATGCACATGGTCATTGACTCCATTGTTACATTGTTTTCTTTCCGCTGTCCGGTTCAGTCTTGTGCTCCCGGTGGTCCGGTTTGACACTGTTGCCCTGCTCTTTTTGGTACACACGGGTTCCTTCTCTATGCCGCTATTCTATTTGCTTGTGTCTCCTTTTCTTTCTCCATCTCAGGTCGACATTTCTGACTTCGCAAGAGCGGGGTTCAGGTTGACCGTTGCCCGTCCGGGACCTTGCCCTTCGAGGCTTACTCCTGTCATGGTCGTGTCTCTCCACCTTGCCTTGGCGGTAACGGAACGGACCCTATTCTGCTATTTTCCTCGCTGCCATGCAAAGTATCCTCACACCGATCTCCTTCAGGTATGCAATTTGTACTTGCTCCTGAGCATAACTAGGCTGGTTGCAATGCTTGCTGCTCTTTTCGCTCCAAAAAGACCCTTAGAGACCGTCCGGCTCGCCGTTTGTCGATGTCGCGTAGGGGCAGAGACTACATCCTGGACCTGTTCGGCCCAGAGAACATAGAGAGGGAGCACCATCAACAGCTCTTTGCCACGGACGATGAAGTCTTTCCCACCGATGAGAGCTCCGGCTCTGATTTGGAGATAGATTACAGTACCCCCTTATCGCCGCTTTCAAGCAGAGCAGCCCTCTGCCAAGGGGCATCCGGTTTCTCTGGAATGCCAGAGACAAGCCACTGGGCCAATACTGCCTTCGGACCATGGTTAGCATTGACAGTCCTCTTTGGATGTACTGCCCATCTCTGACTCAGCACAAAAGAAATCAGTGAGACCGGCTCGCTCAGCGCCAACCACACCCACGCCAGTTCGATCCTCGGGCCGACCACTTCTACCCTGGCGCTGTAACGTAAGGCACCTTCGGAGCCGAAATCCTTGGTGTCGACCAGCAAATCCGACCTTGACTCTGGCACTGTGGAACCGATTCTCCACAAACTACAAGAAGAGGCACTTGGTCATTCATCCCACAAGGGCTGGATCTTTGCCCTCCCTTCGGAGACTGCAACTGCTCAACCCTCTAAACATCAGCTGTCCTTCAAGGTAGCCTCAGACTTTCAAACCCCACCGAAGCAGCCTGAGAAGGCAGACAAGGTTACCAGCCCATTACCCTTCACACATACATCATCCCACTCTCTTCTTCAACCTTCATTTTCCCCACGTGCGTCTCCAGGGGATTCACTTGACATTACACCTCAAGGGTCACCTAATTCTGAAACAGGTGGCCATGGGGGTGGGGCACATTTGACACTCCTCCGCAGGGTGATCCATAGGACTCCTGCAACTCGGACCCACCCAGGAATAGGGACCCAACTTATACCCTTCCTCTCCGGACGGGTCCATGTCCTATCAAGAACTTATTGGTAAGGCCCTATCCTTCCATTAGGTGGATCTTAATACAGAGCCTTTTCAGGAGGAATTCCTCTTTGAAACCCCCCCTCCACCCAATACTTTCCCATGCTCAAAGGCATGCCCTGCCACACGACTCGGATATTTCAAGACCCCATCTGTACTAGGGTCATAACTCCCAATGTTGGACAAAAAGTAGAAGGCCTCCCCTACTGAACTTTTTTTTTTTTGTGGGCAGCTCCCACCTCACATTGTCATTACAGCCTGTAAGAGAGCCTACTCTCAGGCTACTGGCGATGCCCCTCGACCAGACAAGGAGAGTAAGCGCATAGATGCGGTGGAAGAGGGTGGCAGCACAATCAGCTAATCATTGGCGCATTGCTAACTCCATTGGGCTACTCTTCAGATATGACCAGGCCCACTGGGATGAAATGGAGGAGCTCCTACAGCGCAGCCAGGGGGCAGGGAAGCAAGCGCAGCTAGGGGGCAGGGAAGCAAGCGCAGCCAGGGGGCAGGGAAGCAAGCGCAGCCAGGGGGCAGGGAAGCAAGCGCAGCCAGGGGGCAGGGAAGCAAGCACAGCCAGGGGGCAGGGAAGCAAGCGCTGCCAGGGGGCAGGGAAGCAAGCGCAGCCAGGGGGCAGGGAAGCAAGCACAGCCAGGGGGCAGGGAAGCAAGCGCAGCCAGGGGGCAGGGAAGCAAGCGCAGCCAGGGGGCAGGGAAGCAAGCGCAGCCAGGGGGCAGGGAAGCAAGCGCAGCCAGGGGGCAGGGAAGCAAGCGCAGCCAGGGGGCAGGGAAGCAAGCGCAGCCAGGGGGCAGGGAAGCAAGCGCAGCCAGGGGGCAGGGAAGCAAGCGCAGCCAGGAGGCAGGGAAGCAAGCGCAGCCAGGGGGCAGGGAATCAAGCACAGCCAGGGGGCAGGGAAGCAAGCACAGCCAGGGAGCAGGGAAGCAAGCACAGCCATGGGGCAGGGAAGCAAGCACAGCGCCCCCTTGTGTCTCTTCCACAGAACAATTCGTGGAGAAGTCGTCATGCGCCCAGGCCCTGGGGGAGCTCTCCCTAGTCTTGACATTGCGAATAAAAGAAACGTCAGCAATCTCGCTGCAAAAACAAGTGAGTGTGTGTGAGAGTTTGTGTGTGAGAGTGAGTGAGTGTGTTTCCACCCGTGGCCTCGATGTTGTTCACGCTTAAGATATGTTTTGTAAGTGCTGCCCCATTATCTCCTCACAAAGGTGCTGCTCACTCCTACACCTGCAAAAAGTGGCACAGCGAACAGAGTTACATCCTAACGAAACAAGCCGTGATGCTGGTCATTTACGTTCACTTGTGTATTAACATATTCTTCTTCAAAACTTTATCTCTTATGTTAACGTCGCCAGTTAGCAGGGGCGTAGCTTCGGGGAGTTGGGAGAGTTACACCCCTAATAAATACATTTTCTTGAAAATGGTTGGGAACAGAGGTTTTCAGTCTGGTATGCTTAGGTGAATGTCGGCTTTTACAAGGAATTGTTACAAAAACACAAAAGCACACTCTCCCTCTGCTTTGAAAATCTGAAACCCACCCCCATCACCCTAATCTTACTTACCAAGCTACGCCCCAGCCAGTTATTCCAAAACACTCATGCGTGTACTTTGCCTGGAGTCCCTTCACCCCTGCCTGCTGCAGCCATGGAGACACTTTGGGTGAAAGTCTAGCGAGAGACGGGCCACGGAGTCGAACTGGCACACGGACAGCGGGAGGGGGGGGCGGGAACGGGCCACGGACAGCGGGAGGGGGGCGGGAATGGGCAGACGGACAGCGGGAGGGGGGGCGGGAACGGGCACACGGACAGTGGGAGGGGGCGGGTTAACGGGCACACGGATAGCGGGGGGCGGGAACGGGCACACGGACAGCGGTAGGGGGGGCTTTCAGTCTGGTATGCTTAGGTGAATTTCTGCTTTTACAAGGAATTGTTACAAAACACAAAAGCACACTCTCCCTCTGCTTTGAAAATCTGAAACCCACCCCCATCACCCTAATCTTACTTACCAAGCTACGCCCCTGCCAGTTATTCCAAAACACTCCTGAGTGTACTTTGCCTCGAGTCCCTTCACCCCTGCCTGCTGCAGCCATGGAGACACTTTGGGTGAAAGTCTAGCGAGAGACAGGACACGGAGTCGAGCGGGCACACGGACAGCGGGAGGGGGCGGGAACGGGCACACGGACAGCGGAAGGGGGGCGGGAACGGGCACACGGACAGCGGGAGGGGGGGCGGGAACGGGATAAAAAAAGTAGTACAAAATGCCGCTTACCTGCTACCAAATCAAGGAAAGTAAAATCGCTCATCCCACCCCTGCAAAGCACACGTTGGAAATGACCAAAACATGCCGAGACAAAAAAAAACAACAACCGCCCACCGCCGCATGACGCACGAAAAGAGGAGGAGAGCGAAAAAATCACCGGAATGCCCACGAATCTGCTCCCACAATGACTGACGCATCTCTCTTCCAATGGCTATCCTCCATTTATGGAGCTAGCCAATGGAAGAGACAGGCGGGACAAAGCCCCTTACTGCAAAACATAAGATTTCGCCAGCGCGAACACTGCTGCGCAGTGGACGCCAGGCGAAACCTAAAAAGGGGTTATGAGATTTTCTCTGAGGGGTAACAAATCTCTAATACCGCTATCCGCTGTGCTATAGATGCCAAGGACACAGCCGCCAGAGGATTAAACGCTAGCCTTCACCTGTGCAGGTATGCCTGGCTCCATAATTCCGGCTTCAAGCTCAAGGTCCTACAGAACCTCTATCACATGCTGTTTGATGGTCAGCATCTATTTGGCCAGCAGGTAGACAAAACTTTAGATAAAATTAAAAAAGATAAAAAGACAGCAAAGTCTATGGGCGCAGTTCAAACACCTGCACCTCGCGGCTCTTTTTGTAGCACATTTTCCCATGGAGGCTCAAAGACCACCTCCCCCGATGCCTCCACAGCCTACCAACGTCCACACGCTCAGCAGCCCTCTCTCAGAGGCTAATTCAGAGGATCCTACAGAGGCAACAATTCAAAAGGCAGAGGAGCTGCCGCCATTACCAAACCCGGACTTGCCTCTCCTCCCCAAATTATGCTACACCTGTTGGGTATTCAGTTGTGCTTCCCTATTTAGCGGAACATTGCCTCTGACCAGTGGGTGTTGGACATTATCTGACATGGTTATTACCTAGAGCTCATTTCCATGCCTTCCACCAATCCACCCCGCAAACACAAACTCTTTCTGGAACACCAAAGGCTATTAGGAGAAGAGGTCGGAGCCCTACTTCCCAAGGCGGCTATGGAATCCACCCCCCCATCATCACCAGGGCACAGCAGTATACTCTCTGTACACTCTCTGTACTTCTTCATTTTCAAAAAGGACGTTTCCCTCTGACCCATTCCAGACCTCAGGCCCCATGACAAATACATTCTCTCAAAACACTTTCATATGGTTACTCTTCAAGATGTTATTCCGCTTCTTCAGTAAGGCGACTTGATGACTGCTGTGGACCTAAAGGACGCCTATTTCTGCATACCAATATGCCCTGCTCATCGCCAATATCTCAGGTTAGTGGTCAGCAGAAAGCGTTAGCAGTTCAACATGCCCCATTTTGGGTCCTCCACTGCAACCCTTGTGTTCACCAAGTGTCTTGCCATGGTAGCTGCGGAGACAGGGTGTTCATGTCTTCCCACAACCTGGATGACTGCCTGATCAAAAGTGCCCCACCGCAGTAATGCTGAAAACACACTCAGATTACCATAAACCTCCTACACGACCTAGGATTTACCATCAACACCATTAAATCCCACCTACCACCCCTCCAGATCAAACCATACCTAGGTGCAATTCTCCACTTCGAGGTTGGCATGACCTATTCAAGTCAAGTATCTTTATTTCGGTTGAACAAAACCATAAAAGATTCACATCATTATTTAAAAAAAGGAAACAGTTTGGAGCCAGAAATTCCAGATCACGCCCACTTTCACATTCATTGTTCCTTAAAAAAGATCCTTCAAGGCAATTGCAATATTAAAACAATAAATACATATTTTTCTAATTAAAAACAGAAAGAAGCATTTGCCATTCGTTAGAATTGATACAGTTGAATGTCTTGCAATAAATATACATTTTTAAAACATACTTAATATAAACAGTATTACTTCCTTTTCCTATACAATATATGAATAATCCTGACACCAATTATTGTCCCCTGTGCCCAAATACCAGCTAGTATATTACATAAAATGCACTAGACTGTGTCTCTATATTCTCAAAATCTAAGACCCCGTCTCCTTCGCACTATCTCCACAGAGAAAAGGTATCTACTTACACTAAAGACAATGGATTGAGTAGTCCTGCTTCTGAGAACTTTCGGCATCACAAAGGTGCCTAAAGCCCAGAAGGCGACAAATAGGTTAAATGACCTATTCAAACCAAGCCCTTTCAAGCACTAGTCCCTTTTTTCCAACCAGACTGTCAGACCTCGATCTGGACAGTCATGCGCCTTCTTGGCATGATGGCCCCCTGCAATGCTATTGTACCTCATGCCAGACTACTCATGCGCCTGTTTCAAGAGTGCCTGGCACACAGTGGTCCCAAGGGGAGGGTCATTGGTATGATCTATTGTTGATTGGCCGCCACACTTCTCGCTCCCTACAGTGGCGGAACACCAACAATCTGTTGTAGTGGCGGTCTTTTCTATACCCAGTTCCACAGAGGACCATCCCAACGGAAGCCTCCCTTGCGGGGTGGGTTGTGTACTTGGAGGATCGGACTGTCCCAGGACCTTTGGGACACCAAACACCAGGGCCTCCACATCAACTACATGGAACTTGTAGCCATTCACCTAACATGGCATTTCTACCTCATCTGATGGGCAAGGTTGTTCTTGTTTGAACTGAGAACAGAACAGCCATGTATTACATTCAGAAACAGGGTGGCACTCGATCTCCCCAACTCTCGCAGTTAGCCAATAGCATTTGGTGGTGGGCTATCCCCTGCCAAGTCCATCTGCTAGCAGAGTACTTCCATTAAACAGCAACTTTTCTGACCTCGTCAGCAGGATGCGGCAACAAGTCCATGAGTGGTAACTTCACCCACAAGTGCTCTGCCAGTACTTTCAGCACTGGGGTTTCCCAGAGATGGACCTTTTTTGCCACAGCAGAAAATGCCAAATGCCCAAACTTCGCCTCAAGGTTACCACACCCACAATCCAAGGGCAATGCACTGTGGATGAGTTGGTCAGGGATATTTGCTTACACTTATCCACCTCTCCCACTACTTCCAATTGTGGTTCAGAGGCTCCAGCACACCTCTCAGACCCTCATCCTGGTGGCTCCCATATGGGCCCAACATCCTTGGTTCATGACTTCTCAAACTCTCTCTGGTTCTGCACGAGAGGCTCCCCAATAGGCCGGACCTTTTCACATAGAACCATGTAGAAATCAGTCACCCAGACCCCAGGTGTTTCAACCTCACGATCTGACTCCTGGAGTCATAGAATTTGGGTACCTTAATCTTCCACATGAATGCATTGGCATTCTCCAAGAAGCATGCAGACCCAGGTCATGTTATGCAGCAAGTGGAAGAGGTCCGTTGGATATTGTCACTCAAAATATATTGATCCATTACAGGCCACAGTGCAGAACATTGTCTGCTTAGTTTGCAGATTTCAGGCCTAGATTTCTCCTCTATATGGCTACACCCGACTACTGTGGCTGCTTACCTTCAGAATAGACTCTCTCTTCAGAATTTCAGTCATTAAAGCTTTTGTGGAAGGGCTCAAAAGGGTCATTCTACCAGTCCGAAAGGGATTCTCAACATTGTACTAACAAGACGCATGGGTCCTCTGTTAGCTCCCCTCCATTCCTGTCCCCTTCAGTACCTTCTTGAAAGGTGGCATTTCTAGTTGCTATCACTTCACTCAGGCATGTCAGTGAGCTACAGGCATTAACCTTTGAAGAACCTTTCTTCCAAGTTCACAGAGATAGGGTTGTCCTACGCACCAACCCCAAATTCCTTCCTAAGATAGTCCCCCACTTCCACCTTAATCAGTCCATTGAACTCCCAGATTTTTTCTCCATAACCTGACTCAGTCGGATAATAGGCTCTCCATACTTTGGATGTGAAACGATCCTCATGTACTACATTGATGAAAACTAAACCATTTAGAAGCACACAGCAATTCTTTGTTGCTTTCTCCAAACCTCATAAAGGGAAGGCTCTGTCGAAGTCGGGCATTGCAAGATGGATTGTGAAATGCATCCAGACATGCTATGCTAAAGCTTAAAGAACTTTTCCCATTCTTCCTAGAGCCCACGCCACTCAAAAGATAAGGGCCTCTATGGCGTACCTGGAAACCATTCCAATAGCTGACATATATTTAAAGCAGCTTCCTGGTCCACACCACACACTTTAAAAAATCATTAGTGTGTGGAGATGCTAGCACTCCAACAAGCCAATGTTTTCACCAGGCAGTACTCCTACACTTTTCCAATAAACTGCTAACACCCACAGTTTCTGGGAGGACTGCTTTACAGTTTATGCACAGCATATGCATCTACAGCCACACATGCCTCAAACCCAAAATGTTGCTTACCCTGTAAGTATCTGTTTGTGACATGTAGTGTTTTTTTTTGTTTTTTTGTTTTTTAAAGACCTTTATTGTGCAAAAGTAGTATACAGTTACGGGCCCACAACCAGTCCGGCTGGCCTCGAAATCAGATCAGAGCACATACGGCAACAATAATACAGCTCAGCAGTCTCCAAAGTAAAAAAACAGCAAACATTACAACGTCCCACAGATTGGATGCGATTACCGAGTGCAAGAGTCTTTAAGGTCCATTTTAAAATTAAGATATAATACAAGAAGGATCAGAGACCAGATAGTCCATTGAAACACCGAGAGGGCAATGTGCACAGAAGGATATCCAAAAACGGAGATGCATAATCGGAGGAGCGGTACAGAACTACATTAATCAGGATAAAGAGGCATACAATCAAATTTCGTATCGTGCAAAACCCACCCCACATACATAAACAACCCCGTAGAAGCGAGCGTGAGCCCCAAGGAGACGAAAAAGGCACACAACTACACACCTAGCCTCCATACTGACCCAGAAAAAGAGGGAAAGAAAGAAAAGACAAACAAAAGGAAGAGAGTAAAAATAACGGTCCATAGAACTAAAAAAGGACAAAACAACCCCCCACCCTACACGCATGCAGAGGCTATGGCCTACCCCCCCCTCGCAGTGTGCCTATCGCCCAAAAACGAGTACCCGAAATATAGACAAAAAAGAGAAAGAAGAACAAGAAAGGAAAGGTTACAGAAATCGGTAGGCGGAACATACATATACACACACACAGACTCCCGGTCTCTCCAGCCAGAAAGGTACATTCTACCCCAGAAACCACAGCAGCTACAGGAATCGATAGTGCGATAAAATTGGGGAGAGGCAACCTAAGCTGCGCAAAGAGTGTAGCCTAAAAAACACGCCAAGTCACCCCCCGGCCACCACACAGATGTCACACATTAAAGAAATCACCTAGCCTTGGCCCGATCTTGTGGGTCCCCCAAGGGATGCCTGTCCAGTAAAGCCCGCTGCAATCGTCATAAAGGAACAAAATGGCCACAGAAGGTAAAGGAGCGACATGAAAATGCAAACAGGACGCCATAGATTGCCGATAAAGACACTTTCACTAATGTCCATCGCCCCCAATACCACCCCAAAATACTCATGCCATGGCCAAAATACAGGGGCGAGGAGAGAAGAGGCATTCACCGGAGCCAACAGTCGCCGAGACAATGGCTGGGCCACTTGCAGCGATACAATGGGCGAGGTCCCCATATCCAGTCGAGAATGGCACCCTGCAGTAGAGCAGAAGCAGACGGATGTTAGTCCACAATCATCAGCACAGTCCAGGATCTGTAAGTCTCCCCCGCACTCGAGTGCGACCACAGGATCTCCCTCAAAGACAGTGAGGGGCAAGTCCACGTACCCCCAGGAGCCATCTGATCGCGATCGTTTCAGTGTGGACACAAGATCGTCAAGTTTACGTCCCAACACACGATGTCTTTCCTTCAAATCGGACTGCAGGGCAAGAAGAGCAGCAAGAATATCACCACAAAGCAGTGCTGGCTGTGTGTCCCATCATACAGCATCGCTCGGCAAACCGCAGTCCCCAGACCACTGTGCTTCAGTAGGCAGGGCGATGTCCTGCCTTTCAATCAGGCAACCAGCAGACGGGTCCATTCGGGAGGGAGAGTGAAGGCAAGGCAGGGACGAGTCCGGTTCAGGTAAATTGCAGTGTGATACTCGGGGGCCGGCACAACACACGCCCAAGGAGCAAACACCGCTCCAGGTCAGCAATGGCAGCGAATTCGGGAGCGGCCCGCGAAAATCGGGCAGAAGAGCGGACATATCTCTCCCTCAGCGCTCCACTCGTAAACAGTTGAAGACCGAGCTCCCACTTCAGGGGAATAGGCCGGCAGTATCGCGTCGCAATCAGCTTCCCAGCGGTGTGTTTTCCCTCAGCAGGCACTCCGGTCCGGCGAGCCGACCCCACCCAGGCTCAGCTAGCCGCTGTTGACACACTAGCGCCCGGCCATGTTTCGTAACTGAGACCCCGGCTCCAGGGCCGCGGGGTCGCAAAACCAATTCGAGGATTGCTCCGGCTGTAGGGCCGTCAGAGGCGTCAGGATAGCGCGAGCGAGATCTGCGCGCATTCACCGTCACCCCGCCGCCAGTCGATCACAGGAGTACAGGCAGGATATACGTGCGGGGCTCGGAGGCTGGAGGAGCCGGGAGCCTACGCTTCCATTCAGGTCGCCATCTTGGCTCCGCCTCCTGTGACATGTAGTGTTGTAGATTCACTTGTGCCCACCGTCCTTCCTGGACACCTATGGCCACTGCAGTCTCTTGCTATCTCTTTTCCTCTTTTGCATGGCCACCTCTCTATACTTCACTTCACATACCATCCTCACCTGCTGTACTGGAATAACAATCTAACAATGGAGTCAATGACCAGGCGCATTAATAGCAAGACAAGGAGTCACAGTACCAAATGACTCGAAAGAATTCTTCAGAGAAAAACAACTTGCACACATCCGTGTCCAACACTAGATGACAGGAGTATGCACAGCATGTGAATCAACAGCACTACTTTAGAGGGTAGGTAAAGTTTTCTATATGTGTTTAAAAACTCTGCTAGCATGTCAATAGATTTCTCCATAGACACACTTTATGCAAAACTGGTTCTGTGGGACTAGTTCTGTTCCACTGTGCACAAAAAAAGGAATTAAAAGCAGAGAAACTCTTTAAAAAAAAAAAAAAAAGAAATTCATGGTGACTGGATCAGTTACGAGATTAAATAAAGGACACAGTCAACTATGACAGAAAAATAGCCTACGATACTTTGCATTGTAGTTCAAGTATCACCAACACATTAAGATTACTGTCATCACCTTACCATGATGAATGATCGAACCACATTGCATTACAGAATTCTCAAGACAATTCTGTTCTTATGAGGATAGGGAGAAAGGTGTGGAAGGTGAAGAAAACTATGCTCTATAGCCAGTGAGCATGGTTGAAGGATAAATAGTGGCGTTGGGTGCAAAGACCCATAGGTCAATCCTGAGACCCCTGTTACTATACATGGCTAAATCCCTTAGGCAGTGGGTGTGAGTGCTCGAGGACTTGTTGCAGGATGTGACAGACTTTCTCAGTAACTATTATGCAGGTCAAAAATCTGTAATCAAAACAGTTGTGGTCACAAACATTGGGCTGTTTTTAGGTCTCGCCTAGTCAGCGCTCCCCCCCCCCCCCCATCTTTCTAATTGGCTCTGTTTACTGTCATTCGTAAATGTCTGCTTTTCATTGGGTAATAAGCTCAGTAGAGCCTCCTTTTCTAACTTTGTAGCCTCCCATGAAGACTTCCCTTGTTACATGTGCTGTTACTCGTTATGTTATTAATTAGTTTCGGGGCACTCTTTTTTTTCCTTTGTGCTTCTTTAAGGTAAGGGTGCCCACCAGTGGCGGCCAGCGCAGGTAAGAGTGGTGGTGAGGGGGTGGGGCATGAGGGGAAGTAAACAGACAACAGAATAGGTCAAATTAAATGAAAAAATAAATAAAACCACTTACCTTGCACTCTCCGCATTGCCGACTCAGCGATGCGGAGATCGCAAGGTAAGTGATTTTATTCATTTTTAAATTTAATTATACCTATCCCGTCATATGTCCCCTCACCCAACGATGCTGCATCGCTCTTTTACCTGTGCCAGCCGCCACTGGTGCACCGCTTACTCCCTCTCCCTGGCTGCAGCTGGCTCCTCCTCATTCTTCCCTCTCTTGGGCTGCAGCTACCTCCCCTCCCTCCCTCCCACTTTTCAAAGGCACTGTCCCTGCCTTCCTATATTCATTGCCGCCTGGTTATAACAATACCAAATTTCCTGCACGGGCTCTTAGAGCCAGAGCCAAACCTTGGCTAAACTCTCCCACCTTTAGATGCCAATGCCATATGCTAACCCTCTGTGTAATCTTGGCCGGCCACCTAGCTGCCTACACTGAACAGAACACATCACCGAGAAAGACAGGGCTGCTATAAATATGCCACAACTGCTGTGCTTAATATTTCGCAAACTAAGTTCAGCGCGGTCCACGCTTGCTCACTCTCCCCGCTGCAGCTGACTCCCCCTTCGCTCCCTCTCTTTGGCTGCAGCTTCCTCCTTCTCCCTCCTGCTTTCAAATGCACGGCCTGCTGTCCCAGTCCCTGCTGTTGCCGCCTGCTTGTGACAATACCAGCTTTCCTGCATGGGCTCTTAGAGTCAGAGCCAAACCTTGGTTCGACTCTCCCTTTTAATGTGTTGACACGCCCACCTTTAGCCAACAATGCCATTTGCTAACCATGCATGTCATCTTTGGTGGCCCCCTAGCTGCCTACACCAAACAGAACGCAACATTGAGAGCAGCAGGGCTGCTATAAATACACCACAACCTCTGTGTTTAATATTTTGCAACCCTACAACTTTCCTCAATCAGGCTACAGTAATTCTGAATCTGAATGTCACAGAGTTCTAGATATGAGTTTCTTCTATTTGGTTTTATAGGCCTGAGGAAAGCGCTCCCTGATCCAAGATGGCACCACGTTTAGTCTGGCAATTATGCTTGTCCTTTCTCGTTTTTGCATTTACGGTCCTCTCTTGTACTAGCTTTTATACGTAATTCTGTACAGTTTCCTAGCAACCACCCACAGGCTTCGAGTCGACTCTGAGTGCAAGAGAGACTGCTCTGAGCTCTGGTCACCCTCAATAAGGACTGGGACTAGTACTCAGATCCAGCTATGCCATCCATCCGAGACCCGCTCCCGTACCCCAAGTACAAGAACGACGCCACTTACTGCAGATTTAGCCCAGTAGAATAGGTATTCTGAATTAAAAGCCACCTTAGTACAGTATTCACAGAGTCTAATGCTGTTCTCAATAAGTGCTGCTGCTCGGCCACCCAGGTCGTTCCTGAGCTAAGCTCCCGTACCCCAAGTACAAGAACGACGCCACTTACTGCAGATTTAGCCCAGTAGAATAGGTATTCTGAATTAAAAGCCACCTTAGTACAGTATTCACAGAGTCTAATGCTGTTCTCAATAAGTGCTGCTGCTCGGCCACCCAGGTCGTTCCTGAGCTAAGTCTCTGGCGGCGCCGATCTCTACCACCTCCTGCACTGTACCAGGACCGCATCTGCAACCATAAGCAGTCTGTGTGCTTTTCAACATCACAGGACTGCATCTGTCATCCCATCTGCCTGCACCTTAACACTCACAGGTTGTGCAGCATCCATGCTGTTTTTAACAAAAACGCTGTAGCATAATTCACTTTAATATGCCTCTCTACAGTAATTAGCGCTCTTTGTTATAGCTTTTTCGCGTCTGTCTGCCTCTTCGCTGTCTCCCCACCCGCACCCTTCACTCTTCCTCTCTTCCTCTCTCCTCCCCCTCCCCTCCTTGTCTGGAATGTATTTGCTTTGCTTATTTTTCTCGGGATCCCGCCATTGGTTAATTGTGAACTCGTACATAAAGAAATATAGCAATTTGCAACTCCAGTACCTCAAAATGTAATTAATGTGTGACCTATTGCAAATGCTTGTTTGCTCCAAGTGGCCACTGCAGCCTGCTAAAGTCTGTGGGTTTTGATGAATAAGGGCTGGGCATAGGCATGAATTTCAGTCATGCCAAGTGGCCGCTGCACTTCGCTGAAGACCTCAAAAATACTTTGATGGCCTATTACTACATATAATACTGGAACATTGCCTTAAAAAACAAAGCACCATGTTTCTCTACAGTTTTAAGGAAAACACTTTTCATCTTCTTAGCAACAGTAATTAAAGGTTTTTCTACTAGCATGGGGGAAACAAAGGGAAAAAATGAAGCTCTCTGTCAGAAGAGGAAGCTCCTAGCAGAGCAAGAGCTTCTCCTACTGGTAAGAAGTATGAGACCCCACACCACCCTGAGAGTGGTCACAACCTGCACATCCCACACAGACTTTCAACCAGTCAGCCCCATGGCCCTCTACCACCAGACATCTGAGGCACTTTTCTGACTGTATTTACTAACCTGTCTGCCTTTAGGATTTCCTCTGTTGACCATCTTCCCTGAGACAGTTATCTTTCATGGATGGTTTGGAGCCTTTTCAGGGCTGGCTTACTTATGCCTACTATCACCCTAGGGTATATTTAGGCCATCAACCAGAACTCTCCAACCATCTCTGTCCTAGGTTTTTCTCTCACTCTGGCTCCAAGTGTAACCTTTCTAATTGCAGCCAGCCTCGACGCCCCAACGCTAGGTGTTTCTTTTCCTTTTTCCCTTAGGGTTTCAGGTCAGGGCTTGCCTGGTGGTCTTTGGTGCAGACTTGCAGAGGGTGTGACCTGTTCAGCCCCAACGTCTTTTCATGATTTCTTCACAAGCAGGTAGTTGAAAAGACTGCTGCCATAGGTCGTTGTTGCTGATGGTGTTCGGCTTGCAGATTTGGAGGATGTTCCTCAGACAGGTGTTGATGAAGGTGTGGACTTTGTTGGTGGTGGTCACTGTTCTCCTCCAAGTTTGTGCTCCATTCTGAAGGTCCGATTTTACATTGGTGTTAAAAGACCTGATCTTGATTTGAAATTATAGGGTCCATGGAGCTCCAGATCTTCTTAGTTGAATGAAGGCGGCCCTTGCTTTGCCGATTCTTGCCTTGACTTCCGCGTCTGTTCCACCCTGCTAGGCAATAACACTGCCCAGGTAGGTGAAAGCCTCAACCTCTTACAGATGCATCGCCTGCAAGAGTGACTGCAGTTGTGCTGGTTGTGTTAGCTTGCAAGATCTTGGTTTTTCGCCTGTGAATCTCGAGGCCAAGTTGTGCTGATGTGGCTCCTATATTTTCGGCTTCCTCTTGTATCTGCAGATGGGTATGGGAGAGTAGGATCAGGTCGTCTGTAAAGTCTAGGTTGTCGAGCTGCATCCAAGGTCTCCACTGGATCCCATTTCTTCTCTTTGCTGTGGATGTCTTCATGATCCAGTCTATGAACAGCAGTAAGAGAAAAGGCGGGAGCAAACAACCCTGGCTAACTCCGATCCCCACCTGGAAGACTATCGTGAGTTGTCCTCCATGGACTTCCCTTGTAAGAGTTCCTGATCATTATTATGAGTTTATCTGTCACACCGTAGAGGCGGTGGAATTTCCAAAGGGTCTCTCTGTCTGCGCTGTCAAAAACCTTCTCATAGCTCATGAGGTTGACAAGGAGGGGAGGCGTTCCATTCCATCGACTTACCAATGATGATGTGCAGTGTTGCACTATGGTCTGTGCAGGATCTATCTTTGTCAAAGCCAGATTGCTGGTCTCACAACTCAGCATTGACTTGTTCCTTCATTCCGTTCACGATGACTCTGTTAAACACTTTACCTGTGGTTGATAGAGGAGTTATCCCTCTGACCTTTGCACAGTTAAGCCTGTTCAGGAGCGGTTTAGAAATTACGGTGAAGAGTGCATTGCCACAGTCAAATCTGCTGGTAATCAGGGACTTTATAATTGTGTCTTCCTGGTGTGGACCAGTAGCCATTTGAAGATTTTTCCTGACATCCTCATGATGTGGAAGCCAGTGGAGGTCACTGTTTTTACTGTCAGATCCAGCTTGTTGACCAGGATCATTCCAAGATTTCTGGCATGGGTGGAGGAGTGAGTGTGGGGGCTCAAGTCTGTTGGCTACAAGGTGGAGTCCTAGGCCGAGACTTTCTTTCCAAAGATCACCACTTCTGTTTAGTCTATGTTAAGTATGAGGCAGTTGGATTTCATCCAATTGGCTGCCGTGATCATTCAGGTGACAACTTTTTTTTTTCATTGTGGGGGTCTTGTCCAACAGGGAGACAATTAGATGGGTGTGATCTGCGTTGGAGAGTATGTTGATGTTGTGTGATTTTATGAGGTCTGCCAGCAGAGTCATGTAGATGTAGAAAAGTGTCCGACTGAGGGAAGATCTTTGGGGTGCTCTACATATAAGGTTCGTGGCCTCTGACGTGTAGGATGACAGGTTGACTTTTTGTGTTTTTGCTGTGAGGAAGGAGCAAATCCAATTGAAGGCGGGTCCTAGAGTGCCTGTTTGATGTACTTTTCTCATCGGGTTGTACGGGTAGACCACCTCGAAGGCCACTGAGAGCTTGAGCAATATGAGGGCCGCTGTATCTCTGCCAGTAGCGGCTGGCAAGGTTCAGGGCTGATTGGGGGGGGGGGGAGTTAGGGGGGGTAAAAAAAAAACACGGAACAGGAAGCACTCATGTTCCCCAGAGCCAATCACAATGCTGCAATGCAGCGTTCTGATTGGTCCGAGTGCCATGGTTCGGCGCTCAGATGGGGACTGATAGCCTGGGCATGTTCTCCGCCCAGGCTGTAATGCTGCCTCGGTGGAGAAAATGCTAAGTGCGCATGAAAGTTTGGCTGACCAAACATTTATGCACACATAGGAGCGACAGCCACTCCTCCCCCGTCAGCAGAGCAGCCATGCCCCGCCACCAAAGCTGCCACGCCTGCAACAGGAAAACAAAATTATAACATTATCATTTTATTTTTCCTTACACTGCTGAAAAGCAGTGGGCCGACGCTCCTCCGCCTTAGTGGAGGAGCCGCCACTGATCTCCATGGTCGAGGATAAACCTGATGTTATCTGTAGTTGCGAACCGGGTGGTTGTGGTGGTGTTGTTGGGCTGGAAGCCTGGTTGTGTGGTGTCTAGGAGCTGGTGTGCGTTGAGCTTGTGAGCGAGTTGCTTGTTGATGGCTTTCTCACTTGTTACTCAGAACGTCTGTCTTCCTGTTAGTAGTTTCTCTGCGAATTTGACTACTGTCATGCGTGTCTCATGTAGATATTCCTGGACTCCCTTGTGAACAGAAACTTTAGTGGTTTTTACTGCTGTTTCCACTACAAATGCTTTTTATGGGACAAGGTTGTTATCCTTGTGCCCAACCTCCAGCCTGGAGTGGCTTGCACTTCATCTGGTCTCTACCCTTTCATCTGTCCAGCTCTGGGGACTCTGCCAGGAGGTTAATCTCTCACCCACATAGCTCTCCAGGTCACTGGGATATACAATCCCCTCAACCACTTCAAGCTGGCGATCCTCTGAGCAGCATAATTACTAGCACTACTGAAAAAATTCAGCAGAATTCGAAAGTGTGCAAGAGAAATGTCTTCCCTTAAGCCCACAGACTTAAAACTATGTAACGATTGCAGGAAGACGACATGTAATCCTCACGTTTGCCTGTGGTGTCTAGGTTCTAGTCATGACTTTAAGTCATGTGACATATGCTTCCTGATGCACCCAAAGGCCATCAGGGAGCAGGAATCAAAACTGTTGCATACCACAAAAAGCAGGGCACAGGTAGCAGGGCCGGATCCGTGCCTCGTGTTGATCTCGCACCAAGTCTTAAGGTAAATCAGAATCATGTTGTATCGTAAGTGCAAGAAGGCCAAGCCGGTTTTGTCCTTCTCTCAACACTACAGGGCTGGAGAGAAGTCACTCATTCGGCACTCCAAATACTCAGAGCCCATCCTGATACTAGTACCAGCCTCCACTGAGCTTCCCAGGTTGCCTTCGTCCCATCAACAATTTGAGGTTTTCAAAGAGGCCATGGTGCAGATTTTTAAGGCAGTGCCTTCAGGCCCCATCGAGCCTCAAAATTCCAGGGCCAATTTCTCTCAACAGGCCCTCCTCCGCTGGGCCAACTTTCTCTTTTGGGACTCTTTCTGGCTCCCAGCGGTCACTGAACCATGCTTCCACTCCGGCGCCTAGGCTGGTTCCGTTTCATTCTTTCCCAACCCCTACTCCAGCAATTTTTCTCCAGGTACTCATTTCTGATCCAGAACCTAGATCGACTCACACTAGATCCATGTCTCATGTCTTGTTATGAGATAACTAAAGCACAATCTCCACCAGGGTCCAGGCTGCTTCAGTTGTGCTGGCGAAGGGTGTTCCTATCCTGTATATCTGTGCTACAAGGGCATCTGTGCATACTTTCACCAAGCATTACTGCCTCCACAGTCAGGTCTGCAGAGGTGGGAGTTTTGCCCTCTCAGTTCTACTGGACTTGCTGCGAGTCCACTCCTCAGACTGCCTTTGGGAGATACTGCTTAGGTATCTATCCAACAGGTGATGAATCTGCAGTTTAAAGTGAACATCAGAACAAATCACTTACCATCAGTTCTGGTGGACTCTCTACCTCACCATAAATTCCTCATCGCCCTCCTGCCTCCATGTTCTGTGGACAGAGAATATCCATATTTTAAAAAGGTCCCAAGTTAGTTTTCAGCACACTATTGTATTCAATTTTTAAAGATTAAATTAGATCCGCATCTGAGGGCACGGAAGGAGGACAATACAAAAACAGATGTCAGTGGTCCGTGGCGGACCAATATGCAACTCTGCTCTGTTGCTTCAGCCGTGATACGATGTGCCATGGAATCACACAGCACCACCTAGTAGTTAATGGGAGATACTGCTTGAAAATATCCAGCTCTAGCCTGCCTACTGGGAATATTTTTAAAGTGAGGAATCTGAAATTAGATAAATTATCCACCCAGAAGAACGTTAATGACGGTAATTAACTTGTGCATCTACCCCAGAAGCATTATTTCATTGTAGCAGGAATTTATGTGCCTGCTGAAGCTGCCCAAATATCAAGGTGTTTCCCAAAACATTCAGTGTGCCTATGGTATGGTATAATCCTTAGATAGGTTAGAGATCAGCCCGGTGTTCTTAACTTATAGATTTTTGCATTTGCATACCAGTTTTGCATTGGCTCTGCTAAGAACACCATGTTGTGATTGTTTTTGCACTGAAACCAGATGCAAGTCTTGTGTGAAGCACACTGTTTCCGCACTGTCCAAGCATTTCCTGTTTTTCACCAGTTAAACGCATATTTACAAATACCAAGTGTTGCCATGTTAATCACCAGAACTAAGCTGCCATGAGATACTTATGTATTCTCAATATTTGCATGCACAGACACACAAAACAAACATGCGGTCACATGCACATGTTCGCTGCTCGCCTTTTCTCATCTGTACTTTGGGGCCTAAAGTGGTGGATATCCTTTGCTACTCTGTGACTGATAGCTGGAGAGCCAAATAGAGGAGTGCATTAACCAGGGCATCACTTCAGGGCAGGCAGTATCTCCAGGAGCTACTCTTCTATTTCCGTTACCTTGGCAGGCAGATTACCTTAGGGAGGAATTGGGACAGGTAGGCAAAGTTATGTTAATTTATTTTTATAATGTGCACAGCTACCCAAAAAGGGTTTCCCAGCGCATGCCAGAAGGATCCATGAGATGTAAGCAAGAAAAACAGGTAAAATGAAGATTATTGATTAAACAACCAAGTTTTTAGTTGTTTACGAAAGTTTAGATACAATGTTTCTTTACGAATCACAGGCGGGAGAGAATTCCACAAAAGAGAACCAAGATGAGAGAAGGAGCGGCCGCCCATTCTCGCAAGTTTGATCCCTAGGAATCACAAATTTTTCTTGAATAGAGGAGTGTAGCAGATGGGAGGGCTGATAAGGGCGTACACGTTTTTGTAGATAATTAGGCGCTGTGCCCATCTTGATCTTAAACATAAAGCTTAGGGCTTTAAATTTCGTCCAATTTTCCACTCTGAGCCAATGCAAGTCTCTCAGGGCATTAGAAATGGAGGACATTCTTGGGACTCTACACAGCAGTCTTGCTGCAGAGTTCTGTACCACCTGAAGCTTACGTAGCACATCCTTATTAGCCCCCAAAAAGAGGATGTACCCATAGTCCAGTCGAGAAGTTACAAGTGCCTGGACTACAGTCTTTTGGGTAGCAATCAGGAGCATCCAGATGATTTTCTTTAGCCATTTTAAAATGGTAAAGCAGGTGGCTGCAGTTTTTACTGCATGTTGTTTCATAGGCAATTTATTGTCGATAATGAATCCCAAATTACGGGCCTGAGTAGAGGGCAGGGGTAAAGGCTCCATTACATCGGGCCGATGTTGGGGACCCCAAAGATCTGTGTTTTTCCCAAAAATAAGGACTCCCATTTTTTTCTCCATTGAGCGTGAGTAGGTTAGATTGCATCCAAGATGCAACCTTACCCAAGCCCAATTGAAGGGTTGAAGGTCCAGAGGATTCTTCCGCTGATAGGGAAAAAATAATTTGGGTGTTGTCGACATAAGAAACAAGCATTTACAATGCAATGGTTTTGCCTTTGTTAAAGTTTGAGCTATTGGCATTGCTCTTGACAATATTTTTATTTATGTTTTTTTAACATAAATAAATAGCATTGTCATTTACAATGCCACTAGCTTGATCTCTCGCAAATGACACACACAAACACCCACAGAGAGCCCCCCCAATACACACTCAGAGGCCTCCCCACACACACCCACACAGAGCCCCCCACACACACACCCACACACTGCAAGCCCCCCAACACACTGCAAGCCCCCCAACACACTGCAAGCCCCCCAACACACTGCAAGCCCTCACACACTGCGAGCCCCCCCACACACTGCGAGCCCCCCAACACACTGCAAGCCCCCCCACACACTGCAAGCCCCCCACACACACTGCAAGCCCCCCCCCACACACTGCGAGCCCCCCCAACACACTGCAAGCCCCCACACACACACTGCAAGCCCCCACACACACTGCAAGCCCCCACACACACTGCAAGCCCCCACACACACTGCAAGCCCCCACACACACTGCAAGCCCCCCCCATGTCCCCCTCCAAAACTGGCTTCTAGGAAACACCCCCGGGCCTGCAGGAGAGCGAGCCAGAGTTTATTTATTCAGTCAGCTCGACAGGACTGAGAGCCCAGAAAAACAAGCCTCTGCCTCGCATTTGGAGAATCAGTCGCTTCTCCGGCCCTGCAATACAGCCTTAACTTTACTGCCGAAAAGAAGTACTTTCGGTTTGCAACTGCAAGTCAAAAGAGAATGGTCATCACAGCTTCTGGCGGGTTCCCATGAAATCGGAGAAGATGAAGCCATCTATCTCTCAAATTTCCACAGAGAGCAGCGTTTTCTTCAGAAGGCCCTCGAGTTAGAGAGAGTTCTGGTCCTTTTGAATACATTTTGTAAACATACTTCATGCAAAACAGACCTTCAATGCAGCAACAGAGAGGAGTTTTCCATTGAAGGCCTTAATTAAAACAGTTCCTGGCATCCAACTAGTCCCAGAAAACATGCATACAGATATACCCACAATTTTAAGTTAGAAAACCCTCTGCTTCACAGCACACTTCGGTGGCAGTTAAAGAAGAATTCTAATATGCATACCTGCCCACCCAGAGCAGATTTTCACTGTGTGCAAGAAGGTACAGGGCCTAAAGTCAGCCAGGGCCTGAAGACCTATATAGGGACACGGAGGGTACGAGCAGTGGCCCCATGGAAAGGGGCGGGGCTTTGTGACCCACTGGAAAGACAACCACTCCCATCCTTCCCAAAAACCCCAACTCCTTTGTCTCTGGATATTTATTTGAAATCGTGTACACTGCAGATTATCACTGTAGAGCCTCCACAGCTGACTTGGAAACTCAGTTGGTGCACAGGGTTTCCTAGTGCCCCGCGTGTTATCGGCACTTCACCGGGTGACATGTCTTGTGCATTTTTGTTTCACAGTGCTAGCCCCATCCCAGCGCTCACTGACACGCTATCGCTCAACCCAAAGAGTACAGACAGAAAGAATGACACACTGCCGGGGGGGAGGGGCCGCGATTGAAGCGAGGGGAATGGGGCGACTCAGTCGGGGGGGGAGCCTCGGAGATCAGCTGAGAGCCCCCCGCTGCAATTTGCAATGTCAAACATTGTTTTTTTAAAGCCTCGCATCTGATGAACTGTGTTTAAACGCCGCCCTTTTTTACGTAAAAACCCCCCACATATGAAGCAATCACTAGCGACGTAGGCACGTGACTGATTAAAAAACACACTGTCGAGAAAAACGCACTATTTACAGGAAAACACTCAGCACTGCACTTTCCGTTTCGTTTCTGAACCTGCCGTTAAAGGGTGCCAGGGGCCCCTCGGCTGCCCGACGGAGACCACACAGGATGGGAGGGCACGGAGGATGTCCACTTGCATGCCCCACCGCCCCCGCCTGCTCGAGAACAGAACACCCCCCAAATGTATAAAGGAAGGGCCATCCAAACCAGGAGAGCGGGAGGGGGGAGAGCGGGAGGGGGGACGGCGGCGGGAGGAGGGACACGGACAACCTGAAAACTCACCGGACTGCTCCCAGGAGGCGGCGGGGGCGCTTGCGGTGTCCTTCCTCTGCCGGGGCCTGGCCTCTCTTCTCGGGTGCCGCGGGCGGGGCTCTCCTGCACCGGGGCCTCGCTGGCAGCCGCACTCCTTTCTCCTGGCATAGAAAGACCGGCGCCGACTTCCGGCTTGCCTGCGGCCCGGCCGGACCAGATTCGGGGGCGTTCCCGGCTTTCGGCTGACGTCGCGTGACGTCGGCAAAAGCCAAAGAATCGCGGGAACGCCCCCGAATCTGGTCCGGCATTGACGGACAGGCCCCTCGTCCAATGGCTAGGCTCCATTTATGGAGCCAGCCAATAAATGACGAGGGCCGACCCAAACCCCACTACAGTTCTCATCAGGTTTTCGCCTGCGCGAAAAAGATGCGCAGAGCGCATCTTTTCGCCAGGCAAAACCTAAAAAGGGACAACCCGCCTCTTCTGTTATTGCTGCCAAAGGTTGTACATATATGTTAAACAGGAGAGGACTTAAAATTGATCCTTGCGGTACCCCATATGGAGAGGAGTAAACCTTTGAAGAAGCCCTAGTTGAAAACACTTGAAATGTCCGCCTTGATAGAAAAGAAGACAGCCAAACAAGTGCCGATCCTGAAATGCCCAAAGATTGTAAAGATCCAATTAATACGATATGAGAAACCGCATCGAATGTGGCACTGAGGTCTAACAATGTAAGGGACACTGTGTTACCTGCATCCAAACGTTGTCTTAACATTTCGGTGACAATAAATAAAGATTTCCCTTGTGGCTATTCTAATTTTACCATAGACCTTAGTTCATAGTAAGAATGACATGTCCTGCAACATGTATTAACTCTGTGGTTACTCAGTCAGAGTTTGTTCTCTCTGTTAGCCTTCCAGTGTAATAGGAATAGCTGGTTGTCTGAATGTTTGTATGTGAGGGTATGAATGTGTGAGTGATGGATGTGATTTAGGTGTGGATATCTAAAGTTTTTCATAAATTTTGAAAAACAGTGGTATTGGATAAAACAACACAAATGTATTATGATGATGAAATAACTGTTTTTATATGTATTTAATTTGTCTGAAATAATATAATGACTTAGAGAAATAAGAAATCATGATGTATAAAAAAGAAGAAAAAAGTTTATAAAAAAAAGTCTTTGTGATATTACTATGGAAAAAATAAATAAAAATTGATAAATGTAAAGCACACTTGTTGTTAATACATGTTGCAGGACATGTCATTCTTACTATGAACTAAGGTCTATGGTAAAATTAGGATAGCCACAAGGGAAATCTTTATTTATTGTATTTGATATTTTCCCCTCTTTTCCCTGGCTTAAAGTAATTTGAGAGGGGGTCCCCTTATTCATACTTAACATTTCGGTGACACCAAGAAGGATTGCCTCGGTGGAGAAACCCGATCTGAAGCCGGATTGGGAAGGATGCAAATAATCAGAAGCTTCAATAAGCGTGGTCAATTGTAAGTTTACATGTTTTTCCAAAATTTTGGAAAACACAGGAAGTAAAGAAATAGGCCTAAAATGAGATGGTTGGGCAGGGTCAGCATTAGCCTTTTCAACAATGGGAAGACCATGGCATGTTTCCACTCCGGCGGCACCATGGCCTCTTGAAGCGAGGCATTAAGTAGTTCCATAACAGTTCTTCGAGATGATTGTTTGAATTGCAGGAGTATAGAGGCCGGGAGAAGATCACAAGGAGATCCCGATTTAATGCTGGCTAAATTCTTTTTTAAAGAATTAATGTTAAGAGGCGCTCACTTCTCTAACTTTATGAGGGGTTCAGCATCCACTGTAGACTCAAAAGAAGAAGTGGATTGAATGGGTGCCTTTGAACTAGTACCATTTAGTGTCAGATATAATTGTTCCACTTTATTTGTGAAGAAATGAGCAAGGGTATTGCATTGTAATTCATCCAAAACAGGAGGGCTGGATTGCGTATCCGAGCCTGCTAATCTCTTAACCATAGAAAACAGAGTGCGCGAGCAGTTCTGAGCCTTCGAGATAGTAGAGGAAACATATTCTGCTCGCGCTAATTTACATAAAACTTGATATTTTTTTAAGGCAGTTTTATATGTAAGTTTAGCTTCGGGGGAATAATTCTTGCTCCAGCGTCTTTCCATAACCTTACATCTGCTTTTTTCGATTTTTAATTGTTCTGTAAACCAAGGAGCAGGGGGGACGATGATTATTCAATTTTGTCTCAGAAAGTGGGAGACAATCATTAGTTGCCTTAAAAATCCAATTATAAATGATTTCTGAAGATGATAAAGATATAAAGTCAATGGTAGGGGCATTATTAGACAATGTTTGATTGAAAGCTTTTATGTCTCAATTTCCGCAATTTCTGGACTGAGGTTAAATACCAAGTGTCGATAGAGCCAGATTCATTAGGGTTGTAAATTGGAACTTAACTGCGAAGTGATCTGACCAACATAAGGGAAGAGAAGGTGGGCAAGTAATGTTGGATAGATTGGAAAAAATAAGATCCAATAAGTGGCCCGCTGTATGCGTTGGAACACTGTTACAAAGTAATAAATTAATTGCGGAAAAATCTGCAATCAATGCACTGCTCGTAGTACATTCTTTGGTATCTAAATGGAGATTTAAATCACCCAAAACTGTGAAGTTAACCATTTTGAGTAGATGCGGAGCAATCAAATCAGGGAGTGAAGACGCCCAAGGACCAGCTGGTCCTGGGGGTCGATAAATCAAAACCGCCGACATAGTAAACTGGGCAGTCAAAGTAAGTTTAAAAAGAGCAGCCTCACAGTCAACAAAAGGAAAATCCCCGAATTTGCAAGAATAACACTTTTTAAAAATGAATGCAATGCCTCCAAAGTGAGGCCAGATAGCAGGTGGTTTGGATAGTCAAGGGAGCCAGGAGAAATAGTTGCGAAAATAACAGAGGAGCTGCACAGCATGGTGGTTGTCCTCATACTCCATCCTAGCTAACAGCCACCCTGAGGTTCTGACCATGTTTCCATTGACTGATCCTGTTTGACAGTGCTTGGAGAGACAAACTGCGGTGCCGTGGTACCTGGGCAAATTTTCATTTTATACTGTATGATCTGCAGTTCGCCCACTGCTTCATACATCGACAACTGCAAATGTTTCCCAGTAGAGAAGCAGTCTAATTGTATTCTGATGATAGGCCCAAGAAAGCTTAGCCTTTGTGTGAAGCAGTGCGTGGAAACTGCAACTGTCCAGTTATTTTTTAAATTTTTTATTATCCTCATTAAGGAAACCTTGTGCTCTATACTTTTATTATTATGTTATTTAAGTCCTATTTTATAAACTAACATTTACTTTATATTTGTATGTTGCTTCAAAAGTATTTGTATCAGATTTAGTGAACCTGCCAATTGATTTGTAAGCCATTGATATGTTCTCTTTGTTTAGATTCAGAGCACGTACCTCGAGAGCAACTGGCCTATTCGGGTAAGTATTTTTTTCAAGTAGCAAGAGGAGTGCTCATTTGTGAAGTGCAGTTATTAGATTCTACAGACAGATTTGATGTACAGATATTGTGTTTTAAGTTTGAATGATTTGTTTTTGATTCATGTGAACACTTTTCGCTCTGCAGCTTTCAATACAGAAAACAATCATAATTCCATTTAAATAATTGTCGTTGCACCCATCAGCTAGTGACAAAAAGGGCGCTATAACCATGGGAATAAAGGGAATGACATAGGAGGATTGGGAAGCTAAGCATGAAAAGAAAATCATAGGTAAAGCGGGCTACATGCATAAAGTGTGAAAAGGCATCACCCCAGGTAAAACATTACCTTGCTAAATACTTAGTGCAAGTACGTTTCCTAACTCCACGTCGTCCATGAATGTAACTACTAGGAAAATTTGAGTGGTGCACATTTTGAAAGCCCCTTGAAAACACACGCATCCATATCATGTAGTTGGCATATGTTCCAGGTGTACTCCTCTTCATTGCACCACACTTTGAGATTTCTAGGGTTCCTAATCACTGCCTTAACCCCTCCCATGCTCATGACCAGCTCAGCTCGTCATGAGCCACGGTTCCCCACCTTTCCCCGGAGTGTCCCCACCTTTCCCCGGAGTGTCCCCACCTTTCCCCGGAGTGTCCCCACCTTTCCCCGGAGTGTCCCCACCTTTCCCCGGAGTGTCCCCACCTTTCCCCGGAGTGTCCCCACCTTTCCCCGGAGTGTCCCCACCTTTCCCCGGAGTGTCCCCACCTTTCCCCGGAGTGTCCCCACCTTTCCCCGGAGTGTCCCCACCTTTCCCCGGAGTGTCCCCACCTTTTCCCGGAGTGTCCCCACCTTTCCCCGGAGTGTCCCCACCTTTTCCCGGAGTGTCCCCACCTTTTCCCGGAGTGTCCCCACCTTTCCCCGGAGTGTCCCCACCTTTTCCCGTAGTGTCCCCACCTTTTCCCGTAGTGTCCCCACCTTTTCCCGTAGTGTCCCCACCTTTTCCCGTAGTGTCCCCACCTTTTCCCGTAGTGTCCCCACCTTTTCCCCCGTAGTATCCCAACCTTTCCCCCGTAGTATCCCAACCTTTCCCCCGATAGTCCCAACCTTTCCCCCGATAGTCCCAACCTTTCCCCCGATAGTCCCAACCTTTCCCCCGCGTGCCCCAACAGTTGCCCCTGTGTGCCCCAACAGTTGCCCCTGTGTGCCCCAACAGTTGCCCCTGTGTGCCCCAACCGTTCCCCCTGTGTGCCCCAACCTTCCCCCACCTACCCAACCTTCTCTGCCTGCCCCATCCTTTCCCCTGCCTGCCACATCCTTTCCCCTGCCTGCCTCATCCTTTCCCCTGCCTGCCCCGTCCTTTCCCCTGCCTGCCTCGTCCTTTCCCCTGCCTGCCTCGTCCTTTCCCCTGCCTGCCTCATCCTTTCCCCTGCCTGCCTCATCCTTTCCCCTGCCTGCCCCATCCTTTCCCCTGCCTGCCCCATCCTTTCCCCTGCCTGCCCCACTGCTTTCTCTTGCCTGTTCTACCTCTTTGTCTTGCCTGGTCCCCTTTCTTCCCACTCCCCACCACCCTCAATCTTAATCTCTGCCAGGGCCTCCCTCCTGCAAACTGCTCTGTTTGTTTCAGTTGAATCCCAAGGATCAATTTCTCATAGCAACAGTGCCAGTTCACCACCCTCAAACGACTTCTAATCCCATCACTACTCCTGTCTGGAAAAGGTCTCCTCGCACCTCTCTCGAGTGCCATGAGATCTCAAGGGGCCCTTCCATCTTTAGCCACACCTGGACCTTAAGGCAGAACCCCTTTTGCTTAAATCTCAGCTTTCGCTGAATCCTGATTAATGCTGACAAGAAGCTCTTCAGGTACTCTGTCAGCAGGTCTGGGACAGACTGAAGGGTGAAGTTGGCCAGAGTAGCTCAGAAAAGGGTAGCTATTCCACACTTTCATGTATTTATTGACTGGAGGGCGTGCAATATCAAGTGTTTCTGTGGTAAAACCAAGGGGCCAATATGCTCTACCCTAGTCAATACCTACCTGGAAGTAACTTCTCACTTGCACAATATTTCTCTCAAGTGGTTCCATCCAGGGCAACGTTCTTACATAGGAAGCTGTGTCCAGTGGCTTCTAATGCTGGAATTGCTCATTAGAATTCCTGAACAGTCATGGACCCCACCGCACACTTTTTTATCCATATTAGCCGCTCACTCCCCCAACTCATAGCTAATAGATTTTAAGATAGTGGAATGTCTTGTGACTAAATGGAAATTGCCATTAATGTCTTGTAAATTGGATTCCTATATAGTGATGCTAAGTCCTCCCAGCCTTTCTGTGTTTGTTTCATCAAGCTTTGTTCTTATGTTTGAGATTAGTGCTGCATGTTTTTCAGAAATCTTGTGTGATGTTGGGTAAATATTCAATTGTATACCTGCTGGAAAGCAGATTGAAGAGAGAAATTTTAGTAGGAAAGTGCAGCCTCTTTTTTCACTTAGTGTTCAAGAAAGTGCTAAACATGATTTTTTTTTACCCTACTTTGTATAGATCTCAACAATTGACAAGTTGGGAAAGAATGTTGCTGTTGTCGGCAAGTTTGGTTTTGCACATTATTCCTTACTAACTAAGAAATGGAAGTTGTTTGGAAATATAACACAGGTGAGTGCATAAACCAGTTTTGAAAACGAATTTTTTTTGTATGGTTTTAAAACCTTTACTTTCTGACAATAATTTGTAATGTTATCTTTTGAATTGTACTACTCGCTTGTTTTATTCTTCTGGTTAGCCATCATTTGTGATGGGCAACTTGCAGAGTTAATCAGTGCCAAGGGAAATGGGATTACTTCAAGAACTGTTCTCTTGGTTACATAATTTTCTTATTAACGTAAGTCTCCAATTACAACCTTAATTATATCGGTTTTCCTGCATTATACATTAAGTGAAAATGGGTTATATGGGTTTTGTTTAGCCAAGTTGTAGTTATACTAAGGTCCAAGGTCACAAGAAGCTTATGAGGAAGAGAGGACCGCCTTAATGATCATGCTCTGCACGCAGTTTCTTCTGTCTGTCATACATGGCATGATTGGTGAACATGAGGCTGCAGATAGGTCTAATGACCCCAGTTTGAATGTATCGAGTTTGTTCAGAAGATTAAGAGTGTAGAGCGTTCTGAATGCGAGAAGATAAATTCAGTTTTCTTGGATGAATATGATTTTGTTTCTCTATCTGGATAAGTGGCTAAATCCTTGAAAGGTAGGAGAGCTTTAAATAATGTCACCTTATTACTATCTTGATTTGGGTTATGAAGGGAAGCGTGCTTTGCTTGGTATCACAGGCTGATTAAGCATTACATACCAACCTTTGCCACCTGCCCTGGGTGTGAGGGCAACAAACTGACCGCTATGATAGTCTTAAACACTGTTTGAACTCAAATAAAATTTGTCCAAGGGGTAAACCATCCTAATAGATACCTAAAAATTGATAGTCAATAAGGACCAGCAGCCTAATTTTAACTGCATATTTTATGCCTGGTACAGCTTGGTGTACTTTATTTACATAGTTATCAGCCATGCATTTGTCTTAAATCATCAGCAATCCACGGTGTTCAGTTCTGTTAATGACCTCCTCCCCATATCTTGTGATCCCGTCCAAAATGTTACACAAAGATATGCGTTATAGAGGTAAATATATTCCAAAAACTGTACAGATCTGCTATTGGCACATCAGCTTACAAGATTGGTTAAATGGTTAACATCTTTAAAACTTTTAAAGGGCTGAATGATGTGGAAGAATTCCCTTCCCTCTTCTAGATTGGCTAAGCAAAGGGGGGCTTCTCCCAGTAACCACACTCTCACCATGCACTAAGTTACAAGTGAAAGGCTGGCTGTCACAAAGAACTCCACTGCTGAATATTCAACACTGGGATGCTCAAATATACTCTTAAATACAAGTAAAAAAGACTAATAGTTTTCCAAGCAAGGATCGGAGACTGTCACGGAAGGTGTTAATCAAGTCATGGCAGCCGTAGGAAGGGAACCAACAAGGTCCGTACCTTGGCTTAATCATGCGTTAACTGTGCTGTGCACGAACCAACAAAGCACCATCAGGGATTTCTAAAAGTGTCCTAGTTTCATGAGATTCCCAAAGGGGCTACTGGAATGTCCAGAGTCCTTTATGCTAAAATCTATTTTAACAATGTATTTTCCATATGTAATGGTTGTAAGTGCTGAGCCAATGGCTGCAGAGTTTGTGCTAGATCCAGAGAGGTATTCATGTTTAATACATTACACCCTGTCAAAGGCCAGATGCAGTGAGAACCTTTCACTTATTCTTCTTGATTACTCAAAGAAAGGGTTACTCCTCACAGTAGCCATGGTGTCATCCTGTACCAAGTTAAACTTGAAGGTGTCAAGTGTCACATTAAGAGTGTGCCAAAAGTTGGACGAGGCCAATAGGCAGATCAGATAAAACCTCCTTGGCAATATGAATCTCTTGATTGAAGATGGAGAAAGACAAGAAGAAAAACTAGGCTCCAAACCCACCCTGAGATAACGTAGAAACACACCCAGCAAAAAACAGGAGTATAGAATTTAAAGAAAAAATGGAAAATGTCAGTCACAAAAATCACTAGAGAGAGAAGTGAAAATTTGGCTTTTAATGCATTCCAAAACTTTCAGTAAGGAAATTGAATTCTTTATATAGTCATTCTACAGGAAGTGACTTCACACAACAGCATTTAGAGATCATCTTGAGCAGGGAAGGTCAGCTCATGCACAGGAGATAAGATGGGACTGAATGACTTCTACGATGGGGTTATACATATGACTTGCCATGTCCTTATCTTCCTGATGATGATGGTTAGCATAACAGCTACATGACAGGCCACAGTGTTGCTTCATTAATTAAACCACATATATTGTACAACACATTTTTCGAAGGAATTGGTCATTTTGGATAATCTTGGCTTTTTGCACTTTTTTTGCTTTAAACCTGGATAGGATGTGTGCCCTTCCCAATAGTTTTCATTTTTATTCAGCCATACCTTCACAGATAGATAGGAATATAAAGAAGAAATATTAGAAGAAACGTAATTGACATTATTATTACCATTATTCTAAGGGTAAATAGTGTCATCAGTAATTAAACAGCTAGGTCATTAAAGTTGCTTTCTTAACCAACAATCTCAATACCCCTTCTGAAGACCTAGAAGACATTTGAATACATAAATAAAACAATGGGTCTGTTGATCATCTTTCAAGCTCTCACCAGCATGGCAGTTAAGTAGATGCCATTACACAGAAGTAGACAATTATAGGACCAAAGCAATACCGAAAGCAAGACAGGCAATGCTGTAAAAGATAGTAGGTTAGTGGGGACGGTGGTAGCAAGGGTGATCAGTGCATGACCACAAAACCACTACTAGATATTGTTCTGCAGAAGATAAGCCTACAGACCTATTTTTTCTTTTGGTCTATGGAAACATTTGAATCATGGTATAGTCTGGGATGCATTACCATAAGGGAAACATAGTTTTGCAATGCTTAATGGTATTGTCATGAAAAAATACATCAACATTTACTTTTCGGTAGTGAGAGTGCTTATGTGTTGTGGCTGTCATTGCGAGTTGGCCCTTGATTTCAGGTGGTAATACTAGTTTCAGTATTATCGATACGGGATATATTGGTAGTACTTTGGTCTGCTATGGGGATAACAAGTTTTCTTGAATAGGTTTATGTCGAATGGGGAGTAGCCTGGAAAAGTTCTATTACCAACTCTACGTACAGCAGGTGGATCCGTAGTCGGGAATACCTCACTAATAATTCCCATTTTGAGGGAAAGTTTTCAGCTGGAATGGAAATTTCAGCTGGTCTCTAATGAGCTAAGAAACCATGTGCATCTTTATTGATCATTAGGGGAGTGTATTGTGTTTTATTTTTTCACATATTTTGTGTTTTCTCTATGCCTTTTAAGAATCGTCGAACTGTTTTTGTTTCCTTCTATTTAGGAGCAAAACATGATGGTGAGCGGAGGTTTGGCATGGTGGAATGAGTTCATTGTGCTTGCATGTTACAATTTAAATGATCATCAAGAAGAGGTGAGACACTAGATTAAAAAAAATGAAATTATTTTGCGCATATGCCTTACAAGTTTTGAAGAAACCTGTTTATTCCAAAAACTGTGTGTGTGTGTATATCTGTGTGTGTGTGTGTATATATATATATATATTTATATACATACATATAATTGTATATTTGTGTATTTATATATATGACCTGCTAGTGGTCACCAGTAGGTAGTTATAGTTAGGACCTGGTTTCCATAGGAAAATCATTTTTTGTTTTGCTGATAACTTTTGCGCTGTTTGACAAATAGTCACAAGTTTCAAAACTAGTGTGCCAGTCAATTCTACAGCTGTCTGGAAAGTTTTGGGGTGATTCGTCAATCATGGGCCTAGAAAAGGGGGACGGGGGGCAAATCGCTTTTTCGCCATGCAATTTCCCATAGGAATTTTAGACACGACTATAGCCAGAACCACAGAACGAAATTACATCAGATTTGGCAGAAAGATAGAGCTTGGTCCAGAAAGACTTTGTGTGATTTTGTGTTAATTTGTTCAGTAGCTTTTAACTATTTAAAAAAAAAAGATTTATGTATATCTAGGAATGCCTAGGGTCACCGGATTTGACAGATCTAATGGTGCCACCACTTTAACCATCAAGTGGTGGCAGTCATCTTGGGACTCAGCCCTAATCCCAAGAAAAATGAAAAACAAAAACATAAGGTGGCAGGATAGGAATACCCTGACCCCCTAGGCCTGGTGGTGGGGTCCCACAAGGACCACTCCAGGGGCCAAAATATTTTCTTTTTTTTAAAGTTGCCGCAGAGCTGTGGCAAACATTTTATAAAAAGAGACGGAACCATACTGGTCTGAAGAGAAGAATTAGAATTAATGTTAAAGTACAAATTAATGTTAAAGTACAATTTCACGAAGGCTGGAGAGAAGTTGAACAGGGTTACAATTCAGTCAAGAAAATGATTTGCACTGTTGTATGAGGTTATTCAGAGTTAATGGTCAGTGGCACCAACTCATTCCAATAGGAAAGCAACACAGGAGGTGGCTAAGGATTCCATGGAGGAAAGGCTTTAGTGGTATGGCGGAGGCAGGATGTACTAAATGCATCATAAACAAGTATATGAAAATGTACTGAAAAGCAAAGGAAGACATAAACAACCATTTGCAATGCAATAGATCTCTCATTACTTTAAGTTTGAGCTATAGGCTTTGCAAATAATAATGCAACGCCTATAGCTCAAACTTGGAGTAATGCGAGACCCATTGCACCTGAAATGCTTGTTTTAGCCCTGTGATGCAGTTCTTCTTTCACAGTGGCAGAAAGCTTTATTTCCTGGCACTCCTTACAAAAATTACCAGCTGTGAAGGCCAGCATCTGATTAGAACTCACTCACTCTGTGAATGGTGAGACAAAAACTAAAACATGAACGAGATCTACAGCGATGAAAGACAGAGGAGATACACCCACAGCTGCAGCATCTACAAGTACAAGCCTCGTTAACCGAACCGTCCAAATAGGGACAGAAAACAGGCCATATGTCATTTGAATGCAACAAGGTACCTACAGACAAAGTGAACTGCTGCTACTTTTTTGCAAACTTTGAAAGGAAATATTAAGACGTCATCCATGTAAAAAAAGAAAAATAGTGGAAGATTGAGCCCTATTGACACAGGCAAAAGTACCAGCGCCTCGGCTGGCGGAAAACAGGTCTCTTAGAAAACCCGAGTGTGTGACCTGGGGAGCCTCCCTGCTTTCCGGGTATAGGTTGTACCCTGTGTGACGTTTAGGTAACGTCCCAATCGATGACGTTTGGCCGACTAGTGGGACAGAAATAAGGAGTAGTGTGTGACCTTGGAGAGTTTAAATAAGCTGGAGCCGCGTGGGCGCTATTGTTGACTGTGTGTTGCGAGTGTGTTGATTGATGTGGGCAAGCCCTGCATATCAAAAGAAATGTTCTGCCCCCCATTCTTAAACGTGAAGCATGCTGTGGTGTTAAAAAAAGAACATAACACAAATTAAAACTCCTGTACTTTCAAAAATATATATTATGGCATGAGCAGCGTTAATAGCGTAGCCACTATTGTTCAAGCAAAAAACACAAGATAAGTTAAAGCACGCCCACGCTGCTTAAAAAACAAGCGGTTGCAGGAGAGCATACTGTGCGTGCAATAGGAGAAAGTCATTTAAGAAAATTGTGCTCACTAACTGTAAATAAAACATACTGACCAACAACACGCTACAGGGGCAGGCCTCATGGGAGGTTACAAAAGGAGATGATAAGGTACTATGGAGGGACTACTAATCCTATTCACAAATCAAAAGCCACCATTTAGAAACAACAGTAAGAGGAGCCAATTGAAAAGATGGGCAGAAAATGGGCGGAGCTTTGAGTCCATACCGGAAACAGCATTTCTCAAAGAGACACAGCAAGCCCTGCCTAGGCGAGACCTAAAAAGGTGTGCAGATATCAAAAGAAAAATTGACTTGCTATCTGGGAGGATATAGTGTGTATCAGTACTTACGATTGTAAGATTCCAGTTTCTTGTAAGAAGTTAGAGCCGCATGTTGTGGGCCGGTTTGTGGTTAAGAAAATAATTAGAACCTTTATGATCTGTCCTAGAGTTCCTTACCATTAAAGTGACTTTTCTACTCGCTCTTATCGTTACTAATTTTCCATATATTGTTTCCACTAGGGTGAAGTTTTTCTCTGAAGCAAATCAATCTACTAGTTTATTTCTAGCTCCAGTTGTATTTATAGTCCTTACTAATCCCACTAAAGAAGCTTATTTTGAATTATTTGCTCTGTTTCTTGAGATTACCATCAATATTTAGACCACTGTTAAGTTTTGCAGCCATAGGCTTCCAACTGGTTCATGAGATGAGTCTTAAAATCCTTGTTTTAGTAGTTTATTTTTATTTTTGTTTATTTCAGGAGTTTTCTAGAGCGCTAGCCAGACTTGACGGTATCGGAGCGCTTTACAACATTGTCACTTGTAGGGTAACATTAACATTTTAGTATGTACAGAGAATTAAGAGGCATCAAACAATACCATCGTATAAAACAATATGTCACTAGAAAGATATAGAATCACATTGGTATGTACATTGACTCAAGCTATTTCCATTACTGTCTTTGTAGAGAGCTCAGTGACTCTTGACGGGATGAGACCGGGGGAGGGGGTGATCATGAGGCGGGTGAGGTAGATGTCCTGGTATCAAGGTTGTTTTGATGCCTGTGGTAGATTGCGTCAAATAGGCTCATCAAAACAGGCATGGTACATGAAGAAAGTGAATACCTCTTTTTAATGCTGCAGTTGTTTCCTAATATCTCGGAACTTGCACCAAAGTGCAGGCATGACTTCGCCATTTATTTAGGTTACTATTAAGATGTTCTTTCAATAAAGCATTACTGAAATTTGATGTCAGAGGCATCTTGATCTTAAAAAGCACTGATTTACTCTTCTAAGTTCTCTTCAGTTTTCTCTGCCTTTTAGTCACACACTGTGTGGAAATGTGGTTTAAAATTAACTCTTTTCTAGGTACACAGTGCCTAGCTTTGTCCTTGGAATGTTGTGGAACAGCAAGTAAGAAACAACTTGGCGTTTTAGCCAGTGGCTTAAATTTTATCCACCAATTTACATTATTTTGATATGCAAATCTTCGAGTGAGCTTCTGTGCAGACTTTCATTTTGAGCAACCATCATTTATATAGTCAGTGGTTCTACAGATCTAGCATAGTTTCTTTCCTTGTTAACCCACAGTAATCACCCCTGCCACAGAGGTATCACTACTTATACATATATGATGTCAAGGCTTATTTTATTTTGATTTATTTCCATTACTACCTATATTTTAGTTTAGTAACAGTGCCCCCTAGCCTATGTACTGTTAAAGAAGCAAGAGACACACGCATGTTAAATTACTACGTCAAAATTCCAGAGTAAAAATGCTCAAAAGACAGTACCTATTACAGTACTCACTGACTGAACCAAAATTGTTTTTGTATTTGCCACCCAAATCTTTGTGACGCAAACCAGCCATTGTATATTGATTTGTAAACAAGGTATATTGATTTGTGAAGAAGCTACCTTATGTTAATTTCTCATTTCCGTGCATTGTTGTTTTTATGAATATATATACAAATAGATTGTCTCGTTTGAGTTTACTTACAGTGATATAATAGTACTAAAACATGATCTTTATTTACAGCTGAGAATTTACTTACGGACAGCAAACCTAGATAATGCTTTTGCTCACATTACCAAAGTGCAGTCGGAGACCTTGTTACTCAGCGTCTTCCGTAATATGGTGATATTATTTAGAGAAGACTGTTCAATCTGCCTTTACAGTATTGAAAGAAGGCAAGATGGGTGAGTACAAAAAGAGGTAGAATAACCAGTGATCCTGAATTTGAGTATAAATGCTCTTAAATGATTTGACCTTTTGTTTATAGTGAGTTTTTCTTAACTCTTTCAAACCTGTCAACAATAAAGAAGGTTGTTTTTATTTTTTTGTTACTTTGAAATGTGTTTGTAGTTCTCAGCTGCTCCTAATGTCCCAGCATCCTTCCCACGGACTTGTAGTTTGTCTTCCAGGTTCAGAAAGATTACAGCACATATCCATAGTAAAAAGTAAAAGCAATAGGGACGCATTGGTGCATGTACGGTTCCAACTGTGTCCCACCATCCTCATTCCCATAGGCATTCTTTCGGTTCTTTTGGTTTATTTGGTAGAACATCAGACCCTGCTATGGCACAACGTGCATAGGACCCAGCATGTGGGGTTTTGGCTTATGTTATTCAAGTTGTGCATAGTGTAGTGTTAATCCACTGGGATCTCTTGAACTAAAGCACGAGTCAAATTCAACTCTTGCACTGAAGAATGATTCAAAAACATGATGCTACAGATAGACCAAGATTCCAAATAGCTTAAGCTGCCTCAAATCTGCTTCAGAGCCTTGATGACCAAATAATCACTGCATGATTGTGTTGGGTTATGCAACAATATAAAACCGAATAGTGGATAATGTTACAAGGTCACAGCTCAGCAAAAGATAGTGAAGAAAAATTTCCCTGTGACTATGAGGTAAGGAAAGTTGAGAAAAATATCCTGTGATTATAATACTTTAATAGCACATCTTTTCTGCTGTCCTGAAAAACATGTGTGCAGGGGATCTTGGGAGCTTTTATGCAGTTTTGTGGCTGACGCCTATCTCATTCAGAAGTTCACAATACCCTTTAATTTGCACATTTCTTTGTTTAAAATCACTAGGAAGAGTTCTTAAATCAAAAATCCGAAGCAGTAACTGGGAAGAAGTAACTTGCAGTATGTGTTTGGTATTACAAGTTGTTTTACTGAGACACTACTCAATGTTATTGAGGAGCAGACAATGGTAATTTGCCGTTGCACTGCACCTTTTTCTTTTCTAGGCCAGATTGCTTTTCTGTACATAGTAGAATGCAATCAATAAATGAATGGGTGACTGAAATTCCTGAAGAAAATTGGGCAAATAAGTCCTCATCACATTGTATTTGGAAGGCAGTATTTCTTGTTTGTATGTAGAAGCATGCCATCTAGTAACAGAACAGCATGTTGCACCTGGCTATCTCTTCTGGGCAGAATAAATACACCAATGCCTTCAAATAAAAATTGGCAAATCCTGTAGGTCTGGTGTTGGCTATCAGCCTTTTGGTTTTGTCAGTGATTGTTTTCTTTGGCATGTTTGCAAAATGTTTTGTTGTGGAAGCTGCCAGGCTGAAGTGAGCTGACCCACTGCCCTATACTGTAAGCTTTGGGGCGGATGAAAAAAGTGAAATGACAACAAAATCAAGCGAATGGATGAAGATGGCTGGATGAAATCCACTATAAAAAAGTATATTTATACATCTAATATTAGTAAAATCAACTGGTCTTAACTAACACCAGTCCTAAATATTTTTACATTATGTTGGGTGTTCTAAATGGTAACTGAAATGCTCAGACTTCATCTCTTGCTCCTGCCTTCTGCTGCAGTCTTCAGTTCACTAGTTCAAACTCTGGCATAGCAAAATAAACCTTTAATTCTTACGAGTTTGAAAAATTGAGTGACTGTAAATTGAGTAATAGTAGCCTATTTAATGTATAATACTTCGAAATGTCAGAACTTTGAAATAAGCTATAGAAAATAGCTAAAACGACAGTTGGAACCTTTTCTCTTGCTCCTCTTCTCTTCCTGGTAGAATGTAAATAATATGTGCATGTTAGAATGTGGGTTGTTGATTGACTAGGTTATGAGCCCAAGTCAGGCAGAAACCACAATTTTAGTCAGGGAAAGAAGCATCCCAACCCTAAATTGACCTGTGTTCACCCTCTTGTAGCTTTGCAAACAAGTATTTGTGCAACACTTCAAACACTGCACACAAATATTCCACACCAAGTTGCAAACGTGGAACTTCATTTAATAAATAAAACCAGACCAAAACTACAAAAATTCTATATGTAGAACTTGAGATATGAATTTTAAAAGAATAAACTGTAAAATAGTGCTTGCAAGCAATAATCGCTTACTTGGGATATGTGGTCGCGCCAGACCGGGACAAAGTAAAGATTTCAGGCTGATCGCGATGGAGCATAGGCCGGGTACAGGGACCCCGTGAGGCCTGCTGAATAAAAGTACCTGCTGAACAAAAGTACCTTGATCTTGGATGTGTTGTCGGAGATGCGGGCCACAGCTGAAGCAATGCATCTCTGTTGATCCAAACAGTCGGAGCGATGCGTCAGTCCTGATCTGCGCAGCAGCGATGACGTGACTGCTCTGATGAGCGAAGAGCTTCAATGCGGAGATTCGTCATCGAGGATGCCATTGATGGAGATTCAGAGACCTTGTGCAGTGGTGGTTCCAAAGCGTTGCATAGGGTCGATCCAAGTAGCAGAGGCGATGTACTGGTCAAACAACAGGAGTGGTGTGCTGGTTCCGATCCACGCAACTGAAGCGATGCGCCGGTTCCAATCCACGCATCTGGGGCAGTGCGCCTATTTCGGATTTACTCAATGGCACTAATGCACCGCCTCAACAGAGGATGCACAGTTTTTGCTGCAGCAAGCACCTTAGGACTCACTTCCAAGGGTCCAGAATTGGGTAGCACAACTTGTCAGGCCAGACTCACAGATGGCAGAGTGCAGAAGCAGGTAAGTTGGAAATCTTTTATGTGCCTGAGACGTCAGATCAGAAGACCTATTAGCTAGCCCTTGGAGTCATTTTGGGTACAAATGATGCAGGTCCATTCCTTCTCACCCTGGCAGAGGGACTGCATGCAGCAAGGCAGGAGTCCAGCAAAGCAGCAACCCAACAGAATGGCAGTCCTTCCTGTCAGGATCAATTCCGGTCCAGAAGTGTACTTAAGTGATGGTGTCAGAAGTCCAGTACTTATACGCAGTTGTGCCTTTGAAGTGGGGGAGACTTAAAGACCGGTATTTGAAGTGCACAGAGGTCCTCCCTTCCTGCCCTGGCTCTAGACTCACTACAGGAGGGTATGCAGCCCTTTGTGTTGGAACAAGGTACAGCCTATTCAGGTGTAAGGGAGGCTGGGTCCAGCTTCTCCCTCCCATCCTGCCAGGATGGCCCATCAAGTCATAACTAAGCTCTGATTGTGCGTGGCTATCTAGGGGGAATAAACAAAGCCTAGCTGTCACCCTCCCCAGATGTGTATCGGAAACCGGCAGCAGGCCCCAAATGTCTACAGTAAGAAAATCTCAACTTCCTAAACGTGGCATTTTCAGAATTGCAATTTAAAATGGGACTGCACCATAAGTTGTGATTTTAAATTGTCATTCCAGAGACACCAAACTTGAAAAGACTCTCTCTTCACAATTGGGAATCACACTTGGAGAGGTAGGCCTTGCAGTAGTGAAAAAGGAATTTGACAGATTTTCACTATCTGTACATGTAAAAATTAAAAGTATATGCCCTGCCTTTTAAATACATTGCACTCTGCCCAGTGGATTGTCCAGGGCCTTTTATGGGTGACTTCTATGTATAAAAAGGAAGGTTTGGGCCTGGCAAAAGGTTTATCTCATAAACACAAAGGAGGGGTGAGGGTCAAGACCATTTATACTCTACCACCCCGGACCCCCAGGAAACTCTAATGTATGCACAAGAAGGGTGTATAGAGTGAGTTATATCAACAAAATAACCAAACAGAGAAGGCCCCAATAGGGCAAATTACTCTATTTGAAAAAACTGCCCTCACTCTCATACCGAAGTATGTGACATGCTTCATCATCGGGCCTGCTTGCAAAACGCCCTGGTGTAGCCACACACAGGGCGGAGCATAAGGGAGGGGAAAGAAAATAATAAACTTCTCTTAACAATACATACAGTCAAGACAAGTGGACATAGACAACATATAACATAGATCTTGGTGAAAGTAGTGCAAACTCCAAGTGATCACCACTGAAAAAGTGCGACAAAGGGTGCAGTTAGGAAAAGTGATTTAAAACTGATTAAGGGTGTCAACCAGAACACAACCTTTATTAAGCTTTTCTTGCCACCCCTATCAGGATTAAAAAGAAAGAAGAGGATGGGAAAAAGCCACTACGAGATAATTAGGAATCTCAAGGCTTCCCTCCTACCACTGCCAGAGTCAACATGTTTCGACCGCTCTGTGTGTGCCCAAGGGGTCACTCCGGTCTTCTTCAGGACCGTCGCACTCAGTGTCTCTCTGGGTTTTTCCGTACTTCGGATAATAATACCCTTGCGGTGAGGTAGGTCCACTGGATCCGTACACCTCCCGTAGTGAGTGTGGAGACAGTTCCCTCAAGTGCGGGAAAACATTTACGAGTTTATAATAATTACAAACTCGAAATGGTGTCCGGTGAGGGGGACGCCAAGGAACACAATCGTTCCGCAGGCGAGTCCCGGTTATGTCACCTGCAGCCTGTGACACCGCGCATACACCCCTCTTGCGCATACAAAAGGTTTATCTTGTCAGGTGGAAATGCACACACAGGCTCTGCAATGGCAGGCCGGAGACCTGGTTAGAGGGCTACCTAAATGGGTGCAAAGTTGTGCAGCAGGCCCACTCATTGCATTTAATTAACAGGCCCTCATCAATTTGTTGAAGCGTTGTGCTGTTGTGTGACACCCATTGTCACATTTATAGTCTTTTATGTTTTTTAATTCTTGATACACTAATGCAATGTGAATGTACCATTTACACATGGAGGAAGAATGCAGTAATGTAATGGCCTCTGTTCTTTTACATGTTTGTAATGGACCACTCTCTTGTGGTATAAATTGTTGTTGAAAATCAATAAACAGAATTTAAAAAAGAAAATTGACAGGCCCTAGGCATGTGTAGTGCGCTTTAGGGGGGGGCTTATAAGTAAATTAAATAGACCATTGAGTATGAGCCAACATTACCATGTTTAGAGGAGACAGCTCTTGCACATTAGCCCTGGTCAGCAGTGGGAAAGTGCTCAGAGTCCTAATGCCAGCAAAAACGAATTCAGCAAAAAGTGAAGGGTGAAGGCAAAAAGGTTTGGGATTGACCCTGCAGGGAGAGCCATTTTCCAACAGTGCATTTGTGGCTACAATATCTAGATAAGAGCATGTAAATAGTATCCTCTCTAAGTAGAACTGTAAGGGTGGGACTCTAAAACGAAACAGGTCCTGGAAAAATACTAGCCCTACGTTGCACAAGAAAGCAAGAATAACTATGCCTGATCCACTCCAGTGAAGTTTCATGGTTGCCTGGATTATTTTTGGGGAAACTATTATATTAAATAGTACAGTTTACAGCACTACTACTTTTCAGATACATTGGATGAAGGCATTATGCGCATTTCAAAGGGTGCAGAACAACATATTTAAATATTTCATGCCCTACATCAGCACCAGGGATCCTTTATTCTCAGCAGCGTAACTCTTATAAATGCTGAGAAAAACCTATGTTGTTTAATAGCAAACTCTGGCTGCATGGCTGCAATACCAAATATTCCTTCCACGCCAGAGACCTTGCTTATCTAATCTGGAGCATGAGACTGGAAACCATTCCCTTCAAAAAGCTTTTGCCACAAGCAACACCACAAATAGTACTGTGAAGGACACAGGGCATTTCACTCTTGTGACAGCAAGTAGCCAGGACATTATATACCAACAGAACTGGTTGCATAATTTTCTAGTTCATTTGCATCAAATCCACACGTGTGTGACTTAAATACTTTAGCCTGTGAATAATTGTATTAAAGTCCTGCTAAATAATATGCTTGCCCGCGGTGGTTCGTAATTTCCAGATGTCTGCTCAGTCTGCTGGCCTGCCGCAGGTATCCACAGAGGCTAGGATTGTCCATCACTGCTCAAAATACCAGAGGGCTCTTTATTGTCTTATAGAGCTCTTTCTTGCGCAAGGCATTGCTTCGGGTGCCTGGCCTACTACTAAAGGAGCTGGTACAGGTGACGCAGGAGCTTCAAGCTACTGACTTTTTTGTTTTTAGGCAGATAAAAACAGTTTTTATTAAAATGTAAACAGGCTACATGAATGTATAAATTAGTATAGTGTAGAATAAGCAAATACTGTGAACTTGAGTAAATGAGTGCTAACTCAAGATTTTAACAATTCCAACTTGCTTTGTAACTCATCAAATGCAGTTTACATAGGAGACATACCTAAAACTAGTGGACAGGTTACGGACGTTACATGAAGCAGTTATAATTTATGAAAAAAATTAAATGAATCGATTTGATATAGCGCAAGCAGCTACTCTGGCTAGAGTGTCCTGGGGCTAAGATGGAACAACAATGCTAAGGTGGACATAGTGAGTGGCAGGATGCTAAGCTAGGGCTAATTCTTGAAAAGCCAGGTTTTCAGGTGTTTTCTGAACGTTTTCTGGTCAGCTGAGACTCTCAATGAGGCAGGTAGGCTGTTCCATGTTTGTACACTCAGAAACCCAAAGGATCTTCCCCCTATGCACGCTAAGCGTTTTCTGGGGAGGCATGCAAGGTCTGCAGTAGACCCTTGTGGGAATGTAGCGGTTAAGGCGCTTCCAGAGATACTTAGCGCCTTGGCCATGGAGTGCTTAAAAAAATATTACCATGGCTTTAAACTTAATTCTTCCTTTCATTCGGAGCCAGTGCAGAGATACGAGAATAGGGGTCATATGAGATCAAGGCTTTGGCCTAAGGATCGCTCTGGCCTCTGCGTTCTGCACTACTTGTAGACGCTGAATGAGATAGTCAGGTAGGTCTAGGTACAGGCTATTAGTGTAGTCCAATTTTGATGTCACTAAGGCCCGAACCACGATCTTCCTGGTGTCCACTGACAGACATCCTATGTTGTTGTTCTAGGCGACTGTCAAGAGTTGTTGGCCAATATGTTTTCTTTTTAACTTTCTAAAGAATTTTGGACGTATTGCAGTAAGTACCCCCGAAGAAAAGACAGTGGATAGGGGAGTGTAACAGAGATCATGAACATGTGACTGGTCTGTTACAAGATATACTGACATTATTTACGCCCAAAGGACAGGGTTTATTGATTGTTGATGGTTTTTGAGTGGAGGGCAAACCCTGTTCTTTCTTGTCCCTCTGAGCTCCTTTTTGTGACTGACTGAGGGGGGAGACAACTCCATTGACCACCAAGCGCTCCAGTCACACACTCCCGCTTGCACAAAAAAAGTAATATCAGATTTGTCCGGATTGCTTTTTAACTGATTTATTTTAAGCCAGTTGAATAACATCGTGAGGCAGAATCTGATGCTGTCTCCGACAAAATCTGCTCCTTTTTCACACGTAAAGATCAATTGTATATCATCAGTTTAGGAGATAATCTTAACTCCATCTTCCTGTACCGAAGATGCTACGGGTGGCATATATATATTGAAGAAGGTGTGGCTAAGATTGGAATCCTGTGGTACTCCTACTCTCAGGATTGGCATAGGGGATGAGTAGGTGGTGTCCATATTTCGTGCGATCTGTCTTACAAAAATGATGTCATCCAGGCCAAGGCGGTCCCGTCCCCGTTCCTCAACCTGTCAAGAAGTCTTCATGCCAAACCGTATTGAAGGCCGCCGAGAGGAAGAGAAGCACAAGAACTGCCCTACCACCTTGATCAAGTTTATCCTTGATGTATTCAGTAACTTCCAATAGAGCGGATTCTCTACTATAGTTTAACCTGAAGCCAGATTGAGAGATATTCTATTTTTGATGTATTCTGAAAGTGCTTTGTTTGGATGTTTCTCTAAAACCTCAGAGTAAATCGGGAAGATAGCTATGGGCCTGTAGTTGGTTGGATCAGTCTGATCTGCGATAGTTTTTTTAAGAGAGGTAGGATTTTTGCCTGATTCCAGATGTTCGGAATTTTGCAAGTAGAAAAGGATATGTTCAGCACCTTATTTACCTATGGGGTTAACAATAGGAGCTAAAGGTGTTACTAGTTTGACAGGGCAAGCATCTGTGGAGGGACCTGATTTAAGGCTCAGGAGGTAGTTGAGTGACTCCTCTAATTGCAGTTCTCGGAACTCTAACAGTGCGGGGGCTGCACAGAACATAATTTTTCATTTAGGGATTGATAGAGGCGTAGGTCCTCCACTGATACTATGTCAAAAGACTGTTGAATAAGAGCAGTTTTCTTGTGGAGGGATGTTTCTATTTGCCTGGGCCACTCAGCTGAAAGTGGGGCTTCCTTCTTGGCAGCCCTAGGGGAGATAAAAGATTTCACTATGTTAAAGATTTCTTTATCCTTATTGTGAACTATTTCATTTTTATTTTGTAGGAAATTCTTCTTGGCCTCTCTAACTTGTTTATAATGCACTTTCAGGGCTGTTTCATAAGTCTTCCTGTCTTCATGAGAGTTGTATTTTCGCCATTTCCTTTCAAGACCTCTACAAATGTTTTTACTGGTTCTGTGAGGTTCATTAAACCAAGGAGCGGAAGGGTGAATCCTCCTTGCAGGTTGAGAGAGGTCAAAGGGGCCGCCGTATCAATGTTGGACCTTAGCCATGATTCAAGCATAAGAGCGACAGAGTCTTGATTGCCCTGTAGTGCTGGGCTGGACTCTGGAGGGTTCTAAAGCCTCTGCCAGTGCAGGGACCGCTACTGTATGGAAGTTTCTGTAGCTGTGTTCTTGCCTTGTCGTATTCAGTATGGTGGCCTTATTATCATTTGGAATTTTAAAACTAATAAGGAAATAGTCAGACCAAGTAATGGGGAGTGGAGGGGTACTCACTAATAACGTGTTCCAGAAAATGTGGTTCAGAATGTGACCCTTATTATGCGTGGGAGATGAGATCCAGGGGGTCAAATTGCAGGTACTCATCGTTTCAAATAGCAAGATTACTGGAGGATCCTGTGTTTTGTCCATATGTATATTAAAATCTCCCAGAAGTAGAAACTGATTGTATCTAAAGGCAAGCGGAGTGATGGCAGCATTAAGTGAAGAAATAAAATTGCCAAGTCCTCCCGGCGGCCTATTCAGCAGAATACCTGCTACGCATTAATGAGGGCAGAGAGTGCAGCGAAAACCCACACATTCAGCACCTGCGATACTGTCAGATATAAGAGGGAGACACTCGAACTTTTGTTTAGAAATGATGGCAACGTCGCCTCCCTTCCCTGTATTCCGATCTTTTCTAAGAATGTTGTTGCCTGAGGCAATAGTGGGATTTGAGGCCTCAGATAACCAAGTCTCAGTAAGCAACAAGAGTCTGGTTGATTGTCTAACAAGAGGTCATAAATATGCACATCCTGCTTTTGTAGCGAACGAGTATTGAGTGTACTGATAATCCCAGGATTCCAGTCTCTGCAGTGTTTTAGTGAGTTGAAGTGTGCCCACTCCCCCCTGGGTCCACCACCCCAAGGGAGCAGCAGAAGGATTCCAATGCTTATCAGGCAGCTCAACATGGACGAATTGGGGTGTGGATGGATAAAGAAGATGGGGAAACTGGCCAAAATGTTGCTGTAAACTGGCCATGCCTATTGCCCAGCAAGTGAAGAATTTGTGTTAAGGAACTTGTGGGGGGCTATTCATGTTTATTACTTGCAATGCAAATACTTTTGTCAGGCATGTCAAAACTGTCTGCACATATTACTGGCCATTACCTCTTTGGCATGATACTGGGCAAATGGCTTGGGCCATATGACCAGTACTATGCTTGTTTCATAGCATATAGTGTGTCTGAAATTAACTTTTACCAGGCACATTTGAACTCATATAACCTACTAGTAGCACGTAGAAACTGGCATTGCTTTTCACTTTTACTCTACCAATATGTTTTAAAATGAAAGACTACAATCTGGTACTAAACATGTAGAAGGATAAAGGACAAACCCCTTTGTCAAGCATTTTGTCAAATTTTGGCATGTTACTGACTCTTTTTTTCTCCCCAGAGAAGCCCTGGGGTTGGACTTATTCCCACTTTATAAGAAGTGCTTATATCTTGGCGTGCTCTGCTAATGTGCTTTCACGTTTACCTGCTTTACCAGTGTGCTCCTCAACGCACCATTTGGTACTATTTGTCCCAAGAATTCTTCATGGGGCGTGCCTTAGAGCCCTTTGTTATGCAGTTTATACGACAATCTGGAGGTGCAAGATGAGCGGACCATTTGTTTGGGCCTGTTTTATGGACCGACCCGTTTTTACTGTTCTGTTCCCTGACATTACGAAAAATATTGAATGCAATTTCCCATACCTTGCAAAACACCTAGAGAGCGAATATTTACAAGTCCAAAACTGCCCCGATTTACTGATTGTTGGTAACATTTTTAGATGTCTGTTTTGCTAATGGGGCCGTTGTTGTATGGTGCCTGGGCCTATCTTCTGTCCCAGTGCGACCCTCTTGAGAACAACACAATATTTATTGGGAACTCCTCTAACAATTATTAAAATAGAGAATGACACTGCCATAGCTTGGCCTTGTGAGATCAACTGAAGAACTTTATGAAGTGCTACAGAGAGAGTCTTCCCTTATGTTGATCTTTCTTCCTACAGCAGTTAGTTTGGAAGAATGTGTTTGCTTCCGTGTGAAAAACAGTGCTTATATTGCACTTGGTCTTATTCAAAATGGACTCGATTATCGATCCGAGCCAATCATGTCAGATGCCATTGGTCTGATCTGTTTATTTTTCGAAAGTAACAACAAAGACATCTGGTCTCCCTTACTTATCGTGAAACGCTCATGTTAAAGGAAATAGACCTTTATAGGTTGATTGTTATTACACTTGGAGGCGGGCAAGCAAACAAATTAACAGGCAGTGTTGAGCCAAGGATCTGGCTCGGATCTTAAAGCTGTGCACGAGCCGAATCCTGATTGTGTTTGCTATGTACATCATACAACAAACATCATCTAAAATAAAATAAAGTCTATTGAAAATTTAAAAAAGTGTATTTCTTTAACCTGCAGAAGCTTTGACATTAGTTTCTCAAATTAGAGCGCTGCACTTAGAAGCACTTTATTAAAAGTGATAGTTTTTCAGTAGGAACCATTAGTGAACTAAGAGGCAAGACAATTGTCATGCATTGTAAACTGGGTATATGGCCCAGTTTATTCTAGAGCAACGTTCTAGTCTATTCAATCAAACACAATAGTTAGGTCTCGCCTGTCGATGCGCATGCGCATCGAGCAAGCGAGACTATAGGGGCTCATCCACACTTTATCTAACTTGCAAGGAATCGTGGCGATTCCTTGCAGTGCCCGTGACTTTTAAGGTCAATGCGCATGCGCATTAAGCTTATGCGCATGCGCATTGACCTTAAAAGTCACGGGCGCGTGCATGTCCGTCTTTGTTTACCCGCTCCGCCCCCTCCCGCCGTGTCGCCTTGCCTACTCTCTTCCACAGCCTCCCCCAGCTCCGCCCCCTCACTACTTGATTGCACGGCCGCTAGGCCGTGCCTCCCCTACTCTCCTCCCCCCTCCTCCTCTCCTCCCCTGCCTGCCTGCCGCTAGCCTTGTTGATGCTTGTTAAACGCTGCCTTCCTGCTTGGCGTCTGGCTGACGGCGCTCGTCACGTTCCTTCTGATTGTGGTACAGCAGGGGCTGTGTAGGAGGCGAGCGGGACTGACAGCTTTCTCGCTTCTGAAGAGTAGCACGTAGATCCCACCCTGCAAGGTTGTCATCTGCTGTCCAGGACTCTCTTTAATTGTTGCTTTTTTTCCTGATGGGACTTGGCCCGAGGTAGATGTGGGTCTGGATGGGAATCGCAAGGCGATCTAGCGCTGCCTTGGGGCTCACTGCGCCCAGCGTTCTTGGTCTCTTGTTCAGTCTCCCTGATCGACTGGATCTTTTTCTTCAGCTTCTACGGCCATATCATGGCAGAATCCGTTCCCTTGACTGCTCTTCTTTCCAATCCCCCGTCGACACTCGTCGTCTCACTCTGAAGCTGTATATTCTGTCTCTGTTCCCACATCTGATCACGACCTCCGGGCAGTCATCCTTTGTTGCTGGCTCGCTTTTCTAGCGCTGCTGCTCTGCATGCTTCTTTGCGCATCCGTTCACCCTCAGTTTCAGCGTTTGCCTTTCCCTGTGATTGAGCGCATCCTCCGGTCCATTCCCAGCACAGGTCATTCTCCATCTTACACTCGCACAATAGGCCTCCCTCGCTTCTGCCAGTGCACGCCGGTCTCCCTGCCCTCTCACTGCGCGCATCTCGCATTTCTGTCTGTGTGCTACTTTACCAGCGCAGTTTCCCTCTGCCCTGTGCTTCCCTGTCAGTGGCGCTCCTCCCTGCCTGTGGTATGTGCTTTCCTGTCAGTGGCGCTTTTCCCTGTCCTGTGCGCTTCCCTGTCAGTGCCACTTTTCGATTCCCCATTGCATGCACTGCATGGTCAGTACCGCTTTTCCCTGCCCTATCAATAACGCTTCTCCCTGCCTTGTGGTGTGCGCTAATCTGTCAGTTCCCTTTTCTCCCGCCCTGTAGTGTGCGCTGCCCATTCTCCCTGCCCTGTGTTGTGCGCTGTCCTGTCGGGATCCCTGCTCCCTGCCCTGTGTGTTGCCCTGTCGGTGCCCCTTCTTCCTGCCCTGTGGTGTGTGTACTGCCATGTTTGGGGTATTTGTTTCTGACCTATGGGGTGCATTGCCCTTCCGTAAGTCCCCCTTCTCCTTGTTTCTGCTGGAAGTGTGTGCTTCAAACTATTAGACCTGGCTGCGGTAATCACATTTTGCAAGCAGACACTTGTTAAAGTGGCAGCTTTCCTGCCATACCAACCTTTCGTAGTTACATTGTAGGGAGGCTGTGATGCATGAAATGAAAAGCAAGTCAGAAAAGACATTACTCAATTCCAATATAAATAATTGTATTTACTACTGAGCGAAGGTGGTCTAGGGGCGCCAAAGGTCGCAAGAAGCTATCGGGCATCCTGCAATCGGCCCATGATAGAGCGGGGCAGAATGGAGTCCGATAGCATTGGTGTATAGATCAAACATTATTAGGTACGCAAATAAAAAGATGGCTATGCAAAAAATGCCGCAGTTGGGACTTATCCGGTGACTGGGACCACTCCTACACATGGGAAGATCTGTACGCAGAATGGGAAATGATAGTGTCTCTGGTTGTAGAATTGTGTTTTTGATGAGTGATGAAACCATTCTAAAAGCTGGAGTTTCTCACTCCCAGAAGGAGAACAATATTGATATCAGATGAGTCTCTGGTTCCTCTGCTTGCATGCTACTTTCGCGGCTCCTTTGATGTGCGTCCATTTGCCACCAGCCACTTAGCCACTTAGCCAATTTGTGTGCAGGCGCCGCCTCTGCTGGCGCGCGCCGCCTCTGCTGCCAGGCTTCAGCACACCAGGCTGCACACCCCTCACCCCCCAGTCACTTCATCCGCGCCCACTTCACACGCGCTCTGCAGGTCATAAACAGGACCATCTGCTCCACTCCCAGCACTGCATGACCATCTTCAAAGCAAGCTTGTAACACGAGCTGCCCTCAGACGTTCCAAGACACACTTTTAATGCTTCTGAGGTCGATAACATGAGCCCCGTTGCATTGACACACACTGCCCTCACACACACAAGTTACTGTCACACACACACACCCTCAACCCTCACCCTCACTCACCCTCACTCTCACTCACCCTCAACACCTCACCCTCACTCACCCTCAACCCCTCACCCTCAACCCCTCACTCACCCTCACTCTCACTCATCCTCACTCACCCTCAACCCCTCACCCTCACTCACCCTCAACCCCTCACCCTCACTCACCCTCAACCCCTCACCCTCAACCCCTCACCCTCAACCCCTCACCCTCACTCACCCTCGACCCCTCCCCCTCGACCCCTCCCCCTCAACCCCTCACCCTCCCTCACTCACCCTCACCCCCTCACCCTCACTCACCCTCACTCACCCTCACCCTCACTCACCCTCAACCCCTCACCCTCACTCACCCTCAACCCCTCACCCTCAACCCCTCAACCCCTCACCCTCAACCCCTCACCCTCACTCACCCTCACCCTCACTCACCCTCACCCTCACTCACCCTCAACCCCTCACCCTCACTCACCCTCAACCCCTCACCCTCAACCCCTCTCCCTCACTCACCATCAACCACTCACCCTCAACCCCTCACCCTCACTCACCCTCACCCTCAGTCACCCTCATCCACCCTCACCCACCCTCACTCACCCTCACTCACCCTCAACCCCCCACCCTCACTCACCCTCACTCACCCTCACCCTCACTCACCTTAAACCCCTCACCCTCACTCACCCTCACCCTCACTCACCCTCACTCACCTTAAACCCCTCACCCTCACTCACCCTCAACCCCTCACTCATCCTCACTCACCCTCAACCCCTCACCCTCACTCACCCTCACCCACCCTCAACCCCTCACCCTCACTCACCCTCAAACCCTCACCCTCACTCACCCTCACTCACCCTCAACTCCTCACCCTCACTCACCCTCACTCACCCTCACCCACCCTCAACACCTCATCCTCACTCACCCTCACCCTCACTCCCCCTCAACCACTCACACTCACTCACCCTCACTCACCCTCAACCCCTCACCCTCAATCCCTCACCCTCACCCTCACTCACCCTCACTCACCCTCAACCCCTCACCCTCAACCCCTCACTCATCCTCACTCACCCTCAACCCCTCACCCTCACTCACCCTCAACCCCTCACCCCCTCACCCTCACCCCCTCACCCTCCACCCTCACTCACCCTCAACCCCTCACCCTCACTCTCCCTCACCCTCACTCACCCTCAACACCTCACTCACCCTCAACACCTCACCCTCAACCTCAACCCCTCACCCTCACTCACCCTCACTCACCCTCACCCTCACTCACCCTCCCTCACCCTCACTCACCCTCACCCTCACTCACCCTCACCCTCCCTCACCCTCACTCACCCTCAACCCCTCACCCTCACTCACCCTCAACCCCTCACCCTCACTCACCCTCACTCACCCTCAACCCCTCACCCTCACTCACCCTCAACCCCTCACCCTCACTCACCCTCACTCACCCTCAACCCCTCACCCTCACTCACCCTCAACCCCTCACCCTCACTCACCCTCACTCACCCTCAACCACTCACCCTCAACCACTCACCCTCAACCACTCACCCTCAACCACTCACCCTCAACCACTCACCCTCAACCACTCACCCTCAACCACTCACCCTCACTCACCCTCACTCACCCTCACCCACCCTTACCCACCCACCCTCACTCACCCTCAACTCCTCACCCTCACTCACACTCAACCCCTCACCCTCACTCACCCTCACTCTCAACCCCTCACCCTCACTCACCCCTCAACCCCTCACCCTCACACAGTGCAATAGGTCTCAGACCATTTCAGTTACAGCTTTAAGAAATGTTTTATGGACCCTCACTCACCCCTCAACCCCTCACCCTCACACAGTGCAATAGGTCTCAGACCATTTCAGTTACAGCTTTAAGAAATGTTTATGGCTTTTTTTATTTGTAATTCTTTAGCATTGGCTACAGGAAACAAAAATGCTAAACATTTACAAAAAAAACCCATAAACAATTCTAAAAGCACTAACTCTAATGGTGCGAGACCTATTGCATTTCCAATGCTTGTTTTTGTACTGCTGGTATTCGGAACTCACATATTTGAAAGTGTTTTCATATATGATAATGAAGAAAAAGAGTTTTGGTCAAATAAAATAGTTGCCTAAAATCATACAATTTAATCAAGAAAGCTGCGTTGTTGTTCTAGGTTTTCTGGTTTTAATGTGTACAGATCAGCAAGTAAATGGTATCTGTTTGCCTTACCTAATGTTAAGGCTTTTTTTTTTTACCTCTTTGTCATTTTTTCTGCAGTTTTTATATATTGCAAACTTGACTTGGGGAATTGAGTGATTTTCACAGAATCATAGGATGTTGAGCTGATGCAGGGCCTGAAATTTCCCAGTTCCAAAGTTGCCAGCTCTGGCCGTAAGGTCTGACATAGATCAAAAATGTTCTGCTAAATGATGCCTCGGAAAAATAGTCTTTAAAATTGCACAGTTTAGCAATCATTTGTTCTGGTTTGCAATTTATTTGTGTGCATTTTATTTTGAAAGCAATCAATCAACAAACTTGCTTTCTTGCTTATCCCTGTTTTTGCATATAATCTGCAAAAACAGGGATAGCCTCAAATTGTTACGTTTTGAAAACATATTCATGTTTTTTCTTTACTAGAACCACTGTCAGTGATGAGGTCACAGCTCACTGCGTTTTCTTAGCTCGCCCTAATAGTAAAGGCTTCGCAGTAATGAATCATATATACACATTTGAATAACTTATACACATGGATATAAACCATACCTTGGTGGCAGTTAGTCATTTTTCACAAATCCATACGGTGGTGTAAACTGGCAGCCAAAGGTTTGTTTTGTGGTGAGGGGAGGGGTTGGGCCAGCAGGTCCAGTGTACAAAATAAACATGAAAACGTGTTATCTTTGTCACCACACCATCTGACAAAATAGGAATTCTTTACCACCTCATTAAAGGTAGATTGTTATTCACTGTTGGTAAGCCTACAGAGCGGTATTTTGATACACACAAGCTCTGATATTACCATTGTAGGCCACAATGGCAGCTGGTGAAGTGTTTAAGTGGTAGCACATACAATTATTACTTTTATTGTTAGTGAGTAAAGCTTTTTCAGAGCGAGGAAAGACTAAAGTTGGTCTTATTGTATAAACACTGTTCTCAAATGCTATGACCTGCACATGCATCTTTCGCCTTTTCCCAATCTGAAAAAACATGCGTGTTTTCTAAGACCACAAGCAATAATTTCATGCTTGCCTTCTTTAATACCTCGCTAGCTGCCATTGTAGGTAGTTGGTTTTCTGGTGGTTACCCTCCTATCCACTCCCTAACCCCTGACATTAAAAAAGATTTGTTATGTGAGAATTTTGTAGCCCTTTTAGAACGAGTTCTATTTTGTTTTGCCTACTTTGTGCGTATTTGTAATTTTATAGTGTAATACCTGATGGTTGCCTCATGAAAAAGCTTATGCTCAATATTGTAGGCTCGAGTGGGTTATGAGACAAGCAAATGATAAAAGCTACTGAACTTATTGGTTAATTGGGAAACGTTATGTCGGATGTCCTAGAACTGATCTGTTTATAATGATAAGTTACAACAAATGTATCAAGACTGGCCTGTTTATAATAGAAAAACCTGTGTTAAATACGCTAGGCCTTTAATGATGGATTGTAGTGTGTTAAAAGCTTTACCATTGTTTACGGTTGCAAGACGGCTGCCACTTTGCTTCTAATCATGGATGCACTGTGGGAATTTTAAGACCATTATAAAATATGCACAATAACATTCCTAAGATGTCGACCTACTGTAATGTTTTATATCGATTTTTCTTCAATGACAGTATAACCCCTCCTATCCCCCCCCACCCCCCATTTACTTGGCTGCATTGTTTCTAGTTTTAATTTATCTAGTGTATGTGTGTTTTTTAGGTCGAGCCTAGGCAGCGCACATGCACTGTCTGCAGGACATGTTGTTATCTCCTCTTTCGGCTTTTGGCATGCCCATGAATTGCCATTTATTCTTTGTTGTGCCATTTAGAAATCCGGGTATTTTCATTGGTGCATTGGGTCCGATTCTCCCGCTTTTGCATGCTTGGGTCACGCCCAGGCGATTTCACTCATTGTTTGCTTGCGTTGGCCATCCCAATACATCTGTGGTTCCTCCTGGTCATCCTGATCTGCCTTTTTATTTTGTAGGCCATCACCATCATTTTAGGCCTTCATGCCGTTTCACGGAGCATCCACAAAGTGGCAATTTCTGTCCGGTAGCTGTTGAGCTTTTGCATTTCTAATGCTTGTTATTGATAGGTGAGTGGGTGAATGCAAGATTGAGTCAGTTGATGGACCAATAAATACATGAGCATAAGGAAGAGTGACAGACTGCATATACGATGAGTTATTTTGTGCCTAAACTCACCAGCATTTGAGACACTTTCAGTTATTAACCAAACCCATGAATATTACCCATGCTTTCTTTTCTTTTGGGAGTAGAGATCAACAGTTAGTGTGGTTCTCTGACAAGTACCAGATCACTTTTTTTTATTCCCCTCTGCCCTTACCAAAAAAACCTTCTGTGAATACCTATGCCTTCAAGGCTATGAAAAAGAAAGTGAAAATAACCATGAAGTTACCTAGATAAAACAATGTTCTGCAAAGCAAACCCTGCTACAGAAAAACATTTGTTCTCCGTTGAAAAAATTAAAGGCAAAACCTGTGTTCGGGAATCCTCGACAAACACACAGCCGAAAACTAAACTGATGGGTCAACTACCCTTATGCAGCATTCTAGTCTATGAAGCTGTTTGGCTACCTAGCAGTTATTCCCCTGTCTAATGCTGTGTGCCTATGGATTTTTTTTAATATATTTTACTATTCTACCTAAATTTAACAGAAGGGTTTACATTATTCTGTTATGATACTCTTAGTCCATGGATAGTATTATGAATCTGAAGCATGGTTAAAGGCTTCCAGAGTTATAATGAAATGGACAGTAAATGTTGATTTCTTTGTGATAAACACTACACTCCAGGAAACTAATAACAGTTCTGATTTCCCTGAAGAAATGTATCCCAACAGGAAATAGGTATTGCCTGTGTATATTTTTATATACAGAGTTGCACATATTTTTTCTTTATATTTAAAGTTACCCAGCATTAATCTTCACAAAAATCACTTAATCAATACAAGGGCCACAAATACCTGCACCTTCTTGCGCACCCACTAATCCCATTGCCTTGTAGCTGATTTGGATTTGTGTACGCTTTTTAGTTGCCTTCTTGGGCTGTGATGCTGAAGGGTGCGTTTTCACTGCTCCTTTGCTTGGAGATTTGTTATACAGTTATTCAGACTGGCATAATGTATTCTATGATCTACATTTGATCTGGCTCCCTAAAGGGAACCTGCACTTGCCCTCTGGCCCAAGCTAGCGTGTTGCCATCTTCGCTTACCTGGTGTAATACTCTCTCCTGTTTTTTTAGGGAAAAGATCCAGACTATTCAGGCGGCGTTCACGCCCTGTGACACCAGCATTGGGGTGCCAGTGGATTCCCAATCTGCCGACCCTGTCCACTCCTTGTCCACATTTAGGACAGTTGACTCTCTTGAATCCTTAAAGATTCTGAAGGGTCTAAATTCTGGCTCGCCCTTGGACCCCTCTCCAGCTAGGCTATTGGCAGCAATGGCAGTGACCACAAACACAGAAGTAAATACCATCATTAACATTTCCCTTCAGAAAGCTGTTGTGCCACAGGCTTGGAAGTTGGCTAAGATCTTGCCACTTCTAAAAAAGCCGTCATTGGGCCCCCTTAGCCCAGGGAACTACCAGCCTATCTCCCTCCTGCTGCTCTGGCTAAGGTGTGTGAGGAGGTGGTTAATAAACAGCTTACGGAATTTGTGGAAAGTGAGGCGCTCCTGCATCCAGCCCAATCAGGGTTACGGGCATCTCATAGTACAGAATCAGTTCTGGTTGAGGTGTCAGATGCCATTCGTGAGTGTTTGGATGCAGGTGGGGGAACTGCATTAATATTGCTGGACCTCTTGGTGGCATTCGACAGGGTCCCACACTCACTTCTCCTGGCACGATTGGCCAGGATAGTTGTGGCGGGTGCCGCTTGGGCCTGGCTTAAGTCTTTTTCGGAGGGTCGAGTTGAGCAGAGTTGGCTCCCACCATCCTCCTCCTCAGTCAGTGACTACTGGAGTCCCTCGGGGATCCTCCCTTAGCCCCTTCTTTTTAATATCTATGTGACTCCGCTGATACATCTGGCTAAGGAGTTGGGGGCCAAGGTGATGGCCTATGCTGACGACACCCAGCTTCTTTTTTCTTGGGACAAAGATGCAGATTCTGTGCTTCTGGTCCAACACGGTCTATCCTCTATTTTAAATGGTTGGCAGGTGCACAGCTCAAGTGTAATGAAGAGAAGTCAGAGATTCTGCTGTTTGGGAAATTCCCTCCTAACTTTCGAGAGCTCCTTTGGCCTCCTGAGTTTCCATTGCCTACCTCCACAGGGAAGCCCACTAAAAATCTGGGGGTATGGTTTGATGAGGGTCTTTCCTTTTCAACACACATTATGAAGCTGGCTGGCTGCTGTTTTGGCCTTCTCAAAACTCTCAGAAGATTCTATCCCATGTTACCCCAGGCAGCGAGGAAAACCGTTACGTGTGCACTGATCCTGTAGCAGCTGGACTATGACATGGCCTTTTTGCTGGCATTCTGGGCTACCTGTTGAGGAAGTTACAGGCGGTCCAGATGCGGCATCTAGACTCTTACTGGGCACTTCGGCTGGGAACAGTGCTCGTCTTCAGTTGGGATCCCTCGATTGGCTCTCAGTGGCGAAAAGAGTCAAATTTAAATCTCTGGTTCTGGCCCATCGCGCCCTTCATGGCTGTGGTCCTCTTTACTTGCAAAGACGCTTTTCAATCCATGCTCCTGCGCGCTCCCTTCTCTCCTCGTCTCTACGATTTACTCCGATTCCCCGCTTCAAGCTTCAGAGGCTTGGTTCAGATCCTTTGCAGTGAAGGCTGCTGCTGCCTGGAATGCTCTTCCGCTTGTCCTGCGTATTATTCAGGATCCAGTGGTTTTTAAGAGGAAACTAAAAACAAATCTCTTTGTCTGATTCATGTTCCATACCCTGCTAGGCACCGTGCTGGGATACTCATGAGTAGCTGTGCGCGTTACAAATTTATGTAACATAGTCATGCACTGAGATTCCTCTGTCAATGTGTAATAACTTTTCTCTTAACATCTGATGATCCAGACGTTCTGTACTAATTTGCCAAAAGTATTGTTCTAGTTGATGCAATGGCCATTAGATTCCCAAATGTTAGACTAATGTTCTGATTTGTTACCTTTGCCTCAAATTGTAAAGCGCTCTGATATCCTCCGGGATCAAGTTTGCGCTTTATAAAACTTTATAAATAAAATAAATAATATAACTTGCAAAGCAAGTAGATCTTACCTTTAAACGCCATTAACTCACCTTTTAGTTTTGCAAATTCTTGTTGCTGGTCCTGAACTGCGTTGGCAAAAATAAAAACGATCATCATGCATGCACATATGTGCGTCATCACGCGGTGGTGGCCATTTTACTTTTAATTTACCATTCTAAGGTTGTGGCTACCCATCTTGGAGTTATAACTTAAATAATAAAATGCAGAGAAAGGAGCTGCCTGTTAGCAAATTACATCCGCTTTGTCTTCAGAAAAAAAAAGAACAAACAATAAAAATCGTAATAAAGAGAAGTATCTAGGAGCGATGGTGGAGTAATGGGGAAACAGTGGGAGCAACAATGAGCAGGGACGGGTGGGAGAGGAATGGAGAAGCTGAAGGTGATAGGAACAAAAAGCGGAGCAGAGAAAAGTGACAGTTGTGTGGACCAACATGTAGAGCGATGGAATGGGGATGTGAAGGGGGAAGCAGCACATGAGAAAGCAAGCAAGGTAACAGATGCACTGCCATGGAGTACTGAAATACAAAAGTAGTGTCCTCATGTCAGCCATGTAAAATGCAGGTCGTCCAGTCAAAAGAATAGTAAGACAAACAAAAGACGAGGAAGGAAAACCATTGAATAAGAAGCATCCAAATGGGATTGACAAGAAAGCCAACCAATGATAAGCAATAAGCTGATCCAAAGCCCGCTCTAAGTATTGACATTGCACATAATAGGTTTTATGATAACAGAATGTGAAAGTTGTCTGTAAGTGAGACCTAAAAATGAATGTAAGAGCTGTTTTCCTAGTTGTATGAAGATTTTACAGAAAAGATTTAATATTTTCAACCAGTTTGTGTTTTTTGTCCTCTAAGATAGTGGACCCATGTAATCTTAAGCAGACAATTTTTTATGTTCTGTCCAGTTTTGTGCTGAAAAAGTTAGACCATCTATTTTCTTTCCCTTGCAGCCCTAATCCAACTGCCTGTATTCAAGTCCTTCAGGAAGTGTCCATGTCTCGATATATTCCCCATCCTACGCTTGTAGTGTCTGTTACTCTTACTTCCGTAAGGACCGAAACTGGTATCAGCTTGAAAATGCCACAGCAGGTACAGATTATAAGCATTCAGCATGGAATATAGTTATATGATGCAAAATGTTTTTTAAATGGAAAACCAAAGGTTTGGTCTTTCTCCCCTATAAAATCTTAGTTCTTGTAATCTTGAATTAGCTGAGTGGTAGAAGGAATATCAGAAAGTTGGTGGTTTTGTATGAGAATCTTCATGTTTTAACATCTCACAATATAGCAATAAGTTCTCTGCAAACAGTTAAAAGAACAATTTCATGTAAAACCAGTGTTTAATTTGCAAAAGATTAAGTTCCAGGGTACAAAGTTTTCTCAGAAGCCTGATGTGCTATCAAAGGTGTGGGTGCTGACCAGCAATGCTGCATAGTCTTACTTCCACGTATGCCTCTTAAATCCCCCACCAGACTTTGTCTCTTTATCTCACTCTTGTAGGTTATTTTTTTCATCCCTGCTTTCTCCCTTTGCCACTGTTTTTCTGCCTTCCTCCTCTTTCCCCCTTTTGTATTTTTCTTTCTCTTTCTGTGGATCAGTCTGATGAGGCAAAATAAATGCAAGACCCCAAAAGTGAGTGCTGGTGGGCCTCACCTGCAACCGCCAGCTCAAATGAAAAGTTACATCAAACAGAAAGATTTAGCAGTTTACAGTAGACGTGTCGAAAAGCAATGTTTAAAATGTATAAATGTATAAATGTTCAGACTTTAAACCTTTAACAGGAGTACATATGAAGGTATGCTTTTGATGGTTATTGCATAGCACTTGCACTACTTAATGAACCTTTTTCTTCTTTTAGGCCTGTGATGCAGAGAGCATTATGCTGAATCTTGCAGGGCAGCTCATCATGCTCCAGAGGGACCGCTCGGGCCCTCAGATCAGAGAAAAAGAGAGTAGTCCTACACAACGAAAGCTTGTAAGTCGAGAGTTTTTTTCAATAATTTTCTTCTGTGTTTTTAACTACTGTTCCTAACTTGGCAGCCTTCCTTAACTTGAAAGCTGGTGGGTGATTGGTCACTTTGTTCCTTCATTAGAAAGACATTATTCTTCTGATTCTTGTTCTATGTGCAGTAATGGAAAGAAATTGTATACCAAATGTAACTGCCTCTACGCCAGCCCTCTCCCAAGCTCCTTAACTCCAATTAGCATGTTCTAATATTTCAACTTTCTGTGTTATCAATTAATGCTCTCTGATAATCTTAGGCTACCTGTCTAATGACTGAGATATGTATGCTTCTTTTCAATGAATGAAACCTTTTCTAGCATGCCTTTTACAGTGGCATCAAGTTGGCATGTCCGTTAACTGCAGCAGAATTCTTTTAAATATTTTAATTAGGGCTTGAAATGCAGCCTAGATTTACTGCCATTGCCAGTGCTTCCTATTCTACACAGAAGCTGCTTTGCCCTGCAAGGCACTATTACAAAGTCTCTTATGCAGAAGGACAGTGTTGCACTTTGCGGTGAATGCTTCTGACTTCATATTCCTCTCTTTAGAATCTTCTTCAGGCGCCAGACTGGATCTAGAGATTTTTTTCATATTAGGCCACAAGGTGGCATCGTGTGGCTCCGTGCTGGTTCCGTGCCACTCTATAAGTGATGGAGTGGAAACACAATTAAACGCCACCCATGAGGCTGGGGTACAAATGAAGGTAGCCTTCACAACAATTGTTGCAGCTTGTGTTACAGTCCTTTCGAGGCCTCAGACACTGATCCGGCAGACACTGTGCTGGCCAGCAGGGTCACCAGTTTTTCAATTCCTCCTCCCTTGCTATACCGGCCAACAAACTGCTCTCTTTTGCCCTCAGTAGCTCTTGCCCACCTTGTCAGATACTGATCTAACATTTTCTCCAGGACTGCTGATCTTTCACATCCAACAGAGGGGTCGTGCACATTATTATAAACTACTATGCTACACCCTTTCTTTACTCCCTCCTCTCCTCACATTCCTCCTACATTGAAACGAATTTCAGAAGAGCACCACTCCTTCAGGAAGTGTGCCTGTTGCTGTCCAAAGGTGCAATAGAGAAGGTACCAGACTTGGACAGAGTTGGAGGTTCTTACTCTTACTTCCTTGTTCAGAAAAAGGATGGGGGCCTCAGACCTATCTCGTACTTATTTCCACTTGATGCTTTCCGCTGGATTGACAAATTCAAGATGCTTACGTTGGCCCAGATCCTCTCCGCTTTGGATCCGGCTGACTGGATGGTGTCTTGGACTTGCAGATAACATATTTTCATATTGCAGCTCTCCAGTCTTGCAGGGGTTATCTGTGACTGCAGGTGGGCTCGGAGCATATTTTTTCATTTTCCACTCTTGTCTTCAGTGAAGAGCTTGCTTCACATCATTCTTTTGGAGCTGCGAGCCATTCATCTGGCTCTGAAGTGCTTCCTGCCATCCATCAAGGGGAGGCTGGTGCAGGTTCTTACAGGCATTACCACTGCCATGTAGTAATAAGCAGGGTGGGATCCAGGACCTGCACCAAGACGCCTTGCGTCTTTGGAGATGGTTTGGAGGGTGTCTTATTGGTCGCCAATCACCTGGTAGACTCCCTGATCCCAGGCCAGATGAACTGAACACACGTTGCCTGGCACATTACAAGTGGCAGCTACATCCTGAGGTGATGCATGGTGTATTCAACCAGTGGGGAGAACCCTGGCTAGATAGTTTGGCCATTGTTGAGTGCTCACTGTCATCAGCTACACTTTCTGTAAGCTCACCCATTAGGATCCGCATTCCGGTTTGAATGAAACAAGGGACTTATGCCATTCTTACCTAAGCCCTGAAAAAGATCTAGAAAGTAGGTACCCAAGTCTCCCTGGTAGCCCAATACAGTGTGGTACCTCAGCTCAAAAGCATGAGTTTTTGTCTCAAGATCAAGCCACAACAGGGCAGGGTTTTCCACCTGAATCAACGCAATCTACACCACATGTGCCGGAGATTAAGTGGTTGGCAATTTATTGCATTTTATTTGCCGTCTGCATTGTTGATGTTGTCCACAAAATCTGTTTATGCCTGGCGCAAGGACAAATTTGTGGCCTGTCTGACATACACGGCCCTTACAAGCGAAGCTGTCAAATGCCCTTTTATTTGTGTTGCCTTTAGAGCCCATCAAAGCTTTGCCATGTGCACTATTAAAGGTTATTTGTTGGCCCTTTCAGCTTTTTAAAGTTCTTAAAAGATTTTTCACACACTTCTTTAGATGCAGTTTGTGATGCCACAACCTTTTCTTGGTCTTGACATTTCTTGTGTGTTCATAGCTGCTTGCTTCGTCTCCTAACTTTTAAGACTATCTGCCTCATTGCGATAATGTCAGCTTGTCGCTTGAGTGAACATCGGGCACTTTAAGTGCAACTGTCCCACTGACTCTTTTTCCCGGACAAATTGGTGCAATCTTATTCTCAAAGTTGTGACTGCCTTCCCCATTCGGGAATCCATTACTCTGACAGCGTACTTTGCTCCCCTTATCCCTCGAAAGAGAAAGAGAGGCTCCACCAGTTGAACTTAAAAATGGCTTCAAGCTTTTACATTGATTGTACCAATGACTATAGAGGGGCCGGTCAGCTTTTTGTGGAATTCTCCAGAGTGAAGAAAGGGAAGGCGGTGCAGAAGAAGACCTTGTTGAGGTATATAGTACTCGTCATAAAGTTCTCTAGCACATTGGTCAAGAGGCAGCGTCTGGAAGGTCTGAGAGCTCTTTCGGCTAGGATTAAGGCTGCTGTCTCTGTGTTGCATGCACCATGCCTGCCCCTGAAATCTGCCAGCTTGCGATGTTGTCATTGGTGCATATGTTCAAGAAGCACTACTGTACTGACAGCCAGGTCCAGCGGGAAGATCATTTCATCCAATCAGTTGTGCAAGGCTTATTAGTCTTGGCACAATCTACTGAAGCTCCATGTTGGGGAGGTACCGCTTTGGTATCTATTCTAAGGTGAGGAATTTTACGGTTCGATGTATCCATCTGAAAAACCAGTTGCCTATCTTCAGGAACGTTTTTTTTGGGGGGGGTGGATACTCTAACTGCCGATTCCTCACTACTCTTCACTTCCCCATTCTGAGGAGTGTCTCTTTTTAACTTCCAAGTTAGTCATCAGCATACTGTTACCAATTGTCCACGCTCTGTGTCTGAGGGTTCAGAAGGGGAAAAAACAAAAAATTGTTGTTGCTGTTCATGGTTGCCACTTCCATGTTATTCTGCTTTATTATTTTTTGTGTAGTATGGAACTAGCGTGGAGCCTCACAATGTCACCTAGTGCCGCGCAGGAGCACTCTTATGAAAATTATCTAGATCCAGTAGACAGGGGGTAGGGGGGAGCTTATATTCTAATGTGAGAAATATGTGGTAAGACGGAGTAGCAACCAGAAACAATGTTACCAAAGGTAAGTAAGCATGGTAACAGATCTACAGAAAGTTTAAGTTCCTATTGCTGGGTATGGCTCTTTTCAAATTTGGTAACCAGCCTTCCAGACTCCTTCTCCTTGGAGGAAAAGAAATACATCCAAAGGTCATACTACTGCTTCAACAGCAAGTCACAGTCCTATTGGTTTATTTTGACAAAACCATTCCATAACCAATTGACTCCCAGTTATACTCATAACTTAAATAATGATCATTGAACTTCATAAGGTTGATTTAAATATAGAAGTGAATAAAATAATACACTATTTACAATAAGTAAGAATCTCATGCTATAGCGATCTTCAAATAGTTTTTCCCAATATTTGCTCTATCACATATAAACACAATATTTTGTCATTTACAAAATGAGGGTACATAGAAACAGTAGCAAACTGCAGACAAGGGAGAACAATGTGATGTGAAGTCTGAATAAAGAAGTATTTAAAAAAGAAGAATGCAGAAAAGAGCAAGCAAAAGAGAGTGGAACTTCTAAAAGAATTGGAGAACGCTTTTAAAATGAATGTAGGGAAAGAAACATAGAAGGGGAAGACAGGAGAGGGAAAAATAAAATAAAACATTAGAGCTACTGTTAAGAAGTAAACTCCACACAGGTTAAGTTGAAGGAGAGGAGTTTATTGGAACCGGATTCTTCAGTGCCAACTACTGGAGTGAGCTCCCCAACATTCCAAGGCGAGCTTCACTCCAACATTCTACAGGTGGGAGGGACCAACTGAGGGGAAGGGGAAAACAGGGAGCGAGGGGCATACCATGTTATAACACACCTCCCTCTGTAACACAACATTATGGGTACAAGCAAAAAGGCAGTAAAAAGACAACAGCCTAGCTTAAACTAAAAGGAAACCAAATGAGCGGAAGCCCCAATTATGCAATAAAATACAGTACATTGAAATTGCATATAAAAACCCTTGGTACAAACCATAAGTAGGAGGAAGAGCGGTGAGCACAGAAAGGTATACATTACATGCTGTAGTCAGCTTGCCATGCTGGACACCTACGTTGCCGTGCAACTCTTCCTATACTTGATTCACCTACCGCTTCGCCAGAGTCATCATTGCTAGAGGGTTTGGAGACATGAACATTAGTGCAACAAGCCAATCTATCCATGCTCCACAGATTCCCATCTTCTAACAAAACAGAATTATTGTTTACCTTCCTTATTCTAAGGGGTTTCGAGAAAACTGAAGGTTTAGACTTCACTAGAGTAGGTTTCTTGACCACCACCCAATCCCCGACCATCCATTCTCTGTCCCTTGTACCCCATTTAGCATCATACTTGTCTTTGTACTTTGCTTGATTTTCTTTCACCTTCTCTGAAACATTGTTCCTGTCAACCCACACGGGGGAACCTCCATTTAACCAATTGGGGGTGAGCTTAGAACCTGGGTTTCTGCCTTTAAGAGAGGTAAATGGGGAGACTCTGGACACTGTATTAGGTGTGATGTGATATGACCACAACATTTTTCTTAAACAGTCTACCACGGAATCTTTAGTTGACACAGCTAGTTGAATGGTATCCTTCAGCATTCTATTTGCCCTTTCTACTAACTCATTGGATTTAGGAGAGTACAATGGAGATTTGATGTGAACAATGGATAAGTCGTTCAAGAATTCCATCATCTCATCTGAGGTGAATTGCACCCCATTGTCCGTCATCAATTCACTGGGGATGCCCTCTTTTGAAAAGGTCTCTTTAAGAAACTCGATGAGGTAAGCAGTGGAGATGGAAGGGACGAACTTGGTGGTAATCCAATGGGAATGATAATCGATCAGAACGAACATGAATTTTTGGGAAAGGTTTGACATATTCAATGGGCCAGTAATGTCCATCCCTAGTTTATCCCACGGTTTTGTAGGCACGGTAACTGGAACCAAAGGAGCTTTTCGCACATTCTTGGATTTGTCACTAGTACCACACTCAATGCAATTTTTTACAAGTTCTTCAATTTGTGTGTCCATTTTTGGGAACCAATAGCTTTGACGAATTTTACTTTTCGTCAGACTCCGACCCGGGTGACCTTCATGCCCTAACCGTATGATGTGACCTCATACCAGACGGAGGGACTATCTTGTTACTCCTCCAGACCATGTCTTCCACAATGGATAATTCATCCTTCACACACCAGAACTCTTGGAGATCCTCTGGCACCTCCTCTTTTTTCTCTGGCCAGCCCTTTGAAATCATTACTTTCAATTTGTGCAAAACCACATCTTTCTGAAGTGACTTCTCCCACTCCTCTTTTTTTATGGCCGGGACATCAACCGCAAGGATGGTTTCTTCTACTTGGGTCTCCTCAGGTTCATTTTCCAAAGCTGGCATATGCGAAAGACAATCCGCCAAGGAATTTTTTGAGCCAGGGACATGTACAATGGAATAGTTGAACCCTTGCAGTCCTAGAACCCACTTGGAGATGCGTGGAGTAGTATTTTCTAACAGTTTGGTAGCAAATAGCGGGATCAACGGTTTGTGGTCCGTCCTTAAGCAGAACGGAATTCCCCACAAGAAGTACTTAAAATGGTGAATGGCCCAGTAACACGCAAGTGGCTCTTTCTCGATGGTGGAATAATTCTCTTCCGCAGTCTTCAAGGTTCTTGAAGCAAAGGCTATCACTCTTTCTTCGCCATTTACCATTTGAGTCAAAGAAGCTCCCAACCCTTTATTGCTAGCATCAGTTGAGTGTGTGGACTTTGCATTAGGATCAAATGTGTGCAGAATTGGGGCATTCACAATGGCTTCTTTGACGTGTTGGAATGCTTGTTGGTGCACAGTGCCCCATTCAAATTTGGTTCCTAGTTTGAGTAGTTCACGGAGAGGTTGTACTTGGTCGGCAAAGTTCTTCACAAACTTCGACATATACTCAACCAGGCCCAGAAAGGACTTCAATTCCTCTTTATTTTCCGGAGCAGGAGCAAATTTGACTGCGTCCACCAAACTGGCCTTGGGTTTGATACCTTCGCTTGAAATGGTGTGCCCCAGATACACCACCGACTGCACCCCAACCTTACATTTTTCTTTCTGGGTCGTGACTCCCGCTTTGCTGAGTTTAGACAGGACCACCTCCAAAACTTTGTTGTGCTCACTTTCAGATGCTCCATAGAGTGATATATCATCCTGGAAGCAGATAACTTTTTCAAGGCCTTGCAGAATATTTTGCATTATGCGCTGGAAAACAGCAGCCGCAGAAGCAAGTCCAAATGGTAACCTTGAGAACTGATATGCACCAAAAGGGGTTATGAAAGACGTGAGGTGCTTTGAATCTGGGTGAAGGACAACCTGGTGGTAGGCTGAGGACATATCTAAAACAGTGAAATACTTTGCTCCTTGAATTCCCATCAACATTTCATTAATGTTTGGGAGGGGGTGTCTGTCCACCCAGATGTTGGCGTTCAAATCCCTGAAGTCAACACAGAGGCGGATGCCCTTCCCCCCCTCCCCTTTAGCCGCTACTACAATGGGGGCCAACCACTCTGAGCTTTCAATACGCTCTATTATTCTGTTTTCTTCCAGTCTGTTCAATTCTGTCTGAAGGGGTTCTCTTAGCAACAAAGGGACAGACCTTGCTTTGTGTACAACAGGTTTAGAATTAGATTTCAGATTGATCTTGTGGAGGAACCCTTTAAGTTGCCCTAACTTGTCTGTAAATACCTCGGGAAATTTCTCACAAACCTCCTTCCCAACCGTAGGCCTTTCAATCAGCAACACCTATTCAGGAGTGTTCGGATCTAATTTGATACCTAGGTCTTTTTGGTGTTTCCACCCCAACAAATTAGATCCTTTTTTTGTGATATACACTTTACCCAATGTAGACCTATCTTTAAAATCAATTTGCATTAACAACATTCCCACCAAAGGAATGTGGTCGGTAGTGTATCCCCCTGGTTTGATATCAGGAGGCAATAGATTATACTCTTTATGGCCTGAATTCTCCTTGAATGCATACTCATTAATGAGAGTGTAAGGTGAACATGAATCTGCAAAGACATCATATGCAACATTGTCCAGTAATATTTTGCATTCAGGATATGCATTCACATTCTGTTCCCCAATGTTCAACACTTGAAAAATAATGTCCCCCTGCAACAGTTGGTCCGACTCTTGGACCACCATGTGAGTCGTACTTTTCTTTTCGTGGCATACCCTTGAAAAATTGCCTCTTTTCTTGCAATTACTGCAAGTGACTCCCCTCGCTGGACACTTTACATCATTAGCTAGATGGTTTGGGTTACCACAACTGTAGCACTTAGGCTTGTTGGGCTGAACACTATGCTTATTCGCCTCAGGTTGGCTAGACTTACTTTTAACATCTCTCTGGACTACTTAGTTCACACCATTGTCATTAACTTGTTTAACCTCACTTGCCTCCTTCATTTCATTCATACAGTAGCTTGTGTGCTCAATGCTGATGGCAATATCAATAGCTCTTTGTAAATCAGGGGCTTCTGCTAAGAGTCTCCTGAATTTTCTTTTCACATGTGCATCTAACTAATTGGTCCCTGATTAAGGACTCAGTAAGCAGACCAAAATCACACGTGGCTGCCAAACCCCTCAACACTGCAATATAATTCTTTACTTTCTCATTTTTACCTTGAGCCCGCAAGAAAAATTTATGGCGCTGAAGAACTATATTGATCCTGTCACCAAACTGTTCTGCCAATTTTTTCACTGTAGCCTCATACACATCAGGTTGAACCCCGCCATCACCTCCCACATTGACGTTAGCACCATCAACAGCTACTTCAGGTAAGTCTTCGAACACATCCCTTCCATATTTTCCCAAATTATGCAGTACAATGCGTTGCTTCCTTAAAGATGAAAATCTATTTCCTCCTATAGCAATTAAATATGATTCAAACAAATTAAACCATTTTTTCCAGGAAATTATTGGATCACCTGCTTCATCCAAAAATGGTGGTGGCTGAGACATATTTAAGGCTGTCATGATAATAGCTAAAGAGAGAGAAGAAAAAGAAGAAAATAGAAGGAGAGAGAGATGACCAGAATAATAAGAAATGAACCCCCAGAGTGGGTAAAAAAAATTAGAAGGTAGGGGGAAATTCGTCCAATTGCCAGATCCTAGGATGCGCAAGATATATTGAACAGGCCTAGGTAATGAAAATACACTGGCAATGCTGTGGAAAACACCAGAAGGATACTGAGGGTAACAAAATAAATCTGTGTTTATACAGATATGATGGTACCAAGAGAATACAGCATTTGCGTTATGTAGGAGTTTAAATGGGTTGCTTTTGCAGACACTAAAGATTATAAAATAAAGCGCCTACACCTGTATTTACCACCCAAAACTCTTTTCAATAACACTTTGACTACACAATTGATTAGGAAAAAACACGTGCACCCTCTATGCTTGCAGGTCGATGGCCGTAGGTGAAAACTACAACTAATTCTGACTAGTTAAATAGGTAACACGCAAATAGAAAGAAATGTCAGTCACAGTCTCCCTCTGACAACAAACCAGCACACGCCTTGAATGACGAGCGCTGTCTTCCAGAAGCAATTTACCGTTCCCTTGACCAGCGTGAAGACGGATCACAGTCATGCAATGTTCCTTGTCAACGGGACAGTTCCACTGACCGAAACAGGTAATAAAAAGAAAGAAAAAAAAAGAAGGGCTTTACACGACGTCTCCTACCTCTTTTTTTTTTTTTTTGCCCATACACAATAAGAACAAGAGGAATACTGTAACGACGTAGCCACACCGGAGGGTTCCAAGTTGTCACCGTAGATCAGGTCGGGACCAGTGGGCACAACCGCCAACTCGTCTCGTTTACCTCAGGGTGGTTCACCTGAGAGGTAACTGAGGGGCGCAGGATTCAGGCAAACAGGATCTTCTACGCTGAAAACCTTTCCCTTCACCGCCTCGAACTGAAGGCAGTCCGTCACCGCTCGCTTCTCTTCTTTAGGAACTGACATGACAGGAACCCTTAAGGCGGTGCAGACTCTTCACGTAGCCTTCCCACTCCGGTCACCAGTCGGAACAAACAAGCGTCCCGTTGCCTGGGAAACTCCGTAGGCAGGGATCTGACGTGACTGAACAGCAAAAGGTCACAGCAGGTTCACCAGCGCAATGTTTCCACACCAAAACCAGGCGGAACGAGCTCAGCGTCCCGTTGCCGAGGAAACACCATCACATCCCCGGACACAGCTCTCAAACGAATGAAACGAGTGCTGCCACGACATAAAAACGTCAGAGTCTCTTAACCCTTTCTTTGTCACCGATGAGTCACAAACCTCGATAATCTCACAAGAATTCTTCATAAAGCTAGAACTGTGACAGGGGTGAATTCAGCTCCGCGACGCCTCACTGCTGATCAGTAGACTTCTTTAGTTGGCAGTTATCACAGGGGAAAGAATCCAACCGTCCCCAGCACGGTATAAGTCGCCAAAATGTTAAGAAGTAAACTCCACACAGGTTAAGTTGAAGGAGAGGAGTTTATTGGAACCGGATTCTTCAGTGCCAACTACTGGAGTGAGCTCCCCAACATTCCAAGGCGAGCTTCACTCCAACATTCTACAGGTGGGAGGGACCAAGTGAGGGGAAGGGGAAAACAGGGAGCGAGGGGCATACCATGTTATAACAGCTACTTAGAAATATGATGTGAAAGAAGTACTAGTGAGCCAAACCTTTGTTGTTAATTCTTTTAATCAATCACAAAGTCTAGATCAGCCTTTACAATGTTTGGTGTTTGGCGACATGTTCTACTGATGTTTAGAGTGCAAACCAAACATTTTTTCTAATTATATGTTTTGCGATAAATACCTTAGCATCGCAGTTTGGGAAAACAGTAAGACCATTAACGAAAACAAAAAAGAATGGCTGTCAAATCAGTATATGGGTAAGTAATTTGTTCAAATCTCCACTATCCTCTATTGCGCCATATGATTATCAGGATTCTGGCCTTAGAGGTTCTCCTTATTTTAAATAATCATATACTTAAATAGCTGTCCACTTCCAGAAAGTGAATGATAGCTAAAGTGACAGGTTTCAAGCAGCATCTCCGTTTCACTGCTAGTATGCCACCTTTTAATCAAGCTTAAGTTTTAATTGAGTTATGTGGCATAAGATGTATCTGTTACAATGTTTTATCTATCTCTCAAGTGCTTATTTGTTAATGAATGTGTGGATAACAGCTACTTAAATACTCCGCTTTATAACTTCATTTCTCCTTTTCCAGCTGCCATTCTGTGCTCCAGTTGTGCTAGCCCAGTCGGTGGAGAATGTTTGGACTACCTGCAGGGCCAACAAGCAAAAGCGCCACTTGTTGGAGGCTCTTTGGCTCAGCTGTGGCGGCTCTGGCATGAAAGTCTGGCTTCCTCTGTTTCCCAGGGATCATCGCAAACCACATTCCTTCCTTTCGAGACGAATCATGCTGCCTTTCCACATCAACATCTATCCATTGGCCGTGCTTTTTGAAGATGCCCTGGTCCTTGGGGCTGTCAACGAGACTGTGCTGTATGACTGCTGGGGCTCTCAAAGCAATGCTACGGAACACTTGGAGGTCCTCTTCCCTTTTTCTGTTGTGGAGAGGACCTCGCAGATCTACCTCCATCACATCCTACGCCAGCTTTTGGTCAGGAACTTAGGTGAGCAAGCCTTGCTTTTAGCCCACTCCTGTGCCTCTTTACCTTACTTCCCTCATGTACTGGAACTGATGCTTCATGAAGTATTGGAAGAAGAAGCTACCTCGCGGGAGCCCATTCCTGACCCCCTGCTACCCACTGTGGCAAAATTCATTACAGAGTTCCCCCTTTTTCTGCAGACAGTGGTTCACTGTGCTCGAAAAACTGAGTATGCTCTATGGAATTATCTTTTTGCTGCTGTGGGAAACCCCAAGGACTTGTTTGAAGAATGTCTAATGGCCCAGGATTTGGACACGGCTGCCTCTTACCTTATTATTTTACAGGTAACTTTATTTCATTTAATCTCTTGAGATGTTTTAAAGTGAATGCCAGGTGGTGTTGAAAGGCTTTCAGCTAAGGAGTGATTGAAAGTGATTTAAAAAAAAAAAAATAACTTACGTTAAAGTGCATGTTCGTAATCAAGTCATACACGTGAAGGAGCATTTTTTCTTAGCTAAAGCATGTTTTTATAGCTTGTGCATTTGTGAGTCTATTGGTTCTTTTGTAGACCTTTAATGATTGTTTAATATTTTCTTCTACAAAGAAAATTCTTGAATGCTCTGTGCTATAGCCTGATATGAGCATTATATGGAATCAGTTTATTACAAGCATCTTTTGTTTACACAAATACTCTGCACTGCTGCTGCTAACTGTTGGAAAATGATGGGCATGCAGCTGAGCTGTAGGTATAGTAGTCCTGTGGACGGTGCTCCGCGATCCCCATTGATCTCGTAGGACAAATAGAGGTTAAGTCAGCTATTAATAAAATTGTTCAAGGCAAGGCACAAGGCCAGGATGGCATCCCTGGCGATCTGTTCCGTGCCAACCCCGAGCAGTGGGCCAAAATCTTCTCCCTTTTGATCAACGCCCTTCTCCTTGGATCCCCAGTCCCAAGCTCATGGAAGGGGGCTGAGGTGATCCCCATTTATAAGAAGGGGCCAAGGGGTGACCCTGCCAACTATCGTCCAATCAGCTTGATCGATGCTGGTCAGAAGGTGGTTGGCAGGGTTCTTTTGGAAAGGATCCTTTCCTTGGCGGAGGAGAATAACATCATCTCCCAATCCCAGGCAGGCTTCAGGGCTCGCACAGGCACCGTCGATCAGGCATTTAGGCTGGTACTACTCCACTGGAAGACAGTATCCATTGGTAAAGGCGGCCTGTACCTGGCCTTTATTGACCTGAAGACCGTGTTCGATCTGGTCCCCCGAGAGCACCTGTGGGTGGTTTTGCAGGAGATGGGGTTTCCATTGCCCATTCTGAACCTGTTGGCCCGCATGCACGACGGAACGTATGCATGCATCCGGTGGGGCACGCAGGAGCAGAAAACGGCTAAAATCCCGGTAAACAGAGGTGTCCGCCAAGGATGCGTCCTGGCGCCGACCCTCTTTTCTCTGTTTGTAAACGGGGTTGTCTCCTTTCTATCTGACATCGACGCTGATGCCCCCAGCTTGGCTGGTGTTAAAGTCCCCGCTATGCTTTTTGCTGACGACACGCTATTGGCTTCTAAAACGCCCATGGGGCTCCAAAAGCTTGTGGATCGGTTTTGTGTCTTTTGCAACTTAAGGGGCTTGGTTATTAACACCTCTAAAACAAAGCTCCTCTACTTTAACCCCAGTAGGAAAGCAAACCGTACGCTCACACTAAACGAGGAGCCACTAGAGCGTGTTGAATTGTTTGACTACTTAGGGATTAGGATATCCGATCAACTCAAATGGAACCCAGATATTGAAAAAATGGCCCTAAACCATAAACGTGTCGTGGGCGTTATCGGTAGGGAGCATAGATCCTCATTATCCAGACCCATAGCTCCTGCACTGGAGATCTATTCCGCTAAAGCTATTGGTAGCGCACTGTACGGAGCGGAGCTCTGGGGCTTCAATAATGTCGATTCCCTTGTCGTGGCTGAAAATAATTTCTTCAGGGAGCTTCTGTCCCTACCTAGAGGCAAGCCTAACAAACCTCTCCAACATGACCTTGGCCGCAGATCTATTAAAGACCTTATAATCCTGCGTCCGCTTCTCTATTGGGCTCGTCTGTGGCGCACACCTGAGCTAGCTAGCTACGCAGATGGCCTTAGAGAAGTTATGAATATGCCGGGGTCTCATAAAATTGTTTGGCTATCAAAGGTTAAGGAGCTGTTAACAGCTATTGGTTTTAGTGCTGCATGGGAGACCGGTGCATCGGTTTCTAAACTGGAGGTCAAGCGAGCATATTGGTTGTGGGTCGATGCCCAAGATGCTAGAGCTGAAAATCTGGGTAGACTCACAGACGAGTTTCGTCTGCACAAGACCGTACACTCTCTTGAACCTTATATGGACTTTATAAGAAAACGCAAAGATAGGGCCTCATACATCCAGTTTAGATTGGGAACCCTACCGGTTCGAGGACGCACTTCTAAGTGGAAACCCCCTCACCAAACACTTGCCATTTGTCCGTTCTGTAACGCTGCACTAGAAACTATTCCACACCTTTTTTTTGTTTGCAGCGCCTATAACAAACCCCGATCGAAATGGCTAAAACCTGTTTGTCGGCAGCTCGAGACTAGGAGCCATGTCTCTGCCTTAAGAATTCTACGGACAGATCCTAACACTACATTGGCCTGTGGGGTAGCAAAATTCCTCAGCTGGCCATGGGTGATTAGACAAGGCCTATGACAAATTTCACTAGCTGATTTTTTACTTTTAAAATCATGCTCAAAGCTGTAAATGGTTTAATGTTTTTTTATTCTCGTCTTTTAACTATTTAAGAAGTGGGGTTTTTTAATCAAAAAATGTATTGCATTTTAATTGTTATGTGCTTTTAAGATATTTTTTATATCGAAATAAAGCTTTGATTGACGTGATTGATTGACGATTCCACAAGAACCCACCACCAACCTCCAATCTAATCTTTCATGGGGTGTAGGTTAGTGCATGTCCCTGTGGATTGGGCATGCTGTGACAGGAATTTGTTGAGCATTGTGACATGCAGCCCCCACAACACTTTTATAAATTGTAAGTGGTGCCCCAGCCTTTGCTTAGGGCACCACAACAGATATATATATATATATATATATATATTTTTTTTTTTTAAGCTCATGCAGAACATTATTAGGCGTCCGGGGGGTACTTTTTTATTATATACACACACACACACACAAACACACAAACACACACCGGTCTCAAGTGGGCACTCACAGTCTATTTTTCTTTTTTTTAAATGGCAGCGCAGTGAGTGCACCCTGCCCTTGTGATTTTTTTATCTTTTATTTTTATTTCCATTTATATTTTTAGTTGGTGCTCCAATCCCATGACCCTCACAGGCCAGGTGGTTCTCCTGCCAGTACCCATCCTTGGTACCAGCGGGAGCTGGCTCTATAGCTTTTGTTTCTGGGGGAGTGTGGGAGGGGAATTAGATTCATATTCCCTACCCACACTGACTCTATTTAGGCCCCGAGGTATGGGGTACACAGGGCCACCCCATGGATCAGGGAGGAAACTCCACGCCCCCTCACCAAATTACACATCGGCCTCCACGGGGTGAGGTCCACTTGACCTTTAATATTAGCTTGGGTAGGGGGCCACATCCCCCTTAGCAAAATTATTACGTTGGTCCCAGGGAATGGGGTCCCCTGGGCCTTTTAGTGGCTTGGGGAAGGAGGCGGCATCCTCTCGTCCTCAAAATAATGTAATCAGCTCGAAGGGATGAGATCCCCAAGCTCTCGTAAAGGCTCAGGGTGGGGGCTGTATGCCCCCTCCCCCAAATAATTACATCGGCCCCAGGCATTGGGGTTCCCGAACCTTTTAATGGTTTGGGGGAGGGGGGCTGCATGTCCCCTTCCCTTTAAAATACATGTGAGCCAATACCCTAGGCCCTGGCCCACCCTGGCAAATTTCAATTAGTAAAGGGTGGCCTACAAGATATACAGAAGCTTAGATCTTAAAAACAACAGAACAGATTTACACCACACCAATGACCTCACTTTCTTCTGAGTAAAGTTCTACTTTTATGCTTAACTTGAGTTAAAATGCCAAAGGCCAGGCACTGTGGCCAACCCCTGCTGCGCCTGCTGAAGGGTATGTGCAGCAGGGAGGGGGTTGACTGAGCACAGCAGTTTGAGTCCAAGACCCACACTAGTTACAGTTTGCATGACTCTTGTGCAAGTTATGTAGTGTGCTCCTTACCATAATTGATAATGTATGTGGTTTTTGGGTATTCATTTGTAATCATAATTAACTTGAACTGTATTTTTAAGAGTGAGAACTGTGCAAATGCAGAGGAAAGAGTGTACGTATTGTCCACTCTTGCCATTGAGGGTCTCTTAACATTCAGACTTGTAGTTTGGAAACATCACCAGAATCAGGAGATGGGTGCATAGGACCCTATTATATGTCACCTGTTTTGTATTTTCTGCATTACATGTTTATTTTGGGATAGTTAACTTCAAAAAATAGTTTTCTTCCAAATGCACCTAACAGTGCCCACTGATTGGATTTAAAATGTTTAGGTGTACCTTTATGAACAAATTGTTAATAAAACAATGGACAGTGGTGAGGGCCAGCTGATTTTATTTTGTTACTGGTTGCAGCTATTACCACATAATGAAGGATTCATGATATTTGTCACATAAATTCCTTCATTTACAGATTTCTCAAAAACATGTTTTTAGCTTAAATGGATGAAAAGAAATTTTCATTTTGCTTTACAATTCAGAAAACAAAACCTTGCTGCATAATTTAGATAATCTTACTGTATGATCATTAGCCCCTGTAAATGGTAATTCTACAGAGTGGTATGGGGCTGTCAATAAGATAACTAAACCCGAATTTTCACAGAGAATTGTGAACTGTTTGTCATATTTTGCGCATTCACTGTGAAATGTGGGTAAACATACTACTGCATTGTGTGCAATAAAAGCAACCCAACAATGGTATTATATTTCCACTTTAGACTTGTCTCCTCTGTGCAGAACCACCACCACCTTAATGTGTGCTTATTTGGAATTGTCATGCCTCAGACTTGGGTGTGCGAATGGCTCTGTCCATTCCATTTCATACAGATAGCGACTCTTCTTTGGATGTTCACCTTGTCACCTCTTCTGCTTTTTGATGAAATCCACCATTTTGAACTTAATTGTCTCATAGAAATAGACCTGGATGCCTACTCTTAGTCACCTGACACCACTAGCGATGGCAAAATTACCATTGAAAATGTACTCCTTCACTTCTTATAGCCTCGAAGATATACAGCATATGGTTGGCTTGAGGTTCTCTTACTCTAGTTTGCACGCTTAATATATATTTGACTGTTAAAATTGTATTCAACGTGATGTTTCTGGTGAACGTTTCTCAGCATGTGTGTGTGGTGTAACCAAAGAGTGGGGATGCTTAAATAAGATAGCAATAGCTGTATGGCATAATTCTGAACATTTAGGATTGCTCATCAAAACCGATTTCTTGTCATCTCTGTTCCTGCCACCTTCCTATCTTATTTTTGGCAACTGGAGAAGCTGAACCTGCAATTCAGTTTTGTTTATGATCCGACATCTACTGAAAAGATTGTTTTGAGTGTTTTGTCACACCAAAAATATTTGTGGGTAAATTGCTCATTTCTTCTTTTAGAATTTCATTGCGTTTTTGGAGGTGATTCTATCCTTCAAGCACTGTATGCTTCTGTACTTAAGGAAATGTTCTGCATGGCCACCCCTCACTTTTGATTGTTGAATGATTTTTCAGCAGGCCCCACAGAGGTGAAATAGGAATGACCAAACACAATCATTATCACATTTAATCAGATGGCAAGGTCACAGCCACCATGGATCAAAGCGAATAGCTATTGTTTAAAGCAAACATCTATCATAATGTCAAACAACTTTTAGCTTTTTTCTGTCAGGGAATCAGCAGCTACTGCTTCATATGCTAGAATAGAAATTTTCCAGCTGAACTTGCCAGTGCTTGCTCATTCCTCTAAGTGTACTTTATGGAGCTTCGTTTGCGTCCAAATGGCTATGAGCAAATAATCCTTGGTCTTACTCCTTGTCCCACTAAAAGTTTCTGATCTTTAGGTCCAAGTCCTTTTTGGTACTCTGCATATAGAGGAGGTGATGCCTTTTCTCCTCATTTTGCCATAGACAACTGTCCACTGCGCATATTGGGACAATTTAAGCATATCAACCTTATTTTTGAGAGAGTTTTGGGGGTAGAAGTATGTTATGGACTCCCTATTTTTCTTGGTAAATGTAACTTTTTTTTCGAACGTCTTCTAGATAGGAATAGACGTAACGTCAGATATTCGCTGTCCTCAAGACTTGTTACAATATTCCTAGTCCAGACAGCCTTGCTTGTTGTTTATAATCTTGCAAGCATTCTTGTTCTCTTATTAGTTTGTATGTCATTATATTCTCAATTGTGCTCCAAAGTAAAGCTCTTCAGGCTGGAAGGAGCAACCATCATGGCTCATAGTCCTGTGAATTTGCTTGATCTCGCTCACTCTCCTGTAAATTAAAGGCTGTTGGTCATGAAGTCCTTGACGTTGTGAGCACCAGAATATTTGGACAATCTGAGCTTCCCATGGTGAATCATGGGTTGGTGCTAGGAATGTAGTAGTGATAAGACAAAAATAAGTAATGGGTATGCAGGGAGAAGCTGGTATCAAAGGCATAATTATTGCTACCCTGATATGTGTGATTTTATCCTCCCTCACTAAGATATATGGTTGAGATTCCAGCCACTTACTTTAAGAGTATCTCCGCTTCGTGTTTGTGTCATCAGCCTCCAAAGGCTTAGACTGGAAAAAAGTCCACAAGCTTTTATAATGAATTTATGGAAATTAGGTAGGGTGGCCAACCCATCCTTTAAGCTGCCATTTAATCTTGTATATGTGCTCCAGTTTATGTTGACTACAGTAGAATTAGAGATCTCTGCACATGATTATATTTTGAGTAATAAATGTAAAATAAGGTATTGAAAATGTAAGATGTATTCAAGTACTCTATATCTACAGACGGATACTTTGTTGACCCAGTTATCTAATTTAACTCTGCGACTGCCGACCGGTGCATGCAGGTGTTTTAGGCGCCAGTATAAAACAGGCGTTGACTAAGGCAATTGTTTGGCTTTTGTAAACCAGGAACTGTTTGTCTTCTTTCATCAAAGCTAAGTTGCAAGAGTATAAGAAGCTCTCCTCACACAAACAAACCTAACCAGCACAGCATGGGAAGCCGAGTTTAAAGTTCTGTTTCTCACAGAAGAGGCTGCAACCGTGCAAGTTTGATACACACATAACAAGAACAGCACTGAGAGTGGTTTTTCCCGCACACTCACGACGCATGTATAGCATGGGTAGTAAAGGCGCCTCCTTTGCCCCAGTGTTCATAATGGGCATCAGCTGCACAAGCTGCCTTTGGGAAAGCAGTACCGAGTTCTATTCTTATCTGCTGCACTTCATCAGGTTGCTAACTTGCTGCATAACCCTCCTTGTGTTTAATTAGGGCTGAGATGCTTTTGTTGGTGAACGTGGCGTGAAAATTATTTTCCATTCTATACTATAATCCTGGGTAAATTGGTGTATGGGATGGGGAAGAAAATGTAACATGCTTGCCGGACAGCACCGGCTTGGGGATAGACTTCGTGGGTAAGAGAAATCAACTTGTCTGTTGGGGACCCAAGCTGGAGGGACAATTCACAAGCAGAAATACACAGCCCCCGTAGCATCAGCAGCGCTAGATTCCCTCCTACACATAGGCAAGTTTTTCTCCTCTCTTGCTAAACACAAACAATTGTAACTCCAGTGCCTAATTTGCACAGTCAAGACTGCACCTCATATGTAGCTAACCGTTTAAGAACTAAACTCTGCCCAAGCTTTCACCTTAGCCTCATAGGTCCTCGGACAATATGAACCCAATAGTGCTGATGCACGTTTGTGCCTTTCAGCTCACCTTGCCTGCAGTAGATTTGATTTGTGGTTTGTACAAACAAATATTTAATAAATACCTGCCATCGAGGTTCTCCATCCTACCCTTAGATGGAAAAAAACAGGATTTCAATTAATTTACAAGACTTTTGGAGATTGATTAATTGTTCAGTGACTGCCCTTTAAAACCATGATGATGGATTAGAAAAAGTGTTGAGTATGAATTGCCAGCTATTTTTGTATACATCAAACAATGCAGCACTAAATATTATTGAATATGTCTGCATACAGTATTTCTACACAAATTAGGCCAATGGAGCCTTCTGATCCCAAGAGTGTTTGGTATTTTCGTATCATATACTAGTTGTTCAACAGTTTATTGCTTTCATTCGCTTCTGCTTTAATTCTTGCCTACGCAAATAGGGGGGCGGTTCTGTCGGACTCACTCAAACAATGTACTACTGAAAAGATATGTTGCATATGAAACACAAAGGAGAAGGAAGTTAAAAACAATGTATGCTAAATAATTAATAGCAAAAATATTGTATACAAATACATTTGAGAGGATACTCTATGATAAGTGCAAAAAGGTGCTTGTGCAGCATGGCAAGTCAATGTGTGATCCACAATAGGATGAATTGACAAATTATTCCATAATTATTTCAACAGCTTTGTTAATATTCCACATTCGTTAGAGTCCAGTATTGGTGGGATTGGGTATTATGTTCACCAAATTGATAACCCAACAAAATGCCACAAGAATCAGGGCAGGAAATTCAATCGACATTTAGACACAGAAGTGTCAATAATACATCAGCAAGGGTCTTCATTAAGACGGTCAAAAGGAACACACTGAGTCAGACAAGTAACAATCAAAATCTCCAGTGTAAACAGCTATACAAGTTATAAAGGTACCCCCAAGGTATCAAAGTTAAGCGACTCACCAAGTCGTCTGCAAAATAATACTGTTGGAGCCAGGAGATGCCAAATACTTTTTTTTTCTTAAACCACCACATGGGAAAATGGTTTTAACCCTTTAGGTGCTGCCGTCGGCCAACGGTCGTCACGGGCACTACCTCCCCAGTGCTGCGTGCGACCGCTGGACGTCCAGTTCAGCACTGGGGAGGTTTGTTTACTAGCTCCTAAGGTGTTAAGTAAGAGCCCAGTGTGTACACACGACCAAAACAGAGGGGAAAAAAATGTTGAAAAAAATTAAAATTAATTCTACTTCGAAAATAGGGAGAGCCGGATATCAGAATACAAAAATCACTCATCTAGGGGATACCTAAAGGCTCTATCGCTTTTTTTTTTTTAAATGAATATCACATCACACCAGAGCAGCAGGAAAATAAAGAGTGAATCCATAGCCATTGCAAAGAGACTCTCAGCAATGTAGACAAAACTGGTAGAAAAAACATCCAGGACCGGTATCATAACTGGAAAGGGTTTAGCAGCTTCCTTGGAATACTACCAGCCACTTCAGTGTGTCATTCGGCGTTTGAAAGAGGTGCGCCAAAGAGCCGGGTGAAGATATGGAGGAAAACATCCTCACGTAAATATGCATGTGACGCCCAAGCAAAATTGAAGGCCTGCTGCAAAAATGACCGTCGCGGGTGACCGTTTAGGCCTGAAGGACAGTGGTATGCCTGAAGGGGTTCGGCATCACAATGGCAAACACCCAGTGCCAAACGACTGAAAAACGTGTACACAAAAACATTGTATACATGAAGAATCCTTCATAAAGTCAGGGTTGTGTTCCACCATGTCAGTATTTCAAGGCTAAATGTAATACCGGAAATTGCTATCAGTGATAAAAAGCAGGACAAAAGAAAAAACAGGTACGTGAAATATAATGTAATGCGCTAACAAATAGCCATGTCATACAGAAAGATAAATGTGGTTGTAAACAACATCCGTACCCTATTTCAAGGCAAAGTTGAATACCAGAATTATCACCCCATGCCAAACGACTGAAAAACATTGTGTTCAGAAGAAAAACATTGTATATTCAAAAATCCCTCAAAAAGTCAGGGTTGCATTTCACCATGCCAATGTTTCAAGGCAAAATTGAATACCAGTAATGATTATCAATGATAGAAACCAGGGCAAAAGAAAAATATTTACTCAGAATATAAAACCAAGTTCTAACAAATAGCTGTGTCGTGCAGAAAGATACATTTACCATTATGGATAGATGCCACTTGTCGGTTTATTTCCTCCAGTTCATCCAGGCCAATCCGACCCTTGTTCAGTAAATGTATCAATTTACATTCTCTTATGTTCGATGTGGCAGTGATGTCACCACCTCTTGGATGTTTTTCCCAACACAAACCACCTTAGCTTGTTAACCTTGTGGTTGATTCCCAAAAACATGTTACACTAAAGGTGCTCCTGGGTCGCCTCATCTGATGCGACTACAATGTTGCAGGATTCTGGGTCTCACGTTCGGTCTTGTTTGCCCCACATAATCCAATCCGCACAGGCATTTAATGATGTAAACATCCGTGCTGTTACAATTGGTATGGTAACGCAAAATAATTTTGTTATTATGTTCAAAGTTCTTACGCTCCAGGTAAGGTCACATGCTTTACAACTGCCACTTTTCAAGTGACCTTAAACCGGGGGTAAGTTCCAATGGGCAAGTAAATCCGTGGGTTCTGGTAAGGGTAACAAAGCTCTGACAACATGATCATTTATATTTTTACCTTTTTTGAATGCAAATACTGGCTTTCAGAAGTATCCATTTTATCCTGGATCAGATTCCAATGTTTGTTAAGAGCTTTCTTGATCTCATTGCTGCGGGAACATAATGTGGTGACACGTTTTACTATCCGTATTGGAAGCACTAGTATGTTCGGTCTCTCTGGGGAAATACCAGGCTCTCTTTATCACCCTTTTCACCAAGCCTTTGGGGGTATCCCCTTTCAAGTAGTCTAGATATCAGGACATCCGATTCTGAAAAGTAATCAATTCTCAGGACCAATTCCACCTGATTCCTAGGAACTGACCAAAGGGTAAGTTATTCCTAGGACTCTTAGGATGTTGACTTGAGTACCGTAACAGTATGTTCCTTTCTGTCGACTTTCTAAAAGGGTGGTTTTTAGTTCACCGTCCGTTATTTGAGCCCCTTCCATGCTCATGACGAGCTCAGCTCGTCATGCAGTACACTGCTTGTGTGCTCATGACGAGCTGAGCTCGTCATGAACAATGGGATTCATAGATCATCAGCATGGAGGAGGGATCTCAGCAGCATTGATGGTGTTAATAGTGATTTCCAAGAAATCGGTCCCCCTAGCACTGTGTGGCATGGCAAACTGACTATCGGGAGATCGGTTATTGAGCCACATCAAGAAGGGCTCAAGCCATTAGGCTCCCCACTCCCTATCATCAGGACGTCATTAAAATACCTTTTCCAAAGTGTGGTATTTTCTTTGAAGGAATTGGAATCAGGGTATGTGTGTTTGTTCATAGTTGTTCATGAAGGTATTCGCTGGGTTCTGTGGAAAAACCGCCCTCATCGCAACACCCTTGGACTGAATATACGACTCATTCTAAAATATAAAAAAGTTTTTGCTTAAAACAATGTCCAGTAGTTGTATTATAAAGTCTTACTTAAAACCATATTCTCATGATTGGCATCCCTTGGGCCCCACTGTATTGGTTTGCAGATGATTTGGTGAGTAGCTGTACTTTGATACCTTGGTACCCTTGTAACTTGAATAGCTGTTCACATTGGAGATTTTGATTGTTACTTGTTTGTCTCATACAGTGTTCCTTTTGATTGCCCTGATGAAGATCCCTTGTTGATGCATTACTGACATTTCTGTGCGGTGGGAACTTGAGCTGCGCCCAGCAATTGAGCACAGAGACTGCTGGCCCTTCACTTGGCGCCGGGCCTGCCGCCAGGAGAGACTGAGGTCGTGCCCATCGCCTGGGGCTAAGGCTGCCAACTCCTTTGATGGGGGCTGTGAGCATAACTCCAAACAGCCCAAGGTTTCTTTCCATGCTCGCAGGGGCGAGAGTACCCAGTGAGAGGTTCTTGCGAGGCTTTCTTCTCTCCTCAGCCAGGACTTCAAAGGGAGGTTTGTGGAACTGAAACAGTCTCCACGCAATCAACTCACAAATTGCCAACCTAGCTGCTAGGCTGAACCATATGAAGGAGAGATTAGACTAGTACAGCAGAGGTATTAACCACTCTGAGACATGAGTATCGAAAGTGGGGGACACCCACACAGCCACTAATGTACCGCTTTGCAAGATGGAAAAGTTCTGGAGCTAACAAAAATGAGGATTTGGGGGTCTAGGTCTCTGTGGAACACCTTATGTACAGTGGGGATATCGGAGGCAACCGTCATAGATAAATTGGACACTTTTGTTGAAGACATGTTCCGCTCCTCTGTTTGGCGATGCCCCGTCTCCAAATGTTGCGATAGAGCGTGCTCATTGTTTTCTGGGCCCTCAACCTCCGCCGGAGACCACGGCACGCTTCCTGAAATATGAAGACCGAGACACTATCCTAATGTTAGCTGTGAAGCGCAGAGATTGCCAATACCAGCGAAGTACAAATGTTCTCTATTCGGACTTCATGCTAGCTGTGCAAGTGTACCACCGCAAGTTTCTTCCAGCCAAACATCTTCTCCAGAAGGCAGAGGTGGTCTGCACATGGATTTATCCTGCTAAACTTTGCATATCATTGCAAGGTAAACCTTGCCTCTCCACAGACCCTAAGGCAGCTCTGAAATTTATGCGTAAGCTTGTGCATTCCCGGGGGTCCTCCCTGGCTCATCGGCAGCCATGGACTCTGGCAGCCTTCATGACAGTGATTTATTTTATTTATTTTGAAAGTTTTATATAGCGCGAACAAGATCTTTGCAGATATCAGAGCGCTTTACAAGGACACGGGGGTGATAGAGTAATACAAAGTAATATTTGAGGTAGTTCGGTACAAGGTGCTTAGTTACATAGGTAGGTCAAAAACATGAGGTAGGTCACAGGTGAGGTAGTACACGGTGCATAGTCAAACAGTTGTGTTGATAATATAAAGTACAAAAATAAGGAGCATATACTTGCTTGAGCGTGTTTAAAATTTTTGGAGATAGCATAAAGGAGGGCATAGTTGAGGTGGGTGAGTGCAGGATGTATAGTCCCACAGGTGCGATAGTAGTAGAAAAGTAGGGATCGTTGAGGTGGTGTGGGTAACGTGTGCAAAGTCAAACAGGTGCGTCAACAATATAACAATATACAAGTCAAACAGGTGCGTCAGCAATATAACAATATACAAAGAGTGAGCGTATACAATCAAGTAAGTTGATAATACAAGTAACACAATAGACCAGGGGGGTCAGGCAGGTCTTGCAGAGAAGATTCATGAGAAATACGGAATAGTAGATCATGTGTATTTAGCCATGAGGATCGCTTTAACTTCTTTCTTAAAAAGTTTGTTGGAGGAGATGAGCCTGGTTTCAGGAGGGAGTGAGTTCCAGATCCTGGGTGCCATTCCTGAAAAGGAGCGTTTATATGTTTTTTCCTTCCGAAATCTTCGGGGCTTCAGCAGAAGATTGTTTGTGCTTCTAGTAGTTCTAGAGCCACCCGAAATTGTCAGCTTTTGAGTGAGGTAGGCGGGTGAGTTCATGTGTACAGCCTTGTGTGTCATGCAGGCGATTTTCAGGTGTATTCTGGCTTCAAAAGGTAGCCAGTTCAGGGATTTAAAGTCAGGGGAAATATGCGAGTGTTTTTTTGAGCCAGTGATGAGTCTCGCTGCGGCGTTAAGGGACGCTTTTAGGGGTGCCGTTGTAGTTAGGGGGAGCCCGCAGAGGGCGGTGCTACCGTATTCTATGTGCGGGATGACTATAGATTGTACAGCAGTTTGGAAGTCTTTGGCAGGAAGGAAGGGTTTAAGCTTTCTCAAGGTATTGATTTGGAAGTTCGCTCCTTTGGTTGGCTTGCTGATGTGCTGTTGCATGTTGAGATTGGCGTCAAGTGTTATGCCTAAAGATTTTGCTGAGTCTACGACGATGGGTTGTACATTTAGAGCCGTTAAGTGCTTAAGCCATGTTTGAGCCGTGGAGATTTTGGCGGGAGGTGAGATCAGGAGGAACTCCGTCTTCAGCGCATTGAGTTTGAGGTGATTCTCAGCAAGCCAGGATTGGGTGTTTCTGATCGTGGTGTTCAGAAGCATGATGTCCTTGGGAGATTGTATTTTGAGATAAAGTTGGGTGTCGTCGGCATACATGTGAAAGTGAACATTAGATGTCTGTAGCAAAGTAGTGAGAGGTTCCATAACTAGGTTGAACAGTGTTGGGGAAAGGGAGGATCCTTGAGGGACGCCTAGCGATACAGGTACCGGAGAGGACAACAGGTTGTTACTTTTGAATCTTTGTGACTGGTTGTGTAGAAAGGAGGTGAACCACTTGAGAACAGTCCCAGATATGCCCATTCTTGTGTTTAAGAGTTCGAGTAAGTTCTCATGTTTAACTGTATCGAATGCTGAGGAGAGATCCAGAAGGATGAGGAGGCAGGTATCGTTTTGGTCTAGGATTTGGAGGGCGTCGTCCACTATGTGAGTCATGGCAGTTTCGGTACTGTGCACTGCTCGGAAGCCTGACTGATGGGCGTTGAGGAGATCAAACTTATCTATGTGTTTAGTCAATTGTAGCTGTACGCATTTTTCCAACAGCTTAGCGAGCGTGGGAATATTTGTAATAGGGCGGTAATTGTTTAGATCAGTGGGGTCTGCTGTTGGTTTCTTTAGTAGCGGTGTGACTTGCCCGACTTTGAGGGCGTTGAGGATGGATCCTTGTTGAAGAGAGCTATTGATAATCTTAGTCCAGAGTGGGAGAAGCCAAGGGGAAAAGTCTTTTACAGCGTTAGCAGGAAGGGGGTCAGAGAGGTGATTGGATGGTTTCAAGGTGCTGAGCAATCTGCCAATTTCTTCTTCGGAGTAGGTGCCAAAGGATGACCAGGTAGCATTGTTCTTTGGTTCAGGCACTGCTGTGTGTCGGGTGTTGGGGTACAGGATAGCGTCATTGAGGAGATCGCTTCTTATTTTCTCAGTTTTTTGGATAAAGAAGGCAGAGAAGTCTTCGCAGGAAGGTGTAACGCCCATGGTGCTGAGTGTCTGGGGTTGCTCTTTGGATTGTGTTCTGATTAACTCAAACAATTTTCTTGGGCGGTTTTTTGCTTGGGCGAGCTGGAGGCTGAAGAAATCTCTTTTTGAGCGTTTTATTGATTGATCTGAGCCCTGCTAAACTTTTGCTGAACTCTGCCACGTCACATCATATTGTACATTTTCCTCCTGATAGTGGTCCACACAGTCATGGCTTGGCTCTTTGCGCCCTGCTCATCCTTTGGTCATGGTGCCCTCTGCATCCATTGCTTTCCTTTCTTCGCCAACCTGCTCTCTATTAGCAGGATTGTTCACTAGGCTCCTGACACCCTGAGGGATGTACTCTTTCCAATTTTTAGCTTGGGCAGGAGGTGTGTGTGTGTGTCTGTCTGTCTGTCTGTCTGTCTGTCTGTTTGTCTGTCTCAGTGTGTCTGTCTGTCTGTCTCAGTGTGTGTGTCTGTCTGTCTGTCTGTCTCAGTGTGTCTGTCTGTCTCAGTGTGTGTGTCTGTCTGTCTGTCTCAGTGTGTGTGTCTGTCTGTCTGTCTGTCTGTCTCAGTGTGTGTGTCTGTCTGTCTGTCTCAGTGTGTGTGTCTGTCTGTCTGTCTCAGTGTGTGTGTCTGTCTGTCTGTCTCAGTGTGTGTGTCTGTCTGTCTGTCTCAGTGTGTGTGTCAGTGTGTGTGTCATCCAGTTTGTGGGAGGGGGGTTGAAGTGGGTGGTAGGATTTAGGTGTTGTTTTTCCTCTTATGTTATTGAAGAGATTATGTACACCTGCCCTTTGCCACATATTTATGGCTTCCCACTATGCCTAGAGTCCTTAGTACAATATATGATGGCAGGCTTTGCAACTCCTTTAGTTGCGATGACTACCCTTTGATGTCTCACCTGGAACATCCGTGGACTAAATGGCCAGCGTAAGGCCCGCCTAGTGTTTGTATACCTCCGCTGGTATCGTATTGCTATTTACAAGAACTCTACTCGACTAATGCTACACTCCCTCACTTGCATGCCGGCAGGACTTGAGCATCACACGCAGCAGTCCATTCTAATTAAGGACGGGGGTTGATATTTTCATTTGCATAGGCCTTTAATGGCACACAGAAACATCCATATGTGACAAGCAAGGTAAATATGTTGTCCTTTGCGGCACATTTCTGGGCCACACCTTCACTCTGGCCTCAGTATAGGGACCTAACACGGATTGTTCTACCCTCTTTACAGAAATGTGGCAACAGATCCGGAGTTTAGGACCGACAACGATCCTGTGGGGAGGGACATTTAAATGTTGTACATGACCAACACCTAGACAAGTCCAGTGATACAAGACGGCCACACCCACGCAGTCACCCAATTACACCGTATACAGGAAGACCAAGTATTCATCGACCTGTAGAGAGACTGGCATCCCCAGGACAAGGAGGGTACGTGCACGGACGCTTCAAATAACACCTGGTCTAGAATAGACTATTGGTTGGCAATTGAGCTCCTCCCTCGGACACTCTTGAATCATGCACCAATCCTTCTTGAACTTGCTCTCCTCAGCACACTAGCCCGCACACACTCCCGGCACATGCCAGCAAATGCCCTCCGTGAATCAGTAATCCATGATGAGATCTGATCCAACTTTATAGAAAACCTTTCCAGCAGTTCAGTCCATGGCCTTTGTCTTTATGCTGTGGGAGGAGTTTAAAGTAATAATTCGGGAAATGTGCATAGCTAAGTAAGCTTGCGTATTGCGGGAAATAAGAGCAAGATGACCATACTTTAGTCCGAAATTTGTGTACTCAAGCTTGCCTTCTTTGCCATTGGCAATTCTAGCATTCTTGCCTCATTTAGTCAAAGGCTCAGTGAATACGCTGAGGAGGTAGCTTGGAAAACACTATCTTGGTAAGTAAGCGATGTAACGACGCAATGGAGAGGGGGACAGGCCGGCCAAATAGCTTCGCCCGCTCTGGGCCAGTGACTACATTACAGAACTACTCGGTGACAAGCGTACTCTGCACACAGACCCAGAGCGCCTTATACGTACCATGACCACTTTTTACACTGAAATATATAGCTCCACAATAGCTCATGACTCAGGACAATGTGGCAAATATCCAGATTCAATCGCGTTCCTTTGGCTTGACATTGTCCATCTGCAATATCTGGATGTCCTGTTCACCATTGAAGATATAGTTCCGACTATTCAAAGTATGCCTGAGACTGCCTGACAGTCGCCGTTTACAAAGAGTACGGCCAGATCCTTGCCCCTCATCTTTTGGCTGGGTATGATGAAGCTCTCTAGTTTGGAAGTCTCCCTCCTCCAATGCGAGAGGCAATGATAGTCATTATGTTGAAAACCAGGAAAGCCCCCCAATATGTGCTATTCCTATTGCGCTCTGTCGATGATTAATGACAACCTTGACAAATTACTTGCAGCTTGATTGACACCACTAGTATATCCTTATAGCCTGCCGTAGCGGACTATACCGGCTAATAAAGGCCCCCTCTCACGTTAAAGGCCCGAGCCAGAGGTAAGTGACTTTAACAAGGGACGGGACTTTAATATCCAGTATAGCCCTCCTACAAAGTGTTATAAGGGTATTAAAACATTCTGCCACTAGAGGGCAGAATGTTCGAACAAATAAAACAAAGGCCTCTCGAAGCTCGAGGGGATTTAAATCCCCTCGAGCTCCGAGAGGCCTTTGTAAAACATTGGAATGTTTCTCTGCGGGCCTTTACGGGCCCGTAGAAGCAGGGAGCACTCCATTGTCTTCAATGGAGCTCCCAAAATTGCAATGTTCTAATACCTGATATAATCAGGAACATCCGTGGACTAAAGGGCCAGCCCGGCCATAACACGTCCCACAGCCTAAGCACACTGTTCGTACTTATGCACTCCATCACTCCCAGCTCAAGGTGGCTGCACTTTAGCTCAACGCCACTAAGGTGTTTGACTCCTTGAAGTGACCCTTCTTACTCCAACTGCGGTGGAGACTGGACCTTAGTCCCCGCTTTTTCAGCTGGATAAAACTCCTCTATACAGTATTTAGGAGAACTAGGCAGAGGTGCCCACCTTAATCCTTCCTTTTTGCTATCGTAATGGATCCAGAGGCAGACTTTCTATGCACACATCACTCAGGTAAGGGACATGCCTTTCAAGCTAGAAGTATTCTAGGCTTGGTGTGTGCACATGATATTACCCTATATCTGCGGAACCCTCACATTAACATATCACCCGTGATTCGCAAAGTCATTCACTTTGGTAGCCTCACTTATTTATGTAAATTGGTCCAAGTCTGGCAGTTGACATTGGAATATGCGCCAACTAGCCTGACAGCGGCCACTCACGCTGGGTAATTTATATTCAGTGGGGCAATTTGTATTGGTGTAACATATACTTGACTTTCCACAGCATACCCAGCTTGATTTTATACATATTTCAGGTTCCAGGCGGCACTCTGACCTGTACATGATATGTTGCAGACTGCCAACCCCTCCCCCCCCCCCCCCCCCCCCCAATTACACTAAGTGGACATGATCCTGACCAATTAATCTCCACGAAAATAGATCACACCTTTATATGTATGTAATCATGCAGGACAAGTCACCTATTTACGCCCCTTGGACCGATCTCATTTCACTGCAGCACAATGGATATATTGTTGTGGACTGACTAGATCACTTCCCCAACTATAGATTGCACCTTCTTCTAATCAAATTCCTTCACAAAATGTACCGTACCTCTTCCCAGATGCATCGCATGAGCCTCTTGGCCGATGCACATGGTTGAAGATGAACTAACACCTCGTTTCACCACCTGGCGTGGTTGTGTCCTGCAGTGGGCTGTTTTTAGATCTCTGTTTATGAAGCAATTGCCTTGATCACTGATCATTCTCCTAACAGTTTCCCCTCTGATTGCCATCTTGTGATATGTTACGGATGGTTTTAGTGGAGTTAGACGCTTGACAGCAATGTTGCTACCTCTGGCTAAGTGCAGAGTTGCCATCCACTGCGGGTGTCGCCCTGCATCCCAAATAAACAGCTGATACACGATTGCCACACTGCCAGGAACAACTTACTACATATTGGGAATTGGTAGTCCAAGGGTCCGACCAGGTGGATATCTGGCCCATCCTTTGTCTCTTGCCTTACCTCTCACACAGACCCAGTTGGTATTTGTTATGTCTCCATCCCCACAAATGAGAAGGATCTCCCATGTGTATGACACCATCTTTACTCACTTGATCGTCCGCCTCCTAGGCATCGTTTGCCCCTGACGGACACATGTCGGGTGACTATAGAGGCACTTGATTCCCTAGACCTAGTGTCCCTTGGCACACACAACCTGATGAACCATATTTCCGTTGTATTGCATCCTGGAAATGCTGCCATTCCTGCTACATTGCATGCCTTCTTTCTGCCTTATTAGCCCGTTTTCTCCTATTTTGTAATTCTGATTTCTTGTTTTGTTCTCTGCTTGACAAGTGGAACTTTTCAATTGAAATTCAAAAAAGTATTTTATCAATCTTTGCGAAGGAAGCCTTCAATGTTATTATAGCCTTATAGCCCGCCATAGCGTGCTATACCGGCTATTAAAGGCCTGCTCACTCGTTATAGGCCCAAGCAGAAGGCAAGGGACTTTATTTAACAAGGGACGGGACTTTAATAACCCTTATAACCCTGCTACGAAGGGCTATAAGGCTATTAGAACATTCTGCCACTAGAGGGCAGAATGTAATATCAAATAAAACAAAGGCCTCTCGAAGCTCGAGGGGATTTAAATCCCCTCGAGCTCCAAGAGGCCTTTGTAAAACATTGGAATGTTGCTCTGCGGGCATTTACTGGCCCGTAGAAGCAGGGAGCACTCCATTGTCTTCAATAGAGCTCCCAACATTCCAATGTTTTAATTATTATTATACTCTGAAATAACAGAATAGGTACTGCAGGCATACAGCCCTAGGGCTATTAGCGGGTCTCTATAAGTGAATTTCAAGGGGAAGGCACACTTTGGCCATAGATGTGTGTACGTGTATTAGTGTGTGTGTGTGGAGAGAGGCGAAATGCGTCATGGCGGACATGCTGGGCGATCTTTTGATAATGCACCAATAAAGCACTAAATACCTGGCACCAGAAACGGGTTTTACTCTTCGTCATTTTCCTGCTGGAAGAAGTTGGATACGTGTTGGCGTGTGGCGAGAATTGTTTCTCTATATATATATATATATATATATATATATATATATATATATATATATATATATATATATATTACCTACTGGCGGTCGCCAGTAGGTATATATAGTTAGGATTTTTTCTCTATGGGATTTTTGAAAATTCTATGTCTAATAACTTTGGCGTTTGTGGACGGAATTGGCTGAAATTTTCAGGAAAATGGAACATTTTGTTTCTGAGCAGCCCCTGAAAATTTGGGGGGGTTTCGTCAAGGGGGGGCCGAGAAAAAAGGGGGGTCCCAAAACGTGTTTTTAACATTGAGTTTCCCATAGGGCGGTTGGCCTCACTTTTAGCCCGAACGGCTGAATGGATTTGCACGAAACTTGGCAAAATTGTAGGGACTGGTAGCCCGATGTGCCTTTGCTAGGTCTCAATATATGTGCTTCAGTGGATTTTGAGAAATTAACGTTCAAAAAAAGATATATATCTGTAACAGCGGACCGGGCAGCGCTCCGGTTCGCGGACTTTTCGCGGTACGGAGCTTTGTGAAGCGAAGCTGATTGGTTCTCCGGCGTCTGTGAACATTCCAAACAGTCCGTAGCGGCCGCCATCTTGTCTCTCGGTAGGATCGAGAGACAAGAGGAGGCCAAAGCGAAGGGGCAAATGACCATAAGGGGGCATAGTAGATCCTCGCTGACCCCCTAGGTTTGATGTGGAGGTTTTAAAAGGGCCCCGCGGGGCAAAAAAAAAAATAATAATAATAATCGAACGGCTGAATGGATTTGCACGAAACTTGGCAAAATATTAGGGACTGGTAGCCCGATGTGCCTTTGCTAGGTCTCAATATATGTGCTCCAGTGGATTTTGAGAAATTAACGTTCAAAAAAAGATATATATCTGTAACAGCGCTCCGCTTCGCGTACTTTTCGCGTTACGGAGCTTTGCGAAGCTGATTGGTTCTCCGGCGTCTGTAAACATTCCAAACAGTCCGTAGCGGCCGCCATCTTGTCTCTCGGTAGGATCGAGAGACAAGAGGAGGCCAAAGCGAAGGGGCAAATGACCATAAGGGGGCATAGTAGATCCTTCCTGACCTCTTAGGTGTGATGTACCATTTTGCCAAGTTTGGTGTAATTCCGTTCAGCCATTCAGGCTGTAGACGTATGTAAATGTCCTATGGAAAATTGCATGGGGAAAACACATTTGAAAGTGTTGAAATTTAGAACCAATTAAAATGTTACTTTGGTTTTGTATTTGTGTGTGATGAAAGTTAATTGGTTATGTATATATCTCAAATGAGAGGAAACCACAGCCATTTTGTGATACTACTGTCTGAGGTACATTTGTGAGGAATTTTTGGTGGTGAATTTCTGGTGTTTGATTTACACAGTACTAACACTTCTCCTACTTTTAAAAAGGTGAGTTGTTAATTTGTATGGGGAACTATGTTGTACACTTGAAGATAATTTGAAAAATGTTTTCTGTTATTTATTTGCAGTCCTTCTGTTATACTAAATACTTGATAAAGTTAGTTTTATATTATGTATTACTAAAAACGATAAATGAAAGTGATTATTTTTTTCTGCAATTTACAGCAAGCAATTTCAAAATAAAATGGCTCACAATGAAGAGACCGTGGCAATTTCTTTTGAATTGTCCACTACATTGATTGAAATTGACAGCACCAATAATGAAATATTGTCACAAGGAGGAGATGACTTGAATGATTCCACTACATTGATTGAAATTGACAGCACCAATAATGAAATATTGTCACAAGGAGGAGATGACTTGAATGATTTTTTTGATCAATCTGTTGATGGCGAATTTATCGAATGTTTGGAGACCATAGAGTTACAAGAATCATCATTGCAGACTTTTAATGAGGAGATTCCAGATGAGATGATTGAAGAGGAAATTTCTGATGAGGACATGTTACTAGTTCTTTCAAATTTAGAAAATTCAGAAGAATAAATTTATATTTAGAAATCAAAAATTGTTTGAGACATTATTCATTTTTATTTTTAATTTATGAGGTTGTAGCGAAGTGATTGTAGTATAAAATGAGACTTATAGTATAGAGTGCAACATTTTTATGTTACATGGTAAGTTTACTCATATTTACTTCCCTTCTCCCACTATATTATCTCCAATGTGTATTTGACATCTCTTCTTCATCTCCGGCCTCCTTTCTCTCACTGTGTGTCTCTGATGCATCTTATCGCTGCTATTTTGTGTAATTACAGAAGAGAGTAAAATAAAATAGTTCGGAACGTGAAAAGGGGGCAAAGTAGAGTACCCCTCACCCCCTAGGCCTTCTCAGGCGGTCCCAAAAGGATCAGTTTCTGCTTTCCTGAGAGATTATGGTATGAGTTCCATATACCACAATAATTTGCATTACAACATGCAAGATATATATCTCCTATTACCAACTTTTGGAGATATTCGCGCTAAGCGCGAATATCTCCAAAAACTAACACCTGCCCTGAGCAGTTCTTAGCCATGTTATCCAATGGGAGGTGGATAACATGGCTAAGAGCATTAGCTCGGTAATGCATGAATATCGCTGAGTTTTCAGCGATATTAATGCATTGCGGTCGTTTTTTATCGCATTTGCGATAAACCTTGATAATAGCAAGGTTTATCTTGGATAATTTCTGACGATGCTTAGCGGTAAAAAATTCGTTGGTAAGCATCGTTAGCGATAAATATCGCTTAACTTTGGTAATATGCACCAACGTCTGTTAACGTTCGATTCAAAGGAAATGAGGAAGTGTTGAAAAACATTGTTTGCGCCATCTTGCCTTTTTTGAAATGCCACACTTTTGTCGTGCACGGCAGCCATTTTAGATGCCTTGACCAGACCCACTCTCTGCACGCTGTCGATTCGTAGCATGGCTCCCCCTCGCAAGCATCTTCCCCAGGCACTGGTCACCCCCGCTCTCTGTGTTATGCATGGGCAATAAACCTCTCCCCATCTGCGCTGCTCTTCCCTGAGAATCACACTCTGTGCCCGCCCGACACCTCCCTTTCGCCCTATTCACTACCGCACCCTCTGACACTCCTCTTCCTCTGTGTCCGATTGTCCAGGCTATCAGCTAGCCCTGCAGATGTAGTTTATGGCCCCAGCTGTAAAGAATCACCCCTCTTCAAAGGAGTTATAGTAGATCAAGGCCCACACCCGATGAGATCCGTCACACCACACGTGTTCCTACTATCTGAAAACCATCCTGTATTGTGATTGGGGAGGGGACCGAGCCTGAAGCGGAAGATTCCAGGGATGACTCTTTGTACATCAAAGTTTTTACATTTATGTGTCACATTAAAAATATATAGCACTCCAACAAAGTAGTAGGATTATAAAACTTTAATAACTTATAAATATATACAACAAAACAAAAACAGTAAAAACATTTAAACAACGAAGAGACCGTGGCAATTTCTTTTGAATTATCCAATACATTTATTGAAATTGACAGCACCAATAATGAAATATTCTCACAAGAAGGAGATGACTTGAATGATTTTTTTGATCAATCTCTTGATGGCGAATTTATCGAATGTTTGGAGACCATAGAGTTACAAGAATCATCATTGCAGACTTTTCATGAGGAAATTCCTGATGAGGACATGTTACTAGTTCTTTCAAATTATGAAAATTCAGAAGATGTTGCCTGGGGGTGGGTCGTCAGTAGCAGTCTGTTGTGCGAATAGTTCCAGGGCAGCAGAACGCGCTGAAATCTAGATGGCACGAAGGTGATGTCTAGTAAGTTGCCGCCCAGCAAATAACGGCGTGGGGCGCCGCGGGGGTGAGTGAGTCCAGTAGGCACCACAGCTATTCTTACCGGCATTGCAGAATTACTGCTGGGGACAATGCCTGTGCTGTAGCAGGGTCACAGCAGAAACAAAAAGGATTCTGTTGAAGATGTTGTTGGTTTTCAATTTGAAAACAGTTCTGGTGTCAACTGCTATGCTAATGTAGTGGTTAATGTTTTGTTTTCTCTAGAAAATGTAAAAGAGGGGGAGGCAGTCCAAAGTTCTGGTAAAAGGGCAAAGGAAAGGATCGGTGGTTTGAACTATCAGTCAAAAAGGGGAGGGGGTGCAACAATTTTTCCTACCGGGTCACAGTGTGCTTTCACCGGAACTGAGGTTTGCAGGATTCTAGTAATTCAAAGTGAGGCTGGCGCCAGCATGGGAGCGCCGACGTCCCGCGGATACAGTTTCGTCACTCCACGGGCGATCACGGCAGTCATTCCCCATCGGGGGTGTCTGCGGGGGTCGGAGACTCCCGCGGCTCCTCTAGAATCTTCAAGGTCGTGGAGGACTACGGTGGTGGAGTCAACCAGTGACCGGGCCATTTCTTTATGCTGGGCCCGCTCTTGCCAGGTCGATCGCCATTTTGAGAGTTCGGTAGCTACTGGCGATCGCGGGGTCAAATGAGCGGACGGGCTCCACCCTGCCGGGCGAGACGTTGCAGCATCGCCACAGTGGAAGAACCCTTTTCCGGGCGCCTGGAGCGCTGAGGGTGCAGGTGGGAAGCCTCCACTGGGGAGGCGGGAGAGGCCTGTTCGCACCGTCTCTCCCTCCCAGTGCACCCCACGGCGTCTCGCTTGAGATTTGTTATGGCCGGACCAGGCGATGTGGACGAGGGGGGGGGGGTCGGAGGCATGTGCAAGACATCCCCCCCAGTGTTGTCAAAGCCATTATTGAAGAAAGAAGAAATGTCCCGTCCGTCTTCGGGCCGGGCTTCCGGTGGATGTCGGCCGGACGCCCCTTGCTCTGGCCCCATGAACGGGTTCCTTGGTTTATCGGCTGCAGCCGGATCCCATCGGCCCCGGCCGTTGGTGGCCGGACCGGTAGAGAATGTGGCGGGACTACCTGAAACTGTCAAGGGCCACCGCGGCCGGACTGGGAGAGAGAGGGGAGGGTCGAGGGCACGGACATTCCCCCCCCTGCAACTCTCCAGCGTTGTCAATCCCCCTGGCCGGGTCCCGCTGGCCTCGGCCTCGGCCTCTCCTCCGGCTACACCCTACGTGATGATCTCCGAGGCGTGGCAGCAGGACCCGCCTTATATGTGTTGCTTCCGGCTGGGCGTAGCCGAAAACCTGTTGCCCTTTGGAAGTTTCTAGAATGGGGCGGATGTCTGCTGACTTCTATCTTTCCCAGTTTGCCGTTATTTGGCCGTGGCAGGCGGTGGGACAGACACGTTTTGGGGCAGTGAGGGGCGATGTTTTCAGGTTTCTTATTACGGGCTTACTTCTAACGTTTCTTGTTTCTAGGACAATAATAGGTTTTATCATTACGTATTGTTATCGTTTCTTTGTTTGTTATTTAATAAAAAGTTCATCAGTGGCCTACTGATTTTCGTTTTCCTATTCTTTTCTTTCCAGGTTGTTTCATGCTAAAGTTTCTGTTAACAGGATACAGTGATCACTTCGTTATTACTGCATATGTCCTTTTCACTAGGGGTGCTCTCTTGTTGGGCCAGATGACCTATCTCTAGTAAATGGTCCGGGTGAAACAGGTGCATCAATCAGTGGGGAGTAGATAGGCATGACAGATTACAACGGGGGAGAAAGGTCCGCATTACCTACACTTTCACTACTTGTAAAGATTTTCCTACGTTTATTTGCAAACAGGGAATACCTCCAAAAAGAACTAATTCCCAAACAGTCAATGTTCGGACAATCAATCAATCAATGAGGAATGAAATAGGTACGACGTGTTAAAGGCTTGCGTTACCTACCCTTCACTATCTGCAAAGGGAGAGAGAATATTCCTATTCTTCCTCGTTTGCAGGCAGAGAAGATCCTTAAGAGAACCAACTTCGAACAATTCAATGCTCGATTCAAACAATCAACAAGGGGTACTGTGAACACAAATGAACGCCGCTTATGTACATACACATTGCTATTTTCAACAGGTTGTTCCTAATGTTTCTATTTTAGCGAGGTCAAAAAGAGATCCCATTAGTGGCCTACTGATTTTGCTCGATTCCTTTTGTTTTTTTACACGATTTTTCGCTATCTGCAAAGACTAAACAGAGTATTGCGACTCTGTGCTTGTTTGTAAATAGAGAATGAACCAAAGAGAACAATCAATCAAATGGAGAGAGAAGCAGGCACGACGGATTACAACGGGGGCAAAGGCCTGCGTTAACTACCCTTCACTATCTGCAAAGAGAGAGTACTCCTAATAGAAATGAGGGGTGGGGGGCAGCATTCAAAGCAGATCAGTGTGCATAAACACGAAAATGTTTTTACTTACCACGTACTTGACATTCGAGAGCTTATGATATTTGCTATTAAAAAACCATTGAAATTCACTGAAAAAAACATAGGTTATAGACCATATTTAGGGGCTTATTAGGATAGCGGATTTTCCGCATCCTCTGGGCCGGCGGAAGCCACCGCCGGCCCGGAGGATGCGGAAAATCCGCTGCGGACCCACCAAAGACCCACCGCCACATTAGGATGGCTGGTGGGTCCTGGTTTCCGTCCGCTGCTTTTCCGCCGCGGTTGGCTTACAACCGCGGCGGAAAAGCTCTAATATGGTGACGGTGTCTCTCAGACACCGTCAGCCAGATTAGGATGGGATGGGAAACATGCTTTTCCGCGGCGGCTTTTCCGCCGTGGAAAAGCATGTGTAACATCACTGCGGGGGCCGTTGCGGGCCCCCTAGGTGAAGTGGGGGTGGGGGGTGCACATGGGGGGGTACCTATGGTACCCCCCTGCATTTGTATGCGGAAAGCGGCAGGCACCGCGCGGTGCCTGCCTCTTTCTGCATACAAATGCAACACCTGCATTTTTTACATTGCTGCGGGTGCAGCTTGAAGCCGCACCCGCCGCAATGTAAGTAATAGAGGATGTGACCGCCAGGGTGGCGGTCACATCCTAATCGTACAGGAGGGAACGCCGCAGCCCATGCGGACGTTCCCTCCTCCTCAGTGATCGCGGACGGACGAAAGTCCGTCCGCGATCATAATCGGCCCCATAGTTAGGAATTAGCATTTACAAAACCTTGAAAATTCACTGAAAAAACCATAGGTTATAGACCATATATAGTTAGGAATTAGCATTTACAAAACCTTGAAAATTCACTGAAAAAACCATAGGTTAGAGACCATATATAGTTAGCTGGACATTTTATTGACATAAAACCAATGAAATTCCATATATAGTTAGTTGCACTAACTATATATCGCGCACCCGCAATCCACTGCTGATGATGTCACATATTACATCATTCATGACATGGTCAGTGACATCACTGATGACATCTCAAATGACATCACTGATGACATCACTGATGACATCTCATTTGACATCAATGACCACATCACTGATGATATCATTCATGTGACAATACAATGCATCTCCTCACATTTTAATATAAACTCTGTTTCACCCAGTGTTAAATACAGAGTATAATTTTTGAAACCATTGACACACCAATACTAGTTACTACATACGCACTCACTGATTGCTACGTCTACACACACCTTCACTCATTCACCCATACAATCATTCATACATACAATCACTCATCTTTACAACACTATCATATGCACTCATACACCTATACAGACACTCACAGTCTCACAACACAAGGAGGGAGGTACCCTTGGGACCGTTTACGGGACCGGGTAGAGAGTATAAAGAAAACAAGCAAAAGTCCCTACTTGATGGGGATATACCCTGGGGCGTAGAATAACCTGGCCAAAAAGGCTTTGGGGGTTATCTATGCTCACACAACTAGAAATATATCAACATAACATCATTTTATCATAATAATGGCGGCCAATAGTCAGTGTAAGGACCCTATCTATATGCACACACAACAGTTAAAAGACTGTAATCATTACCAGTGGAAAATCAGCAATTTATTAAAAAGTCATACATAAGCATTTGCATCACAAAAACATTGCACAATAAAATACACAATTAAAAAAACCAAAGGTCGACGCGGCGTTTCGGTGTCTTTAGTTGATGGTGACACCTTCTTCAGGACAGGGTTTTTTTGTTAAAAGTATCTAAAAGGTAAAGTTACAGAAAACAAAATAATCAATTGGGGCCTATTGTACACTGACTGTAAAGCCTAAGCTAGATGCCACATCTGCTTTATCCGCCATTTCATTATTAAGCATTGTAACATTATTACATCGCAGTAACTATCTACTATCCAATTCAGACATTTTTAACCTTATGCTTTTGGTATAGCTAGTACATATCTACCATCATTGTTACTTTAAACCAACTGTTTTATAAAAAAATGTAGGGATTTTTCCCAATGCATCGGTTACTTTTCAACATAACAGGATACATAACAGTAGCTGCAACATTTAGAAACATTCATTGTAGCTATTTTCTATTTTGAAATTTTTCATTTTAAAATACGACAAGACCTATGCTGAATTACAGTTATTGTCCACGGACTTTTCTGGTTTAAGATGTTTTTACATTGCATAGAAGACCTTGTTCCTTTTCTTTTCATAACAAGCATGTAGTCATTCTCTCAAATCCAAAACTGCATTATAGGGTAGCCGTTTTATAGATATATGACCTACCTCTACATGTAAGGGAGATATGAAGCATATGATCTCTCCTAAAGGTGCAGATTTTATTCTATCTTTAGTCTGCCATCTGGAAACTTTTCTTCATTGGCGGAGTTATGTCAAATATTTAATCCACCTGATGAGTAAATAGCAAGATTCAAATGTACCCCGCTTTATTTTAAGGCTAATCCTACATTAGTTATAGATTAGTCTTCCCATCAAAGACGCTCATTACCTGAATTTAAAATTTCATATATATGGTCTCTGCTGTATCTGGGGCGACCACCGTCTATCTTTTAGGCTTTAACCACACGTAACTAAAGAGAGACAGAAATACATGACACTCTTGGTGAACAATGCAAAACTCTGGAGTACCTTAGCCTTTTCATGTAAGGATCAATAAATTTATTGAGGAACTGACTCTACCTTTTGTAGTGGCATCTATGCAGCGCTCCAATTTTACATATGTAGGTAGGGTGTACGTTTATTACTTTCCGTTTTCGTCTACCCGCTTGCTTTGTCCTTCATTTGGAGGTGTCTTTAAGATGCACTTTATTTTTTCTCCACCTAAAAAAACAACAGATCATTGGTATTCCCTTGTCTTCCCTCGTGTCTCTATCGTCCTGAGCAACTGTCATAAATGTGGAGCGTGTTGTTTGCATGGACTTTCCTCACTATTCTTATACATGCACTTCTTTTGTATTTACTTTATTTTAATTTAAAGATTGTCATTTATTCTGAGTCTGAAACGACTGCTAGTTCGAGCCTTCGGTGACTATTACCCATTTATTAGCAGTCATTGAGTATCTGACATTAATTGTCCAGGTATCCCTTCTACACCTAGATTAGAGTTATGCCCCCCCTCCGTCCAGTAGGAGTTAATTCTAGGGGCAACACACTGACCGGGTAACCCAATTCTTAACTCTCTTAGTCCTCTGACACGCAGACATGGTATCTCGTTGTGGGGCGTTTCTTACCTATTTGGTGAGTGTCGGCCTCCCTGTCGTCTTGTTCCGGATACAGCTTCCTCGTGGACTGTGACCCGTAACAGACTGGCCTCTTTTATAGGGCCTTTTAGGTGCGGTCTTTGTCTTAATTACAAACAGGTGATATTACTTAATAAACGATCCTCTACTAATCCTATGGGGAAACGTGGCCGCCATATTTAAATGTGCAAATAGCTCAAATAGTATCGCGGTTGCCCCTATGTTCTGTTTACAAAGCGGCACTCCTCATATTATTCAGGTCATGATATAAACATGATAATATATTCTTATTGCATCGATCTCGTGCATTTAAATCTCGAGCAATCTCAATGTTGCTACTGTTATGTATCCTGTTATGTTGAAAAGTAACCGATGCATTGGGAAAAATCCCTACATTTTTTTATAAAACAGTTGGTTTAAAGTAACAATGATGGTAGATATGTACTAGCTATACCAAAAGCATAAGGTTAAAAATGTCTGAATTGGATAGTAGATAGTTACTGCGATGTAATAATGTTACAATGCTTAATAATGAAATGGCGGATAAAGCAGATGTGGCATCTAGCTTAGGCTTTACAGTCAGTGTACAATAGGCCCCAATTGATTATTTTGTTTTCTGTAACTTTACCTTTTAGATACTTTTAACAAAAAAACCCTGTCCTGAAGAAGGTGTCACCATCAACTAAAGACACCGAAACGCCGCGTCGACCTTTGGTTTTTTTAATTGTGTATATTATTGTGCAATGTTTTTGTGATGCAAATGCTTATGTATGACTTTTTAATAAATTGCTGATTTTCCACTGGTAATGATTACAGTCTTTTAACTGTTGTGTGTGCATATAGATAGGGTCCTTACATTCACTATTGGCCGCCATTATTATGATAAAATGATGTTATGTTGATATATTTCTAGTTGTGTGAGCATAGATAACCCCCAAAGCCTTTTTGGCCAGGTTATTCTACGCCCCAGGGTATATCCCCATCAAGTAGGGACTTTTGCTTGTTTTCTGTAGACACTCACAGTCTGCCACTCATCCATGGAGTTACTCACACACCTAGTCAGTCCTGTAAAGAATCAATGACACTTCCATTTTCTTGTCTATACAGTTAAACATAGAGCACCTTACATTTTCAAACATATACTAACACATACTTACCTTCTTATACAATCATTGATACAAGTACACATTGATCTGCACAGAGTCACACACCTCCCAGCTAGCCACACACACACTCAGTCTCCCATACAAATACTTGGGCAATCAATCAATAACCCATATAGTTAGTCATATAGCTACTGATCAACACATGCAGCAGTTTACAGAACAACAGACATAATGATGCACAAATTAAGACAGTTTAGTCACTAACCCATGCACTCAGTGAGACACATTTAATCACTCACTCCTACAGTCAGTCATGCACCTACTAAATCCTTCGTCCAGACACTTACACATCCACTCATTCTTCAATATGTAAGACATATTTAAACTTTACAGAAACAAAAAATCACTGGATGTTGTTATCAGTGATGTCATCAGTGATGTCATTTGAGATGTCATCAGTGATGTCATCACTGATGTCACTGACCATGTCATGAATGATGTAATATGTGACATCATCAGCAGTGGATTGCGGGTGCGCGATATATAGTTAGTGCAACTAACTATATATGGAATTTCATTGGTTTTATGTCAATAAAATGTCCAGCTAACTATATATGGTCTCTAACCTATGGTTTTTTCAGTGAATTTTCAAGGTTTTGTAAATGCTAATTCCTAACTATATATGTCTATAACCTATGGTTTTTTCAGTGAATTTTCAAGGTTTTGTAAATGCTAATTCCTAACTATATATGGTCTATAACCTATGGTTTTTTCAGTGAATATATATATATATATATCTATATATAGATAGATAGATAGATAGATAGATAGATAGATAGATAGATATATCTATCTCCAGACATATATGTATAAATAATATCATTTTAGGCTTAGAGTGCCACATAAATTATGCAAAAAAGTAACAAGGAACTCTGAGTACTTCCCAAGTTTAGGTGGAGAGCATCTTCAAAATAGAGCAGACTACAACACCAGAGATGCTATGAATCTGCTCACCTCAAATGTCTGTTTTTCTAGCAGAGTTTTTTTAGTGCCATCCCATCCACACCGAGCTAGATATATATATGTATGTATATTTATGTATGTATGTCAGGACAGACATCGTGCCATGACTAATAAATAAAGAATATGCTGCTACCGGGAGTGCCTGCATTTGCTCTTCTTTGTGGGGGCTGTTGTAAGAATTATATATATATATATATATATACTTTTTTCTGTGCCACCTCCGCCCGCTCATATGGTGGTTCGGCCTAAAGTGGGACAGAACATATAGTTGAGTGCGAGCCAGAACCCCCCCCCCCTCTCTCCCCCCACGCACACACACTCACACCCCCCGGGAAATCAGCAGCAATTAGCGGCCTATAGGGGTAATAGGTCACTACATCATCTTTCAAATGACACATTTGTGTACCCGGTCAATGGAACATCTTTCTTGATTACTAAAGAGGTAGCAGCAGAAACGTGTGGTTTCATCTCCTGACATGATGGTTTCAGCAGGATTAGTTATGCGAAGGAGGGTGTCACCTGCGTGAAGTGAATTAATGCTGATATTTACTTGTTGTGCAACCCGTACTTAGTAAAAAAAAGTCAGAGGTTCCGTTACTGGTGCTGAGATGATAGGATACCGAAGAGGTATGTGTTTAGTACACCACTGTATTTCCAGGCTTTGACACATTCGTTCCAATTCTGACTCTTTCTTAAGACTACATTTATAGTGTACAGTCACATCCTAGCAGGCTTTGGCCGCTTCTCACCGTCGAATGAGGTCTTACTCTTACACGACCCTTTGATTAAATGAATGAATCTTTACACTTTTATGGTTCTCTTTCTACCCGATTTAACACTTTCTTCATGAACTAGCAAGACCAACACCTACAGTATTCCATATAGCAATACTCTTGCTGAAGGTTTTATTTTTTTATAGCTGAGGGACAGTAGGAGTCAAACGTTTGTGGTTACCACTACCATGGCATGCAGCTTTGGAAATAGTGAGCACCTCTTTCTGGTGACTTCAGTGTTCACAAATGGGCGTGATGTTGCAGTTTGTATGCACCCCGGCTGGGGCAGTGACATAAAAGATGCAGGTCAGTGAAATGAACATTGGACTAAAATCATATACTCGCTAATTGGAAAAAAACTTCCAGCATACCTAGTTAAGTGCCTTCTATGACATCCAGGAAAGCAACTGTTATGGCATAGGCGTTATCCCTACTGTAGCACTGAATTGAATACAGTCTGTGGAGATTTGAGGTGGTCAAAAAAGGAAGCCTGATTTGTCAAAATAGCTGAAATCGGAGGGAGAAACAAAGCGACCAGACATGTCAGATTACAGACAAAAGAACAGTGTTCTACTAAAATTCGTACTCCTGTAATGCAGTTAAGTTTAAAAATACGTTTATTATGACCAATTGGTCTTTAAACTGCACATACCAACATTACACAGATAAAAATAGAATTATTAAAATGTTTTAAAACAACCTAAAACCAAAATTCATTAATTCTCATAAAACTTATTTTTGTAATATCATGCTGGACTCCAACCAATGTGCCTAAAAATGCAATATAGAAAAAAATATATATATTATAATTCTAATCATTCAATTTAACTTTGATTGTCCCTCCATGGGCCCTTTTGACCATTTCCTTAATTCATAAGAAGTCTTTTGGCTTCTTGGACAAACTTCGCTAAGGCAATTGCAATGTCCAAGAACTGCATGTCCGTAAAGCTCAATTGCTTGAATCCTTGACCTTATTCCATACTTTAAAAAAATTGGCCTTAAAATCAATCATCGCACAGATATCAATTTTTGGCAATCCATTAAAATATGTACAATCGTACATTTTGCACCAATCCTGCATGTGCATTTACCAGTATTATCCATTAATATATTTTTTATTTTCTCATTTGACCGTGAAGGATTGATGCCTATTCTCACCTTTAGTAATTCCAATCTCAACCAGTGGTTCGGTACGGTATCAAAATACAGATACCAGTTATCATTACTCCAGCTATTTAACATAAAATGCACAGACTCTTTTTGTTTCAGGTAATTAATATCGATTAATTTAGATTTTTCATTTCCCAAGCTTTTTAGAACACTCTTCCGTTCTTCAATACATAGTGACTCTGGGTCAATTTTTTTACTTTTAAGGATTCACAAATGGAGAGGAAAGTCTTTCTGGAAGCTTTTGCCCAAGTTAGTTGCAGCTGGTACCTGCAGCGAGCCAACCATAAAAACATGCACCTGGGACAGAGACATTATAGGTGCCCATAAACAATTGATGTTCTATCTAATTACTTCATCAAAATGAACATAGCATGAATAATGGCCAACAGATAAAAAGAAGAAAGGGGAACACACAAAAAGAGATGTTTCTGGTGCCGATATGGGAGGGTAAGTGCATTAATGTTGTGGCTCGTCCCTCAGGACAGGTTAATAATAATTTTAAAGTTTGCAGCCATACTCTTGTAAAGCCTTTAAGACTGCCTCCAATTATGCTTCCATTCACACTGTGTTTTTATTCTAAGTGAGAAGTTTGAAGACAATAGAGAGCTCTGCCAAGTGGACCAGAGCATGTAGGCGTCAAACATATCCTGGGTAGCTAGAAGGGAAGTAATACAGGATATTAAGATCATTGATGATTCTTTGTATTTTAGCAAATATGATTTATCTTCTCTGGAATCCTCTTTCTCAACACCTTAGTCCAGATGATGGTAAAGGAGAATGAAAATGGAAGACCAGGCCGAGGAAGCTAAAGTTTAATGGAGGACAGGCAAAAATATGTACGGTTTTTGACCCCACCTGTTCAACCAGCACTTTCCCTTATGGAAACTGTGTGGGTCATTAGATGCCACCACTGGGGCGATAATTTATCAATTCTCCAAATTGGATTGGTAGATTAAAATAAAGCAAACTGGCTATTCACCATGTAGCCTTTTATAGGCGGGTGATGATAGTGCAGATAGTAGTGGCTAAGTCCATGGAAAAATAGCTTGGCATCCAAGATATGTGTCATTTCTCTGTCATTTTAACAAAGGCAACAGGGGTTTCTCTTGTTATTCATTTAATGATTGCTAATTTCTTCATTATGAATACTGTTTCGAAAGACAAGCAAGGTAACATTAGAAGCAGCAGCTCAAGAGTAGCTGCAAGTAGAAACTACGACTTAAAAGAAGAAGATTCAACCCCACAGCAGTGTAACTGTAGTTACTTCTGTGACAAGATAGAGTAGCACCATCTAACTGCACAGCCCTATAGGAAATTGCAAATTACAAGTTGTTGACAAAAAGGAACACAATGCAGCATAAATGCAACACCGATCCAGTAACAACAATCTGTAGAATTGTGATCTGGAATATTCTTGGCTTTGGCCAAACAAACAGGTGATGAGCATTTGGCATAATATATTGGGGAAAATAAATTCTGTTGTTTTCAGGCAACTTGGCACTTGATACAACACTAATAGATGATGTTGTGGCATATTGAGACTCATCGGTTAAAGGCCTGTGGGTTTGGTTATTTACATGGATTTCAACAAGGAAGAGAGTACACATTAAGTCTACTCCAGGGGCAACTGAAATGTATGGTGTCTTAGATTGGAGAGATTGAATGATGATGGACCCTTGATAACATGTTTAATCTGTGTGTTCATAAGAATTTTGGGGGGCCTGGGCAAGAAGTATTTTGAGGAACCTCATGGGGACAACTTTACATCTTGTATCCATGTTCCGCTAACTTTAACCCCATGATGCCAAACAATAATGAATTATATGTTAAAAGGTAGAGACCGAGAAATATACAAAAGTAATATACAGAAAAAGACCACTCTTTTTAGAGGCCCCCTGAATGGTGGGGCCCTAGGCAATTGCCAAATGTGCCTATGCATTGAGGAGGATGAATTGTATTGCAGAAGTAATTGCCTTAAAACCAGTCTAGTGGGCTAGCCTGTATCCTCTGACAGAAAATATACAAAAAACACTTTGTGATGTTTTGCACTTGAATTTTTCTTTTTTAAAACTCAACTGCAAAGTCACATGGAAAACTTAAGGAGATTGTCCTGAGGAATTTTGGGAAGATCCAAAATGTATGAATAGAACTGCATTTAAGGAATGTTATTAGCACATAAAGCATGCAGTAGGAACCCAGACTAGCAAAAGATGATCTTTAATATCGTGCTATGTATTCATTAAGAATAAATTGGTGTTTAACCACGATTTGGATGATCTAATGTTTGAGATGCAGCATGCTTGGCATATACAATTCTGGATGGGTACCTCTACCACTGCTTGCCTATTCATCGTAATGGGACCCAAGTAGAACATTGAAATGAACTATGACTGTACCCTGACTGGAACTGAAAATATTCACTTCATGCTTTTAAGGCATGAGATCAAAAGGTCGCTGTTGTAGAATATCTGATAGAGACTTCTACCTGTAGGTTACTTACCTTCAACTTATCCCCAAGCATCAGACTGGAGCCGTACATTTTTCGTGAGCAGTACCCCTGTGTGCCAGTAGTTGGCCTCGTTCAGCACTGCGCTGATGTCATTTCTTTTCTTTCTGCGCCAGTCAGCACAGATCCGGAGAGAGCTACCCTGTCAGTCACTTTTTGACATCTTTTTTGACGTTTTTTTCAAAGTTTTTTTTTTTTTGTTTTGTTTTACAGTTCTCCTCCTGGCATGGCAGGGATGTCCACTATGGAGGCTGGTTTCAAGCCCTGCAGCTCCTGTCATCGACAAATATCGATGACGGACGCTCACCATGTATGCCTCTGGCGCCTGTAACACGACCACGATGCAAAGACCTGAGCCCATTGCTGCGCCATGCACCCCAAGGCCTTGAGAGAGAGTGGTCCCTCAAGCGTCTTGCTGCCCCATGTGCGACGGTCTCGATCCCACTTAAGAAGAAGGTACTGAGATCGGTCGCTGAGCCCAAAATCTTATTGCATTTGAAGTCGCCAGGCCACTGAGACTCTGAGTCTCTTGTCGTGACTGGAACATCAGGGCATATCCCTGGTGGTTCAATGCCTGTCGGGTATTCTGAATGCCAGGACGCACAAACTCAGCCGAAGATGCCTAGTGGATCATGAAGGACATCTCCATCAGGAGGTGGTGCAAGGTCTCTTTCTACAGTGGGGAGAGCCTTGATTAGCTGTGTCCATCACTACAGAGAATGCGCTCTGTCAGCAGTTCCCAAATGTGTCAGTTTCCAAGGCGGCTTTCGCTAAGAGACGCTTTCCATCTCAAGGGGAGGTCAGGCAGATGCAGATGAAATGGCATTGAATTGCAAGTCAAATATAGCACTAAATCATCGCATGGTAGCACTTTATATTTGGGTAGCTTGGTTACAAACAAGTGGCATGGTTGAAGGTGCGGGTGTATGAAGATCAGGTTAACAAGCACTTATTGTAATTCTTATAAGGTCCTGAATTGTGCAGTGTCAGTTACAAGACATATAGTGGCTCATCAAGAACATACAAGGGCTTGGAGCCCACCCATTGCTTACTATTGGTTGGCTTTCCTTGTCATCTTTGCCTACTTCTTATGTCTCAGCCTGTGAATCTTGTTTGTCCCTGCAATGAAGCATCACCTCTTTATATCTCTTTTGATTGGTTGCCTTCACTGCTTCCTTTTCAAGAACGTGTGATGTTACACACTTCATGAAAGTGCGTGCGTTTTCGAGCTGTCTCCTTCATCAGCTTCCCTCTTGCACTCTGTTGCTCTGATGTACTTCTGCTTCACAGGCCATAGCGGCGACCACGCCCAGTGGGCGGAAACTAATTATCAAAAGCAGTGCCCAGAGAAAATGCCGTGTGCTGTGCAGTTTAGCCGAGAGCCCCTGATGAAATGATGAACTCATGTAACGCGTCGGGCTGAAAACATTTTGTTGGACAGAGCTGACTTGTCACCACGCTCCTTCCATGAAAGATGAGTGGCTGAATTTACTTGGTGTTGGGCCTTTACTATATATAGCAGGCAACTCTTGTTGGTGGATATATATATATATATATATATATATATATATATGTGTGTGTGTGTGTTAGGGAAAGTTATGTTTGCTTGATTAAACTTCTCTTTATAATTACCCATATGTATATTGACGCAGCAATATTAACATGGCTTGCTGTCCACATTTATCTTGTGGTACATTTTTGTATTGTTTTAAATGGCCTATCTTTAGCTCAAGAGGGACATCTAGTGACGGTTTATAGAAGTGCACCTTTGTCAAAGATTCCTTAAATTTTTTCCCATTACTTCTTGCATAGATGACTGACTAACAATGTAATTTTGTGCAGTCGCATCTAAAGCACCAGGGCTGCACACTTTTTAGGTCTCGCCTACGCCGCGTGCATCTGTTGCATAGGATACCTTTAGCCGTCGTGCAGCTCTTTTTCAAAGCATATACTCGTCGTGCTTGTGGCGGCATACGCTACCGCGGCAGTGTGCAGCGGCGCACCACAAGCACGAGTATGTGCTTTGAAAAAGAGCAGACCGTTCTCTCCAGCACGCGCGCACCACTCCCGGGTGCACCCCTCCGTCTCTCTCCCGCTGCAGCACAAGGCGCGCGCACTAGTTTTCATTCCTGCTGGCACTTAAAATGGAGCATCAAAAGTGCAAAGCCCCAATTTTCAGTAAATACCTTTTAAAAGGAAGTCATCTTAAAATGTGTTTATTTACTTGTCGCGTATCAGATCCCTCAGACTACTGGGTTGCAGATAATGAAGGGTTTTGCTCTAGCATCTTCAGACGGTAGTGACCACAAAAAGTAAACAGCAATGTTTTCATTTCCTGTTTTCCTATCCTTTCATTTTTCATTTGTTCTTTTGCCTAACTTTTACCTTCCTTTTTTGTATTTCTGCGTTTGTTATTCTTCCTCTCGTTTGTTATATTTTCATTTTATTGCTTTGCCTTTTTATGTGCATTTTAATCTGTTTCATCATTTAAAAGGCTTGAGATCCCTGATTTTCTGCTTCTATATGTAAAATCACAAACCAATGTTTTCATATTACCGTCCGCCACTTTCATGCTCTGATTTAGAGTCTTTAACGAAGAGGTCTGTATATCATATGTTGAATTTTTTATCGATCATTTTATAGGTTGTTTTGGCATGTGGAGAAAGCCTCTTTCATTTTGTCTAAGTACAGCATAAGATGACACAAATAAATGAGTAGAGCAGGCCTTAGTGTGCTTTGGTTGAACACTTTTGTGTGCTAATTCAGCTGATTCAGGGAACACAAAGATGTGCTTCTTTCCCATATTTCCAATTGTAGTGTAGCTCCTATTTTCCCAATAGGCTCTGCGCATTGGAATAGTGCCTACAGCAGTAAAGGCCTAGGCCAGACGTTAACTAGGTCTACTACTGTCGATACTAGACTTAATTTTTGGGTTTGCCAGCTAAGCTCAGAGTTCGCTAGAAACTTTCTCGAATGTTCAAGGAAGGATTAACTCCCCTGATTAGACAAGAAGGGATTTAGTTTCTGACAACCATAGAACATGACAACTTTGCTCTCCCCTAATCAAGAGTCAATCTCGAGAGTCGTGTGAGCACAAGGCAATTATTTTACTCAGTCAGTACGTGCATTCTTAGTCTCATCAGAATGTAGAGAAAAGGAAGAGACGGGCGTGTTCAATAAAAGATGTTATTTATTGATCAGTCTCTTTTCTCGTACAAGAGAAATGGATCGATATTATTGCAATACTTATAGTTAAGTAAAGTGCATACATTAGAAGCAATAGTATAAAATAATACTGTAAAAACATTGATATGGTTTCTGAGCCATATGATGTTTAAAATGAATAAAATATATTTACATACACATATACATTTGACTAAACGTACTCAACTGGTGTTTCTAAATACGCCTACCCCGTGTACCTGACCTAAGTCTAATGCGTGGGCGGGAATAGAAAGTTACAGTTTAGTTTAAGTTTGTTTTTGCCAAGTGAATAACTAAAGAATTCTCTAGGAGGGGTTATTCAGTTCTGTACCTGGAATTTAGGATGAATGAGGAATGGTATCTCTTTCTCTGCTCTCGATATTCCAGGCTGCCTGCGAGGGCTGCCCAGAAGCGCCGGTGCTGGGTCTCTCGGCTTGAGATAGCAGCGCGTCTCTCAGCGCGTCAGGAAGGCGGGGCTGCTGCCTGCGGGGTCTGCTTCTGCTCTCGGCTTCGGCAAGTATGGCTGCTCCGTCTTGTCACCACGCGTGTGTTTGCATAGGGCAAGGTCGGCAATATTTATACCTTAAAGGTGCCGAGATTGACGTAAGGATGGACATAGGTACGTCAATAAAGATGTCATACGACTTGCTCGTTAGCACATTCTTTACTAAAGTTCTCTGTGAAATCAAAACAATGGCCGCACGGATTATCCAGGTTGTCATAGGTTTGATTTGTTATGAGAACGTCGTATGCCTTATCAGGGGCTGGAGGAATATCGCTTGTCTAATTAGATCTCAAGCGTTATGACCTAATCAGATAACACGTTCCTGTGCCGTAGTGTGACTGCGTCAGATAACGGTATCTGCATCATGGGGAATTTCTTGCCTCATGGGCTGACTGTTAGTTAACTAGCTAGGTAGCTTAACCAGAATAGGGTCAGGAATAGGGGGATCGATTCAGAACCTATAGAAATACACGACACCCACTCCACGCTAACTATGGTCATATCTACTAATCTATGCATAGTATAACATAGTACAACATACTATAGAGTATAGTGTATACCTTACCACCCCAAAATACATAAATGCATTTCGAAATTTTCAAATATACTGAAAAAATTGCAGTCATATATATTGTATGCACTTAAGCTATGAATTAAATGCAAAAGCAAACACGCATTGTTATGCATTATTGCTTGTTGGTATATGAGAAATACACATGAAATGGCTCTTAATATGGCTATACAGAAGAAAGTCGAAACCATTTCATCACATAAAATCTATTGCGAACATACCAGCGGGCAGCTAAAGTCTATAAAGTCTATAAAGTATCTAAAATAGAAATCTTAGTTCTCTAGGAATAGTCTCTTACTTTAAGCAGAAAATCAGTGTCCCGGGAAAAAATATATAGAAAAATATTTTAGGGGCTTGCTGAAAAAAGTTGCTGTCCGTGAACTGGATTGTAATTGTTTATGTGACTTTATTTTTAAAGTTGAAGGCCGAATTCAGGGAACGCCGTGTGCGAGTTTACTCAAAAGTCTCTATTTCTGTTCCGGAGAGAACATCATATCATTCAGGCTTTCGAAAAAACTGTCAACAGCTTCATGGGAAAGTTCCTCTAAGTCGGAAATAGGGGTAACCATGCATTCATGCGCATGATTGTCTCCATTGACATTCTGATTTGCATTGCTGACAGAAGGTCGTACCTGTTCGATGCTGCTTTCATCTTGAACTTCACTACTCTTCAATCGCAGTGGTGAAGATTCCAGGAATGCCGTCATCAGAATTGGCAGCCTTTGAGGGCAGCACAGTGCGTGAACCTTGGTAGGAACCAACAGTGTATCTGCATCCACCGGCGCATCCGATTGTAGCGTCAGACAGGTGTCTAACACGCATTCTTCTCCGCATAGCAGACACCTTAGTACAGGTAAAACACACCTTTGCCACATTGGTCGAAATGATAGAAACCAAGTCATGTTTAGGTCTCTAAGCCGGGATAGTCCCAGGATTTTTGATATCCGGTCCCGGTATCCAATGGCTAGGATCGTATCTTCCATTGTCGCGAGAGTTTGATCTGTGACATGGGTTGCCATAACGAAAAATAAGGACTAGGAATAGGATTCCTGCAATTAGTCCTAGGATCAGGGGAAGTCCGCCAAAAATCGAATGGACGAAGTCTGGAAAAATACCCAGTATGGCTTTGAATGGTGTTAATGCCATCGAAAATACTGTCTTAAATACCTTTGAGACCCCTGTGGTATCAGAAATATTTAAGATTTCGCTCAGGATTTCCGCGAAATGTACGGGGGAATTAGTTGATAATAATGTATGTATCTCTGCAGTCGTCCTTGCGACTTGTAGATCATACGTTTCTTTGGATGACGTGAGCCTTGTAGGCGTCTGAAGAAGCACTGTTTTCATTCTGCTTAAAGTATCTATTCGAATAGAAGTAATTTTCAAACCGGGCCATGCCCTTGCCTCCCTGTCTGGAAAGGAGCTGGGAAACAAAGAACGTCCACAGCACTTGACCTTCGCCGTCGTAGTGACGAGATAAGGAGTCCCGGGCATAAGACTACAGCATCTGCGGTCTACAATAAGAATGTAACTCCCATTATAGAGTCTTTGAAAGAATGGTTCTATTTCAGTTGCAGGTGCGCCTTGCTGGTGACATGAAAGGTTGTATGAATTCCCTTCACAGGCTCCGTGCAAACTAATACCGTTACACAGAAGCGTGCCGCTTAGTGACATAGCACAATTGTTGCCACTAAGAAACACTTTCTGTCCTTTGTTACTGACACATGCATGTGAATAGGGCAGGTTCCATGTTGTTTTAAGGTACCCCTTTCCCAATTTCTCGTACATGCCAGCCTGTATATATTTTTGGCAGTATTGAAACCTGAAGGTTGAGATTGGAATATTTATGATTCCGTGGATTATCCATTCACTGACAGGTCGTTCTGACATTGTCAACGGTAATCTTTCTAGTTTTTCAATGCTCAAGATTGTATAATCAGCACCCTTCTGAGCCATACCGATTTGTCTATCAGTAAGGTTAAAGATTTGGAATAGTGACGTTGTGTTGATTAAACGCCAAGGCACATAGCCTGAACGCAGATTTTGTAACGTCCAGCCAAGCTGTACAATAGAACGCAATTGTGACTGACCATGTTGTAATAACAGTAAGTCTTGCGATAATATATCGATTGCTGAAGACACAATGCTGTCCAATGAAAAAATTCTGGAGGACAGAGTCATTAACCCATTGTCCACTACAGAAAGTGATTTTTCCAAATTAATACGGTCAATTTCCCGTATTCTTTCTGCTGTCTCAATTTGAGTAACCTTCCAGGCCTCATTGTATGCTGCATATACAGAGGCTGCTATGAAACGCTTTTGACGCTGTTTGCGTGGTCCCATTATGAAATCACGCAAGTCAGCACCATCAGTAAGTAAAGTTAGGTGTTGCTTAATTTCAGGCAGTGTGGAAGTTTGTAGCCATTGAAGGCATAATTTGCCCACACTGTAGGTTGTTATTATCCCTGGGTGATGTCTTTGGGGATATCTAGGGTCTGGCCTGTTTATTTTGAAACCCTGTGTTTTATTCAGGAATCTATCTTGACAGTTATTTGTATCTGTGGGCCAGATCAACCATTGTTTCCAATCAGGATGTGTTCTGTTTTGGTTAAGTATATGGTTTATGTCTATTTCTTCATCTGTTTCAGAGTTATTGCTAAACATTGTTGGCTTTGGAATAGACAGGTTATTTAAATCTTTGATTTTGGCTAAGCCAAGACAGGTGGTTTGTTGAACGGTGTCATTTAAAAATATCATTTGTTCTGGGATCATGCAGGCTCTAAACAAAGCTTCTATACCCTGTACTTGCCATTCTTTTGTACCCCAAACACTTTTCAAATCAACATGTTTGTCCCAATAATCAAATCCAAAAGTATTCATTTTTTCAAAGAAAGAATCTGAATATATCAATTTTGTGTTGGTTATCATGGTTTTCATCCCTGTCTTGTTTGACAATTTGTAATAAAATGTTTCAGCATTAGTTATGTTAAAACCTGAAAAATATGAATATTTGCCATACACGGTTCTAGAGCTCCCTCTTGGAGGTGTAGCACAATGTTCCCATTGATTAAAATTTAAAACATTTCTAGGTTGTGCAGATTTATGCAAGAAATGGTTACCATAATGGTTATAGCAGTACATGCTGTCATAATTTGTAGAACCCTGCAAATAATCATGTTTTGTAAATTTAGCAGACATTACTAAGTCAGACATCATATTGTTTATACTTTCAAAGTCCCAATCATCAGCAAATGAGTTTGGTTTTGCAAAGTCACTCAAGGAGATCTTGATTTGGTGTGGATATTTCAGGATCTCGACCGGACCATAAATTTCATAGTCAGTGTTGTCCCAGGCTACCCCACCAGGTATTGGAATTGCTGTGAAGTTGGCTGAAGAAAGTTCTGAAGAAAGTTCTCTTTTCTCGACGTGTGAAGATGTGTGTGGTTTGAGGACCAAGTTGATGTTCTGACTTGCTGTGTCCATTTTAGCATATTTTCCCTCAATGAAGCGTCCCAAGGTAAATACCATGATGAGCCAAAGTATGAGGATAAATGCACCAAAACCCACCCAAAATTCAATCCATGGAGAAACTAGATATGTTTCTTTCAGTTGTTTCAAAAGTTCCTTAGCTTTGTCTTTAAAGGATTTTGATGATGGCTGTGTCTTTTGTTCGCTGAAACCGTCAGAGGAATCATCGAAGTTGATGAAGTAACCGGATGCAGTTCTGTCAATTGTTCCAATTGGTTCAGGATTTTTGTTTCTTGCATTTTCACTTGGTACTTCTGTATAGATTGGTGTGTCTCTGCTAAATGTCTTTATTTGGGTTTTTAGAGGTCTTAGTTCTATTGCATTGTTGCATAGTCCTTGTTGTTCTTCCGTAGGCGTTTCGAATGTGATGAGCCTCTTTGATAGGACCTCTGTACTGGTAGCAAACCTTGGTGTTCTGCTACTTATTGGGAGTCCACTTGGCCTACTGTTGGTTATCGGCCACATGTTGTGGTTTTACCAGGTCGATGGATACAACTCGGTTCTCCTTTTTTCCAGCAAGTGGCGGTAGTACAACTGATCTTGTCCCGTTGATAGACAAGACAGGAACTGCTTTTCTGTAAGAAGGCCCAAATTCCTTCTTTACCGCGATCTTCTCCCTGACTAGATCCCCGACTTTTGGAATCCAGACAGGTCTTGCTGGGACAGGTGGTGATTCTTCAGTGGTCGTTGGCTGTTGTTTCAACTGTATGTTGCTCAGGTCTTTTCTTGTTTTGTTTAAGTCCTGCAAAATAGCCAAACGGTCTTTGACATCAAAGCTTTTTTCTGTTACCACTGAAGTCTGACTATCAAGGTCAGAGATCAACATCCTAGTTCCGAATAATAATTCGTACGGACTGAATCCCTTCAGAGAATTTCTTGGCAAGTTATTAAGACTACGTTGGACACTTATTAGATGTTTGACCCACCCAGCTCCCGAACCTAATACCTTTGCCGTTATAGATTGCTTTATGTCACGGTTTTTTCTTTCAACAATTCCGTTCCCCTCAGGGTGAAATGGACAAGAGTACCGCAATTGCACGCCCATGCTGACCATGGCCTCCTTATAAGCCCGAGAGCTAAAAGCAGGACCATTGTCCGAATGCAGAATGCCAATTGCGTATGTGCCGATAAAGACTCGCAAATCTTTTATAACAGTTCTGGCGTCAGCCGTTCGCTGGGGCCACATCCATATGAATCTAGTGCATGAGTCCACTGCGACCAAGATATATTTATAGTTACCATCCCTTTGTAAGGGACCGCAGTGGTCTAGATAAACACAGGCTAATGGTTTATCCGAGATTAGAAGGGGCGTCTGTGCTGGACGTCTCACAGTTGATACTTTCATTTTTTGACATATTTCACATGCTAGAACATAGTTCCTTGTTTGTCTTCTCATTTGTGGCCACCAGTATCTCTGTTTTAATAATGATACAGTGGCTGAGACGCCAGCATGGGTAGAAGCAAGCCCTTCGTGTGCCGCTATTATCAGTCCTAACCTATGTTCCATGTTTGGAATTGCCCTATCCCCCACTCCAGGGATTCGAGCAAAAGGAACATTGTTTGTATCAGTTATGTGTAATTGAGTGGATAGTTGATCGGTAACGCCGAGCAGTCGCCTTTTGATGACGTTTTTACTGCCAGCAATGTTTCGCCGTCAATGTATTTTAATGTACGCTTTTTCCGATCTACGGGAGCCGGTTTACTGGCTGCCGCTGCGGCTGTTTCAGCCAATGAATTCCCTACAACGTGAACGCCATCACGCTGGTGACTCAGTGAGTGTGTCACGTGAGTCTTTGGTAGTTCTTTTTTCAAAAGAGCTACTTGTTCCCAGAGAAGTCTCTGCTTTATTGGTGCATCCGTGTCATCTTTGTAATCGTTCTGAATCCAGGTCTGCAAATCCTTGTTATATGCTTTGACGCAGAAATATGAATCTGACACTATAAGTGTCGGGAATTCGCGATCCGCATTATCTAGCGCCATTTTCAAAGCTAATATTTCAGTTTGTAGTTCTGAATTAGTTTCTACTGAGTGTGATTTTGTTAATAGAGGTCTTAGTTTACCTCCGTGCCACACTTCTTTTGTAATCTCACATGTGGGATTGTATGCATGTTCTCCCCAAACGGAGGGTTGAGCATGTCCGTCTGTATAGATTACACAGGCGTAATGTCGTAGAGGCAGAATGTCGATTGGCAGAGGATACGTTTTTTCATATTTTAGATTTTTTAATTCTTCTAGTTCTTAAAAGACTGTTAACCAGGCAATACTTGATAATTCATATCCTCCGTACTGGATTTTCAGATGGGCAATTCTGGACTTTTTGAAGTTGAATTTGTAACCCTCTGCAGCGAAACCAAGTATTATGGTGTTCACTCTTTTCAAGTGAGTTTCCAAGTCATCATCTGTTAAGTAAATGTCATCGACATAAGATAATGCTTCATCATCATATAGTTGTAGTAATTCTGTTACTCTTGCTGAGAATACCCCCGGGCTGTTCTTGTACCCCTGGGCTAACCGACAGAATTGTTTTTGAGTGCCATTTACTGAAAATGCAGTTAAATATCTGCTCTCTGGTGCTATGTTTTGACAAAAGAATCCGTTGGAGATGTCCAAGGTTGTTTTGTATTTTTTGCGCACTATGTTATTCATTAGTGCAGCACTGTGTGAGTTTTGCACTGCAAAAGTTTTGCAACATGTGTTAAGGTGTCGGTAATCCAAAACTAGACGGTACGAATTGTCTGGTTTGGAGACCGGAAACAAAGGATTGTTCATTTGTGAGGTGCAAGTTTCAATCACCCCTTGGTATTCTAGCTGATCTAGTATTTCATTTACTTGTTTTTTAGCTTCTTGCTTAATTGGGTACTGCCTTTGTGCAGTAGGTTGTGATTTTAACTGGACTTTGTGAGGAGGAGAATCCTCATCCCATCCTACATGATTTTTATATAAAGCAGGTGCTAAGGCCACTGCCCACTTTCTAGCAAGTGTATATTTTTTATGAATCGGTATTTGATTCGAGAAGGCAGGCATAATTACTTCTTCGCCATGAGGGCACTCCCTGACAAACTCTGGTGGCCAGTCTTTTTCAGCTAGAAGGATGTCATAGCCCTTGGATAGGTTATCCCAAAATAGTCCCCTTATTTTCCTAGTCTTATCTCCCTCTATACGTAATGTTATCTCGTATATTTTGTGGGGCTTGCTAACTCTGGTATCTGCAGTTTCCACTTGAAGGTATTCATTCGTGTCCACTGTCTCCAGATGATTCATAAGGACTTTGCGAGCTATGCTCACCTCTGCTGCGCTGTCTAGCATTGTCTGAGCCCATTCTCCGTTTTTCAGTTGTGTCCTCAGTATTCTCGGCATTGTTAACTACCTTGATACTGGCTACCTTCTTTTTTGGAAATTGTGATTTCTTTTTCAGTTGAGCAGGTTCCTTGTCTTTGGACTTGGCGTGCTCTTCTGATCGTCCTCTTCTTTCCGATTTCTGCGAGGAATTCTGAAAAGATTGAGAGGGACGTGTATCAATGTCTTGATATCTATCAGGTTTTTTAATATTATCCCTATTTCTAAGGTTATATCTATTCCCAGAGGGTTCACTCTGAGGTGACCTTTGTCTCGGGTTCGGAGATTTCTCTCTTCGCCTAGGAGACCTTCCTCTGGACTGGAATTTCTTTTCTTTAGGATTGGATTGTTTATTTCCATCCCAGTTCTTTTTTGGTGAATTATTATTAAAAAATATTTTTTCTGGACTTGTAGTCAGTTGCGGTTTTACTGGTATTCCACCTAGACTATCTCTGCCTAGTTCTTCATAGGATTTTTCTATGATTCTGGCAATTTCAGCTGGTTGGTCTGCTATATCTGTCTCTTTTAACCTCTGGCGGATCGCCACGTTTGCTGCTTCACCCTTTATGTTGGCTAGTAATATAGCCGAGACCTGCTTGAAGTCTTTCAGTAATTTCATACCAAGAGTTAAAGCAGGTTCTGGACCGTATTCATCTTGAATTTGTTTTAGCACATCTGGTATCACCGAAATGGATGGGACACCGTGCGTTTTTGTGTAGATGGAAGCAAAGACTGTACCCCAAGTGTCACAGTCCTCAATGTGTGGTGCGATTCCCATTGGGAGACATATAGTCAGAATCCTGTGTTTTTCTAATGGGGTGGTGTCAGGAAACACCGCCTCTATTTGGGTAATTTTCTGTGCCAACCAGAATGGTATTTGTTCCCGTTTAGCTGGAACTTTACCTAGGCAGGATTGGATGTTCTGTGGTGTGATTTTATTTGTGTTCCCCTGGTGAGGGGTCAGCTGTGGAATTTTAATCGCTGGCTGAATTGTTGAAGTCCGCATTACATACTGAACTAATTGTCTATGAATTTTTAGTAGTTGTTTTAGCTGTATTAATAGCTCTGCTGCAGGCATTCTTTCGATGTCTGGATGTGGTGTGTATCCGGCTAGGACCGGCCACGTTGCTCCTGGTCTTCCTAAAGGACCGAGCCTTGTAATGTGATTGTTATGTATTAGGGCGCCATCAAATAAGAGCAAATGCTCTTGGAATTTGAGTGGTACTTCCACCTCCTCGAAAGGAGTGTACGTTTCAGGAGGTTCCTCTACTTTGTAATAGTGGAAGTACTTTGTTACAGCATTTGCTGCTGGAAAATGTATCCATGTATAGTATACCTCTGTCTGCCGATATTCGTGTGCCTCAATTACGAATATGACTGTGCCACCTCTAGGTGTCAGTCCATTTTCTATAAGTTTTAAGGTTATAGATCTCCTTTTAATGACCGGAATAAGTATTATATCCGCGTCTGCTGCTTGCATGGTAGCATCAGCATCTGATATTTCAGTAGCTAATCTAATTGCCTCTCTTTCTCCATCGCTGTCTCCCATTTTACTGACAGGATGGTATTATTTTTGTTTGCAGATCAGGTTTCTTTATGGAAACAGAGATTAGGTGCACAATATTTTGGAACTGTTTTATCCTTCAACGTTGACTAGACCAAGAACCATACATAGGAGTTCCCTCCTGCGAGGTTTTGGAGGATATTATAACCTTTCACCCACTCCAGACGTCTTTGGAGTATTTGGGAAAAGGGGTCTGAGTGAGAAAGCACGACTGAGTTACTCTAAATGTCTTACGTTAGTTTTATCGCCCTTTCCAAACACGTTGGGCGCCATGTAGTGTAGCTCCTATTTTCCCAATAGGCTCTGCGCATTGGAATAGTGCCTACAGCAGTAAAGGCCTAGGACAGACGTTAACTAGGTCTACTACTGTCGATACTAGACTTAATTTTTGGGTTTGCCAGCTAAGCTCAGAGTTCGCTAGAAACTTTCTCGAATGTTCAAGGAAGGATTAACTCCCCTGATTAGACAAGAAGGGATTTAGTTTCTGACAACCATAGAACATGACAACTTTGCTCTCCCCTAATCAAGAGTCAATCTCGAGAGTCGTGTGAGCACAAGGCAATTATTTTACTCAGTCAGTACGTGCATTCTTAGTCTCATCAGAATGTAGAGAAAAGGAAGAGACGGGCGTGTTCAATAAAAGATGTTATTTATTGATCAGTCTCTTTTCTCGTACAAGAGAAATGGATCGATATTATTGCAATACTTATAGTTAAGTAAAGTGCATACATTAGAAGCAATAGTATAAAATAATACTGTAAAAACATTGATATGGTTTCTGAGCCATATGATGTTTAAAATGAATAAAATATATTTACATACACATATACATTTGACTAAACGTACTCAACTGGTGTTTCTAAATACGCCTACCCCGTGTACCTGACCTAAGTCTAATGCGTGGGCGGGAATAGAAAGTTACAGTTTAGTTTAAGTTTGTTTTTGCCAAGTGAATAACTAAAGAATTCTCTAGGAGGGGTTATTCAGTTCTGTACCTGGAATTTAGGATGAATGAGGAATGGTATCTCTTTCTCTGCTCTCGATATTCCAGGCTGCCTGCGAGGGCTGCCCAGAAGCGCCGGTGCTGGGTCTCTCGGCTTGAGATAGCAGCGCGTCTCTCAGCGCGTCAGGAAGGCGGGGCTGCTGCCTGCGGGGTCTGCTTCTGCTCTCGGCTTCGGCAAGTATGGCTGCTCCGTCTTGTCACCACGCGTGTGTTTGCATAGGGCAAGGTCGGCAATATTTATACCTTAAAGGTGCCGAGATTGACGTAAGGATGGACATAGGTACGTCAATAAAGATGTCATACGACTTGCTCGTTAGCACATTCTTTACTAAAGTTCTCTGTGAAATCAAAACAATGGCCGCACGGATTATCCAGGTTGTCATAGGTTTGATTTGTTATGAGAACGTCGTATGCCTTATCAGGGGCTGGAGGAATATCGCTTGTCTAATTAGATCTCAAGCGTTATGACCTAATCAGATAACACGTTCCTGTGCCGTAGTGTGACTGCGTCAGATAACGGTATCTGCATCATGGGGAATTTCTTGCCTCATGGGCTGACTGTTAGTTAACTAGCTAGGTAGCTTAACCAGAATAGGGTCAGGAATAGGGGGATCGATTCAGAACCTATAGAAATACACGACACAATGTCGCCGTAAAAAACATACTTTAGGGTGAAAAGTGATTCTATCAGCCTGCTGCTTTTGCTTCTGACCTTATGACAGCTACTTCTGATCTCTTTTACCTTTTGGTGGCTCAGCAGTGGAATTTCTTTATTTTATTTATTGGTATTTTTAACCGATACTACTAACATTTCAAGCAACAAGCCTGTTGTCAATCAATACATAGTCTTCGATACATTTACATACCATGTCAAATACAAATGTTAGTACATGAGAGTGTGTTCCTCTGCATTCCACGTGAAAAGGCTGAGATCCTACGTGCCTCAACAGACATTTTCCAAATCCCAAACGACAGTCTAACAAGACCCACAACCTCCCCCACCCAGGCTTGGTATAACAAGCATTGGCATAGCCAATAGGTCTCGGCTTTGGGACCTTATAAGTGTTTAGCCATGCAACAGTTAATGTTGTTGCAGTAAGGATATTGTACTGCATAACTAAATACTTATAAGGTCCCAAAGGCGAGACCTATTGGCTATGCCAATGCTTGTTTTTTTTGCATCCAACAATTTATAACAGATAGGGAGCTGTTAGACATACAGAAAAAAAAGTCTAAGCATCAGCTACTGGTTTTACCTATACATATGATGACTTCGCCCGTTTTTCCCTTACAGGCTGTGTACTCAGTCACAGTAATGGCTACCACCATCAGAACCCAGCATTGGCATATATTTTTTTATCCCATAGAACAGAAGCAAAAATTATTAGACTAGCAAAAGTGAATGTTTTAAATGATATGTTAAAGCCACACCATATGTGCCTGTCCACACCACCTGTCATGATCAAAAGCACAATAAGGTTCCTTTCCATTGTAACATTAAACAAAAGGAGATGTTGAAAGGGTTCTCCCACACGCATGGACGGGGCAAACCGAACAAACCTGGGAGGACAGCACATAGAGGCACCTCAGGATTTCCTAACCAGAGCCCACTAATGGACGTGGTCCAAATAATGGACTACGTGTCCTTCAAAGGTCATAAACCTTCGAAGGACCTTGGCCAAATGACCTTGCAGCAGCAACGCTGCAAAGCAGGAGGGAGATGCAAGAAATCACAGATCATTTGCCTAAATACAACGTCTCTTACTAGTGGGTCCATTAATTGAGAATCCTCTCCGTTTGGAATGTATAGAAACACTTTGTCAGATGGTTGGTGCATTCTCGGTGTCACAGAGGACCAGGACACCTTCAACACCACTACTGCACTCGCTGAGAAGCCGGTATTCAAAATTAATATGTGTATGTCTAACGCAAAATGAATAAAAATAATTGAACCATAAATGTCACTGTAACATTGCAGATGCCTGCAGTTTGAATGCTTCATTTGGTGGTGGTGTCGTCTTGTCTTGTTGACAAATAATAATAAAATGCATGGCACAGCTGGAAGGCTTGTTATTTAAAAGACATCACTAGTAAAGCAACAATATTGTGAATGCTATTTCATTTTAAAATTTGATGTTGAGCCTAAAGTATCCACGTTTAGGTGGCTGCATTTTTAATTATATTTTGTATCAGATACTAACTTTAAAATAGAGAAAAAAATTGCGATTGCAACAGCCTGCGAAGGTAGACCTAATGCCTTTGTCAAAGCTTGTTTTTAAGTGTGGACGTATGCGAGAACTTTAGGCATAAGGTACTGCAGCCAGGTCCTGCATGACCTGTGCTTCTCGTCCAGGATGTCTAGGGATCTCTGCACATTTGTGAAAGACTCTTGAAAGCCTGTGCCTGACTGAAGAGGGATATCTAGTAAAGGTTTGCGAGGCCTCCTCTTTGTGAAAGTCTCTTCAAAAACTTTTGTTAGGCTCACTGTGAAGTGGTTATATATATTCATATTAATGTAGATAGAGGAACACACCACATAAGAGTGGGGGCAGTGGTTTTTCATTTTCTAGAAGTTTGCGACTGGTGTAAAAAGATCAGTTCATTTTACAGGCAGGTTTACCTGTCTACTAACAAGAGGGCGGGGGGGGGGGGGTTCCAGAAAGGTAGAATGAATATTCTCCCTAATAGAAAGAGTCAAACACAAAGAATAAAGTCTACCTACGTGAGCTCAAACCTATACCTCGGTTAGGCAAGGATATTAGTTCCGTAAGGAATGATGAACTCTAGTGTGGCATACTTTACCTATGGGTTCTCTACCTAGCACTGAAGGCTACCCCCTTATTGCCAAGATAGGTGTGCATGTTTTTTGTTGGGTGTGTCATGTGATGGAGTAAAATGTGCTTGTGGAGTGAACCATTTGGAATTACCCATTTTAGGGGTGGAGCCTACACATTGCTGTCAACTTTATTCACATCGGTGGACTGAAATATTAATGTTTGAGCTTTAGCTGTCTACCAGAACGTACGTCAACACATGGAATACACCGTTAGAATAAGCTATGGGTCGGCCTTTTTTCATCCCTGAGCTTGTTTGAGTGAGACCCCATCAAGCAATGGTGTGCCCATCACAGCCCACAGCTTTTTGTGAATGTTACATTTTCTGCTGTTGAAAATGGCATTGAAGATGGGAAAAAGCTATGTTTTTCTGTTCCTCTCGTGTTCTTATCATTCTGTTTTTTATTTGTGTTTATTTCACATTGCAAATATGGAAGGAATCAGATGATGTGAGAAGAATTATGAATCAACAATGTGTATTTGTGGTTGGCAGGATACAGCATGTTTCTAGCCAGTCCCAATATGGCCTCTCGCCAGTTGGTCCAGAAGCAACTACCCCAAAGGTTACAGCTGAGCAGCACAAGAGCTGGCGCCCCATGCTGCTCCGCTTCCTCCCTCCACTCCAAGAGTTGACCTACCCAGTGCCCTGGCCTGCACAGCCAAGTGTTGCTTGGTTGTAGGGAGAGCAGAGACCTGGTACTGGTACCGGGCTCGACAAAAGGGTGAACCATTTCTTAGGTCAGGGCTCGTGCAGTGTCAGGCGCCATGGAGTTGCTGCGCCTATCCAAGGAAGCTCAGCAGAATAGGATCCTTTTCTCTGTGCTGGTCTGTCACATTCCTATTGCCCTTGTTGGAAATTATGGTTAGTGCTCTTTAAGCTGAAATGAGGACCTGTTTATAAATTTACATATGTCTTTCTCATCCAAGTGAAAACAAATCTGAAATGAGTGAAACATGTTCTTCCAACAGCAGCAGTATGTCACATCACATTCTTTAGTCATAACAAAAGTGAGACACTCATGAATGTCAGGAGTCCCACTTCCATAAGTCAGTCGTTGTATATCCCTGAATGAAAATGCAATAGCTCCAAAATCATTTTTATTGTACATTAAGAAAACTATACAACATGGTAAAATGTTTATAAAAGAAACGTTAAGCAAAGTTGAAAACCATTTATATGTGGACAGCCTAGTCAATAATTCTAAAGCGGTCTTCTCCACCAACATGTCCCACAGAACGAGTGCATTCTGTGAACACTCTAATGCTTTAATAGAACTCTGTGATCCTCACTGGCAGCTGCCAGGGGCAGGGGCTGTAGTGATATTTGGGTTGGTTCTGAAATGAGGCTTGACTCGTTGTAGCTGTGAATTTACTGGCTAGATATCATCTGGCTAGGAGCCAATCAAAATTCAGCATTTTGGTAGTGTGCAGCTGCCTGATTTACAGTTGGTAGTAATTACTCACAGCCAAGCTGCGGGCCTATTTGTACTATTCCAAAATTCTTCCATCTTTAGGTATGAACAGCAATGTTTAAGCAGCCCTGTGCTACCATTCTCCATTTAATACAATTGATGATTAGTTATATTGAAAAATTCACTTCCTTGGTTTTTATTAGTACCTTGGACTGAAAATGTAGTTTTAAACAAAAAAAGTGCTATAGTTTAAATAAAGTTATGGTATGCTTGAGGTAAAAATCAAGGCTAGAGGTCACTGATCCTGAAGGAAAAGAGTTGGTCTAGGGAGTAGAGAGAAGAGTCAGCGGGACTCTTACTTGTTGCCCTCACACATCCCTAGGGATGTCATGCTCCATCATAGGGTGGTTGCTTCTAGTCGGGCCGGCACTCCAGTGCCCTACAGGTCCCCCAAAGGGTCACTTTTGCTGAGATCTCTTTAATTCTCGCCGTATGATGCGTGTGAGGTAGTGTTCATGGGGTAGTGAGTGAGTGATTAAAATTTAACAGGAGGGTTCCTCTGCCAAAAGTAAAACCCAAAGATTGGGTTATAATGGTCATAAGTAGCCAGGTGTAAAAATGTGTGGTGGTAGTTTATTTATTGAGTCAACATGATTTGCTCCCCTAGTGGTCTCAGCCCGAGATCCTTGCCACTTCTTCAGGACCAGAAAAGGGTAGGTGAGTGAGAAATTGGGGGCCCACCCTCTAGTAGGCATTTTGATCCAGAGAGATAAGGAGGTCGAGGAAGGGGATTTCCTCCTTAGACCGGGATATAGTGAAGAGCAGGTATGGATCCACCGAGTTTATCCATGAGTGGAACATCTGACAAATCTCTTCTGTGCCCCTCCAGAAGATGAGGATGTCATCGATGTAGCTATTTCCCTGTGATGATTTCTGCTTGGTAGGGACTGGCATTCAAGAATACATGAGTAGACTCGAAATGGCCCATGTATAGACATGCTAGTCTTGGAGTGAAAGTGCCTCCCATGGAAGTGCCTTGTATCTAATGATATAGTTGGTTCTTACACTGAAAACAACTGTTTTTCAAGGCAGTTGTAGCGCAGTCCGCTTTTGAGAGGGTGTCTATGACCTCGATGGTGGCGTCCTGCGGGATGTTTGTGTAAAGTGCCTCCACATGGAGGGTAACTAGAAATGTGATATCCTGTAGGTTAGGCACATTCTTGATAAGGTGGAATACATCCTTGGTGTCCTTGAGGAAGGAGCGGGTTTCTTGCGTCAGTGCTGTAAGTAGTGGTCACAGAATTGACTTAAGGGGAGAGGATGTAGCCTTATGTCTAGAGCGGCCGACTTCGAAGTTGGGGAACTGGGTTCGAGTCTCGGCAACGACACTCAACATCCTGTGATTCTGGGCAAATCACTTAATCTCCCTGTGCCTAACAAAAATGAATGTGTCCTAGTGTAACGAAACTGGTGCTATGTAAAGCGCTCTGATACCCGATATCTTCGGGTCTAGTTCGCGCTATATGAAACTCTAAAAAAACATTTTTTTAAAAGGACTTTAGTAGTGATCCGATCCCAGGCACAATTGGTCTGATGGGTGGAGGACAAATGACCTTGTGGATTTTAGGAAGGATGTAGAAGTATGGGGTTCTGGCAGACGTTTTTATGAGGAAATCCGCTTCATTTTTGGAGATCCAGGCATTGATTTCTGCTTTAACCGTGATCTTGATCCGAGTTGTGAGGGCATCTGTGGGGTCCACCTCCAGTTTCTTGTAATGCTGAGTGTTTGCCAGTTGTCGTTGGCACTCTGTATTGTAGTCATTAGAATTCATGATGACTATTGCACCCCCCCCCCCCCCCCCCCCTTATCAGCTGGTTTTATCACAAAGTTAGGGTCGGCTGTCAGTCCTGACAGTGCCTTCCTCTGTTTTGAGGGTAGATTGTCAAAAGGTTTGGTGGGTTTTAGTTTGTCGACCTCTTTGAGGACAGCTTTCTCAAAAGAGGTAAAATCAGAAACCAATTAATGTATGACATGTTGCTTTGATTCTTTTGTAGAACATGGAGGTTCCAGCTGTAAGCAGGCAGCATGCCACCCTTCTCTTCAACACTGCTTTGGAGCAGGGAAAGTGGGAGCTGTGCAGACACATGATCCGGTTTCTTAAAGCCATCGGTTCTGGAGAATCAGAGACTCCTCCTGCAACCCCTACAACTCAGGTGTGTTAGAACCTGAAAATCATGAATTCCTTAATTTTTAACCTATTAATTAGTTCAGCTTACCTCAAGCAGTAGAGGAGCTGTTTGTTTACCTATGTATTCATTTATACTGTTTTACAGGAACCATGTGCAACTGGTGGCTTTGAGTTTTTCAGGAATCGAAGCATTAGTTTATCTCAGTCTGCAGAGAGCCTCGCATCCACTAAATTTAATTTGCAGAAAACGTTAAGCATGCCTTCTGGACCATCCGGCAAAAGGTAATGTTTAAAACTATGTCAGAATTCAAGACATCACTTAACTAATTGCAGGTGCTTTTTCATCCTTTTTAATGTGATTTACTTGACGTCATACGCTTAAAGATTCTGAGGTTTGTCGCACAAACAAACCAAAATGCCAATGTATTTTACAAACAAGCAAGAAAGCAAAGCCAAAAGGGCTGGTTTTGGGAAGCTGGTGCCAAGGTTACATTGTTACATTTTTGTAACACAGAAACATGCTTTCAATAAAATAATTGCCTTAAACAATAATCATTGCTTATAATTTGCATTTAATCATCGTGGCAAGAAGAGTACTTGGAACAGGTAAATATGAATAGCACAGGAAAACGATTCTTACAGGCACATAACATCTACTATTGTCTTTGAATTACTGTAGCCAGAACACAGTTTAAATAAACAAGTGTGACTCTAAATTAAAAAAGGATAAAGATAGAAAGAAATGGAAGGTCGTTATGCTGTTGGAGACTGGGAGGTTAACCTTTTTTTTTGTCACTGGGAACACAATGGGATTGAGACTGCGGGAGATGCATCAAAGGGAAATGGCCATTAAAGCCAGGCTGCACTTCAAACAGTTTAAAAACCGCCACAGGGCTTACTATAGTAGATTCCGACTCTACAAGATGGGGAGCAAGCACCCCTATGTGCCTCCGCTTTCTCAAGAGTGAGGTGCACATTACTCCACACGGTCTGGGGCTGCAAGACGGTGGCGGACTATTGGGAGTAGATAGTTGGGGAGCTGGAATCGGTTTTGGGGTACCCCATTTCTAGGTCACCACAACTGATTATCCTGAGCATACCCACTGACATGGATATTATATCAATAAAACACATGTAGTGATACTCAGCCTCTCTTCCTATTCGACTCCTAGTGGGAAAGCTAGCAACGCCAGATCAGATCCAACAGCTTAAGAAAACTGTGGACTCAATCTTAGGGTTGACATATCCGGAGGGTTAGTTGTCTCCACAACAGCGCCCCTTTCGTGGGTTTGGTAGAGGATACTTTCAGAGAAAGAGACGCTACATGCCAGCAGTGCAGGCGCCCAACCAGGCATTGAGAGGACTTGGTCGAGGACCAGGTAGACGGCGCACAGCTTCCCAAACACAACAAGTTGCCCAAACTCCAGCCCCCCCTTCTGCAACAACATCAAAGCCTCTCTAAGTGGACCTTGATGCCTCACGATTGGCTGATTGGGGGTCATACCACCTACTACCTTACAGCCTGGAGAAGTTTAACGTAAGACCAATGGGTGCTCTAGATCATGGCACAAGGTGGCTCATTAACTTTATAAGTATTCCCTCGAAACATTCCTCTACCACCACAATTTCTTTCGGTGGACCATTTGTCAGTTCTTCAAACAGAAGTTCATGCTCTGTTAGCAAATGGGGCTATGGAGAGAGTTCCACTTTGAGAAGTAGGAACTGGTTATTACTCCTGTTATTATCTAACACCAAAATAGGACGGGGGTTTTTCTTCCCATTTTAGATCTTCGACCCCCGAACTTCTTTCTGAGGAAGGACAAGTTAAAAAAAGATCACATTGGTCCAAGTTCAATTTGCCCTGGATCCAGGAGACTGGATGATAGTGTTAGGTCTGCGGGTTACGTATTTTCATATTCCCATTCGGTTTTCTCACAGACATGATCAGTGTTTTCAGGTGGGACAGGAGCATTTTCAATTCTCCGTACTCCCTTTTGGGGTGACCAGTGCACCTCAGTTGTTCACTAATGTGATGCTAATGTTTGCAGCAAATCGGTGGTGGTTTGGAATACCAGTCTTCCCGTATCTCGATGGCTGACTGTTAAAGGCGGACCAGCCTCCGGCAACTGCAAACCATCTCCAAACGATGGCCGACCTATCGATGTCTTTGGGCTTTAACATCAATGTGCCGGTGTCACACTTGACTCCTTCGCAAAGACTCCTTTATTGGAGCTATACTCGACACTGTGTTGTTTTGAGTTATGCATCCTCCTTGTCGAGTCCAGTACATTCGAGATAGGATCCCGACGTTTTGAGCCTGCAGCCTGGATCTCAGTGAGTGTGGCTCTTAGACTTTTGGCTGCTTGTCGTCCTAAATTCTGCTTGTTGACCATGCCAGATGGCACATGCAGGCTCTGCAGTGGAATTTGAAGTCTCAGTGCTCTGAACACCAAGAAAATCTGTCAGATTTCATCCAGGTGGCGAAGGAGACTGCAAAAGACCTGCAGTGGTGGCTACTAGACTGCATTTGAACCAGCAGCAGACCTCTCTAATTGCCCCACCCAGAACTGACCATTGTGGCGGTTGCATCTTTACTGGGTTGAGGGGGTCACCTGGGGAACATGGAAATCAGAGGACTCTGCTCTCCGGCTGAAGCTCATCTTCACATACATTTGTTGGCGCTTCGGGCAATCTGATTTGCGTTAAATGCTCTTCTTCCAAAGATCAATGGGCATCGAGTGCAGGTACTCACAGACAAAACAACTGCCATATGGTACTGCAATAAACAAGGCAAAGTGGGTTTATGGGTTCTGTGTGTGGAAGCTCTTCGTCTTTGTGAGTGGCTGAGCGTTCAGGGCATATCTCTGATCATTCAACACCTGGGGGGATCTTTAAACGTCAGAGCTGATGAACTCTACTGAGCGCATCACGAATGATATCTGTGTTTGAAGGTGGTACGGGGCTTCTTCAAATGATGGGGAGAACCATGGCTCGATCTATTCGCCTCTAACGCGCAGTGTTGAGAATGTTGCGCGTTGGCGTACCCAAGGCAGTCCTCTCTAGGAGAAGTTTTTTGCCTTCTCTGGGGCTCGGGACTCTTAAATGCCTGTCCGCCACTACCTCTTCTGCCCAGAGCGCTCAAGAACATCAAGAGAGACCAGGTCTTAGTCATCCTAGTGGCTCAGGACTGGGCAAGGAGTGTGTGGAATCCAGAACATTTGGTCATGCACATCAGACTACCGATTTGACTGCCTCTGAGGGTAGGACTTCCTTTCACAGCAGCAGGGTCGGGTACTGCACCCAAGCTTGAGTGGGTTACAACTCCATGTTTGGAGATTGAGTGGAGCCAATTGTTAACATATGAATTTTCTCCAAAGAAAGATATATTTCTGTCAGTCAGGCGTCCATCTAGAACGACTGTTTATGATGAGTGCTGGAAGAAGTTTGTGGAGTGTTGTGCCTCATATCAGATCCAACCCTTATAAGCTTCCCTTTCTGATGTTCTCTTGTTTTGTTTATCAGTGGCTCAGCAAGGTCTGGCTGTAGCTACAGTTAAAGGTTATTTAGCAGCCCTTTCGACTTTCTTACGTTTACCAGGTCAACGTCCTTTTTTAAATCACCTATTGTGATTCTTTTTTAAAAAATTTTTAAAGGTTGGTCCATATGTTTCCTTCTTTACCTTTTATAATGCCAAAGTATGATGTAGGATTCGAATCTAGTGTTAACTTATCTAAGGTGCTCATCTTTTGAACCTATGAACAGTTGGTCTTTGTGCCTGTTGACTCTGAAAACAGTGTTCCTTTTAGCTAATATGTCTGCTAGTCGAGCAAGTGAACTTTCTGGCTTTGTCATCGGCATCTCCATGTGTTTCCTTTTCTCCTGATAAGTTTGGCCTGCAAACGAGAGTAGCATTCCTTCCTAAGTAGTTACTCCCTTTCATGTGGGACTATCCATCACTTTGTCATCCTTTTATGCACCACCTCACCCTACAAAGGAAGAGAAATGGTTTAATCGTCTTGATCCTAAGAGAGCTCTTAGCTTTTATTTGGAGAGAACTGGAGAATTTCGAAAGGATTAACAACTCTTTGTTGGATTCTCAGGATTAAAAAAGGGGAAAGCAAAAAAGAGTGACCTACAAAGCAAGAGGCTATCCTCAAAAGTTCAAAAAGATCTGGTCCCCCTGGATGACCTATTATGGGTTGGAAATGGGAGATGGTGAGGATGTAATGGAGAGGGTAGGGTGGGATCAAAGAGCAGACCGAAATCGAATCCCCCTTTTTGTTCAGATCCTTCATGACCGGCCTTCAAACTACAGTTCCTTTCCTCATTGATGATAATTTTACATTGATCAAACAGACTGTGATTGCCACTGGTGTTAAGGCTGCTTCACCTTGTACTAGGTGCAATTTTGTAATGTTGAGTACTGCTCCTCACAATTCGTGTATATATGCTATATGTTGTATTACATCAATAAAAACAGTTTTTTAAAAAAAAAAGAAGGGGAAAGCAGCACAAAAGAGAACAATTTCTAGGTGGATTGTCTTATGCATCTAGTCAAGAAACAGCCTCCAGAGGGGCTGCGTACACATTCACCTAGGACAAAGGCTGCTACTACAGCTTTGACTAGAGGTGTGTCGGTGTTAGATTTATGTTACAGCAAACAAATGATGTACCGAATGCTGACAATGTAAACATTCTCCTCAGTAAAAAGATCTGGGTTAAATCCATTGTTATTTTGCCCACTATGCCACCCCAGTCTGGACCCAGCCATATGCAAATCAGTCCTGACCATGTGCCCCATGGGAACAGTGCAGACCGAAATGCCAGGCCAGGTCCTCCCTGGACTGGAAAACAGCATTCTGGGACCGGTTTCTGGGTAGCTTGAATCCAGTGGCACAGTGAGCAAGGGACCCACGTCTGGGCATACCCATCCCACTTAGGGCGAAAAGTGTTACAGCAAATAAATGCTGGACGGAATGCTGACAATGCAAACATTCTCCCCCAGTCAAAAGATCTGGGTTAAATCCATCGTTCCATCGTGTTAGATTTATGTAAGGCTGCGACATGGGCATCTTTGCATACATTCGCGAAGCATTATTGTTTAGACGGCCAACTCAGGAGTAAACTGCATCTCACTTGTTGGTTCTTGATATTGCCTATTTTTGGTTGGACAACCAACAAACACTGTATATCCCTGTGACCATCTATTTCTATTTTTCCTATTAGCTTTTTTTCTTTTTTTCTAGTTTTTTTTACTTCAATGGGAAACCATGATCGAGCCACACAGATCACCCCTTGCTGAATTTGCGATTTTGTCTACTTTTCAGAAATGTTTATTCTTTCGAGTTCACCCATGGGTTTCACACCTATATCCACCACAAACAGCATGTTGGTAAAAACCACAAAACAATAGGAGAAATAGACTGCCACTTAGAAAAATGTGAATGTGTATGGCTGGGTCCATTGAGCATTGCTGATGTGTGTTCTTCCTCCTTCCAAGCTCCCCCTCCCCCTCCCTCTCCCCCTTACACTTTCAGGATTATACAGTTTTCCCTGCTTCCCTTTCTGGACCGATGAGCCTTTCTTAAGGGTTTAGTGCTTGTGGCTTTCTTGCTGGTTTTCCAGAATACTCACGTCACCATTTCACACCCTGGCTATATTGTATGGCCTGTACAATCATCATGCTCACATTCTCCCATCTCTGTGGATGATATCTAAATATTGGGGTTATCCATGGTGGCTGGAGGATACCATACTTTTTTACCTGCTCAATCAAGGAATCCTGTCTCTGTAAACAAAGGTTTTGATGTTCATGTGAGCAATATTGCTCACTGCTCAGTATAATTCCAACCAGTTGCCCCTCTCAAGTATCTTCAGTTCTCTTCAATAGAAAATGTAACTACGTCAGCTCCCCATCTAACCACATTATTAACATGTTTCAGACTATTCTCACATAGGCTGCCAGGTGTTCCCTGTACTGATGTTTTTCAGAGCCCTGGAATGTATCTCAAATTAAACCTTGTGAGAATAGTGCTTAACTAACACCCTACCTCCTAATACTTTGCAAGAGAAGTGAAGGGGTCATTGTGATGCACATTGTCCTAGTGTGGTTAATAAACTTCCAAATTTAAAGGGACTTCTAGCCTCAGATTTCTTACCTTAGACTATTCCCCTTGCGTCAGACTGGATCTAGAAAATCTTAAGCTGTACCTCTGCTCGCCGGTAGGTGGTGTAGAACTGCTCTGCATTGGATGTGAAGTGCACAGTGCCTATATAGGCGGGATCCCAACACTGTGACTTCAGTTCCTTACTTTTTGCACCATCAGTGCTGATATAGAATAGCTACCCCACACTCTTTGATCACCTTTTTCATCGTTTTGACAGCTTTTTTGAGCACCATTGCTGCCAGTGTGCTTGAGGGATGTGGCCTAAAACGTTCGGGGTTTAAACCCTGCGGAGTCTATCACCGGCAAATATCAGTGACCGACCCTCTTTTGGTTTGCTTATGGTGCCTGGAGTCATACCATGACTCCAGGACCTGCCCGACTGCTGCATCATGAATCCCAAAGAGATGCAAGAGAGTCTGTAGACTCCACCCCACTCCAGGTTCCGATTGCCTGGAATATCTCAGGCCTGCTCTCTTTGAGTCGTTCCCATCGATCATCGCAGTCACACATTATTGGGTAAGGTCCATAAACTCAAATAGTCCATGTTGAAGTGCTCTTGAACTTAACCATGCTGGTAAAAGTCATCGGACGGGGCGCAGGAACGACACCATAAGTTGAGGCCCTACTTCCACACTCCACCAGCGGCCACTCCGCGCCTCCCAGAATTTCTCGTAGCCGGAGCGTCCTCCGCCCAACTCAAGAAATTATATGAGGTCACACGCCTCCATGTTTGGGCAAGCCGGCCACTCTGGAGTGCTTTAGGGCCTCACGGGTTGGGAACATACCCAGACTGGACTTCAGCTGGTGGGTCTGCCCTCTGCACCAGTCGTGCCCTCTAGATCCGTCTTGGATCCAGACTGACCCTGGTTGCAAATCCACAACTTTCGCTGCAGTTCATCCCTGTGACACTGCTCCCAGCTCTGCCCGGCCCATAGTCAATCCTGACTCTGATATGGAACCGGACTGTTCTGCTCAGGAACTGGGCAAAGCACTTCACCACCCGCTCCTTGGGACCCCGCTTTTCTCACCAAGCCCAAATCCCTAAGAGCCTTTTGGTGAAGGCCTCATCCTCCAAAGTACGTCCCGGCACGTACCCACCACTGCACCGCATTGGGGAAGGCTGGAATCATTCAGTAAGATGATTTTCTCTTCCACAGCCGTGCTGTGTGGTTGGTGAACACAGCGTGCCTCTTGGGCTGATATAGCCACACTCTGTGGCACTCGGTTGCACAAGTGCTGCCTGTGATCTCGGAGGCGGCCGGAGCCATTCTGAGCCAGGCCATTGCCGATGGCAGGGGCCCAGCAAAGCTTACCATCAGATGCAGGCTGGATACAACAGACTCACTGGGTAAGGCCATTGCCTCATCGATGGCACTCCGCCGACATGCCTGGCTGAAAACGACTGGCTTGTGGAGTATGGCTAGGTATCCCTCATGGACATGTCCTTCGACGACACTCTCTTGTATGGGGATAAAGCTGATTCAGCACTTGATCGCTTTAAGGAGAGTAGGTCACTGCCCGGTCGTTTGGGCTCGCCATGGCCCAACGCCAATCACACTTTTCCATTTGCTCCTTACGCGGCTATGGTAGGGACCTCAAGGTGCTCTTTCCAGCCTTTTCGAGGCTGCTGACGCAGGTCCCACATGTCCTGTGGCAACAATGGCCAGAGGCATGTCCAGGCCTCGCCCTCACCCACCACTCTGAACGGCAGCCAAGGCCACCAAACCCTTGTAGTATGCCCTCGCAACAACACAGGCACCCTGTTGGCGGGAGGATCAGGCCCCACCTGCCCCAATGGCAAACCATAACTTCGGACAAGTCGTGCTCCAAATTGTCAAGCTGGTTAACGGCCCATCACTTCTAGAAATTCTACTGACCCTGCCACCATCCTCAGATCATCAGAAAGAGGACCACTTCTCCTTGCTGAACCAGAATGTGCAGGTTCTTTTGACCAAAGAAGTCATTAATAGGGTGACAGCATCAGAAGATTCCCAGCATCTTTCTGATGCTTAAGGAGGACAGAGGCCTCCTTTCTATCTTATATCTATTCTCTCCCAATACCTTCCAGAGGAAGGAAAAATCAAGATTCTAACACTTGCCTGGAACCTGTTTGCGTTAAACCCTGGAGACTGGATGGTAGCATTGGACCTGCAGGACACCTATTTTCACATGCCCATCCTCCAAACCCATTGGTGTTAACTGTGGTTCGCGGTGGGACAGGAGGCTTTTCCATTTGCTGTGCTCCCATTTGGCTTTACCATTGCCTTTCGGGTGTTCACAAAAGTGATGGTGTTGGTTGCAGCACATCAGCGGAGGTCAGGGGTCCCAGCCTTCCTTTGCCTCGACGACTGGCTTTTGATGGCAGGCTTGCCCCAGGCAGTTCTTGTTCACCTCCAGACTACGGCAAACCTTCTGCATTCGCTTGGATTTACTATTAACATGCCAAAGTCACACCTGACTCACTCTCAGATGCTCCCTTTCATCTGAGCCATTCTGGATACAGTGCAGTTCCGCTCCTATCCTCTGGAGAAGAGAGTCCAGAACATTTGTGCCATGATCTCAATGTTTCTACCTCAGTCCTGGATTTCAGTGACTGAATCTGAGACCGCTCGGTCTGAAGGCCTCCTGCATCCCGCTGGTGATGCATGATCAATGGCGTATGCAAGCTCTACAGTGGTACCTGAAGTCCCAGTGGGCACAGCAGCAAGGGAATCTTTCCAACCTGGTACAGATATCATCCTGAACTATGAAAGATTTGTAGTGGTGGCTGACATCTGCGTTTGGGTCAGCAACAGACACTTCTCCCGTCCCCAAATCGAGTTCACAGTAGTGACAGCAGCATCACTCCTGGGCTAGGACGGCCATCTGGAAGAGATATAGATCAGAGTTTTCTGGTCTCCTTCAGAGTTTCGGCTCCACATCAATTTGTTGGAGTTGAGAGCAATTCGCTTGGTATTGCAGCCCTTCCTCCCTGCCATCAAGGGAAGACTAGTTCAGGTGTTCGTGTACCACACCACCGCCATGTGGTACTGCAAGAAACGGGGCAGAGTGGGGTCATAGGCCCTGTGCCAGTTTGGTCTTCGCCTCTGGACATGACTGGAACGTCATGGTATTTATCTAGTCGTTCAGCAACTAGTGGGAATTCTAAATGGCAGATCAGACAAACCCAGCCATCGATGCCTTGCGGATCATGAATGGCATCTGCACCATGTGATGGTTGAAGGTCTCCTTCAGGACTGGGGAGAAAGCTGACCATATCTATTCACCACCACAGACAACGCGCAATGTTAGCACTTCTGCGCATTGGAGTTTCCCAGCTCTCTTGCTCTGAGACACAATCTGATTATACTGCAACTCGGGACTCCTTCGCCTTTCCACTAATACCACTCCTGCCCAAGTTCTGAAGAAAATCAGGACCAACTACATCAAGTCATCCTCGTGGCTTCGGAATGGCCATGGAGCTTATGGTATCTGGAACACCTGAGCATGACCTCCGATGAGGCTGCCCCTTTGGGAGGCTCTTTTGCTAAAGAAACAGGGGAGGATCCTCCATTCGAACCTGCGGACACTCCAACTTTGTGTATGGAGATTGAGTGGCGACTGTTGAAAGTTTCGACTTACCTCCCGTAGTCTGTGATGTTATCTTGGCAGCCCGTCATCTATCAGCAAAGACTGTATAGGCCTGCTTTTGGGACAAGTTTGTGGCTTGTGGGCTGCAAAACACTTTAACCCACTTTCTGCACCCTTGTCGGAATTGTTGGTGTTTGTTCTTTCCTAGGCCTTGGCCTAGCACAGTTAAGGAGTTATCTCTCTGCTATCCCTGCTTTTTGTGGTTGCTGGATCAACCCTCCCTGTTTGTCACCTGTTGTGACACGTTGTTTGGAAGGTCTTCAGCCCGTTTCCTCCCAAATCTTTTGGAAAGCCCCAATGGACTGTTAATTTACTTTTCGTTTTTCTAATGTGTTCCCCCTTTGAACACATGCACAGCTGCTCCCTCAGACTTATGACTATCAAGACAGTCTTCTTGGTGGCCTTCCCATCTGCCAAAGGGTCATTGAGCTACAGGCTCTATCTGTTCACCCCCCCAAACACCATCTTTTTCCCAGACAATCTGGTTCTCTGTACCCATGATTTTTTGCGCCGAAGGTGACAACACCTTTCCATTTCAGCCAAAACTTCACGCTACCCACTTCCTTTGCTCTACCTTGTTCCTATGAGGAAGGGATGCTATAATGCTTGGACCCTAAAAGGGCTCTGTCATTCTTTGGTTCATCGAACACATCAGAGAACAGCGGGTGGATGATCAGCTATTTGGACTGGATCCAAGAAGGGGAAAGCAGTGCAGAAATGGACATCTCCCGTTGGATTGTACTTGCCTTAAAAATTTGTTATACATTAGTCAAGAAGCAACTCCCTGAGGTCTTGCTGGCTCGTTCCACCAGAGCTAAAGCTGAGTTCAACGTGTTAGCTCGTGGGGTGCCTGTCCTGGACATTAGTCACACTGCTATGTGGGCACCTTGACTGTCAGGTCCGTTGCGACTGTCACTTTTCCCATTTGTTCCTTCAGGACTTTGTGGTCTGAGCCAGTTTGCAGGCACACATCTGGGGCAGTATTGCTTTGATATCTATTCTAAGGTAGGTATTCTGCGGCTAGAATTTTTTATTAGATGAACAACGTACTTGCGTTCAGTAATGCCTACATAGTAGAGAATCTTATCTAGCGGAGTGCTTGCTGACCCTCCAATCCTCCCTGTTCTGCAAACTTGACTTTCCCACCTAAAAAGGTCCTTGTAGGTCTTTAGATTCTGCACACTGGCCTCGCAGCCTTCTGACATGGCTCTGTGCTTCTGGTGCAGAAATAGTCACAAATTGAAGTCAGCTCGCTTGGGTGACGCCTATATGGGCACCGCACATGTCACATCCGGCATGAATGCCGCAGACACTGAGTCGTTCAACACCACCTATCCACATGCAGAGGTACTAGTCGTGATTTACCAAATCCAGTCCGACACCTGAGGAATATTCTATGGGTATAAGGGAATCCTCCAATGTGAAGCATTCACTTGCATTTGAATAAGTCTTCAAGTAGCCATATATATCACCATTTTTTATATTTTTTTGCTTTGCAGGTGGAGTAAGGATAGCGATTGCGCTGAAAACATGTACATTGACATGATGCTGTGGAGACATGCTCGAAGGCTCCTTGAAGAAATACGGCTGAAGGACCTTGGTTGCTTTGCTGCTCAACTTGGATTTGAACTGATTGGCTGGCTGTGCAAGGAACGCACTCGAGCAGCCCGTGTCGAGGACTTTGTGCTTGCTTTGAAAAGGCTACATAAAGATTTTCTTTGGCCATTTCCGGTCATTCCAGCTTCCTCTATTAATTCACCGTTCAAGAATGGGAAATACAGGACAGGTATATTAGAAGTCTATGCTTCTTCACTTTCTTTATTCATCTCTAACTAACCATGTTGCACCCTTACAATATGTATGGGCCTGCTATTGGGAGTTGGGGGGGGGGGGGGGGGGGGGGTGACCACTAAACCAAAATATACAATTTGTATTAAAACATTGAAAAATGTTCATGTTTGTCTTATGACATGCATGAAAACCTAGTAATAGCCAGTTGTATTGTGCAGTAATACAGGAAACCTTCTGAATTAAAAAACAGATTGACTTGATTGTGACTAACCACAGTTCAAGACTCAAATTCAAATCATGGTCAATGGGGTGTGGTATTCAAACCTGGCTCTGTGTGGTTCTCTTCTTTGCACAGAAGAAACCTTTCAAAGCAAAATAGTATTGTGGCTTTAGACTTATAAGACACCAATCAAACATTTGGTTAACATTCAAAGCAAAAGTAGTTGTCATTTGGGCATCAAGAGTCCTGTCCCACCACTTAAAGGCAGGTACACTCCTTATGATCTATTGAATACCAATATTCATGGAGAAGTAGGGAGCCAAACACATATAAAGTTTAACAGAATGTACATATAGCATTTAACAGACATAATAAACACGAGTCCACCAGCTGTCTTGAGTAACTTTTATTTTTCAGTTGTGCGGCTTCTAAATCAGATTGCAAATTACCAACCAGCAAACAAATGTTTCATAAAACACCCTGCTTTGTCAGGCTTACAAAGATTACTAATTAGTAAATGAGTATTTAATGCATACAATGTTTCAATAAAGAGTATATTTTTATCCAATTCACTATTTCTTAGAATGTAGCTCTTTTTAATATAGTATAGGTTCATCTGCTCGCTACAGCAATTATTCAAATGTACTGGTGAGTCAAAATAGCTTTAGTTAGTATATAATTCTCACTGTAGGCCCATGTTAAGACATCGAGAAGAAATGTATCTACTCGATACAAAGATGATCTCAACAATTAAGCTCTTTGTTGTAGATATGTTAGATATTTCTTATTATAGACCCATTATATAGCATCCCTCAAAGTTTAGGTGTGTTGTGCAGTGTGAAGGGCACCTGGCCTTGGAATAATTGGATTAGCTGGAGTGTGTAACGTTAATAGGTGCTTATATATATTTGCACCCAAGTAATTAACATTATTTCCTCTTTGCTCTCAAAAAGTGGACTTTCATCAAGATATCTGCTTCTAGGGGCACCAGGCCCCTCCCTTTCTTCTGGAACCTGTTTTTCTAGTACTCTTGTTTTAGGAATAGTTGTTCATTCTTACAGTGTATGTGTGATGGCCTACATTTCATGTTGCTTTTAGTACATCCTAGCTATGGTTTTCTGCATATCATCTACTGCTTCCCCAAGAAAAGCAATGTGCTTCTTAAGCTCACATAAACAGGACTTAAAGTCAGCCTTGATTGTCCTTATGTCCTGTAGGAAGCTGGTGTCATGCCTCGAGGTCCGCAAACGGGCGGTCCCTTTAAGAAACCCCTTCATAAGCTGTTAGAGCCCTGGGAGCGACGCTTTACGTCCTTGCGTCAAGCCCCCGTTACAGCGTTTCCTGTCCTGGTTTCCTGTTGCCTGATTTCCGGATTTCCTTAGTGGAGGATCAAGCTCTCCTCCGTTCCTCTGCGTTTGAGGTTATCTTCTTGTTCCTGCTATAGTTCCAAGCTCTGGAACTAGTTCTTGAGCCCCGTTTGTTTATAGACTGCTCCGCCCGACGGCCGGGTTTGACTCCGCCGTCCGGCCGGGCAGAGTGTCAGTGTTCCCCTTGGTTTGCTGCTCCGCCCGTCGGCCGGGCTTGTGCTCCGTCGTCTGGCCGGGCAATCACTGACCTCTCCTCCTTTTTCCTTGGCTCCGCCCGACGGCCGGGTTTGTTACTCCGTCGTCTGGCCGGGCTGTTTCTCCCCCGTCATTTCCCTATTCACTGCTCCGCAATTCAGCCGGGCTTTTCCCCCGCTGACCAGCAGGGGACCCTTTAGGTATTTAGCCGTGTTTGTGTCCTTCCCTCACCCGGCGGCCGGGCTTAGTCTCCGCCATCCGGTGATTCCCTTACCCGCAGTTTGTTTCCTTCTTGGTACTTATCATCTTCCCTCACTTCCTGCATTCCTGGCCATACTTGCTGTGTGTGGGTTCTGCACTTGCGTGGACTCGTGAATGATTCATCTACACTACTCCCAGAATCACGGTAACAGCGCAGTGCGCTATTTCTATGTTATTCTCTATGAAGTCATACTTGTATTAATGTATGTTTGTTTTACATCTCAGCCAGTTAATTCTACGTGAATGTTACCGTCTGGTTCGGGTGGGCTCTACTGCAATACAGATGTTGGTTTAAGAGTCTTCTACATATGACCAAGTAAGACTACTATAATCCTGAACAGTGTAGACAAGTGCACAGTATTCCTCGAGTACTCATTATTGTGTTTCTTGTTTGTTCCTCCACCTTAGCTCAACCTAACTCCTGTCCCCCATACACAGTTATATGCCTGCAAAGTTTATTTACTCTTGGTATGTAGTACACATAACCTATAGATGTGCCTACTGTTCTTTTGTGCATGTTTCTGAGGGTTAGTAATTCCTGTTTTGGTTTTAGCCCCTACAACCATCAGAGGTCCAGGCCAGGTGCATGTACAACCACACAGAAGTCGTCATACCAAGAAGAATATTTTTTCCCCGCCTTTCCTTGTTTTGTCTCCCTGTTTTCCCCTGGCGAGCCTCTCGGTACTCTAGTGCTTGATAGAGTCGGAAGGCCGTAGGGGAAGGCTGTGGAATATTCATCGGATCCTTGGCGCTCCTGTGGAACCTGCCTGAGAACCATTACAGAACGTAAAGCCCACGTGGTTTGTTCTGCCCGAGCGTCATGGATCTCGATGCAGTATCCCTGGCTGATGTTGCTAGTATGTTGGGGAATTTACAGGTAGAGACCCAAGCATTGATAACTAGAATGGATGTATTACAGCGACAACAGTCGAGTGGAGCTACCGGGGGAAACCCGTCGGTGGTTCAAGTAACCACACCCCCTTCTCTACCTTTAGCACCACCTGAAAGGTATTCTGGAGACGGGGCACGATGTGCCGCCTTCCTTAGTCAGTGTCAGCTACATTTCTCCTGTAAGGCTGCATGTTTTCCGTCTGACCAGGCTAAGGTAGCTTTCGTAATTTCCTACCTTAGTGGGGGTGCTGCAGATTGGGCCATACCATTAGTTGACAGGGATGATCCGTTGCTACACAGTTACCCCGCTTTTAGGAGGGAGTTTCGTAAACTTTTTGATAGACATGTATACACCCAGTCTGCGGATACAGAATTATTAGCATTGAAACAGGGCAATCAAGATCTCGTGTCCTACATTACTTCTTTTCGTAGACTTGTAGTCGAATCCCACTGGCCAGAGGAGAAACGTGGTACCATGTTTTACAAAGGTCTCAGAGATGACTTGAAGGATGCTTTATCACAAATCGTAGATCTGCCTACATCATGTAACGAGCTCATTGATTTAGTGGTAAAGATAGATCACAGACAACAAGAAAGAAAGAAAGAGAAGGGTAAACCTGAAGCAAGGTATCTGCCTTTACGTGAAAAGAAGGTCACTGTAGAGAAATCCACTGACGAGAGTGAGCCCATGCAGATAGGCATAGTGAGGGGACCTCTCACACAAGAGGAAAGGCACAGAAGACGAACACTCAGACTGTGTCTGTATTGTGGGAAGGCAGGCCATTTTTTGAAGGATTGTCCTATAAAACCCGCACAGTCTAAGTTTTCGGGAAACTAGGAAGCCTGGAGTCCTGTGAGACAAGGACTCCAGGTAGGTTAGGATTAACCGTCTCTTCCACTGACTATAGAAACACCCCAACGAATCACATGTATGTGTCTGCCTTTTTGTCTAGCGGAGCGCATGGTTTACATGCGCTAGTAATGATTGATTCAGGGGCATCAGGAAATTATATGGACCAAGAATGGGCCAAAGAAAACATGTTACCTTGTACTCCAAAAACAATAGCCAGTCATGTCACCACCATTGACGGTAGTCCCCTTGTCTCAGGCCCTGTGACACATCATACCTCTGTATTACACATGACTATAGACCCCGAACATCACGAAGACATAAGTTTTGACCTTATTTGTTCTCCGCAATTTCCAGTACTCCTAGGCATACCCTGGCTCAGAGCCCAAAACCCTAACATCAATTGGGAAACCTCGACAATAACGTTTCCACCTAAACCAGGAGAACCAGTGGGAGGTACATTAGTTGACATGGGTTCCTTATGTAGCAGTAGTGATGAGAGCAAGACTAAACTACCCTCGTGTTACCAAGATCTGCACTCGGTCTTTGATGCTAAGGAAGCAGAGATCCTCCCGCCACACAGGGTGTATGACTGCCGCATAGACCTAGAGTCGGGAGCAAGAATCCCATGTAGCAGAGTATATGCTCTTACAGAAAAAGAGAATATATATTTACGCGATTACTTGGACGACATGCTTGCTAAAGGCTTTATAAGGTCTTCACGTTCCCCGGCCTCCTCTTCTCTATTTTTCATCCCTAAACGAGAAGGAGGTCTGCGGTGCTGTATTGACTACAGGAAGTTGAATACTGTCACGATCAAGAATCGTTATCCATTGCCTCTGATCAATTCCCTCCTTGACCGAATCCGCAATGCCAAGTTTTTTACCAAGCTGGACTTGCGTGGCGCATATCATCTTGTGAGAGTCAGGGAGGGAGACGAATGGAAAACCGCGTTCTGTACTAAATTCGGGCTATATGAGTATCTGGTGATGCCCTTTGGGCTCTGCAACGCTCCTGCAGCGTTTCAGTTTTTTATAAACGAGGTCCTGAAAGAAATGCTGGATCTATACGTCATTGCATATATTGACGATCTTCTGATTTTTTCTTCATCTTTGGGTGAACATGTACAGCATGTACGCAACGTGTTGGAACGTTTACTTGAGAATCGTTTGTATTGCAAACTTGAAAAGTGCAACTTCCATACACAAGAAGTCCCATTTTTGGGTTATATAGTGTCTCCTTGGGGTCTCAGCATGGATCCCGCGAAGGTGGAGGCAGTCTTGTCCTGGCCAGAGCCTCGTACAATAAAAGAGATCCAAAGTTTTTTGGGATTGGCCAATTTTTACAGAAGGTTTATTCATGGCTTCTCTACACTGGTAGCACCTATCACTGCTTTGTTGAAGAAAGGCATCCCTTTCGTTTGGTCCCTAGCGGCAGCAGAATCTTTTCGCCTGCTGAAGAAGGCCTTTACTAGCGCTCCTGTTTTGAGTCATCCGAACCCGGCCTTTCCCTTTGTGGTGGAGGTAGACGCCTCACTGGTGGCAGTGGGTGGAGTATTGTCCCAAATAGACACGGAGTCAGGCGAATGTCATCCGGTGGCCTATTATTCCCATAAGTTCACCCCTGCTGAATACAACTATGCAGTGGGAGACAAAGAATTACTGGCCATCAAGAAAGCATTCGAAGAATGGAGGCAGTATTTACTGGGTGCCAGATATCCCGTGGTGGTATATACGGACCATCGCAACCTACAATATATCAATTCCGCTAAGGCACTTTCTATGAGACAATTACGTTGGTCACAATTCTTTAGCGAATACAACTTTACAGTTCACTACAGACCAGGGAGAAAGAATGGAAAGGCCGATGCTCTGTCAAGATTAGGGTTTGAAGTTCCTACGGACGTAGTTGAACAACCGTACATCATCCCTAGGACTAGTATTGTAGGAGGGACTTCAGAGGAAGAAGATTTCATAGCACAGGTTCAGAGGAGCCAGGCTGCAGTAGACATGACAACGTTGGTGGGTTCCCAAGACATGATTTTGAAAGAGGGTTTAGTCTGGGTACAGGGGGGAGTGGTGATACCTTCTACTGACCTACAACAACAGGTTTTGAAGTGGTATCATTCACATCCAGTGGCAGGACACCCAGGTATAAAGAAGACCACCAAGGCAGTGAGGGAGAGGTTTTGGTGGCCTGGTATGCTTAAGGATATAGAGACGTATGTGAAGACATGTCACGTTTGTGCCCAAACTAAGGCTTCTCACCTTAACCCAGTTGGCCTGCTCATGCCGTTGGCTTCTCCTCCTAGCCCTTGGCATACGGTGTCACTTGACTTTATAGTGGATTTGCCTGTGACTAAGAGGAAGAACAACACACTACTGGTAGTGGTAGATTTATTTACGAAAATGGCCCATTTCGTACCTCTACAGGGCTTACCGACAGCAGCTAGCTTGGCTTCCATATTTCTACAACACATAACCAGACTCCATGGGGTCCCTTCCGTCTTAGTGTCCGACAGGGGTGCCCAATTTGTGTCACGTTTCTGGAAAAGTTTCTGTTCCATGCTCCAAATCGATGTCCGACTGTCCTCAAGTCACCATCCGCAGACAGACGGACAGACAGAAAGGGTCAATCAATGTTTTGAACAATACATACGTAATCAAGTATTACAGTCATTGAGTGATTGGGATGAGTTAGTATGGTTGGCCGAGATTTCATACAACAACAGCCCGCATTCTTCTATCAACACAACCCCTTTCTTTTGTTCTTATGGGTATCACCCTAAGCTATTGCCTTCAGTAGTCCATACTGATGGATCCAATCCGGCTGCCATTGACAGACTAGAGAAACTTCAACAGGTACACAAGAATACCATCGACTGTCTAGATATGGCGAAGGTGCGGTACACAGAAGGTGCTAACTTACACAGGAGATTAGAACCCATTTACACTCCAGGAGACAGAGTATGGCTTTCCACAAAACATATAACATTGAGGGGTCCACGCAAGTTCAACCCTAAATACATTGGCCCCTACAAAGTGCTGAAGATGATAAATCCGGTGGCCATGAAACTGGAACTTCCACCCTCTTTCAGGATTCACCCCGTGTTCCACGTTTCCCTGTTGAAACCGGTTGAACCAGGTACCAAACTGCCCCAAAGACCTGCTCCTGTGTACCTCCAAGATTCGGATGAATATGAAGTGGAGGAGATTCTGGATTCCCGTAGAAAAGGAAGGGGATTGCAGTATCTGGTGCACTGGAAGGGTTATGGAATAGAAGAGCGTACATGGGAACCTGACACTAATATCCATGCCCCACGTCTGATTCGTTTGTTTCACCAAGGTCATCCTGACAAACCCAAACCTGGAGAGGGGAGTTGTGGGGGGAGTGTGCTGTCATGCCTCGAGGTCCGCAAACGGGCGGTCCCTTTAAGAAACCCCTTCATAAGCTGTTAGAGCCCTGGGAGCGACGCTTTACGTCCTTGCGTCAAGCCCCCGTTACAGCGTTTCCTGTCCTGGTTTCCTGTTGCCTGATTTCCGGATTTCCTTAGTGGAGGATCAAGCTCTCCTCCGTTCCTCTGCGTTTGAGGTTATCTTCTTGTTCCTGCTATAGTTCCAAGCTCTGGAACTAGTTCTTGAGCCCCGTTTGTTTATAGACTGCTCCGCCCGACGGCCGGGTTTGACTCCGCCGTCCGGCCGGGCAGAGTGTCAGTGTTCCCCTTGGTTTGCTGCTCCGCCCGTCGGCCGGGCTTGTGCTCCGTCGTCTGGCCGGGCAATCACTGACCTCTCCTCCTTTTTCCTTGGCTCCGCCCGACGGCCGGGTTTGTTACTCCGTCGTCTGGCCGGGCTGTTTCTCCCCCGTCATTTCCCTATTCACTGCTCCGCAATTCAGCCGGGCTTTTCCCCCGCTGACCAGCAGGGGACCCTTTAGGTATTTAGCCGTGTTTGTGTCCTTCCCTCACCCGGCGGCCGGGCTTAGTCTCCGCCATCCGGTGATTCCCTTACCCGCAGTTTGTTTCCTTCTTGGTACTTATCATCTTCCCTCACTTCCTGCATTCCTGGCCATACTTGCTGTGTGTGGGTTCTGCACTTGCGTGGACTCGTGAATGATTCATCTACACTACTCCCAGAATCACGGTAACAGCGCAGTGCGCTATTTCTATGTTATTCTCTATGAAGTCATACTTGTATTAATGTATGTTTGTTTTACATCTCAGCCAGTTAATTCTACGTGAATGTTACCGTCCCCCATACACAGTTATATGCCTGCAAAGTTTATTTACTCTTGGTATGTAGTACACATAACCTATAGATGTGCCTACTGTTCTTTTGTGCATGTTTCTGAGGGTTAGTAATTCCTGTTTTGGTTTTAGCCCCTACAACCATCAGAGGTCCAGGCCAGGTGCATGTACAACCACACAGAAGTCGTCATACCAAGAAGAATATTTTTTCCCCGCCTTTCCTTGTTTTGTCTCCCTGTTTTCCCCTGGCGAGCCTCTCGGTACTCTAGTGCTTGATAGAGTCGGAAGGCCGTAGGGGAAGGCTGTGGAATATTCATCGGATCCATGGCGCTCCTGTGGAACCTGCCTGAGAACCATTACAGCTGGCTTATCAGAGGGTGGTGCTAAGCATTTGTTGATGCACACAGAGGCAATAAATGAGACACACTTTCAAGAATAAATCATAGACCAGTTTAGAAAACGAAGTTGTATTTTAATATTCATTTTGATACCAAGAACTTCATTAGCAAGTTTTCTTTAAATATTGAATTTTGCATATAATTAAAATACTCACTTAAATGGGCCTTTACACACAATGCTTTCCTATGAGAGATTAGGCATCAAAGTATGTTACTCCTTGGCCAAGAAGGAGCCTCCTGTGGGGCTGCGTGCCCATTCGACCAGGGCAACGGCAGCCATTACTGCCTTGGGACGTAGCGTTCCCTTGCAGGACATTTGTCAGGCAGCTATGTGGGCCTCGCTGCACACGTTTACCAAGCACTACTACCTTGACAGTCCGGTCCGGAGAGACGGCTTCTTTGGCCGTTCTGTGCTCTGTGACTTTTTGGTGTAATTTTGTTCGCAGACCCACCACTGGGGGGTTGGTATTGCTGGGATATCTATTCTAAGGTAAGGAATCTATCACTAACGTGTCTCTTTCAGATGCACAAGTTACTACTTGTGTAACGATATATCTGTAAATGACATTAGTCAGTGATAGATTCCTTACCGCCCCACCCATCCTCCCCGTTCTGCGAACTGGTTACTAGGGTTAAGGTCATATCCTTTTAGGGCCCTAGGTTTGTGCACCAATGGTCAGTTTCTTGCATGGCTCTGCTTTTCGGCGCGGAAAGTCGTGTTCAGAACGTACGTACGCGCGCATGGGTGGCGCCTAAGTAGCCTCTGTGAGGTCATCCCGGCACTTACGATGCCAGTGACGGACGCAGACCCGCATGACGCCACCTACTGGCGTGCAGGGGTACTGCTAAGCTGAAATCTTTCCAGATCCAGACTGACGCCTGGGGAATATTCTAAGGGACGGAATCTATCACTAACTAATGTCTCTTACAGATATATCGTTACACAAGTAGTAACTTGTGCGTTTAAGTGCTGAACAGGGAGAGGGGCACCTACTTGTCTACTTCTGCTAAGCACAAATTCAATCAACTATTCCTCAAGAAGTCTGCGGGCTGTCCTCTTCCCTTTGCTGGTGCATGCCCCATGTGTGCTGTGACCAACACATGTAGTCTTTTTTTTCCCACCCCCTGCACAGTGCTGCTAGTTGTTGAGACCTCCTCCCCCCCCACCCCCCCTCCAACTGCCTACAGCCTCCAACCCCTCCTGGGGTGCTCCTCCTGCGTCGGTAAACGAAGTCCCAGACAACCCCCGTGAAGAGACTGGGACTTTAGGTTATGCCCCCGTCCCTCTAAGCATCATAGCACGCCAGGTCATCGGCGTTGTGGTCCAGCTGCACACACTGGAGAAGTCCTGCCTGTAGGTAGTCCCACACACCAGAGGCACTGCAGGTCTCTCCCCTCCAGTATACTTGCTCTGATTGAGATTTTTTGGTACTGTAGTTGCCTTACTACTCTGTTTGCTTGGGGTTTAGAGGCGCTGCATAGAAACACGTTTACTTCATTGTCTCCCCAGCCATGCCCCCATGCCTAGATATTTAGACTTCAAGTTTTATTGAAGTGTGTCAATTTTTCCTTTAATTATCTTTCCTAAGGGGAAAATGCAACATGTAATGATATCGGTGTGTATATCTATTCCTTGGGAACATTATACAAAGCAACATATGCCGACAGCAGTTGTCAACTACAATGATGTAAATTCAGTGTTCAACCAAATACAGGTTGCAATACTTGCCTTGTGCCTGTTTCCCTTGATCTTACATAAGTGTAGAAAAGGTTCCCCTGAAGTGTTTACTGGATCACAGAGTTCAACGTGATCAACCAGTTACTTAAATGACTTGTGGCAATGATAATAATAAATACAATCCTGGTCAGGGTGAACTGCAAAAACCACTGTGTAAACCTATGCTTTACCCACTGGTAGCTTTGTAATCAGGCTTAATTTAGGGGCAGTGTGTAAAGTCTTCATGCAATACTCAAACAGTAATAAAGTGAAAAATCAACAAAAGAAAAATCCCAAACCACTTTGGAAAAATAGAGAACAAAACAACAAAAATCCAATAAGTAGAACTGGAGATAGGAATTTTTAAAGTTTGAATTAAAAATAGCACCAAAAAGCACAGCGTGCCAACTAGAGTAATCTGGCTGCACTAGACCGGGCCGAAGTCAGAAGCATGGCCGACCGCGATGGAGCACAGGTCTTATACTGCGACCAGGTTCATCTGGGTGGAAAGTTTACCTTCTAACTTAGAAATTTTCCTGGAGAAAAAGTGGTTGTCAGAGGAGCAAGCTTGATCCGAAGCAGGGATTGATGATGGCGGGTTGCTGAACAGCGGAGTCGACGAAGGCAGGAAAGCTGAGAGCAGGCAAAGTCTGCGGTCTGTCCCCAGAAAGATTTTGATGTTTGTTGGTTGCTGCTCAGTGTCTGTTCTGGTGAAGTCTTCTACGTTCATACCTAGAAACTTTTATGAAAGCAAGATTTCCTTTAGCGGGGCAAACTAGTAAGTTGAGTCCAAATGGCAATTTGACAGCTCTGACTTAACAGTAGTCCAGGTTTCCTGCCAGTTCGCTGGAGGAAAATTTGCCAAAAGGTTTCTAAGTCCAAGCGTTTGCAGTTTGGTCAGGAGGAGTACTCTTAACACCAGCCAAGGATCCAGGACCGGTGAGGCACCGCTTAGGGGTTAGCTCACTTCGCCACCCCAGTTCAGACCCAGCCAAAGAACGATGATGGATTCAACCCATATCTGTAACTGGTGGTGAGTGTCTGAAAAGTTTTCAGCACTCAGGACATGATCTTTGTTCGCCCTAAATTGGCAGGGTTTGCCCAGACGTGGGTCCCTTGCTCACTTTGCCACTGGATTTAAGCTAGCCTTGCTGATGAGGGGTGTTACTCCGAAACTGGTCCCAGGATGCTTGTTTCCAGTCCTGGGAAGATCTGGCTTGGCAGTATGGGTTGGACTATTCCCATAAGGAACAGGGTCAAGATTGATTTGCATATGGCTGGTTCTGAACTGGGGTGGTGAAGTGAGCTAAAGAACGATGATGGATTCAACCCAGATCTGTGATGGGGTGAGTGTCTGAAAAGTTTCAGTGCTCCGTCCATCATATCTTTAGGTTTCCTTTGTCCTACCCACATTTGCGGCACTTCCTATGTGTTTTTTTGTAAGCTATCCCACAGTAGCCCTCTTTCTCTAAAGCTACCATAGCAGAACCCTCTCTCCCCTGGTCAGTGCTCGATGTTCCAACCCACTGGGGTGGCTGTGGAAATGGGCAAACTCTCCCTTGTGGTCTCTCCAAACCAGTTCTGGGGCTGCCCCCTACTCCCACTTGGATTGGAGCCAAGTTGACTAGGAAGACAAAGGGAGGCAAGCTTAGGTGTGCTCTACATCTGCCAGTGACTGGGTAAGCATCATTTAAAGCTCCGTGAGGGGCTGAGCGAAGCTCCCAGGCCATCCTGCTCAATGAGGAAAACACCTCTCCACACCCACGCATTTTATCCACTGTCTGGTAGCAATCTACATCTCACTAGAGGGGAGCCTTTCAGCAGTCAGGCTCACACTGGCAGAAAGGCCCTTTTGGCTTAGCCAGAGAAATGAACATTTTCTAATAGTGTTAGTTCTAAAATAATAATATAAAATCTGACTTGACCATTAAGTTGGATTTAAAATTACTATTAAAATGAGTCCTTTGGGGGGCGTGGCCAAGATGGCGACCTGAGCGGACGGAAGATTGAGAGGCTCCCCGTCCGAGGTCCCCTGTTGTGACCCTTGTACAGAGCTTCGCCCCCGACGAGTGAGCCCCGAAGTTAAGAGACGCTCCGAGCACCTGGTGATTATCTCTGAAGCGAGTTGGAAGAGAGGAGTCTTCCTTTCGAGCATTGACGACCAGGGAGACGCGACCGCAACATGGCGGCGGTCCAGGCCGAGACATCGCGACAGTGCCCTGCTGCCTGAGTGGCCCTGAAGAGAACTCCGCCTGTGGCACAGGGCCGAGGACGCCCCTCGAGAGGCAGGGTGAGCTCCGGTGTGGTAGGAGGTGAAGCGGGGCTACCGCTGAGACTCCCTGACGGCGGCGGTGGAGGTGCCCGATCAGGGGAGACGCAGAACTTGAGCCCCGGGCTTTGGGGCCTACGCTGGAGAGGCATACATCGGCCCTACCAATTAGCACCCCCAGGCCCATCGCAACTAGCACGATCGAGACTGGCTGTAGGTCGGCTTCACTGGCCTCACAATTGATTTAGCGACCGAAGGCCGCCAGCAGCAGCACGAGTAGCCCTGTCGCGGGACACGCGAAACCTCAGCCCCAGGCTTTGCGGCCTGCTGCCTGGAGCGTCCGCCGTATAGATCGGGCCCACGCCCCCTCCACAGCGGAGCCGGTGCAGAGAAATGAGACAACGGAGTGACCGCATGTAGGGAAGTTGCGGGGGCTGCTGTTGTAACAGAGGATTTGGTGAAGGAGGCCGCCAACAGCAGTCCGAGTGGCCCAGTCGAGGGCAACGCGACGATTGAGCCCCAGGCTTTGCGGCCTATCACCCGGAGCGTCCACCGGTTTGGTCCGGTCCATACCCCCTGCACAGTGGAACTAAGGCGGCGAAGTGGGGCAGCGGAGTGACCGCGCTTAGCGATCGCCGAAACTGTGACCAGAGGCTGCAGGCAGTGCTGCGGAGGTACGGCAGCTGTGGGCGCGAAACCTGAGTCCGGGGCTCTACGGCCTGCCCCGGAGGAGTCACAACTGGCCTTGCCGGACTGACGCCCGCGGACACACACAGGGCTCCACCTTCCATGGAGAACCGGGCCATACAGCAGAGGGCTGGTTGCTGGAGGTAGAGGCAGATGCAACAGGGGTGAGACGCGGGACCCAGCGTTGACACCCAAGAGACTGGAGCCAGGAGATGAGCGGGTGCCTACCTCTGGCCGGTGCCAACAGTCTGCGAGGTGAGGGGAGCAGGCGAGGTTGGAGTCCCAGAGTTCCCCCTGCGACCACTGAGGGCCTGTGGGTAGATTACTTAAGGAAGACTCTTTGGGCGCCGTTTGTTACTGCATGTGAGGCTCCTGAGGCCTAATTCGGACTGCCACGAGGAGGAACCTGCCTGGACTCCATTCCGCCCTAGTTGCAACCGCACCACTTCATCAGCGAGATACCCCGGGTGACTTGGGGGTGGATCGGACCTTCGAGGTGACTAGCCGGGGCGGCGATTGAAGGGGAGAACCCTGGAACCGTGTACACCGAGGAGGAGAGGAGGCTGAGATTTGCGCACTCCCCCTACCAGGCAGAAGGTGAGAGCAACACTGAGGAGGGAGAGACGGCGAACCATGGCCAACACCGGCTGCAGAGGCGGACGCACCATCACCGAAATGCTGACTAAGGGCACCCCTAAAGGAGAGAAGAGCCCCCCCACCCATACCACAGGCAGTGAAGGAGGCCTCGGAGTCGGGGGAAGAGGAGATGCCCATCACAAAATCATTCCTTGAGACTCTATTTAATTCTTTGCGCGAGGACTTTTAAGCGCTAAAACAAGAAATGGCCGGGGAGCACCGCGAGCTAAGGCGAGACGTCGATGGATTGGGTGACCGGGTGGCAGCGATGGAGGAAACGACGCAGGCTCAGAGCGAGGAGATAGACCAGCTTGAGCAAGAAGTTATTCGCTTGAAAGAACAGCAGGAAGACCTCCAGGCACATACAGAGGACCTCGAGAACCGCTCTCGGAGGAACAACATTGGGGTCCGAGGCGTTCCATCCAAAGCCGAAGGGGACAATGTCACAAGCTTCTTACAGGAGTTGTTCAGGGACATTTTGGGAGAAACCAACGATTTTCCCATTCGCATAGTCAGAGCGCACAGGGTGGGCATGGCGCGCCGACTGATATCCTGGCCTGCCTGACTACCCATTGAAAGAGAGGATCCTACAAGCAGCATGTCAGAAACAACCCTTGAGCCACCGGGGGTACCAGGTGGCACTATATCAAGACCTCTCAGCCATCACCCTGCACAAGAGAAAGGCCTTCCGAGTTGCTACATCGTTCCTCTGAGACAAGGGAGTCCCCTACTTATGGGGCCACCCCTTTAGATTGATATTTAAATGGAAGGGGACTCTGCACCAACTCCGATCACTGCACGACACGTGTGCCCTTCTGGGTATTGACGCTCCCGAGGAGCCCCAGACACTGGAGGGGACTCTGCGATCCTCATAAGAGAAGTCCCCGCGATCCTCGCAAGATGGGTGGCAGCGAGTGGGCCGCAGACGCTCACCCAAGGCCGTCCTGAAGCCGGACCCCGCCGCAGTGGCACAGGAACAAGCATCGCCTATTCACGAAGTGTCTAAAGGCACAGCTGCACTACATTGACCACATAAGGTCGGGGCAGAGGCCCTCCTTGCACTTTGGTTTAGCGGGTCCGACGGGGGAGCGGGTGGGGGGCCGAACAGGTCGCCACAACCACTTGCTACTTCACGTGTTGTTACCACAGGCTAGAACTGAGTGTTACACGGCCTGGGACTATGGACCGCTTATGGGAGTTCTTTGTTGGGGTTAGGGGGGGGCGGGGGGGAAGAGGAGTGGGAAGGGGGGAGGAAGGAGGGATGGGGGAGTTGGGGAAGGGGGAGGGAAGGGTGTCCAGTGCTCAGTGTTTGTCCTCTACTCCCAGATGCTACACCCGCGCAGGGCGGTGGGTTCCCTTCGCCTTATGCAATCACGCACACCTATGCCATACCCCGCCGGGCCTCACACACTAGCGTGACTAGATCTCTCATAGGCGATGCCCCCACACCACCCTTAAAGTACTGACCCTCAATGTGAGGGGTCTCAACAATCCTGTCAAACGGAGAGCGATTTTGTCCTGGCTAGAAAACGCGCAAGCGGACATATGCTTATTGCAGGAGACTCATTTATTGGCGCGAGATTGCCATCGGCTGCGCTCTCGCAAATTTCCGAAGCAGTTCTTCTCCTCTGCCAAAACAGCGGGAGTAGCGATCCTGGTTGGGCGACACTTCAAGGGGGTGGTATTACATAAAAGTGCAGAACTTAGAGGGAGGCTGCTTGCATACCGCTTTACCTTGGGGGGGGGGTCTCACATTCACGGTTGGGTCCCTGTACGCCCCTAATGAAGGCCAGGAACAGTTCTTACACTCGGCCATCACCGAAGTCACAGCCACGCCAGACAGACACATTATCTTAGGGGGCGATCTAAACCTAGTCTTTGATAATATCCTAGATAGATCAGGCCAATGCACTCACCAGGTAGGGGCGCTCTCCACTAGCAGCATTGACCGACTGAGGGATTTGGATCTCCACGATCTCTGGCGCAGACACCATCCCCAAGATACAGAATACACCTACTATTCTAATGCACACAAAACTTATGCCAGATTAGATCACCTTTTAGCCTCAGGACCGGTGTGCACATTAACGACCTCGACAGAGATAGGAGTCATCTCTCTCTCAGACCATGCACCAGTCACCGCCACGCTCACTCTGCCACCTACATCTTACCCCCCTAGAGTGTGGCTTCTTAGAGACACATTATTGCATAGAGGGGACGTGATGAAACACATCCAGGACGCAATCAAAGATTACCTCTCCCACAATGCCAATTCCGATACATCCCTTGCGACGCAATGGGCAGCGCTGAAGGCCGTCCTCCGCGGGGAATTTATAGCCCTTTCGTCAGCTGAAAACAGGGACAGACCGCGTAAACGCGATGAACTTACGCAGCGCTTCCATGAATTGGAACAAATGCACCAGAGGACGGGGGCTCCAAGAATTTGGAAGCAACTCAAGGCCATGCGACACCAGTTATCGGCCTTAGACATGGATCGGGCGGAATTTGCGGCGTTGAGGTTGCGGCATGCCTACTATACAGGGGGGGACAAGTGTGGTCGCCTGTTGGCTAACCGGTTGCGAGTAGCACATCAACAACAAAAGGTTAAAGAAATTGTCCGATCCAACGGGATCTGTGTCTCGGAAGACGTCGACATTGCGGACGCCTTCTGTGAATTTTATGCCACCCTCTACGCGGGCAACCCGCCGAATGGCCCTGTGGCAACTGCTTTTCTAGACTCGGTCTCACTCCCCTCTTTATCCACGCCTCAAGCAGAACATCTTGAGAGGGACATTCATGTAGAAGAGGTGATTGCCACTATCTCTAGGCTCAAACTGGGGAAGGCACCGGGGCCAGATGGCTTTCCAACCATCTTTTATAAGAAATTTTGTGCCACGCTTGCACCGCTCCTCGCTCGCCTGTTTAACACGTTTGCTGAACCCGGAGCGATACCGTCCGACCTCCTACGGGCATCCATAACCGTCATTCCCAAGCCGGGGAAAGACAGGACTAGATGTGGGGCCTACCGGCCAATATCGTTGTTAAATGTAGATTACAAACTCTATACAGGCATCCTAGCAGCCCGCCTAGCACCCCATCTACCAGGCCTAATAGACCCAGACCAGGCAGGCTTTATCCCTGAACGCAGACGGTGGATAATACTAAGCGCATCGCACACCTGATAGAAAAAGCTACCCGAGTGCAGGGAGAGAGAATCATGCTAGCAGTGGACGCCGAAAAGGCGTTTGATCGAGTCCATTGGCCTTATTTAGAACTGGTATTGGCAAAGGTAGGGATTGGGGAGAAATTCCGCAACCTCATTTTTAACTGTTACAGATCCCCCACTGCAGTAGTCCGGGTGAATGGATATAGCTCGGCCAGTTTTATCATTGAGTGGGGCACGAGGCAGGGGTGCCCACTCTCGCCCCTCTTATTCGCCCTGTACATGGAGCCACTCGCCCATAGAATACGTCAAAATCAGGAGGCTACAGGGATAAAGTTTGCAGGCTTCACGCATACCATTAATCTATATGCGGACGATATACTGATCTCTTTAGAAAACCCACGTACTGCTTTACCAGCCGGTATGGCGGTACTAGATGCATTCGCCAAAGTGGCCGGGTTCAAAATGAACACAGATAAATTGCTTGCCTTAGACTTATCACTATCTCCATCCACAAGCGTTTATCTACTGGGCCTCTTTCCCATCCAGTGGGCATCGGGCACGGTTCCATACCTAGGGATCCAACTGGCCCCTTCACTCACCACCATGGCAGTGGCTAACTACACGGTACTTCGTGGGAAGATCCAGGAGGAACTGGGCCGCTGGCGACACTTCCCACTCTCCTGGCTGGACAGGATTGCAGCGGTCAAGATGACCATCTTACCCCAAATCCTCTATCTTTTCTGAGCCCTACCCTTGAGACCACCCGCTGGCTGGATACGGCAAACACAAGCGGAACTTGCCCAATTTATCTGACAGGGACGGAAACCTAGAATGCGGAAGGCATTGGTCACGCTAGCTCCGGAATCCGGGGGCCTGGGGATACCGAACTTGCATAAAGACTATCAGGCGGCGCAATTGCGCTACCTGGTAGAATGGAGCAAATGGGAGTCGGAGAAACCTTGGCTCTTCCAAGATCAGGCCGCCCGTTACAGGAAATCCCCTTTCTCCGGAAGGCCCACAGGCCTGCTAACCTATATGCCTCGTTCATCAAGCGAGTCCCTTTGGAGGTGTGGGACGCCACTAGTATTACCCATGGCCTTACAACTTTCCCGTCCCCGCTTACCCCGCTGGTAGATAACCCAGACTTTACACCAGGCACTGGGAAACTGACTTTCACACACTGGAGACCTGCGGGTTGCCGCTTCTTATATCACATCTATAGCCCGGAGGGAGTGCTCCCCTTTACACATTTTAAACAAGAGTATGGCTTCCCAGAGGCAGAACGGATGAGATACCTTCAAGTCAGACATTGGGCACTCCAACCACAAGTGAGGACGGACGCAGACAGACGATTCCTACCGTACGAAAGATGGCTCCTAACCCGCACCTCAAACGCTAAACTCATATCTGACCTTTATAAGATGTTGCAGACACCACAGACGCATATCTATAACCCAGGCAGGGAACGATGGGAGAGAGAACTAGGCAGGGTTCTTAGCCATAAAGAATGGGGAAAGATATCCTACAGAGCACGTCACTCCGCCTACCACATTGGGCTCACAGAGGCACTCGCGAAAATAAAAACATATTGGCACTTCACTCCAGAACGTATGCACGAGATGGATCATAGCAAAGAGAAACTCTGCTGGCGGGGCTGTGGCCAGGTTGGCAACCTGGTACACCTGTTATGGGAATGTAACCATCTCCAATCTTACTGGACACAGGTGCTGGACGATGTGGACAAACACTTCCAAACGGAACTTCCACGCTTTCCAGCATATGAATTATTAGGGCTTCCTAACCCCCTAACGTATCCCCTACGCTCCCGCAGAGGACGTCAGATAGCCATCGCACTGGGTTCTGCGGTACAAAACATCCTTGCACACTGGCGCACCGCCACAACCCCTTCTATCACTGGTTGGCCGCATAAGATGTGGCATGTCCTGGGCATGGAAAAACTATCGCTTACCATGGCGGGGGAAGGAGATCAATACGAGGAGCTCTGGCAACCGTTTCGATCACTCTTGATCACCGAATTCAGAGAAATCACCTGTCCTAGGTACCTTCGGCTATTGAGGCTCACGGAGCCAAAAGAGGCAGATCCTTAAGGCAGGAATGGATGGGGAGGCACAGTGGATGGGACAGGCGGAGAAACTGGGGGTGGTTATGAGCACTGGACAGGGGGCAAGGGGGGGGGACAGCTGGAGGAGTGGGGCGGGAGATTCTTCATTTTGTTGTTAGAACCTATCTAGACATTTCAGAGGCTGGGGTTTTATCAGACTATATTTTGGAGATCGCTTCGTACCTGCACTGAACCCCATTTGCTTTTATGTCCCTTTATCAGCATACGACTAGAAGGTGAATGTTGTACCTTTTGTTTTTCCTTCCTGTATCGATTTCAATAAAAAGAGTTAAACCATAAAATGAGTTCTTTAATTATTTTTTTAGCTGCTCTCAAACTGAAATTAAGCATTGTAAGTTGTTACAATGTAACCCAGTGATTTCCTATTGGAGAGCCAGCATTGGCTGTGCAGTGAAAAATTCAACTTGGGGGGGGTCACTGCCAGGACATGTAACTCAATAAATATACATGTCCTGTATTTTAAATACCATGTAACCTCCACTATGGGCACTTAGGGCTTACCTTTTGGGCGACTTATATGTAATAAAAAAGCAATATCTGGCCTGGCAAGAGGTTTATTTTACCAGGTCGAAATAAATGTTTAAATACACCCCTGGAGGATATGTTTTATAGTGCTACTTTAGTTGGTGGCACAATGAGTGCTGCAACCCGCTAGTAATAGTTAATTGACTGGCCCTGGACACATTTACTATATACTAGGGATGTTTAAGTAAATTAAATTTGCCAATCAGGAATGTGTACATTTTTGCGTTTTTAAAAGTGGAGAACAAGCACTTTACCACTGACTAGCAGGAGTAAAATGTGCACAATCCTATGGCCAACAAAAATGCGTTCTTATAAAAGACATACATCTGGGGGAATTTCACGCAAATTATGGTCATTTCTTACATTGGTGAATATTTCTAGCTGCATATTTCTCATCTTTTGAATACCCTAGGTGCCAGATTAGATCCAAAAGATTTTTCAGCATAGGCCCTGTGCGGCAATAGGTGGTGTTGGGCGGCTCTGCATCAACTCCCATCCAGCCCCGAAAGTGAGGGCTGGAGCCAAATACAGGCCGCTAAAATGTGCTGATGTCAATTCCTTTCTTTTTCTTGCCTAGGTAGGTGGATCCAGAGCTAGCTCCTACTTTTTTTATCATCAGTGACAAGCTTTTTTTTCTTAATTCTTTGCCAGTGTGCAAAAGAATATGTCCCCTGATAACTCTGCAGGTTTTTCGGCTTGCAGGGACTATCACAAACAAATGTCCCCCACGAGCTGTGTCTTTGGTGTTCGTGGTCGAGCTATGTCTCCAAGCCGTGTGAGGAGAGTGCACTGAGGCACCCGAAGGCCAAACTCTACGTCACCGAGCAGTGAAGGAAGTCGCCAAAAGGCTGCTGCCACTCAAAGTCCTGGACAATGGACCAGTTCCTGCTCTCGGAACTGATCCAGCAACAGGCTGTCATCTCAGTTCAAGTTAGATCCACAGGCTTCTCTGGTTCAGCCCTCACTTATGGTTATGCTTTTTTGACTCGCCTCACCTCTTTGGTAAGAAGGCAGAATCTGCCCTCCAGCGCTTTAAAGAAAGTAGAGCTACTGCATGCTCCCTCTCTTTTCAATTCATCAAAGCAGTATAATTAAGAGGTTCACCTTCAGACAAAGTCAAGACCCACCACACAGACAGGCTCCCCATTACTATTGGGGTAGGGGCAGCAGATTGCATCAAGGCCAGCTGAAAAATAAACCTGCAGTTCCTCAGCCTGTGTGGCAGCAGCCTCCAACATCCTTAGTTTGTGCTTATCGGCACACGTACAAACCGTTGAAGGCAGGATCACTCATTTTCTCCACAAAGGCAAACCATAGTAGCAAAAAGGTAGGTACTGCAGATACAGGCCTCCTTTCTGCCCTGTTGCCTATTCTACATACAACAGAGCACCTTTTAAAGGACTAGTTGTCCATATTGCAGGAGGAAGTTCAGGCTTTTTATAAGAAAGGAGCCATCGAGAGGGTCACAGCTGTGGAGACCTGAACTGGGTTGTTACTCTGTTGTTTCCTAGTGTCTAAAAAGGGAGGAGGCCTTTTCCCTATTTGAAATCTTTAACCATTCAACTTTTTCCTGCAGAAGGACAATTTCAAGATGCTCATTTTGGCCCGGTTTTTATCTGCCCTGGATCCATGAAACTGGGAGGTAGCGTTGGGCCTGCACAATGCCTATTTCCATATTCCCGTCCAGCGAGCGCTCAGACGCTATCTGCGTCTGAATTTGGTCATGAGCATTTTTAGTTTACCGTATTCCCTTTCAGCTAAAGAAAAGCAGGACTAGTCTTTGTCCAGGTGGTTAGCCGTCTGCATTAAGATCTGCTATGCGATGGCCAGAAACCATCCTCTAGAAGGGTTGAGGTTTCATTTCACCCTGGCCACGGCTGCTACCACTGCGTTAGCATACAAATCATCTGTTGTGGATATTTGCCAGGCTGGAATGTCGCTTAAGTGCACACTTTAAGAAAGCACTACCCCACTGACTGCCAGATCAGCATTTTGGCTGTTCCGGCGTGCAGAGCGTTTTGGTCTGAGTCATTCCACAAAACCACCACCAGGGAGGTACTGCTTTGAATCTATTCTAAAAGCCAGGAGTCTGGAGAACAAGTTACTTACCTTCTGTAACACTCTTTCAAGTGAATACTCTATAGATTTGTTCAGCCTCTCTGGTCTGTGGAATGGACTCCTTCCATATAAAAATGTCCCAAATTAAAGCTCTGCACAATAGCACAAACAGTTGACGTCAGTGTGCTTGGGAGGCACCTATATGAGCTCAAGTCATCACTTCCGGGGCAGAGTAGTCTTGACATGGAGCACACAACACTGCGTACTGGCACACTGGTGCTATGCTAAAAAATCTTTAGGTGCCTATCTGGCACCTGGAGATAGTCTAATGTTGAGGAATCTGTGGTTAGACAGGAAAATGCATTACCAGAGGTAAATAACTTGTTCATCATTTAGAGAAATTGCAATTTGACCATGGTCCCAAGCACATGCCCCGGTGCTGAAGTCAACAAAAAGCATTTTGAATACCGATTTGCCTTTTCATAAAAATGCTTGGAGACTGAAAAGAATTATAAAGGAAAATTATATGATGATATAATACATTAGGAGTATTTGTTTTCTTTACTGTGCTACCAGAGTGCCTCATTAAAAATTACTTATTATGTTTTTGCATTCTAGCTATTGGGGAGCAGTTCCTCCAGTCCCAGTCTGCCGAAAATTTTATGAATATGGATTTGGACACGGGAGTTTCAAATCCTCCTCGAAGTCACAGTTGGCTTGGCAGCCTGACCTCCACCCAGCGAGAAATGGACACAGCTTCCTCCAATGGACCCCACACCCAGGATGCTTTCCTCTCGCCACTATTAAGTAAAGGTAGATGGATCATTCATGTTTTCTTCTTATGGTTTCTAAAAATAATTTGTTTATGTTTATTTTTTGAAGTTTCAACCTTTTACTAAAGCCAACCACACATTGAGGGAGATATAACGCCAAGGTGAGTAATTTGTTCCCCCTTTTAACCACTATACACCTCGACACTGGAAGGGTTCCCTTGTTTTCTTTGGCAGAGTCCCTGCTCCCACTAGTTGTACAATGAGCATGCTACAGATTAGGCCAGCTTTCATTACTCCCTGGAGACTAGAAGGCTGTACAAACAATTAATGATGTGTCCTCTTTGCCGTGACCTTTTTTTGCTGTTCTCTTGATCTTGGTCGGAGTGATTGTTGAGCACCAGTCTTTCATGCTGTCTGCTGTGCTTGTTCAGGTATAAGCATATAACAGTTCAGTTTTTAGTGCTGCATTTTCGTTTAGTGAACAATAATTTTGTTTGGCCAAAAACATAAAAACTGTTAAAAAATGAGCTGTGGAAATGAGGGATGTTGGGGAAAATAAACAGCTTCAGTATTTTAAGGAAAGAACAGCTATTAGCAACTTTTCTTTTGATTCTGTGGCAGATTTCATATATGATTCCATAAGCTCTAGGCTTGCTACCACAATCCAAGCTTTCTTTAAGAATCAAGATGTTGGCTCCTCCTCTACACTTAATGTATTTAAAGGATATCTACTGCCTTACCTTCCTTTTTATTCCAAAACCTTTGGTGTTTCATGTTAAGTAAAATCATATATGGTGAGTATACATTCACCAGAAGTAAACTTGTTGAAAAGGCAAATTACAACAGGTCCTCTTGGAGTCACACTGTGATAAAATAACTAAACCAATATAATGTCCAGGGTAGCCTTCATCCTTTATTTCCGCTTCATAGATCCATTTCGGCCTCCTGAGTGCTTGGTCCCTCATTCACACCTTATATTTATTGTATTATTTATTTTTTCACAATAGTTAAAGCTTTTAAATTCATTTCTTCAGGTGAAGCCTACACTTTGTTCCTTAAAAACCTTTTCTTTCTGAAGACCAGCTCTCCACTTTAAGCATTCAGGAAAGTATACTCTGTTTTCTCAGTATTTGAGATTAATCCATTCCCCATTCTTTGTTTGTGTGTTAGATAAAGAGTTGCCAGGTACAGGCAGTGATGTGTGATAGTTTCCCAATAGGTGATTTATTTACTTTACTCCAAATTTATCTTTGGATCCTATCTTTCTTCCATCAGAAGGTAATTGGCAGTTTGACAGGTAAGAGGAATTGAGCAATTAGTGTCCTCTACCAGCCCATAACCATCGTACTGACTACACACCTTTACTTGAGATACATACTGTTTGACTGCACTTGAGCCTCACCTCTCCAGAGACTCCCAAAAGGCTGAAGCCAGTCTGGGTTTGGCCATGTTTCGGTCTGTAGGGAACTTGGCCTGGCAGTTCAGGATGAACTTTTCTGAGTGGAACTAATGCTGAGATAACTAATTCATCAAAAATCATTCTGCTCAAAAGAAATTGGGATTCAACCTACAATTTGTTCAATTGACTGAAATCTGGTGTCTAAACCGGCTATTCTATCCCGGATGTGCAGCTACCAGGATCATCTTTTCAATCAGCTGGTTGGAGAAATATGCCTTTCTTCTTTGTTAATGGCCCATGAAACTATATTAGTCACAGTCTCTGTACCTTCCTTAATGTGATATCCTCACAGTAGGCTTATCAGTACTGGTGTTTGTAATTCCTAAGCCTAGCAAGAGTCCTAAGCCTTCTCTATTCACCCCCAGAGGGAGGTGTAAGTCATACTCATCAACTGTTGTATGTGGTACTTCTATAGTACAAACCTAACCGGAAGACAAAAGAGCGCTGTTCAGGGTCAAAGAAAAGGATGAAGTCAACAAGTGATAAGATGTGGCTGGTTTGTGAATGTAGTATTCTTTAAAGAAGTGCATCTTCAACTCGTTCCTAAATTGGAGCAGTGTTGGGGCAGTCCTGATGTATGGGGATTCTGTTCCAGATCTTAGGTACATTGATGGGAAAAGCCTGCTGCTTTGCTTGTTCTTTCTAGTCTGCAATCTGATGCAGTGTGCTGAGAACCATCTGAGATGGTGAACTGTTCTGTAAGATAATCAGGGGTGATGGTCGTGGTCGCTTTCTAAATGATGCAGCTGGTGTCTAGGATGGTTAGGGCCATCAAGGGGAGTCCGAGGAGATCCATGATGATGGGGGTGATTTGATCAGCTTACTTCATGCCCCAGATGAGACTTGCTTCAGAGTGTTAGATGCCCTTAAGGGATGCCTGTGTAAAGTCTGGGAAGCCATGAAGCAGGGCGTTATCACCGTAAAGATTTGAGAGTAAGAGGGCTTGAACAGCAGTTCTAAATTCGATTTCTAGAAGAAACATTTTCTGTTTATACAGATGAGGGAGCTGCTACCAGGCCATCTTTGTTTTTTTGTTAGTGTGTTTCTTGAAGGTGAGGTTGGTGTCCAGGGCGAATCCCAGTGACTTGGCATTCAGTGAAAGTTGGAGTTCGTAGCTGTCAATGTTTGTCATTCAACCAGGTTTGTTTGTTCTTGATGTATATACTAGGAATTCTGTCTTGGGTGGGTTTAGATTTAGGTAGGTAAATGAGATCCAGGTATGGATAATGTTCAGGCAGTAGTTGAGGCATTTGATGTCTGAGGTGCAGGAGATTTTCAAGTACAGTTATGTTTATCTTCAGCGTATTGGTGAATCTTGATATCTGGGAGTAGAGTACGAAAATGCTCCATGTAGTGGTTGAAGATGGCAAAGGACAGTATGGAACTTTTCATGTCTTTTTAGGTGATTGAGATCTTTTTGTAACCTGGGGGTACCTATGTGTACAAACTGGTATTGGTTGGGAAGGTAGGAGAAGAATCTGTGAAGAACAGTGCCGGTCAATCACATTTAAAACTCTGGGGTGCGTATGAGGGTGGGATGATCCCCTGTGTCAAAGGCATTTGAGACATCTGTAATATCAGGAGGCATCTTTATCTGTGATTAGGAGGTAGTCATCTACGATCTGCCAGTTAGCATTTTCCATGGAGCTGCATAAACGTAAGCAAACACAAGGAAATGATGGACGGAGCGCTGAAACTTTTCAGACACTAACCCCCAGTCACAGATCTGGGTTGAATCCATCATCATTCTTTAGCTCCCTTCGCCACCTCAGTTCAGACCCAGCTATATGCAAATCAGTCTTGACCCTGTGCCTCATGGGAACAGTCCAGTCCGAACTGCAAGCCAGGTCTTCCCTGAACCGGAAACAAGCATCCTGGGACCGGTTTCTGAGTAACACCCTTCATCAGCCAGGCTAGCTTGAATCCAGTGGCAAAGTGAGCAAGGGACCCACGTCCGGGCATACCCTGCCAATTTAGGGCAGCATAAACGTAAGCCAGACTGTAAGTCATGCCAGAGATGGTTATCAATAATGTAATCTTGGAGTCGACCATAGACAGCTTTTCAATTATCTTGATAGGTGCATGATAGGCTGGTAGTTGGGAAGGCCATCAGGATCTAGAGTGTTTTTTTTTTTTTTAGGAGTGGGTGGATCTAGCCTGTCTTGAGTGCTTCTGAGAAGATGCCTTCAGTCAGGCAGGCATTGACAATGATTTGAAGGTGTCGGCGTGAGTCCCCAGAGCGAGCTTTTGTGAAGGGCGAGAGTAAGACATCCTCTTCATAAGACGTGGCTATAAGGAAGTTGAGTATGTTGGCAAAATCTGCAAGAGATGTGGCTTTGAAGGATGACTATTGTAAGATGCTACAGGAATGGGTGGGCTAAGCGATATGAAACAGGTTTGGTGTTGCCAATGAACCACCGAATGTTCTGTATTTTTTCTACTGAAGAAAAATTTAATTACATTGCACTATTCATCTGAACTCACAAAAAGGTAACCGGATGATGTACCTACACTACTCCCCAGATATTCAAAGTGAGGGGGGGAGGGACAGACGCACACATGTGTTAAGACGAGAACCCTTTTCGTTCTAGCAAGGCAGAAGCATGTTGCCCTGATCTTAATAGGGAACATCCCTATCCCTATTCTCACTGAGCTTATTTTAATCTATCCACTGGGGACACTAATAAAGGATTGACTTTGTCAACCAGGAAATAGTTTTAACTCACATTTTGACTCTTGCACTCTGCCCCTCACTTTGCCCTACATTGGATGACATAAAACACCTCACGCTCTTCTCCTGCGGTGGAGTTGAAGACCACACTGGGTACCTAGCGGTCCCAGTGTGCAAGAGGAAACCCAATGATGAAGCATGTCATCTTAGGGTGAGTGAGGGTTCTTGTCTTAACACATGTGGGCGTCTTTCCCTCCCCCTCACTTTGAATGTCTGGTGAGTAGTGTAGGTACACCATTTGGGTACCTTTTTATGAGTTCAGATTATATGGAGTGGTACTGTGGATGGTAATAATTCCTCCCTTTGGAACCCCTATTGTGAGATTATATTGCGCTATTCATTACATTGCATTATTCTGTGTAGTGAGAAATATGTTGGCCTTGCACAGAGCTAATGCAGTGCTTGATTGTCTTAAAAAGGGTCTGATTTTGTTGGTGGTTTAATTGATGGTGTTTTTATAGTACTTTGCTTTGGTTGATGTCATGAGCTGTCTGTATATTGCTCGGATAGACTTAAGTATTATGAAGTCATCTGAAGTTTTGTTTTGGCCCATGACTGATTTTGAAAGCTTGCCTGCTGAGGAACACCTTTTCCACAAGCTTGTGCACTCCTTCTCTAGTCTCAAATTTGGTCATAACCCTGAAAACGTCCTCTAAAACTCAGAATATGAGTAAATAAAATGATTTCCAAGTCTTGACTTGAGAGTAGGTGGCCCATTGTTTATTGTGCTCAATTAAGGATTCTTGTGACATTAGGTTCTTGACAAGCAAACCACTTTACTGATCGCTGCAACTTCCGCCAGGAGATTTGGAGGGCGGTTTAATGAACCGTTCCATGTATTCTCTCTGTCTTTCATGGTATGTGTAGGATTAATCATCATGTTTGTATCTCACGCCTCTGTAGCAGATCCAGAAGATTCTTCATTATTTGGGCTTAAGGAGAACAATTATGTTTTATAAGGGCTGGCCTATGGTGGGTTTTGAGACTGCCATTTACTGTGGGGATGTACCCGTCAAGGATTCCTTAACATTACCTGTTAGCTGGATATTTAATTCCACACACTTTCATAGTAGTCGCAGTGATTCAGTTCTTTAGGATATCCATTCACTGTGCATTTTCCAGAGGCATGTACAAGTCGAATAAGCTCTTTTTTTTCCTCAGAGGCTTCATTCAGGTCTTGTATACAGTGTTTTTCAGGCTGTACTACAACATATGTTTGCTTAAGTTGTGAGACTTGGATCTTTTTTTAATTTATATCAGTATCCCATAATGTCCAGAAGGCAGTTTTGACAGGGTCATTTGCATATCCATGATATCCCGGGGTTAGATTAAAGAATGGTACTATCTCATTTGTTTTACTTACCAGTTCAATGGTCAATTGTCCACAAAAATGAAATGTAAAAAAAACAAAAGAAGACGGGGCCAAAGACATGGGCTGAGCAGCTATACTCAATGGTACTTTTTGCCTATAAAACCTAGTTTCAGCTTGCTTCATATATTTGAAAAGAGCACAGACAGCAACGACTCATGCAAAACTGCTCATTATGCCACAGAGCTAATTCAAAACTTGAAAGACCCTGAAGGGGGATGACCCAAACAATTCAAAGGCAACCCCAATGTTAACAGGCCAAGTCTGTTTGTGTGTGTTAATGACATGATCAGGCCTACAAATGTGGGGTGCACTTAAGTGGGGGTGGGGTACATATTTAAAAAATACCTAAATAAAAAAAAAAATTAAAATTCTTTTTAAGCACAGGAATAGCAAGTGCCATCAACACTGAGCTGATAAAAAAGACAAACACTTTTTACTATTCCAGGGACAGCAATACAGCTTTGGGTTGGTAAAATACCATCAGGGCCAAACTGGAATTAATAAAATCAACCTCTTCCACATCTGTTTCTATTTTATTAGAGCTGGTTATAGAGACATAGCTTTGTACGGACACAGAGAGCAACCCGTTGACTTCAAAACAATGCCTTTTCAGGCTCAGAATGCTGCATACAGTATGCAAAAAAGAAAGCAGGGAATCCTGCATAGTTTCCAGGGATCTGGTGGAGAGTAGTTTTTAAGCTTAGGATTAGCATATTGCTACTCACGCCGAGCTAAAAAGTGACAGCCTTTTGCCATTTTTGCAGCATAGTCTTTTAGCACAGGACTAGCAAGTGCCATCCATTTCAAGCTGGCGTTGATAGTGCCAGAGTAGTATTATAGTTATAGATACATCAGACTTTCTATAGGAAAGGCATTTTTTGTTTTCTTAATAACTTTGGCACTGTTCCGGAAAAAAGTCCATCAACTTTGGCTCCTATATTGAAATATTCTCAAAATGTTGAATTCCTATTCTAATTCTCATAGGAAAGTTTGCTCTCTAATATAGAAAAAAGTGCTTAACCAAATGACACCAAATGTTGCAGAAAGTTAGAACACTGTGCCAGACAGCCATGAGACTGGAAATGGCTGGACCACCAAGGAATCTTGCTGATGGCGAACCACTTGGCAGGATCGTTGAATAAAAGTGCAGACAAGTGCAGCCGTCGGCGCCTAGCGAATCTTGAGGGCAATTACACCGGAGGTGATGCAAGGTCTCTTGCGCGAATGGGAAGAACCATGACTCAGTCTGTTCACCACCTCAAAGAACACACATTGTCAGCATTGCTGTGCATTGATGTATCTAAGGCTTCTTTTGCTAGGAGACGTGTTCAGCCTCAAGTGGAAATCAGGACTCATGTATGCCTTTCTGCTGATACCACTCCTGCCCCAAGTTCTCAAGAAGATCCGGAGGGATCGGGTCCAGGTCGTCATAGGGGCTCTGAAATGAGCACGGAGAATGTGGGATCCAGAAATCCTGGGCTTGAGCATATATCCTCTGATTAGGCTTTCCCTCCGGAAGGACCTGCTTTTGCAGCAACAGGGCAGGGTTCTGCACCTGGTTCTTCTTAAACTTCACCTTCATGCGTGGAGATTGAACAGTGACAGCTGTGTTCATCCACCATCCACCACCTTATTTCCAGATAAGCTAGTTCTGCTAACTCTAGCCTCTTTTTCTCTGAAGGTAGTGATGCTGTTCCATTTTGGTCAAACCATCACCTTGCCAGCGTAATGTGGTCCGCTTCACCCCTCTACAGAGTAGGGTTCTCTGGAGTGAAAAAAGGCAGGGCTGTGCAGAAGCATGCAGTCTCAGTGTGGATCGTGCTCTACATTATGATCTGCACCGCATTGGCGAAGAAGCACCATTCGGAAGGCTTGCTCTCCCACTCTACCAGGACCAAAGCTTCTGCTAGTACTATATTAGCAGCTGCCAGGTAGCTTCGTGGGTGTCTCTCCATACGTTCATGAAGCACTGTAGTCTGGTTAGGCTGGTTCGTTAAGAGGAACATTCTGCCAGCTTGGTCCCGCAGAAGGTGAGGAACTGAGGCTAGAATTCTCTATCAGAAGAACAATTTACTTACCTTCGGTAATGCCCTTTCTGGTAGAGCTCTAGCTAGCCGCAGTTCCTCACCGAACATCCTGTGATTGGACTCTACCTTTTAATAACAGCCCAAGTCTAGTAATCTGCACACTTCTACCAGTTTGCTTTTGGGGCTCAATAACTGGCGACACAGACAGTCTCAAAAGCAACTGACATCAGCAGATGGGAGTAGCACCTTTATCTGGATCCAGTTTGACACCTGGGGAATATTCAAAAGGTGAGGATCTGCAGCTCATAGAGTCTCTACCCGGAAGAGCTTTACCAAAGGTCTTATGCATATTTTTTCAAGTTTTTTCTACTTTGCAGAAAACAATGTGGTACATTTCAGTACCACAGTTTTTCCTTTTTTTTGTAGCCTTTATTTTTATTCAAGGGATTCAAGACTGAGAAGAAAACACAATGTAGCCTTTATTTTTATTCAAGGGATTCAAGACTGAGAAGAAAACAACACAATGTAAAGCAGGCAACCTCAAGGGTTACTTGATACAGAAATATGAGCTGGGGGAAGCATAATGTAACAATATCTCTCTCCCTCCTTCTCAGTGCTTTCCTCCAGAAGGAGAAGTTCAAAATGCTCACCCTGGCCCAGGTCTTGCCTGCTCTCAACCAAGGAGACTGGATGATGGTGTTGGAGCTGCAGGATACCTATTTCATTTTCCCTTCCTGCCGGCCCATTGGCGCTACCTGCAGTTTGTGGTGGTGGTGAGGAGGGGGGGTGTTTTCAGTTTGCTTTGCTTTCCTGTGGCCCAGCAGTGCCCATCGGTGTTGATGAAAGTGATAACGGTGGAGGCAGCACATCTTAGGAGGTCAAGGATGACAGTCTTCCCCTACCTCAACAGCTGGCTGTTAAAATGGGGGAGAGAGAGAAGGGAAAATGGAAGGGCAGAGAGAGAGAAGCGGACAAAAGGGTGAGGGGAATAGGGGAGAAAAATTGGGGGAATAGGGTGCAGCCTGGGAGGGCTAAAGAGTAGGAGGGGGGAATGCAGTGGCCTGGCAGGAACCAAGGGCTCCCAAGGCTTCCATCTGCGGCGTCCCTAGGGTTCATCCCTCAGCCCAACACTGTTCAATGTCTACATGGCCCCCCACGCACAAGTGGCCCGCCATCACGGCCTCAACATCAATTCCTACGCTGACGACACCAGCTCATCCTCCAAGGACCCACACACCGCCAAAACCAACCTCCACGAGGGAATGAAGGCCGTCGCCGACTGGATGAGGAGCAGCCGTCTGAAGCTGAACTCGGACAAGACGGAGGTCCTCACCCTCGGACCCACCCCCTCAGCCTGGGACGACTCCTGGTGGCTGACCACACTGGGAACAGCACCAACACCCACCGACCATGCAAGCAATCTAGGATTCATCCTCGACTCCTCCCTCTCCATGTCTAAGCAGGTCAATGCCGTCTCCTCCTCCTGCTACAACACCCTCCGCATGCTCTGCAGGATCTACAAGTGGATCCCGACCGAAACAAGAAGAACGGTGAAACAGACCCTCGTCAGCAACAGACTGGACTACGGTAACACACTCTACGCAGGAATCCCAGCCAAACACCTACAACGCATCCAAAACGCCTCCGTCCGACTGGTCGTCAACGTCCCCCGCCGCAGCCACATCACCCCCCCACCTGAAAGACCTACACTGGTTCCCTGTCGACAAGAGGGTCACCTTCAAGCTCCTCACCCACGCACACAGAGCACTCCACAACGCCGGACCAGCCTACCTGAACAGCAGACTCAGCTTCCACACCCCCATCCGCCAGCTCCGCTCCGCCAGCCTCGCCCTCGCCGCTGTCCCCCGCATCCAACGAACAACCTCCGGCAGCAGATCCTTCTCCTACCTCGCCACCAAGACCTGGAACACCCTCCCTACCCACATACGGCAGACCCAGGACCTACTCGCCTTCAGAAGACTTCTCAAGACCTGGCTCTTCGAGCAGTAGCAGCACCCCCTCGGCGCCTTGGGACCCTCACAGGTAAGTAGCGTGTTTACAAGTACTCTGATTGATTAAAGGTCCCATCACCTGTGGCCAGGGCAATGTCTATGAGGCACCGGGAACCGTGGAGGCATGCAGAAAATGGGGACCGTAGGTCATATATCCAGCTGTGGGGACAACTGTCCCAGGTACTGTGGGCGCGTAAGGAGCGGCTTTCACCTGACAGCAGCAAGCAGACCCAGCCCAGCGTCTAGGCCCCATCCCTGCCCACTTCGTCATTGAGGAGACCACATTATTTTCAATGCAGCTAACATAATGTATTGGTTTTAAGATAACTGTGGCCAACAGCAAACCTACACTGGGTAGAACTATGGCACTGGCCAATTAAATGTAAAATGTTTAATGTAAAATGGTTTAAATGTAAAACAGCTCCATATCTGCCAATTATTTAACTATGAAGCCTTTATATGTGCAAGTATTTTGGATCTGCTTATATTCAGAAACCCTCCACTAGCTTAACGACCCATTCATCACTGCTAAACCAGAGATGCAAGTGAATCAAGTTTAAAATATAGTATACAGTGTTCTTGCAGGCATAGGTTCTTGTGGTGCATTTATGTGTATGCTTATACTATAAATGGTGCAAGAGTGAAACCTTATGCACATGGCATGTAGCCAATTTAAGTTTCTGGGTAATACAGCATCAGTTGGACAATCTGATCCAGTTATCTCAGGTTACCTGCCACAGGGGTTTCATTGATGCTCATTCTACCAGTCGCCCTTGGGTACACCAACTACAATGGTCTACCATACCCTTTCTACTCTATTCAGAGGAACCTCTCTTAACCTGTGGCACTCAACCCTTATGCAGATCTCCATGCTTTACTCCTGCCCTCACATATTACATCACCCATGACATGTTCTATGGCATCATTGATATCATTAGAGATGGCAACTGCAATAACACTATTGTGCATGGCGAGGGCACGAGTTATAGTTACTTCAGTTAACTATAGTGAATTTCAGTGATTATTTTTAGTTTAAAATTTTACGTTTAAACTGACACTTTCACCTAAGTATAACGTCACTGTTTTTTTCAGCATTTATTTATTTTGCCGGAGTTAGGGGATTATTGGCCCAGCAATTGCCAGTCCTGTTGTAATACTTGCACTTGCCCGTTATTGGTAATGTTTAGTAATTCTTAGCATTTTCATAATAATATTTTACTGCTATCTGAGGTCTCAGTCTGTTGGGGTGGTGTAACTTGCTTGTGCCCATCCATGCAGCCATTCATGAATCCAATTACGTACTCCCCACCAATTCATCATGCCATTCATTAGGGCATTCACATATTCAACCATTTATCCAGCTACGAAAACACTCAGCCTACACTTATCTGTATCACATGCTTATCTATTCAAGCAACCATTTATCCAATCAACCAGTGACTCATCACATTAACCCACTCATTTGTCAATCCATGAAGAATCTGTTTCTCCTATAAAATATATATATTACCCTTGCCAATGCTTGTTATTGCAAATGATCCTTTAGAACTGTTTATTATAGACCTGATTAATCACTTTCCTGCCCCAGTATGCATTTGCTTACTCAAGGTTTGAGTCTGAAAAAGCTAATCCCCAACAAGGTATTTTGTCACCAGAATTCAACTGTTCCTGTGCAGAACAAACACAAGAACACAGAGGAAAGCCATCAAATTAAGAGTAGACAACTGAGATAGACAACAAAGCCTTCCATTCATGAGCAAGAGACTGACTCAAAGACCACCCTAAGTATATGTTATATATTGAAAGTATTATGCTTGCCTGCAGATAGCCTACAGACCGCTAGAGCTGTCTTTAGCCGAGACCTAAAAAAAAAGGAAGACAACAGAAGTACAAGGCTAACACGCATATTGTTTCTCCCCTGTGTAATACGATTTTTTTTAAATGCCCCCTGGCTTATCAAGCCAGTTTAATAACATTTTGGGTTTCTCAAACTAAATATGCTGTTTGTGCTTGACAACTCTGAAATTTTTCTAGAGCCATACTCTAAGAAACACCCAAACAAGGTATTGATTTAAAACATTTAGTTCCACATAAGGTATAAACTGTATGTATATTTTGTGTCAGCGCTCTGAATCTGCCCGGAATATAAAAGTGTTCCTTTGGTCTCCACTTACTTAATACTTACTCTTCTATCAATGAAATCCACCTGCTAGACTTCACCCTTGTCGACAGGGTGCACATATGGACAGCACCATATCAGAGGTGGGTGGACAAAAATCAGCACCAGCTCTTAGTACGGCCACTGATACAAAAGCAACGCTGCTTGTCTACCTCACCTTTTAGCTGTCTTCTCCCGCAACCTTTCTTTCTGATTTTGATTAAATGGATTATTTTACTTTCTTGATTTAGGTGATGAGTGCAGTATTGGTTCTGCTACAGACCTGACTGAAACAAGTTCAATGGTAGATGGAGATTGGACAATGGTGGATGAAAATTTTTCTACTTTAAGCTTAACACAGTCTGAGCTGGAACATATCTCCTTGGAACTCGCAAGTAAAGGTCCACACAAGTCTCAAGTTCAGCTACGGTAAGATAAGATGTCTTTTTTGCATGCATTTTAAAGAAAATCAATGCTGCACTATTTTATGACATAACCCACATGCAGGTGATTGCAACCACTCCTCAAATTCATACATTTTCTGTGTTGTAGATATGTTGGGTTTTGTTGCCTTCCCGTTCAGCAGCACCCTTCCAACATGATATGACGAAACCCATAGCAGCTACCAATAATATAATTTCCTCCAACCAGCATTGTGAAGCTCTAGCCTAGTACTTTATCAATAAAATTGACTGTATTTATACTACCCTCGATGTGCGTAGGGTGGTACCTAAACCACGGCCATCTATCAATATCTCAGACTCCTCCCTCCGATTACAAGCTCGACCCCCCCCTGTCCTGTAAAGACATGGAAACTCTCTCTAATAAGGTGAAATCCAGCTCTCCTGCCGATCCTGTTAAACCTGATATTTTCAGGTAGTTCCAAGACTGCCTCCTGACAGAGGGGAGGGCACTGATTAATAGGTCATTTCAGTCAGCGGTGCTTCCTAAATCATGGAAACACGCTAAGGTTGTTCCAATTCTGAGAAAGCCCACACTGGATGCATCGGCCCCTGAGAATTTCCGACCCATCTTATTGCTCCCTTACCTGGCGAAGGTCATGGAATCCCATGTTAACACCATCCTTACCAAGTATCTGGAGGAAAATAAGATTCTGGACAAGTCACAAAACAGGTTCCAGCCTAATCATAGCACAGAATCCGCTTTGTTGGCAGTCACAGAGCAGCTGAGGGCGGCACTGGATAAGGGCAGCACCACAGCGCTGGTGCTGCTTGATCTGAGCGTGGCCTTCGACACGGTCTCTCATGAGATCCTGCCCCATCGACTCAGGGAGATTGGGGTTAGTGGAACGGCCTGGGGCTGGTTTGCATCTTTCCTATCTGAGCGTTCTTTCCAGATCTATGCCCCCCCTTACCAGTCCAATACCCATCCCCTCAATTGCGCTGTCCCTCAAGGCTCTGCGCGGAGCCCTACACTCTATCGTGTAGGTCCTCCCTTTGACCCTTCTGGCAAATGGCCCGGGAGATTCATATGCTATCATATGCGGACGACACGCAGGTGCTATTCACCTTCTCCAAAAACCCCGGCCAAGACCAACTGAGGTTCTAGGAGGATATCATGGCAATCGTAGAATGGCTGGCGGAAAACTACCTCCAACTTAATTCTTCTAAAACGGAGGTGCTCCTGTTTGGGAGAGACTCGCATAGATGGGATTACCAATGGTGGCCCGCTGCGCTGGGTCAACCTTCCCAGCCAAAACACTCAGTAAAAAACTTAGGGGTCCTGATAGATAACCCTCTCCTTTGAATTGCATGCCAAAAAAGTGGCAGGCACTTGCTTTGGCCACTTACGTGGGCTGAAACCCATTTTAGGATTCTTTGCTGCACCCATCCATCAGGTGATCATTCAATCAGTAGTCTTGTCTCGACTGAACTACTGCAACGGACTTTTATTGGGTTAAAATAAAACGGTCACGAAGAGATTGCAACGGGCCCAGAATGCCGCCGCTCGCACTCTTTGCCCTCCCTAAACACTGTAACACTTCCCATCTCCTGCATCGCCTACACTGGCTCCCGATCGAACGGAGAATTCATTTTAAAACTCTCTGTATCATTCATAAAATTCTTTACAATCAGGGCCCCCAGATTTTGCAGGCGCTATGCTCATTGTATGTACCAACACGGGCTCTGCGCTCTGCAGATTTGCACCTGGACTGCACTCCCAGGGTGCGCAGGAGCAGAGCGGGTGGGTGCTCTTTCAGGGCCCTGGCTCCTGCCCTCTGGAATTCTATCCCAATCTCGGCCCGCCGCACCCAAAATCACTTGGCTTTCAGAAAACAGATTAAAACCTGGCTATTCTCTTCCATCTAGGCGGGGACGCCTGTGCTGGGCACCTTTGCCCCGTGGCGCCTACACTTTGGACATTTCTGGGCTGTCCTTCTCTTCGTCTTCACCTTCCATCTCTGTCGCCTTGTTCCGCTAGCGCTTGGACGCCCCGTTGCTGGAGTAGTCATGCGCTATATAAGCCTTTTTAACGTAACATAACATAAAAGAAAAAGAGAGTAAGTCCCCGGGCAACACATATAGCCGGCACTTCCAGTGAGACAGCAGTGTACATTAAGGTATGACATCAAAGGATTAGTGTTGATGTACTTCATCATCTACAGAGGAAAGTCCGATAACCCCACTGTTGGTAAGCCGGAGCTTTTAAAGCTGGGCACCCAAGAGCAAATCTGGATTTTCCACCACAGATGTTACCTATCCAGGATACAGTTTTGATTTGAAGGAATTGACCTAGATGAGTCTCCAGGAAATTGGTAGGCAGCCGCCATTAAAAAGGGTGCCTGTGCACAATTATACATCATTTAATTACTACAAAGGCTCTGCATATTGCTTCAAAACATTTCAGTTAATCATTGATTTTACATATGAGGCTTTCAAAGGAGGCTATAATCAGGTCAATTTTCCGGTCTATAAGAGATGGGGGCATTATTGACTTTTTACTTGCGCAAGATACAGCTTTTAGCCCCTGACATGATGGTTTCTACCCATCTTTTCTTATGGTTGTTGATCCCTGTTTCCCAGTGTATCATGAAGGATTGCAAGGGATGGTATCAGAGTCCAACAACTCGACCCCTTGCATAGAGGACCATATGCAAGACCAAACTATACGCACAATATCTTCATCTGGACTATCACACCTCCAGTTAAGAAAGTCTTGGGATTAGGTGAGCTTGGTGGAGTTCGTCGGGTGTCTAGGGCAATCATGTAGTATTTCAGAAAAGCTGTACTGGAAGCATGCTTCATGTAGGCCTCTATCTTTTGCACTGAAGATAGGTCTTCCTAGTCTTTCCAGTCAAGTTTTTCGAACCTGGGTCTCCATTTACACAGCAGCTATCTCCCGAGTCATTTAGAATACTCATTTTTAAACGGGGCATTATAGTTTTCTGAAGTCACCATTTAAAGACATACCATATTTGCAGATAACTGAATCAGGGACTCCAGTAGAACATAGCTGAGCATCCAAAGCGCTATAGAGGCAATAGTCTAATTGAAGGATCTTCCAGAACTGGGCCTGACGTATGCAACATCATTCTCATAATTAATCAAACTGCTTCCAGTTTTCCTTCTCTAGCCTATTTTATGGTCAGGATGCATTTCTCCTCCCAGTCTCTTTAATGGATTGGCCGTCCCCTAATGTGGAGTGCTGCATTGTTCCATATCAGTTTTTGCACATGCTAAGAGCCATGAGTTTTCATTAGGCTATGGTTGTCATCCCATACTCTTTTAGTCTACTCCATGACAGTCGTCCGGATTCTTGAACAGTACTTTCCCTCCGTATTGTGCTACCGGACTCATGAGCCCAACCATTAAATACCTAGTCAGTAGTACCCAGTCGAGGTTTCAGTTGAGGAGAAATGAAATGCCAAAATGGACAATTTATGTACCCTATAAAAAAAGTAATATGCAAGAGATGCAGGCCATCCAGTGTGGTAGCCACAAATAAACAGTCTTGGTGATTCCATGTCTTATACTTGTTTGTTTACTTCTGCATCAGTTCTCAGCAGCATTCCATTGGCACACTGATAGTAAGCATGCTGCAAACATAGTTCAATGTAGGCCCTGCCACCATCTTGATTATCTGAATCTTACCCCATAATAACAGATGCAGTTTCACCCATTTTCTTCAGTCCGTAATAGATGCCCCTATTCAGACCGTGAAAGTATGTATAATTTCTGAACAATGTGGGTTCAAATGATGCCTAAGCATTTCTTTTATATAGGAAGCCATGTAAATGGATAGACCTATAGAGCATGTATTTCATACCTAGAAAAGCTGGAGAATTGGGACACCATATTCAAAAGAGTAGGTTTGATGGGTTTGACAGTTTTAAGAGAATCATATCCGCATATAAATCAGTTTAATTTCCCCTGCCAGTGTGGATATGCCCTTTATTTCCCTTTCTCCTAATGTTCACAGCGAAGGGTTCCTAGGGCCAGTAGAAGCGTTAGTGAGGATAACCAGGCCACAAAACGTGAAGAGGTGGGACGCGGTCTGGGCCGGGACTTGACTTTTAACATGAGGGTAACGAAGAAGACCCTGTTGCACTGATGCGGGACATGTGAGAATTGTGGCGGGGGCCTATGGAGGCTTGTGACATACGCCAGGGTGGGACCACGAGGCATCAGCAAGTACACAAGGGAGAGGACCTGGAGCAGCAGCCCACTTGATAAACGAATGGGGGCAGGGAAGCACCTCTGCCTAGTACGCCTGTGACAGGCTTGAGGTGTTAGGGGGGGGGGGGGATCAGCGACCCTGTAAATTCAAAGTGTGTGAAAGGACAAGGGGCAGCGGACAGGGGCCGCCCAGCAGTCGGTGTATACCCGCTACGCAGGCCCAGGAAACCCAGCTCATCATAGCTACTGCAGAGTCAGAGTAAGGGCTCTCCACAACACGAGAGCTGAGAGGTACAAGAAAGGTGGAGGGTCTCGGTGCCATTTAGAGCCCACTCAAACACTAGGCCAGATCTCTGAAACATTGAAGGAGCTACTGAAGGACGGTGGCTGGCCGGAGTAAACCCTGCTTCGATAGAACTTGCCTGCAACAGCAGTTGTATAGGCGCAGTGAAGTCACAGATCTAGTGATAGATTCTGGCGCGCCTGAATCCAGCAGAAGAGCCAGATAAACAGCATTGCCGCTTCCTAGCAACTCATCAAATTGTAGCTCAGTAGGACTCCCCCCAGCCGAAGAGTAGTCCCTGAGAAGAGACACCAACTGCGAAGGGACTTTGAGATCCGCCCGAACGGTGGATCGGCACCGGAACCTCGCCTGGCACGACCTGTGCCACCCGGGACACCAGAGTTGGACGAGATGGCCGGGAATAGAACAAAGAAGGAGCGGTCCCTTAAAGAAATGTTTGGGAAGACTGGCGGCCAAGGGACAGAGGACAAACCACTTGCTCAGGGGGCGGATGCCCAACTGGATTCAGGCGACCGGGAGGACCCAATCACTAAAGCGTATTTAGACTCTCTCTTCTCCTCCTTAAGCACAGACCTACAAGCAATGAAGGCAGAACTTGCCTCTGACCTCCGAGAGGTGCGACGAGCGGTGGACGATGGTGGGCGAGCGAGTGGCAGAACTTGAAGATAAAGAAGTCAGCCGAGTAGAGGAAGTTGATTGGCTCCAACAAGTAGTCCTGAAGCTGAGGAACCAACAGCGGGACCTCCAGGCACGCAACGAGAATCTGGAGAACAGATCGAGGAGGAATAACATTCATATAAGAAGAGTGCCATCAAAAGCAGAAGGATCCGACCTACGCGAATATGTAACGGACCTCCTAAGACAGGTTACGGGCCTCCCAGAAACCTCAACTTTCCAATTGGATAGAGTACATAGATTGGCCTTGAAAGACCTGGAAAAAGGGCCCTAGCTGATATTTTAGTATGTGTCCACGACTTCCAGATCAAAGAAGACATCCTCAGGAAAGCCAGGGACTCCCACCCAATCCACTTCAAGGGTCACTCACAGATATTCTTTCAAGATCTCTCAAGGATTACCCTCCAGAAACGCAGGGACTTCCGTCCCCTTCCGGAGCACCTAAGGAAAGCTAAGATACCTTACGCATGGGGTCATCCGTTTCGCATTATCTTCAATCTGGAACGAGTGCTGCACCAGATTAGATCCTGAAAGAAGCTTGCACCCTCCTACAAATCACCATGAGAGAGGACATGGGAGAGCCGTCTGCTTCCCCGGTGTGGCTGCATCCCGGGTGGCAGAAGGTGATACGCAACCGGCGTGGGCCTAAACCTCATCCAGAGACTATCACAAAAGAAAGGCAAGCGGTGCTGCAAGCCCTCTCAACTGAATCCACCTTCTCAGAGGCATCTTGAGAAGATTATGGTCCTGCTTGGGGTCCGGAGTGGATCTGGCTAGACCTTAAAGGAAAGGCGGCAGGGGAGCGATTGGTCAACTGACTCTTGAAATGACCCGCTCTCCACAAGTCCAATGGAATACTCAGGGGTCACCCAGAGGGGTCTTCTCCAGAACAGTTCTTCCTTGGCGGTACATGCTTCGTCTCGACACGTCAGATCTGACGGACTATGGTCTCCTGTTACTGCTTATCCTTCTGTTTGATGTACCCTTTAAGTTCTTTTTAAGGGGCTATCTATCTTCTTTCTTTTCCTCTCCTCCACGCCAACCAAGTTTGACTATAGGTACTAGAGGTACAGGTCATCATGCCTCTGAGGACTCCACTATAGCTCAGCACTTGCAACAGGGGCGCAGCAGCCAGGCAGCATAGCTCACTCAAATAGTCAGGATACACAATGTTCGTCTGGTGAGCTTCAATGTACGGGGTCTTAATAACCCTGTAAAGCTCAAAGCAATCTTAACGTGCCTGGAGCAATCCGGGGGGACATATGCTTTTTACAGGACACCCATCTGCTTGCTAGAGATGTCCACTGCATGCGCTTTCCTAGGTTCCCTAGACAGTTCTGGTCCTCGGACTTAGCTAAAAAAAACGGCGTAGCAATTCTACTCGCACGGAGCTTCAAGGGCAAGGTCTCCGAGGTTGTGGCAGAGCATAAAAGAAGGGCTAAAGGTCTTAGATTGCAATTGGGTCGTGCTCAGTTCACTGTAGCTTCCATATACGCACCTAACGAGCATCAGGAAAGTTTTTTGCTTACCTACTTTCTGCAGTTGCTGGCAACCCCGGACCGAGAGGTAGTGCTTGGGGGAGAGGGGGACCTGAATTTAGTAAAGAATATAGACCTAGATCGCCCTTCCCAACGCTTCACACAAACTGGAACTCGTTCACAGGCAGGTCATCAGTGGTTCACAAGCAAATTTCCTAAGTGATGTATGGAGGCAATTGCCGCAGCGCACAAAACGTATGCCCATATTGTCGACTTTTTAACCACGGCTGCATTGTTAAGCAGTATAGCTGAAATAACGATTGGACCTCGTATGCTTTCTGATCATGCTATGATTACTTTATCTCTGAACTTGAACATCACTCGGGCCTGCCCATCACGCTGGCACCTCCGAGATGCTCTACTACACTCAGAGCAGATTACACAAGCAATACACAAATCACTTAGACTACCTCTCCGATAATGATAGCGGAGAAATTCGCCCAGCCTCACTATGGGAAGTTCGAAAGCTAGTCATTTGGGGAGAATTCATAAGCAAAAACAGGCTTCGCAAATAACACAGAAGAGAGATGGAGGCAAAAGTGGCGGAGCTCGAATCCATACACAAGCTTACAGGAACACCCCGTGTCTGGAGAGAACTGGAAAAGCATTGACTCATTCTCAACAGGTTAGATCTCGATAGGACAGAGTACACCCTGCTACGACTGCGACACAAATTCTTCCTCAGTGGCAATTGTTCAGGCAGCATTCTAGCTCAGAAATTGCGCCAACGGGAGATATCGGGATCGATTGCGGCGATCAGAACTGCAAGCCGCGCCGTGGTGCACGCGGACTCAGACATTACAGAGGCTTTCTGCGCATTCTATGCTGGGCTCTGCTCGGAGGAGGATTCTCTCTTTGGAGACCGGGTTGCATATCTGCAGGGTGCTAGGTTAACTGCACTACCGGCAGACATAGCAGAACTTATTGATCGCCCCATGCAAGTGGACGTGGCAATCATGGCGATAGCTCGCCTCAAAACCCAGTTACCAGTCCCAGATGGCTTTACCTCCCTGTTCTACAAGAAATTCTGCCGGACCCTGGCCCCTATTCGAACACGGTTCTTCAACTCATTCCTTGATAACGGGGCTTTACTCGACTTCTTCGCGGAAGCCTCCTTTTTACAAACCCTACCAAGGTCGAGGCTCTGGCTAGGCAATTCCCTTTTTCTTGGGCTAGAGATCACATAACATATTTGGGGATTTTGTTATCAAGCACCCCGGCTAAAACCCTAAAAGTTAGTTATGGTCCACTCCTAGAGCAAACTCACAAAACTCTGGCCATCTGGGCTCGGGCGGGTCTCTCTAGGGCGGGCCACATCGCTGCGGTCAAAATGACAATCCTACTGCGTATATTATACATCTTTCAAACTATTCCCTTAACCCCACCTCCGGCTATGCTGCAGAGTCTTCAGCAAGATATCAACCGCTTTATCTGGGGGAGGAAACAACCGCAACTTAGCTTCACTCAAATTACAAAACTCAGATGCTGGGGGAATGGGGTTACTGGTCATCTCACAATACTTTCAGGCATCGCAATTACGCTTCATTCTGGATGGAATCGCCCCATTTCAGAGAAGCACTGGTCATTTATGGACCAAAATGTTGAAGGACTCAACATGTGGCATGAGATCTGGCTTCCGCGCAAACACAAGGCCTGGGCACTTTACTCCTCCCCTGTTATGGCAACAACTCTGAGGGTCTTTGATGCCATAGTGGTCCGATTCGGCCTCACATCATTCTCTTCCCCGATGCCGCCATTGGTGGATCAACCAGACTTCCCTCCGGGGTGCAAAGCAGAGTCGTTACAAAGATGGCACGAGCAGGGCTGCAAAAGGGTGGGTTCCCTATTTGACCGGAATGGAATCATTCATTTTGACCAGCTTAGAAGAGACTATGGGCTCCCCTCCTCTAATTTATTTTTATATAACCAAATAAAGCATTGGGTAACTTCGTCAGAGATGAAACCACGGTCCTCCCAACACCTAACAAAATTTAAAAAATGGCTTGTTACCAAGGAGGATGATCAACACCTTATATGAGAATTATACACATTCCTCGCAATGGACTCCGCTCACACGAAAACTAAGGGTCAACTTAGATGGGAAGCAGAGCTAGGACGAACCCTCACAGATAAGGAGTGGAAGGATATATATTTTAGGTCCCATCACACAGCACATGACATTCCGGGCACGGAGGCAGCTTAAAAGGTGGCTGCATATTGGTATCTAACGCCGGCCAGATTAAATCAATGGAATAAAGAGCGCACGGTCTACTGTTGGCGAGGGTGTGGACAGACAGGATCACTAGTGCACCTGCTATGGCACTGACCTAAACTAGTGAGATATTGGGACACAATAATCCAAGACATCGATGAGGCTTTCAACACTGATATCTCACGCTTCCCTGCCTACATTCTTTTAGGACACCCCAACACTTTAACATTTCCCTTGTGCTGTCTGCGAGGAAGGCAAATAGCCCTGGCCCTGAATGCTGCACGAACAGTGCTGCTGGCCCACTGAGGTGCAGATAGAGTTCCTGACCATGCAGCTTGGTTGAGACGACTATAGTCTGTACTAGGTATGGATCGGCTCTCTATGATAGCAGGGAACAAAGCAGATGCATACGCTGACTTATGGAAGCCTTTTATTGCTATACTCAGCAAAGATTTTAGAGAAGTGACCTGCCCTAGGCTTTTGAAAATCCGGCGCCTTACAGAAGCTTCCTAGCATAATGGTACGCAAGGAGAAAATAGCGAACACACGGATGCCCCTATGAACGTATGGGGGTACACAACCAGGGTGCTGAGGAGATAAGGTGGGAGGGGTGGGTGGAAGGGAGGGTCTTTTTCCAGGGCTATTCTTCATCTGGTTTTGATTTTAGTTCTTTCTATGTGTCGGAGAGTTCATCCAACTATCTCTCCGTTTCACATGACTTGGCCAAAGTGATTGATATATCAATGCAGACCTTGGGTGATTAGGCTTATATCGCTAAAATTCTCACTGCCGACCTCCGCGTTGTGGGCATTTGCTGTTTCTCTAGTATACCAGTGCTAAATTATCGCTTGATTATAATGCACAGGTCTAATAGGATATCTTGTTGCTGTGAAACTTGTAAAACGAAATAAAAAGACCCTTATTGGGTTTAGGTATCAATGATTTTATAATCTTGATAAATATTCTATGAGGGCCATTGCCCGCCGCTGTAAATTTGAATATCTCACATAATAATTAACTCCTTCCAGCTCGTCGTGAGGCACGGTGGCCGTGTGCTCATGACGAGCTGAGCTCTTCATGACACGTGTGACGCTCACACGCGCGGCTAATTCCCCCGCGGTGCTGAACATTCCATTAAACGGGTTTGGTCATGACGAGCTTGAGCTCCTCATGGGCACAGCGCCACCGTGACGAGCTGAGCTCGTCACAAGCATGGTGGCGCTGCCATGCCCCCCTCCCCCCAGCGCCGCGGGGAAATTAGCCCCGCGGCGAAGGGGTTACCCTGTTGGGTAGCCTCTTCTATAAGGGCTTTCCTGTATTCATTACTTTAATGGCTTCCTGGATGTCATCATGTTTTAGGTGCTCTTCTAGTTTAGCTCTTCATTGCTCAGACAACAAAATGTTAAAAATATAATGTTAAAAGTGTGTGTGGCTGAATAAACACATTCTCTGCATACTCCTGTCTTTTAGTGTTGTGCCCGGACAGTTACAACTTGTTTTTCTTTTAAGAAGTCTTTTGAGTTACAAGGTCTTGGTGACTCCTCCTCTGGTTGTGGATGTGCATGTGCACCGATTCCATTGTTAGGTAGTGTTCTGCCATTGGGGTCAATAGTGACACAGCGCACTCATAATCTTGTGAGTTCATAGGGTCCCATCTTGACCTTGGAGTCCATTGCCCTCCACCCTGTCGTGAGAAGACTTCTTTCACACGTTCTCTGCTAATGGTACCATTTAATTCCTCCAGTCCATCATTTGCGAATGACCAGGCCTCTCGAGCCTCGAGGCCCTTCGTGTTGCTGCTGGCTACCCATCAGGGAATGAAGATTCGACATCTTCAACTTTTGCTTCTCGTCGGAACATGGTGAGAGCTGCTGCGACTGATGCTCAGCATTGTCCAGCAAAAAGGCTCTAAGCCACCGCCGAGACCAGCGGTGGGCCCACAACAGGATAGTGCAATCCTCTACAGAAACACCAGACATCTTCAGCAAGGCCGAGCCGCTCGGTGCCGAAGAAGAGGAGGAAGCATTGGTTGGGTGGTCTAACCTTCCGTCACACCAGCCCAGTCCTTTGTAAATTGATTAGGACATCTTGGAGTCAGGTAAGAAGTATCCCTTGGAGGAAGAAGAGGCACTTGAGGATGTTCCATTAACCTCGGTCACCTTTAGTCAAAGCTTGAGGACCACGCCTTGTGTTCGACACCATCGACGCCCCAAGCACTCTAAAACATCCGAAACAGCATTACATCAGAGCTGAGCACTGCCCCTCTGAGGGGGAGTGGGCATTGAGCCCTGTGCCAAAGCCGCCGGCACCTCAGGTACCTCAGCAACCAAGAGTGCTGGTTGACACTGAATCAAGGCCTCGGATCTGAACAAACTTTCAAGGACCTTGCTCCTGGACCTCCCTCAAGTCATAGGATGTGTGCCGGCACTGAAACATTGACGTCAGCTCTACCATCAAAGCTAAAACCATCACCAGCAGCATAGCAGTGCTGTGTGTGTCTACGCTGGCATCTGCTCAGAAAGTCTCCACTGTCTAAATCCTCCTCAGGGTCTTTGGATTCTTTCTTGGACACCGGCAGTCATAGCCATTATTCTCCGGCTAAAGACTTTGCCCCAATCTACCCTGATCTCAGATGATTCCTGGATGGACTAAGATGTAGACCCGCCAACAGACTCTGAACTAGAACATTTCCCAGTCATGTCCTCCAACACCAGATGACTCCATGGCTTACCACATTGATATCCAAAGCACAGCCGCCTACCATGAGGTAGAGATGTATGCCACCATAGAAAAGCCTGACATATTGGTGGAGATGCTCTCAGAGATTGAGCGCTCTGCCTAGTAACTCCCCATGCTCAACGGAAGGATTAAGTCCACCCTGAAATTTTCATGGAGCTGTTTAAATCTTGCGTGGTCACACCACTCATCAAGAAAAATATACAAACCTGCACACTGTGACCCACTCTACATCAGGGGGTGATGTCCCACCTTATTCCTTAGGAGTTACTACTGCTAGGAAGAGGGCAGCAGTCCAGGCCACCAGGAACATGCCCCCTCCTGATAAAGAAAGCAAAAAGATAGATGCTGTGGGGAAGAGAGTAGTGGTAGGTGCAGCCTCACGTCAGTGCATCGCCAATTCTATTGGCCTCCTATTTAGATAGGATAGAGCCCACTTGGAGGAGAAGCAGGGGCTCCTGAGGCACCTCTCAGACCAGTATCACAAGCAGGGGTGAAGATAAAGCTATTTTTAATGCAACCATTAGGTGTGCTTTGGATGAGACAGCGGCCAGAGGTGTGAACACCTCGGTCATCCTGCAGCGCCTTATCAACCTGCCGTTCGATGAGGAAAACTGTTCGGACAACAGGTTGGTACTATGCTTGAAAAGATCAAGAAAGACAAAGAGACAACCAAGACGATTAGCACCTTACAGCTTCTCTTTGGCAGGGGCTCTTTTCGGAGGCAGCGATTAATAGGGGGGAGTAAAAGCCACCGCCTCAGAACCCACCCAGACCTACCATAGGCAGCAGCAGGGCTACCACCAACAGGGTGGCAGGGGCTTTACACTGGGCTCCTTTAGAGATAATAGCTCCAAGGGTAGAGGCACCCCTAGTAAGGGAGCCTCCACTTCCAAAAAATGACATGCCTCGTATCCTTACCGATCATACAACATCTGTCAGTGGGAGGCTTCAGAGATTTCTTCCCAGTTAGGAGGTCACCACAGACTGATGGGTCTTTTCTGTCATCGAACATGGCTATTTCCTGTAGCTAGTCATATCGCCACCAAACATCCCCCTGCACCCACACCCTCTGCCCCGAACATGTCATACAGCTGCAAGAGAAGGTTCAGGTGTTCCTGTCCAAAGGAGCCATAGAGGCAGTGCCCCATCAGCACCAGGGCAAAGGCATCTACTACCTCATTCCCAAGAAGGGCGAATCTCTTGATCTCCAGTCTCTCAACAGATGCATCTTGTCAGAACATTTCCACATGGTCATCCTTCAGGATGTCATCCCAAGGTGAAGTAATGGCCACCCTGGACATGAATGAAGCCGACTTACACATCCCTGATTTATCCAGATCATTGAGGCTACTCCACTTAATGGTACGTGATTAACACTACTAGTTCAAAGTGCTGCCCTTCAGCATCAATCACCTGATCTGCAAGGGTTTTCACCAACTGCTTAACAGTGGTGGCCACTCACCTCATGGGTGAAGGAATTCACATCTTCCCTTACCTAGACGACTGACAGATCAGGAGTGAAAGCAAACAGGAATGTCTATCCCACACCCAGGCTATTGTCTCCCTCCACAGTTTAGGATTATCTGTAAACACTACAAAGTTCACTTGGAGCCCCTTCAAGTTCAGCCTTTTTAGGAGCAGTCCTCAATCAATTCATTGTTAAGCAAAGCTTTTCCCAGCCCTCAGAGAGTGCAAGCATTCCAACAGTGTCTGCCTCTTTTTACAGCCACTCTTTCAGTTGACAGTTATGAGCCCTATGTGAATGATGGCCTCATACCCACACCAGACTCCATATTCATCCGCTTCAGGAGTGCCGCACAAGCCAGTGGTCCCAAGTTGAGCACTATATGGAGGATCTAGTGTTAGCAAGGCCAGCACCCTTCGCTCTCTGTAGTGGTGGAACAGCAACAATCGGTTGCAGACCAAGTTCCGCAGATGGCCATTACCACGGACACATCTCTAGCTGGCTTGGGGGCAAACCTCAACGATATGACAATCGAGGGTCTGTGGTCAAGGGCATCTCCACCTAAACCACTTGGATCTATTAGCCATTCATCTAGCTCTCAAAGCCTTTCTTCAACTGATTCAAGACAAGTTTATCCTTGTGTGGACAGACAACATGATCACCATGTCCTACCTGCAGATGCAAGGAGGCACTCGCTCCCCTCAGCTATCAGTCCTAGAGTACCAAATCTGTCGCTGGACCATCCATCACCAAGTTCATCTCCTGGCAGAGTATCTTCCGTGAGTTGACAGTGACTTCGCAGACCTGCTCAGCAGGACGCAGTAACAAGTCCATGAGTGGAAAGTCCACCCTCAAGTCCTACTCTCTTACTTCCAGAGATGGGGCACCCCATGCATGAAAAAATTAAATGCCCAAACTTCGCCTGCAGTTTTCTCGACCCCCAGTCTTTGGGCAATGCTTTGTGGTTGTATTGGTCAGGTATCTTTGTGTATGGTTTTCCTTCTCTCCCACTAATTCCTTGAATGGTCAGAAAGCTCAGGCAAACATCCCTTACCTTTATCCTGGTGGCTCCAAAGTTTACCAGACAACCATTGATTCTCAGGCCTTCCCAAAATGTTCATTGTCCCTCATGAGAAGCTTCCCAACAGACCAAACCTTCTGATACAAAACACCTGGAAAGTCAGACATCCGGGCCCTAGACAGCTCCACCTGGTGATTTGGATCCTGAGGTTCTACATTTCATTTAGCTGAACCTACCTTAAGAGTGAATAGGCATACTTCAGTAAGCCCATGGGCCCACTGCACGCACCTGCAATGCAGTTAAGTGGAAGCTTTTTGTCTAATATTGTACTCCAAAGCACACAACCACTGTTAAACCACTATTGCAAGACATTATTTGCTATCTCCTACACTTACAAAAGTCAGGGTTAGCATGCTTGTGAATTCATCTGCCTTTAGCTGCTATTGCTACATCTATGCAAAAGAGAGAACACTCTTGCCTGTTAAATATTTCTTTAATTAAAGCTTTTATGGAGGGCCTTAAGCATGTCTTTCCACCAAGGGTCCCTCCATCCCCAGTTTGGGATCTCATTATTGTCCTCACCAGGATTATGGACCCCCCTTTGAGCCACTGCTTTCATGCCCTTTACATTTTCTCTCCTGGAAGGTTGCCTTCCTCGTAGGTTTTATCTCTAAGCCTTGGCGATGAACAGCACTCCGCTCGCGGAGTTTGCAAAGTTTTCCACATTCTGCACACGGAGTTCCTAAAGACTCAGTTCTTCGGAGCAGAGTTGTTTTCCTTGCTCACGCTCCCCAACATCAAGCTGGCGAGCGCGAGCAAGGAAAATCCACCTCCCGGCGAGATTTCTCAACGCGGTGGTCGTATATATGAATGTGGGCTGTCACGAGTGGTCGCAACCGCTCGCGTCGAGAAACATTCTGTTTGCGTTGAGAAAGTTGCCGCTTGGTTAGAAAATCTATTCGAGCAGCAGAAAAGAAGCAGCACCCTCTTGCGCTGTGCAAGATGCTGTTCATGTTGATTTTCCAGCGCAGGACAGACCCCCGGCGCTGAAAATCAATGCGAATGGTCATTACCAAGAACCCTCTGCCGCCTGCAGAACTCCGCGCAGCAAAGGGGAGCTCTGCGACCTCTGCCCAGGCTTAATAATGTCTCTCACATGTATTGGTGAACTACAGGCCCTCACATTGCGTAAACTTTTTTTCCAGGTCCATCATGGCAGAGTGGTCCTTAGAAGTAATTCAGAATTCTTACCCAACGTAGTCTCCAATCTTTTTTCCGTGCCCATACTCTGTAGCTGAAAGGCCACTACACACACTCAATCACAAGCATGCCCTTTTGTACTACATAGAAACAAGTCTCTTAAAAAACGCAACAATTGTTTGTGACTATTTTGCATCCTCATAAAGGCCAAGCTATTTCTAAGGCAGGAATTGCCAAGTGAATTGTCAAGTGCATCCTAACTTCTTACGCTAATGCTAAACGATTCCTAAATTCCCACGACAAACCTCACTCCACCTGCAAACAGCATGCTACTATTGCCTTTTAAGGGAACATTCCTGTGGTAAATATTTGTAAATACCCATAGTGAATATTTGTAAAGGTGCCACTGTCCCCAGAACTCTGTTTCAGACCTCTGCACCCTTCACTGGCTAGCCACCACTTAAGGGAGTACAGCTTTTCAGGGGATGGAGGGCATGTTTATCTACAGCCACGCATGCTACGAATGGATCTGCCTGTTTCATGTAGTTCTGTAGATTCACATGTGCCCACCTTCCTCCACAGAAGCCAGTGTTTATTACAGATATCTTTCACGTAATATTGTTCTCTTTCTACACGCATGGACACTATTCTTTTCCTACTCACTAGTCCTTTCCTACCTTCACCCATTGGACAAAAATCCAATCTAACAATTGAGTCAGTGCCCATGCACACCCACGAGCAGAGGAGGAGTTATGGAAACCTCATGACTCAAAAGACTTCTTTGAAGGAAAACAAGTAGTAATCATCCAAGCCCAAAACTAGATGGCAGGAGTGTGCAGAGCATGAGAATCTACGCGTAACAAACACATGCTTACAGGGTAACATCCATTCACCATCCGCTGACTAGTCACTTACAGCGATGTACGTGTTATAGAAAAATAGGGTAATTTTGTTCAATATTTGAACAGAGTGAGCCTGTAAACAATGACCAGCAATCGTCAACACTGGCATTCATGTGTTAGCCTCACGTTGTTTCATTTGAAGAGCCAATGTTTTAGTTTAAGCTTTGGTAGAGTCCTTCTGCTTTGGTTTAGAAGATGGAGTTTAAGCTGTATTTAGCTTGAGTCAGGGCTCTGAGATTGACAGCAGTTGAGGTTGCACGATAGATAGCTTTCAGAGATCATGCATTTGTTTTTAGTTCTTTCTGTCATTCTTCTGTTTCTCAAAACACTGTCCCCTTATCATTCAACACCTAAGATACGTTTTGGCAGGCACCCATAAGGTTTGTAGAAAAAACACTGAATCATTATTAATTTTTAAGTAGTCTTTGAGGTGTTGTAGCTTTTTTCTTTTCTGTTGGCAGTTTATACCATAAAATGCTCATTCTCCATTGGGCACATGTAGGATTCCCCAGTGCTAGATCTAGTTCAAGCTTAATTGGAGCATGGTCTCAGATTCTACCCTGCAATAACTCAAACACAGACGTTTATGGCATCAGACTCTGCCTGGGTAAATACAATCAATTCTGGACTCTGTACCATGCGGATGTAATACTAGAGAGTATTCGATTCTATTTGGGAGTATTAGCCACATTGAATGTGAATGCCAACCAAAAGTATAAGCCTGTCACTTGATTTATTGGGCCGGGCTCATGCCTATTCAGTCTAGTACCTGGTCTGGAATGAAGTTCCAATCACCGCGAAAATCACTTTTGCTCGTTGTCCAAATTCTACAAAGATTCTGTATAGTAAAGGATAAAAGTATTTTTAACATCATTTATGCCATAAATTTAACCATAAATCATTGAGCCTTTTATACTTTGTTTTTTGCAAACACAAACCTCTCATTCAAATCCACCAATATTTTCTGCACTGTAAGACATTTGTGAAGCAGGATATATACTCCACTTTTTCATTTTTTTTAATAATTCAGAGCATCTTTTATAGGTTGTCTCAGGACAGCACCACTTTCCCCACTGAAATCAAGTCTCAATTTCTCTAATTCTGATTTAGAGACAAGTGTCTCTTTTAATAACACAATGTCTGGGCATTTCATAATCAGATATGATGGGATGTTCTTCTTCTTAACATACATGAGAGGCCATTGATATTCATGGGCCATATAGAGGGGTCTGTGAGAAAGGAGGCAGGTTTGGGGAAGTCAGGGTAGGGTAGCCACAACGCTTAGGCAAACCCACTGTAAAAAGTGCTCAGATCATTTAGGCTTCAACTCGACTTGCTGGGTTGTTGCCGGTGTGTTGCAGTCACAGGAACGACTTGGCACCTGTGGCAGCACTTGTACCCCTTTGCAACAGCAGAAGTAAGTTCATTTATAAGAACTGTCTGTGGTGGTATGGTGGACCATACAAGAAACGTCTTTTGGGGTACGATGAACCATGCCTAAGTCCAGCCACCAACGCGGAATGTCTGGATTGCCACATGTCAAGGATGGCCACTTTCAGTTTAACTTCATTTTCAAACATGGTGCAGAGCTGAGCCTTTACCATGTGGCCATCTTCCTCACATATTAAGTCCCAATTCCTCTCAATTTACCTTTTAGCGGAGAGCATTTGTTCAGCCCACATGTGAATGTGGCTCCAGAGAAGATCAAGAAATCCACAGAAATTACAAAATCAATGGGTGCTACTAAAGGGAGACTTTTCGAGGACAAAGGTTCAGTTTGGGGTTTTCAGTCCATCTAGCCAAGTCTCACCTGAAGCCCGCCCAACATTTCTAGTTCGTAGGGCCAGTATTGGTTATGACCTTGCTCTGGGCCTTCTTTCCTCTGTAGAAGCAGGACATATGGGATATGCTCTGATGTTTTGCCTGGGAGCTTGGGTTCCAGTACTGGCAGCCGTGCATTTGCTTGGTTTGTTGTCTTCTTGCATCCTCATGGTCACACACGCAGGCACATGAGATCCCTCCAGTAATGCCTCTGCAAAAAGTGGTTCTAGCATCAGGGGAGATCTGGCAGAGTCCATGATCTCTAGGGCTGCCACAGCAAATTTGAGCTGGTGGAGCTAGGAGGAGTATCTGTCTCGAAGAAGATTGTTACGTCCCCCATGGACTGTGGCCACAGTGGTGACAGGCATGTCACCTTTGGGTGGGGCTCTCATCGAGGGATCTGGAGATCAGTACTTTGTAGCCACTTGAAGAGCAGAACTTTAACATCAGTCTGTTGGAACTCGGGGCAATCTGGCCGACACTCAAGGCCTTCCCCTCTTCACTTCATGGTCGGTCTATCCAGGTCTTGGTGGACAACACAACTACGACGTGATACATACACTTAATCCTCCTCCCATGAAGCCCAGCTCCATCATCACTTAGGATAAGTCCCTGGAAAACAGAAAAAAATAGATTTCAAGATTTCAAGATTTTTATTTTGGGTGATCGGTCTTTTTTAAAACAAAAACCATTACACCAAATAACAGCTTTTAAATAATAATACTACTACATATATACACATAGAATAGCTTGCTTAATCATACAAAAATAATCAATAAGTTACTTTTATGCATCTAATATTTAAAATTTCGTTTTTAGAGAATCTTTTTTACTCTTTGTAATTTCAACAGATTTCCTTTAAATACACGTTTAAAAATTTCACCCCTCTACATGCTAGTGGGATTGAGGTTCCGCCTAGCCAGGTAATTACCGCTTCTCTGCATGAGCGTATATTCAAATTCAGTAGAGATTTTAAAAGTGCTTTCCGTTCTTTTAGTAACACAGGGCATACACAAAAAATGTCTTGAATGGATTCATCTTTATAACTGCATAGTCTGCACTCTCGATTTTCCCGTTTATCCTTCCATGCTGGGATTAAGTCTTTTGTTTCCCACATGCTCAGACGCAACCTCGTAAATTGATGTTTTAGAGTACTTGAGAAATATGCTGATATGGGACAGTTCGTCTCTTACTACGAAAAATTATACACTCCTGAGAGTAGAAGCACGGAAGACCAGATTCAAGCTTATATAAATGAGAAACTACCGCCAAAAGAATATTTAGATCGGGAAAGACTTGATAAGTTAGAAGAAAAGTTTACAATAGCTGAATTACGCTTAGCTGTCTTTTCTCTTCCATCCAATAAAGCAGCAGGTGAGGATACACTTCCAATAGAATTATATAAAATCTGTGCAGATGAAATCCTCTCGTTTTTAGGTCTCGGCTAGAAGCGAGCGAAGCTCGCTCTCGCCAAAGACCTATAGTTAGCGTGTCAGCGTTCCAGGAGGACAGCACTGGCCGCGCGCGGCGATTTGTTAAGGTCACGCGCACGAGAACGCGCTCGCGGCCAGGTGCTGTCCTCCTCGAAAGCTGCCTCCCTTCCCCGTGCAGGGCGGGCCGCCGCGCTGCCTGCGGCGACCCGGAAGCATTGCCGGCCAAACCGGAAGTAGGTGCTCAAATAACACAGCTCGATTTAAAACAAGCCCTCTCACTTATGTTCATATTTGCTCGTCTGCCCCAGAGCTTTGAGGGACACTGTGTCTGGCTCTCAGCGTCGGTGCTGTGAGGCTGCTGCGACGCTGGGTCTGAGACTGCAGGGTCTGGAAGCAGCAGGACTGAGTAGAGCATGTACTGGAGGAGGGGGCGGGCTACCGAGGGTGATAGCTGCGGCGGCGGAGGAGCGGGGTGAGTAATGCCAGAGCGCAGACAGAGGCACACTCCAGCCCTGAGCCTGCACGCACACACACACGGCCAGGCACCTCCAGCTGCCACTCTGCGGGAGCGCAGCCCTGCCCCACCCCCTCAGCCGGAGAGCAGCCGCGCACAGACCGCGGCCCCTCCGCCTCCAGCGCTTCTGACAGAAACTTGTGCCTGGACCCGCCGGCGCCCCGGACGGACCACGGAGGTGCCTTCAGGGAGACTGACCCATGCAGAGGGTACCGAGGAGCCCGCCGGGGACACCCCGGCATTGTAGAGCAGCAGGTAAGGGCCGGAAGCTGCTTCTTTAAAAAGTGTCCCATTTGGGAGTCTTACATCTACTGCATTAGTTAATATTGCATTTTTTTCTTAATTGGGATGTGGGAGAGCGCGCCACAACTGCCGAATTTTCTGATTAAAGAGCCTACTCTACAGACACATACATCTTTGATTAATCCCCTCAGCGTTTGGAGATGCTTCAGGAGCGCGATTTTGCAGCAGAGTAAGGCTCTATTTGTATAGCGAGCTGCTTAAAGAGTAAAACAGATAGAATTAATTATGTCCCAAAATAATGATGCCTATTACACAGGTGCCTACAGATAAAAAAAATGTGCAGGCTATCACGATGCAATAATTCACAATATATAATGTTCATTGAGCTTGGCAACGTCGTATATTAAATAAAGTACTCCTTGATGTCAATGAGGTGTAGTCAGGGGTAGTGGCTGCAAACCCTGGATAGACCACCGGTGCGACAGCAACAGGCAGGTTTTTAAGCCCTATTTACTGTTGTCTGTTACCACACTTGGACAATTCCCTAGTTACCACATCTATTTTATTTATTTTTGTAAAAATGTATTTATCTTGTGATGTTTTATTATTGCTCTAGTGGATTTCGAAGGAGTCAAAAGTTTGAAATAAACGTGCCTTGTTCCTTCCAGTTGTCACACTTTGACAATTCACTAGTTGCAACACTTTGACACTGACTCACTCACACTAACTCTCTTACTCACACTGACTCTCACTCACACTGACTCTCACTCGCACTGATTCTCTCACTCGCACTGATTCTCTCACTCAAACTGACAGACTCTCCAACTCTATCACTCACTCACTGTCACTACCAGACTCTCACTGGCTGACTCTCCCACTCAGTAACTCACTCACTCACTGTCCAGACTCTCACTGACCGACTCACCCACTCTCTCTCACTCACTAACTGACTCTCTCACTCACTGACTGACTCGCCCACTCATTCTCACTCACTGACTCACTCACTCGCTCTCAACACATATTGCAGTACAAATGCAATAGGTGTCACATTTGCGAAAGTTATAACTATTGGCATTGTTATACACAATGCCAATAACTCAAACTTTAATGCTGCGAGACCTATTGCATTGTAAATGCTTGTTGTGTTTAGTGATCAACTCAATTGGCGATACAGGAAAGGCCCCGGATTCTTGGAAAACTGCCAAAATCATGTTCTTTTAAAAAAAAAAAAACACCTACGGACTGTGGGTCCTACAGACCAATTTCTTTGATAAACGCCGACGCCAAGGCCTACTCCAAATTGCTAGCAATGCGAATGGCACCCCTTATGCCATATTTGGTAAATGACCAACAGCATGGCTTTGTAGTAGGAAGGGATACTACTACCCACGTCAACATGGCCATCACAGCTTTTGATGTGGCTGCTACTAATCTCACCCCACTCGGTATGATACTTTTAGACGCAGAAAAGGCGTTTGACCGAGTGGGGTGGGATTATCTGTGGACGGTTTTGAAGCAGTTTGGCATTAAGGGACAATTCCTCAGAAGTATACAGGCTTTATATAGGAATCCTAACGCTAAAATTAGCTATGCCGGATTACTTTCTTCAACTTTTGGGATTTTAAGGGGGACTCGGCAGGGGTGCCCGCTTTCACCCCTGCTCTTTGCTCTCTCCATGGAGCCGTTTATCAATGCCCTGCAAATGGAAGAAAAGATTGTTCCAATGCAGCATAAAGATAAAATCCTCAAAATAACAGCATATGCGGATGATTTAGCTATCTACACCACTAATGTGGTGGATGCATTATTTGGAATAACAGAGGAAGCTAATAACTTTGGACCCTTTTCAGGTTATAAATTAAACATCAATAAAACACAAGTCATCATGAATTACCAAGCTAACTCCGTAGTGCCAGGACTTTGTAAATCCGCAGTCTACCTAGGGGTAAAAATCTCCTCTAAGCTTAGTGAAATAAATATACTAAACTATGAATCCTTACTAAAAGAGGTGACCACGCTGCTTAAAAAATGGCATAAGATTCCACTTACTCTACTTGGCCGAATCAATCTGATCAAGATGAACATTTTGCCGAAATTTTTATACTTTTTTCGCTCCATTCCTTTTCGGGTTAATAATCTATTCTTTAAAAAATTAGATGGAATTCTAAGCAGTTTTATTTGGGGCTATAAGAAGGCCAGAAGGTCTATGACTATTTTAAAACTACCACTTGAAAAAGGGGGTCTGGATTTTCCGGACTTTAAAGCTTATTTCGTTGCATCTTTCTTAGGCCGGCTTCGTAGTTTGTTTGTTAGCAATCAACACTTTTTTTATCAGTTCATGCTTGGCACAAACTCAAAGCAGTTCCTGGCAAAAGTGCAAGATCCAAACTATTTTAAACGCGTAAAATTTAAGACAGCGAGAGATGCGGTACGTATTTGGAATTTGATCCTTCGTCAGTGCGATACTTCTTTTTTTCACACCGAGTTACCACTTTGGGATAACCCGGGGCTTCCTGATATTTTTTGTGATAAAAGTGGGCGGGACTGGGCCAAGTTTGGAATTAAGAAGCTTGGAGATTTGTATGGCACAGATGGATTTTTACCATTTACAACATTGCAAACTTTGTATAACTTGCCGGAGGTAACGATATTCAAGTACTTACAAATCAAGGACTATTTGATCCGTAAGATGAATCTGAAGCAAATAACTACCTCAGCTATTTGGAGCTGTTTCTATTCCACGAAAAAGAAACTAATTAGTCTGGGATACAAATGCTTTCGCCTAAATAAATTAGATGACTGCCCTAGATTGGCGTCAAAATGGTCTGACGATTTGGGAATTAAAGTGACATCCCAGAATGTCTCAGATGCACTATATAATATTAATAAAGTAGTCCATTCCTCTAGTCTGAAATTACAACTTTATAGGACGGTCAGCCAACTTTATTATACTCCACTAAAAATATCCAAATGGAAACAAAATGCTACTAGCAGTGCCCGTACAAAATGTCCTAAATCTGGTCAGGTGGCAGCAGACCTCATACATATGATCTACGCATGCCCTTTGCTAGCTAAATATTGGTTAGAAATTGAAAATGTCTTACTTCAAAAGCAACTAATCAATACCTCAATTACTGCATCTCTGGTACTACTTTCTATATACCCTACGGGTATTATAAATAGGAGTTGGTTAAGTATAGCTTTGTCTTGCGCCAGATTGGTGGTAGCTAGGGCTTGGATTTCACAGAACCCACCTCATACGATCGAGTGGTGGAACCTTCTACATGAAATTTATACTATGGAAAAGGCACTGGCGAAGGGTAGAAGCTTAAAAGCAACTATCAAATTTGAAAAATAATGGGATAACTTCTCGTAAATCTTACTTGGATTTGTTTAATGGAATTTCTGTGTTCTGGATGACATTTCTGATCTTGTTAAGCATTTATATTTATATTTGACTGCGATTAGTCTTCTTCTTTTTAGGTACCCTTTTCTGCTGAATGTTGATTTGTCCCGCCAACGATTGAACATTATTATTTTCTGTATGTATATGAAAATTGCAATGCTCCTGGACTTGCCTGTCAAATAAAAATTTCAAAAAAAAAAAAAAAAAGAGATATATGCTGATAAATATTCCTGGGGCTTCCTTTTCCCATATGAGTTAATGACTGTCCAGAAAAAAATAGAATATTAGAAAGAGAAGACAGTCTAGGAATAAGAGAAACAGAGGACCGACAGAAGGAGATTAAATAAAAAGAGATACTCTTGCTGTTGTTTGGGGACTCTTGCACTATGAAGAAGGATGCTGTCTTCAGGGAGAGTGCTGAGTGGGAGGGGGCGTTCCCAATAAACACATTGACGCCCAGAGGGGAACTGATGTATAAAACAAAGAAAATTGGGCTACACGAGTAGTTGTCTGCAGTGGAGGTAACAATGACCGGCAATTCTAAGCGCCAGGCGAGGAACGTGGTCCTAGAAGAGCCCTTGAATAATTGCCCTTGCTCACACCACGATTCTGGCGTGGCTAGCCAGCTGCATGACTGGGAAGGAAAAAGAGTGGAAAAAGGTACACCAGCACAATGGCTGTGGTGAAATTTGACAAAAAACCTCAGAAGGACTGTCATAGAAAATAAAAGCGGCATGACAGGAGAAGGGAAAATAAAACTACTCTAGTGGTACGAAAGGTTATTCAACTGAAACCCTCTTGAAAGGAAGGTCTGTTTGAAGAAAATAAATCTAGTTTTGATAAACTACCCTGGACCTCCCCACTCCACTTGGAAAAAGTTTCACACCACAAACTTTTAGAAATGAGTTTCCTGAGAGAGATTAGTGAATCACTTTCTAATTTAGAAAGGGGAAGGACATTTTAGGAGAGGCATTGGAATAGGGACACGTTTCACCTCTTCTGAGCTAATACTTATTATTGGAGCTGTGAGTAGCAGGGGACAGTGATGGTCCGAAAATAAAGAACCTGGGAACTGAAAAAAAGAACATCACTCACTCCTGAAAGGAGACTTTAGAAGAAAAGAGTAAAATACTTTTTAATCGTCTCTTTGAAGAGTTGTCATAAATACAGAAGACCATTTTGGGTGAAAAGGAAGTTTGGGCCATTATCATGAGGACTGTTTGCTGTAGTCAAGCAGGGAAGCTGTGTTGAAGACTTAATTTGCTGCAACGTCAACTGTTTTTGTGAACTTCAGCCGAAAGGGGAAGGGAGTCTCCTATTCATTCAGTGCATAGCTTGTGATCTACAACAACTCATGCTTCAACTGGAAATTGTTACTTACCTCTAGCAATTGGTTTGCAGCTTGTCTTGTAGATTCAGAGACCCCTCCTCTCTTCCCTTTGAATGAAAAGTAGTATAGTTGCTTGTTTGCATTGTGCGCCTCACATATGGCAGGTTAATGAGCTGATCTCTCAATATATCTTCAGTAAATAAGAATTGCTTTAAATAGACCTTTTCAACAAAGGACAATCATTGTCCTCGTTTTACCCCCACCTGGGAGTAGATGACAGTTCCCAAGTGGGTGCTTTCCATGTAGTTGGGTTGCATAGTTCAGCAACTGGATCCAAATCTGTATCCGTCACTACCGTTCTTGTCCTTCAGAGGAAAATTCCAGAGAAAGCAGCTGGACTTTTCTGAATCAAAACATTGCTAATGCGTGCATTTAGGAAAGCAGCCTCTGTTTTGCCAGCGGAGTCTTGAGCAGTGCTTTAAACCCTTTCCAACCTTCTTTAAATGGTACCTGCAATAGTATTGTTCCCTGTCTCTAGAATATATATGTCTCCTAAAATAAATTGATATAATAAATTGAAGGGAGAGGATCAGAGATACTGTGTGGGGGCAGAGATATAGCAATATTTAGACCATAAACTAACAAAGCTATCAGTGTGAGGAAATGACTCCCAAGTTTCCTAGTGCTAAAGGTGCTAAGGTAGCAATTATATTTGGTCAAGGAGCTAGGGATAGAACCTCAAGTCTTCATGCAGGACCACATTGTAAATACTTTTATTCAGGCATCTCTCTTGTGTGACTTGAAATTGAAGGACCGAAGGACAGCTTGTTAGGCTAACCTAGTAAGCAAGCCACTCTGAAACAAATCTACGAGCTTCGTCCCATTAAAAATAATCTTTTTTTTTTGTGTGCACACGACGATTAAATAAAAGGGTGTGTTAGGTAAATAAGTTAAATAACTCTCCAAGAAGGGGTACCCTCTCAACTTGGGGTGGTTAAAGCATTCGGAATAAACTAGAAAAGAGCTTATCCTGGAGAAAAAGGTAAGTGGTTGAAAAGACCAGCCGGCAGAAATGTTTAATAAGTGTTTAAGTTGTAGTTTCTTTTGTTCTCACATAGATGTTTTTAGTAGTGCAGGCACTTCATGTGGTGATGAAATATCAAGACTGAACTATGGCAAGCCAGCCTGACATATATAAATTATTGTTGAGGATTTTATGGTTTAGTCAGTACTAAAAATTATGTATACAATATAAAATGTTGCCATAGCCTTATTGTACTATGTTGTCTTTATGTAGATATTTGCTGCACATATTTATGGAAGCCGGGTGCCTGGAATGGTGTGTCATGATCGGCTTGATTCTCCGAGAATCCTCTGTAATTGTTCAGGTTTTGAACTTGATGCAGTCTCCTGAACTTGCTGCTGAGATGCTTCAGAACATTAAGAGTGGTTTACAAGCAGTAGAGAACTGGGCCACTACAGACTGGTAAGTGATAGCAATTGAAATTCAGGATGTTTGGTAATGAAAGCATGGATTCTGTAAATCCCACACCTGCATGGCCTGGCACATTTAAAAGACCAGGTTTGGCTCTCTGTTACATCAAGGGCCTCAGCAGAATTTGTCATGGGTGCTGAATAGTGCAATCATTACATTTTACTGATATTTCATTGGTTCATTAGATCATCTTAAAGAGTTGTTACAGTAAAGGTTCAAAGGCGTGTATGAACCAGTAGGGCTGTCAAATCAGCCTGTTTTGCTACCTCCTCTTGACAAACAGACCTGGCATCCACATCTCTAGCATTTGTTACTGTTTTTTTTAAGAACGTATGCTAGTTATCCTGTGTAGAAATGATTGCCTGCTTGGAGTTCTTAGCCCATTGATGTCTGACTATATCTTTTCTTTGGCCTTTTCTTCATTTAAAATTTTATTTTCTCACATATTTCATCATTGTTGTTAGAAGCTGTCACTAGCTGATATTCTGCTTTATAGAGCTTTGCCTTTTAATAACACATGCAGAAAAGTACAGTGGCCCACGTAATGACATTTTGATTCCAGTTGAGTAAAAATATTAGCTGAATAACACAAAGTAAAATTGCAAGGATTAGCCCATTAAAATAAGCTATCAAGAAGGGCGCCAAAATAGTGAACTAGACGGACACACCTCAGTGCCGCTCTCTGTCCGCCTCACAATTCCCATATCCTAATGGTGCTGAGAAAGGAAAATACAATTTCAGATGTGCATAGCCACTTCTGAAGAAGTAAAAGAATGTCATGCCAGGTCCCTGTGGTGTCTCTTGAAGTCTGATTTTAACAGATGCAGACCTCTTTGTTCTCACCTTGAGCAATCTAAGAAGATGACTGTAGCACCCCTGTGAAGGCGCAGCCACTGAGACTCAGAAAAACAGAACACACTGCTGCCACCAGGCAGTGGAAACAGGCAGCATTGCAGACAAATGTCAGCAGTCCTGGAAGAGACTTTTATATTAAGTGAGAAGCAGCAAGGGGCCGATAAGTCAAGAAGAAATGTTCAAACCATTAAAAACCTAAAAGGAAAAAAGGCCCTTGGACCAGACATCTTCACAAGCTGTTTTTATAAAACATATACCACCAAATGCATTCTCCATCTGGAAAAACGTTTAAACCACATAGTAAAGTAAAAGAAAGTGGCTCCTATGATGGGAGAAACCATTATAACAATCATCGCCAAACCAGGTGCTTTTCATACACACCAATAGTGCTCCTAAATATGTACACGAGAATCTAATCAAACAAATTTGCCGCATGGATTGGTTAAAATATTACCAGTCCTGATACAGTCAGACCAATCTGGATTTGTCACTTCAAGACTGAATGAACCATGTGTGAAAGAAAACAGATACTCAGGTAAGATCATAGAAGCCTAACTCAAAAATACCCAGCAAGCATAAAAGTATTATAAGGCCAAATTGCCACTTCAGTGGACCCGAGAATTGCCCCATGATCAGTTGGAGCTTGTAATGCTAAAATCTTTACATTTTGGCTCTACATTTATTCACTTTCTTCTCCCCCTCAGTAGGAAAGAACATGTGATATAGCTGAAACTACTTATAGACACTAGCAAGCAGTTGCAGTGCTCTTCTCTTGGGAAGAATGCAAGAAGACTTTCATGAGGGATACAGTAAGCTAGGGTGAAAAGGCTGACTTAACTAAATCTGCAGTTCTCACTTCTTTGTGCTTGCTTCAGAATGTGGTCAACTTACTAGAACAGTTAAACTAAATGTTCACTGTACAACATAGATAACAAAATGGCTTTGCATTTACAATGTGTGTAAACATGCAATATTTCAAAGGCTTTAGTTTTAGTTAGCAGGCATAAAAAGAATATGCAATTGTTAATGCAAACAGATGGGTATACGCAAACAAGTACGTCCTCACATGACAATACCAGAAGACTAATACACCTGGTTGAAAATGTGCAGAAAAAAAAGATACTACCGGTGTTGGTGTCATACCTCTGGTGTTTGGGTGCGGGGTACGACTGCAGAGTCCTGAAAAGAGTGTGCCCGAATTCAATCCAATAAAGTAAAGCGAAGCTGTATGTTGGCAAACACCAAAAGAAGTCTCAGAATCCTTCTCAAATTTGAATTCAAGGTCAGGTCCTCTTCGTATTCCTTCTTCCGGTATGTCAAAGCGGGAGCACAAGAAGCCTATGCAGGACTGGTCCTAGCCCGATACTCTCTACCAGGAAGTTATAAGGACATCAGGGCGTCTCTTGGTCTCCCTCCCAGTCCCCTGCTGAGGAGGTAATCCTGCAACTGATCCCTGTGTACCCCCAGTTTCCTTAACCATCAGTGTCGCCCTCTGGCACGCCTTCGAACGCCAATGATCCATGGAGGCCTCCAGTCTGATTACTGCCAGCGAATCTGCCCTCTGTGCTGTCTGTGCCTCCTGAACCAATCTTCGGTTCTGCTCTGACTTCAGGGCCAACTCCCACTAGATGCCAAAATCCATGTCATTTTCTATGACGTTGACACCAGAGGAAGATCCCATCTCAATAGTCATGTCTGGACTTCAAGCCAAATTCAACTCTTCCCCCGACCAAGGCCACATCCTGAACCATACCAATATACCCAGTCCCAGTTTAATCCAGCCCAGACAGAGTCTTGGAGCAGAAGCTCCTGGCTCCAACAACTTTTTAGTTCCTACTCTAATCAGAGGCAACCAGTGTTTGAAGATGTTAATGGAGATGATGGGAAAGATTTTTCCACACTCTATGATAATGATGACCATCTGAACATGGACTTGCAAGAGAGCGGTGTTTTGGATACTTTCCTGGATACAGGGTTCTGTTCTCCTCCTTCCCCAATTACACAACAGAGCTCCTATATAAGAGATATTAGAGATGTTCCTGTGCCATCTATGGAAGTTAAGACTGCAGTGGAACCTGAAGTCTCAGTGGGTCCAGCACCATAGAAACCTGTTGGATTACATCTATGTTTCGGGCATGATTGCAAAGGCCTGCAAAGACGTGCTCAATTGCAAGCCGATGAGCAACAGACCCCTCTCCCTACCCATCCAGAGGTGACAGTGCTGACTGAATCATTTACTGGGATTAGGAGGTCAACTCGGAGTGGTGGCAATCAGAGGTCTATGACCTCCAACGGAGATCTATCTACACACCAACCTGTTAGAGTTGAAGGCCATTCACCTGGCACTGAAAGCCTGGATGATTGTCCATCAGAGGGAGGCTGGTTCAGGTTCTCTCAGACAACACCATTACTATGTGGTACTGCAACTAGCAAGGATGGGTGGGGTCCTGGGTCTTGTGTTAAGAGGAACTTCGTCTCTGGGCTGGTTGGAGCGCCAGGGCATTTCCCAGGTCGTGAACCATGTGGCAGTACCTTTGAACACCTTGATGGACTAACTTCACAAGCGGTGCCTGGTGAATAACCGATGGTGTTTACATCCAGTTGTGGCACAGGACTTCTTCCAGCATTGAGGAGTACCCTGGCTAGATCATTTTGCCACCATCGAGAACACACCATGTGAAACAAGGCTCTCTCTCTGAAATGAATTCCAGGTATAGTGGAGCATGGTACTCATGTACACATTTCTGACACTGCCTCTCCTGAATTCTGAAGAAGATCTGGAACGACAGGGACTAAGTTATCGTTGTGGCTATATATTGGGTAACTTGAGTGTAAACACTCTAAACATCTTTTACAGCAGCAGGGCACGGTCTTGGACCCGAACCTGTGCAGTCTGCACCCTTTTGTATTGACATTGTGTGTCATCAGTTGACAGCGTTTGATCTTCCTCCCAAAGTTGTGGATGTCAACCTTTCAGCCAGGCATCACTCTACAAAGTTTGTCTACGCTGAGCGCTCGGACAAGTTTGTGGCAAGCTGTGCCACCTGTAATACAACGCTCTACAGGCCAAACTGTCAATTGTTTTGTTTGTTTCATCTTTGGCACAGCAAGGACTCACAGTGGGCACACGAAACGTTATTTGTTGCCCATTCGGCATTTTTGTGTTTGCTGGACCAGTAGTCCTTGTTCAAATCAGCTGTTATGATGTGGACTTTAAAAGGTTTGACACCTATGTTTCTCCCCAAACCATTTGTGATGCCACAGTGGGATCTCCATTTGATTTCCTGATGCTGAAAATTGTATTCCCAGTTGCAATAACTTCAGTTCATTGTGTGAGTACACTCCGGGCTTTCTCAGCACAGCCATCTTGCACCACCTTTTTCCAGGGAAAGTGGTTTTAAGGATCAGGGCAGCCTTTTTTCTAAAGATCATAATGACTTTTCACGTTGTGCAGTCCACACCTTCCAACTTTCTTTGCTACGCTTCATCCTCCAGAAGAGGAGGAGAAACTTTAACATTCGGCCTTACCAGCGCCCCACGGGTGTTCACGAAAGTGATGGCGGTGGTCGCAGCTCATCTGCGCCGGTTAGGGGTTTTAGTCTTCCCCTACCTCGACGACTGGTTGTTGAAGGCGGGCTCGCCCCAGACAGTCGTCCACCACCTTCAGATGACGGCAGACCTCCTGCATGAGGTGGGGTTTTCCATCAATGTGCCGAAATCACACCTGTGTCCCTCTCAAAAGCTCCTTTTCATCGGAGCGGTTCTCGACTCGGCGCAGTTTCGGGTTTATCCTCCGGAACGGCGGGTCCGGGATATACAGGCTTTGATTCCCATCTTTCAGCCGTTATCCCGGGTTTCGGTCAGGTTGACGCTGCGGCTGCTGGGGCTGATGGCTTCCTGCATCCTTCTGGTGCATCACGCCCGATGGCAGATGCGGGCTCTGCAGTGGGACCTGAAGTTTCAGTGGGCCCAGCATCAAGGCAACCTATCCGACCATGTCCTGATCTCGGAGGGCACTGCGAGACAGTTGCAGTGGTGGCTTACGGACCGCGATTGGGTCAGAGGCAGATCCCTCTCCCTTCCCCAACCGGAGCACGTAGTTGTGACGGACGCGTCCCTCCAGGGCTGGGGAGGCCACTTGGGAGAGGCGGAGATCAGAGGCATCTGGTCTCCGGCGGAGTCCCGGCTCCATATCAACCTGTTGGAGCTGCGGGCGATTCGCCTAGCACTGAAGGCATTCCTCCCCTTTGTCAACGGGAGTGTAGTGAAGGTGTTCACGGACAACACCACCGCCATGTGGTACTGCAACAAGCAGGGCGGAGTGGGGTCGTGGACCCTTTGCCAGGAGGCTCTGCGTCTCTGGCAATGGCTGGAACGTCAGGGTGTGACTCTGACGGTTCAACACCTGGCAGGTTCTCTGAACGCCAGGGCGGACGAACTCAGCCGTCGGTGCTCGGAGGATCACGAATGGCGTCTGAACTCGGACGTGGCGAAAGGCCTCTTTCTGCAATGGGGAGAGCCTTGGTTAGATCTATTCGCCACAGAAGAGAACGCGCAATGTCATCAGTTCTGCGCGTTGGAGTTTCCAAGACGGCACTCGCTCGGCGACACCTTTCGGCGCGAGTGGAGTTGCGGTCTATTGTACGCCTTTCCGCCTATACCACTTCTGCCCAGAGTGCTGAAGAAGATCAGGCGTGACCGGGCCCAAGTTATCCTTGTGGCTCCGGACTGGGCTCGAAGGTACTGGTATCCCGAGCTACTCAGCATGTCAGTCGGTCCCTCGATCCGCCTGCCCCTTCAGGAGGACCTTCTGTCGCAGCAGCAGGGGACGGTCCTCCACCCGAACCTGTCCAGTCTCCACCTCCATGCGTGGAGATTGAGCGGCGACAGTTGAGGTCATTTGACTTGCCTCCTGAAGTTTGTGATGTGATTCTGGCAGCCAGGTGTCCCTCCACAAAGTCGATATACGCCTGCCGGTGGAACAGATTTGTGGCATGGTGCACAGCAAAGGCTGTGGACCCTCTCTCTGCCCCTCTTTCCGAGGTTCTCCTCTTTCTTCTCTCTCTTGCCCAGCAGGGCTCTGCTCTGGGCACTATCAAGGGCTACCTTTCTGCCCTTTCGGCCTTTCTGAGGCTGCCTGATCAACCTTCTTTGTTCAAGTCCCCTATTGTGACAAGATTCTTGAAGGGCATCACGCACATGTATCCACCTGTTCCGTTCGTGATGCCTCAGTGGGACTTGAACCTGGTTCTGACTTTCTTGATGTGCGCTCCCTTTGAGCCACTTCATTCCTGTCCTCTCCGTCTCCTGACTTTAAAGACGGCCTTCCTGGTTGCCATCACCTCTGCCAGGAGAGTGAGTGAGCTCCAGGCTCTTTCTGTCAAACCTCCTTTCCTGTCCATTCATCCAGACAAGGTGGTTCTCAGGACTAGACCTTCTTTCCTGCCCAAAGTGGTCTCTGCTTTTCACATCGGGCAGTCCATCACCCTCCCCTCCTTCTTCCCGCCTCTGCATCCTTCAAAGGATGAAGAGCGGCTCCATCTTCTGGACCCAAAACGTGCGCTTTCATTTTATATGGATCGCACACGCCAGTTCCGGGTGGATGACCAACTGTTTGTTGGCTACGTGGGTGCGAAGAAGGGACGGGCGGTACATAAACGGACCATCTCTCGGTGGGTCGTTCTGTGCATCAAAGCGTGCTACTCTTTGGCTCGGAAGGAGCCTCCTGTTGGGCTGAGAGCCCATTCCACTCGGGCCACGGCGGCTACTACTGCCCTGGGCCGGGGAGTCCCTTTGCAGGACATTTGCCAGGCGGCTACGTGGGCCTCGCTGCACACCTTTGCGAGGCACTACTGCCTGGACAGTCAAGTCCGGAGGGATGGCTTCTTTGGCCGTTCGGTCCTCCAGGACTTTCTGGTGTAGGATTGTATTGGTTCGCAGACCCAACACCGGGGTTGGTATTGCTGGGGTATCTATTCTAAGGTAAGGAATCTAATACTAACCTGTTTCTTTCAGATGAACAAGTTACTTACCTTCGGTAACGATATATCTGTAAGAAACAGTAGTTAGTATTAGATTCCTTACCGCCCCACCCATCCTCCCCGTTCTGCGAACTGATACCTAGGGTTAGGGACATCCCTTTCAGGGCCCTAGTTTCAAATGGCACCAGTGTTGGTTCTCACATGGCTCTGTGTGTTCTGGCGCGGAAAAGCTGTGTGCAAAGAACTGACGTCAGCGCGCGGAGGCGGCGTCTATATACTCCAGCGACGTCATCACGGCGCACGACGCCGACGACGGACGCGGAGCCGCAGGGGACGCCTGCAGACGACGCCTACCGACGCGCAGGGGTACTGCTACGCAAAAGTTTCCGGATCCAGACTGACGCCTGGGGATATTCTAAGGTAAGGAATCTAATACTAACTACTGTTTCTTACAGATATATCGTTACCGAAGGTAAGTAACTTGTTCGACTTGACCCCAAAAGAGCATTAAGCTTTTGCATCCATCACACCAAAACCCATCAGGCAGATGATCAGCTTTTGTGGGGGTCTCTAGAGGAAAGAAAGAAAAGGCAGTAAACAACTTCCAGAAGGACTAAGGGCCCATTGCAGCAGGGCCAAGTCTGCTACAACTGCAGTTAATGGTTTACATTCAGATTTTTCATTATTAAGTTTGTACCCTGATAATTATGGAGATCAGAGCCTTTATCGAGGGCTTTGGTTGATCTGTTATTATCAATTTGTCATCAGCATAAGCGGCCAGTTTTACCACGGACCCCTTGATATCAACCCCTTTTATGGTGTCATTTAGTGTTATGTCTTGTATGAGGGGTTCGAGGGCCACAAGGAAGAGTGGCGGCGTGAGTGGGCCTCCTTGTCTGGTTCCTTGCTGGAGTCTGAAGGGTTCAGAGAGTGAACCGTTTACCGTGATGCAGGCTGAAGGGGTTTTGTACAGGGCCGTGGTCGTCCGAATATAATCCTCCCCTAGGTCAAAGGCCTGCATGCATTGCTCTAGGAAAGCCCAGGAGACCTTATCGAAGGCCTTCTCTGCGTCCAGTGTAATAGCTACTGCCGGTTCTGGGTTCGTGGAGATTTGTTCTAGTATATGGCAGCGAAGCCGTGTATTGTCTCTGGACATACGATTTCGCATGAATCCGACTTGGGCTTTACTTATTAATTTGGGTAGGACCGTGTTTAGTCTGACCGCCAGGGTTTTGAAGTATATTTTGCAGTCCACATTGGTGAGGGATATGGGCTGGAAGTTTTGGGTAATTGGTGGTCCTTGCCCTCCTTTGTAATGACTATTATAGTCGCCTCTGTCATGGATTGTGGTACTACCCCTGTAGATGCAGCCTGGTTGAAGACTCTTTTCATGGTTGGGGTTAGTTGAGTTAGAAAGGTCTTATAGAGATCGGCAGTGTAACTGTCTGGCCCAGGTGCCTTATTTTTTTGTAGTGACTTGATTGACTATTCGATTTCTGCGCAATTGATTTCCTGACCTAGCCTTGCGGTGTCTGCGTAGTGTAACTTTGGGAGCCCTTATCTGTCTAGGTATCTAGTGCATTCTTCTCGGTTAAGTGTCTGCTCTGACTTGAATAGTTCTAAGTAAAACTCCTGAAATGTACTGAGGATTTCTTTGTGTCTTGTGTGTGTTTTATTGTTCGAGTCTGTGATTGATGTGATCAATACTTGGTTGCGTTTGTGTTTCAAGTATGATGCCAATCGTTTACCAGCTCTGTTTGCTTCACACAGGTTAAGTGCTTTGCAATTGCTGAACCACAGTCCTGCCCTTTCGCTCAAGATTTTATTGTACTCATACTTGTGCTGTTTTAGTTTGGTTAGTAGTGCGTTGTCATTTGTTGCTTTTACATGGTCGAGTTCTAGCTGTTTTATCTCTTCCTCCAGTGATTTATTCTCAGGTTTTTTTTGTTTATTCTAGCCTTAATTCCAATTAATTTACCCCTGGTTGTTGCTTTTAAGGCCTCCCACAGTGTAAAAACGCTAGTCTCTGGGGTATCGTTATGTGTTAGGTAGTCCGCTATCGCTTCCTCAATTTCTTTTTTGTTTCCTGGGTCTGAACTAATTTCATTGTTAAAGTGCCACCTTCTTGGGACCGCTTTGTTGTGACAGCCACTTAGTTTTAGGCTAATGGCTGAGTGGTCTGAGACTAGTTGTGGTGCAATTTCGGAGTCTTCTATCAAGTGTGTGTGTTACCCCGAGATAAGAATGTAGTTATGTGGGTTGGAGTAAAAGGTGTAGTCTTTAGTATCAGGGTGTTGTAGTCTCCATGCATCTTTGAGGTTGAATTTGGTGCAGATGTTCTGAAGTGCGTCGTGGGAGTTAGTGGGGTGGTATTGGCAAGAGGACTGTCTGTCTATTATGTGATCTAGTGGGATGTTGAAGTCCCCTGTTACAATCGTGAGTCCGTCTTGCGGTAGTTTTTTCTAGTGTGACTGTCACTTCAGCCCAGAATGTTTGGTCGTCAGTATTACGGCCATATATGTTCGCAACGTGGAACCGTTACTCCCCACTTGTCAGGTTCGTTATTAGTAGTCTGCGCTCCTTGTCGTGGGAGTCTATCGAGATCTTCGATCTCTTGGATACCAGGGTCAGGACCCCTCGCTTCTTTTTGTCTGCTGGTGAGCATACAAGCTGCGCTTCCAGTTTGCTCTGTGTAGTTTGGCATCTTTCTCATCTAAATTGGTTTCCTGTAGGATATTAAGTTGCCTTTGGACTTTGCAAGGTAATCAACTATTTTCCAGCGTTTAATTGGGTGGTTTAGGCCCTTGACTGATACTATATTGAGGTCTGTTGACAGGGTGAGAGTTTTGTTATTAGCCATCTGGTGCGTTGTGTTCAGTGTGCCCAACATTGAAGGCTATGTGGCCCCCTTCCAATATGCAGTGATTTGCATGGTTTGATAGTTGACGTATGCTGTGATATAAAAGGTGTGGAAAGAAGAAAAGATTGGAAAATAAAGAGAACAGATACCTGAGATATACTAGTGCGGCTACCCCCTCCCCTTGCCCCCCCTACTGGCTCACTTTTGCTCTTCTTAAGTTGTTGCTGATGTAGCCTCATTTCTCTGTCAGCCATGTTACCTGTCCTGCCTTGCTTGTTTACTTTATCTTCCTTGTTCTTTTGGCTCTATAGTGTGTTCCTTTATTAGGATCTCCTCTGCCCTCACTCCTCTCCCTATAACCCCTTTGTATGTGAGGTTCGTTGCTCCTTCTTGTTGTTAGTTTGTTAGGATCCCGTTTTTGCATGGCCGGCTCTGAGGGAGAGTGTGAACGATAATTCTTGTGGCTTTGTTTCCGCAAGCTTCCGCAGTGGCCTTATATCTTTGCTCAGCTTGTACTCTTATTGTTTCCTTCACGCTTTGCCAGGAACTCTCTGCCCCCTCTGTAGGTGGTGCTTGACTCAATCAATCAATCAATCAGAGTACTTGTAGAGCCGCTACTTACCCGTGAAGGTCTCAAGGCGCTGAGGGGAGGGGGTGCTGCTACTGCTCGAAGAGCCAGGTCTTGAGGAGTCTTCTGAAGGCAAGTAGGTCTTGAGTCTGCCGTATGTGGGTAGGAAGGGTGTTCCAGGTCTTGGCGGCGAGGTAGGAGAAGGTTCTGCCACCGGAGGTCGTTCGTTGGATGCGGGGGACAGCGGCGAGGGCGAGACTGGCGGAGTAGAGCTCACGGGTGGGGGTGTGGAAGCTGAGTCTGCTGTTAAGGTAGGCTGGTCCGGCGTTGTGGAGTGCTTTGGAGGGCTTTGCGTACGTGGGTGAGGAGCTTGAAGGTGATCCTCTTGTCGATGGGGAGCCAGTGTAGGTCTCTCAGGTGGGGGGTGATGTGGCGGCAGCGGGGACGTTGACGATCAGTCGGGCAGAGGCGTTTTGGATGCGTTGTACTCGTCGTAGGGGTTTGGCTGGGATTCCTGCGTAGAGTGCGTTGTCGTAGTCCAGTCTGTTGCTGACGAGGGCCTGTGTCACCGTTCTTCTTGTTTCGGTCGGGATCCACTTGTAGATCCTGCGGAGCATGTTGTAGCAGGAGGAGGAGACAGCGCTAACCTGCTTAGCCATTGAGAGAGAGGAGTCGAGGATGAATCCTAGGTTGCGTGCCTGGTCGGTAGGTGTTGGTGCTGTTCCCAGTGTGGTCGGCCACCAGGAGTCGTCCCAGGCTGAGGGGGTGGGTCTGAGGATGAGTACCTCCGTTTTGTCCAAGTTCAGCTTCAGACGGCTGCTCCTCATCCAGTCAGCGATGGTCTTCATTCCTTCGTGGAGGTTGGTTTTGGTGGTGTGAGGGTCCTTGGTGAGGGAGAGGATGAGCTGGGTGTCCTCGGCATAGGAGATGATGTTGAGGTCGTGCTGGCGGGCCACTTGTGCGAGGGGAGCCATGTAGATGTTGAACAGCGTCGGGCTGAGGGATGAGCCCTGGGGGACACCGCAGATGATGTAGGTGGCTTCGGATCGGAAGGGTGGGAGGCGGACACTCTGGGTTCTGCCGGAGAGGAAGGACGTAGTCCAGTCAAGGGCCTTCTCTTGGATTCCATCTTCTAGGAGGCGTGTCTTTAGAGTGCAATGGCAGACCGTGTCGAAGGCGGCCAACAGGTCCAGGAGGATGAGGGCTGATGTTACGCCTTTGTCTAGTTGGTGCCTGATGTCATCTGTGGCGGCTATGAGGGCTGTCTCGGTGCTGCGGGTTCGTCTGAATCTGGACTGGGACGGGTCCAAGATGTTGTCTTCCAGGTGGCGGACCAGTTGCCCTGTTGACGATTTTCTCGATGCCTTTTGCCGGGAACAGGGGTAGGGAGATCGGCCTGGAGTTCTTGAGGTCCTTGGGGTCCGCCTTGGGCTTCTTGAGGAGGGCGTTGATTTAGGCCTGCTTCCAGCTTTCCGGGAATGTCGCTGTTTCTGAGGAAACGCTTCTCCTTCTACCGTCCTAATCGGCCTCTGCGCTCCGCCACCCAATATCAGCTGGTGGTTCCACGCTTTCAGCGCTGCCGTTAGGAGGCCAGTCCATTTGTGTTAAAGCTGCCTCTGCCTGGAACTCTCTTCCCCTGGCCCGCCTCTGCCTGGAACTCTCTTCCCCTGGCCCTCCGCTCTAACCCACATTACCTACTTTTCAAAAAAGCACTTAAGACTCATCTGTTTAAATTAGCATTCTAAGCTCTGCTCTTCTTCTATATCATCTGGCCTTGAGTACTTCACTTCGCGCCAGGATACTCTAGTAGTAATTGCGCGCGCTATAAAACCCCATATAACATAACATAACATGTTGATGACCTTCCGTAGTTGGGGTGCGATGGCTGCGTCTGCTTTGTTGACTACGTGGTGTGGCCACAGGTCTGACGGAGATCCTGAGTGGATAGAGTTCATGACCTTGCGTGTCTCGTCCTTGTTGACGTTGGACCAGGAGGTCAGGCGGATGGGGCTGGTGGTGTTCGCAGGGCGGTGGAGTCTGGTGTAGTCGGGCGGTTGTGGTGTTGAAGCTGTCTTGGATGGCAGTGATCTTGCAGTGGAAGAAGATGGCTAGTGAGTCGCACAGTTCTTGTGAGGGCGGGATGTCGATGACTAGTTCCTTCGCTTTCGGTTGCCCGCTGTTCTGTGTAGCACGCAGTCTTTAGCACTGTCTGGCTTGGGGTGCTGTGTAGGTAGCTGTGTGTGTGCGCTTTCGGTCTTGTGGCCCTGAGGCTGTCCCTCCTAATGAGCTTATTGCTGGTTTTCACCCCAATCTTCTTCTATTGTGTCTTGCCTCCCCTGGCTGCTGAGTGCTGCCTGCTTGCTTCCTCCACATGCGCTCGATAAACATCCGTTGCAGCTCCCCTCTAGCTTTGTTGTATTGGGTGTGGCCCTAGATCGCCCTTGCTAGTGCTCTGTGTGTGAGCTTCTCACTTTTGTGTTTTGTTTCTTCTTTGTGGTTCAGTCTGCCTTGCATTGACTAATTTGGTTGTTTCCCTTATTTCAGGTGGCTTCCTTGCGCAACAACCATTCGTTATTTTGCCCCCACACTCGCTCATTGCCCTTTCTGTGCGCTCCCCCCTTTTCCGATGTTGTGTCTTTTGGGAGGATGCGCGCGAGATTTGTGCTTCCTCTTTTCAGCGTTAGCTCATCTGGGCTCAGGACAGTTCCCTTCTTGGTGGCACCATCTTGTCTTCACTTCCCCCCTCACACCGCTCCACTTCTCGCCTTAGTGCGGGTTTCGTCCAGTTAGCGGTGTCTAGTGGTGTCCATCTCCTCAGAGGTGTGCTGGGCCTTAGGGCGCTACGTCCCGATTGTCCGGTGGGCACGATGGTATTGTGGGCCTAGTCGCCCTTTTTATCGCTAGCAATGTATGTCTGTGCGCGCTCTAGTGAGTGGGTGGGGCGGAACGCTCTAGTTTCGGTTTCGCTTTCTCTGGCATTAGGGCGATTTAGCTCGTAGCAAGCCCGTTTTTCAACAGTTCAATAAGCAGTCCTGGGTGCCTCTTTAACTTTTAAGCTTTTACTCGGCCGCCAGCACACACCCCGCTCCCATCGACAGTCTTTCCGCGCTGGGCATGCGCTTTACTGCGCTTCGCAGGGTCGATGGCTCGTGCTCCCCCCGTCATGTTCAGTCTCCCCAGATCCTGACCTGTTGTCGGGTACTGTGGGGCTTGTGGGTCACTGTTGTCCGTGCCTGCAGCACGACCTATTAGCGGGGTTCCATTCCGTATAGCGCGACTTTCCTTTGGTCAGTTTCACTTTTCCTGGTCGCCATCTTGTTTCGACTCGTTCTTGGTGAACCGTGCTCCTTAAAGCACTTTTTCTTCTTTACTGAGTGCCGCTAACATCTAGGGATAAGAGTAATGCATGGCGCTGGTGTTCCGACATCCGAATCTTCCTTCCGACGGGTTATGACCACGATTTTTAACTGAGTATTTTGGCTTTGTTTTCTCTGTTATGGCCTCATACATAAGCGACCCCAACCCACTGACACTGTATCTTAATTTATTTTTTACCCAAGGATGCTCACAGAATTCCTCTACACCAAATTAAATATTCAAAAAATAAAGGTGTAAGTGTTAGATGGACAAAGATAGATAAGGAAGCCTTTCACAGAGATCTATTCACACACAATCAGACGGAGAATCTGATCTTGCACGAGGACTCCAAACCATGCGATGTAATCCAAGCTTTTATCTCCCTCAAAAAGTATATTGCAGATAAACTGACTAAAAGAGCTGGAAAAAATCGTATTAGCCCAAGATGGTTTGATAGTACCTGTTCTAAAGCCCACAAGCTTTTAAAGCTGGCCAAATGTCCAAGTGACAAATTGGGAGAAACCATGGCTAGAAAATCCTATAAAGAAGCAGTTTTAAAAAAAAAGACAGAAATAATGGAAACGACTTGGGAAGAGTTAAGAGCTGTAAATGAGCTAAAACTCTCGATCCTTCTGGCAAATAGTAAACTCTCAGACTCTTCTTGGCGAGACTCTTCCTAAAGTCAAGTGTTGTTTCAAGCAGTTCTTGGGTGACCCACTTCTCAAATATAATTGGTCCAATGGTACCGACACTTACACAAGGCACTGATGGCATAGCTATCTGCGATTCTATTGCTAGCCTGTAATTGAGTAGATCCATCAAGGTTGCTGATGTTATTTAAGCAATAGATAATAGTCCCTCTGAGAAAGCTCCAGCACTTGATAGGATTCCTTTAGACATTTTAAAATCTTTTCTACAGTTCTGGGCACCTCTTGTAACTCATGTCCTAAAAAGTGTAATCACTGGCCCCTTGGTCAAAACATGGGAAGATGCTATCATCATTCCTATCTTTAAAAAGGGGGATACAAGTCAGCCCCATTGTTATCGGCCAATTTCACTCTTGGAGAGTACGGTTAAGATTTTAGGGAGGGTTTTATTGGGCAAACTAGAGGGCTGGACATGATAGACTCAGGGGCTACCAGATTTACAGTTTGGGTTTTGCCCAGGCTTGAGAACAGTAGAATGTTTTGTTTTTCATAGTCCAAAAATACACAAAGGCCAATAAAGGCTGTGTCTATCTTGCCTTTATGGATTTGACATGTGCCTTTGATACAGTGGACCATTCAATATTATGGGCAATAATGTCAGAATTGGGCATGGAAGGCACAATTATTTCTCTGCTTCCCAGGCTTCATGCACACACCAAGGCCAGAGTATACTTTAGTATGAACGGGCATCTCACTGAAGGTTTTCCATTAGTAACTGGGGTTAGACAGGGTTGTGTCCTGGCACCATTTATTTTTTTAATCTATATTAACTCATTGGGGGATCATCTCATTAAGCATTGTAAAGCTATACCTTAGATCAACTTACGAGAAATTTCTGTTTTACTTCACGCAGATAATATTGTTCCTATTACCCGAGCAACACATGGCCTTCAAGTCTTAAGAGATGCTTTTAATAATTTTATGGACAACCTAGGTTTAAAAACTAACCATACCAAGTCATATGTTATGAAGGCCCAAAATTGTCAAAGACTAGGAAGTTTGCACTTGGGGGTGAAGAAATGTAAAAAAGAGTACTGCAATTTTAAAGGGCAATTGATAGAGTTTTTAGATTTTCAAAAATGCTTGTACACAAACCAATAAGTGCAATTTTTGCATTTTAAAAAGCAAATGTGTACCAGTTGCAACATTTGGTGTGGGCATCCGGGGGCATGCAAATTGTAAAGCCCTACAGACGGTACAAAATAGGTTTGTAAGAAGATTATTGGAAACTCCACCTCAGCGTCATTTTACCATGATGAGGTAGAGTTAAACTGTTTAGGAGATTACATCAAATTACAACCCCTTTTATTGTGGCAGCGAATTTGGAAAAACCCAGATGCCAAATTGGGCAGATTTATCCTGTTCAATTGTATGAATTTGGATAATTATTTAGATATCCCTTGGCTCAAATATGTTAAAACGAATTTTGATAGTCTGGGTACTCCAGCATTTTATCAAACCCGGCTATTTTATCTAGCACTACCTCAACCTAAATAAAATAACTCTTTCTCCAACGTAGGCAGAGGTACGATTAGGAAACAGTTGTGAGGAGAGAGGAGTTATTTCTAGGATTCTGCCAGAACGCCCATCACTTTATTTGCAGCTAATTGTAAGCAAGAGACACTTTTTTGACAAGATTCTGACTCAAAATTGTACATTTTTTGGTAGCCTTTCCTACCAAAGGCGCTTGGTTTCCAACCCTGCCCCTCTGTCACTGTTAAGTTCCAGCTGAACAAAGCACTATGCACTTTCTTATTTTGTCCCTTTATTCCCAACAAAGAAGGCAGCTCCTGTGCCCAGTATTGCGCGTACTGGGCTCCAGATTTCATGCAGTTGCCTTCTCCTATTTGCAGGGTCTGGGAAATAAAAGCGTGATCTAGGCTGTCTTGAACTATATTTTAAGCTCCCTAAGATCACGATCAAAATACTGAAATTTCTTTCTATACAGCTGATTTTTCATTCATTGGATGGATGTCAGTGATTTTATTTAAGGATTTTATAAATCAGTACTTTTATCAAAGTATTTTTATGAGATTTAAGTGTGTATTATTATTTATTGTATATATTTTTTCTGCGATGTGACTTTTATGGCTCAATTGAGCCAAATAAAGTATTTTGATTGATTGTGGACATCAATAGTTGGATAATCACAAAAATTGTATGCAAAGTATATATTTTAACAATACCAAGGATGCATGATGCAAAATCTGTACCCAAATGTATATACATTTTCTTGCTAATGTTATTTTTCATGCTAAATATTTGTATGGCTTACAGCGCCTTTTAGCTGTGTGTGCAACAACTGATTTCTTAATGTCTGGTCTCTTTACGTGGTATATAAAATACTCCTTGAATGTGTTGTGTTTCTCTCCAGTTAATACATTGGTCTGTGTACATGAACCAAATTCAAATTATGTTCCTCAGCTAACTGTCATAAATTAACTGCTGATATATATTTGGGAACTGGTGCTTAAGCTATTGCAGTTGTTTTGGGCTTTGAAACAAATGTCATACCAACAAGTTTTCTAGCTATGTACTAATGTGTGTACTATGCTCTAAGTTAATATGACTAATTCGATTTTTATTCTGCTTCTGCAGCCCTGGATACAAGCCATTTTTAAACATCATCAAACCTCAGCTGCAGAAACTGAGTGAAGTAGCAGACGAGCCAGTTCCACCAGAAGCCTTTCAGCCTGTGAACTCTTCTAAAACAACAGAGCAAGGAAGTCCCAGGGCAGAGGAGAGCCGGAGCTCTGCTAGCCACAGCGCTAGCCCTCAGAGCGACACAAGCAGCAGCAGCAGCCGGCATGAGGAGGACATGTCCAGAGAGCTGCAGGCAGAACCTTTCCAGGAAGGGAGCTATGACTGCAGTGTGTCCTAGCCAAAGCTAGAGTTGAGAGAATTGTGTGGCAGTATTAGTGGCATCACAGCTTGCAGCACGTACACCGTGGAAAGGCGATGCATTGAAACGGACACTGGTTTGGTTTCACAACATTTCCCGCACATCCTTCCCTAGGGACATATAGTAGAAAAAACTCAACATTGGATCCATGTTGGAGGATCGCTTGGATTTAGTTCTTCTGTGCCTGGTTTTGTTTTTACTTTGACTGCTGGCGAAATAAATACCAATAACTGTTTTACTTCCATAACTGAAGACATTGTGCTGTTCTCAGTAAACAGACTGGCTTCTTCAACTCCACTTTGTTACTAATCTTTGCATTTTATTTACTGCAAACATCATATGGAAGGAATGAACACGAAAAGAGAGCCTTTACACGGTTCACTGAGCCTTAATTGTTTCTGTCGAAGTACATGCATGCAACTATGTAAATGTTGTTGTAGAGAGAAGTCATGGCATGTAACTGGAAGCAAGCATTCTAGAGTCCCCACACTTTTTCCACCCTTAAGTGAAATACCTAACACAGGTCATTTTCAGATTATATTTTGAAGCATTATCACTTGCGGGCCTTTGATGCAAGCTAACATGTCTTTGTTTTTTATCTGTTCTGTGCTTAAAACAGAAGACTTTTGTTCTTATGTCTAGACTCAAAGCATACAACCATCAAAGGAGAAGTGCCTGCATGTACCTGTTTAGAAGGAAACTCACATTATTTAACGTTTTAGAATTATTGCTCCTTCTATCTACCCCTCTCTTTGACAAACATGAGGATGACAGAATCTTAGGGATTGGCAATCTTTGCACTTTCAGGGTTCACCTAGAAACATTTATTGAGCAAAAGGTGATTTTACTCCTTCAGGCCATCATACCACACATAACCCATCTGCCCTTACAGTTAAACTAAAATCCTTTCTGATGTTAAATCGATAAGCTAATGTAAATGTATTCACGCCTCTGCAATTTGTTTTTTTCCATTTTAAACCCAAAGAGTCTTTCATTTGAACAATTGTGTGCATGTTCCCTGTTCTTGGTCCAGTGTCACAACAGCTCTTTACTTCCACTAAGCCTATTGCGGTTCTGGAAGAAAAGGAATGTAGTCTGTGCATGAAATGTATGTCTTTGAGTGGATTTGTGGAAATGAATCAGTCAGTGCAAAATGTCTTCAGATTATGAACTCAGTAGAAGACTCTTGGTTGCTAGAGACATTGTAGCCTGGTCTGATGTAAAGTAGAGTGCCCTTCCTGCGTTCATCTTCCTCATTTGCTTTTGTTCTGCAGACTGAAGAGGACTTAGTCCTGTGCTGCATTGTATGTATGTATATATATATGTATATATAGTTTTTGTTTTTCTCATCTTATATCAATACCAGGCACAAGGGCTGCTGTTTGCAGTGGAATTACATTTAATCGCACCATATCTCTGTGAAAGTTTCAAGACATCTTTATCTTGTCCACAGATCCTAGAACTGAAAACATGCATGGGATAAAAATCAGTGGGTGTGTGTCACTGAGGCTTAGTTCTCTTATCAAAATTAGCCAGTTGCCTAAAAAGAGACTAACCCTAGTTTTGAACTGTTAACCGATACTTGTACTAGGGTCTCAATCTTTGTAAAGAACCAAAAAAAAATTCCACAGTCGATTTCGCCGCCCTTGATTTTGCTCCAAAATCTGCCTGGTCCTCGAGATTGCCAAAGAATAAGAAATAATAATAAGATCAAAAGATCTTTTATCAGCAGACTATGGTCCCTGTTCTTTGAAATTGAGGCAATTTGTTGGCACTAAATCCTTTGTTGTCGCATCCAGTCAATCTTGAAAAACAGTTTTGGAAACTGACCCGTTTTAGTGGTTGAGGAATTTAAGGATCCCGCTCCCAGTGGCCTCTTTAAGGCTCTAATCAGTGTGATGATGTAATATAAACATCATGAATGTATTTGTGGGGGGGGAAAAAGTCTGGAAAAAACAACAATGGCAGTGCAGGCTTGGATTATGATTGAGATTTACAAAAAACATTGTGATATCCCAGATGATGTCATGGTGTTGAGAGTCCTAATTCCCACAGGTGTGCATAGGAGCCATATACATTAAATTAGGAATTGGATATTTTCAAAATGGCTAATTACACTAAAAAGAAAGAGGAGAGGTGGTTGACAGATGAAACATTACTTGCATGTCACTAACCTACGGAAATATTGCCAGAGTTTAGACTCTTCTTGCCCATCTTTGCACTAGGATGTTCTCAAATGTACCCCATCTTTGATGTCTAACTTGCTTAACAGTGTATAATTGATATTGTCGTTAAGTGTGGCTTTTCGGTCATTGAAGTTTGTGCCCAGTACTTGTTACCAAAATATGATACTTGTTTTTCATCATTTTCTGAAGTCATTCATATCTCTTAAAGTGCAGAAGAAAGGAAGTTAGCTCTTACAGAGCCCCGGATTGCTCTTCAAGACCTTATTTTCAACTTCTATTATATTAGTGTTACCTTATGACGTGTGTGACCTGGCAGGCATTTCCTTAAATTAGTTATCATTATGGAAACCATCTACCAACTGTGAATATTAAACTTATTTCACTCGACATATTCCCATCAACAAGCGTCTGCCACCCACTATTGTGTCAGAATATAGTGTATCAGCAGCCTGAAGCTTCTCCACCGGATCTACTCACAGAAGTGTTTCATGCTTTCTTGTTTTCTTCTTTTGCTATTGTATAGGAGTCCTATTAGGCTCCCTAATCTTAAAAGAAAATATCACCCCAGTATATCAGATTATCTTTTCTGAGACTATAGCTCAGGGTAGCTACATAAAGCAGCCTGGATATGCCCTACTTAATGGTTGTCTCGTGACCCCATGCATGCCCTTTACTCAACTTCACCACACAGGGAAACTAGAAAGTCATCTTTAACAGGAGCTGCATTATTATTCTTATAGCCCCAGAGTGGTCCTGCCCCATTGTGTGCTTGGAGTGCTCGGATAAAGGACCATAATCTTTCATGCAAGCCATTTTCTCCTTTTCTCACTTATTTACGACATTTCGACTTTGCAATGTGGTTCTGGAAGACCCAGTTTACAAACTAGTGCACCTTTCCAGTTAAGCTGCTGGGTTTGTAATTTTTTCCAGGAAAGATACAACTAGATCACAAAGATAGTAAGGTCTTTAATTGTTTTTCCAACACCAGAATCTTCACTTTCTTTTTGTGATTGATCAACTTAACTAATAGGCAGTTTAGTTTGGCAGATAACAGCATTCAAATTGAATCTGGTCAGATATTCTAATTGCTCAAATCTTTTCCTTCTGCTAGTCCATTCTTGAAAAGATTTGAAATGTATAATCCTTTGGGGATAAAATATGCTCATAGTTCTCTAAGCCCATTTGTCTCAAGCGGAAAGTATTTGTACCAGTCAATGTTTCATCAAGAAGAGGCGACTATCTTCTCATATTGCATGACATTGTCCTCCTAACTCAGCACACTTTATTACTAGATGCTTCCTCTTGCATATGAAATGTCCTCGTTTTCTTTTAAGCATCTGCAGAGGAGTCCCTTTGTAATGTATGAGCGAAGAAGACCCTGCTCCTGCACTGTTCGCCTTGTGACAAGCTCTTCACAATATTACCAACTTCAGCATACCCTCTTCTCAGAGCACCACATCTAGAGAAAATGCTCAGCTTGGAAAAGTTCTTAGCTACTTCTTGGCTTGTACTTAATTCAGTCCTTTACTGTATACTCGTCTAAAATATACATTTATCCCGTAAACCCTTCTCATCCTAAAACAAGGCCAATTTCTCACTTTCTTAACATAGGTATTCTAAGTTTTAGGGTTCCCTCTGATTACCACCAGCCCACAATTAAGTCCCGGATCCGATCAAGAGTGTTCTGACTTGGATTTCCTTGTTTGATATCGATTTTGCTGAGCAACTTGAACTGAGGCAGCATTTTTCATGCAAGATTCGTAGTAGAAGCTAGTGGTGCGCTTTCTCCTGGCTGTGTTCTATCTGATACGCAGGTTTCCTTTGTGTTAGAGGTTCCAGGGATCCCCTAATAAGTCAGGAATCTTGGTGGTCCACAAAGAACTACTTTCACTTGGGTAACTTATCTCTTGATTTGTCAGTGGCTCCATTTGTGCATTTAAGCGCGGATGACTCAAAGTTTGAAGCCGAACTGGGTTCAGAAAAGAGGTAAAGAAAATGATTTAAACATTTTGGAGGTAATGAAACTGCAGCTGTTCATTTCGAGTGAACACAAATCTGATGTAACATTAAAATTGTATTAAACACGTGTACATATAATGTATGTTTTTTGTGAATATTCCTGTACAGATGTTCCCCAGGTACTGCTCATGGGGAGTGTACTATAGAATCTGACAGAGCATTCTTTGTGCTCTGAACATGTACAGCATAACTGTAAAAAAAAATAAACACCAGCCGATTGCACATTGCAGTGAAATTGAATCTCTAGTATTGGCGTATGAGTGAACTGCAATGTCGTCCAGTAGTGGTTTAATTTTAAAAATATAGTAACTGCCACCGAGCGGAAATCTCAGACTTTTGCGAAAAATATATATTTTTAAACATGTTTCCATTGGTTCTTATTTATTACATTTGTAAATGCATTTTGGCAGCGTGAATGAATTTGTATGTATATAGTATCTGCTATCATGTACCAGTTCTGTTTTCAACTCATTAATGTAAACTGTGCATTCTTAACCCCGTTATTCTTTCTTGACCATTTTTATGGTGTACAACACACAAATAAATACGAACATTTATTTTAATTATCACACCATTGTGAAAGTCTGGCTGCAGGTTGTAACATGCACATTAATCTTTCAGGTACTTATTTTCCTTTCCGGCTGATCTCAATTTGTGTGTGCTCAATGTCTACAACAGTATTACAATTTAAATATTAGCTTATTTGTACTGTGCAATTTGAATAAAAATGCAACATATTACTTATTTTATACCAAACTATTTTTGTAACAGAAATGTATTTGATTAACACATGGACCAAATTGACGTTTGTGGAGTTTGAAGAGCATGTTACTCTGCCGGCTTCGTAGCACAGTTGTATAAGAGTGAATGTGCATTGTTTATTTGAGTTCATGATAAGGCGAGTCTTCGCCTTGCATTTTAAGAGTGCAGAATTTCCACAACGCAGTATGGACAATACTTACCCTTGTCTATTTTTACAATACATTTCTGTTTTGGATGGCCATTCTTTTGTTAACTTAAAGAATTATCTGTTTGGGGGGGGGGGGGGGGGTTAAAGGTAATTCATCAAAGGAAATTTTTCAAAATTCAGTTTCTGAGCTGTGATAGGTATGTTGCTTTAATTAGATTGCGAACATTATGACCGTTTTGTACGTTACCACTACAAGTGCAATAACATATCAAGTAATAAAAAGATGGAATTCTTAACGTAGCGCACTGTGATTGATTTACGGAGGGTATGCTTTACACTGTACTGGGAATTCTATACACTTAACAGAAAATACAATCCTATTGCTGATGGTTTGAAGGCCCATTCTGCTGCTGATAAAACAACTGTCAGTGTGTGTTTGAAAAACATGGGCTTCCTGGTCTTCATTCAATGAAAACGTCAATGGATTATAACCACAAGCCTGGCCTACATAGTAATGTTGCAAAATGTCATCTTGTAATACACCACCCCTCTCCCATCACCAACACCGGTGGAATAAATTGAGATGGACCAACTGGTTAGACACTTTTTGCCAGAAAACCAGACATTGTTGTAAAGAATCTCGCGAATAAAGCCATGACTGTAGAAGTCTCAGTTTCCAGTTATTACAATGCAGACTGAAGGTGATGAAACACCTAGAGATTCTACATGAAATGAATAAAGCACCAGAAATTGTTCCAGCCCTTTCAGATAAATCACAAGAAGCTACTGATACTGCCCAGAGAAGAGACCGACTAACTTGAGAGAGAAGCCATGGTTGGTGCACTAACAGCAGCTATTAGAGATTAATGCTGAACACTGTCCAAACATGTCAATACTCTTCTCAAAAGACTATACATGCATTGGGCTTCAGTGGTGTAAACACCTCTTACCTCTTTCGTTTGACAGTTTGATTCCCTGTCTTAGGGAGTGCTTCCTTTGCAGTGCTTGTTTTTTAGCAACCGGCAAGGTCTATTTAGAGAATGCAGAAGCCTTCTGGGAATGATAGCTTTCCCCGCTAAAAGCAACACATTGTGCGTGTTCACCAAACACTTATAGATATAATCTAGATAAGTATGTAAATACACAGTAATACTTGTTAGGTATTATTTATATGTATAAAAAAATCTTTTTATCAAAACAAATGCCAAATCAAAAATATAATTGAAAATACACGTGTAGCTCATACTTTAAGTAAGCATATCTGTATGATGACAATTTTTGGGGTATTAGTAGAAAAGGGCACATTTCCAAGACTATTCCTGACCATCTCTTTCTGTGCCTTGCTCCACTGGCTACTTACTGCCTGTTGCGTGTTGCTTGAGCCTAAATTCAGGACTTTTCATGCAATTTAATTCTCCAATGTGCCCCTCAGGAGCACGGAGTGCTGTTGTACATTACCTGGTGACACACTGGACTTTGACACATTTGTCTAGCACCACATATTGTAACATGCAGGTTCCTCTCCCACTACAAGAGCTGTCTGTTCCCCTGCCTTGTCTACTTAAATAAGCCCTCCACGTGGCAGCCTGTTTGCAAAATGAGAATACACTACACTCTGTGTAGAGTTAGCATCTGTCCACGAATGCATGTTGTTATTCCCCATTTTCCCCCCCGCAGGGAATTTCAAAACGGTTGTTACAACGACCGCGTTGTGATTCTGCATACTTTTTACTTTTAAATCTTTATTTCGACCAATTAGATCATAAAATATGAACACTCATTATAAACAACAAAATATTTACAATACACAATGAGAATTAAAAGTTGGTCTTAGATGAATAAATCAAGTTATAATTTGTTAAATAAGATTTGGTAATACATGATTAAAAGTCCGCATTCAGCTTAATAATGCGAGAACGTGCGTGCCACATTGCCGTTAGGAATTTTGCCATTGCAAAAACAGTTTGTGGGGAGGAATCAGTCTTCAAAATTCTATATGCAGGTAAAAAATTTCTGAAACCCATATTTTTGAAGAGGGGAATAAGCCAATATTTCCTAATTTTTCGATAGGATTGACAAAAGAATACCACATGTAAGTCTTTTTCTCGATGGTGGTCACACCCCGGGCATCGCTCGGTAGTCGGAGGCGAGGACCATGAGCTCGTGAATGACCTTAGTGGTAGGGTTCCATACCTCCACTGCATAAAAAGTTTCCTCGCAAGCGGTGGGTTCATTCCGTCCAAAACGGACTCGAAGAAGTAGAAGTCTTTGTTTTGAGTGAATAGGTTGGTCAAAGAGCCCACCCGCGTGCTATTCACGGCAACAGTCAGTTTTGAGTTGTAGTAAACCTTTGAAAGTTCTTGCCGTGTAATCCTGGTACATGCGTTTACCGGGTCATTCCATAACTCTGGTAAGCCAAGTGTCATGAATGATCTTTTTATATAGGATAACCAGGGAATGGAGTTAGCTTTTGGTGTATTTAAAAACTCCTGGAGCTCAGTCCTATATTTGACAAGATCAATGCTACTCCATAGTCTTCGCCAAAATGTTAATGGCTTGAGTCCCAATTCATCCTCGATTGGCCTGATGTTCAAATCCAGTCTCACGGGGATCAGGGGCGTACTTGCAGGGAGTGCTGCCAACTGCCTGATGAATTTGTTTTCAGTAAGCATCAGTTTCTGGGCGGTGGTATGACCCCAGAGTTCGCCCCCATATATAACTGCCCCCGGGCCTGTGCTTTATACATTTGGATGATTGGACTCAGTGGACGGTATGTGGAATTCTTGACCATCCTTGATTCTGCATACCATTACTCCGCAAGTCGGAACGACGACTTGCGGAGGGAGGGCGCTGGATGTTGGAATAGCATAATTTACTATTCCAACGCCAGTCTGTGTGGACAATAGGGAAGGCGTTGAATTTTAAATCCAACACCTCCCCCCCTCCGCAAGTTGTTGATCCGACTTGCGGAGTAATGGTATGCGGAATCACAACGCAGTCATTGTAACGACTGTGTTGTGATTCCCTGCGGGTAAATAGATTTGTGATAAATGTTGTTTACCTCTGGCCACGGTATGTGTCTTTCAATCAGAAGAACTGAGGGTTCCAACCACTTTGGGAGTGATGTATTTAGGATTTTGCTGAAAACACATCTTTAATTTAAATAAATAAATAACCAAGTCTCAAAGTCCAGTAACGGCCTGCGGCTCTCTATTCTTTGCGTTTTTAAAGTAATGCACACACTAGTGTCATTTCCTATCACAAGAGCTGTTCATGGAATAGATTACCGGGTGGTAACCGGAAGCTTTCACAGTTTCTCAATTAGCAGTACATAGTATGCAATTTCCTCTTCCACTACAAGAGCATTTTTAACTTTCACCTGTGCCATGGCTGCACCAAAGGTTTTTTTTGTACACATCATATTAGTTCTACACAATGAATTAGAAAACGAGCATTACAACAGTCAGTAGGTCTCTCTTTGTAGGTCTCGCTAGAGCCAGCGCATGCGCTGGTCTAGCGAGACATTTAGTAGATGGCTTTTTGAAGTGCTACCAAAAGGCTTTCTCCGGCCACCAACGAGCGGTAACGCGCGCGGGAGCGCGCTTCCGAGCACAGACGCCCTCTCGCGGGCACCCTTACAGGCGCGATTACTTTCATGGCGCCGCCATCTGCCTTTCCTTCCGCTTCTCACACACCACAGAATGCATCCTATTTCACGGCCGCGCGGCCTTTTACTTTTATGGCCACGCAGCCAATGCTTGTTACTCAGTGCCAACATGTCATGCTTACAGCTTCATATCGAATTCCGTTGTGCGTGCTCGTAAGGATAACATATTCGTCACTTTTTTGCGAAATCTCTAATTTTCATCTCCCTTTCTTCATCTTCCATTTCTTCCAGTCTTAGCCTCCGCTTCCTCTCTTTTCCCTTTACCCGTCCTGGTGGTACGCGACTACGTGTGCCCTTTCGTGCAAACCATGCAGCACTGTTGATTACTGTCACGCATAGCAGCACACTTCTCCGTCTTTCCTCTCCTCAGCTCACCTCTCCATCCCTCTCGAGATAGGCCCCTAGGGTACAGTGGCTCGTGCCCCTCCCCTGTGTGGTTGTTTATGCCATCATGTGATTTTCCCACCCTTTGCGCACAGACGGGAAATTCAAATTGCGTACTTGGTGGGAGTGATGGGAAGAGGGGCTTTTGGTACCTTTAACGTCAGTGCCTCCCATCCCCCTCCTCGCTTGTGTCATTCCCCCACCTCGATTCGATAAGGGAGCAGGACGTGTCAGTGGTCCTCCTCCCCCCAGATAGATAAATAATGCGGCATCCACCTTTCATTCCTTCCAGGAAGAGGTGGGCCAGAGCTCGGTTGCCTTTCCCCTCTGTCGCCACGTATGTGTTGTCGGCTTAAACACAGAGCGAAGCCAAGTTTCAGGCAGTAATGTGTCCTTTTTTTACATTACTTTGACTTTTAGGTTTTTTGCACAACTTATTTTTGTCTGTGAAAGCTCGAGTTGCATCTTGGATACATTTCCTGCACGGAGTAGGCTTTGTCCGGCAGTGAACTCACTGTAAACGAATCCTACAGAAGTGAAAACCTATTTATTTAAGGTGTTTTGTGTAGCACTGAAACATGTGCCTTTCCAGTCTTCAACCCGCTACACAGTGGGTTTGGTCGAAGAGTCAGCCCATTCATTCTAAAAACTGCAGACTTATGGGTTGGTTGAGGCTGTCTTGCTAGAAGCAAGACCTGACATCTCCGGTCATGTAAATGGAGGTCACCCCTTGTGGAAGAAAGCTGGGAGTTGCCCCAGTCTGTGACTGGTGTTCTAAAGGTGTGTGATGTCTTTCCTTAACTTGGGGTGGGTCTAGTTCGTTCCAGAGATGGTTCTGTTTCGAATCCAGTAGGGTTTGCAAGTGGTTGTAGCTTGCCTTCTCGGTGTCCAAATATGGAGACGAAAGATCATATTTATTTGAACTCTCAAATGGTGGCCTTGTTCCTGTTCTCTGCTGAGCCTACACCCTACATTTTACATTGATGCCTCTGTTGGCCAGACTGCAGACCAGAAGCTGACATTTGCAGAATAGAAGAAAATGTAACACATGGCAATAGCCTCTCCTTCATACTTCTGTTATCTGAGGATCCTTCTTCAGTGTCACATCATAACCCTAAGGGATTCACTGTGGCAGTGTCCTGTCACAGCCTAACAAATTTAAAGGTATCTGCCTCAGGCTGTGTGGTCGCACTGTGAAAGGCATGTATCCTGCCTAAAGCTCTGCTGCTCATCATCTTTGTGGTCTTTCACACAGTCTACAGGCATGAAAACATCAAACGATTCATATCCATATCACTGCTTAACCTTCAGTGTGTTTTGACTGGTGCCTGTCTGTCTCACTAGAGGTGTTCTGGCCTTTCGGCCAATTGTCACTAAAGGTTTTCCACCCCAGTCCCAAGGACTGAATACCTGCCAAAGGACATTGTTTTTGGGGGTAAAGGCCAGCACTTTGAGGCTTTTCCTTTTAGCACCACAAATATCAAACCTGTCCGACACCCTCACCTACATCTGTTGCTCATCCCCCTTGCTTAGATTCTCAGCCCCTGCAGTGACTATCTGACGGCTTGAACAACTTAAAAAAACAAAAGTTTTAAAAAAAAAGTGTTCTCATGCATGAGAAACTCCCAACATACCTTTAAAATACCCTACAAAATTTAGGCTGTATATTATTTGTTCGGAAGAATTTGCATCAAAAACACTTGTTTTCAGTCCAACTAAAATGTTGTACACATAAGAAGGTGCTCTGCTAGTTTGTATACCGTATGGGCATGCAGGAGACACCATTCATGTTTGAGGCTGGAATACGGAAGTGTATGAAGTCCAGACTGGAGCAGGTTTGTTCTCCATAAGACTCCGCATTGCTCACTTGGGGCAGAAAGACTCCTGCTGGCCGGCGGTTCTCTTGGACCTCGACAGACCTTCCTTGGAAGCCAGGCATGTCATGGGTGATGGTAGGCAGTGCCACACTGCTTCCCAGAGCAGAAAAGGGGTAATCGGAAGAGCTGGTTTTATACTTATAACTGACCTCCTTTTACACTGTTCAGTATTACGACGGCCCATGATGAGAAACTACACATTTTGAAACAATAGTGAAGCTTTCCAGTTGCAGAATATTTAGTGAAGCGACTGTACTTGACAGTATAGGTTCAACTCTTGCAAGTAAATGTGAGCACACAGCAGCTCAGTCCGCGTGTAAAAAAGTACTCTGGTATGAGAACACCACGATCACTCAGCACCACCACAGCATCACTCAGAGACACAAAAATATCACTCAGCACCACCACAGCATCAGCACCACCACAGCGTCACTCTGCACCACCATAGCATCATTTACGTACACCACAGCATCACTCAGCACCACCACAGCATCACTATGCGCTACCACAGCATCATTCAACACCACCACAGCATCATTCAACACCACCACGGCATCACTCAGCACCACCACAACATCACTCAGGGGAACCACAACATCACTCAGCGCCACCACAACATCACTCAGCGCCACCACAGCATCACTCAGCGCCACCACAGCATCGCTCAGCGCCACCACAGCATCACTCAGCGCCACCACAGCAACACTCGGCACCACCACATCGTCACTCCACACCACCACAGCATCACAAAGAACCACCACAGCATCAGTCTGCACCACCACAGCATCACTCAGGACCAGCACAGGGTCACACAGCACTACCACAGCATCACTCAGCACTACCACAGCATCACTCAGCACCACCACAGCATCACTCAGCACCACCACAGCATCACTCAGCATCACCACAGCATCACTCAGCACCACCACAGCATCACTCCGGGACACAACAATATCAATCAGCACCACCACAGCATCACTTGGGTACACCACAGCATCATTCAGCACCACCACAGCATCACTATGCGCTACCACAGCATCATTAAGCACCACCACATTACTCCGCGCGACCACAGCATCACTCAGCACCACCACAGCATCACTCAGCACCACCACAGCATCACTCAGCACCACCACAGCATCACTCGGCACCACCACAGCATCACTCGGCACCACCACAGCATCACTCGGCGCCACCACAGCATCACTCGGCGCCACCACAGCATCACTCGGCGCCACCACAGCAACACTTACCACCACCACAGCGTCACTCAAGCACACAACAATATCACTCAGCGCCACCACAGCATCAAATAGCGCCACCACAGCATCACTATGCGCTACCACAGCATCATTAAGCACCACCACATTACTCCGCGCGACCACAGCATCACTCAGCACCACCACAGCATCACTCAGCACCACCACAGCATCACTCAGCACCACCACAGCATCACTCAGCACCACCACAGCATCACTCAGCACCACCACAGCATCACTCAGCACCACCACAGCATCACTCAGCACCACCACAGCATCACTCAGCACCACCACAGCATCGCCACAGCATCACTCAGCACCACCACAGCATCACTCAGCACCACCACATCACAACCATACCACATCACAACCATACCACATCACAACCATACCACATCACAGCACCACCACATCACTCAGCACCACCACCACATCACTCAGGACCACCACAACATCACTCAGGACCACCACAACATCACTCAGGGGCACCACAGCAACACTCGGTGCAACCACAACAACACTCAGCACCACCACAGCGTCACTCAAGCACACAACAATATCACTCAGCGCCACCACAGCTTCACTCAGCGCCACCACAGCATCACTCAGCGCCACCACAGCATCACTCAGCGCCACCACAGCATCGCTCAGCGCCACCACAGCATCGCTCAGCACCACCACATCACTCAGCGCCACCATAACATCACTCCTGAACACCACAGCATCACTCAGGGGCAGCACAGCATCACTCAATGCCACCACTGCATAACTCCGGGCAGCACAGCATAACTCAACAACACCACAGCATCACTCAGTACTTCTTACACTTTTTTATTACAACTTCTCAGCATGCTGCACAGCAGCCACACTTCTCTACAGCACAGCTTAGAAACATTGGCAAAGTCAATAGCTCTACCTAAACACTTATAAGGCCCCCACAATGCATAGCCAATAGGTCTCGCCTTTGGAACATTATAAGTGTTTAGTTATCTAGCACAATATCCTTCATTAAACAACATCAAGTGTTGCATGGCTAATCACTTATAAGGTCCCAAAAGCGAGACCTATTGGCTATGCCAATGCTTGTTAAACATGCACTGCTAACCCCATACGGCTTGTAATTGAAAATGCAAGCCAGACCTATCAACTTTGCTAATGCTTGCTACCAGAGTTCCCTCCAATCAGACATAAGTCTTTGCTGTAGCAGGTTCTGGTACCTTAGCTAGTTATGAGAGATCCCTGGAGTCTAAAACAAATCACTTCTGTGGTTGGCTCCTGGAAGTCAGACACACATCCTTTTTAGGTCGAGCGAGGCTTTTTGTAAGCACTTAAAACTTCTATGTGTGGGTCTGACTCCCCGACCAAATTCCCCCCCCCCCCCCCCCCCCCATTTACTGGTTTGGCTGTTGCCTGTGTCCTTTTCTTATTGTAGCCTGCCAAAGTCGGGCACATGGCCCACCTTTTTGCCAAATGTTCACTCCAACAGCCTTTTGCTTGTGGGAGCGAGCAGGGGCGCGCAGGTTGGCAGCTGCATTCCTCTACTCGTGGGTCAGATTACACGCACAGTGCCATGAGGAATTCCCGCACCTTGTGGGGATCTTGTTTACAATTGGTTTCATACTGTTTGAGATCACAGTTGTCACTTTGAAGCTGTCTTTTAACCATCATCCCAGTGCCTTTTGCCCAAAGGTTACTTTGCCAAGGAAAGCCAATTCCATAGCTCAGAAAGGTGGAGTACCTCAACAGTCATTGCTTCTTACACAACAGACAGACACAATGTATCAAAATATTAAGTATGAAATGCACTGAATACAGATCAAAGCAGGTTGTCGTCAATCTCACATAAACCTGACCTTAAAACATGTTTATTTCTGAAACACATTCATTCACACAAAGTTGACAAAAATAAGATGAGTCTAAGATGAGAGATTTCTAATGCATTACTCCTGCGTGAATAAGCTAATGAGCACACCTTGACGGTGTTCACTTATTTGTTACAGAGAATGTCAGTCTTCTGTGTTTTTTCACAAACAGACACTGCATATACCACCAGAATCAAAACCGCGTTGGATTGGACACTGCCCCGCGAGGAGCCTGTTTACATTCAGCTGATGTGCTAAGTCTGTCACCTCCCGTCATGCTTGCTGCATGTGGTCTGACACGTTCGCCATTTCGCATGTTCACGCTAGCGTGTGCATGTGTGTTTGTGTAAAGACACAGAGAAACCAGGAGGCAGTGGGCGCTCATTTGGAAGTCAATAAATCTTTGCTTAGTTAACCCCTTGGCTGCTGGGGCTATTCCCCTGCTGTGCTGGGGGGCGGGGGGGCGCACAGCGCCCCCATGCTCATGACGAGCTCAGCTCGTCATGTGCCATGGTGCTCCGGTGCTCATGACGAGCTCAGCTCGTCACGACCACGCCAGTTTAAAGGAACGCTCAGCACAGCAGGGGAATTAGCCCAGCGTGCGAGCGTTCCACGGGCCATGACGAGCTCCTCATGAGCACCGGAGCACCGTGAACTCGTCATGGGCATGGGAGGGGTTAAAAGCTTTTTTATTGGTCTGGTCTACCAACATGAAATTGAAAATAAACATAAAAGAAGAAAAGGACAATGGCCATGCAGCTAGAATTGGGCATGGGTCAAAAATGTTCCAGGCACCCCAAAAAATGTAGCCCACATTTGTTCATTTTGACATCGTGCAAAATTCCATAGGTAGGATCAGTAGTGGTAATGCTGAAGGGTGCTACTCAACATAGCCAAAGATGATTACAGATTGGGCAAAGAGTGAGAAAAGCAAAGCCAAAGAGGCAGAGCCGTCCCCTACTCGGATAGCGCCCTGGGCGGAAAGACATTTGGCACACTCACTGCAGCTGGTGAATAAAATGAAGCAGCAGGGGGCCCGTTTTGAGTTGGCAGGTCAGTCACACATCAGCAGTGACTGGCTCTGAGCACAAACCTCTAGTTACCTCCCCCCAACTATTCTGATTCACTTACAGTTTAGCTGGATGAGGCTAGTGCCAAGTGGTTTGTGGTGCCTATGGTGGTGAGTGGCGGCAGGGTTGAGAGGGGGAGGGGAAAGAACGAGCTAAAGGGATGTAATACACAAGCTGTGGCAAGTAAAACAAGCATTTGCAATGCAATAGGTCTCGCATTTGCGAGAGTTTAAGCTATTGGCATTGTAAATGACAATGCCTTTTATTTATGTTTTAAAAACCAACACATAAATAAAAGGCATTGCGTTTACAACGCCAATAGCTCAAACTCTCGCAATTGTGAGACCTATTGCATTGCAAATGCTTGTTTGTAGAAGGTATCAGTACCTTTGATCATTACTAGAGGTCCCTAGAGTCTGAAACAAAGCTTTTCTACAGCAGGATGCAGTACTTGAGGCTGTCACTAGAGGTTCCTGGAGTCAGACATTTGTCCTTTTATGTAGTACCTTTGGTCATTGCTAGAAGTCCCTATAGTCCGAAACAACTCTATTTTTATAACATGATGTAGTACTTTAGGTGACTGCTATATGTCCCTGGGTTCAGAAACAAATATTTTCCTTATGTCGATATGAGAGAGTCCTGGAGTCAAGCACAAATCCCTGAAACAGGGTACGGTATGCACGGTCCTTAATTGAGGTCTGGATTCAGACCCAGTTCTCCTCTGTAGCAGGCTGCAACACCTTAGCTTGTTCCTAGAGGTCCCAGAAATTGGAAACAGATTTTCTCTGAAGCACAGTGCAATTCATGTGTCCCCACGTGGGTCCCCAGTGCCACATGTGTCCTTTTTAATGAGCCTACAGTACCTTATGGAATTACTCGAGGTGCCATTCGTGTCCACCAGTTTTTTCAGTCTCAAGATACACGAGAATTATTAATAGAGCAGTTGTCTTAGAAAGTCTCTTGTTGGATGTGAAAAGAAACAATCGCTAAAAGACGTTTGCATCGGTTTACATCCCGCAGAGCACATGCCTTCAACATAATTTGCTTATTGCCTTGCACAAGTCTATCGACTTTTGCTTATTATCTATGTCCTGAATAAATATGCTAGGCGTTATCCAAGCTCTCCATATGTTCTGGAAGAAGACACCATGGCTTTTTTGCACACAAGTAATCATCTGTATCTAGAACAGCAAGTGGTATTATAAAAGATAGTCTTGAGGAAATCCGTCCAGATGGAATAATGGCCATGCTGATGCAAGTAAAAGAGCGGAGTCATTGAAAGACAAAAAAATTGTTCCGTGATCTCAGCAGTTGAAGCATACAAATCACCCAATCAAACCACTGTGCAACTGAAATACAGGACAAATATGGAGGAAAGCTGCCAACTCATTAGCAAGGATCTGAGACAATAAGCCATCCAATCATGAGCAAAGGACTGACCTAAAGCTCACGATAAGTGTATGTTAATGTATTGGAAACAATAGATCTGAAACGTCTGTAGTTGGGCAACCTGTATTTTAAAATTGTAATTTTTTTATCTGAAACCACAACCTAGCATACTGGGTACAAATATGTCAATCTGATGCCAGATGAGTGGAACCCCGGAGCACATAAGATTACTTCATTACATGGCACCCAATCATGTTGGGAAGTGGTTGTGGGTAGCTTCCTTTGAATGTAACAATTACAGAATGGGAATAATGCACCCTTCAGGCACTCTGTTCATCACCACCCCTTTTCTGAATCGTTTTTGGCCACTATAGGTGTGGCAGGGTATACTCAGACATGAGTCCCTTGCTCACTGCTCCATCAGGATTCAAGCAAGCCGGGCCGACGACTCCTGAAATGGCAGAAACCGGTCCCCGGAAGCTTGTCTCCTTTCTGGTGAAGAATTGGCTTGGTAGTTTGGTCTGCCCTGTTCCCATGATGCACTGGGCCAGGGACAGACTAATTTGCATATAGCCAGGTTCTGAGCTGGGATGGGGCAGTGAGCTAAATAACGGTGATGGATCAAGCCCTGATCTTTGGACTGGGTAAGAGTGGTCTGCTTAATTCAGACACTCTGTTCATCACCACCCCTTTTCTGAATCAATAAATAGAAAGGCCCCATAACTTGCCGCTAATGCAGAACTGACCTTGGGCCCTACGTCCTCTTTGTTACAAAGGGGGGGGGGCTTATCAATGCCCGCTCCTCAATGTAAACATGCTCAAGATATCCAGGATGTGAACTCTGATTCCCACCTAGACTTTCTCTTTGTCTCAGAATCATGGCTTAACCCCTTAGCTGCTAGGCCTTTTCCCCTCCTGTGCTAAGCCTTTTTTTGGCGATTTGGGGTAGTGCGCGCTTAGGCCCCTGTAACTTTTTGACCACATAAGGTGTCCACGCCAATTTTGCGTCCTTTTCTTCCAACATCGTGTGGATTCTAAATGTACCCAGGGTTTGTGGATTCCCTTGGAGGGGTCCCAGAAATTAACCAAAATATAGTGAAATTGTTGTTTGTTTCAGAAAAATAGGAAAACGGGCTGCAAATGAAAGCCTCTGGGTTTTTCCCTGCAAATGGTATCAAAAAAGGGTTTGTGGGGCTGAAATCTCCATTTTCTTAGCTTTTAGGGAATGACGGTCTTTTGTCAGAGAACCAACATTTTTCACACAGTTTTGGCATTTTTCTGGGACATAGCCTATTTTTGCTATTTTTAGAGCTTTTCACCACCTTCCAGTTAATGGTAGAAATGAGTATGAAAGCAATAAGGGATCCTGGAAAGCTATACATTTTTGATAAGTAGACAAAATTCTGAATTCGAAAAGGGGTCATTTGTCTAAATCCATGAAGGTTTCTTTATATAAACTAACAGTTAAATATTGGAATAATTGAACATTTGTTGAAAAAAACAGCCTTTTGTCTCAACGTTTTCACCTATAACTTCTTGTAATTTTGACAGCTCTTGGAAAGCAATGTACCATTACATTCGTTAGACCTTCCTGGTTGTGGGGATATATAGGACTTGTAGTTTCCCCAAGAACCCGACGAACCCAGATCCAAAAATTGAGCAGCAACTTGCAATGATTTGTTTTTATTTACTGGGTATAGAGCAATTATTCTTGGAAAATGTATATGTTGAAAAATCGGTATGAAAGACACCTATGTATTTCTGAATTGGGTACAAATTATAGAGTCTAGAAACAGTATATAATTGCACATTTTCAAAATTGGGAATACTCATACTAGCATGAGAATTATTGGTAGTAATGGTCTAGAAACAGTATATAATTGCACATTTTCAAAATTGGGAATACTCATACTAGCATGAGAATTATTGGTCATTTTTGAAAAAGATTTTTTTTTTACACAATGTCTTTCATTGGGAAGGTAGAAATGCATGAAAACTCAATTGGTAATAACAGTTGATTTCCAAATCTAAATTACCCTAAGTCTCCCAATAAAAACGGTACCACACTTGTGTGGGTCGGCCTTGTGCCTGCGACAGGAAACGGCGCAAAATGCAACGTGGTCACACCTCAATTTTGCAGTTAAAAATGGACCCTTTTATGGCAAAGTGCCTACCTGTAGTTTTTGCACCCTAGCTCTGCCGGCACCTAGGGAAACCTAGCAAACCTATACATTTTTGAAAAGTAGACACCCAGGGGAATTCAGGATGGGGTGACTCGACTGCCTACCACCAGGTTTTGTTACCCAGAATCCTTTGCAAAGCTAAGAATTTGACAAGAAAAACACATTTTCCTCACATTTCTGTGGCGGAAAGTTCTGGAATCTGCGTGGATCAACAAATTTCCACCCACCCAGCGTTCCCCCAGGTATCCCAAAAAAAATGGTACCTCACTTGCGTGGGTAGGCATAGTGGCTCCGACATGAAACAGCGCAAAACGCAACGTGGTCGCACCTCAATTTCCCAGTGAAATCTTGCCCTTTTTGGACAAAGAGACTACCTTTTGTTTTTGAGCCCTAGCTCTGCCAGCACCTAGGGAAACCTAGCAAACCTATACGTTTTTGAAAACTAGACACCCAGGGGAATTTAGGATGGGGTGACTCGACTGCCTACCACCAGGTTTTGTTACCCAGAATCCCTTGCAAAGCTAAGAATTTGACGAAATAAACAGATTTTCCTCACATTTCTGTGGTGGAAAGTTCTGGAATCTGCGTGGATCAACAAATTTCCACCCACCCAGCGTTCCCCCAGGTATCCCGAAAAAAATGGTACCTCACTTGCGTGGGTAGGCATAGTGGCTCCGACATGAAACAGCGCAAAACGCAACGTGGTCGCACGTCAATTTCCCAGTGAAATCTTGCCCTTTTGGACAAAGAGACTACCTTTTGTTTTTGAGCCCTAGCTCTGCCAGCACCTAGGGAAACCTAGCAAACCTATACATTTTTGAAAACTAAACACCCAGGGGAATTCAGGATGGGGTGACTCGACTGCCTACCATCAGGTTTTGTTACCCAGAATCCCTTGCAAAGCTAAGAATTTGACAAAAAAAACACATTTTCCTCACATTTCTGTGGTGGAAAGTTCTGGAATCTGGGTGGATCAACAAATTTCCACCCACCCAGCGTTCCCCCAGGTCTCCCGAAAAAAATGGTACCTAACTTGCGTGGATAGGCATAGTGGCTGCAACATGAAACAGCGCAAAACGCAACGTGGGTCGCACCTCAATTTCCCAGTGAAATCTTGCTATTTTTGGACAAAGAGACTACCTTTTGTTTTTGAGCCCTAGCTCTGCCAGCACCTAGGGAAACCTAGCAAACCTATACGTTTTTGAAAACTAGACACCCAGGGGAATTTAGGATGGGGTGACTCGACTGCCTACCACCAGGTTTTGTTACCCAGAATCCCTTGCAAAGCTAAGAATTTGACGAAATAAACAGATTTTCCTCACATTTCTGTGGTGGAAAGTTCTGGAATCTGCGTGGATCAACAAATTTCCACCCACCCAGCGTTCCCCCAGGTATCCCGAAAAAAATGGTACCTCACTTGCGTGGGTAGGCATAGTGGCTCCGACATGAAACAGCGCAAAACGCAACATGGTCGCACGTCAATTTCCCAGTGAAATCTTGCCCTTTTGGACAAAGAGACTACCTTTTGTTTTTGAGCCCTAGCTCTGCCAGCACCTAGGGAAACCTAGCAAACCTATACATTTTTGAAAACTAAACACCCAGGGGAATTCAGGATGGGGTGACTCGACTGCCTACCATCAGGTTTTGTTACCCAGAATCCCTTGCAAAGCTAAGAATTTGACAAAAAAAAAACATTTTCCTCACATTTCTGTGGTGGAAAGTTCTGGAATCTGCGTGGATCAACAAATTTCCACCCACCCAGCGTTCCCCCAGGTCTCCCGAAAAAAATGGTACCTCACTTGCGTGGGTAGGCATAGTGGCTGCGACATGAAACAGCGCAAAACCCAACGTGGTCGCACCTCAATTTTCCAGTGAAATCTTGCCATTTTTGGACAGAGAAACTACCTTTTGTTTTTGAGCCCTAGCTCTGCCAGCACCTAGGGAAACCTAGCACACCTATACATGTTTGAAAACTAGACACCCAGGGGAATTCAAGATGGGGTGACTCGACTGCCTACCTCCAGCTTTTGTTACCCAGAATCCCTTGCAAAGCTAAGAATTTGACAAAAAAAAAACATTTTCCTCACATTTCTGTGGTGGAAAGTTCTGGAATCTGCATGAATCAACAAATTTCCACCCACCCAGCGTTCCCCCAGGTCTCCCGAAAAAAATGGTACCTCACTTGTGTGGGTAGGCATAGTGGCTGCGACATGAAACAGCGCAAAACGCAACGTGGTCGCACCTCAATTTCCCAGTGAAATCTTGCTATTTTTGGACAAAGAGACTACCTTTTGTTTTTGAGCCCAAGCTCTGCCAGCACCTAGGGAAACCTAGCAAACCTATAAATTTTTGAAAACTAGACACCCAGGGGAATTCAGGATGGGGTGACTCGACTGCCTACCACCAGGTTATGTTACCCAGAATCCCTTGCAAAGTCAAGAATTTGACACAAAAAAAAACACATTTCTGTGGTGGAAAGTTCTGGAATCTGCGTGGATCAACAAATTTCCACCCACTCAGCGTTCCCCCAAGTCTCCCGAAAACAATGGTACCTCACTTGCGTGGGTAGGCATAGTGGCTGCGACATGAAACTGCGCAAAACGCAACGTGGTCGCACCTCAATTTTCCAGTGAAATCTTGCCCTTTTTAGACAAAGAGACTACCTTTTGTTTTTGAGCCCTAGCTCTGCCAGCACCTACGGAAACCTAGCAAACCTATACATTTTTTAAAACTAGACACCCAGGGGAATTCAAGATGGGGTGACTCGACTGCCTACCACCAGGTTTGTTACCCAGAATTCCTTGCAACGATAAGAATATGACAAAAAAAAACATTTTCCTCACATTTCTGTGGTGGAAAGTTCTGGAATCTGCGTGGATCAACAAATTTCCAACCACCCAGCGTTCCCCCAGGTCTCCCGAAAAAAATGGTACCTCACTTGCGTGGGTAGGCATAGTGGCTGCGACATGAAACAGCGCAAAACGCAACGTGGTCGCGCCTCAATTTTCCAGTGAAATCTTGCCATTTTTGGACAGAGAAACTACCTTTTGTTTTTGAGCCCTAGCTCTGCCAGCACCTAGGGAAACCTAGCACACCTATACATGTTTGAAAACTAGACACCCAGGGGAATTCAAGATGGGATGACTCGACTGCCTACCTCCAGCTTTTGTTATCCAGAATCCCTTGCAAAGCTAAGAATTTGACAAAAAAAAACCATTTTCCTCACATTTCTGTGGTGGAAAGTTCTGGAATCTGCGTGAATCAACAAATTTCCACCCACCCAGCGTTCCCCCAGGTCTCCCGAAAAAAATGGTACCTCACTTGTGTGGGTAGGCATAGTGGCTGCGACATGAAACAGCGCAAAACGCAACGTGGTCGCACCTCAATTTCCCAGTGAAATCTTGTCATTTTTGGACAAAGAGACTACCTTTTGTTTTTGAGCCCTAGCTCTCCCAGCACCTAGTGAAACCTAGCACACCTATACATTTTTGAAAAATAGACACCCAGGGGAATTCGGGATGGGGTGACTCGATTCCCTACCACCAGGTTTTGTTACCCAGAATCCCTTGCAAAGCTGAGAATTTAACAAAAAAAACACATTTTCCTCACATTTCTGTGGTGGAAAGTTCTGGAATCTGCGTGGATCAACAAATTTCCACCCACCCAGCGTTCCCCCAGGTCTCCCCAAAAAAATGGTACCTCAGTTGCATGGGTAGGCATAGTGGCTGCGACATGAAACAGTGCAAAACGCAACGTGGTCGCACCTCAATTTCCCAGTGAAATCTTGCCATTTTTGGACAAAGAGACTACCTTTTGTTTTTGAGCCCTAGCTCTCCCAGCACCTAGTGAAACCTAGCAAACCTATACATTTTTGAAAAATAGACACCCAGGGGAATTCGGGATGGGGTGACTCGATTCCCTACCACCAGGTTTTGTTACCCAGAATCCCTTGCAAAGCTCAGAATTTAACAAAAAAAACACATTTTCCTCACATTTCTGTGGTGGAAAGTTCTGGAATCTGCGTGGATCAACAAATTTCCACCCACCCAGCGTTCCCCCAGGTCTCCCCAAAAAAATGGTACCTCAGTTGCATGGGTAGGCATAGTGGCTGCGACATGAAACAGTGCAAAACGCAACGTGGTCGCACCTCAATTTCCCAGTGAAATCTTGCTATTTTTGGACAAAGAGACTACCTTTTGTTTTTGAGCCCTAGCTCTCCCAGCACCTAGTGAAACCTAGCAAACCTATACATTTTTGAAAAATAGACACCCAGGGGAATTCAGGATGGGGTAACTCGATTGCCTACCACCAGGTTTTGTTACCCAGAATCCCTTGCAAAGCTAAGAATTTGACAAAAAAAAACATTTTCCTCACATTTCTGTGGTGGAAAGTTCTGGCATCTGCGTGGATCAACAAATTTCCACCCACCCAGCGTTCCCCCAGGTCTCCCGAAAAAAATGGTACCTCACTTGCATGGGTAGGCATAGTGGCTGCGACAAAACGCAACGTGGTCACACCTCTATTTCCCAGTGAAATCTTGCCCTTTTTGGACAAAGAGACTACCTTTTGTTTTTGAGCCCTAGCTCTGCCAGCACCTAGGGAAACCTAGCAAACCTATACATTTTTGAAAGCTAGACACCCAGGGGAATTCAGGATGGGGTGACTCGACTGCCTACCACCAGGTTTTGTAACCCAGAATCCCTTGCAAAGCTAAGAATTTGACAAAAAAACACATTTTCCTCACATTTCTGTGGTGGAAAGTTCTGGGATCTGCGTGGATCAACAAATTCCCACCCACCCAGCCTTCTCCCAGGTCTCCCGAAACAAATTGTACCTCACTTGCGTGGGTAGGCATAGTGGCTGCAACAGGAAAAGGTTCAAATCGTACGGTGGTGAATTTACAATACCCTATAGCAAAACTACCTTGATTTTTTGGGGGGGGCACCTGAGTTTGTGGCCCGGGGCTCAGTGGCCATCTTTTGAAACTACCAAACCCAAACAGTTCTGAAAACTAGACACCCGGGGGAGTCCAGGGAGATATGCCATGCGTGGGTCCCCCAATGTTTTCCTAAACAGAAATTCCTTCAAACCTTAAATTTAGGTTAAAAAAAAACACTTTTTCATACATTTTTGGGTGGGATCTCCCTGTCGGCACAAATGTCCTACCACCCAGCGTTCCCCTTGATCTCCCGAGTAAAATGATACCTCACTTGTGTTGGTGCCCCAAAGCAGAACGGGCTAAAATTGAATTAAAAAAAAATCTAGTATATAGGTTTCACAAATTAAGCACCCCAACCTTAGTCACAGGGCTTTGGCCCACCCACACAAGTGAGGTATCATTTTACTCGGGAGATCAAGGGGAACGCTGGGTGGTAGGACATTTGTGCCGGCAGGGAGATCCCACCCAACAATGTATGAAAAAGTGGTTTTTTAACCTAAATTTAAGGTTTGAAGGGATTTCTGTTTAGGAAATCATTGGGGGACCCACGCATGCCATACCTCCCTGGACTCCCCCGGGTGTCTAGTTTTCAGAACTGTTTTGGTTTGGTAGTTTCCAAAGATGCTCGCCAAGCCCCGGGTCAAAAACTCATGGGAACCCCCTTGCAAAACCAAATTGTTTTGAATGAATTAAGTTTTCAATTGGAGAACGTGCGATTCAGGGGACAATATCGCATGAAAATTGTGGCAGACAATTTCAAGTTTGCAAGAGATTGTGTACAAGAAACAACAATAGAATTCACCAGAAAGACATGACCATATACTACCATGAATTAACAATAATATCTAAATTTAGAAAGTTATTTATAGCTATAATATACACCATAACTGAGTTACTCAAAAGTCAAAGAATCAAGCACGGCTATCTATTCCTCAAAGACACACACATACAGGTTGGATTTGGCACGAGGGAGAGTGATGGTTTAGTACATAAAATTTTATTAACATGATATTTCCAAAAAAATGAAATGCTCTGTCAATAAATAAATGCATAAAAACCGAACCATTGACTCGCAACTCGTGAGCTGTAAAGCCACGACAAGGCACCAACCGTTTTACAGGCCATTCACGCACCTTTCAAACCTGATACAAACCAGACCACTGACACCATCTGGAAGGAAAAGCAACACATTACAACAATCACAATAAGGGACAAGGTACACCCTACTGCAGAAAGAGAAAAAAAACAAATATTACTGCACAGCCATCTAATCCGCAAGCACACACACATACTGGTTGGATTTGGCACGAGGGTGAGTGATGATTCAGTACATACAATTGTATTCGCAAGTAATTTCACAAAAAATGAAATACACTGCGTATAATTGAAAGTATGATTAACTGAACCACTGACTCACAGCTCGTGAGCTGTAAAGCCACGTCAAGGCACCAACCTCTTTACAGGCCATTCATACACCTTTCGTACGTGTGACACATACAAAACATTCACACCGCCAGCCGCGGACCCATCACATTTCAACACTCACACCACCAAACAGTGCCATTCTAGGGCCCATCACTTTCACACGCCCACATTTCTGACACTGCAACTACACAAAATGATGGACTGCGTGGAGTGTCACTCAACTAGCAGTGTGTGTAGTGACCAACAGAAAGTAACTACTCACACACCGCCAGCCGAGCGCCAGTCCACCCACACCACCATCCAAGCACCAGACCATGCACACCGCCAGCCAAACACCACTCAGCGCACACCGACAGCCAAGCACAACTCCGTGCACAGACAGCCAAGTAGCACTCCACACACACCACCAGCCAAGCACAACTCCGTGCACAGACAGCCAAGTAGCACTCCACACACACCACCAGCCAAGCGCCACTCCACACACACCGCCAGCCAAGCACCACTCCGTGCACAGACAGCCAAGCACCACTCCGTGCACAGACAGCCAAGTACCACTCCACACACACCGCCAGCCAAGCACCACTCCGTGCACAGACAGCCAAGTACCACTCCACACACACCACCAGCCAAGCGCCACTCCACACACACCGCCAGCCAAGCACCACTCCTTGCACAGACAGCCAAGTACCACTCCACACACACCACCAGCCAAGCGCCACTCCACACACACCGCCAGCCAAGCACCACTCCGTGCACAGACAGCCAAGTACCACTCCACACACACCACCAGCCAAGCGCCACTCCACACACACCGCCAGCCAAGCACCACTCAGGGCATAGACAGCGAAGTACCCCTCCATGCACACCACCAGCCAAGCGCCACTTCACACACACCGCCAGCCAAGCACCACTCCGTGCACAGACAGCCAAGTACCACTCCACACACAACATCCAGCCAAGCGCAACTCCACACACACCGCCAGCCAAGCACCAGCCTGCACACACCACAAACACATTTAGAATTCTTTTTTCAAACTAACACTAAACAAATGGAAAAACTTACTAATCAGCTAACACAAATTCTAAAACTAAACACTTTGCACTAATGCCAATCCTTGAAACAAACGAAAAAAAATTACAGAATGCAGACCAGGCAATTCACTTTACAGCTCATTAAAACTCCCAAAACTTCTTTTGCGTGTGGTACGATTTAAAACAAGCTGCCAGACACAATCCAGGCTTAGAAGGACAGTCAGGACAGTACATACGAGACTCCTTCCGCACGCCTCTTCGCCAACAGACTCTGCATATTCTAGTCGGAAAGTCTCTTGCGGTAGTGGGAGGAATGTATTCAGGAAAGTGGCGATCTTTCAATCTAGCCACATCCTCCACCACTCCAAATCTAGGAACACTTGCCTGCTCCACAAGTACAAGGCTGCCTATTATAGACTCCTGAAACTTAACAAAAGGCATCTTCGTCTCAGGACAAGACTTCTGGTACACAACAAAAGCATTAAAGGATGCCAAGTGGAACAGATGGATAGCCAACTTCTTGTACCAAACGTAAGCCTTTTGAAGAGCAGCATAAGGTTCCAACCTCTGATCTACTCTGTCAACACCACCCATGAACTTATTGTAAACTAAAATGCACACAGGTTTGCGCACTTCAGCACCCTGACTCCAAACAGGTACAGTACTTTCATCGTGGATAGTAGTCAGCATGTACACATCTCTCTTGTCTGAAAACTTCACAGCTAGAAGCTCCCCACATCGCAATGCAGTAGACTGTCCCCGCACAAGCCTTTTGCAAACAAGTTCCTTTGGGAAACCTTTACGGTTACTGCGCATTGTGCCACAAGCAACAGTGCCCACTTTGGCCAACTCCTTGAACAACCGCACACCAGTGTAGAAGTTATCTACATATAAATGATGGCCTTTGTTAAATAATCCTCTACCTAGTTCCCACACAATTTTCTCAGTCACTCCAAAAGTAGGAGGACAACCAGGAGGGTTAATGCTGGACTCCTTACCAGTGTACACCCTGAAATTGTAGACATATCCAGTCTCACTGTCACACAGCATATACAGTTTGATTCCATAGCGTGCCCTCTTACTAGGAATGTATTGCCTAAAAACCAAGCGGCCCTTTAACAATAGCAAAGACTCATCCACTGCAATTTCTTTACCAGGGGCAAAGATCTCAGAAAAACGATCAACAAAGTGATCAAGGACAGGCCGAATTTTAAACAAACGGTCACAATCAGGGTGATCGCGTGGCAACGCTAAACCATTATCAACAAAATGCATCATCCGAAGAAGAAGCATATACCGATCACGACTTATGACTGCTGGAAATATAGCTCTTGCCATCAAGGGACTAGTGGACCAATATGAAGACATTGATGGCTTCCTTAGCAAGCCCATCAAAAAAGTTAATCCCATAAACTTCTTCATCTCTTCAACATTTGTGGGAGTCCACCGGGTTGCTCTAGAATGGGGCTTAAGGCTGGCACTGTTGTCCCTCAAAAATTGTTCTGCATACAAATTAGTTTGATCAACAATCTCTTGCAAAAACACATCGTCAAAAAACAACTGGAAAAAATGTATTGGCAGACAATTCTCAGTATTCACTCTACACCCAGGAACACCAGTGAACTCTGGCAATGCTGGCTGCACCATGCCAGGGGGAACCCAGAGGCCATCCCTATCAACGGGGGGAGCAGCCACAACAGCCTGCAGCCCAGAAGCCTCTTGCTGCTGTTCACCAACGGGAAGCCTAACAGCCACAGATACTTCTGGCTGCACAACACCAACAGAAGACATAGCATCCCCAGAGGGCTCTTCCTGCACTACACCAACGGGAAGCCTAGCAGCCTGAGATGCTTCTTGCTGCACTACACCACTGGGAAACCAAGCAGGCCCAGATGCCTCTTGCCGCTCTCCACCAATGGGAAGCCTAACAGCCCCAGATGCCTCTTGCTGCACTACACCAACAGGAAGACGAACAGCACCAGATGCCGCTTGGCGCACCACAGCAATGTGAAGCCCTTTGGGCGCAGGCTGCAGCCCACATGCCTCTTCCCGACGTAAAAAGAAAGGAAACCTTGCGGCCCTAGGCAGCAGCACAGATGCCTCTTGGCCCACTACCGGTCCATCAATGTCCTCCTCTACCAAAGGCCCTTCATCAGCACTAGAAGAAGATTCATCATCCGATGATGATGATTCCATGCGAAGAGAAAACTCACTGCCTGAATCTTCTGCCCCTACCTCTGGGTCCGAATCGGACTCAGTCTCTGAACCATGGTCAGAGGAAGACTCAAAAAGCAAACCAAGAACCTGCTGAGCAGTAATCCTGCGACTAGCCATTATCCTTACAAAGCAAGAAGACTGCACACACAAGTGAACAACAACCTACACTGTGCAAAGTAAGAAGTAAACAAGTTAAGGCTTTCACAAAAAGAACAATCCAATCCAAAACAATTTCACTCTTACCAAATATAGCTACACTCACCAGCACCTACTCTGCTGAGACACAGCAAAAAGAAATGATATCCCACTAGAAAGAAAAAAAGAAATGCCAGATTAGAAAACAAAGTGCACATCAAACACTAATGCTGAAAAAAAAACCAGAGCCACACAAACTGCTATAAGTACAACCTTTTTCAAAAAGACAAACATCAAGGGAAAGTAGTACAAAATACATTCACTTACCAAGCACAAGCAACTACACAAGCTGCAAACAGACCCGCAACCTACAACAATCCAAACAGCAAAAGCCTGGAACAAGACAAAAATAGAGAAGAAAAAAAAATTACTACCACATTTCACAAACAATATAACAATTAAAAAAACAACACACAAATTTGCCCCCCAAATTTACATTCACCCAGATGGGCCATCAAATAGGGCTTAGACCAATTGGGATTAGATGAGGTTTAACATCAAGACACTGGTTAATTTTTTGAATTTTTTTTACTGCCTGACCCCTTTGGTGCCAGTCGGTCTTTTGCTCCTACCAGTACCCCAATCACACAGGGGCAGTAAGGACATTCATACACCTTTCGTACGTGTGACACATACAAAACATTCACACCGCCAGCGCCATTCAAGGGCCCATCACTTTCACACGCCCACATATCTGACACAGCAACTACAGAAAATGATGGACTGCGTAGAGTGTCACTCAACTAGCAGTGTGTGTAGTGACCAACAGAAAGTAACTACTCACACACCGCCAGCCGAGCGCCAGTCCACCCACACCACCATCCAAGCACCAGACCATGCACACCGCCAGCCAAACACCACTCAGCGCACACCGACAGCCAAGTACCACTCCACACACACCACCAGCCAAGCACCACTCCACGCACACCGCAAGCCAAGCGCCACTCACCGCCAGCCAAGCACCGCTCCACGCACACCATCCAGCCAAGTACCACTCCACACACACCGCCAGCCAAACACCACTCCACACACACCACCAGCCAAACACCACTCCGTGCACAGACAACCAAGTACCACTCCACGCACACCATCCAGCCAAGCGCCACTCCACACACACCGCCAGCCAAGCAGCACTCCGTGCACAGACAGCCAAGTACCACTGCACGCACACCATCCAGCCAAGCGCCACTCCACACACACCGCCAGCCAAGCACCACTCCACGCACACTGCAAGCCAAGCGCCACTCCACACACACCGCCAGCCAAGCACCACTCCGTACACAGACAGCCAAGTACCACTCCACGCACACCACCAGCCAAGCGCCACTCCACACACACCGCCAGCCAAGCACCACTCCACACACACCGCCAGCCAAGGCAGTAAGGACAAAAAAAGACCAACCGGCACCAAGGGAGGCGGACAGTAAAAAACAACCAAAATTATAACCACCATTGGAACAAAACTCAAATCCTAGGGCCTAGTGGGCCAAAAAACAGGAGGCAAAACATCAAAAAAGGGCCAATTTGCCCCAAGGGGGGGCAGAAATTCAAAAACATAATTACTTGCCACCAGGAAGCGACCCTTGTCCAAGGGGTCGCTTCCTAAAAACTAAATTTAAATTCCCTGGTGCTAGTTGGCATTTTCTGCCCCCCCCCCCCCCTGGGGGCAAAACGGCAAAAAAAAAGGGCCGATTTGCCCCCAAGGTGGACAGAAAAACAAAAACACAATCATGGTCACCTGGAAGCGACCCTTACCCAAGGGGTCGCTTCCCAAAACAAACACATTGCCCCAACAAAAATCCCTGGTGCTAGTGGGAAATTTCTGCCCCCCCTGGGGGCAAAACGGCCGAAAAACGGGCCGATTTGCCCCCAGGGGGGGGCATAAAAACAAAAAGTTAATTGTGAGGCCACCTGGAAGCGACCCTTGCCCAATGGGTCGCTTCCTAAAAGCTCAAATCAAAATCCCTGGTGCTAGTGGGCATTTTGCCCCCAGGGGGGACAGAAAAACATAAACATTAAAAATGGCCGCCATATTGCCACCAAAAAACAACCCTGGTGCTAGTGGGGAATTTCTGCCCCCCCCCCCCTGGGGGCAAAACGGGCCGATTTGCCCCCAGGGGGGGCAGAAAAAAGAAAACATAATCAGACCCCGCCTGGAAGCGACCCTTGCCCAAGGGGTCGCTTCCTATAAACTAAATTTAAATCCCTGGTGCTAGTGGGGGCATTTCCGCCGCACGATCGCGACGCTGTGCGCGATCGTGAGGCAGAAATGCCCTGCAAAGAGACATCAGGGGAGAGGAAAATCTCTTTCCTCTCCCCTGATGCCTCTTTGGGACCCCAAACCCCCGCCAGAAACAAAAAACCTACCTTCTTCCCCGGCGCTCAGGAAGCAAATGGCTTCCCGAGCGCTGGGAATCCCTGATAATGTCAGCGCGCGCTGTGCGCTGACTTCATCAGGGATTCCCATGGGGAGGGGCGGGGGCGGCAGCGGAAACTCTTCCGCTGCCACCCCCAGCAAAACGAGCGCGATCGCAGACCCTCGGGGGGAGCGCCAGCGCTTCCCCCGAGGGTGGGGCTCATGACGAGCTGGGCTCGTCATCAGTGCACGACCGGTGTGCGCCATGACGAGCCCAGCTCGTCATCAGCCCCGAAGGGGTTAAAAAATTGTGTAACCCAGACATTATCCAAGAGCTTCCCCTAGGATATACCATCGTAGACTACACAGATTAGAGACCCGGGGAGGGGGACTTACTGTTATTTATCGAAACAGATTTTAATGTATAATTTTTGACTTCCCGGATTTGAAAGGGCAGAGAAACTTGGTTTCTGCTTCAAGCTCAAAGCATCTGTTTCCTTTGCACGAGTACTGATCTATTGTCCCCCAGACCCTAAATCTCTCCTAAGAATCCTTTGGTGACACATTAGGCCCCTTAGTCCTTTGGCACTCGAATTGTATACTTCTGGGAGACTTTAACTTCCACTTAGAGTGGAAATATGAACCCTGAGTGGAAAACCTCCTTGATACCCTGGAAACACTAGGGCTCCAACAGCTGGTGCTTTTCCCCTCACACCGCGCAGGATATACCCTAGACGAGATATGTTAGACTCGTACTACTCTGACAGTTAAAACCCCCTCTCCAAGCCTGGTCAGTTCATATGCTTATTCCACTTAACATTAAATTCCTAGCTCCAACTCCTCCAACGTACCACCCCACAGTAATTCACAAATGGACCAAAAAGCTAACCAATCCTGACCTAACTAAATGTGCTTTAGCATCCAGATCTTCTATATCAGGGGACACCACGAAAGACACTCCTCATTTCAACTCCTAGATGACTATGGACAGTGACAAATTAGCCCCTTCAGTCCAATTGAAAGAGAAAGAAATTCCCAAAGTCTCAGCCCCTTGGTATTCACAGACATTAGCAGACCTACATCTTCATTGTAGACAGCTAGAACACAGATGGAAAAGAGCCTATAAAAAAGACGAGCTGACCCATTTCAGAGCAGCCCTCAAAGCATATTCCCCAACAGATTAAATTAGCCAAAAAGGACTATTAAACTAAGCAACTGAAAAGCGCAGGACAAGACCAAAAAACCATCTTCAAAATTGTCAAATACTTCACTCACCCGAAGGTATTAGATAAAGATATCCCCCCTCTCAGCTCCTATGCAATCAAATTTCTTCCTTTTTTGATCAAAAAATGTAAAGCCTACAAAAGGATTTCTATATGAAACCCACTACTCTCATAGACCTCGAGCCAGATCCTTCCTACATTAGACCTTCTCTCCAGGCCTTTCATAGTATCAACCTAGACCAGTCACGCCAAGCAATTCTCTCATTTAAATATGGGTCACTGTTCAGTGAGTGTCCACCTGCGGTACTCCATGCCATCGTGAACATCATCAATCCAGTCATTAATAATATAATTAACTCCTCACTTGCGTCAACAGAAGTTCCTGGAGACTGGAACCTTGCCGCCGTGTAACCACTTCAGAAAAAACAAGAATCAGATCCCTCTACCTTCTCTAATCTATGGCCTATCTCCTTACTTCCTATCCCAAGCAAAATCGTTAAATAACTGGTCAATAAGCAACTAACTACCTTCCTGGAAGAGGCCAACATTTTCCACCCTCGCCAGTCGGGCTTTCAGCCTAAACATTTGACAGAATCTGTTCTATTGGAACTTACTCATCCCTTAAAACTAGTCCTAGATGCTGGAAAGATTGCAGTGCTGATCCTATTGGATCTTTCAGCCGCATTCAATACCATATTCCACGATATACTACTGCATCATATGAAAAGCAGTGGCATCTCCTATCTTGCCCTCACCTGGACTAAGTCTTTCCTTTCAGATCACAGGCAAGTAGTTACACTAGGACCTTATCTGTCAACTGTATAGGCAATTACCTCAGGTGTCCCTCAGCGATATTCCCAAAGTCCAGTGTTATTTAACATATATATGCCCCCCCTCATATCGCTGATATCTTTTAATATTGAAACCACTTCCTATGCTGGTGACACTCAGGTGGACCTAGTCATAGACAAAGACTCTACTGATTCAGAACACAATTTTAAGTTACGCAACCATCTTAAATGTTGCACCGAAAAAACAGATAATGCTAGTAGGGAAATCTAATCCCTTTGAACTGAGCTGAGCTTATGGTGGTCCAAAGATACCCCTCCCCCACCCAATACTGTAGAGGTGGTAAAAAAACATTGATGTAAAATGTTATACCTCCCTAACTTTCTGGCCACAAGCACTAGCTGTGGCAGGGAGGTGTTTCAATTTGATAAAATCTAAAAAAGAAAAAAAAAGAAAAAGTGTGTTGATCTCATTCCCGGCTCTGCAAGAAAGACAGTGGCAGGAGCTCCTATTCTGTCAAGACTAGACTATTGCAACGACTTGTATGCAGGCACCAATAAGCTGGTGCTGAGGAAATTGCAGACAGTACAATATGCAGCCGCATGTCTGGTACTGGAACTGCTGCGCCGCCCGTCGGTCTCAGCAGCCCTAAAAACCCTTCACTGGTTACTTATCTATAAAAGAGTACTATTTAAGATCCTGTTAATTACTTTTATAGCTATCAGACCACTAGGGCCCAAATACCTAACATCCAGGTTTACGCCTTATATTACTGCCCACCTGCTCATATCGTCATCAGCAAACCTACTCAAACCTCCCTCTTTCAGGTGCAAGACCAAAGGTGGTAAATCCCTAGCTGCTCTTGGGTCCAAATCCTGGCACCTTCTACCCAGTCATCTGAGATCCATTGAATCCCAACCCCTATTTAGGAAACTATTAAAAACCTGGAGGCAGATTTACGTTGCCTGACGCATCTCTGCAAATCGGCAGAGATGCGCCAGGAAAGATACGGCACGCAAGTCCATCCTTGCGCCACCCATTGATGCGCCGCATTTACAATGCGGCGCACCATGGCGCAGGAATGAACAGATGCGTGTCGCATCTTGGGCGTAAAGTTGGCGCAGTGCTGAAGTTGTGTTGCGTGCGGCACGCAACTCCAGCACTTTTCCAACTTGCCCTATCTTTAACATGGTGCGTCAAGCCTTACGCCTGCTTCAAGCAGGCGCAGGGTTTTGACGCATCAGCGTTGGGAAAGGGACTCAGTGAAATCTTGTAGATTTCACTGAGTCACTTTTCAGGGGCGTTCCTGCGACGGAACGCCCCCCCCCTGCACCGGAACGCCTACATGAAACCTGACACAGGTTTCATGTGGCGCAGGGCCTTACACCGTGACGCATCTCCATAGATGCGTCACGTTGTAAATGCCTTGTAGGGATGCGCCACGTTTACGCCGCCTTGCGTGACGCAACAGCGGCGTAAACGTGGCGCAAGGGGCTTGTAAATCTGCCCCCTAGATCTTTGCATCCCCTGGCTCGCTGTTCTACTCACTCATCCAATCATTGTGATCTGGTTATTCAGGTCTCTTGAAGCTAGCCAATGATGCTCTGTTATGAACCCCGATGTACCCCAATATAGGCCTTGGTAGCTACACAACCTTTTACCTACATTTGTCCTACCTTGCTCTGCATAACGGTTCTGGTAGTGACCTTTTACCTAGTCATGTGCTGAATAAATGTCGATAAGTTTTCTCCTAAACTGGCCTCATTTATTATGCCTGATGATTCCTAGTATCATATCTTAATCCCCTGGCCAGGACCACCATCTTCTGTATAATAACTATACAAAAGTCACAGCTAACATCATCCTTGGACGACCGGTCCACTATACATAATGGCAAGCCATTACATATCTAGGTAGAACCCCTGAGGGTATTTGTGGGGTATAAAAGAACCACGTCTTCACTGTATCTCTCTGAGACTAAGTGAGCACGATTTACTGAGAGAAAGGTACTGCACTGTTTCCACGATCCCTGGAGGAGCAAGGTTTGTCATGTTCGATAGTTGCCAGAAACTGTTCGCTCCTTGGTAAGATTAAGGGACTTATGGGGGCACTGTGAGCTAGCTGGTCTAAAGGTTAACATAATCTTTGGAGGTGTCTTGAATCAGTCTGGACACCAGTCCCTTAGTTTATGTTGTCTAAATGCAAAGATCCTATGTATTATTAGTAATTACACAACAGCTCCTTTTGGAGCGAAAGCAGCGCTTTACAAATGACAAATACAATACAAAGAAACCCAGCGCTCCGAACAACAGTCTACAAACACCAGCATATGCCTGTGTTGCAAACATGGAGCTGGTTACAGAGTAAGCTCTGTTGAGATTATATAATGGCAATGGCACCCCTTTTCAGGGGTGGAGAGAAGTCGTATAGGTTTTGCTGACAGCTCATTTTTCAGTTTAAAACAACATATACAAGCACAATATTCAGCAGACCCCGTGTTCCAGTTTCAGCCCACAGCTACGTTTTCTTTGGATTTTGTTTGATAAACCAACTTTGTTTTCTCATAAGGACACCCCATTTAGTTCAATCATCAATATACAATGGGTAATACCGTATTTGGAACAGTGACAGCCTTTTCCCTAAACACAGCTGTACTCATTCTCTACCCTGTAGAATGCCCACCATTTGCCTCACTTCTTGTAATGTTTTTGGTGGCAGACTCTAGCTGGGTAGATCGGCTGCTCCATTTTGGTGCACCAGTCCACCCCCTGCCTCTACTCTGCAGGGGTGGGTTGACGGGGCTGAGGGGACCTCCATTTGGTCACAATGTCACGTTTAGCAACCACTGTGGCCACTCCCTCCATCATTCGTTCACAGCGGAACTCACCAAGTTCTTCCAGTATTCCGAGGAGTCCCACCTTTAGGGTCAGTTCAATTGGCCGATTCAAAACTCGGGTTAGTGTCCTTTTAACAGAAACAAGAAATCTCAGGGCATATCCATACCATGTGAAAAAAGTCTGTATCTATGTGAACACACCGAAAACAAGTGGGAAGAGGAATTTTGCCTGCGCACCATAAACATTGGGGTGTAACATACGCAGCATGCAGGTATTTAAGCTGGATTAACCTAAGTCTAACTAAGATGGCTATTTCTCAGTAGCCAATCGAGTGTTGTGCTAGTTCGCCTCAACATGGAGACACTTCATTTCTCTTTAAGGGTTTTAACCACTAATGAGCAATAAATGCAGGATACTGCTCCCTTTCTCAGTCGTCCCATAAGGAGTTTGGCTTCAAGTGAGCTGTGCTCAGGTAAGTCAGTAGTACCGCACATATAGCATGCTGGGCATGTCAGAGCTGCAGGAATTCATGAAATTGCATGTGTGACAAGGAGAACTGATTCAGATGTTCCTGAAATGAGTTTGTGCCCCCCGACAACACCCAGAGTTGTAACTCCAATTCTATCCCATTTCGCAAAATCCTCTAATTGGGCAGTGTGTTGTAGCTATCAGTGTGATCTGTTGTCAGTTTTTTGTTCCGCCCAAGAAAACGCAGGACCGTAATGCATAATCTTGAAGACCACTGCTGTCATGGCTGGGAGGTGGTTAGGAAGAGAACCGCCGAAGAGGTGCCCCAGTATGCTGTCTAGGCCGGGGCGGGAGAGCTCTACACAGTAAGCCGGGTCACACCAACCACACGTCAACTCTTTATTAACCACCAGCAGTTGGGATGCTTAGTAATAGAGTTGTATATCGCCATCCCCATTCCCCCATCGTATACTAACTTTCTAGAGAAGGCTATGCGGAGTGGTCGACGTGCCAAGAGGAAGGTGCAGATCAGTGTGGAGAGTGTCTTAAACCAATGGTTTAGGATTTCAAAGGGGGATTTTTGGAGGATACAGAAAAAGCTGGAAAGTATTATCATTTGAAATAACTCCATTCTTCTGTCTCTGGAAGTCTCGCTTCATTTTGGCGACTAAAGATGGGAAATTAAGGCTCCATGCTAAGTCTGTCTCGAGAAACCAATATTGGATAGGGACGCAGGTTTGCCAGACATGGGCGTTGGATCTCCCTGAAGAGGGACCAGGAGGGATTTATTCCAGTTCACACAAAGCCTGGATGCCGGGGTGGGGGGGGGGGGGAATAGGGGGGAGGAGAAATACCGCTACTGCTCGAAAAGCCAGGTGTTTGCTGAATGTGAGGTGGTCCTGGGTCAGACGTAGGTGGGCGGGGAGGGAGTTCCATGTCTTGGCCGCCAGGTAGGAGAATGACCTTCTTCCAGCGGTGGTTCTGCAGATCCGTGGGACGGTGGCGAGTGCGAGGCTGGCGAAGCGGAGTTTGCGTGTTGGAGTGTAGAAAGTGAGGCGGTTGTTGAGGTATTCTGGGCATATGTCGTGGAGCGCTTTATGTGCGTGGGTGAGGAGCCTGAACGTGATCCTTTTGCTGACAGGGAGCCAGTGCAGGTCTCTCAGGTGGGCTGATATGTGACTGTGGCGGGGGATGTCGAGAATGAGTCGTGCGGAAGCGTTCTGAATGCGTTGGAGTCTTTTCTGAAGTTTGATTGTGGTTCCCTACGTATAGGGCGTTCCCGCAGTCAAGTCGGCTGGTGACGAGGGCCTGGGTGACCGTCTTTCTAGTTCCGGTAGGGATCCAACGGAAGATCTTATGGAGCATGCACAGGGTGTTGAAGCATGAGGATGAGATGGCGTTGACTTGCTTGGTCATCGTGAGAGAGGAGTCCAGGATGAATCCCAGGTTATGGCCACTATGTACCACTTTGTTCGCCATAAGTTGGCAGGGTATGCTCAGACGTGAGTCCCTTGCTCACTTTGCCACTGGATTCAAGCAAGCCAGGCTGAAGACGGCTGAAATGCCAGAAACCGGTCCTCGGAAGCTTGTTTCCGGTCCAGGGAAGGCATGGCTTGGCAGTTCGGGCTGGACTGTTCCCATGAGGCACAGGGTCAGACTGATTTGCATATGGCCATGTCTGAACTGGGGTGGCAGAGTGGGCTAAAGAACGGTGATGGATTAAACCCAGATCTGTTGACTGGGTGTGAGTGTTTGATTGGTTCAGATGCTCCGTCCATCACCACCCCCTTTTGTACCACTTTGTTTGCCATAAGTTGGCAGGGTATGCTCAGACGTGAGTCCCTTGCTCACTTTGCCACTGGATTCAAGCAAGCCGGGCTGTAGACGGCTGAAATGCCAGAAACCGGTCCTCGGTAGTTTGTTTACGGTCCAGGGAAGGCATGGCTTGGCAGTTCGGGCTGGACTGTTCCCATGAGGCACAGGATCAGACTGATTTGCATATGGCCATGTCTGAACTGGGGTGGCAGAGTGGGCTAAAGAACGGTGATGGATTAAAGCCAGATCTGTTGACTGGGTGTGAGTGTTTGATTGGTTCAGATGCTCCGTCCATCACCACCCCCTTTTGTACCACTTTGTTCGCCATAAGTTGGCAGGGTATGCTCAGACGTGAGTCCCTTGCTCACTTTGCCACTGGATTCAAGCAAGCCGGGCTGAAGACGGCTGAAATGCCAGAAACCGGTCCTCGGAAGCTTGTTTCCGGTCCAGGGAAGGCATGGCTTGGCAGTTCGGGCTGGTCTGTTCCCATGAGGCCCGGGTCAGACTGATTTGCATATAGCCATGTCTGAACTGGGGTGGCAGAGTGGGCTAAAGAACAGTGATGGATTAAACCCAGATCTGTTGACTGGGTGTGAGTGTTTGATTGTTTCAGATGCTCCGTCCATCACCACCCCCTTTTGTACCACTTTGTTCGCCATAAGTTGGCAGGGTATGCTCAGACGTGAGTCCCTTGCTCACTTTGCCACTGGATTCAAGCAAGCCGGGCTGAAGACAGCTGAAATGCCAGAAACCGGTCCTCAGAAGCTTGTTTCCGGTCCAGGGAAGGCATGGCTTGGCAGTTCGGGCTGGACTGTTCCCATGAGGCACAGGGTCAGACTGATTTGCATATGGCCATGTCTGACCTGGGGTGGCAGAGTGGGCTAAAGAGCGGTGATGGATTAAACCCAGTTCTGTTGACTCAGTGTGAGTGTTTGATTGGTTCAGATGCTCCGTCCATCACCACCCCCTTTTGTACCACTTTGTTCGCCATAAGTTGGCAGGGTATGCTCAGACGTGAGTCCCTTGCTCACTTTGCCACTGGATTCAAGCAAGCCGGGCTGAAGACGGCTGAAATGCCAGAAACCGGTCCTCGGAAGCTTGTTAACGGTCCAGGGAAGGCATGGCTTGGCAGTTCGGGCTGGACTGGTCCCATGAGGCACAGGGTCAGACTGATTTGCATATGGCCATGTCTGAACTGGGGTGGCAGAGTGAGCTAAAGAACGGTGATGGATTAAACCCAGATCTGTTGACTGGGTGTGAGTGTTTGATTGGTTCAGATGCTCCGTCCATCACCACCCCCTTTTGCACCACTTTGTTAAGATAGCGGCATGAATTGTTTGGCATATAAGAGGACTGCCGTCCTCTTTATGCAGCCTAGGAGGCTTTTGACATAGCAGGACATAATCATGAAGTGAATCATGGAAGTTTAAAGAAAAGGAGGTGAAGGATAGCAATGGCCATGGTAGCCCAGCCTGGTAGGCAGGGGGTCCATGAATGCCCACGCCTCGGGCATGAGGTTGTAGGCTAGAATGTGACTGGGTTCGATGTGTGAATGTAGAACAGAAGTGTACAATAACAAACCAAACACGTAAAACTACCCCTCCACTCAACTGCCATCTCTGAAGCATCTGTCACCCTGAAATATCCTGTAACGAAAACCATTAGAATAGTTTGGGCAAAATTGGAGGTTACGCGGGCAGGTCTAGTGTTGTTCAGCTTCTGTGGGGTGCTGTAGCGTGTTATTGGTGAAAATTGATGAGACCTCGGGCCCCAACCCCTTTTCCCTGAGTCCCGGCCATGAGGGCCTAGGCAAGGCTCCTGGCCATAGATTGATCAGTGGGAAGTGCTGTGGGATGACATGCATGAAGTCACAATTTAATTCTTTAGATTTTCTAAAGTAAATCATATGCTGTTGCCCTATCCTACTGTAGTGTAGTTCCTATATCCCCGATAGGCTCTGCGCATTGGAATAATATACACTATAGATTTGACATAGGACTGAGGTCAGTATGTCTCTATCGAGTACATTAAACGTAATTACTTGTGTGTGCCAGCTAACGCAGAGGTCACTAGAAACTTTCCCGAATGAACAAGAAGGGATTAGTTTCTGACAACCGCATAAACATGACAACTTTGTTTCCCTTAGAGTCAGGACAGTATCTTCAGAGTCGTGGAAACAATAGATAACTGTTTCACTCAGTCAATTGTGCATGCTTCGTTTCTACAGAGTTCCACAGAAATAGAGAGACAGGCGTTTCAATAAAAAGAGTTTATTGAACAGTCTTATTTCTCGTGCAAGAGATATGAACTGCTACAATCGTAAGACAGAATGCGAAGTATAAAATGTACAGCATTAGAATAAAATAATACTGTAATAGCATGTCTTGTAGCTATGACATATATTCATTAAACAGGCTAAAATACTCATCTGGTGCTTCTAAAATAATCCTACCCCAGTGTACCTAACCTAAGTGCAGTAAGAGGGAAGAAGTAGGTGCTGCCTTAGTCTGGTTTAGTTATGCCAAGAGTTGCCAAATTTCTCTTGGTTCTAATCAGCTCCATACCTTAGAGATTGATTCCAGGGAAAGAGATACCAACCTCTCTCATTCTAACACCCCGCAAGGGGAGTCAGAAACACTGGAGCTGGATTCTCTGCAAGGAGGATGACAGCATCTGGTCAGTGCCTCACTTGGGGACTTGACTTCTTTCGGGACTTGCTGTGGCGAGCTGTGTCGTGCAAGTAGGTAGTCGAACCGCACCGTGCCTAGCCATAGCAACTGAAGGCATATTTATACCTTGAAGGTGTTTAGGAATGCCAATATTGACGTAAAAGTCGGGCATAAGAAGTCATGAATGAACCCCTAAGGAATAGATGTTCATGCATAATAATTGAGTTGTTGGAGAAATCAATATCCAAGCAAGGGGAAGTCCTAAAGGCTTAAGAGACTGGTTTTCCAAGAACTCGTTGTGATGAAGAGGATTGGATGTAGTTGACCATGCCTGTATTTGGTTAGCATGAGCAATGCCTAAATAAGGACTGGATTTCTATGCCTAAATAAGGGCAATGTGAATTATACCTATATAAGGGCATGAATCGGGAAATCTAGATACGATATCTAAATCGACACACAACACCCACTCCACTTTCGTATGTATGATGTTACTATATCCTAAACATGTTAAACATATCTAAAACATAGCTACATATGGATGGCTAAGAACATGTCTAAAAATAAATTTTGAAAAAATGCATTTAAAACTGTTGCAATGCATAAAAATGCAATTGTACTGTATATATTAAAGCAATGTTTCATTCTAAGCATAAGTTGGGAATAAATGCTAATTGAATGAATACACATATATATACATTTATGAAATGGCTCGTAAATACCGAAGAAAAAGGGCAGAAACCATTTCATTTCAGATTACATAATCATTTAGTTGTGGACAAGGTAATATATTGTCTCTGGAAGTATTCAAAGAAGTCTTGTTATCTATGAATAGTTCTACTATAAGCAGATTACTTGTGCCAAAAAATGAAAAAAACAAATTTAGAAGAAAAAAAATGTATCATAGGAAAAAGTTCCAAAGTCTGTTCCTTGTTTTTTTTTAAAATGAAGGTCAAATTCAAAGTCTCTCAGAACACTGTGTGCCAAATCAAAAGTCAGTGTTAGGGCTTGGAGAAAACATGAAATCTTCTATGTCTGTAGACAAAAAGTTGTCTACCATTGTAGGTGAAAGTTGGATTACCTAGTTTAGAAGATTAACCACACATAGATGTGAAGCATCGCCTTCAGCATTGGTCGCATCAGCAATGTTCGTATCGGATGTTACCTGTGCGCCTGTTGTTTCCTCTCGTACCTCAGCAGTGGCAATTTGCGTTTGTGAGATCTCAATGAATGCCGTCATCAGAATTGGTAGCCGCTGGGGACGACATAGCATGGTCCATTACCGGGTCCAGCAGAGCATCGAAATCCATAGGAATGACTGATGTGAGTGTTAGGCAGATGTATAGAATGCATTCTTCACCGCAAAGCAGGCAGTGTAGAACAGGTAAGATGCAATCTGAAAGATACGTTAGTGATAGTATCCTTACCTTAGAATATCCCCAGGCATCAGACTGGATCCGGAAACTTTTGCATAGCAATACCCCTGCGCGTCGGTAGGCGTCGTCCGCGGCTCCGCATCCATCGTCGGCATCGTTAGCGCCGGAATGACGTCGCCGGAGTACTTAGACGCCGCCCTCGCGCGCTGGCGTCCGTTCTTCTTTTTTCCGCGCCAGCTAGCGCAGATCTGGAGAAGCTCTACCCCTTAGTCACTTTTTGACTAAACTTTTTTGATCTTTTGATCTGTTTTTCTCGAGTCGTTCGACTCCTACGGTGCTGGTAGGGATGCCCAGGTTCAAACCCTGCTCCAAGTGCAGCCGACTGATGTCAATTACCGACCCCCATAGCCGGTGTCTTCAGTGTCAAGGCCTCGACCACGACGACCGAACCTGCTCCGACTGCTGGGCCCTGACGTCTAAGGCTAGGCAGGAGCGGTACCGCAAGCGGCTTGAGCTCCGGAAGTCGGCCCGCGCCGTTCAAGGTCCCGGTCCCACAGGAGGTCGAGGGACCGGTCGCGTCGCGTAGCTTCGAGAGTCGGCATCGGTCTTCAGGATCCAGGTCCTCAGGTAAGAGGCATGAGAGGTCGGAAAGGCATCATCGTTCTTCCAACCCACCCCGACGCTCGCGCAACGCGGCCGGGGGTTTGGGTGACACCACCCACGCGGCTCCGACAGAGTTGCGGGCGTCGCAACCTGCCCCATACTTTCCGGTCCCTGGGCACGATGCGACGCCAGAGGAGATCGAACGGTACCTCATGGCCATGAGGTCTCTCCCTCCTCCGCCAGGCTCCGTGGCGCCTTCGGGCCCAGTGGTCCCGGCTGGAGGACCTAGCGGGTCGGGTGCTTCGGCTTCGACGCCGTCGGGTGCTTCGGCCCCGGCGCCGACTTCGGTCCCGGTGCGCAGGCCCTCACTGGATCCGGTTCCGGGTCGTCGTCGGTCAACCTCACGACCTCACCGACGCCGGCCCCTACGGGCAACGCAGTCCCCGGTCCTGCCCTTGATTCGGTTCCGGCGCCGGAGCGGCGCCGCTGGGTGCCGCTCTCGACGTCGTATGGAGACTTTTACTTCCACGAGCCGGCCCCATCCGTTGAACCTGAATTTCAGGTGATGGGTGACGAGGGAGACTGGGAGGGGTCTGTGGACCCTCTGGCACAGGAGTGCCAGTCTCAACAGGACTGGACATATGAGCTTGGGGATGCCAGTGGACTGGACACTTCGCCAGACACTGGTTTTGTCTCCCCTCCAACTGTGGCTACGGAGGAGGGGGCTGCCTACAGTGTAGTGTTGACGCGGGCAGCCAAGGCATTGGCCCTTGAGCTCCCCGTCGCAGCCGTGAGGACTAACCTCCTCACTGAGGTCCTTAAACCGCAGGCAAGCTCGGCTGAGCCTCTGCTGCCGTTTAATGAGGCCTTGTGTGACGTTCTTTTGGGCACTTGGCCCAAGCCCGCTACAGGTCAGCCTGTAGATAGGAACGTGGCCAGACGCTACTGCCAGGCTCCGGGCGACCCTTGCTTCTTGTCCACCCACCCCACCCCGAGAGCCTGGTCATCCAGGCCTCTACTTCTCAGACTGCATTCCCAACGGCTCCGCCCGATCGGGAATCCAAGAGGTACGAGCAATTCGGTAAGAAGGTGTTCTCGTCCCTGAGTTTGGGACTGCGGTCAGTCAATACCGCATGCCCCTTGGGCCGCTACACCCACACTCTGTGGGACATGGTCGCGGACGTGCTGCCACAATGTCCGGAGGAGGCCCGGACTAAACTCGCCCAAGCCCTTGCGGAGGGTCGAGATGCAGCACGCTATTCCATCCGGGGTGGGCTGGATACCACGGACTCACTGGGCAGAGCGATGGCAACGACGGTGGCGGTTCGATGCCACGCCAGGTTGAGGACCGCCAACTTTTCGGCTGATTTCCAGGCCACCCTCCTGGACATGCCGTTTGATGGCCGTCACCTCTTTGGTGACAAGGCAGACCATGCGCTTGAGCGTTTTAAGGACTCCAGGGCTACCACCAAGTCCTTGGGCCTCTCGGCCCCATGCCAGCAAACGGGTGCCTTTCGCTCCTTTCGTGGCCAAGGAAGGGGCGCTCCCACACGTGCTGCCAGCCACGCACCGCAGACTACTACACAGCGCAGTGGCGGCCGTGGAAACCGCCGTGGTGGCGGTCGGGGACAATGGCGAGGCCAGTCCATACCTTCCCCTGCAGCACCCGCCTAAAAACCCTCCTAGTCCGTGCTTTCAGGCCCATGTGACGCCAGTGGGGGCAGGGTTCGCCATCAGCTCTTCCACTGGCGCACTGTCACGTTGGACATGTGGGTGCTGCAAATTGTCCGTAGGGGCTACTCCCTCCCCTTCGAGGCAACCCCTCCAGCCATGCCACCGCAATACCACCGCGTGTTGGGGCATCACTTGCAACTTCTGCAAGAGGAAGTTACGGCCCTCTTGGCCAAGGGGGCCATCAAGCGCGTTCCTGGGCCAGAAGTAGGGTGTGGTTGTTACTCCCACTACTTTCTGGTACTCAAGAAGGGCGAAGGGGGCCTACGCCCTATCTTGGACCTACGGAACGTCAACCGCTTCCTCCGGATGGAGAAGTTCAAGATGCTGACTTTGGCTCAGGTCTTAGCTGCCCTGGACCCAGGAGACTGGATGGTAGGGTTGGACTTGCAGGACGCCTATTTCCACATCCCCGTCCTGCCGGCCCACCGGCGTTACCTGCGGTTCACGGTAGGTCACGAGCACTTACCGTGCTCCCCTTTGGCCTTACCAGCACCCCACGGGTGTTCACGAAAGTGATGGCGGTGGTCGCAGCTCATCTGCGCAGGTTAGGGGTTTCAGTCTTCCCCTACCTCGATGACTGGTTGTTGAAGGCGGGCTCGCCCCAGAGAGTCGTCAGCCACCTCCAGACTACGGCCGACCTCCTGCACCTGCTGGGGTTCTCCATCAATGTGCCGAAGTCACACCTGTGTCCCTCTCAGAAGCTCCTCTTCATCGGAGCGGTTCTAGACTCGGCGCAATTTCGGGGTTATCCTCCCGAACAGCGGGTTCGGGATATTCAGGCTCTGATTCCAATTTTTCAGCCTTTATCCCGAGTCTCGGTCAGGTTGACGCTGCGGCTTCTGGTGCTGATAGCCTCCTGCATCCTTCTGGTGCATCACGCCCGGTGGCGGATGCGGGCTCTGCAGTGGGACCTGAAGTTTCAGTGGGCCCAGCATCAGGGCAACTTGTCCGACCATGTCTTGATCTCGGAGGGCACTGCAAGACAGTTGCAGTGGTGGCTCACGGACCGCGATTGGGTCAGCGGCAGATCCCTCTCCCTACCCCAACCGGAGCATGTAGTTGTGACGGACGCGTCCCTCCAGGGCTGGGGGGCCACATGGGAGAGGCGGAGGTCAGATGCCTCTGGTCTCCGGCGGAGTCCCAGCTCCACATCAACCTTCTGGAGCTGCGGCGATCCGACTTGCACTGAAGGCATTCCTCCCCTCTGTCCGGGGGAGTGTAGTGCAGGTGTTCACAGACAACACCACTGCCATGTGGTACTGCAACAAACAGGGCGGGGTGGGGTCGTGGACCCTCTGCCAGGAGGCTCTGCGCCTCTGGCAGTGGCTGGAACATCAGGGCGTGACCCTGGTGGTTCAACACCTGGCAGGTTCTCTGAACGCCAGGGCGGACGAACTCAGCCGTCGGTGCATGATGGATCACGAATGGCATCTGAACTCGGACGTGGTGCAAGGCCTCTTTCAGCAGTGGGGAGAGCCTTGGTTAGATCTATTCGCCACAGAAGAGAACGCGCAATGTCATCAGTTCTGCGCGTTGGAATTTCCAAGGCGGCACTCGCTCTGAGACGCTTTTCGTCGCGAGTGGAGTTGCGGTCTATTGTACGCCTTTCCACCTATACCACTACTGCCCAGAGTGCTGAAGATGATCAGGCGCGACCGGGCCCAGGCCCAGGTTATCCTTGTGGCTCCGGACCAGGCACGAAGATTTTGGTATCCAGAGCTACTCAGCATGTCTGTGGATTCCCCGATTCGTCTGCCTCTTCAAGAGGACCTTCTGTCGCAGCAGCAGGAGACCGTCCTCCACCCGAACCTGTCCAGTCTCCACCTCCAAGCTTGGAGATTGAGCGGCGACAGTTGAGGCCATTTGATTTGCCTCCTGAAGTCTGTAATGTCATTCTGGCAACCAGGCATCCCTCCACAAAGTCGGTATACGCCTGCAGGTGGAACAGATTTGTGGCATGGTGCACAGCAAAGGCTGTGGATCCGCTCTCTGCCCCCCTTTCTGAGGTTCTCCTCTTCCTTCTTTCTCTGGCCCAGCAGGGCTCTGCTCTGGGCACTATCAAGGGCTACCTCTCTGCCCTTTCCGCCTTCTTAAGGCTACCTGAGCAGCCATCTTTATTCAAGTCCCCTATTGTAAATAGATTTTTGAGGGGCATCACACACATGTTCCCTCCTGTTCCTTTCGTGATGCCTCAGTGGGACTTGAACCTTGTACTTACTTATCTGATGTGCACTCCCTTTGAGCCACTTCATAACTGTCCTCTCCGCCTTCTTACTCTGAAGACTGCTTTCCTGGTTGCCATCACCTCTGCCAGGAGAGTGAGTGAGCTCCAGGCTTTTTCTTCCAAACCTCCTTTCCTTTCTGTCCATCCGGACAAGGTTGTGTTGCGGACAAGGCCCTCTTTCCTGCCCAAGGTAGTCACAGCCTTCCACATCGGGCAGTCCATCACCTTGTCCACCTTCTTTCCGCCTCCGCATCCCTCGAAAGAGGAAGAGAGGCTCCACCGTCTGGACCCAAAACGTGCGCTCTCTTACTATCTGGATCGCACACGCCAGTTCCGGGTGGATGACCAACTCTTTGTTAGTTACGAGGGCGCTAAGAAAGGACGGGCGGTGCACATGCGGACCATCTCTCGGTGGATCGTATTGTGCATCCAGGCGTGTTACTCCTTGGCTAAAAAGGAACCTCCTGTTGGGCTGAGGGCCCACTCCACTCGGGCCATGGCGGCTACTACTGCCCTGGGCCGAGGAGTCCCCTTGCAGGACATTTGTCAGGCAGCTACGTGGGCCTCGCTGCACACGTTCGCGAGACACTACTGCCTGGACAGTCAAGTCCGGCGGGATGGCTTCTTTGGCCGTTCCGTCCTCTAGGACTTTCTGATGTGATTATTGGTTCGCAGACCCTCCACTGGGGTTGGTATTTCTGGGGTATCTATTCTAAGGTAAGGAATCTATCACTAACGTGTCTCTTTCAGATGCACAAGTTACTACTTGTGTAACGATATATCTGTAAGAGACATTAGTTAGTGATAGATTCCTTACCGACCCACCCATCCTCCCCGTTCTGCGAACCGACATCTAGGGTTAAGGTCATCCCCTTTTAGGGCCCCAGTTTCATGGCACCAGTGTTGGTTCTATCATGGCTCTGCGTATCTGGCGCGGAAAAGCTGTGTATCAGAACTGACGTCAGCGCGCGAGGGTGGCGTCTAAGTACATAGGTGATGTCATTCCGGCGCTAACGACGCAGAGCCGCGGACGACGCCTACCGACGCGCAGGGGTATTGCTACGCAAAAATTTCTGGATCCAGTCTGACACCTGGGGATATTCTAAGGTAAGGAATCTATCACTAACTAATGTGTCTTACAGATATTTCGTTACCCAAGTAGTAACTTGTGTATCTTGCCAGATTGGTCTGAATGACAGAAACCATGTGGTATTTAATTCTCGTAGACGAGGTAAGCCTAGCATTTGAACGATGCGCTCACGACACTTCATCTCCAATAGAGCTCGCTCTATGGTGCTTGGAGTGGCGTTGGTGATTTGGCTTGCCATATCGTAGCAGTAGGAGAAAAAATAGGATCCCTGCAACGAGTCCAAAAAGTAGTGGGAGTCCGCCAAACACAGAGTGCACGAAGTTGGGAAATATTTAGAGGACTGCTTGAAAAGGTGCTAACAGTCCTGAACATACGTTCTTAAATAGGTGTACAATACCACTTGTATCAGACATGTTTAAGATACGGTCCAACATTTCTGAGAAATGTATAAGGCAGTCTGTATTCAAAAGGACATGTATCTCGGCAGAAGTCCTTGCGACTTTTAGATCATAGGGTTCTTTGGCCAAGGTCAGTGGCACCGCTTTTTGTAAAAGAATGGCTTGCATTCTGCTTAGAGTATCAATTCATATAGAAGAGATGATCAGTGAAGGCCATAGAGGCGACTACCTGGCTGTCTTGGTTTTTGGAAACAATACTTGCATACAGCAAGTGACCCTGGATGAAATAGTCATGAGATATGGAATACCTGACAACATGCCACAGCAGCTGTGATCAAGACTTGCAAATCTTTTATAACAGTTTGTGCATCAGCCAAGCACTGAGGCCACATCCAAAGGAACCTTGAACACGAATCCACTGCGACCATGATATATTTATAGTTACCTGGACTACTGCGGCCCCTACAAAGGGATGATAAACAGACGCTAATAGTTTATCTGAAATTAACAGGGGCGTCTGTGCAGGACGTTTCACAGTAGAGGCTTTTATCTTTTGGCATATTTCACAGTCCAGGACATAGTTCTGGTCTGTTTTCTAATGCCCGGCCACCAGTATTGTTGTTTTAATAATGACACTGTGGCGGAAACACCTACATGAGCAGAGGCGAGCCCTTCATGTGCTGCTAGGATTAGTCGTAATCTATGTTCCATGTTTGGTATTACCCTATCCCCCACTCCAGGGAGTCGAGCAAACAGAACATTGTTCGCATCAGTTATGTATGAGTATTTGAGTGGAAACCCTTTAGTTAACGCTGCACTGCTGCCTTTGCTTGAAGCATTGACAGCCAGTATTATTTCACGGTCTATTTTAGTTTTTGAACAAGTGATTGCAGCTACAGACAACATTTGCACAGCCCCCTCCGCGACTTCATCAGCCTATGAATCCCCTTCAACGTGAACGCCATCACGTTTAGTACTCAGCTTGTGTATCACGTGAGTTTTTTGTAGTCCGTTTCGCAACTGAACTACCTGTTCCCAAAGCGTTTTGTGCTTTATTGTGCCACCTTTTGTATCTTTGAAACCATTTTGAAGCCAATTCTGCAAATATTCATTGTAAGATTGATTACAGTAAAAGAATAGCACACAGAGTGTGGGGAATTAGCAATCCATATTTTCAAGTGCCATTATGAAAGCTTGTAGTTCAGCTCGCTGAGTTGTACAATCTCCTAGAGATTGCATTTTTGTGACCATAGGTCTAAATTTGCCATCACGCATACGACCTTTAACCATCGCGCATGCAGCACTATAAGCTTGTTTTCCCCTCCGTAGCGGGTTGTGCTGATCCGTCAGTATAAATTATACATTCATACTGGTCTAGTGGTAGAATTTCAGTAGGCTGAGGAGATTCGTGTTCATATTGCAGGAATGCTTGTGTTTTCAAATAAGGATAAAAAAGTATTCAAAATCAGTTGCAGCAAGAGAATTAACCCATTGTATCCATCTAGGATGCAAAGCATGTGCATTCGGAATGCTAGCTTTTGTAACTGCCTCTAAGGCAGGTACAGGAATAACAACGATAATGTGTTTCCCCTGTGCAAGGGCTCTTTCTTTTGCTACAGCGGTTTGCATTGCTGTCAGAATTTTTTTCTGTTGATGTAAATTTAATTTCTGCTGGTTACAGCTGTGATTTGTATGCAATTGGTACTTTCTCACCTTCATTAAAACTTAAGTAGGTGAATCCGCATTGACCCGGAATGATTCGGATCACTAAGTTGCGTACGTTTATGCATGTTTGTAAATGTTTTCTTGCTAGCATGTCTGTTTGTAGCGAACGCAAAATTTCTGTGTGTTCTTTTGTCCAATGTGTGATTTAAAAATCAGGTTTGATTAATTTGTAGAGAGGTTTTATTCCTTTCTGCGCAGTTTAGAATGCAAGTTCTTCCAAAATTCAGGAAACCTAGAATCAACTAAGTTTTTCAGCGTTTTTGGAGGTTGGAGCAGCGCACACTTTTCCAAAAAGTGGGCTGCCAGGCTTTTGCCTTCACTTGAAAGTTCATATCCTAGAAAAAGGACGTTGAGATGGGCAATTCTTGATTTTTATAATTGAATTTATACCCTTCAGAGGCGAAGACCAGTATAATGGTGTTCACCCTGCTCAAGTGCCTGTTCAGGTCATCGTCTGTCAGATAGATATCATGGACATATGACAATGCCTCGTCATCATAAGTTTGCAGTAACTCTGTTACTCTCACTGAGAATAACCCCGGACTATTCCTGAATCCTTGAGGGAGATGACAGAATTGAAGCTGGGTCCCCATTATTGAGAAAGCGGTCAAAAACCTACTTTCAGGTGCTATGCTTTGACAAAAGAAACCATTAGAAATATCTAATGTGATTTTATATTTTTTACGCACAATGGTATTCATTAATGCTGTACAGTGTGCATTTTGCAATGCAAATGTTTTACAACATGAGTTTAGGTGTCTGTAATCCAAAACTAGACAATATGTTTTGTCTGGTTAGGAAACAGGAAACAAAGGATTGTTCATTGATGAGGTGCAAGTTTAAATTATCCCTTGGTATTCAAGTTGATCTAAGATCTCCCTGGCCTGTTTTTTAGCTTCTTGCTTAATTGAGTACTGCCTTTGTGCAGTTGGTTGATTTTTTAACTGGATTGTCTGGTGAGGCGAGTCCTCATCCCATCCTACATGATTTTTGTATAATGCTGGGGCTTGGGCAACTGCCCATTTCCTGGCATAAGTATATTTTAAATGTACTGTAATATGGTTAAAGAAGGCTGGCATAATGATGCCTTCGCCATGTGGGCACTCCCTGACAAATTCTGGTGGCCAGTTTCATTTTGCTAGAAGTATGTCATAACCCTTTCAAAGTCTCTCCCAAAAGAGTGCTTTCATTTTTCTTAGTATGTCTCCTTACATCCGGAGTGTTATTTCATATAACCTATGCGGAGAGCTAACCCTGGTATCTGGGAGTTTCAACTTCAATGTCCTCATTCAAGTCCACTGTCTCCAGAAGTCCCTTTAGGTTCTGGCGAGCTACTGTTACTTCTGCTGCGCTGTCCAACATTGTCTGAGCACATTCTCCCTTCTTGAGTTGTGTCCTCAAGATCCTCGGCATGTCTGATTTTTAGACCTGCTACCTTCTTTTTGGTGAATAGAGGTTTTTGTTTGCTTTTCTGAACGTGTTGATCGTCTTTGGACTTCACACGTTCTTCTTTTTGATCTGACCGTCCTCTTCTTTCGGATGTCTGTGACGATATCTGAAAAGTACGAGAGGAACATATATCAGTATCTTGATACCTGTCAGGTTTTCTCAAATTATCCCTGTTCTTGAGGTTATAGAGGGCTCTTTTTGAGGAGACCTACGTATGGGTTGAGAATCTTTCTCTTTTGAATATTTTGTTATTTTCCCATTTCTTTTTAGAAGAGGTAGGAGTGTTTTTAGTAAAGGCCTTTTCAGGACTTTCAGACAGTTGTGGTTTAACTGTATAATTCTATCAATCTTTGGATATTACTAAGTAATTCATCGTCCGACATTGCTTCAATGTCAAGGTCAGGTGTATAGCTGGCTAATACCGGCCATGTTGCTCCTGGTCTACCTAGTGGACCGAGCCTGGTAATGTTATTTAAATGTTTTAGGGCGCCTTTAAACCAGAGATTATGCTCCTGGTATGTGAGTGGAATTTCAATATCCTCGAAAGGAATATATTCCTCACGTGGTTCATCTTCTTTGTAGAAGTGAAACACGTGTGTTACTGGATTTGATTCTGGGAATACTATACATCAATAGAATACCTCTGTCTGGTGATATTCATGTGCCTCTATCACAAAAACTGCTCTACCACCTCTTGGTGTTAGACCATGTTTTATAAGTTTTAAAGTGATGGCTCTCCTTAAATTTGGAGGAATGATTATAGCATTCTCATCGGTTTCAGTAAAACCTGTATGATTAAATGCTGGTACGGCGTTGTCGCCTCCGGTTTCGGTGTTATTGGCTTCGGCAGCCATTGTTTAATGAAAGTTGCAGAGCAAGATTCAAGGGAACAAAGATAAGGTGCACAATATTTTGGAACACTGTATCCTTCAACGTTGAACAAACCAAAAAGCTAATACATAGGATTTTCATCCTACTCAGCTATGGCGGATATTATCCCTACCCACTCCAGACGTCTAATGGAGTTTTATGAGTAGGGGTGTCTGAGAAAAGCACGACTGAGTTACTTCAATATCTAGCATTTAATTAGTGCCTTACCAAACCGTTGGGCGCCATGTAGTGTAGTTCCTATATCCCTGATAGGCTCTGCGCATTGGAATAATATACACTATAGATTTGACGTAGGACTGAGGTCAGTATGTCTCTATCGAGTACATTAAACTTAATTACTTGTGTGTGCCAGCTAACTCAGAGGTCACTAGAAACTTTCTCAAATGAACAAGAAGGGATTTATTTCTGAAAACCGCATAAACATGACAACTTTGTATCCCTTAGAGTCGGAACAGTATCTTTAGTGTTGTGGAAACAATAGATAACAGTTTCACTCAGTCAATCGTGCATGCTTCGTTTCTACAGAGTTTCACAGAAATAGAGATACGGGCATTTCAATAAAAAGGGTTTATTGAACAGTCTTATTTCTCGTGCAAGAGATATGAACTGCTACAATCGTAAGACCGAATGCGAAGTATAAAATGTACAGCGTTAGCAGTAAGATAAAATAATACCGTAATAGCATGTCTTGTAGCTATGACATATATTCATTAAAATACATACATAAATAACACAGGCTAAAATACTCATCTGGTGCTTCTAAAATAATCCTACCCTAGTATACCTATCTTAGGTGCAGTATGAAGGAAGAAGTAGGTGCTATCTTGGTCTGGGTAAGTTATGCCAAGAGTTGCCAAAAGTTTCTCTAGGTTCTAATAAGCTCCATACCTTCGAATGAGAGAGGTTTGCATCTCTTTCCCGGGACTCGATCTCTAACACCCCTCAAGGGGAGTCAGAAACACTGGAGCTGGATTCTCTGCGAGGAGGATGACAGCATTTGGTCAGTGCGTGAGTTGGGGACTTGACTTCCTTCGGGACTTGCTGTGGCGAGCCGCGTCGTGCAAGTAGGTAGTCGAACCGCACCGTGCCTTGCCATAGCGAGTGCAGGCATATTTATACCTTGAAGGTGTTTAGGAATGCCAGTATTGACGTAAAAGTCGGGCATAAGAACGTCATGAATGAACCCCTAAGAATAGATGTTCATGCATAATAATCGAGTTCTTGGGGGAATCAATATCCAAGCAAGGGGAAGTCCTAAAGGTTTATAAGTCTGTTTTCCAAGAACTCATTGTGACGAAGAGGATCGGATGTAGTTGACCATGCCTGTATTTGGTTAGCATGAACAATGCCTAAATAAGGACTGGATTTCTATGCCTAAATAAGGGCAATATGAATTATACCTATATAAGGGCATGAATCGGGAAATCTAGATATGATATCTAAATCCACACACAACACTACCACAGGAGCTGTGTGCAAGGACTACATTTCCCAGTAGTCTGGACAATTGAAACCCACAGGTCATTTTGATGGTTGGGAGTGTCTCTAGTCATTGTCAATTTGCCTTTGTGTCTTCTTTGTATTCAATACTATAACTGAGTCATGTGTCTGTCTAGTAAATTGTGTGCCAGAAAATGGAAAGTCGTAAATTCCACATGACATTGTTTCCCCACACATTCTGTGTTTACAGGTTTCGGCTAATATTGGCTCAAAATCTTCATGCCTTCCATCGATTAAAAAGTTAATTGGTGAAATTGGTTCCTGATCAGTACACAATAGGATATAAAGATGTCCAGATATCAATATGTTCTTTAAGCATTTTATTTTAATACTGTACAGTAGGGTTTTCCTGCGGCTAGCCACTCAAATACAGAAAAGAATGAATTTGTGGAAAATAATTAATAACGCCCTATTTGTTCAAGGTATATGTAGCTGAGCGCCAAACATGATGGTCCCCTATTTTGTATGCTGTTTGTGGGACCTGAAAGATCGAGGTGGCATGGCTGCGTTAATGGAGTGATTCGCTAGCCTGAATAGATTTTTTTAAAAATCTAAATTTGATGACAGCAACACATCAGCCTGTGTGCCAGAAACTATTTGGAAGCCATAACAATGTCCCCTTCACTCTGGGCTAATGTTGAAGATGTAAATGGCAATATGCATATACAACACATGCAATCAAGAACATTTTACTCTATACCAAACTTCTAACAGGGAGAAAAAGTTCTAAATTAAACTCTAAATGCTTAGAAATAGTAATACTTCCAGCTTTGGTGCAGCGAGATTGGTCAAACATGTAATAGGTCTGTCAATGGAATAGTATATTATTGATTTAATGGTCTGACTCACTGTTACTAGAACAGAATCCCCATCCAGGTTAACCATGCCATAAAAGTCTACTTACCTGAGAAATACACGATGAAGTTCTAGTACCATACCTATTTGATCTCTGCAAATCAACAAAGATGAATAATTAGCCAGTCTGCCTCTTTTTTTTTTTGTTGTTGCTGGAGCTTGTTAACTGGGGTAATCAAATCGAATGCATGATTATAACCAAAGCCAGCATATGTAACATCTTTTTTTTTAAATGTAACTGCTGTTAGTGCTAACACCTTGTTTTACAGACCGAGTAGGGCACATTTATGTAGCTTTCATGCAGCGCAGCAAGCCACCTTTCTGCGCTGTGTTAAAGGGAATGGGCAGGAATGCGCTGCATTTAACATAAAACAACAAATTCCTGTCCTTTGCTTGTGCTGGCGCCCTTTTGGCTGCCTAGCGCCAATGCAGGCACCCTTGCACCAGGGTGCAGGAGTGCCTGTGTTGTAAACAGGGTTTCTTTTTATGCAAGAAGGGGCACCTTCCTACAAAAAAACAATCCCCGGAGGCATTTTCCTCTTTCTATGTGTGCTCCAGAATGCTTTACACATAGAAAGAAGTAATAACAAGAAGAAATAAAGATACTTATTAGGCCTAATCTGGGGAGGTGTAGCATTTTGAAACATTCCCAGGTTTACCACTGGCGTTCAATCTGGGTATGCACCAAAATCCATGGGTGGATGCGTGGGAACACCCATGCTCCACCCATGGAACACCTCCCTGGGGCAGAGTAATGCAACGCAGCAATTTCCACAGCGTTGCATTACTCTGGATTTATCAAGCCACATGGGGTGGCTTTGCGTGGCTTGATAAATCAAACTTGTGAAGGAACTCTCCAACCCCAGCTCCAACACCAATGACATCCCGCCTTCGCAAGACCTATGCGACTCGCTGGCCACCTTCTTCCACCACAAGATCGCGGACATCCACGACAGCTGTAATGCCACGACCACCCCGATAACCAACGCCCCCATGACCACCACCCGCCTGTTCTCCTGGACCAGCATCATTGATGAGGACACCAGGGAGATCATGAACACCATCCACTCCGGATCACCGTTAGACCCATGCCCTCACCACATCTTCAACAAAGCCAGCACAGCCATCGCACCCCATTTCCGGAAAGTAATCAACATCTCCTTTGAGACAGCAACCTTCCCGCAAAGCTGGAAGCACGCCAAGATCAACGCCTTACTCAAGAAACCCAAGGCGGACCCCAAGAACTTCCGACTCATCTCCCTTCTCCCAGCGAAGGTCACTGAGAAAATCGTCAACAAACAACTGACCCAATTCCTCGAGGAGAACAGCATCCTGGACCCATCCCAGTCCGGGTTCCGCAGCAACCACAGCACCGAAACCGCCCTAATCGCCGCCACCGATGACATCAGGACCCTGCTTGATAATGGAGAAACAGTGGCCCTCATCCTCCTGGACCTGTCCGCCGCCTTCGACACGGTCTGCCACCGCAAACTATGAACACGCCTATACGACGCCGGGATCCACGAGAAGGCCCTGGACTGGACCACATCCTTCCTCTCCTGCAGAACTCCGAGCGGCCGCCTCCCCCCCCTTCCACTCCAATGCCACCAAAATCATCTGCGGCATACCCCAGGGCTCTTCTCTCAGCCCGATGATGTTCAACATCTACATGGCACCAGTCGCCCGACAGCACGACCTCAACATCATCTCCTACGCCACCCAGCTGAACCTCTCCCTCACCAAAGACCCTCACACCGCCAAAACCATCCTCCACAAAGGAATGAAGGCCGTCGCCGAATGGATGAGGTACAGCCGACTGAAGCTGAACTCGGACAAGACGGAGGTCCTCATCCTCGGTCCCACCCCCTCAGCCCGGGACGACTCCTGGTGGCCGACAACACTAGGAACAGCCCAGACACCCACTGACCACGCATGCAACCTAGGGGTCATCCTCGACTCCACCCTCTTCATGACTAAGCAGGTCAACGCCGTCTCCTCATCCTGGTTCAACACCCTCCAAATGCTCCGCAGGATCTTCAAGTGGATTCCCACCGAGACGAGAAGAACAGTCACCCAGGCCCTCGTCACCAGCAGGCTGGACTACGGAAACACCCTCTACGCAGGAACGTCGGCCAAACTCCAGAGACAAATGCAATGCATTCAGAACACCTCAGCAAGTCTGATCCTCAACATCCCCCACCGCAGCCACATCACACCCCACCTGAAAGACCTGCACTGGCTCCCCGTCAACAAGAGGATAACCTTCAAGCTCCTCGTCCACGCACACAAAGTTCTCCACAACACCAGCCCAGCATACCTCAACAGACGACTCCACTTCCACACCCCCACCTGCCAGCTCCGCTCGCCTCGCCCATGCCACAGTCCTCTGCATCCGAAGAACGACCACCGGCGGCAGATCCTCCTCCCACCACGCCGCCAAAACCTGGTACACCCTCTCCACCAACCTACAGCAGACCCAAGACCTACTAGCCTTCAGACGACTCCTCAAGAACTGGCTCTTCGATCAGTAGCAGCACCCCCACCCCCATCCCAGCGCCTTGAGACCCTCACAGGAATGTAGTGCGCTTTACAAGTGTTGTGATTGATTGAACTTAGGAGTCGCGTCACTCGCGCCCTGTTGGGTGGCACAAGGGCAATGCATCTCCTACATAAATAGACCCCTTTACATGTGAAGTGTATGGTGGGTCTTTTTTAGGTCTCGCATAGGCATCACATGTACGCTGTCTCTGTGAGACATGCTCTATCTATAATATGGGCTTCTAGCACCGCCCATCTTTTTCATTGGTTCCTCTTATTGTTCTTCGTAGTCCCTCCTTTTGGACTTTTGTAAACTCCCATGATGACTGCCCGTAACAGGTGCTCTTAATCTTCATTTTATTTAGGATACTTTGGGGAAGATTTACTACGATTTTGCACCGTGTTTGCATCATAAAAGTGACGCAAAATCTTTTTTTTCTAATTAACTTTCCAGCGCTAAACTTGTTTAGCGCTGGAAAGAACATAAAAGTAATGCGAAGCAGCACATTGCCCTGCTTTGCATTACTTTTTGCCATGGGGGCGTCCCAAGGGTGGTGCATGGGTGTTCCCATGCAAATACCCAAGATTTCTCACTCTAAATCCAATTTACCACAAACAGTAGATTGGGTTTAGCGTGAGAAAACAACACCCTTTTCAACGAGACACAAGGAAGTAGAAATTCTTTCATTTCTCCTTCCTATTCCAACTTTGCATACGTGCTGCGCTATGCAGCGCACATGCAAAGTAGGAAAAGGTTTGCCTTGTGCCTAGAATAGCATTTTGTACAGGAAGGGTACCCTTCCTGTACAAAACCTATGCTACACTCATGCACACACCCTAGCACTAAGGTGTGTTCATGGAGCACAGCAGCTGATGTCAGCACCAGCCAAGGCCGGACCGGACAGCCGGGCAAGCGGGCAATTCCCCGGGAGACTGGAGCACCAGGAGGCTGGTATTGACAATTGGAGGCCGGGCTCAGCCTCTAGGAATGGTGGTGCTCAATACTGATCCAGGCCGCAACTTGAAAGAGTTGCTTTTATTCCAGCGCACATTAGGACGTCTGCCCGTGCGGGCTGAATTTTTCATTTTTGCCAGGGCTGTTTTAAGTTTCCAGTCCAGTCCTGGCACCAGCGCAAGGGAAAGGGGAGGAGAGAGTTGTATCTTTAAAATTATAGTGCTCTCCTGCTCCCTCCCTATCGCGCAATGCAGCACAGCCTCGCAGGGGGCTGGGCTGCGTTGCGTGGAGATTTTGTAAATCTCCCCCTATGTGGGCAATCATTTTTTTTGTAGACTTTTAGCTTTCAAGCCAAGACAGCGCACTTCCTGAACACAATGGACTTATCTTGTTTTATGGCTTTATGATGTGTGTTTACATCACCCATCCATAATGTGCTTATCTCGTTTTGGTGCCGATAGTTTAAGTTAACAAACACACACAGTATTTGCATTTCTTTGTTTCCTGCTCATCAAACGCATTCCAAGGGCGCCTTTTCCATGAACTTCCTCCTCCGGCTTGTTTTTTTTTTTGCTCCTGTGCCATTTGTTCTCCGGATCCAGGCCCGGACTGGCCGTTGCGGGCACCGGCCAAACCCCGGTGCGCCGCAAGGGTTGGGGCCAGTTTTGGGCCCTGGGGGCCGTTTCTGCAGCATAGCTGCAAAATTGGCCCTGTAACAAAATCGTCCGAAAACCGGCCCCGGCAAAGAGCTCGGTCGCACCCCCAGGGGGCCAGCCGAGCACTTTGCCAGGGCCGGTTTTGGTTCTTAGTCCGGCCCTGACCGGATCCTGTATGTTCAGTACGTTTACTTTTATTTGTTATGAGTTTAAATTTATTTGTTACCCTCTGCATGTTTTTATGTAGAGCCGAGACTCAAACCTGGCTGCCCAGGGCCAAAGTCAGCAGCTCTATATGTTACGCCATATCACTAACCTGAAACGCAAACGTGTTTGGTTAGGCCCGGGAATGTTAAGTGATTCGTCACAATCAAGTGATGGTGAACAGATGCCCGGACTCGAACCAGGTTCCCCACTTCCAAAGAACGCAGTTCTAGGAATTGACCTTCACCCTCCCAATTATGGGGAGTATTTATGGATTGTAGAGAATACAGCGTCTAACCCAATGCAAGACAGTGAAACACCTCAGTAGACACTAGCACCACTGATATTATGAGCTGGCCGTTGCCTGTAAATACGACACTGCATATTATTTTACAATTTGCCCAACACAGCACTGCTAAATTTCGTGTAGTGCTTGAAATGTTTTTTTACAGATTTTTCTACTATCTGCCAACCACTCATTCCTCAGTGCACGTGCAAGGTCATACAATGTGTGCGGGCTGGCATTTTATTTTCAACATGGAACCCAATCTTGCTTTCTTTTCCGTGTAGATCATGATAAATGTTCTCAGGGATCTATTGAGAGGTCGGCGAGGGGCGGATATAGATGCACTCCTGACAACAGGGGCGGTGGGTGACATTTCAAAGCGGTGGGGTGCAAAGTGATTTGCATACAGCACCGTAGCGAGCGAGCCCGAACCCCAAAAGGGGGGTTTAGGGGGATTACCCCCCCCCCCCCCCCAAGAAAATTTTGAAAAATCTTGCATTTTCAAGCAAATTTGAGAAAGCAGGAAGGTTAATAAAGCAATTGTGAAAGTGCAGTTCTGCTTATTCAGTATAACCACAGAATGACCATGCAAGGTTCTACAGCATATTCTAAAGCAGAACAAAACAAAACGCCCACTCTGCGACTTTTCCCACTTTCACTGAGCTATGATGGACTCTCTGCCCTCTTGCACTCTATGGCACCCTTGCCCTGTGCACCGTCTACCACTGCGTCACACTCCCCCATGCACATACCACTCGGTTTGTACTTGTAACCCCATCTTCGAGCCTTCATCCGCTTTTTTTGTTGTTGCAGTTTTTATATAGCGCAAACACGACCAGAAGGTATTGCAGCGCTTTACATGAACACCAATAACAATACACATCATTTTCGATAAACACGGGGAGATTAAGTAATTTGCCCAGAATCACAGGTTGTTGAGCCGAAGCCGAGACCCAAACCTGATTCCCCAGCTCCAAGGTCGGTAGGACATCCTGTCCCATCACTTCCTCTGTGCCCTCGCTCATTCTATATCTGCCAGGTGCAATATCACACAATCTATGACCTTAAGTTAACCCCTTCAGTCCCAGCACCTTGTCTGCTCCCACCAATGCTGTGCCCGTCTCCCCCATGCTTTAATGACCCCGGTCCGCACGCTAGGAACTTTTAAAAATCCGAGTGTCTAGCACTTGGGCTTGATGTCAATACCCTCCTCTTGAACTTCATGGTCTGGTGCAGCTCATACTTCTTACTGATGACACCACCCCTGCCAGCTCTCCACAAGCTTTAGATCTTTTTTTTAAAAGCTACAAAAAATATTAGGTGTAATCCATTCACACAGTATTGCCGTATTCCTTACCAATCCACTTCATCACATAACTGTTACCACAAAACATTTCTGCACACCTCTAGTCTCCAATCTGCTAACGTTATAACAACCATTCAGTGGCACTAAGTGACCCTTTGCTCTTTTATGCGGAGCACCTCAAAGTGAAACTCATAAGTGCTGGTATTGATTCACTTATCAGGCTGTCTGCGCCCATCCTATTCCAGTGTGACATTAGCACACACTCCACATTGGCGGGGGAGAGGCGGATCGGGGGGGGGGGATTGATGGGTGAAATAGCGAGTAAATGCATTTCAGTGGATGGGTGATTATATTGGTTTTGTGAATGGGTTTATGCGTAGATGGATGAGTGGGTACATGAGTGAGTGATTCGATAGGCGAATAAGCAGATAGGTGGATTAGTGGAGTGAAGGATGGGTGAATGGGCTGATGGGTGGCTTAGTAGATGCCCGAGTGGATAAATGGAAGGGTTGATACATGGGTTGATGAATCAGTAACTGGGTGGATGAATGAGGTGAGTGGGTGATTGAAATGGTGAGTGACTGTGCAGAAAAACACCTGCATCAGACTTCTCACAAAGCTTTATCACAAGATCTTATACTTGTGTTCCGCAGCAGGAGAGCAGCAGGGTCAGTGGAGCCAAATCATATGGTGAACTCCCAAATCACAGCAGCCTAAATTTGTAAATGTTATGCCGGGTCACTCCTGGTAAGGAACTTTACTCTGCCTGTTGTTGCTTTGCAGAAGCAGTGCTGCACATTGTGGCTGAAGTAGCAGGGGCCAGTGATCTTTAAGCTAAGCACAACTGTGGTTGAAAGATAACACCACACATCAAGGGGCATGATTGTTGCCCTCTGACCCCCCCCCTGTTTGACCTTCAAGCCCCAGCCGTGAATAGAAGAATGTATATGTTATAGACGTCATTAAAAATCATAGTGTGTCGTTAAAACAAAGCCGAGAATGCAAAATGGCATAATTTTCACAAACTGCCAGCCTCCATTTAGCGCAGAAGATCCACTCAAAAGTATACACATATACCTGTTATAATAACATTTTCAAAAATCCACAATATTAAATAAACGTGAACTGGTATGTAAACAGCCAGAGAACCTTTTCACAAAATCAATGTTTTTATTCAAAGCCAAAACACACAAAAATGCAGGCCAATAACAATCTCATTAATTCTCTCCTAAATTTCAAAATTCTGGGCTAGCACAAAAAGTTAATCGTTCTCCGCTTCATATTCTCAAAACTGGAAGAGGAACGAGAAATTACGGAGGCATATTTACTGTCAATTTCTTACAACGTGGTGTATTCTATGTCTTATGTAATGCAACATGCAAACATTACCTCAGACTTTTCTCGCATCTTCCTTCCATGTGACCAGCATCCTGGAAGCCAGCCGCCTTCTGCTATTTGCGTTCAGTTTAAGGCCAAGTCAACAGTACACGGTGTCTTCCAAAGGTGAAAAAGAACAGCTTGTGAAATAAAGGGTGTATGGAGCGAGACTTTCGACGTCAATTCCATTTTCAATCACATCATCTCCGAAGAAGATATTGGACTAGTTATATAACGTGTGTAAGAGCTTTCCCCAGTAGAAAATCGACGCAGTAGCACAGGTTTCTGCTAGATTGGGGCCCTTCATGCGATTATCTTCCTGGATCAGGATCAGGATCAGGATGTCCCAACCCCACCACGCGCGGCATCCAATGATGGATGCTGCGGTGGACCAGCCAATCCTGGCGCTGCATGCAGCGCCAGGATTGGCTAGGGGGTCACATTTGCTGCTCGACCTGTCGCCCTTTGGAAACCCGGGCTGTGGCAGCAAACAAGCACCCCTGGGTCCCGCTGGGGAACTTACAGTGCGCATGCTTGAGAAAGTTGCCAACTTTCCCAAGCATGCGCACTGTAAGTTCCCCAGCGGGACTGTCACTGCGCACTACGGTCTGCTGCAGCCTGAGTGTGGACTGTCACTCAAGCTGCAGCAGGCCACCCCCCTGCGCAATTCCCGCCGGCGGCTTTTATTTAGAAGATATACTAGGATTGCAGCCGGCGGCCGCGATGCGGGTCCATGGTGGCTGGTGGGGCTACGCCCCTACGCCCCAATGGATGCACCGCGGCTGCTTGACAACGCAGTCTGACCATACCGTTTATAGCAACATGCAGTCTCATTTTGTCACAAAACATCAGAGCTGTCACTGTGCAGATGCAGCTTGCTTTTCAATGCCAGGTGGCATAGCACCCAGGATAATGTGCTGCATGGGTAAACACTTATAAGGTCCCAAAGGTGAGACCTAATGGCTATGCCAATGCTTGTTTTATGTTTGATAAAAGAACACAAAAATATTGATGATAAGAAAGAAGCTAATCAGGGCCGGACTGGAAACTTAAAACAGCCCTGGCAAAAATGAAAAATTCAGCCCGCAAGGGCAGACGTCCTAATGTGCGCTGGAATAAAAGCAACTCTTTCAAGCTGCGGCCTGGATCAGTAATGAGCACCACCATTCCTAGAGGCTGAACCCGGCCTCCAATTGTCAATACCAGCCTCCCGGGGAATTGCCCGCTTGCCCGGCTGGCCGGTCCGGCCTTGATGCTAATGTACCACGGGCTGTGGGAAGCTACACTACTTGGGAAGCATCAGGAAGCGAAGAGCAACACAGTGCATCTAGTTCTGTATTTCTTCATTCTCACACCCTGGGCCAATATTGAGCTGGTAATGAAAAGTTTCTGTTGGCTACGTATTACAGCTACAGCCTCAGATCCATCGGGTCCCAATGTCTGGTCACTCTGACAGCTAAGAGAATCCAGGGGCATATTTACAACAGAATAGTGAAGCGTGGCATTAAACAAACATTACTAATGTCATGCTTCGCCGTTCTGCAAACGCAGGGATTTGCCCTGTTCACAAGAAACCCCTGTGTTTCCCCTACAGCTGGTGCTAAATCTAGCTGCCTAGCGCCAATGCAGGCACCCTTACACATTATTGTTCAAGGGTGTCTGCGTTGGAGGGAAATGATTGTTTATGTGCAGGAAGGGGTTCCTTCTTTCACATAAGCAATCCAGAATGCAGATTTGAAACCCCTGTGTGTGCTGCATTGTGCAGCACACATGAAGTTGCAAATCACCATTTGTTTAAGGACTGTTTATGTGCAGGTAGGGACACCTTCCTGCACTTAAACAATTATTAAACAAATGGCAATTTGCAACTTCTGTGTGTGCTGCACAATGCAGCACATGTAGATACAGCAAAGAGAAATTAACAATTCCTCCTCGTTTCGCCATGTTAAGACCAGGTTTTCCCTGGTCTTAATTTTGGCGCCATCTCCTATTTACACCACCCTTGTAAATAGGGGGCAGCGTCAAAATCAATGGGTGTTGAGGTGGAATGCCTACAGCAACACCCATTGCCCACCCCTTTCATGCCAAGTGTAGCATGAAAGGGGGCTTGATTTACAAGTTGGCATTAAGCCACGTTAAGTGGCTCAACACCGCCTTGTAAATAAGGCAAAGGAATTATCGCCACAGGAATGCTGCAAAAAGTGACGTTCCTTTGGCAATAGGTACTTGTAAATATTCCCCTCAGTTGGGTGGGTGGTGCAATTGCTATACTGTTGAACTTTGTGGACAGCCTCAAAGCTACTGTTCACATTCAGGAGATAACTGAAGAGACATCTACAAACACCACCTCCCTAAAGACACTGCCTTCCTAACAAAGAATACATTCTTTATAACCTCAACCTCTTGGTTCCCAAAGTTCTAAAATGACATCCGACTGCACGTGCTGGGTCAAATAGATAAACCCCAAATACAATAATGCCCTGTGTTGTTGGACTTCCGCCCAGTGCTTTCCTGTGGAGGAGGCGTTGGATAGGTTGCTTAGAAGATACGTGGAGATAGATGTGAATTATGGAGTGGATCTGAATTGATTTTCTACATGTAGGGGGCAGGAATCACCTCTTTGTGAATGGTACACAAAATGAAGGCTGGAGAGAGGCTTGTAGACAGGGATGTAGAACTCAGGAACATTCCTGAGGTCCTTTACAGTGGACCAGGGTCCTGTGAAAAGCAAAGTGGGAGATGGCTGTCCAAAGAGTGGGTAGAGCACCTGCCCCTTGCTTTCCTTGGTCTCCCCCCATTAGTAAGACAGAGGTAGTCAGGTGAAAAAAACTCTCCTTTGTTGGTTTTGTTTAGGGTCTCCATAAGCAGGAAGTCTCGGCACCTCCACCTGTAGCACCCAAATTATAAATAAAACAAGTATATTGTAACGTTCAAAATAGTACATTTATGGGAAAGCTGTGAGGACACCACTCATAGGTACGGATCTAAAATACGATTAACATGGGCTTTTACCCCTTTGATATATTTTACCTAAATAACAGCCAATCAGACATCACCTAGCATTGGGACTTTCCAAGAAATTGCCTATTGATTGATTACTAAACAGACATTTAGCTAGATTAGGATGTGGACTCATGAAATGTTGTGCAAGTAAAGCACCAGTACACTCAGTCTCGATTTATTTCTCAAGACCTTGCAGTCACTGCAAGCTCAGCACAGGCCTTCCGACATTCTGCAATCTCCTTAGCAAGTGTCACAAAATGGAACCTGAAACAAGATGGCTTCCACATCCCCTACTCGGACACTTAATCGCTGTGGTCATCATTGCTTTTTGTTTCTGCTCAATGGTAGGTTCTGCTAAATCAATTTAAATTCAATATATTGTCCTGCTAGATGCGGGCCCAACACATTTTGGATATTGGAAAATAATTTACTGGGGTATAACAGGGAACATTCAACAATTTCAGCAAATTTACCTTGATAATCTACATTTTCTTTCTGGTAATTTCCTGGCATGTAATCCAGGCATGACAAAGAATAGGTAACAGCTTCCATACCAGCTCCCAATTCATGCGGCTGACACTGCAGGACAAAGACTGCGGCATGGCCAGTCGGGGGAGGGGTGGTGGGGTGGCGAGGGCTGAGGGGTGGCGAGGGCTGAGGGGGGAGGGGCGGGGGCGGATGTACATAAATGTCAGGAACTGCTTAAAACCATTCCCAGAATTGAACCTGCAAAATTTGCACTCTTCTGAGGCACTCCGATTAATACTTGGTAGAAACTCAGGTCAGTATATCAAACCGCTCATGCCACAGTGACAGCACCCATCAGCAGGGCTAGTGGGCATTATTAAAAAAAAAATATATATATATATATATATATATATATATATAATAACTTTCCACAAACTAGGGAAAAAAGATAAACAATTGGGCGTACAACATACCACTATATAGCAAGTTCAATCATCAACAGTGTATATGTAGTGACCACCTGATTTAAACATCGCAAGAAAACAAATACCACATAACCTAGGTGATTGGATAGTTCATCACTGGATTACACACTATCCCACATGTATAGATACATTTTAAGGCCCATCCGAGTAATATTTTGGGTTCATCTTTGGAGACACCCTTTCAGTGCCCAAAAACCAATTGACAGGACAGGTATTAAATTATCTGTAAATCTCCTCCACCTTGCCTGAGTTGGCTGGGGTTGGGTGCTACCAACCGTGCAACAATTCTGTCCACAGCAAACAATCATCCTTAACTTTCCTATCTGTTAGCACTTCCTTTGTACGCCTCTCCTGTCACCCACTCCTCTACATCTCTAATACAAGTCTGCAATGTTGGACTGGTATACACCAACCAACGTGTGGCTATAAGTCTTTTTGCTAATAGTAGCCCCAGTGATGCAAAGAGATCATTCATCTTTTTCTGTTGGGTGGGGGAGGGGGGATTAACCCCAGGAGACAGTGCTTGATTGACATTTCTACGCATGTTCTCACTCAATTGGTTTGTGATCTCCCTCCAATATTGTTCAACTTTGCTACAACTCGAAATCATATGCAGAAAATCTGCTCCAGATTTTTTACGCCTAGGACATATGTCTGGTCTTGTCAGGTATGTATAGATGGGTGTCTGGTTGGTGTGGGGTAGGTGCGGTGTAATACATAAGAATGATCCACTTTAAGATTGGCATTACTGCAGATGTCCATCACCTGGGCAGAAGCTCTTCCCCATTCCTTGCCCATCAAAGGTTCTTGTATGTATGTACTCCTCCCTCGATGATCTGACCTTTAAAACCAATGGAGCTTTACCTTTTTTTCAAACAAGATTGGCGGGATCACAAAGCTGAGACGCCTTCCTGCAAAAAAACAATCCTTAGAGGAGTTTTCTTTTTCTAAGTCTGCCTCAGAATGCAGCACACGTAGAAAGAGGAAAAAAACAAGGCGAAAAAGATTTCTCCTCGTTTCTCCTCCCCTAGGACAACATAGAATTTTTACGCATTCCCAGGGTTTCCAATATTGATACATCTGGTAATGCACCAAAATCCATGGGTGGATGAGCGGAACACCCACACTCCACCCATTGAACATATTCCCAGGGTGGAATAACGCAAGGCAGCACAAGTCGCTGGCCTGCGTTACTCTGCCCTAGGAAGGCATTCCATGCCACGCAGGGCCACGCAAGGTGGACTTAAATTCCTTGGTAAATCTAACTTTGGTATTGCGTTGATCTTGCAACACCATGAGTGACGCAAGGGCAACACAATAACGTGACAAATCTGCATACAAGTGATGAATAAAAAAAAAAAATAACTAGCACAAGAAAATGTATATCTAAGGGTAATAAAGTGGTAACTGCGATATGAAACATAAGCTCTTTTGTATAGGAGTAAATATAAATCTATGGGGCATATTCTCAAGGAGGTATCGCTGAGTTAACAGCACTTTATCGCAGCCAAATTTGCGATAAATGTATCACCCCATTCACAAGCTGGTGCTAACAGCCCATAGCACCAGTTTACCTGCGATAGCTGCCGCAAAAACATCACCACAGATGACCCCCGCAACTATCGCTAATGAGATGCAGAGTAGCCAGATCAGCGATACAACCACAAAACATGCAATAAGCCGCGTTAGCAGCAGGAAACATAGACCTGCTCTGACCTGCTGTAAAGTCAGACCACAGCCTGCACCAGAAAAGGAAGCCACAACTGAAGGGCAAAAGATGCCATGGAGCCACTCATCATGCAGCCCAGACACCCAAGAGGGCCACAACACCCACCGCCCCCACCCACAAGACCCCCCCCCCCTCCTGGCCAAAGACATGCCACATCAACTACATGGAAACATGTACCAAATAATCCGCCTGATGTTGCACAATCACATCTGGTGACATGCATGTGTGGTCACAAAAATTAGCATCACACATTCATCTTCGAAGCAACAAATGAAAATGTATTCAAATAAACAGAACAGAAATGAAGACACATGGCGACCCCCTCGGGACAATCTGTAGGTCATTGTGAGAAGTTGGCCTGATATGCAGTGCTCACTATTCTAGTGAACACTATGTATCAGTCCAAACAACCCTTATTGATGATTGGTTGTAAGTCAACCTTATAGACCAGCTATCCTAGTAGCATGGATACGAGCAGTCTAAGGCTAAGACTCTAGAGGGCGTGTTAAGCCAGCTGTTTTACCATCACATTACCCCTTGAGCACCAAGTGAAAGGACACCACACAAGTTGTTATGAAAATAAACGTATATTTATTGATAACAAGATTACCCTGAACTCTTTATGAGTCAGGGAGCTAAGCACACAACAAAACTCTTACGAAAATACTTTAAGTCGCACAATTTACACAAATGCCCTAGGGGCACGAAAAACCATATACACAGTAAGTGGAATGCGAACTTGCTAGCAGGTAAGTAGTACTTTTCTAGACTTAGGAATCGCTAGGCCTACAATTCTAAACACTGGGATTAGATGCAGGAGGCCTGTGGACGTTGTGTGCAGAGTGGGAACTCTCACGCGTAAGGCGGGAAAAAGTCTATGGAGGCTAGCAGTTGCAAAGTTACTGTTCTCGGGCGAACCCGACTAGGTGGATCAAAAACGGGAGTGGATCCAAACACTTAGGGTGTTGGACTATGCTGGAGCACCGGAGTACTCAGGTTACCTAGCCCAGGGGCTGCGGCTGCATAGGGTTGAAGTTGCGTCGGAAACCCACGTTGAAGATCCAGGAGCCTGAAGAAAGAGTTGCTGGCAGGCGGCCAGTGAAGAAAGTTCGGAGTGATCCAAGCCTGGATCAAGGAAGAAGAAACCTGTAAGCAGAGGGGACCAAGTTCTGAATCACTAGCCAGTGATTTGAGTGGGCACCAGGATGGCACCGGACGAAGTCACCTCAGCCAGGTGAGTGGGCGCTGCTGGGCTCTGCAGTCTCTCGGACCAGGAGGCGTTGTCGGCGACCAGGATGGAGGTGCGAGCTGTCCCACGAAGGTACTTGCTGTCGACGTCGCTGGACCCAGGATTGGGCAACAAGTCTTGGCAAATGCAAGGCCCACGTGGTGGACCTAAAATGGCGTCTTGAGTGGACCAGGAGGGTCCAGGGTGCTCCTCTTTTGGAGGGGAGCAAGGGCTAGTCTGGAGCAACCAGACCAGCAGTAGTTGTCGTCGTGGAGCGTCGTGAGGGGGCCACTAGCCAACGGGCAAGCGACCTGGACAACGCGGTGAGCAGCAAAAAGCAGAAGGGCCCCACGCAGATCTCATGGATGCAGGGGGGCTGAACTTCGGTGCTGGAGCTGCTCAGGGTCGGGGCTTCTCTTACCCCAAAGCACTCGGTCGAGGGTCACTCGGGAGTCGTGCTGGACAAGCGTCATGCAGTTCTGAAGATGGCCGGTCCCTCGAGGTCTCGTCACACCCACCGGTCACAGCTGGGCTGATGATGTAGGTTGAGGTCAGAGGTGCCAGGGAAGCCAGTTCTCGTCGTGCTGGAGCAGTCTTGATCCGAAGGAGAGACTGGCAACAAACCGCGATGCTTGGTTGGTGCCTGCTGCTGCAGGGTGACTACTCCTTAGTCACAAGGGAGAAATCTTGATAAGAGTCTTGAGTTCCTTTTTGAAGAAAGTAGTTTCAGGATTCAAAGATGATCTGATTTGGAAGGGGGCCAGGTCCTACCTTTATCCTGCAAAAAGGGGCTGGCACGCGACTAAGTCCTGCCCTATGGGTGGGACTAGGAGGGGGGTGGTTACACCCCTCTCCTTTGGCGGGCTTTCCCCAGGCCATGGGCTGGAGTGCCCCTGGAACTGTTTTCAGCCGGCCTATGCACAGTGAGCACCGGGGTGCCACTTGCAGTCACCTTCCTCTAAAGCCCTGCATACCTAGGATACACAAAATCCTGTCTGGGACGGTGCTGGCACCGCCCCTGGCAGTAAACCCTTTGTCCTTGCCTCCTGGGCTGGGAGGACTCCCAGCAGCAGGAGGGCAGACTTGTGTCTCGGTGGCAGCATCCATTTTGTGGAGCTAAGGCTCTTGTCTGACTTTAACCGGGGTTACAGGTTACATACATGTCGTGTCCCTCTAGAAGGGTGGAATGCTAACCCCGTCGCCAGAATTGGCGAGGGGTTAGTATTCCAATTCGTATGACACCTTACTCAACATGTTTTGATAAAGAGATACCAGAGTTGGCACATAACCGCGAGGATTATAATGCACTTAAGAGTATATGGTATGCGATATCATGGAAACGGCTAAGGGATGGATCCCGAAAGCCGCAGACAGGCTCAGCTCATGCCAGAGCACCATCTCACACAATTCCAAGCACTCTGCCTTCAGGATTGTTAAGGCCTGCCATAGGAGTGACTGATAGGAGATCTGTGTGTCCATTTAGGTTTAGATATAGGAATACTATATCTACAGCAGAGGGTGAGTACACCACTCTGCCCCAGCTGTCAAGCAGCCAGTTGTGTCTGATTTAGTTAGTCAGTCCAGGGGTGGCATAATACATGCTGCAGCCCCTGGGAGACTTCTGGGTGCACCTCAGCCCTGGGTACAGGGACTTGAGAGGGCCCAGTGCCAATTCAGTACCTGAGTACAATTTGGAGTAGAGAGAACAGCTAGGCTGTGGGTCTGATTAGCAGGCCCACAGCCAGGGAAAGTCGTAAACCAGTGAAGCAAAAAGCAAAAATCTGGGTGATCATAGGATTGCAGACCCTACTCTCCTACATGACCCCCCCCCCCAAACTTTGGGACAATAAACTAACCTTGACCAGGTGAGTCTTCTTGCTCTAAGTGGAAATACCTGGAGAGCCCATCAGCATTGCCATGATCAGTACCAGGTCTGTGCTCCACTGTAAAATCCATCCCCTGTAGGGAAATGGACCACCTAAGTAGTTTGGGGTTTTCACCCTTCATCTGACTTAGCCATAAGAGGGGCTTGTGGTCGGTCTGAACTGTGAAGTGAGTTCCAAACAAGTAGGACCTCAACTTCTTCAGGGCCCATACCACAGCAAAGGCCTCCCTCTCAATAGCTGACCAATTTTTCTCTCTGGGGGTCAGCCTTCTGCTAATGAAAGCAATTGGCTGGTCGTTGCCATCAAAATTCAGCTGAGATAGAACAGCTCCCACACCCAACTCAGAAGCATCTGCTTGGACAATGAATGGTTTGGAGAAGTCTGGACTCTTTAGGATAGGTGCTGTGCACATGGCCTGCTTTAGGTCATCGAATGCTTTCTGACAGCTTTCTGTCCACTGAACTTTCTTTGGCATCTTCTTGCTTGTCAGGTCATTAAGGGGGGTCACTATGGACCCATAATTTCTGACAAATTTCCTATAGTACCCAGTCAGGCCCAAGAAAGCTCGAACCTGAGTCTGGGTGATTGGAGGAGCCCAGTCCTTTATGGCCTGTATCTTACTCTCCAATGGCTGAACCTGGCCTCCACCTACAAGGTGGCCCAGGTATACAACCTGTGTCTGCCCTATCTGGCACTTAGTGGCCTTGATAGTGAGGCCTGCCTTTTGCAGGGCCTCTAACACTTTCCTCAGGTGGACCAGGTGATCCTCCCAGGTGGAGCTAAAGACAGCAATATCGTCCAGATATGCTGCACAGAAGTCATCCATCCCAGTGAGAACTTGATTCACCAGCCTTTGGAAGGTGGCAGGTGCATTCTTCAACCCAAAGGGCATTACCACAAACTGATAATGACCACCAGGGGTAGAAAATGCTGTCTTGGGCCTGGCTTCCTCAGCTAACCTGATTTGCCAATACCCAGCTGTCAGGTCAAATGTGCTTAAGTAGTTGGCAGAAGCCAATCTATCTATAAGTTCATCTGCCCTTGGTATTGGGTGGGCATCAGTCTTAGTGACTGCATTGAGGCCTCTGTAGTCTACGCAAAACCTCATCTCTCTCTTACCACCCTGGGTGTGAGGCTTTGGCACTAGAACTACTGGGCTAGCCCAAGGGCTATCTGAGGGCTCAATGACTCCCAACTCCAACATTTTCTGCACTTCTGTTTTGATGCAGTCTCTGACATGATCAGGCTGTCTGTAGATTTTACTCTTAACAGGCAGACTGTCCCCAGTGTCCACTTCATGGGTGCACCAATCAGTTTGACTGGGTGTCAGAGAGAACATATGTCTGAAGGATTGCAGGACTTGCCTGCAATCCTGTTGCTGATGTTCAGAGAGGCTGCCACAAAAGACAACACCATCTACTGATCCATCATCAGGATTCTGAGTGAGCAGGTCTGGGAGAGGGTCACTCTCTTCCTCCTGTCCCTCATCTGTGGCCATGAGCAAGCTCATGTCCTTCCTGTCGACATATGCCTTGAGCCTGTTCACATGGAGGACCCTGAGGGGGCTCCTGGGGGTTCCAAGGTCCACCAGGTAGGTGACCTCTCCCTTTTGCTCAATGATGGTGTGGGGCCCAGACCATTTGTCTTTGAGGGCTGCTGGAGCCACTGGCTCCAGTACCCACACCTTCTGTCCAGGCTGGTATACAGTCAGGACAGCCTTCTGGTCATGCCAAGCTTTTTGGAGTTCTTGGCTGGCCTCTAGGTTTTTGGATGCCTTCTCCATGTATTCAGCCATCCTGGAGCGGAGACCAAGTACATAGTCCACTATGTTGGTTGCAGGCTTTTTGAGAGGTCTCTCCCATCCTTCCTTCACCAAACACAGGGGTCCTCTTACAGGATGCCCATACAGAAGTTCAAAAGGGCTGTAGCCAACCCCCTTCTGTGGGACCTCTCTGTAAGCAAACAGGAGGCAGGGTATCAGGACATCCCATCTACGCCTGAGCTTTTCAGGTAGTCCATGAATCATCCCTTTGAGGGTCCTGTTGAATCTCTCAACGAGCCCATTGCACTGTGGATGATAGGGTGTGGTGAACTTGTAGTTAACACCACATTCCTTCCACATTGCAGTCAGATATCCTGACATGAAGTTTGCACCTCTGTCAGAAACAACCTCCTTAGGGAAGCCCACTCTGGAGAACACTCCAACTAGGGCCCTTGCCACTACAGGTGCTGTAGTGGTCCTAAGTGGAATAGCTTCAGGATACCTGGTGGCATGGTCCACCACCACCAGTATAAACTTGTGCCCTGATGCTGTCTGGGGTTCCATTGGACCAACAATGTCAATCCCCACTCTTTCAAAGGGAACCCCCACCACAGGTAGTGGTATGAGGGGGGCCTTTGTTGTGCCACCTGACTTACCACTGGCTTGGCAAGTGACACAGGAGCGACAAAACTCCTTGGTATTCTCATTCATGTGGGGCCAGTGAAAGTGTGAGACAAGCCTGTCCCAAGTCTTTGTCTGACCTAAGTGACCTGCAAGGGGAATCTCATGGGCCAAGGTGAGAAGGAAACCTCTCAAAGACAAGGGGATGACCAGCCTCCTGGTTGCACCAGGCTTGGGGTCTCTTGACTCAGAGTACAGGAGTCCATCCTCCCAGTATACCCTGTGGGCACCTGTGGCATTCCCTGCAGCCTCAGCAGCAGCCTGCTGTCTGAGGGGTTCAAGGGAAGGGCAGTCTAACTGTGCCTTCTCCAGGTCTTCTCTGGAGGGTCCCCCTGAGCCCAGAAACTCAACTTGATCAAGTTCAAGCTCTTTAGGCTCAGTTTCCCTCAGCTCTCTCAGATCAGCCTCCTCAGAGGCTTGATCCTCAACCTGGGGCAAGGGGGAAGGCAAAGCCTTACCCTTACTGCTCTTCTTCTTGGAAGGTGTCTGGTCCTTTCTTCCAGGATCCAGCACCTGTTCAGTGGGGCATCTTCTGGCCTGTGACCTAGTCACAGCAAGCACATGTGCTGGCAAGCCTAACATTTCCATGTGAGTCCTCTGCTCCACTTCTGACCATAGGGATGACTCCAAATCATTGCCCAACAAACAATCCACTGGGAGGTCTGAACTAACCACAACTTTCTTTTGGCCACTTACCCCTCCCCAGGAGAAAGCAACAATCGCCATACTATGACTGGTAGTGACGTTGCTGGCATTGGTCACCAGGAAATCTGTACCTGGCATGATCTGTCCAGGGTCCACAAAGTTAGGTGTCACCATGGTGACACTGGCACAAGTGTCCCTATAGGCCTGAGCCATTTTGCCATTAATCAAAGGTGTCTGCCTGTATTTGCCCAAAGTATTGGGACTTATGTCAGGGGATATATCCATATCCCCTGTACAGACAAGGACAGCCTGGGTGAGTGTGCCAACTAAGTTGTCAGACTCCTCAGTTCCCAAGGTTAACCCAACTAATCCCTTGGGAGGTGCACTACCACTACTGACTGTACTAGGGGGTGCAGTTGCCTTAGGGGCTGTAGTGGTAGAGGTTTGCCCTCCTCTTTTGGTGCACTCACTAAACCAGTGAGACTTACTTTTACAGTACTGGCACCACCTTTTTGACTGGCCTTCTTGAGTCTTCTTTTTCTGCTGTGAAGCCTGACCCCCACCCTCTTTGGTTTGTTGGGGACCTGTTGAAGACTTCTGGTCATTTTGTTCACTCTTAGCATTACCCTTCTGGTCTGCTTTCTTCTGACCACCCTGGTTCTGGTTCTGGTTCTGCTTGATCCTTGTTCTGACCCATTTGTCTGCCTTCTTTCCCAATTCTTGGGGAGAGGTCAGATCTGAATCAACAAGGTGCTGGTGCAACAACTGGTTCTGACAATTATTTAAAATGTGTTCTCTCATCATCAGATTATACAATCCTGTGTAATCAGTAACCTTGCTACCCAGCAACCAGCCCTCCAAAGCCTTAGTGGCACTATCCACAAAGTCAGACCAGTCCTGAGACTGAGTTTTCTGGGTGTCTATGAACAGCAACCTGTACTGCTCAGTGGTTAAACCAAACCCATCAACCAGTGTATTTTTCAGGACCTGGTAATCATTAGCATCCTCTACTCTTGTAGTGAGGAGCTTGTCTCTACCTTTACCATCAAAGGAGAGCCACAGTATAGCTGCCCACTGACTCTGGGGAATGCCCTGCACAGTGCAGGCCCTCTCCAGAGCAGCCATCCATTTCTGGATGTCATCCCCTTGCTTTAAGGGGGGCACTATTTTTGTCAGGTGTTTAGTATCTAAACCCTTCTCTCTATCTCTTGGGAGATTGCTGCCACCAGTGGGAGCTAACCCACTCATCTGCTGCTCTCTAGCGAAGGCAAGCTTTTCTTTGGCCAGGGCAAGTTCTTCCCTTTCAATCCTCAGAGTAGCCTGTCTCATCCTAGCTTCATGCTCCCTTCTCTGAGGGGAAGTCAATCTCCTCTGGGGAGAGTTCCTTCTCCTCTGAGAAGAGGCATTAGAGTGCAGAGATCTATTGGAGTCCCTAGAAAGAGATCTATCTCTCCTAACTCCAAGGTTAGGCCCACTTAGGGTCAGTACCGGGGGTCCCCCAGATCCTTCCCTATGTAGGACTAAGTTGGCCCTAGTAAGTCTGCTGACTAACTCAGACCTCTTGTCTGCGTCATCCCCAGAGGGATCCTCAAGATCCTCCTCCTCAAGTCCATTTTCAGGGCTAGGGAGGTCTGGATCACCAAGGTGCCCTTCTAAGGCTGGCATATTCCCATCTCCCTGAGATGCTTTCCTAGCATCATAAGTCTCTAAGAGACCTAACAGAAAAGGAGTGGTGGGGTTAGACCCCTGTTTCAATTTCCTGGAGGTACACAAGTGTCTCAACTCCTGGAAATTGAGAGCTGCATATCTTGAGCTGACCTGTGGAGGGTCAATCACCACTAGAGGGGTCCCTGAGGACTCTCCCTGGGTGGACATGCTTTTCTAGTGAGGTGTAAGTGGTGCACTTACCTACACTATATGTTTACCTACTGATCCCTTGCTAGAGTTGTAGTTTAGGGTGTGCTAGGCCCTAGGAGCTACAACAGCTGGTTCAGTAGAACTCAGAGTATTCTAAGCTAAGTTATATGTACCTTTAGTACTTATGTGATCTTTCACAAGATATTCTTAGGATATGTGTGGTAAAACAAACAGCAAGCTCAAATCCCAACCGCTGCTCACCAATGTGAGAAGTTGGCCTGATATGCAGTGCTCACTATTCTAGTGAACACTATGTATCAGTCCAAACAACCCTTATTGATGATTGGTTGTAAGTCAACCTTATAGACCAGCTATCCTAGTAGCATGGATACGAGCAGTCTAAGGCTAAGACTCTAGAGGGCATGTTAAGCCAGCTGTTTTACCATCACATTACCCCTTGAACACCAAGTGAAAGGACACCACACAAGTTGTTATGAAAATAAACGTATATTTATTGATAACAAGACTACCCTGAACTCTTTATGAGTCAGGGAGCTAAGCACACAACAAAACTCTTACGAAAATACTTTAAGTCGCACAATTTACACAAATGCCCTAGGGGCACAAAAAACCATATACACAGTAAGTGGAATGCGAACTTGCTAGCAGGTAAGTAGTACTTTTCTAGACTTAGGAATCGCTAGGCCTACAATTCTAAACACTGGGATTAGATGCAGGAGGCCTGTGGACGTCGTGTGCAGAGTGGGAACTCTCACGCGTAAGGCGGGAAAAAGTCTATGGAGGCTAGCAGTTGCAAAGTTACTGTTCTCGGGCGAACCCGACTAGGTGGATCAAAAACGGGAGTGGATCCGAACACTTAGGGTGTTAGACTATGCTGGAGCACCGGAGTACTCAGGTTACCTAGCCCAGGGGCTGCGGCTGCATAGGGTTGAAGTTGCGTCGGAAACTCACGTTGAAGATCCAGGAGCCTGAAGAAAGAGTTGCTGGCAGGCGGCCAGTGAAGAAAGTTCGGAGTGATCCAAGCCTGGATCAAGGAAGAAGAAACCTGTAAGCAGAGGGGACCAAGTTCTGAATCACTAGCCAGTGATTTGAGTGGGCACCAGGATGGCACCGGACGAAGTCACCTCAGCCAGGTGAGTGGGCGCTGCTGGGCTCTGCAGTCTCTCGGACCAGGAGGCGTTGTCGGCGACCAGGATGGAGGTGCGAGCTGTCCCACGAAGGTACTTGCTGTCGACGTCGCTGGACCCAGGATTGGGCAACAAGTCTTGTTACATACATGTCGTGTCCCTCTAGAAGGGTGGAATGCTAACCCCGTCGCCAGAATTGGCGAGGGGTTAGTATTCCAATTCGTATGAAACCTTACTCGACATGTTTTGATAAAGCGATACCAGAGTTGGCACATAACCGCGAGGATTATAATGCACTTAAGAGTATATGGTATGCGATATCATGGAAACGGCTAAGGGATGGATCCCGAAAGCCGCAGACAGGCTCAGCTCATGCCAGAGCACCATCTCACACGATTCCAAGCACTCTGCCTTCAGGATTGTTAAGGCCTGCCATAGGAGTGACTGATAGGAGATCTGTGTGTCCATTTAGGTTTAGATATAGGAATACTAGATCTACAGCAGAGGGTGAGTACACCACTCTGCCCCAGCTGTCAAGCAGCCAGTTGTGTCTGATTTAGTTAGTCAGTCCAGGGGTGGCATAATACATGCTGCAGCCCCTGGGAGACTTCTGGGTGCACCTCAGCCCTGGGTACAGGGACTTGAGAGGGCCCAGTGCCAATTCAGTACCTGAGTACAATTTGGAGTAGAGAGAACAGCTAGGCTGTGGGTCTGATTAGCAGGCCCACAGCCAGGGAAAGTCATAAACCAGTGAAGCAAAAAGCAAAAATCTGGGTGATCATAGGATTGCAGACCCTACTCTCCTACAGTCATAGCCTGCAAGACAAAAATCATGAGGAGAGGGTGTGTCCTGCACACATCAAGGGAAAGAGAGAGAGTGAAGGAGAGAGAGAGGGAGCAAGAGATAGACGGACAGAGGGGGGGGAAGAAAGATGGATGGGGAGAGAGGGATAGACGGACAGGGAGAGAGGGATAGACGGACGGGGAGAGAAAGAAAAAAAAAAGACAGGGAGAGAGAGAGAGTGCCAACACTGCGCACCCAGTCCATACTGCTTACCTGCTGCCACCGGTGTGTCTCCAACCACGTGGCAGTATGCCATGCAGTACACCAGGTCCCACATCTGAGACAGACCCGTCATCTGAAACATAGTCCAGCTACATGAATGGCATAGTACATACAAATACACATGACATAATCGCCTGTCCGCCCCTGAGCACCCAGGCATCTGCACGCCACCCCCTCCCGCCGCCAAGCAGTGCATGCACGACCCTGTGCACCCAGGCAGCTGCACCCCAGCCCCTCCTGCCGCCCAGGGTTGCATGCCCACCCCTGCGCACCAAGGCAGCTGCACCCCAGCACCTCCCGCTGCCCAGCAGTACATGCCTGCCCCTGCACACCAGGCAGCTGCACCCCAATCCCTCCTGCTGCCCAGCGGTGCATGCCTGACCCTGCGCACCCAGGCAGCTGCACGCCACCCAGCGATGCATGCCCATCCCTGCGTACCCAGACAGGTGCACCCCAGCATCTCCCGCTGCCCAGCAGTGCATGCCTGACCCTGCGCACCCAGGCAACTGCACCCCACCCCTCCCACCGCCCAGCGATGCATGCCCGCCCCTGCGTACCCAGACAGCTGCACTCTAGCCATGTCAGCCCCTGCGCACCCAGGCAGCTGCACCGCAGCCCCTCCCACCACCGAGCGGTGCATTCCCGCCCCTCTGCACCCAGGCAGCTGCACCCCAGCCCCTCCCACCACCCAGCGGGGCATGCCCGCCCCTGTGCACCAAGGCCTCACTGCTCAGCTTCCACCACCGGCATGTAGAAAAAAAGGCATGCCGCTGCAAGCCACAAGCCCAGGTCCAGGCCCGTGGACATGGCACCCTCCACATCATGCAGCCCCACTCTGCAAGGCCAGGTCTCACATTTGATGCTGGGTCTTGATTTCGCCATGGCAGAGGACATACCAGTGCACAGGGCATCATCGCAGGCTGCACACCAGCTCAGCCCTTGAGGTGCCACTAACTTTGTGATCCGGGAGGCGACACCACGTGAGGGTAGACCCGCGCTGCTCGCTGGCTCAGGCCTACACTGCAGTCCAGCAGGGCACACAAAACCTGTGTAGTCCGGACCCACCCAGACAGCTGCACTCTAGCCATGTCAGCCCCTGCGCACCCAGGCTGCTGCATCCCCGCCCCTCTGCAGCCAGGCAGCTGCACCCCAGCCCCTCCCACCACCCTGCAGGGCATGCCTGCCCCTGCGCACCAAGGCCTCACTGCTCAGCTTCCACCACCGGCGTGTAGAAAAAAAGGCACACCACATGCCGCTGCAAGCCACAAGCCCAGGCTCAGGCCAGTGGACATGGCACCCTCCACATCATGCAGCCCCACTCTGCAAGGCCAGGTCTCACATTTTATGCTAGTTCTTGATTTCGCCATGGCAGAGGACATACCAGTGCACGGGGCATCATCGCAGGCTGCACACCAGCTCAGCCCTTGAGGTGCCACTAACTTTGTGATCCGGGAGGCGACACCACCTGAGGGTAGGCCCACGCAGCCCGCTGGCTCAGGCCTACACTGCAGTCCAGCAGGGCACACAAAACCTGTGCAGTCCGGACTGCCGGGAGGAGGCTTGATCGCAAGCTGCACACCCGTTCAGCACTTACGGTGCCCCTATCTCAGTGCACCCAAAGTCACCATCCCATGGCAGTGCTCCTGTGCCAGCCACAGTGTATCCGGTGCCACCAAGTCTTTGCCCGGCAAGTCATGGACCATCTATGGTTGGGTATCGTGGTGCGGACGCCATCATGTCACCTCCAGGCCTGCGGAATGTGATGTTGCAGGCCCCTGGGCCCCCATGCCTATATGCACACTGATACACCCAGAGATAGGTTGGAAATGGAGTCGAGCACGTATGCCCAGCCCTTTTTATTGGCAGGGTCACATGTACTGTGACGCGTGTGCTGGATGGGTGTGGTGTGGGTGTAAACCAGCTGTGAGGGAGTGGCTGTGGCATGTTGACTACTAGACCTGTGAGCAGCAGATCACTACAGGTAAGTCCAGGCACATTTAGCGTTATCGTCCCACCCTGTGTGCGTAAGCATAGTGGGCTGGCCTGGCATATGCCAGTCGAGCGTACAGGTTTGAGCAATAACCCCAGGTCTCTGGGCTTTGATCCGTAGGGGGTGGACAAGGAAGTAACAAATGTGTGTGTCGCTGTTGTTTCGTCAGCGCCACCCGGACAACATTCAGCAATGTGTCACCCTGTGACCCAAGTCCAACAAAATGAGCCACATGGACGTTAGAGGAATTCACTGACCCTACATACATTCATACTACCACACTTAAAAGACAATAGACACAACCCTTCTGTGTGATTCGGAATGTTTTATGCACATTCAGTGAAGTGTTGCATCTGGAGCAGTACAGGGCCATGCAAACCCACCTTTACAATGTTGGCCAGTCAGAGTCCTTCAGGAAATGACAAGTCCAAAGGAAGAGTTCAGTTCACAATCTGTTTGCTGTGTCAGTGGCAATCAAGAGAATATGGCAGTCCATTGCGAGGTCCAAGGTGAGTGTCGCAGAGTGCATCGGGGCACAGTGGAAGGTGATTATGTAGAGGGCAGAACAAAGCTGAAACCGGCCATATGGCGGAGATGAATATTACTGCCTCCTGACCACAGTGGCAGATTCATCCACATCTTCGTCCTCTGCTGTTGCACGTGCCTCACGTGTGGGTATTGGTTTTCCATCTCCAGCACTGTGTAGCAGTGATACCTCAGGGGCCAGAGGAGGAATGTCTGTTGCACTGTGTGGCACTGACACTTCAGGGGGTGGAGATGTGGATGTAGTGGGAGCAGCAGCATGGATCAGCAATGCCACGAGAATGGTTTTGAGGTCATTGAGGAACCCAGATCCCGCTCGCTGGTCTGCAGCCATGGCAGCCAATCGTTCCGCATTTGCACGCTCCATGGTCTCCATTAACCTCCGTATGTTTCCCAACTCCCGGGTGACATCGCTAGAGCCACTCTCACTGGACAGTTGTTCTAATCTCTGAGTCAGGGCTCCAATGATGTCAGCCATGGTCCGTTGGAGAGCATGGATCAGACTGTAGATATCCGTTAGGGACTCCGAGTGGTCCCTGATGGGACTTAAACACCCAGGTATGGCATCTAGTTTGTCAGCCATGCGGTAAAAGCCCATCCGCACCTGTTCAGCCAGCTGCTCCTAGCATCCCAACACAGCATTGGATGGCCATGTGTTCTTCGTGTGGGTCCTGGGAGGCAGCCGTGGTAGTGGGTTCTGCCTGCTGTGTGGTCTGTGCAGGGGGTGGGGTATGTTCGTTACAGCTGAGCTGGGCTGCCCTGCTCCTGGAGGTGAGCTGCGGAGTCTGTCAATGAACTCTTGGAGGGAGTCTGAGTCGAAGCTGTGGTGGTCCTCTTCCTCAACAGAGAAGAGAGGTTCAGGCTGCTCTGCAGGAGGTGTTAATTGTCCCTCTGCAATGTGAAGGGGATATGTAGTTTAACAATGTGTTCACATGTGTGTTGTCGCATTGTACATGTTTACATACAGACTGCATGACTGTGTACATCGTGGCTGGTTGGGAAGAGCTGCCTATTTGATGGGGGACAGTGGACATTTTGACAACAAACTTGTTTGTACTTGTACATTATCAACTCACATTTCCCTGCAATGCCACTTGCAATTGGCCAGTGTCTACACCCAGCCGGCACCAGTTGTGTCCTGTGCTCTGTTGTGGACGTGTTGCGGTTTGTGCCAAATTGTTGTCAGTGTTGATGTGCTCTGCATGTTACATGTGTGTGCTGTATTATGGGGTTGTGGCCCTTGCTGCTGTGATTTTGCTGCCCCTTATCCATTTCCTGTGATGTGCCTTTGACTTCTGTGCTTATACAGGGCTGAGATGTTGCATACTTGGGTGCATTGGTCTCAGGGGGGTGGGGGGTTGCGGGCTATGGCTGGGGCATGGTTTGTTCGCAGATGGGCACAATGGCACACACATACAATTGAGCTGAACACATCTTCTCCCCCCCCTGTCCCTCCAGTCCCTGGTCATTCCTTAACCTGGTGCTGTTGTGTCCGGTCATGTTGAGCAGTGTCCGGTACCCTCGACTCCAGCCACCGTCTCCCCACTCATGACTGTGGCCACCATTTCCTCCATATCGTCCACCTACTCCTGTGGCGCAGTACTCCCACCTCCAGTCTGCATTGCTGCCTTCCAGTTGTTGGCAAGTTTCAGCTTGGTTTTGCACTTGACGTCATTCCAGCACGTCTTGACCTCTTCCATTGTCCTCTTCAGCACTCCCACTGCATTCACCTTATCCACGATAGACTGCCATAGTCCATTTTTTGTTGCCAATTACACAGTGGCGGTGACGAACATTTGTTGATGGTGTTAGATCACCTCTGTTATCAGGATACTGTTTCCCTGCAGACTGAAGTGCTTCTTCCCACTCTTCTCCTTGGCCTTCCCTGACCCAGAGGTCCCAGGCAGGTCCTCTGGGGGGCTATGGGGTTCTGGTTCTCCTCCGTACTTGCTCCGGCAACATCTATTGTGCTTCACTATTTGGCATTTGTTGGTCAGTTTTTTTTTCTACTTTTATGGTGATTTTTCCTGCTGGACGCTTGTGAATTGCAGGCCTATAGCTGGTTTTTGCAGATTATTGTATTGCGATTGGCCTCATCGCAGCTTTTTTTGCATTCACATTCTGCATTTTTGCAGCATGGCGTCGATTTTACCGCGGACAGTTGACACGTTATCTGGAGAATACCACATGGTGCCGCCATGTTGAGAATGCTTTGTTAATACAGCATAATTTTCCTGCGATCAACTGCAATGCTGAAAGTTACTTTAACTTACTTCTGTGATGGTTATCACACGTTCATGAGAATATGCCCCTTAATTCATTCCTCAATAAAACAAACTAATTTTGAGTGCAGTGTCTGGCAGATATTCTTAATCTTCTGGTAACCGGTGAGACTCTCCAAGGTAGTTTTGAGCTCTTTTAGAGGGTGTGGCTTGTCTGAATGACTAGATAATAATTTCAATAGAGGCATTTTAAACACAGAAATGAAAGAGTGGACTACTGCTCAGTGGCCTCAACTGTATTTTAACAACCTATCACTCAGTAAAGTGCAGCCACCCTAGCAGGAAGGTGTTCGGTTTTCCATCTTTGTAACACTCCTCCCTCATCTCTATAATTAGTTATCAATACATACAAGGTAGAAGTAACCATCATCTGGCTAATGTAAATATTCAGCATGTACTCATTACAATCCCAAAAGAATTCAAATCAAAATAGTCTTTATTCGATATTTTTCAATCATAAAAGACATTTACAAATTCGTCCCCCACCCCATAGATAATAAGATCCACAATTATTTAATCGTTACAACTATATCTAAAAAGAGCTTACTAGCTCATTCATATTTTCAAAAAAATTAAGTATATCACATTTAAAAAATTAAAACTGGATTAAAAGAGTAATTCATTCAATGCTAAGTACATCAGTTTCTCTATACAATTTACAAAATCAAATAGGAGCATATAACAACTGGCCTAGGAATTAATCCAAACTCATTTTGCGAGCACAAATTATCCACATCCAATGTAAAAATTTTGACATGGCTATAACAACTGGCTGGGAGGTATCAGTTCTTAAAATTCTAATGGCCTCGCTAGCAGTTTTGAGGCCTAACTGAACACAAATCGGTTTAAGCCACGATTTTCTTGGAACATTATATTCAGGGCAGGCAAAGAATACATGCCCTATGTTTTCCCTTTGATCAGGGCAAAAAGGGTACACCGAACTTTGATTCCCACGCCATTTTGCAGTTATGTTTATTGGTAGTGTCCCCACCCTCATTTGATGATACTTCTTCCGGTCCCCTGGAATAGTTATCCAGTCCCAATAGGGTTCAAGGGCCGGTACATGCTTGAGCTCTAAGAAATCGGTAGTAAAGGATGGTTCAATATGATATCCAAAAGTCTTAGCCTCAACCATGTTCCAATACAGATCACGAAGTATTTTCTTGGGTGGGAAGACATTCCTCACAGAATCATCCCATAATGGAGATAGGCCCATAGCCATATAAATTGTTTTGACCTCCCGCATCCACTGGATTTTATGGGATTTGTCCGAGTCTCTAACCTCGAGGAAGCCCTGGGCATACTGAAGGAGTTCCGGGGTTACCCACAATCTCCTCCAGCAGGCAACCGATCTATATTTTGCCATATCCTCGAAGCTATGAGATCCCAGATCGTAATGGAGGGGTATCAAAGGAGTGGATACTGGTAAGCCAGTAATGTTACGAAAAAATTTGTTTTGGGCAGTAGTCAGCTTAGTGAGGTTGCTGGTCCCCCAGAGCTCCGCCCCATAAAGGACTGCTGCTCCCACCTTTGCATTGTATATCTTTAAAACTGGAGTGATAGGCCTAGTATGTGATGAACAAAATTCCTTGGCGAGTGCTCCTGCTAATTGTGCATGCCTCGTAACCAGCTGGTTGGTGTGCTGCTTCCAATCTAATTTGTAGGACAGGGTGATACCCAAGTAATTAAAGACTTGGGTCTGTTCTAATTGGACCCAGTCCATGGCCACCTTCCCTCTGACATATTTCCGGTTGTGCAGAACCATAAATTTTGTTTTGGCTGTATTGATAACAAGGCCATGACCTGCACAAAACACTTCAAAGACTCCAATAGCCTTCTGGAGCCCCTGTTGTGTCTTTGATATTAACAAGGTATCATCCGCAAACATCAACAGGGGAATCAGTCTTCCAGCCAACTTAGGTGCTAGTACACATCCTTGGCGTACTCCCCTTGCAATAGGAAATTTATCAGTTACGCTACCTTGCTGGTTCCATCGGACTTGGGCAAAATTATTCTCGTGCAATCTGATTAAAAGGATAGAATTTCGTTGGGGATGCCCTGTTCTTGTAGAGCTTTCCACAACTTAGCACGCGGGACCAAATCGAATGCTGATTTGAGATCAACAAAGGCTGCAAACAGCATACCCCGGCCAAGTAGCACTACCCTCCAGTATATTAAAACAAATCTAAAAACTTGATCAATAGTACTAGTATGACAACGGAACCCTGCCTGTAATGGTGACAGGATATCTTGCTCGTCTATCCAAGCATGAATACGTTGCAATACAAGCCTCGCCACTACCTTTTGAATGCATGCAATAAGGCTAATAGGCCTATAATTTCCTGGGTCCGAGCTTTCCCCTTTTTTAAAGATTGGGATGATCTCCGCTCCCTTCCAGGTCTCAGGAATAGGTGAGCCCCTTGCAATGCCATTGGCTAGCAGCTGGATATAGGTAGCCCAGAGGTCCTTGTCATGCATAAATAGATCAGCAGGGACCGAATCCAGGCCTGGGGCCCTCGCTTTTGGGATATTGTTCAAGGTTTTTAGGACATCAGCTTTGGTGAAGAATAGATGTTTGATACTCAGATTTGTATCCAGGGGTGCTTCGCAACCATCTTCTTCTGTGTCCTCCAAGGCAAACTGAGACTCATAGTGGGAGACCCAAGCGTTTGGTAACACATGATTCATGGGTTCTCCTCTTTTAGCCCCCCTTCCCCACTTAACAATATCCCAAAAAGTGGACATGGATCTTTCTTTACTGGCTCTCAGGAGATCATTCCAGTAGCCATCATCCCATTCGCTTTTTGCCCTGGTTTGTGCTTTTTTTATACATGACACGGGCATCCTTTATCTTCACTATATCTTTTGTTTTTACTGCCTCTGACAAGGCCCTGTAAGCAACCCTGCAGGATTTATCATACCATTGATCCTCCTTCCTTGCTGGCCTACTTTGTCTCTTGGTGGCCTTTTTTACAAAGAAGGATCTCAATTTGCTAAAAAACACATCATGGATCTTACTAACGTTTGATACCGGAGCCTCCGCAACGGAGTTACTCCTTAAGTCTGTAATAGCCTGGGTAGTTAGGTCCCTCATAGCTGCTACACTCTCTTCATTTGATACACAGTTTGACCATCTAACACGTCTATAATCATTTGAGAGGGAAATTTGCACATTATCCCTTTGTACTTCGCTATTAGATAGATCAAACAACCTGAATAACAAAACTAGTGGGTCATGGTCGCTTTCAGCCCGTGACTCTATCCACATATCGACAAGACTAAGCCAATTCTCCTTATTAATAAGAATATAGTCAATGCGACTGTGTGATATACCGTTATTAAAAGTAGGGGCACCCTGTGTATCAGAACCCGTTCTCCCATTAGTGGCCCGCAACCCATGCTCCACACATAAAACTTTTATTTGCAATGCGGCGGCTGACCACTTTTTTATAGGTGGTAGGGACAGCTGGGGGATTCGCCAGGTACAGTCTTCTTCCAACGTGAGGTCTATATCATAATTATCTAGGGGTTCAAAACAACAGTTAAAATCACCTGCAACAATAGCGTTGCCATTCAACCAATATTGCTTTAAAAGAATATCTAATTGATCAATTGCCTCAGTGGCTTTTCCGCCTGGTAGGCCCCTTGAGTAGATATTAAAGATGATAGCTCCAAAGTCCTTCGAGAAATTCCCAGCCGGGCCAAACGAAGAAAAAAAAAAAAAAGAAAAAGATGTAAAGATCTTTGCACTGGTGTCGCTGGAGTTTAACTAGCAAAATATCAGTGGTGTTTGTATCCAACTGGAAAACAGAATACCCACTATTCTGCTTCACCCATGTCACCAGTCCCCCCTTTGACCTACCCCGTGAGCTCGGGATAGCCGGAATATAAAAGTGTAAATAACCTTGCTTTGGTTCTGGGGTTTCATGCCAAGTTTCCTGGAGAAGGATAATGTCCTTTGTATCCAGAAAAGCTAACCAGTCCAGGGATGTAATTTTACTTTTCAGACCAGCAACATTCCATGACACCAGGGTTATATGAGCATCAACATTGACATTAGGTTCTCCCAAGCTGGTAATTTGGCTAACCCTATGATTTTGGGGTAAAACAATTTCATTCGTGCAATTCTCAGTTACCATCAAGTTAGGAGATATTTTAACATTTTCGTTAGTATTGTTGTTGAATTCAAGTGGGTCATAGAGATCATTATTTACATATGAAACCTTCAAATTACTTTGTGTACTCATTAGATTTGTCTGGTGTGTGGAAATGTCATTATTCAAGGTGTTCAACAGATCTAGAACAACTCCCACTTGATAATCGCCCGGTGAAATAGAGCATGCAATGTTATTTCTCCTCTTAAGTCAATCGCACTCATTTAGCCCTGATAAAGACTCATATCTATTTCCCAAAGGCAAACCCCATTAACTGGAGCCATCTGTCCTCGTCTGTTTCTTACAGTATCCCATAATGGCCCCGGAGTCATAGGGAATGTTACGTTTTGTTGTTCACCATAAAAAAATTCAAAGTGAGGGGAACAACAGTCCTGTTTCTTTTTTGTGGTGGAAATATATTGATCAACACATTGGGTAAAACAGCCGAGTTAGAAAAAGTCACCGCTACACAGTCTCCTTTGAACCTTTTAGGTCTGTTTCCATTCCATGTAACCCTTTTCACTGTCTTAATTTCGCCTGCTAATTGCTGTTTCCCTCCAGGCGCCATCTGCATATTCCCTGTTAGCCAGTGCAGCGCCTTACTGGACAATGAAGCTGGGGTTTCCAGTTGGCCTGTCGTCAAAGGTGGAACATTAGCCAGCACCAGTACCACAGGAGAGGCTTCTTCTATAAAGTGAAGGGGATCTGTTTCTTGGTGTAGTGCAGGCATAATATTTGGTATTACTAAACCACCATCTATAACGGCAGGATGATTGATAAGGCTCGATTGGACCTGAGCCGAGTGGATAACTGGCGTCGGGCCACCCCCTCCGTTGTTATACTCCCAGCATTTCCTTCAGTTGCCTGAGCTACTTTTGTTACAAGTATTGCCAATTTATCAACCTCGTCCACTGTCTTGGTCTGGATCATGCCCATTTTTTTTATTTCAGCAGTTAATTTATCAATCTTGGCAACTAGGGGCCTGATGATAGTTTTAATTTTAGAATCTATCATATCGGCTATCTTAAGAAGCAGTTCATCATCCATAATGTATTTTGCACTATCAGCCCCATAATCCGTGCTTTTGGATTTAGTTTTCCCTGGAGGAGATGTCCTTTTCTTCCTTAGACCTGATCGTAGCCCTGCTCGTTATGGCTGGGTTTTTCTAGAGGTTCTGACAGGTCGAATTTCCTCTTCAGAGGAAGAAGAGAGGTCGTCATCCATGATTTGAGCACACTGATCATGATCAAAATTGATGTTTTCTGCAAGGTCATTTGCATCAGGATTTTCCAGGTCAACTACCAGGGCATTAGGTTGGTCATCATTATCGCCTGCATGAATGTTAATGTCTGTCCGGTCAAAGGGGGCATCCAACAGTAGAGTATCTACCTGTGAAGATGATTGAGTTGGGTTCAAAAGTTGGAGATCAGGAGACTGGCTTAAACCCAGTGACTGTCTCCTGTTACTATTTATTTTTGTGACCACATGGACCAGATAGTTATCCATTGTTTTGGAGGTAATTGGGGCTACTTTTTTAGGCATGATGGACATTCAGTATTTATGTGCCAGATGACAGAGAGTTGAATATAAGAATGGCCTAAAGATATACCACGCACTAATCCGGAAAACTAGGAAATCCTATTTCTGCACTAGAATTACAGATGCAGACAGCTCCATGAAGGAAATGTTCCTAGTCTATAGGGAACTCTCTGACCTCGCCCCACTAGCAGCCCCCATGGCTGGGTCTGTTGAAACTTGCAATCAAGTAGCAGAGTCTTTTGCTAGCAAAGTAGACAAAATCTACGCTGGCTTCCCAGATACAGCCAGAGCAGGTGCTGGGATGGCAGAAAGTACCCTGAATGTACAAGAGACTAACTGCCTCTCGACATTTCTAGTACCCTCTCAGGAAACAATATGCCACATAGCATGTAGCATCAAATCAGGCTCACCGAGTGACCCAGCAACCCCAAAAAGACTACATGGCAGCATAACCACCCTGGAGCCATATATTAGTCATCTCCTGGCCCTCTCCTTTAAAACAGGAGTAGTCCCTACTGCATGGAAAAGAGCAATAGTACTTCCCTTGAGAAAAAAGCCTAATATCAGTCTAGAAAAACTGGACAATCTACGACCTATTTCCCTCCTCCCCTATTTTGCAAAAATTGCTGAGAAAGCAGTCAATAAACAACTCTCGGCTTTTGCTGAAACCAACGGACTGCTCCACCCTTCACAGTCGGGATTTCGAGCTTTACACTCGACCGAGTCGGCCCTGCTATCTTCAACGGAAGCCCTACGAAGGTATGCAGACGAAGGCCAGACGGCGGCACTGATTCTCCTGGACCTCAGTGCCGCTTTTGACACTGTAGCTCATCACACACTGCTACAGTGCCTCAAAAAGGGAGGGGTGAGAGGGAAAGCTTGGGAATGGTTTAAATCATTCCTCACAGATCGAACCTTTCAGGTCGCTCAGGGCCAGTTCAGATCTAAAGAAATCAAACTCAATCAGGGAGTGCCACAAGGCTCCAGACTCAGCCCCACCCTATTTAATCTGTATGTGGCCCCAGTAGGAGGTATGACAGACACATATGGGGTTGAGATAGTGTCGTATGCAGATGATACGCAATTGATTGTGACCCTAACACAACCAGAGGAGCAATGCGCTAACAACTTCACGTCTTGCATGCAGGAGGTGGCACGATGGATGGCGGACAACTGCCTCCGGCTTAATGGGAATAAGATGGAGGTATTGATTGTAGGTAAATCTCCATCAGTGTGGACCTCAGCCTGGTGGCCGGAAGAACTGGGTGAACTACCCACACCTAGTAATCTAGTGAAGAACTTAGGGGTATGGCTAGATAAAAACCTATCGTTCGACCACCAAACTAAACATGTGGCAGGCACCTGCTTTGGGATAATGCGGGTCCTTAGGAAAACGCTGGACCGTATGCCCATACCAGTACACCAGACCCTGGTCCATACCTTAATAACATCGAGGCTGGACTATGGAAATGTGCTGTATCTAGGGGCCAGCATAAAAAGCCTCTCGAGAATACAACGAATACAGAGTGCAGCGGCCCGCTTGATCCTACAACTACCCAGAAGGGCATCAACAAAAAAAGCATTGAGAACCCTCCACTGGCTCCCGATTAGGGAACGGGTAACTTTCAAAGCCCTATGTATAGGACATCGTATTCTTCATGGCAGAGGCCCAAGGTATCTGCTTGGGCTTCTGAAACGATACGAGCCCACCCGTCAACTTAGATCATGCGGCACTGGGCAAGTTCAGGTCCCGAAGGTCAAAACGGCTAGAATGGGTGGGAAATCCTTTAGAGTCATGACCGCTAGGATATGGAACCAGCTGCCAGAAAAACTGCGTCTGGAACCCTCTGAGTCTAACTTTCGAAGACACCTGAAAACTGTTCTCTTCCCCAAAGATTAAGACCGGACTAAGGACTCTGCAAAAATTCATTCCTTGGACTCTGGGAAACAACTGTAGCAAGCAGCGCGGGGACACACTTGCTAGAGTAACCATGCGCTTTATAAAACTCAAATAATAATGTGCGCTTGAGTGGGATATATCAATTCAAAAATGCTACTAGAGCGTTAAATGAATATAATATGATAAGCTCAGTTAGACTTCCCATGAACGGTAACAAGCTTAAAGAATTGATAAAAATCCTTACTTCAGATGCAAGAGATATGGCCCCGTACAGTCTCGGACTGTCTTAGACTGTCCGCCCTTTGTCCGGGCTTAGTCCGGCGTCCCGCTGTGCGTAGGAGGGTGGGCCTAAATAGGTGGAGCAGGGGCGGGAAGAGTCACCAGGTGCGCTGTGTTGGACGTGCGCAAGGTCCCCTGGTACTCGCAGTCCCGACCCCTGAATGCAATCCGGTAATTAGGTTCGATTAGCAAGTATTTCCCCTCTGCTGGGCTCCGAGGCTCTCCGCACCACGAGAAGGCTCTGTCCGGGAAGGTAATTCAACAGTGACAGCTGCGAGCGGCACCCCAAAAGAATTACTTACTTTGTTTACACTACTAAACTACCACCATTAAAATCTGGAAAATAGGCAGCGTAGTACAACATGGAGTGTGGCTGATGCCTAGATTTTAACCCAGCAGCATTATTCCTTATACCCAGAACCAATTAAATAAGGCTCCTTAGGTTTGCGCCTATCCAACTTTAACACATTTTTAAAGCAGTCTGTATCAAATACCACAGGGAGGTCCAGTAGAAATGGGAGGCAAGTCTAATCATTGTCAAGAATTTATATCCTCTAGCCCTGCAAAATTGCCATTTTCAGACTGCTCTTGGGCTGGAAGTCAGATTGTTTTACAGCTTACAATTTAGGTGTCTGAAGCGGACACAAAGTTTTTGTAAGGAAATGTGTCTTTTTGCATATTTACCCCCAAAGTTTTGGACGGATGCCTTTGGTTTTTCAACTGAGTGCAGTAAGGCTTGCTAACCAGACCTCTGTGCCAGTGTTCTAACCCATGACAAAAATGTTGCATTAGCTACCTACAATTGGCATAAGTCAACTTACTTAGAAGTCCCTTGTAAATGGTACCAAGAGTGCCCAGGGAATAGAAATGAGTGCACCTAGGCTGCAGCTCTGACTGGGCCATCCTGTGTGTGACCGGATACAAAATGGCTCCCCAGCCTCCTACTGCAACCTGGAAGAGCAGTTTAAAATGGCTAGTTCAACTGACATTTAAACCAATAGTAAAGCTCCCACTATATATTACCTACTGCCAGTAGGTAGTTATACATAGGACCTAATTTCCAACTTGGACGGCATTTGACCAATCTTCATGAAATTCTCCCCCAAAAAGGTGTCAAAGTAGTTTCTGTGGGTCATGGAAAGTTTGGGAGTGATCTTTGCAGTGGGGACTGAGAAACAGGGGTACAAAATAAGGGTATGTTTGTAATGTTAATAACCATAGGAACGCGTTGTCAAACCACAGCCCGAACAACTAGACGGAATTACACCAAATTTGGCAGAAAGGTAGATGCTATGCAGATTGTGCTTTTTGTTGCAAATCGATTCAGTGAAATTGTCTGTGAAATTTAGTCCAAACAATGAAATGATCTCTGGATGTTAAACAACAGTTTTGCTGCGTTTGCGGTTAAATGATGACGATTTTACAGTAATCACGATGTGCACACCAGCAGGAATGCTCAGATTGGCTGGACACAACCTGAACAGAAAAAGTTGCGTGGCTGAAGATTTGTGTCAAAGCTAAGATAGGGGGTCAGGGTGGAGATATGCTGACCCAATGTCAGAAAATAAGAAGTATTACTGACAAGATCGTTCCCCAATTTTTGTATTTTATTTTTAAATCGCGGGCGATTTACGCAACAATGTAGTGATCGGCAGCGTGGCACCTCAGCCCCGCCTTTCCCCTCCCCCTATGTACCATCACAGGGATAATACGAATATTGGTGGAAATATAAAACAAAAGAGATAGATAGATATATCTATATCTCACACTGAGGTTCTGTAATTCGAGACTGACTCCATTTTATATAGTGCCACCATTTTGTGTTGCCCTCATGTAGGCCTGTGAAGGTAGCCTGGCGAACAAAGTGGCCTGGCCTTCTTAGTCCATGTATACATTAACTAGGTTTCTTTCTGACTCTGGAATGAACTGTAAGAAACTGACCTCTTCACCTGAAACTGACCTCGCAAAGCCAATTTCCCTGATCGATCTTTGTCTGAGATTGCCAATCAATGTTCAGGACATCGTTAACTTTTACTTTCCTTGCACATGCCTTATCTTGTTCATCATCTGTTACTGTTTATTTTTTATGTTTCTTCATTACATGGGTTATGCTTTCAATTATAGGTTTGTCCGGCTTTTGGAGATTGAATTTGGGACATTCCTAATGATTAACTTTTGGGTTGGGATACTGTACATGTAATCATGCCATGCCCTGCAGTGCCATCTAAAATCACATTAACCTTTGTGAACTATGTAATTATGTTTTTCCCATATCCTGCTAAAACCTCAAAGGCTACTCACCTGCTGACCCTCCAGATTTTCCATTTGTTTAGGAATGTAATTGGTACAACTCCCTTACATGCCTGGGCCAGGATAAAGAGTATAGAAGACGTGAAGTAAGACCATTCTAGCAGACTGCCTCATTCAGTTGCTAAGGCTTCTGTGTGACATAGTCTCACCTCATTTAAGGTTAATAAAAATGTTTTTATATTTCAGCTTCATGCCCACATTCTTTATTATTGGTTTGAATGGACTAAGTATCAGTGAGACCCCTGAGAAGGAGTTCAGATTTCTTCAAATGGTGCGGCCAACGCGGGCCTCAGAGAAGTGGCTATCTGAGGGAGTGATCTTGTCAGAAGACAGAAATCTACTGAGGACAGGACTCTACTAAGGAGGTACTCTGCGCACAGAGGTTCTGGGGATTCTTTGTCTCTGCAGCCCAGTATATTTCTGATCTTCCTGATTGTCACTCCTGACTGAGAACCTTTTTGGCGTGAGTATTTAAAAAAAAAAAAAGACCGTTAGTTGTCCAAATTCTAACTGCCAAGTTCTAAATGACCTATTTGTTTGGTATAGCTTTGGAATTTTGGAATTTGTGTTGGCCAACTTTGGATTTGTATAGGTTTGTATATGCGAATTGCAATTCGTGTAGGCAGGTAATGAGGAGACTTTTCTTTACTTTGTATAAGATTTGAACGGTGCAACGTACGGAGAGTACCTTAAGCACTATTTTGATTATAATATTTGCATATTCTGCAGTATTTTTGGTATACCTGTTTTCAAGCTCACATCAGAGAATGTGTTGCTTTTTGGAAGGTACCATAGTGTGATGTGAAGTAAATTAGCCGGCTCCCCTAGAGGGAATACCTAAATAGGTTTAGGTATAAAAACATTTCTTCCTTGGTGATTCTGTATCCCCAGAGAATTAAAATATGGACAAAATACATACAAAGATCCTCGGTTCTGTGCAATTTTATGAATGGAGCTATGCAGAGCGATTTTTGGTGTTCTGCCAGCCAAAGCTAGTGAATTGAGTGTATCTTGGCTTCTTGGAAATAAAGGTTTGATTTAAGTACAGTCTGTGGGCTGTCCTTTGTTTCTGTCTTGAGTATTGATCTCTGCGTTAAATGTGTGTTTAAATGTCTATGTGGTTTTCCCATTAGTGCAACTTCTGTAAGTAAATAGCGATGGCGCTATTTATGAAATAAATGACTAAAAGCGCGCTGTATTGTGTGTTCTGAGTGTTTTACCCCTTTCTGTTTATGTCTGAAATGAGCTCAATGTGTGTTTGTGGTTTTTTCTTGATGTTTTCAGTCTGTTATGCAAAATGTTAGTTAATTAATATTAATCAGAAATGAAATAAAAATCCAGAAATGAATCATGTGATATGCTAAAATAGCTATATGTTGCTATTTAATTTATAGAGTAAGCAATTATGCACATGTACAATGCTTTAAAGATAAGACGAAAATTCACATTCACTAGGAATAAAAAAGCCCTCAAAAACGAAATTGTGTGTTTTGCAAAAAATAAACTTACAGCATTTTCCTTAGATACATTGTATTCGATATTAACAGGCAAACACATCATCTGAATACATTGGATTTTGCTGTATTGCACACGCATTTTGAAACTTGAAATGTCTTAGTTTTAAATAGACAGCCACCGTGCCCACGTTTTCAACACTAAAAAACAGCTGTTGCTGCCGCTAAGCAAGCAACACGAAGCAATCACGAATAGACAAGAATGTTTACTCAGTCAGGACTTTCCCAGTTAAACACAGGTGAACCTTTGCATTTCAGAATAGTGTTTTAACACCATCCGTGCAGCGCATTTTTGCAAAAACCCGCGGTTCAGGACGAGCTCAGCTCGTCATGAGCGTACGAGAGGTGTACCTCATGACGAGCTGAGCTCGTCATGAGCGTCGAAGGGGTTAAAAAGGTTACAAAAATAAGGATCATTATTTTGTATTACAGGAAAACATTTCAATTAAGGGTTTCCTTTAAGTATTTTTTGTAAGCACATTTTTGGTTCCAATATTAAAATAACTGTCCTTTTAAATAAAAGTGGCACACAAATTTGTCATGTTTCAAGTTAGGCTTATGTGCTTAGGCTTGTGAATGAATGTGTCTAAATATGATAGGCAAGGGATGCAGCTCGCTATTATGTCGAATTATTAAAAATGGTTTTATTAAAAGAAAATTAATTATGGAAAAACTTTTTTTAAATAAGTGCTTTTAAAATCGTTTAATATTTATAAAGCTTAATACTCATACTATGACCTCCTAGCATTAAAATGTAATTTAAGTTGTGTTGAACCGCAAAAATGAGAACATTTGCATATGGAATTTCACTTGGCGCAGGCGTAAAAATCTCATTTTTCTAAGGATTTACATGAGATATGTCTAATGTTCAATCTCTGCAATCTGTAAAGAACATTCTGAGGATGATCAATATGTAGCACAATTATAGGATATGTATTTTTAAGTGCCACAAATATCAAAGTCGAATTTGGGTAAATAGACTATTTAAACAGCATTTTTTTTTCATTTAGAGTAGCTTTTAAAGTGCCTTAAGCTTCAGTAAATGCATACATTTAGGTATGATACAAATTTGCAGGTTGTTCTCATTTGGGGTTGCTCTTAATGGCTCAGTGAGCCAATGTGCCCGGTGCAGAGGTTTGAGTTTAATATCAGGGTTGAAGGTTTTAACTCTAGCTGGACCTACTGAGTGAGACGTTCATCCATTTAAAGTTGATGAAATGAGTACCATTGCATAGGGTGGTAACAAGCATTTGTTCTAAAGCTGGTATGTTGTGTTGTTGTGTTCTGCAAATTATTCTTAGTAGATGTTTTTGAGTCTGGGAATTGGAGTGGATTGTGGCACCTAAAGGGAGTAATATATATGGTATGTGGTTTTGGATAGGGTTGGTTATTGCAGGTTAGAAAGAGTTGGGAAGGCTTTTTTTTTTCTTTGACAGCTTCAGAGTGAGGAGCCGCGGAGTGCGCGAGGCAGATTTTGACCTTAAGGTCTGTCAGGTTGGGGTTAGGAGTAAGTGAAAACAGATGTTCTGCTGAGGTGTTATTCTTAGCTCTTGGAGGACTGTGCTAGGCTTTCATGTATGTCGACATCTGCAGCCTATTAAATCAGGGCCTTGTCTCCGAGAAGTGCATTCATGAGCGGCCTCGCTCAAAGCAGGGCCTAAAAGGGGTTGATACATTTGTATTTCTGTTTTTGAAAAATTATGTCCATGTAAGTTGCTTTCATTTAACAGAACAAGAAATGTTGCATTAGTTTTAGAAGATGGTTGGTTACAGTTGATATTTTGTGTGTTATGTGAAGTGTCAGCAGTATGTTGAAGCAAGATGTGGTTTTTGTATGACTCCTTTGAAAAGAAATGTTCGTGTGTTTTTCACGTTTTTGCATTTTGTCCTTCTATGAATTGTTCCTGTGTGTCAGAAGCGACACAGTAAGTCGTATTTGACAGCCGATCTCCACTAACTGGTGATCTGCTGTCAAAAGGAGGGTGTGTAAAGTAAAGCAAAGTGTAATTTTAAGCCTGACAAATTAAGCAGGCCCGAATATTGGGTTTTGGGCTGCATGAAGTGCATGCGTCAATGCTCATTTACATGTGCTATTGTAATTTGTCTATGCTTTTTGCGCTTGGTAAACAGCACGTATATCTGATGGCTTGACATGTGTGTTTTTTATTTTATGTATGTTTTTGTTTTATGTTGCTGCTTTTGATACTATTACAAGTTCCCCTCTGTTGTGAAGGGATTTGCATGACGATGCATATCGCTGCACAACAGTTGGGTGGATTTGCTCTGATACTAAATTTCACAGATGTGATATTTTCATGCTGTGAACAAGACAGACAACACTTCACCAGTGTATGTCAATTTGGCTATAATAGTATTGAAGAAAAATAAGAGATATACAGGATCAAAGTGTGTCCCCTGCAGTTAGTCACGTTACTGCCCCTTCCCTCAAGGAACAGGCAGCCCTAGATTTAGGTTTCCTTGATTGGACCTAAGGATGAAATTATAGATCTGTGACTCTTGCACAAGGTGACCTAATTTCTATATTGCATTAGTCTGCGTCCTAAGTAGTGTATGGCTTTGTTCCTCAAAGGAAACCAGGTTTCATTTTTCCCTGAAGAAGGAACTGGAACATTAGCTGAGATTACCGTATATGGTGTAGTGGCCAGCGGTAGAGTTAAAATTTGTGTACTATGTTTTTTATGCATCACCCATACTCTTGGTGTTGTGTCACAAACTCGACTATCACCTGAGTAATTTCTTGTTCTTCCTAAAGATTTTTCTTTTGCCGCTTCTCCCCTTGATCGATGTCGCATTGTGCCTAGTTATTGGGGATTTTAGCTGTGTCCTAGTCCCATTTCCCTTTTCCGTATTCCTTTCACCAGTCAGCTCATTTATTATTATTGGTTTATTGTTCAGGTTCACACTTCCAGACGGCAGTAATGTACCAGGGACCCCCATATTATGTATAATCCCCTTTTGTATGACCAGACTGGTTTTCAAGAATTTTCTTCAGGCCTACTTTGATGTTTTCCAGTCTGACTGTCAAGGTAGTGATGGACTGGTTAACTGACTTGATACTATAGTAAGACAAGTTTTCCACCTCACTAGGAGATACCTTACGTTTATTTTTTTGAACATGACAAATTCAATGCCTGTTTTAATTTGGTTTTTAGTTCCCTTATGTTCCTGCTGCTTTAATTTTTGGTGGGATCAGATGTGTTCTAATCATGGAAATACTAGGACTCTAGTTCTTGTCTTTTGTTTCTACATTTTGATCATTAGCCTTTGTATTGCATAGTCCACTTGATGCACAATTATTAAAGGGAGGTATCTACATGTCCCTGATAATCTGTATCATGTGATTTCTCTTTTGAGGTGTTTTGGCAATTTAGGAACACCTAGAGGTAATAGTTGAGGGGGAAAAAATTGTTTACCCCATTAGACAATGCCACTATGTGTGAGGACATCCATTCAGATAGAATTCCCATGTAGCTATCTACCCTTAGATGGCAGAGAATAATGAAGAGAACCCAATTGAAGAGGCTAGAGGCACTGTTTTGCCTACTGCCTTTGTATTCTATGAGAAACAGTGTATTTTAGATCACAATAGTCCCATGTCGTATGGCCACTCCTTTGAAGATTGCAGGCCACCTGCCTGCAGTCCCCTTGTTAAATACAATGAACTGTTTTTGTACTAAATTGAAGAAAACTAACAACTGTGTCACATTTCCTACATCACTAGGTTCTGCGGTATCAAGTCATAATAACCTGCAGAACATTTATTTGAGCCCAATTTCCATCAGTGACAGCTACAGATGAATGGCAGACGTCTTGGCCCTATAGTCCCAGCAGCCAGAAAGTAGCAAGGCTGGACAGCGATCGCCAGCGTGCCATCAATGGTATCTCCAAATTATTGTGCTTGCTTCATCAGAAGGCGTTGAACATCAGAAAAGGAGGAGCTGGTTCAGTGCAAAAGAGCGAAAGAGAATGTTCCCTGCTGTTGATGGCAGGATTAGTTTGAGGCTTGAGTTTTCTACCTGTTATGTGCTGGTGACCTCTGACAGTGTGCAGTCCCTTGAGCCCCTTGGCCTGAGTTTTGGCCATTCCCCTTTCTTTTCTTTGCTCCAATGGAAGGGCAGTGCACCGGAGGATCCAAGATTGACAAAAGTCACTACATTATGGTGCCCATGAAAGAGCAGCCCGAGTGTCCTCTGACACTGAATAATGAGTGTTGGAGCCTGAGAATGTAGACCCGGGTCTGCACGAGATGATCTGTGCCCATGACCAATGAAGAGCACATTATTTGTAGTGTCTGCCGCAGAGGAGAGACACTGGTGCACTGCCTTGAGACATTGAGACTTGAGAGTGAGCTGTGGGTGTTTGCCAGGAGGGCACTCCAACTAAGCAGTACTATTTTTTTGAAGAGGCCTGAATCGAGAGGCCCAATGCCGAAGAAGACCATGGAAGCAGATTTGATGGACAATAGAAGCCTGCCAGAGAGGCTTTGAACGGACTTTGGGCACAGTTGCACAAGCGGTTCCAGTGCAATTGTATAAAGTAAATGTTAATTAAGTTCTCATTTGACTGAATTGCCATGGAAGAGGAAGTGGCTCCGCCTCTAGCATCCAAAAATGGTCCACCAGAAGTGAGTCTTTGTGCTACTATGTGTGTTCGGAGACCTGTCCCGAGAGAAGTAGAGAATAATAAGATCTTACAGCAACACCTTGACGACCTAATAAATATCGATATAGACCTAGATTCAGATTAACATGAGTCTTAGGTTATTGCCTACGTAATGGCAAAAGGAGGGGCTGAGGTTCTGTAATTCTCGAGACTGACTCCATTTTATATTGTGCCACCATTTTGTGTTGCCCTCACGTAGGCCTGTGAAGGTAGCCTGGCGAACAAAGTGGCCTGGCCTTCTTAGTCCATGTATACATTAACTAGGTTTCTTTCTGACTCTGGAATGAACTGTAAGAAACTGACCTCTTCACCTGAAACTGACCTCGCAAAGCCAATTTCCCTGATTGATCTTTGTCTGAGATTGCCAATCAATGTTCAGGACATCGTTAACTTTTAGTTTCCTTGCACATGCCTTATCTTGTTCATCATCTGTTACTGTTTCTTTTTTATGTTTCTTCATTACATGGGTTATGCTTTCAATTATAGGTTTGTCCGGCTTTTGGAGATTGAATTTTGGACATTCCTAATGATTAACTTTTGGGTTGGGATACTGTACATGTAATCATGCCATGCCCTGCAGTGCCATCTAAAATCACATTAACCTTTGTGAACTATGTAATTATAATGTTTTTCCCATATCCTGCTAAAACCTCAAAGGCTACTCACCTGCTGACCCTCCAGATTTTCCATTTGTTTAGGAATGTAATTGGTACAACTCCCTTACATGACTGGGGCAGGATAAAGAGTATAGAAGACGTGAAGTAAGACCATTCTAGCATACTGCCTCATTCAGTTGCTAAGGCTTCTGTGTGACGTAGTCTCACCTCATTTAAGGTTAATAAAAATGTTCTTTTATATTTTAGCTTCATGCCCAAATTCTTTATTATTGGTTTCAATGGACTAAGTATCAGTGAGACCCCCTGAGAAGGAGTTCAGATTTCTTCAACACACACACACAATTTGTACACACTTGCCATCACCGTCACAGACTCATTTATGCACTCACAAACTCACTCAAGCACATAAGCCCATTCAAATACCCACTTATACATCTAGTCACATACTCAGGCAACCACTCCCATCCTTATTCAGGTACTCATGCACCCACTTCCAGCCTTGTCATAGAGTGACGCACCCATGTACAGACTCACACACCTCCTTAGAGTCCCATTCATAGACTCATGCGCACAGTTTCATGCCCAATTAGAGACTCCTACACCCACATGGGCACTAATGCTCCCACTTAGACTCACCCAGCTGTACAAACACCCACCCAAAGACTCTGGCATCCACTCAGCCACCCAGACACTCGCCCTCGTAGTTACAGACCTACTCAGACACTCATGCATGTAGCCATTCACTCACCCACTCTGAGACTTACGCTCTCACTCACAGATCCATTAACACACTCATAAACCCACTCACAGATCCACTCAGACACACACACCCATGCAGTCATTCACACACCGACCACTCAGACTCATGCACTCAGTCAGTCATACACTCAGACTCATGTACCCACTCACAGAACCACTCATGCTCCCAGTTATAGACCCACTGAAACTTTTGCACTCACACACACCCACTTAGACACTCATGTATTCATTCACAGATCCAATCAGACAGTCATACTTACTTACAAAGGCACTCATGCACCTACTTGTAGATTGGCTGAGACTCATGCAACCAATCCCAGACCCATTGAGAAAGTGATGCACCCAGTCATAGGTGCACTGAGTCAGTCACGCAGTTTGCCACAGAACCATTGATCAACTGATGCACCTTCTCACAGATCCACTGAAATATTTATAAAGTGAATGAGAGACTTACTGATACAGTGATGTATGCAGTCAGATTCCACTGAAAGTTACACTTTTTATAGAGATATTACGGGAGTTCTACATGACATTTTGCAGTTATAAGATTGGATTGTGGTGGTGGCTAAAATTATTATTTTTAATAAACCACAAGTTACAGTTAAGCCGACATTTCACTCTTACAGAACCAGAGAAATTCAGCAGTTATAGTTACCCGAGTTAACTAGATCTCATGCTCCCACAATGCACTGCTTATGACCTCATATTACATCACTCATGACCCAGTCATTGACATCACTGACATCATCCAGAGACACTGACACACCCATGTACACCCCCATAAAACATGTCATAAACGCACTCCCACATAATCACTAGCAAACTAATTCGCAGAACCCATACAAACACTCCACACATCTTGTCACTCATCCATACAGCCATTAGCACATCAAATCACCCTTAATGCCAATAAGAGAACCACTAACACATACAGCCACTCGTGCACCTACTCACTTAATAAAGCCAGTCACAGATCCAGTCAGACAGACACACTTACACACCCACTCATACACCCAAACAGATACTGACAGTAACTGAGTTCACCATACATCTTCTCACCCATAGTCACACACCGCCCCTAACTCACCCATACAATTACTCAGTTACTTCTGCATATACTCACTCACCTATACAGTGACTAATAGTCCCACATACTCTCCCTTAAAACCTCACATTTACTCACCTATACACCCACTGACATACCCGTTGATGCACTGAGACAGCCACTCATGTACCCAGTCGCTCGCTCATACAGAGACTTGTGTATCTTCTCAAGTACCCAGTCATGCACCCTCTCATTCACCATTTGCAACCACTGATACACCATCTTAGTCAACTAAACAGGTCCGCACACAACCACTCACTTACTCATACAAGCACAGACATATCCATTCACTCACCTATACAAAATCTCACACACCCAACCCACAGATAGTAGCCCACCCAAGAGGTGTGGCTAAGCTCCTAACATCTGAGGAAGGGTTCAGACATCTTGAGAGGGGGCAAAATAGTGCACTCTGGAATTGCTAGTTGCCACACATAGCCAGAAGTCATCACAAAGCGGGAGGGATCCTGGTAGCCTGTTTTTTGGTGACCGCATGATCTGCCAGGACACTTAATGGGCATAAATATGGCAGCCTCGGAACCCTGAATCTCAGATCACAACAGAACTGGAGAAAGGACTAAAGGACTGCCCTGCTGATCCCTGTACCTGGCAAATACACTGCACCAACTAGTGGACTGCACCCGTCGCTACCTTGGGCTAGCAAAGAGGATTGTACCTGTGGCTCTTGGTAAAGGCACTCCCGAGCCCAGCCCTAGACCAAAGGGCTGACTCCAAGGGTCATTTGGCTGACCCCCTGGAACCAGCATCACAGCCATCAAAGCTGAAGTAGCCCTTTCTGGCAAGTCAGTAGCCACATTCTTCGAATTGCCATGGACTGCCACCGGGCGACCGAAGAAACTGTTCCTCTATGGCCAAAAGTTTCACTAAACTCTGATGGACCCAAGAGTGTCATCGGAGTCCAGATTGGTTGCCAAACATGGGCACCCTCCTTCAAAGGATACCACTGAACCTGCCGTGTACAGAGATGGTAGCCTAGCCACTGCTGGCCTACTGTTGCAAAGAGGACTTCGAGAGACAACCCCCACATCCAAGATCTCCTTGCCTCACCCATGGACCAAGGAATAACCGGAAGGACACCCCGTTCCAACACAGCACTCAGTGCATCTTTCAGCATCCTGCATTCTCAGCATCAGGACCCACTCCATTGAAGTCTTAGGCAGTCTTGATGTAAAGTGTGGAACTGGACTTAAAACTGCTTTGGTGACCAGGTAACTATCCAAATACTACTTATTGGTCCCCCTGACCTTCTCCCTGTTGGAATTGGCCACCCCACTCTGGCCGGAGAAGCCAAACACTTTCAAAAGTTTCCACATTTTACGATTATCAGTGCTGGTTTGTGCTTTGGACTAAAAGTCTGATTTACATTTTACTTAAAAATCTGTCCCTCTGGTGAATTTTGATCTTTGTGTCCAAAATTCATAAAAAAATATATATTTTTTTTTATAAATTGACGTATTACACTGGTTCTTTTGTTTAAGCCTTGCTGCTGAAAGCCACAGCTACCCAGGGTTGAGCTAAAGGTTTTCCAAACTAGCTTGACTGGTCCAAAGACAGTTTTGCGCGTGTATTACAAGGTAAGGCTGCACTACAATACCAAATGATACTCCACAATCCACAGAGTTATGAATCAAGTAAATATTTCGTCAATTATAACCGCCAATCTAAAGACCAGTTCAGTATAGACTTTAATTTCAAGTTTTTTAAAATTATTAATAAATATCCCCGTGTCCAATTTCACGGCACGCGAGGGCTTCATATCCTTCACTGCACATAACAGCAAACTTCTATCGAACCATTAGAAGAGAAAATCTGGTAGGGAGTACTGGGGTGGGGGGGGGGGGCGGCAGAGGTAGGTGGGTCTGTTACAGGGGTTGTTTATGGTTAGTGATTAGCATATTCAAAGCACGTTCGCACGCAGAGCGCTGGTACCCACTTTTCTTGATATTTCTGCTATACACACGCGAATAAAAACATTTAAACCATAGAAGAGAAAATCTTTCGTCTTTGGGAAATGCAGAATATAAGACAGCTGTTTGCAAATTATTTTTTATTCGTTTCAGATTTGGTTCCAGCAGATGTACACAGCACATTTTTTATGTTCTGCACGGGGAGTGCCCAAATGTGACAACCAGGAAGTGTACATGAAGCACGATGTCATGACTTATTACATCTACTTGTTATAAGGAGGCAACAACAATGGAAAATGGGATACTTGGGATTTTTTTTATAATCAAAGTCACACCAGATTTCCTTTTTAATTTAAGCAGCATTTTTACTAGTGCATCTGCCGCAGCCCAGAATGCTCTCACCACCTTCCCGATAGCAGAGTGACACATAATACACCACCAAGTGGTTTACTGTATCAATAAGGGGTGCTAGAGGGATTTTATCAACGACCTAGTGGCCACTCCTGCAACACCCTCTTAGCAGCACCCTGCTGAGAGACTACACTGTGAGGCTATAAGTTTGTATCCTGCAGGTAGAACAGAATATATAAATTCAAAAGCCATATTGCTTTAGTTAATCTGAAGCACTACTCCAGGGACAGGACAAGGATGGCATTTCATGCATCTGCCAGCACTTTTCTACGGCATCGGAGTGTAAGGCGGAGGCAGGGACGCTTCTGAAGATACCTTTTCATAGGCTGGTGGAGCACCAGGAATCTGAAAGGATAAAAAACATTAAGCAATTGATGCAATGAACAAGTCATTCAAGAGCCAACGCTGGCCCATGCACAGTAAATACATCACATGCAGGCGTAAGTAGTTGAATGACCCAATGATCATAAAGACAACTTCACTTTACATTCCCAGTTAATGGAACCTTAAATAAAACTTAAGATCTCGAAGGTTTGTATTTTAAGGAAGAAAAAATAAATGCATTTTGGCAAACCTTTGATGGTTATTGTATACGCAGATGCAAGCAATCCAAAATAATTCATATTTGCATTTTACAAGTAGTTCTAAAGAGACTATGGTTGATCTTCATGTGACAAGGGCTTTGTGTTAGTGATTGGTAGTAGACACTAAAGAGCCATGTAACCAAAGAAAACAAAAAACGTAGCAGCGATATCATACAAGCAATACAGGCCATATTACAATGCATCACTGTACAGGCGTCATCACGCAGAACAATTAATCAATCGACCAAAGTTCAGCCTTCTTTGGGCCGTTATAGTCCTGGTCAGAGTAAATTTCAGATTTTGAATCCTCCTAGGCGCGAGACCTCTTCAAGGTGTGGCTGGGTTAACCCGTTCCATCTCCCTCTTGCAAACTTGTACATTTGATCAGAAATTATAGCTTTCAGCCGCTACATGGTGCAGATATGCCAGGCAGACCACCACTTTGTAGCAGGTTCTTCCAAGTGTGGTCAATCATGAGCCAGGCTTCTATGAGTAAAAAAGTGAGCAATCTGCTGCTAGGGTAGTGTACGGGTATACCAAACCCTCCACAGCTTCGCCAAGCAGCAGCATAAGTGGATCCAGTTGGTAGGTCCACTGAGCATAGCAAACGGTTCAATTGAAGAACCTCCACCCATAAAAAAAAAAAAAAAAAAAAAAAAATCGCTTAACCTCTTAACCTGTGTATATTGTAAATATGGACCTAGGCCTCACAGCCTCTACAGCAGGGGTCAGTATTTTGGCTCGATTACCTCGGTCCTTGATGGAATTCATGTTTGTCCAGTGGAGGACTTCAGCCTAAACTCATCCACTCTAGTTAGCTGGAAAAGCTTTTTACAAGCGGATCCATCCATGGTGTCACCATTGTGATAGAGGTCGCCCGTGTGTGGGGGGCACCCTTCCAGTTCTCAAATTGTTTGCTTATTGGCCTGGTGAAACTTCAGATTGTGTACAATGGGGGACAGTGGGGAGAGGTACGTCGTCGCCAGATGATGTTTATTAATCTTGTCCCAATATCTCAGAAGCATAAAGGTGAAAAATTGTCTCTGGGTCTCATCCACAGGACTACGGATGGTGGGGAGAGCAGTGGGAATGGTGAAACAGCCCTGTTCAAACATCACCCAAGGTTTGGTACAAGGGTGGTGGTGCCAGTCAAGGACAGATTATAGTTGGGAAGCACGTATATAATTCACTTTCCTGGGGAACCCCAACCCTCCCTTTTATATAGTCTAGCTCTCTGTACCCTTTGTGTACCATTACACCACACAAATCGAATTAGCGGCTTTTGTGCCTGGTGTATGTTCATTAGAAACCCACAATTGAAGTTTGTGTCACATATAACAATCCAGGCAGAAAGGTCCTTGTAATGCTGTTGACTCAGGCTAGCCAAGAAATTTCAAGTCTGCCCCAGTGATAGAGCTCTTTAAAACAAAACCTCAATTCAGGTAGCAAAATTGCATTAATATAGGTTACTGATAGAGCGCGCAAGAAGGACACCTAGGTACTGTATGGATGTGCCCTCCAATGCCAGGCCATAATGGAGAGCAAGCATTGGGAACTAATGGTGGGGTTCATCGCTCCCATGATTCTAGACTTTGAAGTTGCCTTGGGATTTTCGATCAATTATAGAAATTGCTTCAATTCATCTAGGAGACATGGTAGGGATATGTCAGGAAGCATAATACGTCAGTAAACAGGGCCAGTTTTATACTGTTCCTCATCCACTTTGGACCCCACCTCACCCCCACGCAGCAGAATTTGTTTCCAAAAGGTGAATCAGGGGTTCCATAGTTAGGATGAACAAGGGGAATAAGGGTAACCCTTCTCTAGTTTTCCTGCTTAGATGGATCAAGAATGACAGGGCACCTTTGACCGATTTGCGTTACCAGTGCAGCATAGTTGGTCTACACATGTTGCTGTGTGGGGGCCCAGGCCAGTTTTCAAATAACAGCTCAAAGATATTGCCAGTCCACTATGAAAGGCTCTCAGAGTCCAGCAAGTGAAGGATGGTCTTGGGCCGTTCTGCCTCATCGACTATATTGACTGCTAGTCACAAATTATCTCAGACCCGTCTATTCTTTACAAATTGTGACTGGCAGCTCAACAATTGCAGCAGCAGTATTGACTGCAGACGAGAAACTAGGATGGAGGTGAAGGTTTTCATATCGAAGTTCAGCAATGCAATGGGTCTGTAGGAGAAGCAGGCTGCCAGATCCTTGCCAGGCTTTAATAGGGTTGTAATAGACATCCTGGTTGGAGTAACTGACGTGGTGAATAGGAACGAGTTAAAAACCTTGGCCAGGGCTTCCTGCAACAGTTTTCAATAAGCTTTGCAAAACACCACGTAAAACCCATCCGGTCCCATTGCTTTATTGGCTTTCAAATGATGAATAGCCGTTTACACTTCTTTGGGCATAATGGAGTCTTCCAGTTCCTATAATAGCATGGGTTCCAAGTGTGGAAAGGAGAACTTCTGTAAAATGTGGGTCTTTAGTTTCTCTGGTTGGGGGTTGCACCAGATATAATGTGTAGTAGGTTGTGAAGAGTTTGAGGATTATCAGAAGTATCCATAAAGGAGAGTCCCAGATTGTCATCGATAGTGATACTGGGGTTTCTCATTTGTTTCCACCTTAGTTTATATGCCAGTAGCCAACAGACCTTGCCGCCCTTTCATAGTATTTTTGATTACGGCACAGCAATTTCTGTGCCTCATCAGTCATGTAGAACTGTTTCAGCTCTACCCTAACCAGTCTTAATTCTCTATAAACTCTATTCAAACCTGGAGTCTTATGTTGAGCTTCTAATTGTGAAAAGTGAGTTTCTTAGTTAGACTTCTTAGCTGTAACCAGTTTAGTGAAGGTAGCCATATGAGTTATCAGTGCACCTCCCAGCATGCCTATGGCCACATCCCACATGGTCTTAAAAGGAAAGGTCTCCAGTTTTTTCTATAAAGGAGTGTTACAAGGATTCTTGTATCGAGTCCTCCAGAGCTGGGTCTCCAAAGGTAATCTAATTGACATATCAGGTGTGAGCAGTGTGCTGTGGAAAAAAGCCTGCATCTAGTAAGAGACATAAGAGAATGGTACAACAGGATCTGGGAGCATATAGAGGCTGCTATGACTCCTGGCTGAAGAGATTAGGATATGAAGAATAAATCAGTTCTCTTATGGGTATTATGCACATTTGAATAGGCGCTTTAACACACCACAGATCAATCGACTGTGTTTAAGTCACCCCCACCAAAATATCAAATTCCTCTGCTGAAAACAGCTATCCGCAAAAACAGTGAGCTGTAGACTCATCTTTGGGTCATTGGGTCCATATATGGAAAGCAATGTAACATGTGTTCCCAATTGGCCACACAACTCCACCATCCAATCAATGTATCCGTGGTCTATGGTGATGGCCAACCAACACTTTATCAGGAGGGCTACTCCCTTGGTTTAAGTAGGGCTGGAGTCCTGAAATTGTACTGGGAACCAATAGGAGTGGAGCCTTCGTGGTATCAGACTAATTGGGTTTCTTGGATCATAGCTAGATCAAGGTCTAAAGTGTAGAGCCATATCAGAAGACTCCTCTTCATTGGTGCTCTCAACCCTTGTATATTTTGAGAGACTATGTTAGATTGGTGCATCTTTTATTGATGGGCGGGGGGGGGGTATTAGTTACCACTGATGGCTTTGTTTGGGTGATCAACCCTCCTCTGAACAACATATCTGGCACACCCTTGATTACATGTAGCACCAATTCTATGCCAACAAAGAAGAGTTGCACACACCCTGGAACACTAAAAGGACCATAGGACAAATGCAATATAGGAGTAAGCCATTATAATAGAATAATAAACAAATAAGAGGATGAATAAAACTTGACAGTTGAATACTACACTCATCCGAGGTGAAGGGGCAGCTTACGAGACTGCCCTGGAGCCCCCAGCCATCCACCAGATAGACAAAAGGTATACAGGCACATTCATTAAGGCTGGGGATTGACCACCGCAAGGGAAGCCAAGGTGCATATCTAGGCCCAGAATAGTGTCTGATCAACTTTTCAGGGCATAAACAAGGCTGAGACACACCCAGGAAGATTGATGCATGTAGTCTCATTGGATGTAGGACATTACAACGTATGCTTTTACCACGCATGCCTTTACATCGCAGTTTTTACAACGCATGCTGTTACAACGCATAGCGTTAAGGGGTGCTGGATAGTGAATAGTTTAATTTACTATTCCAACTCCAGTCCCCATGGATAGTAGGGAAGGTTTTGGATAGTAAATTAAATCCATTCCCTATCCTAGAGCGCCCCCCAGCGCAATGCGTTGTAATGACATGCGTTGTAATAGTTGCGTCGTAAAGGCACTGCGTGGTAAAAGTTGCGTTGAAAAGGATGTTTCCTTTCTCATTACTCGTTCTCCATTGAAGGCAGTTCAAGTCTGATCACACCATAGCACCAGTTTCTTGAACATGCAAGGAGGCTTTCCTCATAGAAGCTGGTTATCATCCGTTTATAGTCTTGGTGTCTGGTGCCCTTGTTATCTTTGGCAGGGGGGGTTAAATGGAGTAGGGCTTGGGCTTTGGCCTTGTCAGACATCCATATGCTGACCTGCTTATTGTTGATAGTGATCAAGAGTGGCAGTGGAAATTCCCAGAACTAGAGAATTTTCTTATCTCAAAGATAAACCAGCATATTCCTAAAAGGGAGTCTTTTGGCCAGCATGAGGGATCTTTGAAGAGTGTGTCGTCCTGAAAGAAGATGGTGTCTAGCATCCTAGATCTCCTTTAGTAGTGCCTGCTTAACTTGATAGAGATAAACTTTTGGTAAGTACCTCAGACGTGAGGCTATTTCATTGTTGGAAGGAGGAAAATACGTGGAGAGTGTGGTATAAGAGGAGTCCTAAAGATTGTGTTCAAAGGCGACCTGTACAGGGCTTTCAAATTTTGCATTGATATTAGGTCATCGATGCCTCTGATGCATATATTATTGCATCAGGAATGATTTTCATAGTCCTCCAAGGCATTGGTCAGGGCAAGTTGGTGAGCCTCCAGTGCAGTGTCCTTTTCCACAAGGTTAGGTTTGTGGTTCTGTTGCGCCTCGAAATCCAAATGAGTCTCAAACCTTAATCAAATGGTCCAGCTCGTTTAGTACTTTTGTGAAGTTATCGCATTGCAGTAAGATCATCCTTAATTTCCTGGAGTAGCAATTGGATGTCTCCCCTCATTGCAGGTGAGGTAAGATAAGCCGTGACCACCTCGTCCCCCTGGTGAGGCCTTTATGAGAGTCCCTTCTAGGCCGTAATGTTTAAATGTTTTTAAGGAGATCAGCAGGTCTTTGATGGAGTGTGCTCTTGGAGGGTTGTTGCATGTGGAAGTCATGGGAAGCTCCTGTCCAAGATGGTTGTTGCAAACACTGTTAAAGTCTGGGGACAAAGCCCCTCGAGTCGTATGCTGCATGGAGTGAATCAGGAGGAACCCCTTGAAAGAGATGCAGAAGATCAGTGCAGGTTAAAATCAGGTACGCTCAGCTCTCAACTGAGCCACCAGCAGGAGCACCACATGAGCCGGTGTTTGTCTCTTCTGATCCAGGCAGGCCTGCAAGCCTTGATTAGTCACATAAGCTGAGCAGGGACACTTAAGACTTGCCCCGCTGTGATGTGATGAACAGCCATCTTGTGTGCACCACTATATAGGATTCAGCCGCATGTTCCCATTCACTCCCACTGTAGTGCTCTGATCAGCTTGGACCAAGGTCCCTGCTGTTGTAAGGAGTCTGTGGTCACCCTCCTCCTCTGGAACGCCACTCAAATGGTGGAAATGGGCATCATTGGGAGCCCTGGCAAGACATGCCATCGTTGGACTCCAATCTACCCAGATGTTTCGTCTTGGATCGCCTGTTTATTGGACCTTTACATTGGGTAAGTCTCACTCACACGAATTACATGGTAATTGCACTGCACAGGTTTACTGCCAATGTCTATCTTTTAAGATAAGGCTATAGCCCGGGTATGGGGCACTCCACCGAGTACGCATCAACATTTGTGGGGTGCTCCTGTGAGATAATGTGTGTGCACTACCAGTAATTGAAAACAGGAAGCCTGGCGCAGACAGGACTCTGCAAGGATAGACACGGACAGGGGATGGACCCTATAATAGTGGGCATTGATCGGTCAGTAGGGTTTATGAGATTATCTTTAGCAGGAGTTTCCAACCTTTTCTGTAGTGAGCTACTTATGTTCAATGAAACTCTTCAAGAGTTATGAACATTAATATTGCAATTGTCCACATCAGACAGTATTTCATTAGTGGCCAGCATATTCATGGTTACTACCAACAATCACCTCAGTGCATCAGGCATGGGTGCCAGCAGTAATGTTAAAAAAAGATTGAATTAAAAAAAAAAAAAAAAAAAAAAAAAAAAAAAAAAAAAAGGCTTTGTCAATATGGAATGCCTCTACATGGGTAATGCATAACAGCCATACCTGCAAAGCTTCTGCTACCAAGATAACATTTGTAAAAAGTCTCCTCAATGCCAGATTTATCACTCAAATAGCTTTAAATATATTTTAGAAATTCTGCTATTTTCCTTCAAATATCAGCTCATGAGTTCTGAAAATAAACAAAATTTTCATCTCAAATACACACTCAATTTTGGTATTGGTATATTAATTTAGCAAAGCAGAAGGTTCTAATTCAGTAAGGGTGTCTGGACACAGGAAAGCTGCATACAAGTAGCTGGAGAGCTACCAGTAGCTGCCGAGCTACTTATTGGAGAAGCCCGATCTATAGTGTCACTGTTATTGACATTGGGGAAATCTGCCTTCAAGTGAAATAAGTTGCACATTGACACCTCACTGGGCTGAGTAGACCAGATTGGGGTGAACCATGCACACAGAGTTTGAACACGCAGGACCCAATAACCTACATGTACCTCTTATTGCCCCAATAATGCCTAGGTCTCGGGGACCCCAGGAGGGATCAAGGAACCCATACTAAACAAAAAAAATGACCAAAAGAAAAACTGACATGCAGAGACAAACCATGCAGCTGTGCTGATATTCATGGCCAGGGGAGACATGTCATTTTCCAACTTTTGCTCTACAGCGGAGGAGTGCAGGGGCCTCTAGTGGTTGGTTCTATGGCTACATTTTATGTGGCCTATGTGTAAATGAAAGATTCAGACACTCATTTACGCTTTGCTTAAAGTATCTTGCTGATAATGATTTTTGATAAACATTGCAATGCTTTTATTAACAGTAAGGATTGCATTTTAAACATGGTTAATGATCCCATTGATTGGAGAGCAACTTTTAACATGTTGGTATTGTGCTGTGATGGCTCCTTAACAAACCTAATGGACCAGTTTTATTTCAAATGACACCACCTCATATAGTGATGTTGCATGTGGTATAGGTAGGGGTTTGTTAGGATTATGGGGGTGGAGGGAAGGCATGACCAATTAGGGGTCAAATGTCATTTTAGAGAGTCAAGAAAAGGTATTTCCACCCACATGATGTACATATTTGTCATTTAGTGCATAGTATTCAGTAGTGAGAGTAGTAAATGTATTTTTCACCTTTTCAAAAAGGGAAATAACTGACTGGAGTATCATTTGAGTGTTGTGTGCCAGGGATTTTGGATAAATAGCCCGCACCACCTCCCCATTGTAGGACTTGGACTGTTCTACTTCACCGCCATGAGCATCAAGTACTATATTGGGGTACTTAGCTCCCAGTAAGGAGACAATTGTGTAGCTATTAGTTGCACAGGCCTCACATCCTGCGTAGCTAATAACCAAATTTCTTACAGCAATGTTTTATGGGTGAATTATTTTCCCCAAGATACATGATCTTAGGCTTCCAAGACTAATTACTTACCATCATTTATTTATTGGTAGATTAATAAATGCCATTACAGTGCTTTACTTAAAAAGCAAAACAGTTACTGGCTTATCAAATTAATCATGGTTTAGGAACTCTGCCTCCAATGCAAATACACTGGTACACGGACCGGAATTACTCAGATAAAGGATTAAAACCAAATTAAAAACAGACTGGTAGATATGCTGCAAAACTGATTTGCAAGTAGACAACCACTTTTATGGGTAATTTGCATCAATTCAGTTACTGTCTAAATGGCGTAACAAATGCCATCTGCAACTCACTCAATGCCTCTTTAGGAGATCAAATAGTATTGGTTAAAAAAAAAATAGATGGGTTTTAACAAAATGTTTCCTCTGTTAATAACTCTGGCCGAATACAAAGCAAATTAACTATTCAGTAACGTGATTGCATAAACTACTTGTTTTCATCCTCCTTATTTATAGTTCGCGAACCAGTTAATTATCTGGTAGGTATTGTGAAGAGTTGAAGTTCCTCGAAAAAGAAAGGTTTCCGATTCTGAGAGGCTACTTCTCAACAAAATAAAATGCTAGGAAGAGGGGTGCAGACCATAACATTCTAGGAAAGTCTATTCCCATATTTTATATTAATTGGGGCATCAGTTTCAAGCTGTGTTATACGACTCTTTAAAAGTAACCACATCATACACCAAGAGTATACTGTTAGTGTGGCCATATTTCAATCTACAAATCTAAGTAACTACATTTCAGAGTTAGTGAAATTCATTCACTGCAACATTACATTATTTAGTGTGTAATCATTGGCTTCTTGAAGCCTTATCATAAAAGGACACTCCTTTTATTAATTGATGGATTATAGATCCATACCAAGAACACATGCAGCATTTATTACACATACGTATAAGAAATGTAGATTTTAAATAAAAAATGTATATTAAATTGATCCAGTAGTAGCACACTGAGACCAGAGGCAAGATTTTACTTACAAATATTTATAAACCAAGTTCTCCATGGTATTCTTGCTCCACGCAGGTAGTCTATAACAGGCTGGGCTCCTGGATTAGTGTTTAATGTTTGAAGTATTCTTCACAAACATATGTTAATATGAAAACTTCTACCTTACATAAATGTGTTATTACTCATTTTCAAAACTGTCCTTGTATAAACCTGCTTTAAGTGTCTATAATAATGTTTAACATGCCAAACTTTTGTTTTATTTTGTTATCATTTTTGCAGTCATTACATTAGTTTGAACTTCAAATATTCATTGTCTGCAGCGTTTTGTAATATAATCAGCCTTTTTGAGTGTATGTAGGGACTGATTTTATATTAGCCTTCCTCTTACCACAGCAGAATACCTCTTAAGGCATTTTACCTTTTTTTAGATGCAGTTCAGTTGATCACATTAAATCAAAATTTCTCACAGGCACTTTGAACTCCGGCTTGTAACTCAATTGTCCCGATGATTATCCTACTATTGTTTTGAAAGGATCGAAACGTCGACCAATATAAACAGCATGCACATGGTGTTAAAAGAAGTGCATTCACTGTTTCTACTAAGCTTGCTACAATTTAAATTCAACAAGCTACCCTTGCCTTGCCTGAAATGTTTTTTTCTTTCTGTATATGTCGTGTTTGTAGGATGCAGGACTGTGTCCCACTATATTAATGTGCTCTTATTTTTGTTCAATCCATGGTTTCATTAAATCGAATGTCCGGTTGGACACTCCCAATATAGCATTGATTCTAGTCTATATTTATTGTTTACATTTTTACTTCGTATGAGGACCACTGTTTTCATACAAAACGGACACCCAAGGTCCTTAACTACCTTGTGGGTTCCCTTTTGTTTGTTTGTAAAAAAGCAAAATTACTAGCAGTAAAGAAATTACGGAAATGTTAACTCACTACCAACACTTATAAGGATCTTCGCTTGAAACGAGGAGGCCTTCACCCTAGAAACTGAAAATTGATTTTCAAGAGCATTCTAATGATCACGTAGAGGAAACAAAACCTTCACATCGATGGGACAGGATTGACATAGCTGCTTTTAATCTGCATCTAACTGAGACTATTCCTTCTCTCAGCAACACTGAGCAAAATTTGAATGCCCCTATTTCCAAGTGGCTAACTGATGCAGTATCTATTTATGCTCCTTGTTCTGGCAGCAAATTTCGATCCTTGCGTCCCCCAGCACCTTGGTACTCGGATGAGTTAAAAATCCAACGTGTTAAATGTAAAGCTTTGGAGAGGAAGTGGAGAAAGTCCTATTCCACTCCCTCTAAACTGATTTACAAGGATGGGCTAAAGGCTTATCATGCCAATTGTAAACAGGCCAAAGCTGCTTACATTACCTCTACCATCACTTCAGTGCAGAATTGTCCTCGGACTCTTTTTTCCACTGTTAAGATACTTACAGGTGCTGACACTGTTCCCGCGTCGCCGGCTCTAGATGGCATACACTGCAATAGCATTGCGGACTTTTTTGTATCGAAGGTTCAGGGCATTCACCAATCCCTAGCTTCTATTTCACCTTCTATGGATTCTTCCTTGCTAGGCATCTATTGTAATGTCCCTGCTCCTCCCACTGAGCTTCTGTACAACTGGAAATTATTTGATGATGTTTCCTTTTTATCATGCCTAAAAAGCATCAGGTCAGGCTCTCCTCGGGACCCTGTCCCCATGAAGATTCTAAAGCAACTCGACCTTGAACCACGTAGATTTTTAATGAGGCTACTCAACATCTCCCTCAGTGAATCGCGTGTTGAACAGGTTTGGAAACATGCCATGGTCGTTCCCTTACAAAAAAAATCTGGTGTGGACATTACTAACCTGGCCAACTTTAGGCCTATATCCCTGCTGCCAGCTTGTTCTAAAATACTAGAACGCCATATTAACATCCAGCTAAATGAGTTTGTTCAAAAAACAGGATATCTTCATCCATCCCAATCAGGCTTTCGCGCTAACTATTCCACCGAATCCGCACTTCTGGGGGTGACTGAGCGACTCCGACACGGTATCGACAGCGTTGAGACCTTTGCGCTTATCCTTTTGGATTTAAGCGCGGCTTTTGATACCGTGTCGCACTCTATTCTATTGGAGTCCCTTCGCTCCCTCGGTGTTGCTGGATCTGCGCTTGCCTGGTTGGCCTCATTTCTCAATGAGCGTACATTCCAGGTTTTTTCAAACAAAGCTGAATCGGCAATCTGTTCATCTGCGTACGGCGTCCCTCAGGGGTCTATATTGAGCCCTCTGTTCAATATTTACATCAGACCCCTTGCTTCTATCGTCGAGGACGCCGGTCTGTCCATATACTCATATGCAGACGATACGCAGATTGTGTTTTCCTTGTCTGGCAGCAGGGTCCAGGATACCTCTGCCCTTAAAATCGGCCTTTCTCGGGTAGCCGCCTGGATGCAGGCCAATCTGTTAAAACTTAACGGTGAAAAGACCGAGGTTATTATACTTGGCAAGCATAAAGATCTGTGGGGCTCCAGACACTGGCCCAGTGACATGGGTCCATTGCCTACCCCCGTGCCAGTTGCTCGTAACCTCGGCTTTCTAATCGACGAGAAACTTTCGATGCGACAGCAGGCAACTAAGGTCGCTGCAATCTGCTTTAATACCTTACGCTGGTTGCAGAAGATCCTATGGATGTTGCCTGAGTCCACTCGTCGAATGGTTGTTCAGGCTCTGGTAATGTCCCGTATCGACTACGGTAATGTGCTTTATTTGGGAGCCGATAAAGCCACTATGAATGTTCTCCAGGTTGTACAGAACTCAGCTGCCCGCCTGTTGTGCAATGTCCCACGTAGAATGTCTGCTACGCAAGCCCTGTGTGACCTTCATTGGTTAAAAATTCCCGACCGCGTGGCTTTCAAAACTTTGTGTTTTCTGTTCAAGATTCGCCAGGGCTCTGCCCCTACTTATCTGCACAATCTTGTTCAGGATTACCAGCCCTGTCGTTCCCTCAGGTCATCTAACCAAGCCAATCTTGTAGTTCCCAGAATTCGTTTGGCAAAAATGGGTGGCCGCTCATTCGCCCATTTGGGGCCGAAGATGTGGAATGCTCTTCCACTGGCGCTAAAAATGGAGACTAATCTTCTTGTTTTTCGCAAAAAACTGAAAACTTTGTTGTTTAACTGATCACGGCTCTGTGTATTCTTTATTCAGCAATCACCTGTCTTTCTTCTTTAGTCTGTCCCTGGCGCCGGGAAACCCATTACGGGTAGCTGTGCGCAATATAAATTTAATAATAAATAAATAAATAAAAAAAAATTCTAAGCAAAAGAATATCAAATACGACCTTCATCCATTGAACTTGCAAGCTTCCTAGGATGTTTGGGTTAGCAACAGTTGCTACAGAAAGCAGCCATTTTCCAGGAAAACCTAGGCCTCCCCCTGCAGGGAATACATCCGGCTAGACTGGGTTTGTATTGCATGGCTTGCCTTTCATCTTGGAAATGCAGAGGATGTCCAATTTCTCTTTAAATCAGGAACACCATGTGCAGTGTTAACTAGTACAGGTGATAATAGAAGTTTAGCTATTGTTTGACGGATACATACAAATTGAGGCTACAGCATCTGGGTAACCCAAATGGAATGGGTCTCTGGGTAATCTTGGTACTCACTGCAGCCTGCTCCGAAAGATGGATAGGCTTGTGAATGGCCTAGACACAAGAGGATTAAAGAAAGCCACCAAAACTGAAGCGGAGCTCACCAGTGGTGCAGGATCCAAGCAACTATACTCCGGTAGGGCAGATTTGCTGTCCAATGGAACCCTTTCCTCACGATGCCCTCGAAACAATGACTGGATTGGGCCAAATGTGTGGCTCTATAATAAAGAGAAACAAAAAAAAAAGCGAATATTCATGAAAATCTACAAATTATAGCAAGTTTAACAGCTCAGTCATATCACACATTGGGACTCGCCCAATGATCAAAGTTCAAATAGCAGTCATGTAACTTGTTTAATCTGAACAAAAGATAAACCACCATTGCCTCAGTGATGCAAGCAAAAGGTTAACGTGCAAACTCATTAAGGACATATACTACTCATTCTAGTACATACTTCTTCAAAGATTATATACAAGGGTACCCCGTTCCTAAACAGTCTTTTTTTCTCCCAAATCCTCACTTCCTAGGAGGACACAAAGGTGCAAACTGTCTACAACAGCTCCATTTTCTGCCTTTCTCTGAAGACTTCGAATGCTCTTGACAGACCATGGTTGTGCTGCACATTTTTTGAAGAGACATTCAAACACATAATGCTCAGCAGACTGGTTGGAAACAGTCCTGTGCCGGGCCTGTGGCTAGCAAATTGCTAAGCATCTTGTGCAGAGTACCCTGGTTAGCTAAGTGTAGCTTCATCCTACTTTGGGAGCAAAGGCAAGGACTAGGCAGTGCATGGGCTCTGCTAAATGAAGGAAGGAAGAGGACGCAGGAAGCACTGTACTCATTTTACTGTAGTTTTCTTCTCTCCTCAAGAAAATGTGATGGTCACTGCCTATGCTGACAGAAGTGCACTGACCAAGCTGTGATACAATGCTACGCTGTGTTACATTTATGATCATGAGCATTGCTGTTCATTTGAAAAACCATAAATTAAGCTTTTTTTTTTTTTAAGTAAGGAACAGGTCTAAGCAAGACAGGCAATTGTTAATGCCTAGCATACTAGAGTTTACGTACAGTTCTAGCATTGCAGGCTAGGGTGGGAGGATAGTGATTGTAAATCAATCACTCAGAGCAGGGTTGCCACCGACTGGCAGCTCTCCTATAAGGATAAGGCAGCCAGGGTTCTTATACAGGCCTCAAGGTTTGTGGCTAGTTTGGTGTAGGTCATGCTTGGCTTTAGTACTATTGAAGCTCTACCAGCCACCTCCAGTCCTTTCTAAAAGCTCAAGGGAATGAAAAGATGATAGTAGAGCAGAATGCGAGAAAAGAAAGAAGAAAGTAGTGTTACTTTTCAGCATCTCAGAAGCTGAAGTTTGTAGTCTGCTTACACCCCCGCATTTGAAAAGTTTCAAGGGTTCCAAGAAGATACTACCAGCGGCTGCCATAAACAAAGGGGTGGTTGGATGAGGCTGCCGGCCACAACATTGTGCCGCCTCTCCTCTTCCTGCCTGCTGGTCCTAGCAGCCCCTGGGACAGACTCCGTGCCCAATCCCCACACTGTAGCACAGGGACTGGTGTGTGCAGGCAGAAAAGATGCCCTGCTCAGACCATGGAGTCTGTGGAGCTTCTCCAGCCCGGCTGCTCAATGCAGCTAGGCTGGAGAAAACCTAAGTGTGCATGTGTATTCTATTGTAATTGCATTTATAGAGCGCTAACTACACCAGACGAAATGTCAAAGCGCTTTTTCAGTGAGTAGCACGCTACTCCGGAAACCCATAAAGGATGAATGTTGAATTAGTATTGTGAAATATGAAAGTAATTGAAGTGGTGGATATTAGTCAGTTATTTGCATTGACAAGGATAGCAGAGGGATTTTATATTTGCATTTATATAGTACTTGTTACCCCTGATTGGGTGTTGAAGCGATTTTTTGGCGAGTAGCATGCTACTTCGGAACCCATAAAAGATTAGTGTTGAATTAGTATAGTGAAATATGAAATTTGATGTGGACATGTTAGTCTGTTATTTTGATTGAAAAGGATAGTGGAGGAATAGAAGAGTGAATAATTTAGACTTTTTGTGTAGGGCATAGCAGCAGGAGGAGGCTTGGGATGAGAAAAAGGGATGTGGAGTGGAAGCATCAGAGGGCATAGTTTGAAAAGGCTTGTTTTGGGGGAAATCTGTATAGTAAAAAAAAAAAAATAACAAAAAAAAATTATATATATTTTATCACCACATCGGTTCACCATTCGGGAATGTGCAGCGCTCGTGTGAGTGCGTTGTCCTGTGGCTGAACCCACGCCACTAATATTAAACCAACTTTCTCCACCAGGAAGAAAAAACGGGTCGCACTGCCGATTATAGTATTTACAATCTTCTTTTATTCAGCTTCGTTACAGGGCATGTAGCGCAATTTGATCTACGCGTTTCGGTGTGACTCCACCTTGCTCACGGTCAACGGGTTGCCCCACCCCACATTAATTTAAATGTTTTTTTCTTCATCCTTTTTCCTGTCACATGTTCCCAAGGCTCATGGTCCTTGTAGTTTCAGTCATTTGACAAGGTATACAGGTCGTGCAATTATCATTTCATTGCCAAAGTGATGTTCTATACATATCTGCTCTTATTTTTGTCAACATATATTCTATTTTGTTCCGCCTTCCAATAGGCTGTTTCATGTTTTCATTTTTTTTTTTTTTTTTAAAGTTTTGTTGCTACTTCTTATCAATTCATATTCAGGAACATTGGTATTTACAAGTGCACGTACAATTCCTCCGATTGATTCAATCCGTTTGGATGCAGCGTTCTCAAATTCAAAATAAATCTTGATTCAATTTGCCGAAGTTTCCTTTCACGGTCACCTCCACGTTCTCCTTTTGCAATTGTCTGAATGCCATAAAATTTCAGTTTTTGCCAATCTCCTTGATGGAATTGTTCCATATGCTTGGCTATGGCATTTGACCGGTCCTTGTGAATTGTTGCCCTCATGTGTTGTAGGATTCTATTTTTAAGTTCCACTGTTGTGCTTCCTACATACAACATTGGGCACGGGCATTCCACTATGTAGACAGTGAATGGAGTTTTACAAGTGATGCATTGTCTGATCTGCCATTTCTTTTTGTTTGCCAGTATTATTTCCCTTGTAGGTTTTGCTATCTGGCACATTTTGCATCCATGACATTTTACGAATCCTTTTGTTTTCAGCCAGTCATCTTGTCTTTTCTTTTGAAAATGACTATGGATTATGTGATCCTTCAAGTTTCTTGCACGTCTATATGTTATGACTGGATGATTGCCCACGATTTCCTTCACAGTGTCATCCAATTGTATCAATTTCCAATTCTTTCTAAGAATTTTTCCAATCTGAGTACTTTCTTGAGAGTAGTCCATGATCATCCGAATTTTGCCTTTTTCTGTATCCACTGTTGGATAAGACAAGATGACTGGCTGAAAACAAAAGGATTCGTAAAATGTCATGGATGCAAAATATGCCAGATAGCAAAACCTACAAGGGAAATAATACTGGCAAACAAAAAGAAATGGCAGATCAGACAATGCATCACTTGTAAAACTCCATTCACTGTCTACATAGTGTAATGCCCTTGCCCAATGTTGTATGTAGGAAGCACAACAGTGGAACTTAAAAATAGAATCCTACAACACATGAGGGCAACAATTCACAAGGACCGGTCAAATGCCATAGCCAAGCATATGGAACAATTCCATCAAGGAGATTGGCAAAAACTGAAATTTTATGGCATTCAGACAATTGCAAAAGGAGAACGTGGAGGTGACCGTGAAAGGAAACTTCGGCAAATTGAATCAAGATTTATTTTGAATTTGAGAACGCTGCATCCAAACGGATTGAATCAATCGGAGGAATTGTACGTGCACTTGTAAATACCAATGTTCCTGAATATGAATTGATAAGAAGTAGCAACAAAACTTTAAAAAAAAAAATGAAAACATGAAACAGCCTATTGGAAGGCGGAACAAAATAGAATACATGTTGACAAAAATAAGAGCTGATATGTATAGAACATCACTTTGGCAATGAAATGATAATTGCACGACCTGTATACCTTGTCAAATGACTGAAACTACAAGGACCATGAGCCTTGGGAACATGTGACAGGAAACGAAGAAAAAAACATTTAAATTAATGTGGGGTGGGGCAACCCGTTGATCGTGAGCAAGGTGGAGTCACACTGAAACGCGTAGATCAAATTGCGCTACATGCCCTGTAACGAAGCTGAATAAAAGAAGATTGTAAATACTATAAATCGGCAGTGCGACCCGTTTTTTTTCCTGGTGGAGAAAGTTGGATATATATATATATATATATATATAAATAAAAAGGTGGGTTTTGGTCGGCCTGAGAAGGCTGGCCAACACACATGCGCCCTTAGGGGGCGGAGTTCACTAGCACTCCTCCTACCCACTCCTATACCTTGGCCCCACCCCTCCTAACAGCGGTGGCTAAGAGCCGGCAATGTAAAATAAAACTAGGGAGGAACATAGTTTTAATTAACATTTGCTGGCTCGGAGCCAGGCAGTGGGACAAAGCTCCTCCACCATTGCGGAGGAGCCTCCTCTGGATACTCCCCTTCCTCGCCCCCCTTTAAGCTTTCTCTCACTTATCCACTTATTTCTTCTCCTTGAACATTCTGGCCACAGCCAAGACAAAAAAAAAAAAAAATGTGTAAGACTTAAAGCTGGACCATGAATTGAAGGGGGAAAAGCAGAGCCTTTGTTCTGGGAGCAAAACTTGGAATTCTTTGGTGAGAACTGCCTAGTATAAGTCAAATATTATTTACACAACTCTATTATGTATTCACCTTTACAAAACAGGCTCTGGCACATGACAAGATGAATATTCTAGTTCGCAGGGTACCGGGAGAGGATGGGTTGATATTGGCGAAACCTTCAAGATGAAGTGCTCGCGAGTATTCCTCACGTCACTTTTCCAGGATGAATACCCATCCAATGCTCATGAGATTTTGTGCAGGGGGTGGAATTCTGTCCTTCCCAACGGATTCATCTCAATCCCGACTACTTTGAACTCCCAGATATTCTTCCCAATCTTTCACCCCTCCTTTTAAATGATGCCACCCAACTAACAAGCACACACGACCATTAACTACAAAACAGTTTACTACTTACGCTTTTCAGATCCACTCCTTTCATTCTATCTAGACCCAAACTTTGCTGAGCAAACGAGAAATTAAGAGCACAATCGGAACACACACAAGAAAAAAAAAAAAAAAACTAAAATGGTGGGTTCCAGAGTAGTGTGCTACTGTCTGCAAAAAAGCACTTCAATGCCTCATCAGGGGTCGTAAGCGAAATATAAATACATTTACAATTACAAAGGGTACACATGTAGCTCTAGCTGTGACCAGGTACTCTCCAAGGACATTTATGAATGCTCCAGCTCCCTTTGTTTAGCAGGTAGTTAACGCTACGAGTTGGTACTAACCTACAATCTACCTGTATAACCGTGCTGAAGGGACACACACCAAAGTGTATCCGGTCGAGAACAGAAACTTAGGACTTTTAATGTACTGCTAAAGGTTTTAGGTCTCTTCTGCAAAGGGGGGCAATCGAGGATTCTAGACAAAATATTAAAACTTTTGCTGGAATCAGGCCTTCACCTGAATAGCTCCAGGTGAAAGACTACCATGTAGGAAAGTGTGTTTTGTTGCAGTAGTCGCCCCGACTTTTTGGCTCGTATTTGTTGGAACTTTGACTTAAGTGTACTGAATTCCTGCTAAACTAGTCTCCAGTGTCACTGTTCTTTCCCCAAAACAATACAACTGGTCATTTGATCCTAAAAGGACCAGGCCTTTAGCACCTCTGCAAGCCCCTAGTCAGCAGTACCTAGGGCATAAGTACTAAAGACGGTCACTAAGAGTTACAGCATATCTTGTGCCACTCTAAGGGACCCAGCACCAAACTTGCACAGACTGTCACTGCAGACTGACAAGAGGCACTAAAAAGCAAAAACATGACATGACATGTCACACCTGTGTGCCATGTCCCCCAACACTTCATGTAATATTTGCAAGTCACCCTACAGCAGGCCATACAGCTATAAGGCAAGGTGCATTATATTACTTGTGGATACATATGTGCATGAGCAGATATGCCTCTGTGCTGGCCAGTTCTTTTAATGCTAGTATAAGTGACCAGGGAAGCCATTTTAAGGGCATGTGCTCGACACTGGTCATAAACGCGTTCCCTGGCTAAATGATGGCTTCACTGACGCTAGAAATGTTTAGAGTCAAACATCTCGTATTAATAACCCACAATGATTCCAGTGATTGATTTATTAAAACATGGACCCAGAAGGGCACCTTACAGGTACCCCCTGAAAACCTACCAACTATTAGTGTACCAATTGACTGGTCCCAGCCAACCTGCCATCACAGATTAATTTGCCCCCTAGGTGGGAATGCATTTCCTCTCAGGAGGTGAGGAACAAAGCCTATTTGGGCAGAGGGTGTTTACACCCCTTCCCACAGGATGACCTGCAAATTAGCATTCCAAGGCAGTGAGCTCAAGAGTCCGCCATCTTTGGTATGCAAATATGGCTTTCCTCACAGGAGAGAATGCAAACCCCCTCCACACCCCACCCCCAAATCCAGGGCGCATTTGGATCCTGGACAGGCAGGAAAATTAGTAGCCAGAGAGGAAAGTTCACCTTCAGGCTAGTTCCACCCCTAAGGTGGGCTACCTAAAGCGAAAATCAGAAACCGGTCATCTTCGTGATGGCAAACTTAGGCACTCTGGGACAGGGTCATGCCCACTTCCCACTGGAGGTGGTCATATAGAGGGTGTAGAGACCGCAGGGGTCGGTAGCCCAGGACTACTACCCTACACTCCCCAACTTATAGTATTAAGGGGAGCCCCTGGCACCACGAAATCAGATCCTGCTGACCTGAAAGGACTGAAGAGCAGTAAAAAGCAAGCACTGTGAAAGAAGCAACTGACTGTGCCAACTCTGCCAGCAGGTTTGTGGTTCCAGACTACTGTGCCAAAGTAGACTCATCATAAGCTGCTGTGCCTCCAAAAGCCTGAGAGGATTACCAGCACTTCTGCCAGGACTCAGTAATGCCTGTGCAGCAGCGGAGTCCCTTCCCTGGACCCTGCAGGTACCTAAGAGAGAATTGTGAGGACTCCAGACTGCGTAAACCTGACAGCGGTCAGCACTACAGTACCGGTCGCTCCAAACCAGAGTTAAAGTAGGCCAACAGTGCTAGCGTGGTCCCCTAGCCCTCCAGAGAAGAAGCCCACCTTGGGTTTGTCAGAAGGAGACTGCTAGACACCACCTGCAGCCTTTGTGTACCCCCCCCCCGACCATAAGAGATTTTGCAGTAAAATACCAGACGCCTCAAGACCCCTCCGCATCAGTCGCCTCCGACCCATTTGGAAGTGGACCCAAGGTGTCCATTAGCATTGTGAGACCAGAGGCCCCGCCCCCTTGTTGGTGCAGCCAGACTGGTTTTCCAGTCCAAACCGGACACCTCTTTTCGACCGGACCGATCCACCATCGACTAACATTGAGCACCAGATGCAACATATCTGCACCCAGAGACTCCAGAGGTGACATGTTGGTGTGGCCTTGCCCTATACTCACTATAAGTTCAGGAGATCGGTCCTGTAAGCTGCCATGAATTGCCCAAATGCAGCATGTGTTTTACCCCATAGGATAACAGTGGGCACCAAATGCTGAACTACCTGCAAACCACCTTCGGATGCCCAAGAGGCTCCAGATGCGACCTGTTGGTGTAGCCTTGGATCTTGCCACATACTTACCTTGAGTGCAGGAGACTGAACCTGTATGCTTCTTCCATAGGATTACATTGCCGGCTCTGAAAATTGCAAATTCGACTTTTAAAACCTAAAATTATATTTTATCTCAAAATGTACTTAAGCAATTTAGATTTTCTTGGTTCCAAACCTTATATCAAGATTAGAGTTATTTTTATAAATTGGTATGGATCTCTTGGAGTCTGGTTCATCATTATTAATTGTGTGTATTGCAGATGTCCAACACTCTTCTTTCATAAATCCAAGGCTGCTCGACCACAATACCACCTAGAAGAGCACCTTTGGATTGCTAGAGCAAGCCCTATCCATTTATAAGTAAATACCTGGACTCTTTGCATAGTATTCCTCTTTTGGTATACTATATAAAGAGCCAGCTTCCTACAGTTAAGACTACCACCACCAGCAACAATCTTGGCTCGGTAGGAATGATAGCATTTATCTTGACGCCTGTCAAGGATAGGGTGGTCTGGTTATTTTGCCATAGGAGTCTCTCTGGACATCAGTCTAGGGCTTTTACCATCTCTGGCCATTCACACCAGTTTGTGGATGGAAACTCACCCCTCACTGACGGATAAACATCTGGTATTTGAAAAGCACGGTGGCAGCTCCGTTGAGAAGTCTTCTCTCCAAATACCTTTGCCTGGCCTGCGATTCTTAGGTCTGTATAGCAGGTTCAGGAGAACAGGAGAGGAGTCAACACCTTAACAAACCAAGCCACCACACTCATGTGCAGGGTCACTTCTAGATTCTGCAGGGCTAGTAGACTTGGTGGGAGATGGGAGGAACCATCAGGTTCTAGGTGTAAACTCGGTTTTGCTAGCAATTGTATGTACAAGGAAGCAGCAGCAGCTCCTGCAAAATTGTGGAGGAGAGTTTCTCCACTTTCTCAAGAGCCATCATGCGTAGGTAGGGGCCGGGCCAGGCCAGGCCAGACCATGGTAGATGAAAAGGGGGGAGGGGGTAGGGGGATGGGGTGGTGAAGGAGTGTTGTGCCATTTTAGTCCGGCCAAACAGACATGCGCAGTTAGGCTTATCCAACCCATCTGTATTGCACAGCTGGATTGGAGAAACAGGACAGACTCCTTGTGCCTGGGTGAGTGTTAAACCAGCCCGCTCAGGACAATTTCCGCACTGCTCTCATGCTTGGCAATAGCATGAAAGCAGCACTGGGATCCATTGGGGAGTCTGATGCTATCCCAGGGACTGCTGGGAGCAGGAAGTAGAGGAGCATCAAGGTGTGAGGCGGCCAGCAGCATCAGGTAAGTTTTAGTAATAACCCCTTCACACTCCCTCCATACACTCCCCCTCCACTTGGTCGCTACCACTGCAAGGAAGCCAATTTAAAATCATTCTGAGCTACAGCAAAGCAAGGCTAATGTTCCCAGACAACAGCTGTGTAATTTAGGTCAATTTATGTTCCTATCTACCCTCCCTTAAAATGAGGACAAAAAAAAAAAAAAAAAAAAAAAAGGATAGCAGGCTAGGTACACAAAAAATGCAATTAGTGCCATCACCATCAAATAGGCTTGGTCTTAATTCCTTTAAACTAAAAAGTTAGGGGTTTGGTGGCTTCACCCAATGGGACAAATCTTTGATAATAGTAGGAAAGCAGATTTCCTAAAATGCCAGCTAAATTGCAGTTCGGTTGTGGATTTAGATTTCTTGTTAGACACAGGAATGTGCTCAGATTTCATGCTCATAAGGTAATCCTTGGGTGACATCGTTAACGGTGGATTTTAGTCAAAGATATGAATAAAGATCTTAATTGCAATCTCTGTGCATCAAGGAATAGTTACTTCTAGTTGAAGGGAGACGAGGCAGTAGGGGAAAAACTACTTTCTGGTAATTTAGTTGTTAGAAGTCAAAGGATCAGTTTTTTGGTGGGCATCTTAATTTGTAACTTGTAATTGTAACTAATGCGCTTACTACCCCCGATGAGGCGTCTAAGCGCTTTTCGGCAATTAGCACGCTACTCCGGAACCCATAAAGGATTAGTGGTTAATTAGTATAATGGAATATGAAATTAATCTGAGTGGTGGACAGGTTAGACTTATTTAGATGTATAAAAGGATAGTGGAGGAATAGAAGAGTGAAGGATTTAGAAAGGTTTTTTGTTTTGGAGCTCATAGCAGTGGGAAGAGGCTTGTCATTCAGAGGGGCATTTCTTTTATTCGGCTCTGCAGAAGACACGGATATGGGGTCCCATTTTTAGCCCTGCAATCATGTTTTTTCACCCTGCTTAATTCTTTTACATCTTTGGCCCAGAAAAACTGATATGCTGGCAAGGTTCAGGTATTCCTGAAAATGCACAAATTGAATATATCAGTTGCAAAAAGAAGGTGATGGAAGATTGGCTGGGTTTAATTCAAGCAATCACAATGGCTCCCGACGCATTCCATATTGTCATTTTGCCCACTGTGCCAATATAGACACGGATCTATCACAAAAAGAGAGAAAGAGGCAGACAAACTCCTATGGCTACACACTTTGGGACAGGAGACATCCATAATAATTCTTTAATACTAGTCATTTCTCATAAAATGTCATTTCAGTGTAGTACTTCTTACTGTGGGGCGGTCACACAGTGCACACCTTGGTATTTGTGGAACTTTAGAAACTTAGTTGTCGCTAGAACTGTAAAGCACCCGGTCTAAAGTCCAACGCATGAAGGTCTGCCTACTTTAGGATAGACTATGGTTAGACTGCGTCAAAGCATAATTCACAAGTTATTGCTGCTTCCCTCAATGCGTCAAACTTTCCATAAAAAGGTACTGTATTCGATTTTCAAAGGCTGAATTCCTGGCCTCACTGTCCTGGACATGCTTCCTACTGCCATACAGCCCGTTCTACATCACCTTTCATGATTGGCACTTGCCAGGAAATCAATAGCATCAGAGTGTGTTCAATATATGCTCCCAATGATAATGCCAGGGAGTTTGAGAGATTGCGCTTCCCCATGGCACCGGTGATCAGGATTATTCGTATAATGTAATAATGGTCAGCCATATGAACATATCGTGCCTGTAGGTCATCCATGCATCCCACTAGGTAAAAATGAATAGGGACCAGAAAGTCATTCAAATTACATGCATCCATACACAGAAGGCGTTTGATATGAACTGCACCATCACACTGCTGTTTGAAGTAGATTTTGGTACAAGGTGCCCTCTTCTCAGTATGGAGCCTTGCTGTACAAGCTTCATGCAACTTCCAGACTCACAGAACACGTACGTGAGTGTGGTATGGGCAAGTAAGACAATGTGTGGCCTCTTACCACACCTGGCCAGAGGATGTAGTTTGTGTGCATCCAGTGAGGGCCCCTCCAGAGAGCCCAGAGTGGCTCACTATATCCCCTCCCAACAGTCATAAATTGCCATTGTTATATTTGGCATACAAAGTTTGTCGTTGATTCCGTCGTGGATTTGGCTGGAAGCGTTATTGCTAGTGTTGACAGGTCTGGTGTCTTCCGTTGTACTGTTCGCTTTGATCATATGGTGGGGACTCATTTGGATAGGGGTCATCTCACTGGGCTCTTGAGCTCCTGGCCAAATCGTTTTCCGTGTCTCTTCGGTGTCTACAATCTTAAACCACAAGATGTTTCTTGCAACTGTTTCGCTGATCTGGTTCCCTGTGATCGTGTCATCAACTCCCAGTTCGGTCCATACCCTTTGCTTGAAAGGTGTTCTGAACGTCAACAATTGGCCTGTGATCTCGGATAAGGACTGTAACCTGGCAGAATTAGGTGCGTTTAAGCACTACTACCGAATCATGCACTCTTTGCATTGCATACGCAGAATCTCGGGGGGGGCAAGGGATTAGCCCTGGGTGTGTTGGGATAGTGTGGCACTGGGGTCGTTTAACACTATAGTCCATGGGACTTGTTGGGTGGTACAGTGCGGCATTCCACAATACTTGATGCACTTGGAGGCGAGTTCAGGGGTCGCATTCTCCACAACAGCAATCCTAGGGACCTTTTTCAATGTACACATGAATCTTTTAGCCTCACCGTTTGCCTGCGGCCTTTGGGAAGTGATGCAGTGGTGGCATATCCCCAGGTGACAGGGGATATCCTTCAATTTAGACCAGTGAAAAGGTGGTCAGTTATCGTTTTTTGTCTCGGGTGGCAGACCAAACATTGCGAATGTCTTTCAGAACTGGTGCAACAGACATGAAGGCAATTGAGTAGATCCATCTCAACACCACGAGATTTGGAGTAGCTTCTGATTATGACCATTCTGATCCTCCCACCCGGAAAACTCCCAAAATTAAGACTTCGTTTGGACCATGGGGTGGTGCATGGTTCCTCCGTGATGATAGACACTGGAGTTTCTGGAGGGCTTGTGATTTGACATACAGAGCACTTTTGCACCATTTTGTCCACCATGGCTTTGCGGTCCAGGAAACCTGCTTTCCCCACATGTGGGACTTCATCTTCATAGTTCCTGGATGCCCGCGATGGGCCAGCAGAATCATGTTACTTTTTCCTTGTCTCCTATCTATCTGTTCCTATTCAACATTCTTTCGTACTTTGTCTACTTCCTTGCTCCTATCCCCTCTCACCTGAATCTTTCCCCTTGCCCGCTTCACCGCCTAGCCCCCTGTCCTTTTGTGCCCTTTGACTAAGCACTCCTTCTCCCCTTCTTGGGGAAAGTTCCAAGATATATAAGCTGGAGACTCAACATACCCACTGAGAGAGTCCACAGCTTCAAGGGAGCCACTCAGGGAGAGGTGTGGCGCCGCGGCCAGGGCGACTGATGCTGGAATCTGGGGACCACGGTTCGATCCCCGGCTCCGGCGGCAGGTTAGCCCAGCACCATGTGACTGTGGGCAATAGCTCGCTTAATCTCCCCGACGGCCCCCCAGCGCCTAGAGACCCTTACGGGTGATTGTGCGCTTTACAAATGTGGACTTTTTACTTTACTCACAATTGAGGTATGGTATGGCACCCCTTGCCAAAGCACTCCCTCTCCCCTTTTTGGGGAAGGATCCAGTAAAGTAGATCTTGGAGTCAGACACCTCTGAGTGTCCACTGCGCTTAGGGAGCCTCTCAACTGAAATGGGGAAATGATACCACTACCCCTGGGCTCACAGCTTACTAGACTTTGGGCACAGCTTTGACTCGCCTACCGGTTTGTATCCCTGTGACCCTCCCCCTCTTGACTTTCCTCTAATCCTCCCCTTCCCCTCCTCCACTGTCTAATTCCCCTGCTCCTACCCCCCCACCCCCACTCCCCGGAATTTCTCCCCTTGCTTGCTTTCACCACCTAGCCCCCTGTACTTTTGTGCCCTTTGACTAAGCACTCCTTCACTTTTTGGGGAAAGATCCAAGTTATATATGCTGGAGTCTCAACATACCCGCTGAGAGAGTCCACAGCGCCAAGGGAGCCACTCAAAAATGACGTATGGTATGGCACCCCTTGCGAAAGCACTCCCTCTCCTCTTTTTGGGGAAGGATCCAGTAAATAGGCCTTGGAGTATCAGAGACCCCTCAGAGAGTCCACTGCGCTTAGGGAGCATCTCACAACAGAGATGGGGAAAGGATACCATTCCCCCTGGGATCACAGCTTCTGGCCTTTGGGCGCAGCTTTGACTCGTCTACCGTTTTGTGTCCCCGTCACCCTCTCCTCTTTCCCTTCTCCACTCTACTTCCCCTGCTTTTATCCCCCCACCCCACCACTCCCTGGAATATCTCCCCTTGCCAGCTTTTTCCCCTACCTATATGTTCCTTTTTTTGTCTGTCTCAACCTCACTTGTAACTAAAATTGCCATGCTCCAATAACTGTGTAACCTTTGTAAAGCTGTAACCTGCAATTTATTGTCAGATACCCATGTAAAGCGCTCACATACCTCTGGGTCTAGCCAGCACTATATAAAACTTTAAATAAATTGTAGCATGGCTGAGATTACGAGCCAGTGCCCTCTTAGCAGAATGCTATCTTGAATGGTGCTGAATTTGTTGCGTACTTTACACATTTTGACCAACCTATACTTGTCCTGGCTGCTCCAGTCATTGGCATGTCACATGCAGTTCTTCTATAAGCATTTTTACAAGCCCGTTCTCACCTTCCTCATTACTGCGTCCCCTTTCATGGCTTCTTCGATGCTACTGAGGCCAAGTGCTCTGCGACAGGCAGTCTGCAAGATTATGTGAACATAATCTTAAACGACATCTACGCGGTCAGTTCCAATGGCATCTGTTTGAGGAGGGCGATGGGAGAGGAAGTCCACAGGGCTTTGGACCCAGGCCGGTATATCCCTTCCAAGCGGTAATGCTGCATTTGGATGGCCCATCTCTTGATTCGAGGTTGAGGATACAGTTTGGAGCCTCGAAACAGCAGGACAAGAGGCTCTTGGTCTTTAATCACTTTGAAAGGTCTACTGCTAGGTAGAAGTGGAAATATCTGCATGCTCACTTGATAGTTAAGGCTTCCCTTTTGATTTGGGAATAGTGTGTGTCTGTTGGGGTCCGCGCCTTCCTGGTGAACCCTAGCGGTACCCATTTGCCAGGCTGGACTTCTGGGGTGATTACTGCTTCCAGCCCCACTGGGCTCACATAAATGAGCAGTTCAATTTTATTTTTGGGAACATAATAAGCCATAGCTGTGTTATTCAGGAGACCTGCTTTCTTCTGGAAAGCATCTTCCTTCAGGTCCTATGTCCAGCTGGCATCTGCCTTGCTCAGAGCTTTTAGCGGTTCGGCACGGGTTGCAAGGATTGGAATAAAACCGGCCTTACCAAGGAAACTGCATACTTCAGTAATTGTGAATGGTGCAGGAGCTTGCTTGATGGCTTGTGAAGGATCAACTTGCACTCCATCTTGGTTGAATACATAGCCGTGGAACTCAATGGAAAGTTGAAAGAGCATTTCTTCCGGTGTAACAGAAATCATGCTCCTAGGTGTTGCAAGGTGGCTCGTGCCTGTGATGTTCTTTTGCCATCGCTGAGTAAATGAGGATGTTCTCACTCACATTCATGACACCTAAAAGTCCTGATAGAGTATCCTTTATTGCATCCTGGAATACCTTGCTGCCACGGACATACCGAAATGTAGTAATTTGTAATGACGTAGTCCCAGGTGAGTTGTGATATATCTAATTTCTTCTGATAAATGCAGGCTACTATCAGCTGCTCCTAAATCCAGTTTTGAGAACCACTTTGAGCCGTTCAGGTCAGCTATGTCATAGTCATCGTATATAGTAGGTGTATTGGCATTCCCACTGGATGGCACGGTTTGGGAGACGCATGTCGATGCAGAGGCGTATTTTTCAGGCCGTTTCGGCTTTTCAGCAATCACCATTGGGGACACCCAGGGAGTCGGTCCTGATACTATTTCAATCACTCCCTGTTTCTCAAGTTCTTGCTCAAGCAGTGGTCCAAGGAGAACTGGCATGTGGCGGTGTGCCACAGGCTTGATTGATCGATGAATGTGTAGTTTAACTAGAGAGGCCTTCAAGCATCTTAGGCCATTAAACAATCCAGGGAATTGGTTCATTAGGTCAATCAATCAGAAGCTCTTTCACATTTCAGGAAAGTGATACAAGGCCCAAATCTTCGGTGGTGTGGCTCCCCAACAGCTTGCCAGCTTCCTTATCCCCAACATGGAATGTCGCTGTGGTCTCTGATCATTGGATTTCACCTGCACGGTCATGCTCCCTCGTAGGGCTAGTGGTAATCAGCTGCTATATGGGAAAATATTGGTAGGAGACGGGGCGAGTGTTGGTTTGGGTCAGAGGCTGTTGTAGTGCTGGATTCCCATAACGTTCAGCGACTCCCCTGTGTCAATGAGAGCTTTGAATTTAGACCCAGCTCGCTCATAAAGGAGAGGAGAGTTAAGCTTCTTCCTCATCGTCAGGTCTTCTAGCTGCCGATTTTGCCATGGTGTATTTATGGTAGTGTGCGGCAGCGCTAGATCATTTAGGGACAGCGGTCGCACCGCAGTCTCCCCACTCTGGAGCCTCTTCTCCTGGCTCCTCCCTGGCAGACAGAAGCAAAATTGTTACATTTTCTACAGCTGGAGCATGTGCGAATTTGTGCAGGGCAATCATCCAGTGAGTGTTACTCATGGTCGCAGTAAATTCAGTGAGGCTTCGTCGGTGGGGGTCCACGTGTCTAGTCAGATCAGGTCTACCTTCTGTGCAGATGGCGTCTGCTCACTCAGTCTTTATAGCAGTGGTCCCATGCGGAGCAGAGCAGGAGAGGGAGGAGTGGTTTGCCCACCCCCATGTACACCGTGACTGTTTGGTAGGCCCTCTTGGGCCGCCTAAACCAGTAATGCGCACATTCCCCTTTCTCAATGTAGGCTGCATTACAGCCTGCTTGGAGAACAAGCCCAGGCTCCCATTCCCTGGTTGAGTGTCCCATCAGGATGCTCAAAACTAATCACAACGCTACATTGCAGTGTTGTAGTTGGTCTGGGGAGCTTGGTTTCTTGTCCCTCAACAAGAGCAGGAGCAAGGAGGAGCGACGTGGCGCGGGACCGGCGGCAAGGTATGGGTTATCATTTTTTTTCACTGCGCTACCTCGTGCCCCAGCTATCCCACCCCAGCACCCAACCCCACTCATTCCAGCCGCGACTGCCAGGTCCCAGTAATTTACCTAGATAGCACTTTTATATTGATCACCTTCCAAGAAGCGTGCTCCGAAATTAAATGATCTTAATTCTCTTCAGCTACTCCAGTGGTTTCAATCCCTCAGTACTAGAAGGTTCTGGACCCGAATTTGAGAAGTTCAATGCAAAGTTTGAAAAGCATTTGAAGAAGGATTTGGAAGCAAAAACATTTGAGGAATAAAAATATAGTATTGCCAGCAGGTATTGGATACCTTTACAACAAGTATGACAGATAGCAAAGGTAGCGCTATGGAAGTTTATCCACAGTACAGGGGACAGAGTGGGTGGTCTCTGGCACTGAAGCACACGGGCGCCAATACAAGTCGAGGCTGGTTTATGGGTGTGCTAAAGACCAAGCTGCCACTGAGGAATGTTCTAACAGAAGAGGGACAATGGAGGGGGGGGGGTGAGTGCAAAGTTCAGCAATCGTTGTTATCACTAGATGTCATCCAACTTTTAATAAAGGCTTGCCACACATTTTGCAAATATGCAAATTAAAAAGCTCCCATCAATCCCTTTAAATAGCAGTCCTGGTTTTAGTTTGATGGGCTCCTCTTCTCCATTCATTTGAAATCACACTGATTTGTACGCAAGAGCTCAAGTAAAGGCAGGACACACAAAACAGGGAGCCTTAAATGTGACGAATTAAATTACTTCACTTTACGCACTTCAGCTCCCTCCCTTTTAAAGTTTAATTGGCCAGTTAGATCTTTAAACAACTACTGCCCTAAATACAATCAAAAGGCGAATTTCATTGCAATCAAGACAACTGATGACGCAGTAGCTCCTTCAGGTCAATCAGTCATTAACTCCCTTGAAACCACCCACAGTGTTCCATTAGGAAGGAGACCACAAACTATTACTATGAACAAATACCCAAAGGTGGAACCTCTTGCTTTTCTAACCTCATATTTCCATGTTCAACCCATTACCTTTTCTAAATAACAGCCCGCCTCCCTACAATTGAACATTCGAGCTAGTGATCTTACCTGAAGTAAGCTATAGCCATTGCGTCTTCTGAAATACCAACATCCCACCATGAACAAGATGGCAACAACTATTGCAAGAATAGCAATTCCAGCAGCTCTGAAAAATTTGCAAAAGATGAGTTTAGAATGTTATTATGTATTGATATTAACCCTTAACACCACAATACACTTGTCAGGAAAGTAGATATATAGTGAAGGTGTGCAACCTCACTAATAAAGTCACAACCCCGTATCAGGGCCAATCAGGTTGGTTTGAAAAACCGTAGCTCAGTTCTGGGTAGTTGTGGACAGGCCGTAGCAGGCACCGGGTGTTTCTCTGGTAGGCTGCCAGGGTGGGAGCTCGTTTTGGGCCCCTGGGAGGCCATTTTTGTTCCTGGGGCTGGCAATATCAGCCCCCTTAACCAAAATCAGATTAAACCGGCCCTAGCAAACAGTCTCTCTCCCCCCCCCCCCCCCCCCCCTCACCACCCCTAGGGAGGCTGGCCGAGCAATCTGCCAGGACTGGTTTCGGGTCCCAGTCCGGCCCTGGTTGTGGTTTATAGCAGTCAGGCTTCACCCCAGGAACAAGTGTAAAGCATTTAGAAGAACCAAAACAATTGATTAAGAAGAATACAAAACATAATAAATATTATATAAATATTCAATTTATAAAAATTGTATTTTTCTTTAGTAAGACAGCTCAATGACAATCCACAGGAGGATTCTGGAAATACAAATTTTTAAAGAAACAAAAATCACAACTTTGCAATAAACCATGGAAACCTACTGTGACTCGCGGCTTAAGATTAGCCACAAAAAGTAATTTGAAAACAGCTATAAGGACCAACTCCGACAGGGAGCTAGTCACAGGGACCAAAACGGTCTAGTTGGCCAGTTACCACACAGTTAAAGCAGTCTCTAGTCCAGTTCCAAGGTCTATGGACAAGGTCCTAATGCAGGATGCTGAAGATGCAAAGGATACTGAGCAGTGTCTCGGGTCTTTCTGTGGCGACCCCTTGGTCGATGAGCGGCGGGGTGAGGGATGTTTGGGCAATATTTTGGCCTCGGGGGTCAATGTATCACAAAGTCTGGGTGAAATCCAGCACGAAACCAGTTTCCACTGGTCTCCAGTTACCGCAAATCCAGTGGTTTCTATCAACTTGCAGTAACTCATACTGGCCAACCAAACTGCCCTCAGATGACTCCCGGGTCCAGCAAACTCGGGTGTAACTTAACCAGTTGGGACTGTCTCTTAGGCTGTACCTTGGCATCCAGCTTCTTGGCTTGCAAAGGAAAAGGAGCCGGCTTCCCAGTTTTTATGGCCCTGTGGCTCTAACAGGGAGTCAGCCAACTGACTGTCCAGTCTCTGTGGGGGGCTAAGGGATGAATTTCCCCTCAAGTGTGACACCACAGCCGCAGTCCTTTCTTTGATAGCCCAATATGCAACTGGTGCATTTCAGCCTTTGGTGCAGCCTCTTTGCTGAATCCAGGGCACAGCAGGGTAGTCTTTCAGTCCTCTCTCAATTTCAAACTTGATCTGAGGTTTGGGAACCACGTTTATGCTCACTATGAGCCTACAGGGATGTGGTGTCTAACCAACCAATTTGGGCTACTAGGTCTCTCCAACCGGATGACATCCTGTGAAGTGTCTCACCAAGTTATCCCAGGGTACACTATTCTGCCCAATCCCAGTATAGCAGAACCTTTAACTCAGCATGTGGAGCTTCCTACCTCAAACCAGATGTGGTTACTAGGGTCTAAACTTTTTTTTTTTCTTTCAAATGAAGTTCAACAACCGCTTTTCCCTTTCTGCCAGAGAGGTTAGCCTGTCGGGTAAAGCAAAAAGAGCAGCCTCTTCCATGTGTAATCATTTTGCGCTTCAAAGGTGGGTTCCCATTTCAAGCTCCTCTTTTGGGCTCACAAAACCGGCCAGGAGAAGTATACACCTCTACCATCAGCAGACCCCTTTTTCCTCTTCATGACAGTCATGTACATAACTCACCAGGAGAGAGTAAGGATGCCTCGAGGAAAGCAACTTATTTGCAACAGTAAACAGATACTATAAACTTTGGGCCGCAAAAGGGAAGCGTTCTAAAGTTGCCCTTTCCAAAATAATTAAATTAAACATTACCATCAAGTTTCGCTATGGGTCTCATTTCCATCTTCATGTGCTTTACAGCTTACATCAGAGTAGGTTGACCAGATCCAGTTGAGGGGCAGCATAATAGTTAGGGATTCACACTGCTACATAAATTTCAAAAAACCCACAAAAAACAAACATATGGGGTGGAAGAATTGACCAAAGGTAAAGGCTGGGCACACATGGGGTGGATTGCATAGTGTGTTTGAAAGTAGTTTATGCCTTAAAGCCAAAGCCTAGTGAAAAGAAAACATGTGAGAAAACCAAAGCTGCGGTTGACAATATGTTGCCCACCAGTGGATATCTAGGCATGTGCCCATATTAAATAGTTGTAATACCGTGGTATAGGCAAATGCTATAAACTCTGTATACTTATTTCCAGAACTTCAATAAAGACTGAAACATTGCAGATTATTAAATAATGTAGCATTTAGGGGGTCCCACTTGGAGGTGGTTCACCTCATACTGGTTTTGTAAGCATGTCTAAGTTGGTATGCCCTCAGGCTTAACTTTGGAATCTGTGTAGCATTTTACACTTTACAGAGAGTTCTCCATCGGGCCTCACATAAGGTTGCTCTACGGTGGCAAGCATATACCGGTCAACCTCTTGATTTAAAATTGGGGGTTATGTGAAACCTTTAGAAGGGTAATCCCATTATGGTGAACAAAATATTGTCCACTGATGTAGTGTGTTGAATTACTTCCAAGCAAACAAACCCTAAAGGATGGGGTGACATTCTTTGTATCTGGTCAGTAAAGTCAATGATGCCATTTGAGAAGTCAGTGATGTAATTCAACATGTCTGAAGTGGTGTGATATAGGAGGTCCAAAGCAGTGCAAATTACAGTTAACACAAACTATTACTGGTGAATTTCAGTGGTTTTAAACAGTTTTTACCCAATTTCAACACCTAACTATATCAGCACTCCAACCGGTGTCCCTTATAGGATATATATGGATTGTTCCAACATCAGAAACAGACTATAGCACGCTTGGGCTCGCTGTGGAGATATTTTTTGACCACACACAACCAGGCAATGCATTTCGACCACACAAGCGGTCTTTGTCAAACTTAAAGTTGCTACCACTTTTTCTGTTATTTAGATCAACAAGGTTTCAACAAAGTTATAGTAGCAGTGCACCATTTTAAACAAAGTTTCAACAAGGTTAAACTGACAGTGCATCATTTCAAAAGCTAAAGTGATGTGCAATCCCGCTTACAGGGACAAATAACCTGTACATTGTGCAAATGAGCGTGGTCTATGAAGTGCCATACGTATATTAGTATTATAGCAAACCTAATGGCAAACAGACCGCATTCATGAATTAAAAATTTTAATTACATTAAAAATTATTTTAAATGTACTATAAAATTACATAGGGAGCATGAATAATTAACCAAATCAAGGGCAAAAGCCCATTTCACGCCATAGTGTGTTTCAAGACTCAATTTTCGGGCCAAACACTATATGCATAAAAAGTGCCATGTGCAATGTCCTTTTCAAAATAAAGTGACCTGTGCCTTGTGCAAATACCATTACTATTAAAATGTCATAATAACATGAACTACCAATGAAAAATCAGCAAATAGGATATGCAAATACATTCAAAATTGAAATGTTTCCAAGTTTATTATAGTTCATTGATCATCTATTTGCTCCCTCTTTTTTTGGGCCAGTGCCCCTTGATCCTTCAATGTTCAACAAGGTTGGTCACATACAGATTAAAATGTAAAGTGTTGTGCAAATAAATTAAAACCGTGTACAAAAGATTCAATAATATTAAATGGAGTTAATAAATATTCATGACCTCAATTGCTTTCAACCCTTTGGGAAACCCCAGAGCATTAACCTAAACACATTATCTACTCTCTGGATCACCTGACAATTAACCACCTTCTCTATCTCTTTACAAATAGACATGCAAGCCTTCCTCGGTGTTCTAGCCATTGGGGATCATGCTATTAAAACGTCAAATGTACTTCGACTCCAGCTGTCTCAGGCTCCTTTTTCGGTTACCTCCTCAACCTTTATGGCACCAGAGTATAAAATATCTCAGATATTCTATCTTGTTGTTGTGAAATTGCTCGAAGTGTCTGGCCATGGGTATGCCTGATCCAGGTTGTTTATGGCTCCAATATGTTGTAGGATCAACTGATGCACTGAAATATATATATATATATATATATATATATATATATATATATATATATATATATATACACACACACACACACACATCCATCTTACTGGCTGCCCAAGAAGTAGAGGCTCACCACTAGGGGCGGGGCTCATGTGCAACATCACTCATTCATCACAAGCAACTCAGGAATTTGCAAAAAGTATTTACTCTTTCATGACAGCAGGGGGACAGGATTGGTACCTCATTTTGTAAGGGGACCTAAAACGGAGTTCAGCTTATTATTGTATTACTGAGTTTTTTCTTCCAAGTGTTTTTTCTTCCTCATGGAAGTATTCTGTATTAGTACTATTACATTACTTACTCATAGAAGCAATTTCATGTTTTACCCCAACCAGACAATCCAGATTCAATTCATACTTTCTTTTGAAATTATGTCAGTTTCTCAATGATACTCACAGTAGGATACTTATAAGGTAATTTGTATGTCTGGTTTGGGTCAGTGGTTTGTCAATATCAATAATTCTGTTACTGCTTCGAGTAATTTGAATTAACTTTTCCTGATCATGAAAGTTCAGCTGATGAGAGTATTGGATGGTTAATATTTGTAATGATTTAAGTTTTACAACAATTGCACTGTTATTAAACGCATTCAATTAAGGCTCTAACTGTTGCCTATAGGACATTTGAGCACAAAGGACCATTCTACTTAAGGAAGAGAATTAAACCCCATCACCAGGTCAGAACTCTGCGATCAAATAAGGCCAGAATGCTGCAAGATATACGGGTCCATAAAGCTAGGAGAGCGGGGAGATCATTTGTTCATCTTACATCCAGACCTTGGAATTCTCTCCCACTAGTCTTTGCCTGGCCTCTTTGGAAGACACTTCAGAGGAGCCTTAAAACTTTTTTCCAATTCTCAATACTTCGATTTCTTTAGTTTTTATTGGCCAGGTTATATGCGGCTGGCACTGACACTTCTTCGGAAGTTGTGGTGTGCTTAATAAATTGTACTGCAAGTAAATTCGTTTCTTGTTCTAATTTGGGTCATGGTTTACCATCTGCAGGGCCGTACTGGCCATAGCGGGCACCAGGCAATCTCCCGGTGCGCCGCACGGGTGGGGGCCGGTTTTGGGCCCCATGGGGCCGTTTTTGTTACAGGGCCGTGTTTGCAAAATCGGGCCTGTACCAAAATTGGTCAAAAAACGGCCCCGGCAAAGAGCTCGGTGGCACCCCCAAACCCCCTAGTGAGGAGGGGGGCGGGGGCCAGCCGAGCACTTTGCCAGGACCGGTTGTGGTTCCCAGTCCGGCCCTGACCATCAGAGATGGGATCCTAAATATTGGCCATCAACACTTAATGTATTCAGATTGTGCAGAACCTCAGGGTTCTTCAGATTGCCAAAAAACGTGTGCGTTTGAGATGAATGTGTATGGACAGAGAAAGCCTGGAGATAAACTATGAAATGTTTGATTTCTATATGCAATAGATATTCAGTTTGTGGCTCGTAAATAGATATGTCCAAACAATGTTTAATTAGGAGTCATTTATTGGACTTCCTGTCCGGTTGAATCATTACACTTTCTGTTTTATCTCGATTTCGAGGTTTTCTGTAATCATGGTTTAATACTTAACCGGGGTTGTGATTTTTTTTGAAGAATTCAAATCTAGGCTGCATTTTTCATTATGCATACAACATATACAAATTGGATTCTGTGTGTACATCTTATGGCTAAATGTCTATGTATGTTAGCTCCAAAGATTGAACAGCTTGACTAATTTGAACTATCCTATAGTAGAGCCTTTAACAACTGGTATAGCCTAGTCCGAGGCAGAAGGGATATAAGGCTATTAGAACATTCCACCCACCGAGGATAAAATGTTCTAAGATAAAGACAGAAACATTAATGCACACATTGGAATGTTGGTGCTCCGGGCTTATACCAGCCATTAGAAGTCCGAAGCTAATACTTAGAAACGGCATGGGTGTGTCGCTGTCATCCCGCATCAGCCGTCATATTTCCTGGTAAAGTCAGATGTGAACATTGCATCAAGGCAACGTATAGTGAATCAGACTAAACTGACTTTTACAAGAATAGCGCTATTATTCAGCATGTAAAGCAGAATAGCCTTGTTGAATGCTACTTTAAACTGTTTACAGCAATAAAGTTAACAAAAGGATAAAACTAGGAAATAGTTGAAAAGGAGTCAAGATGAGCTAAGCTAGGCAACTTGGGCTCTTAAGTACAGACATTTGGATTAGTCCAGTCCAGCTGCTGGGGCTTCAACATGTACATCTACTTCAAATAGAACATACTATGTAAACGCAGTTAGTGCAGACCTGCTATAGTGCCAACACTCATCAAACCAGGGTACTTGTTTAATGGTCAGCAACCAGGATGGCAAAATGACCAGAACAATACCCCCCAGATTTAGTCTGATGCCTGCATTTAAAAAAAATAAAAATGTAAAGCCACATTAATCAGAGCCTCTCTTGATGCTGCTTTTAAGCCATAGACCATCTTAAAATTGTAAAGCATAAGTGCAGGTAGAAGCCTTGGGTTTTTCTTCATTTTGGAGCCTGCTGTCGAATGCGGTTCAGACGCTACGCTTCCTATCTTTATCTCTCTTGTGTTTTTATTCATCCCTTCTTTCTCCCAGTTCTTTCCACGTTACTCCATATTCCACTTTCCTCACTTGCTCTGGTCCAAAGTCCGGTCATTAAACATAAGCAATGGTACCTACAGCCTGCACAAATTAAGCCTTCCTCCAATCATAATTCTATTGACAGTAAATCAGTCAAAAAGACACCCAGTCACTCTAGTGCACCCTTTATTGCAAAGTCCAGTACCACGTTGTGTGACCCTGTCTTTCCCATTAAAATGCCCCCCTCTCAACCCCGAGCTGGTGGCTCTCTGCTGCTGCTACAGGTAGTGGCTTCTTAGCACTATCTTGCGGCCTTTCCCTGCCCTCCACCTTTAGCTCAGACCAGCCCATGTGCAGTCTCAGCTAGGCGCCCAATCAGCATGCAGCTGCCAACCCACGTGCCCCGTCGTGGATAGGCCAGTGCAGCACAACCAATGGGCGCCATGAGGACAGTGGCCAGGCTATGTGCTCAGCACAGGTAGTGGAGGACATAGATGTAGGAGGCAGTGCCAGATTCCAGATCACCTGGTCAGGCTAAATTGCAAATTCTGGAAAGGCGGGACTAAATTAGGCCTTCGTGCCACTGTAACACAGGATCATAGCATGTGTGCTGCTGGCAATATATCCTTAACGTGGGCCACCAGTCTAAGAAAATAACACGTATCCCGGGTAGCTGGGTTAGTGAGCCCCAAAGGCAACAAGCCACTTGCAAGTAGGTTGTGTTAGGCAACATGGTACACGTACAAAGATCACAATGCAATAACTGCAGTCACAGGTTTTCAGCCAAGAAGTAGTCTCTTGAATAGAAACATTTAAAAAAATAGTTCTAGCACCAGAGTAAACAAGCATTTGCAATGCAATTGGTCTCATCTTTGTGACCTTATTTGTATTGAGCTATGCAGCACATTAGCCTGGAAGCTGAAACATCTACTGTTCTTTAACACAGAGGAAAACTAAGCACCAAACTGAGCGAAAAGCCAGGTATGGGAACACATGGTGAGAAATATCGCCTTTCAGCTGGAAATGGTATAAGCAAAGCTCTGTTTTTAATATAAATTCAGGGCCTTCGGTGGTCATATCACTGAGAATACAAGATTTGAAAAAATATTGCCTACGGGTGCTTGTGGAACACAATTTCTATGGACTGGAATCTAGAAAATGCTAAAGTGGTTCTGTTATTTTACTGACGTCTGCTGTTCGTTTTCTATCAAGATAGTTAACTAGAGGCAGTTTAACAGGAAAAAAAAGTCCCTAAGCGGAAGCAGACCAGTCCTAGGGCAGATCTCCATAACCCACAAAGTACATACACATAAGTATATACTAAAGTATATACAAGAGGTCTCGAATGCCCGACCTAAAAAGTTACTGAATGATGATCCCGGACATCACACATGGAAGGAAAAAGGAGAGGTGAGCAGACCGCAAGTTTTAAGGGTCTGAGTGCAGCCTTAAACGAATATTCAAATGCAAGAGTTTTTAACGTCTACTGATAAAAGGCAGCTTACTTGAACACTTAGTAAAAAAAAAAAAAATGTTTTAAACTTACTCCCCTCAATTCTTTTATCTACACACTCCATCTAAAAAGGCTTTGTGCCATCCCACACGTTTGACAGTTTCTTCCAAGTTGCAAGTTAGTGCTCGCACACTGGATAATATTTATCCATCCAATGTTTTACGTGAAGCACAACGGCCCTTGCAGGTGGCTCCACTCTAAAAGACATAGATAGCATTTGTTAACCTTTAATTCCTGGTATGGAGTGAAAGTGGTGGCTCTACCCTTAGGTTAATCCTTGCATCCCATGGTGGCTTTCACATTACAGGCACCTTTTAGAGTACCTTTTCTTCAAACAGAGGAGCGTCTCAAGGCACTAAATGTGTAAGCACAAGTACAGATAAAAAAGGAAGAAGAACCTTGATAATTCACGTTGAGAATCAATAAGGATTATTAGGAAGCCCTCACTCACCACCCTGGGTGGTGACATGCTTCATCATCGGGCCCACCAGGAGAAGCCGAATGCCTCCCTGGTGTGCTTCAACGCCAGAATACTGCGGAGCTGGTTTTTTGTGACGGTGATGTGAAAAAGGTGCGAGTTAAAATGTCAAGGCAGTGTACCACGCAAAGAAATGTTATTCAGTGGTCAGCCTGACATGGTTAAAAACATATGTGTTGGGAAATTTACCAAATAATATTTTGGGTATTTCCTCTTAAAGTGGGGTCGACATGTTTCTGCCAGTTATGTGTAAGTTTACTGGGCTTTCTTCAGGACCATTAGGAATGTACCCCGGCGGTATAGGGGCGCTAAAGCCCACCCTAACCAGAGGACGTGAAAGTTAAAATTTAGTGTAAAAAAGTGCAAAAAACAAAACAACAAGTAGTGGGATTTACCTCTAATTTCGAGGAACCTGTATAGTCTGCGGGGAAATAGACATACACACAAATAAACAAGACAAACACTTAGTTATCAGGATCTGTCTCTTGAGTTTTTTGCAAGACCGATCTCTGTAAAATGTGCTTAGGGCTAGTCAATATGCGTGACCATGGTGTCATAGGTGTTATTGTTGTGCTGGAAGACGCTTGTCTAGGCATCCGACAGGCTAGTAGGCATGCACTATGACATGAAAGGAAAGCCGGCTTTTCAGGCGCCTTAGAAAGCAACACTCGCGCATAGCGATCAATGGGCCAGAATGCACGGCCAGTGGTAAAGTAATGATACTGGTATATACTAAATGGCACTAGCAGATTAAATAGTAAGCGTTTCTCACTTGTAAAATAAAGGATCCAAGCCCGATAGGTCTCTGGAGGGGGGTGGAGGCGACAATGGCACACCCTGTAAGGGGAAACATACCATACCAAGAGATTACATCTCTCTGTCATTGTACCATCATCTTCTCTATTTTCTTTTAATAATGGCGAACTTTGGACTCACCTACTCTGAAGCAGAGGTGGATGCCCTACTTGCTGATCCAAATCTTTTTGCGGATCCAGCAATATCTCAGGCTCTCTCTCACACCTCTGAATGGGAGAAACTAACTGAACAGAAGCGCGACCGAATAAGGACAATATTACATGGGACAATATTGAAACAATACCTAACAACCAATACCGCCCCAAAAGGCCTTCTTGTAACAAATGCCCCACACATTTCTCAATGATGCCACATTCCAAAAAGAATGGGCAATGATTGCATGGCATTGCATCCGAGATTGGTTGGTTTGAATTATAAAAACAGCATTGCGCCTGTCTACGGCACTAATGATAGAAATCCAACAAACCGAGTCTCGTTTTAAAACAACTATAACATGCTACAAAAAGAAGTTAGATGAGATCAACAAGGAACTGACTGAATACAAAGACTCCCTCATGCAATCTAAGGTTACAAAATTTCTTAGCAGTATGTCCAGCAACCAGTCAGAAACAGAAAGGAAAACGAGGGGGAAGAGGCAGGTCCAATCATTACAACCAACAACCTAGGTGGCCACCCTATGGTACACCAGGTAATGGCCCCCCACCACATTTCTTCCAACACCAACCACCATTTCCGATGATGGGTTGGAATCCATACATGCATCCCCCATTTCCCCAGAACCAAACACCAGATGCCTTTTTTAGAGAGGGGCAGGAGGGGAAGGAGAAGAGGAAACAACCAAGTAATCTGGGAAATGGAGGACCCAGTGGGGAATCACACCCGCAGCAAAACATTGACACCGGGCACAAGTACCCAGGGAGTCTAGTAACTAACCTCTCAAGTAAGACATTGAACACAGTAGAAATCAAGGTTTTAGAGAAAGGCCTCTGCTTCGTCCCTACTGCTAGACCTGACAAATTCAAACTCCACTATGAGTTATCAGAGTTTTTTAGGAACCTGAAATTGAAAGCCTTCGAGTCAAGAGAAACCACCACGACGGATTCCCCGAACTTTGACACCAATCTGAGTGTAAAATCTACTTTCGTTCCACCCCTGTACTCCATTCCAGCTGAAATAACAGCATTTGAACAGGCAGTCTTTAATGACATGGAATCCCTATCAATATCGACAACCTTCAAGAACTTTTCCGCTTTGGAATACAAAGCCCTCGAGGATCTGAAGAACAATAAAGAAATTACCATCAAGCCAGCCGACAAGGGTGGTGGTATAGTGATCCAGAACACTTTAGATTATGACAAGGCCTGTATGAATCTCCTGAATAATAGGACCAACTACACTCCCTTCTTAACAGACCCAACACCGGAACTCAAGTCACGTATCCATGACTTGGTTAAGGTAGCAGAAGAGAAGAACATATTTCTAGACACGAGGCAGCTTTCCTCACGGCAGGTGGGGACAAAATACCATACTTCTATACCCTGCCAAAGACCCATATGAATGTACATCCACCTCCGGGTAGGCCAATAGTGTCAGGAATTGGGTCACTCCTTGAACCGCTCTTGGTTTTCTGTGACCACTACTTGAAACCTCTCATACAGGACACCTCAACCTATCTAAAAGATACCAACAACTTGCTACAATTACTAGAACAATTCACTTTTGAGTAAGGCTCCATTATTCTAGTCACACTAGATATTGAGAGCCTTTATACAAGCATCCCTCAGAATGATACCCTCAGAGTCCTAGGGTCTGCACTGGACTCGATTGCTTGGGAATATACACCTAAAGATTTTATTCTTCAATGTGCTTCAATGGCCCTAAAAGAAAATTACTTCGAACATAAAGGAAAGCTATACCTTCAGAGCACTGGGACCTCTATGGGCAGTACTTTCGCTCCTAGCGTAGCCGGACTCTATGTCCATGATTTTGAGTCCAAGAACATTTTGCCCATAAGCAACCCCTTTTCCTCCTCCATAGGATTATGGAGAAGGTATATTGACGATATTTTCCTTATCTGTAAGGGTGGGGAAGCTACTCTTGACCAATTCTTGGTCTGGATTAACACCCTAGATCCCTTCCTTAAATTCACCCACTGTTTCAGGAAGTAGGAAGTGGTATTCCTGGATGTGGTTGTTACAGTAAATGGCACAGTACTCACCACGAGATCCCACTACAAACTAACAACTAAAAACAACCTGCTTGAATTCTCAAGCTTCCATCCAAGACCCCTTAGGGAAAACCTTCCCTACGACCAGTATCTTAGGATACGTAGGAACTGTAGCGATATCAAGGACTACAAGAACCAAGCAACTGACCTCACACAGAGATTAAAAGCGAGAGGGTACCCTGAAATTTTTTTTGACAAAGGGAACAAACGTGCAAGGAACCAACCCCGGGAAGCACTTCTAGAGGAAACCATCAAAGAACCTAAAGATATGCCATTGACATGTGTTACCACCTATAGCTGTCTGTCAGAAGCTATGAAGAAAATCGGTCAATAAACACTGGAAGATCACCAGCAACAAGAGAACCTGGGACAAATCACTTTTCTTTTAAAAAAGGTAGGAGTCTCAAGGACTCCTTGGTACACACGCGGACAAAAACAGATGTACTTCACCCTTCAAATGAGAGATCTATTACTAATGCCTGGGGCTTACCACCAGTCACTGGACACTATCCATGCTCTAATTGCAGTGTGTGCCACCTGACGACACACACCAAACAACTTTCCTTGGAACCAGGCAGGACATGGACCCAAAGAATACATACAAACTGTAACTCCCCCAACGTGATATATCTCATTACGTGTCCCTGCTTGAAAATATGATATGTGGGAATGACCACTCGCAAAATCAAACAGCGCATTTGCGAACACAGCAGCAACATCAGGTGCCGGAAAATAACAACCAAGATGAGTGAACATTTCCTCCAGTACAATCATACCCCCAATGACCTCCACTGGACTATTATTGAACAGATCGCTACTGAAAATAACACAGCCACTGTCCTTTTTAAGAAAGAACAACGCTGGGTCTACAGATTCGGGACACATCTAAATGGGTTGAATGACCAGATTCCTTGGTCTTCAGTATTAAAATGCTAATTAGATCGCCCATAATTTCGTCCCCCTTCCGTGATAGTGCCCCCGAGACTGTCTCCTATAAACACCCTTGCCCTTTATGGGCTTTGATAACACTCAGTCACACTATAACCCCTTTCCTCTGAATAATTATTTGTAAAGTCTAATGGGGCTATAAATTGAAAATAAAAATAATGTACCCCTTTTTCGTAACTATTCAAATTGAACTCCCCTTGTGCAGCGAGTTCCTCTTTTGCACCCTGGGGCCCTCAACCACAGCTATGGAGATTCAATGTGCCCACATTGTGTGCACTTACATCTTTAATATTGCCTTTCGTTTTTAATGTCCATTTTAATGTCCTTTCTCGAAGTGCCACTTTGAAATGTTCTTCGGTCCGCCTCTTTTCCAATTTTCAATGTAACTGTTATGTTTCTCACTCCAAATCGAAGGTTCCTGCCTTTCGATTGTTAATAAAGTTTTTTCTTCCCGATACTCAAGCCCAACTAAGCTTGAGTTCCAAGCCTCTTTTTCACCCAGCCCGGTGAATGGAGCGTTTCACGTACAGCAAGGGAGCTCGCGCCTCAAGCCTCGCTCTCATCACAGCACTCTGATTGGCTACCGCGAGTCAACAAGGAACCGGCATTCTATTTCAGGCTTCTCCGCGCTCGGGACCCCATCCACGAGGTCCGGTTGCAGGAGATCCTAGGTGCAGAGCGGGTGCCAGGCGGTGAGGGCGTAAGACCCTTCCCTCCATACCCAGCTAAGTAATTTTCTATACCCTCAGTATCACTTTCTAACTAACCCCACCGCATCTGTGACTTTGTTTCCCCTTACAGGGTGTGCCATTGTCACCTCCACCCCCCTCCCGAGACCTATGGGGCGTGGATCCTTTATTTTACAAGTGAGAAACGCTTACTATTTAATCTGCTAGTGCCATTTAGTATGTACCAGTATCATTACTTTACCACTGGCCGTGCATTCTGGCCCATTGATCGCTATGCACGAGTGTTGCTTTCTAAGCCGCCTGAAAAGCCGGCTTTCCTTTCATGTCATAGTGCATGCCTACTAGCCTGTCGGATGCCTAGACAAGCGTCTTCCAGCACAACAATAACACCTATGACACCATGGTCACGCATATTGACTAGCCCTATGCACATTTGTACAGAGATCGGTCTTGCAAAAAACTCAAGAGAGAGATTCTGATAACTAAGTGTTTGTCTTGTTTATTTGTGTGTATGTCTATTTCCCCGCAGACTATACAGGTTCCTCGAAATTAGAGATAAATCCCACTACTTGTTGGTTTCTTTTTTGCACTTTTCATCATTTTTTACACTGAATTTTAACTTTCACGTCCTCTGGTTAGGGTGGGCCTTAGCGCGCCCATACCGCCGGGGTACACTTCTTATGGTCCTGAAGAAAGCCCAGTAAACTTACACAACAGGCAGAAACATGTCGACCCCACTTTAAGTGGAAATAACCAAAACATTATTTGGTAAATTTCCCAACACATGTTTTTAACCATGTCAGGCTGACCACTGAATAAAATTTCTGTGCGTGGTACACTTCCTTGACATTTTAACTCGCACCTTTTTCACATCACCGTCACAAAAAAACAGCTCCGCAGTATTCTGGCGTTGAAGCACACCAGGGAGGCATTCAGCTTCTCCTGGTGGGTCCGATGATGAAGCACGTCACCACCCAGGGTGGTGAGTGAGGGCTTCCTAATAATCCTTATTGATTCTCAACGTGAATTATTAAGGTTCTTCTTCCTTTTTTTCTCTGTACTTGTGCTTACACATTTAGTGCCTTGAGACACTATTCTGTTTGATGAAAATGTACCCAGGGCACTGAGTGTCCCGAACTCTCCCTCTCTCTCTTATTGTAACACAACACCTTTTAGAGTACGAAAAATAGGTGGGTGGTGTGGGTAGAACCTTTGTACAGAGAAAGGAAGTGAGCAGCAGTACATCTCCCTGGTTTCACTATTCAACCTTTAAACACGCATTTAGATATGGGGTTTCGAGTTCTGAAATGTTCTTGCGTTTGAGGGTTTGGAAACGTGGTCCACTGATAATTTGGGGTTTTCAACTTTGGTGCCCCAACTAAGAGATAGAGGCTCCAGATAAAGGCCCCGTGCCAGGCACTAAGTAGAACCAAACCCAATCGGGTGGAAAAGCTAAGCAGTTACCATTTGTGGGTGAGATCCACACCCACGGCGCCACCAGATTCCCATACAGAATGACAAATTGATCTAGGAAGCAGCATGCAGCACAATGGTCTAAGGTGAGTGGCAATCCATAAAACAGGAAATGCCCAAAGTGTCTGAGGAGGCGGGAGGTGCGACAGGGGTTCCAGAATAGACTGGATGACAATCAAAAAGGACATGTGAAATAGGGAGTCCCCGTGAGAGCTCCAGACAGACAACTTTGAGACAGAGTTCGAAAGAGGAGCATGTATGAGCATGAAAACTACCAGGGATTGAGAAAAGAGAGACCTATATTTGCAGGCAAGAGATCTCCGTGCACATTACCTCAGCTAAAGAGTGGTAAACTGCTTGTGTTCCTCCTTTCAACATTATGAAATGGTTATACTATATTGGTTTAATTTGCCTGCAAGTCCCTACTATATGTTATCAGGTGTACGGTAAATTAAATGGTTTTAAGGTATTTAGGAGTGATATGGTTCAGTAGCTTCAATGCGACATAAATGGTCTGTCGGAGCTTTTTGAAACCAGTGTGTGATTTTTAGGGTTCACCGAGTGTGTCGATCAGCTAATGTACACAATGGCATGCCTTTGCTGGTGTAAAACTTGTGGAATGGGGTGTTTTTTGAATGGTTGGAAGTATGCAACGGAGGGGGAATCTAGAGTATGGCATACTGTGCATCTTATGAGTAGTGGTGTAAATTGGTAACATGTCTGTGCGATTGTGTGGAATCGTGTACCTTATGGTGTCAACAATGTGTGATGTGTATGTAATGGTGTTCATCTCACTTATTTAGCAGCGGATTGTGTCTGGAAGGGTTTTAGCCTGATGCGTGGTCTGGTGTGAAAGTGTGTGTGTGTTCAAGTGACAGCATGGTGTGTACGTGTCCATAATCTATATGTACACAGTAACAGGTTAGCAAAGCCCAGGACAGACTTTCAAAAGGTGGAATTTTGTAAGTTGAGTTGGAACTTATTGGTTGGTCCAATTGACCAAGTAAGTCAACCCCGCCACATAACTCAGCTTTGAAAAGTATTTCAATGCCCCCTCCCCACCCACCCACCACCAACTCACTCAACTATCCCCTCATTCTGTATCTGCGGCTCTACAATACATTGGGGGTTGTGCTGGCAACAGAAAGGAAAAGGAAAAAATGTATACACATTTTTTTTTAAAGATATTACCTCTGGTAGGATAAATGAGATAGTTCTGATTACTTTTTTGGCCACACCGGCTGTGGTTTAAAACATCTTGCAGGTTAAGACGCCTGCTGCAGACCACAAATCTGCCGGTTAATGTACTTGTGAAAGATATGTGCAGCCTAGTCACGTTTGAGGCATCACAAATGAGCAGATGTGGCTCCTGCATAGAACAACATGCATCAATAGGGTCACAGATTTACATTTCATGTAGACAGCTCAGTGGGTTGCTGCTTTTGCTGTGGAGATCCTCGCATGTCTCACGTTACAGCCATTGTAACATAACTCAGCGACCACTTAACTAGCATCAAGAGCTGCAGGCAAATTGCAGTGCATAAGCAGACTTTCTTTTTCCTCATTCTCCTATTATTCGAAGGTTGTTAAAAATTGTTTCTTTGTTTAGTGATAAAGACTTGTCAGTAAGGTGCTATATAAACGGCAATTACTATAAATCTGAACATTTTTATTGTTCGATTAATTAAAATTACAAGTTCACCCATTTTTACAAACCAATTGAAAAAAATTACTTTTCGTATAAAAATGTTCATTTGAATAATAGGATTGTTTCAGCCAAGAAAATCCACTTTTTTTTAAGCTGCAAGTGTACTGCGTCTGAAATAAAAACAGCATCTGTCTAAGGCCCACTTTCCAGCAATAACTACCCCATTGACTCAAGCCTAGCAGCTGCTATGAACAGGAATGTTAGATGCCTCCAGTTGAACTTGGTATGCTAATCTTTAGACTCTGGACTAGTGCCTGCTGTGTACTAACCTCCAATGCCAATAAACAGGGTCTTAGCAACAATCTGAGCGTGAAGGGGCTCTGGAGAGGTGCATAAAACCTGCAGTAGTCATTTGCATTCGTCATCACAAAGGCTGCTGGTTTTGGTTGCCCAAGTCAGCTCCCCTCTGGGATGAAGTCTTTGGTATGGAGACTGCTCGTTCTACAAGATACAAACTACAAGTTGAGATTTATAGAAAAGAGAACGCCCAAATACATTCACTGCCTATTCCTATTGTATGGGTTTACCACCATCCAGTCGTCAGATTTCCTTGTAAATTCATCTTTATCTTGGGAGTAAGACATTACATTTTACTGCTTATCCACTATCAGCTTGATTTCTGCCACTATAGTTGCCCATAATGTATTTAATTGGAGCACTTCCAAAGCTGCCTTCAGATGGTTGTACCATGTGTTGATTTGCTTTGATCCACTTATTTCTCGCCAATTTACCTCTCTTAATGAGTTTGTCTTTCCGTTTTCTTTGATGAATGGACCTCGCTGGGCTAACTGTGGTTTGTTCAGGCCAAAAATCTATGAGCAACTGTGATGCATTATTGCAAAGCTTGGATAAATGTCTACACACCTACACACACACCTACACACACACCTACACACAACTAGCCTGTATGTTGTCCCATGTTATGCCTTCTTTCCCATAGAAGATCTCTGGTCCTTATGTCTTTGTAGTCAGTAATTTTCCTTCTACAATCTTTACAAGTGGGTTAAATGATGGGCTTTGCATTTTAAAATGTATGATTTCAAGCTGGATGCAAGAGAGGTGGCCTTTGCTCGTAGAGATGAAAGAATCTTTGTATCTATTGTAATTGCTCATATAGAACCATTTCCACAATTCTTACAGTACATATATCTCTTACAAACAGAACTTGTAAGAGTCAAGTACCTGCTACCAAACATTAGTTCGGTGAAAGTACTAAAGTGACAACGTAAATGGTGCCTCGTTTATATAAATGTATTAATTTCCCAGTATCTCACAGCCAGACTGAGAAAGATAGGAGGGCTGATGGCCCTTTGATTGATGCATTTGTGTTAGGCCTAATCTTATTTGTAAGTACACGATCTCCCTCTGCTCCTGCAGGTTTCTGCTCTGAACACAAAGCAGGCCAAGAGCCAGTGCTGCTGAACATGTTTCGGTGTCGGAAAACTGCAACGGGCCAGAGTCAGCACATTTCAAGGAGGCCGGTGTGGATTCCGATCCAGCTCATTAATACCTGCCACATCCGGATGTATCATGTACCCCCATCATTTCTAGCAGCGCGGGCTGGATAAAGTACCAGATCGTGGCAAAACCCGTGGCTAGCTGAGGGAAAGGGTTTGAGGAGTGTACCCTAAGGAAATGGATACTGGTCAGAGTCGTAGAGAGTGTGCAGAATGTTAAAAGAAGATCACAATAAGTATTAAACAGCAGTTAAATTGTGGTACACACATTTAGAAAAGGAATAGCATATTAACACATTTTATATACATAAAGGAACATTTTGAAATGTTCACTGCTCTGTAAGTGTTGAGGAATTTGAAATGAAATGCCAAAATTAAGTTGGTATTCATAGCAGAATTTGTAGAACAAGGCAGGTTCAGTAAGCAATCTAGTGTGGATCACTGGTGACCTCTACTGAAACACCAGAGGCTGTTCGTGTAAATGGAGCATATAAAATATGCTAAATTCTAGCATAGTGTTTTTTATTTTATTTGCAAATAAAAATCGAAATTCGACAAGTCCTTACCTCCCCGATTGAATTGAATTTTGTTATATTAATACATTAAAATATTTCATAATTTGCCTATTTTGATTAATATTAGTTTTCTGTATTTGGCTGTATGGTTTGAAGTTTTACAAATTATACAAATTGCTTAGGCCTGGGTCCCTGGCTTCCAGTAGTGGTTCATATATCAAAAGGTTACGAAGCGATACATTAAAGCACACAGGTATATTGCGCATTTCACGCCAAGGAATGCGTAGGTAGTGACACCTTGGAGGGGCGTTACTCACTCTTCTGCACGGAGGCCTCCGGAGCCCCGCCCTCCGCTGCTGCTGTAGGTCGAGCCCGAGCCGTAGGCGCCTGCGTACCGGGGCATGGTGTGCTGCTGACAGACGCCTGAGGGTGAGAACACACGCGCACAGTGGGTTAAAAACAGAGCTGGAACTGGAAGGGAAAACCACAGTCCCCTAAAAAGCCCCTTCACCCGTGCAGTTTATAACTCCCATTTCAAGGTACACTTAAAACAACTCTTAAATCATGGGTTCATTTGAGGCGCAAGTGGTCCACTCGCCAGCATGCCAATAGACCCTTTTAGGTGGGAGACTAGACTGTTAATGCCAACATTGATTTATTTTTGGTGTCTCCCGACTAAAATCTCCACTTCAGTGAGTCGGTGGGTGGGGGTGGTCAATATTAATAATAATAATAATCCACATTTGTAAAGCGCACAATCACCCGTAAGGGTCTCTAGGCGCTGGGGGCCTCGGGAAGATTAAGCAAGCTATTGCCCAGAGTCACATGGTGCTGGGTAAACCTGCCGCCGGAGCCGGGATTCGAACCGTGATCCCCAGATTCCAGCGTCAGTCGCCCTGGCCGCGGCGCCACACCTCTCCCCCATTCTATTTTGCTGAGATTCGAGGCAGCTCGGTATTCCGAGCAGACTCCACAGTCACATTCCACCTGTCGACTGCAGCATTAAGGCCCTGGCCAGTTGAGCATTTCTCCCAGGTGGATCTAATAGCGGCGGTGTTTGATTTGGAAAGAGGGGGGGGCGTTAAAGTAAGGAAAACAGGCGAGAATTAATAATTCGGCACTTCTGGCCGTTTCCTCCTTCACAGTTGAGATCCACTCACGTCTACAATCAAAAGGGTCTCAAACCAACCCAGGTGCGGTCTCCTAAAGGGCCCGAGGTTGGAATAAAACCAGACTGTCCGGTATGGCTCTGAAGGGCCAACTGCTGGCGAAAAGTTTTGAGTAAAAAAAAGAACCCTATGGAACGAGGGGACCGCTTCTCAAATCTCGTGCATGAGCGGAATAAAAGGGACTCGCCTTTTATTACAAGAAGCGCGTAAATAAACGTTCCAACCATTGAGATACCAGGACAATTTTTATGTGGGGAACTAAAAGTGGGGATTGCATCACTAGTAAAAGTTCATTTTAAATGATAAATAATGTTTTAAATCGCGTCTGCTAACGTCTATAACGAGAACTCGTTTTTACACGTGTTAAAAAAATAGGACACCTTTGGATGAGAAACCCTCATAAAATGTCATATCATGGACTTTTACCGGCAGGTCTGCCAAATTAGCATGCTATTTAGAACGATTAACGTGTAGCTTAAGCAACTTTCCACACTACGCTTAAAATCGAGTTCATGATTTTCGGGGGTGGGGGGGCCTGACAGATCAGTGTGTGGCAAGGACACATCAGCGGTCATACTGGAAGGACAGCGACCCACAGAGATGCGAATAGACACGTCCATGCATAGCAGGACTCTCCAGTCATCCCCAACTTTCAGTCAGAAATAACCAGGGCTTTAAGTGGGCCGGGTCTCACCGGTGCTGAGCACCGCCAGTTTTAAGAAGAGGCCCTTGAAACGGGTCTCTATCTGGCTCTGTTTGTGCCCTGGCACAGGCGGACCTGCAGTGACAGCAGGCACTTCGATGTGCGTGCTCACACTTCTCACTAGTGGGCATGACGTCATGCCAGGTGAGCGTTGTAGGGGAAGGGAAATCCTTTAAAAAACATTTTTTTTTTTAAAGTCATTTTCTCTCTGGATTTCCTTTCTCTTTTTGAAACTTAGGAGCAGCAACATCGTCGTCGTGGTGTCACCAGGGCTTTAAGTGGAAGCTTTGTCAATATTATATGCAAGCCATAGTTGCTGCTTATTTGTCTTATGCAACTAAAACCATTGACAAAGCCAATAGTCCCGACTTGTATCAAATCTGGATGCAATGACAAACAACAAAATTGCAAGTCGGGCGGCACACTACGCTAAGCACAGATTTTTAGTTTGTGTTTTAAGCCACGCCCCTTTTAGACCCCCCCCCCCCCCCTAGTTTTTTTCATCCCACTTAAAGTCCTTAAAATAACCATTTTATTCCCCTTTTAAAACCTGCTCAGCTTCAGTAAGACTTAATTGGGAAAAATAAAAGAACCCCAATTTGTGGGCAACTACCACTTAGGTGACCTCAAATTTCGGCACATTGGAAAACTTCTTTGGCATTTTGGGTAAACTACTCACAAATACAAACATTGGTTCGTAGGGAAAGAAAGAATTGTGAACCACGGGGTAGCAAAGGGAGTTAAAAAGAAGTTACGGCTAATAACGGCCCGCTCACGCGCACTTACCTTCAGCTCCTCGAAGACCCGCACAACTGCTGCCAGGGAAGGAGCGTGAGCCTCTCTAATCTGTTTTAAACTCGTGATTATCACGGGGCCGCATTCCCAAAAGCCTTTGATTCGCTCCAATGAGCGTGAAGGCATCCTCCCTGCCGGCCACCTCCCACTCCTCGCTCGGGACCACTGCTCCCCACAGGACCCCCTGAGGGGCTCAGTACATTCATCACTGCCGACCAATTATATTTTAAGGAGAGGAGAAACATTTCTTCAGACTTTTTACCTCAATTGGGAACACTGAAACGCACCAGGACTACAATTACCAGAATGCACTTGGTTACGAATGGGCGAGGACGTGGCGTAACAACCGGAGCTGCCGACTTTGGAACCGGGTTCCAGTCTCGGCGTCGGCTCAACACCCTGTGATTCTGGGCAAATCACGTAATCTCTCTGTGCCTACCAAAAATGAATATGTCCTTGTGTGTTGTAACTGCTGTGGTCCTGTTCCTTCGGGTTGAGTTCCTGCCATATAAAACTGCTAAAAAACGGACTCTATATGTAATTTGCGGTCATTATACATTCAAATAGATCACAGACTCGAATGTTTGCACTCCCTTACCACCGATTACGATTATGTACTGATGCTAGAAAAATGCAAACATCTTGAAAGGACCTTTAAGTGAGGCCTGTAGTGTGGGAAGTAGCGCCTTATTCTGAGTGCGACATAGATTGGCGCTGCTTCAGCATGCATTCCGTCTAAGTGTAGCAGCAAGACAACCCTGAAAATATAGGCACGCTGTATCGTCTGTCTCTGCCATGCTACTTGTTTCTGCTACTTTTTACTCCACCCTTATGCTAGTGGTAATATTGAGGGAGTCACCAAGAAGCACAGTGCTAATGCGCTGTCAAAAATCTAAGGTAACGGTATAGATGTGCGGTAACCCGATTACCGCATGTTTTTACCTCTGCATTCCATTTCTACTGCCCTCTAAATGAGAGGCGTTCTCAAACAGTAAACTTTAAAATATACAAAAGCCAAACCTGGTGGCTATGTCAATGCTTGTTTAAGAAGGGGAGTTAATCTTTCTGCTGTACCAATGAGGAGCGAGACTCCCAGCAGGCAACATTTAAAGTAGGGATACAGCTGTCAGAAGATCTAAATGTACATCTTTTATTTGAAAAAAACATATATTTGCAATAAGGACAGAAGTGTATTATTTAGGAGGGAGTACAAAAAAGGTTTAAGCAAGGTCATTTTTCAAGTACGAACCACGGTAGAGACATACAGGGCTTTAAGTGGGATGACAAACTGGAGGCTGATGTAATTAAGGGCGTGGATTTAAAAAAAAAAGGAAAGCCAAAAAATCTGTGCTTAGCGTAGTGTGCCGCCCGACTTGTATTTTACTGTTTCTGTCACTGCATCCAGATATATAATGGAACAAGTAGCATCATACCTACAACAGGCCAGGACTATTAGCTTTGTCAATGGTTGTTAGTTGTATAAGATAAATAAGAAATAACTATGGCTTTGTTGTATATATTATTGAAAATGCTTCAGTCCTGAAATGATGAGACTGTGAAAGAACTATAACGAGTCTCTTTGAAATTACATCACAGGAAGTGAAGGGTGGCACTGCTGCAGAGTTAAGATTTTTTTCACCCTGAGGGTGAGGGCAAAAATGGGGAGCCCGATAGGGACCCTTCTCAGCAGCTGAGCACTGGCAGGAACCCAGCCCACTTAAAGCCCTGGAGACGTACATTGAAACCTACTCTATGCCATGCACCCACGCTACCTTCAAAGTAGTCATCATGAACACAGTTTATTGGGAATTTCCATCCTAACCAATCCAACAGTTTTCTGGAAGTCCTGCCCTTTTGTCGAGAATGAAAAGTGCTGACAAACCAGTACACACGTGGAGTAAGTAAACAGAACTGGGGTTCGCTTCAATCCGAAGAACCCCTGATCAAATGAAGATGAACAGAGGCAAAATATAAAGTCCTTTTGTAGCCAACCAACAGCAAAACATTTTTGTCAAACCACAGTAAAGTACTATGAGATTATTGCAAAGTCCAGGAGACATGGTCGGAGCAAACAAAAAAAAATACCGATAGCCACCTGCAACCGGCTGCAATGAAGGTTCCAAGGTTCTCCTGAGGCGACAAGGTGGTTGTGTGCGGCCTCTGACGTGTGCGATGACGGAGTAAACCATGACTACTTTGAAGGTGGCGTAGCTTGGGGGGAGGGGATGTTTGGGGTGTTACACCCCCTAATCAATTTATTTTCTGGTAAATAGTGGTGGACAGCTGCTTTCTGTCGGGAACGGTGAGGTGTCTGGATTTCACCACAAAGCGTTACATACGCACAGGTAAAAACGCACACACTCTCCAGTTCTTGGTTTTGAAAGTCTTCAAACACGTTGGTACGTTTTTACAAAATATTGTGTTTTCCCTCACTTAGTACCTCTACCAGTCTACATTCCTCTAGATTCCCACTGCCCCTTAAGCCCATCTCAAGCGCCCTGGCCGCGTATAATGTATGTTTACATTCTATGTCAGAGTGATTGTTGGAGAATCTGAAGCTCGACAATTTTGGCTGAGGTCTCGGTTTTTAGTGAGATTCGACGCAGAACAATCAAGGCACGTTTCTATGTGCTAACGAAGTACCAGTTAGCAGCTCTTATTAGAAAGCTACTTAAATAACATGTTTGATACTCGGTTTAAAACAAATACTTTGTATTTATTTCTCTAGTGCCTAGTCTGTGGTTCTCTACTGATGAGTGATGTCATTCTGTGCCCCTCAGATGATATTGAATTGAGTCCGTCTTCTATTTTTGCGAAATGTCCAGTTTTTTGGCTTTCAAAATCTGGTCACCCTGCCCTGTGCTAGCAAGGAAAATGGCCCTTTCGCCTGCTGTTGGAGTAGTAATTTTGCAGCATTGTCAGGGTTAAATGGGCATCGGTGCTACTGAACCCACTTCACCAATAATAGCTACCCTGCTGACGTGGATGCCTCAGAGTGGATTGTTAGTGGTGGATCTGGTGGCAACAAGGCACCTAGAGATCCCATTCCGGCACGCGGACCCACTTACTGCCGGGTGCCAGCAACAAAACACAACACAGTTTCTTAGCTCCCCCCAAGTAGCCTCCATCTGCTCTTATTGCCTGGGGGAGGGCTCAGAAGTGGGCTCAGGAGTGTCTGCTTTACTCCTGTTTGCTGCACAAACGAATGATGGACAGAATTTTGAATAAATCAAACATTCACCCCCAGCCAAGTGATCTGGGTTAAATGCATAGTTCTTTTTCTCACTAAACCACCCCAGTTTGGACCCAGCCATACGCAAAGCAGTCTCGACCCTGTGCCTCATGGGAACAGTTCAGCCCGAAATGCCAGGCCAGGTCCTCCGTGGACCGGAAACATCCTGTTTAGCCGTAGTAGGACAGACCCCAGGACACCAGCGGCAAACAATCGCACCCCCACTGTTGGGGCCCAGTAGCCCCTTCCTGCTCACTGTAGTTGAAAGCATTGGGAATCCCTTGGATCACTCGCCGAATGGCTTCTTGGAAAATTTCGGCGGCCGACGAGATGCCAAAGTTCAAACGTTTGTAGCGGAAAAGTCCTTGGTGGGTTGTGAAGGTTGTGATGTAACGCGACTTATCGTGTAACTCCAGCTGGTGGTACCCCTTATTAAGATCGAGTTTCGAGAATACCGTGGCTCCGTTGAGGCGAGCGATCATATCGCTAATGTGTGGTCCTGGGTGGTGTTCTCTCTCGATAGCCATGTTGGGTGCACGCATGTCCACACACAGAAGCGCTTTGTTATTTTGCCCTTTCTTAGGTACTACCACTACGGGTGATACCCATGGGGTTGGCCCTGATGTGCGCTCATGATATCTGTCTTTAGCAGCTCTTGGAGTTCATCATCTACAACTTGCTGTAGGTGGAACGGCACCTTCCTGTGGTGCTGCGCCACTGGAGTCACACGCTCATCGATATGTATTTTTACCTTGAATTGATTTAACTTCCCTAGCCCCTTGAAGAGGTTCGGAAATTTAGCGACAATGTCTGGGGCGTCTTCAGTCATGTAAAGGAGTTCCACGAGCTTCAGTCTTTCAGCTGTTGGCAGGCTTAGCAGGCAGTCAGCCAGGTCTGGGCCTTCGACAACGTGAATATAAGCTGCGATTTGTCGGTCCTTGTATGATAGAGTCGTTCTAAAACGACCTAGGCATGGCAGTGGCTTTCTGGACATCCAGGTAAGTATCCGGACAGCTGCGGGTTCTAGTTTTGGACGTGGTTTCATGCTTTGGTGTTCAAGCTCACAAATGTAGTTTAGAGAGGCTCCTGAGTCCAGGACAAACTTGGCAGGATGATTTCCGATTCGAATGTCTAATTTGGGGTATTTCTTTAGCCGGTCCGGGTCTGACACCATACAGATGTATTCGTCACTGTCTTGTGACACCGGCGTGGGTGGTGATGACTCACTGGATGTTGATCTCCGTGATCTATAAGAGCTTGCAGAATGGACGCTCAACCGGGATGAACTAGAGGAGCATTCTCCTCTTCCTTTCACTGCGTGATGGATCTAGGCGTGGACGATCTTCGCCCCAAACGTTGAGTCTGACAGACCACTTCGAAGTGATTCTCCCTGTCGCAGCGATGACAGCGCTGACCGATAGCTGGACACTGTCCTGAATGGGGGTAATCCTGGCGACACCTGTAGCACGCTGGCGCCGTTTTGCTGGACTTGGTGTGTCGCGACTCCTGCCGTGATGGCGTCCTCCGGGAAGTTGCAAAACGTGGCGGTTTGCTTGACTTGTGATGGTCCGTCCGATGTTTCTTCTCCTTGTGTGCTTGTATTCGAAATGCTTGTTCCTTTTTTTCAGTCTTGTTGGTCTCCATTTTCCTAGCGTGATCTTCCGCTTGGTCGTTGATTCGTGTCATCTCTTCGATTTCTTCGAGAGAGTAATGCTTTTTCAACAGTCGCCGGCGCAATGATTCAGATTGGCATCCTTCAATTATGTGCAGTCGCAACGCGTCATCAGTGGTGAAAGCGTCGAACTCGCAGTGTCGAGCTAATCTCCTGATGCGCACAATGAAGTCACACGTGCGTTCATCCTTGTCTTGGGTGGCTAAATTAAATGTGTAGCGCTCATAGTCCAAGTTGCGTTTATGTAGAAACCTCCGGTCAAGGGCTCCTTTCACGTCGTCGTAGGAGGCAGTAGTTGCATTAGGCAATTCTTTGATGATTTGCGCGATGTCTTTTCCCACTAAATTTCGCAGGGCTATCAATTTTTGCTTCGAATCTTGCACTTGGGACCCGGTCATGTAGTCCTCGAAGTCTTCAGCCCAGCTCTTCCACTTGGGCCCCATGCTATTGCCGGACGTCTGGTGGCCGCAGATATGGTACCCCCATGAGTGCGTGGGGAGACGGTGCAAGCGGTGGAGGTAGCGTGGCTGGAGCCGTTGTTGCTCCTCCTCCTGAAGCGCCTGTCTGGTTGAGGACGGACATCGCGGCTTGGTCAGGTCACTCAGTGGCTATTGTTCGCCACAAGTGAGCGTATTAGCCAGTATTGCTTGGTTCCGCTGAATTGTCAGCAGTTTTAGGTGTGAAATACAATGATGCCTGACTCCAAAATGGCCGTCACCAAAATTCCAATGGGTGCCTATGGTTGGCGCCTGACTCTAAGATGGCCGCCGTTCAGGACACGTGGTTGCCTGTTATTTTACAATCGCCACACTCAAAGTCTCTTATTCAGGCTTACTGGCATTCGGGACTCACCCTCACGCTCCTGGTCTTGGCTGGCCGTCTCTGGGTGCGCTCTCCGGCGTCCTTGCTGCTTCGCGCCAATTTTCTTTTCTTTTTTTTTTCCGGGCAGTTTCTGGGCAGCTTGCCGAGTCAGGGATGCTTAGAACGACGATCCGGCAGCCCGGGCAATCTTTGAGCTGATGCCGATCGTCGCGCTCTGGGGCAGTATTCAAACGTGGCGTGTGGAGCGTTTCAGCGCCGACACAGGCTGCAGGCTTGCTGTTTCTGGCCGTTCACGGACGGCAGGGGTCTTAAGGCGTGTGGGGCTCCAGCAGGGATCCCATCCTCGTCGCCAGAGTCGCCTTCCCCAAGTACCACAGGAGCCAGGAGCAGGTTCTAACACGTCTTTATTTGTGCGTGTCTGCTCGTGAACTAACTTGTTCCCTTCACTTCCCCTTCTCCCCACGCCCCTTCCTGCCTTGCCTGTCCTGTCTCAGACAGGGGTCAGGCAACGACGATACGACACTAGCGGAAAGCTTTGTGCCTCTTTTGTTGCTGGGGACTGATATTGCAGCGTAGAAACTTGCTCACCTAGTCTGTGTTTTTTCTTCAAACTGTGCTTCATAAGAGCATGTCTCATGTCAGCAAAGTTGGGACGAGGTGACCAGGACTAATGTTTAAAAAGGCAGAGTTGTTAATGATGGGACGGGTGTGGGGGGGTGCATAAGGCGGAGAACAGATCACTGGGCCCTATGATTAGAGTAGTGGAGAGGGAAACAGATGTGAGTTGAGTAAAGGCATAAGGAAAGGCAGAAGAATCCGAGTGAGTTCCAAAGTAATACATTTACAAATTACTGTTGGCTCCCAGATTAGTCACACATATCAGCTGAACTCGGCTGAGATGCATGACTAATATGGGAGCCAAAGACTTTGTAGTGTGGCAGGACTGAAGTAGGGCAGCAAGATATGTCAAACCCCTCTAACAAATGTGCGGGACACATTCAGCAGCACCTTAGAAAAGGACAACGAAGAGTTCTCAAAATAACCCTTGCCACAGTTCTAGTCATAATCTTGTTTTCTGGTACACATTGCTCAGCATTTAAACTGTGCAAAGGAAACTTTGCCCTTGCAGGTGTTGTGGATTGCTCTCTTAATGCACCATCAAGTTAAGGGGTCGGTTCCCGGGCTGGTGACCAAGAAGCCTTGGTAGCTTTAAAAGTAGCAAAATGTAACTTCAATGTCTGGAGGTCCAGGGGAGTGTGGTAGCAGCATGAAACTCTTGGGGCGGCCGGACTACAACTCCCACAATGCAATACACAATCTAGATTTGGGTGATCCCTTGGAGGGCCCGATGGTCTGCAATTCTTTGATTCATGAGTGTTGTTTACCTGCAGTTTGCAGGGGAATAGTCCCACTAGTCCAAGGGAGTCTGAAGGTGCTTCTGACTTCTACAGGGGTCCCTCTGCCCGGGAGTGCTGAAATTTGGCCAAGGACAAGGGTTGTTCACACAGTTCCAAGTCTGTTGCCTCAGGGACAACATATCCGTCTTTTGTTTTGGTGCAGTGGGCAAAGTCCTGCTGTTGGTGATAGGGGTCTCCTCCTGGTCCTTCCTTGAGGTAAGTTGTTCAAATCTGAGGTTCTGGTGTGAGGGTGGTCCCTTAATCCTAGATTTAGGGTAGTTAGGGATGTGGGAGCTAGTAGCCATAGGGCAGCTAGTCTCTGCAGCTAATCAGCCCCTAAGGTGACCACCTCTGGTGGTGTAGGTCACCGTTTCTACCCAGAGTCCACTATTTCCGCCCTCCTAAAGACGGCAGAATCCTATTTTAGGTGTACAGATCAGGCAACTCACCCTGGAGGTGTGGCTGGACTTCCTGGGGTTGTACACCTCCTGTATACCTAATTTCACACCTTGCCCGGGTGCAAGCGTGTCTGGGGCAAGGGGAGGGCTGTGTCCTTCTCAGGGGGACAGGCCAGATGCATATCAGAGCTGGGCTTTGGAGCTCACCACTCTGATGTGTCACTTCATTTGCCTGCTGGGAGGAGGGAGGTGTGACCTCCTTCCTGCCCAGCCTTTGTTCCTGACTCCTGGGTTAGAATCCTGTCTTGGTTGCAGCAGGGGCAGGACAGCATGGGCTGGCTGCCAGAGTATAGTGACGCTGGGGCAACCAGATGGGCAACCTCTATGGTGCCACCTGGGGGCATGCCAGCTTTCTCATGACACCAAATTCATGTCAGGGGAGAGAAGGCACGTTGTTTGACAACAAACTCGACATATTTGAGTGGTACCATAATGGAGCTAGCAACCTGGGTCTGCCCAGTGCGAGTCCCATGTTATCCTATGGACCAGCTTTCACTTATAGTGCACTTTAGTGTGTAAAGACACTATAGAGACATTTAAGCTTGCACTTACATGTCTACACTGTTAATATATTGCACCGTGCCTACTGGGCACAGGCAGCCTTCTCTAGAGGGGGAAATATACTAAAAGCAGTCCATTTGACTGAGCTACACATGGTGAGGGCACAGTTGACGTTGAGCAGTTTGCACTGCTCCCGCAGGCTGTAATAGCAACACCTGCTATCAATAGTTTGCTTGAGTCACCCAGGATGGCACACAACTGTGCTGCATGGGGACCCATTTATCATATAAGTCCTGGGTACCCCTGGCACCCCATACTAGGGGCTTATAAGGGGTAAAGTCTATGTCAGTTGGGATTGCCAATTTGCACATTTCAGTTTCAGGGAAAGCACAGGCACTGGAGCCTGGTTATCAGAGTCGAAAACCAGCATCTAGTAATCCAAATGGGGGAAAAAGTGGGGAGACATCCTCAAAAAGCCCTGTTTTCTTATAAATTAAATGGTAGTGTTTTTAGGAAAAAAAATTCTTTTCCAGAAAACAAATTCTGTTAATATTTGCGGGGCGGAATGCAAGCAGTGGTGGCCGGCACAGGTAAGCACGGTGGGGCGGGCAGGACACGGCAGGGGAAGAAACCGACTGATGGAATAGGTATTATTTATTTATTTAATTATATCTATTCCGTCGTATGTCGACCCCCCCCCCATCCGACCCTGCCCTGCCCTACGCGTTTACCTGTGCCGGCTGCTGCTGGATGCAAGGTCAGCTGCAAACGGATTGGGGCTGCACGTAGAGGGACTCCAAGTCCCAGTTTCCCTCACATCAAGGAAGGTGCCAGGAAAGTGCCACTCCCGCTTCTGCCGCGATCTGCGCTATAAAGCGCCTTGATCCTTCCCGCATGACGCCACATTAGCTGCAACTTCACTGGGGCCGCCTCGAGAGGGACACCAAATGCCAGTTTGCCTCATATCAAGGAGGGGCCAGGAAACTGGCACTCCTGCTCCTGCCGCCATCTGTGCTATAAATTGCCTTGATCCTTCCCACGGTGCGAGAAGCCAGGTCAGCTGCAACCGGACTAGGGCCGGCTGGAGAGAGACTCCAAGCCTCAGTTTGCCTAATATCAAGTAGGGGCCACGAAACCCGCACTCCCGTTCCTGCTGCCGCAGCTATGGCCACACCAGGGCGGGGCCAAGGGCAGGCCCATCATTGCCAGGAAGAGGCAGGGCGTGCTGCCTCCCTTGGCTCCGCAGCAAAGTTACTGTGTTGTTCCATCTTTCACTGTCTGCTCCCCCTTTGTGCAGCGATGCGGTCTTCACTATTGTTCTCTTTTTTCCCCTGCCTCAGAACCATATTGGCTAGATGAGCAGCCTACACCAAACCAGTGGACTCACTTTGACTTTGGACAACTGGTACTGTAATTAAAGGAATTCGTACTTGTATAGCGCACTTATACCCTGAGCTGTCTTGGCGCTGTACGCATATCGCTGTGGAACCCTTCCTGGCTTTTCCCTGTGAAGTGCCCACTCCTGGGCACCCCCAAGGTGAAGCCAGGCATCCCAGCGCTGTTGGGGCCATTGTGGAGATTAAGCAAGCTATTGCCCAGAGTTGCAGAGTGGGACCCATGATTAGAATAGGCACCGAGGCGAGAATTATCAGGTCCGAGGGAATAGAGCCCAAGACCCGCCGAGGCGGGAATTGAACCCTGGTCCTGGGCCAGACCTCTGCATCAGGGTCTGCCGCTCTAACCATTGAGCCACACTTCTCCACACAGTAGGAGGCTGGCTTAGTATATGGTGCTCCCTCATGTAAGTGTAGCACTCTGCACTAATCCCTGCGCTAATCCAGACAACCCTTAAGGTGATTTTAGTGGTCTTAGACAACCTTAGAAAGCACTCTAAGTGGTAGCTGTGGAGAGCAGCTTTTAGGCTTAGTCCAGAAGGACGGTAAGCAGCTTGTTTTACCAGCAGTTAATCTTATGGTTTAGGTTAAGTGAAAAATAACCGCACAGTGTTGTTATAAAAATATATATTTATTATAAACATTCACTAACAGATTGCAATATCTCCTACCTGGAGATATAAACACAATACACACAAATACATTGGAAATAGAACACGTAAGTAGCAGAAATACACAGTGCTCTCAAGGGGGAGACCAAGCCATATACTAAGATAGTGTAATGCGAACCACGACCTAAGTCGAGACTAGACCCAGAAAACATAGAAGAGCCGGGGACCCAAGGAATCACCCAAGGGGAGTATCTAGGAACCCCACAGAGGCCATGTGCAGAGTGAGAACACAACTGCATGCTCAATGCAAGTCAATGTGTAAGTCTCGGTTGCAGTTTTAAAGAAAAAGGACCCTTCCCAGCGAACCCTGAAATCACCCCATGGAAGATGGCAGGTTGGAGAGTCACCCCACCCGTGGATCCTCCGGAACCAGGATACCTACACCAGGAAAGCCGGGTGCTTAGGTGCGAAGTGATGTTGGAAACCGCCGTAGACCACAATGGAAGACTGCAGAAAAGATGCCACTGGCGAAGAAGGTGAAAGAGTCCGGTGGAACCCAAAGGTGGATTCAAGATGAGAGGTACCTGGAAGCAGAGGGGACAGCAACTATGCCACTCAGGAGTGACCAGGAGGCACGGAAGACGAATGCCCACCGATGTCGGAGATGCGAAAGCGTTGACAATGCCCTTAAAGTTGAAGCTGTGCGTACCAGGTGATGCTGTAGAAGACCAGGATCCATTCACAAGCTGTCCCACGTTGGATGTCAAGAGCCATTGGGTCAGTGTCTACCAGGGACACCAACAAGCCTTGACAACGGCAACCAACTTAGTTGCCGAAGAAGGTGCAGTGTCGGGACCAGCAAGGTCCAAGTGACTCACCACGAGCAGGTAAGTCAGAGCAGGCCCCAAGCAAGCAGCGGAGTCCACTGGAGCCAAATAAGGCCTTTGAGAGGACCCACGGGCCGAAGGCACAGGAGTCACAACAGGACCTCGAGCAGCTCACCAAAGGCTGAAGGCCCATGATGCAAAGGATGTGTGCAGGTGAAGATCTTGGTTGCAGGAGATGCTTGAGGCTAGAGCTTCTTGAAGCCTGAAGATCTCTGGAGGAGGGAGTCAACAAGCCTTGGCAATGGCAAGATGACATGGGGCACAGGGGTACTGCTCCAGAGATTCAGACGAGGGATATTAGCTTTAAACTTGCTATGAAGACTGTGCAGGCCTCGAGGGAGTTGCAGAACCACCACATGTGTTGCTGAATCTTTCAGAGACTGTAGGAGCTCAGGAACAGCAGACCAGCCAGCTTTGTTGTGGTGCCTGCAGAGTGACTCCCTCACTGTGAAAAACCTGTATGGAGCACAGGCACAGACTTTGCAGAATACTGGCAGGAAGATGAGACCAGGAACAGCAGGAGTCTTCCCAATTCCAGTCTGAGTTCCCAAAGCTTAGTCCAGCGAAGTCCTAAGTGGCCAGATGGTTGAAGTTGAAGTGGTTTCGGATCTGAATCTTGTCCCACAACAAATCTAAGGACCCACCCACAGGTAAGCCCTTAAGTACCCTAAGGAAAGGGTTGGGATGATTCAGGGTCCCTCCCAGAGGCAGGTATGGGCAGGGGGAGGATACACCCATGTCCTTTGTCCAGTTTTGCGCCAGAGCGGAAGCCAACGGCTCCCTGAACTGGTTTCAACTGGAGTACGCAAGGAGGGCACCAAATGTGCCCTTCAAAGCAGTCTAGTGGCGCTGGCAAGTTCCCCACCCTGTCCCAATACACTAACTCCTGTCTGGGAGATGGTCACACCCCCCTGTGACAGGAAACCTATTGTCCTGCCTTCCCCTGCGCGAGCTTGGCTCAGCAGCAGGAGGGCAGAATCATATCTCTGGTCGGCAGCATCCATAGTTTGCTGTTCGGGTCAAGAAGACTGGTACCGGGAGCTCCCAGGGGAGCTTTACAGTGCATGGAATCATGTGTGGAGGTATGATTCCAACACATTTGATACCAAATACAACAGGGTTCATTACAGCCAGTTTAGAGATAGCCACTGCGTAATGATGCATGGCCACTCTATGTATCATAATGGCTGATGCACTTACAACCCTGGAAAATGGACTCTGAGGGTCTTAGGCATGTCCTTCTCATGCAGGGGCACCCTCACACTTATAAGCGAGCACCCTGCCTTCAGGATGGAAAGACCTGCCTTAGGGGTGATTTATAGGTTTTAAGTGCAGTGACCTCAGGTATAAGGAAACTTATAGATGTCGTAAGTGGTGCTAGCACCAGCTTACACAGGCTGCTATGACAGGCCTGTAGTCACAATTTGAGTGGTCTCTCATGGGTGGCATAATACATGCTTCAGCCCATGGGAGACCCGGGTGTACCTATGCCCTGGGTACCTTAGTACAATATACTAGGGACTTACAACGGTACATCAGTAGCCAATCTGGAGTGTGCCTAAGTACTCACCATGTCCAATTTAAGGAAGAAGCTCAGAGATTGGTGTCCTGATTAGCAGGATCCCAGTCAGACTAGTCAGTAAAACATAATGACACCAACAAAAAGTTGGGGTGACCATGAAAGCAGATCCTGCTTTCCTACAGGTACGAACTGGCTAACTCAACAGAATGCCAATAGCATCATCAGCAGTACAAATATCCCACTACCCTGTAAGATTTATATTTTAAACGTGCCAAAGCTAACACCACACACAAGGTACGAAGGGGAAGATGCAGTAAAAAAATAATTCCATTCACTGGATTTGGGTTGTAAGGGGTTGTTACGCAGTCTCTAACCTCCCACTGAACAGCAACCCCGATGATGTGGAGGAAGACCCATTACCTACTCATGTGGTACCTTTTCTTTTATTACAGCCGGATCATCTGGTCACGGCTCCTTCCATGCAAGGGAAATACTATGGCAGATCCTTTAATGTAGAAGACTTCCTGGATTTCACTCCCTCCCATAAGAATTATGTCGTTAACGCATTTCCACCAACCACAGCAGAGGATCAGTAGATGGAGAGTTCAAATGTGCCGGAATCTCTGAAGGACTGGGCGTTGCATCAGGACTCGAGGGGATGCCGACAGCTCAGTCAAAGGAAAACCACATCGTGGAAGAGCCCTGCTAAGGACATCGAGAGAACTACTCCAGTAGGAGAGATGTCAGGACTCTGAGACCTGACCCGACCCTGGGAGAGATAATAGTGTTACCCACTGCAGCCGTGAGGAGGGAAGAACCCAGTCAAAGACCCCCCGCACAAGCCAGTCATGTTCCAGGAGGAGCGTGGCTGATACAGGTACGAAGCAGCTTACAGGGTTTAGGCAGGCGGCGGGTTTCTCAGCCACCTAAGCAACCTTAGGAGGAGAGGTAATTGCCATGAGTCGCTGACTCTGACAAACCCCTGACACTGGTGAAGGCTTTGAATAAGGTGCAAGCATCCTATCACTACCCTCCCAGTCTTCCCAATAGGCAGACGAAAAGGCCACTCATTCTGGTCTCTCTTTTCTCTGAGGCATTCCTGAGATGCAGAAGATTCAAGGTGGAGGCCCAGCAACACCGGTCGAAAGAAAGGGAGCAAGACAGGCGAACGTTGTGTATATATTTGTTGAGAACCGGGTACTCTACAATATGCAATAAAATAGTGAAAAGAAAGAAAGTATCGGAGACATCTTATTACTTCCCACTCATTCCCTACATGTGGTGGAGAATGGGGGCACTCCTCCATTAGAAGATTATAATGGAAGCCTTGATACAACAATTGATAAAGGGTCAAGAAAAATTGGAATGGACCCTAGAGAAACAGATGTTATCGGCACAGGCCGACAGAGACATTTTCAAGGACTAAATGGTCCAACAAGTTGAGTGTATTCACAAAGTCACGGAGGATCAAGTCCAACTAACTGCCCGTTTACAAAGCCCACACCTTACTACCGGGGTCCCAAAAATTGCCCTTCAGAAATATGTTCTGGGTTGCCAGGGTGTGTGAACAAACTGTAGTGTGTTTATCTAGGTACCTATATTGATACTCCTATTTCTGACCCTTGTCCGGTTATTAATTCACTAATGTCCATACAACGGCACAGAAACCCGTTTTCAGATTAGGTCATAGCGCATGCTGTCACATTAAGCAAGCACTATTCCTCCAGCCCCCTAGAAAGCACACCGAGTTCTCAAAACAAACCAAACCTCCAGCTGGGAAATCCCCCGCAGCTATTGTTTTGATTTCGCTCGAGAACGCCTGTAAAGAATGTAAGAACGACCAGTCCTTATGACATTCTTACTGACGTCTTATGTCCATCCTTACGTCAAACTCGGCACCTTTCAGGTATAAATATACCGACGCTGCCCTAAGCAAAGACACGGTGGTGATGAGCTTGGAGCAGCGCTACTTGCCGGAGAGCCCAGCTGATGCAGGAAGCCCACGGACGCTGCCCCTCCCTTTTTGACGCGCTGAGAGAGACGCTGCCTTTTCTCCTGCCGAGAAATCCAGCCTCCGGCGTTTCCGGCTTACCCTCGCGGGTAACTGGGATATCGAGTCCTGAGAGAGAGATACCAGACCTTCTACCTTCTAAATCCCAGGTACTGAACTGACTAACCCCTTACAGAGAATTCTTGAGTCAGATTCTTGGCAAAACAAACTTAACTTAAACTGCTACTTACTTACTCCCTCCCACGTATTAGGCTTAGGTCAGGTACACCGGGGTAGGCGTAGTTAGAAGCACCAGTTGAGTACGATTAGTCAATGTATATATGTATGTATAACTTTTATCCATTTTAAGTATCATATGGCTAAGAAAACCATATCAATGCTTTTACAGTATTATTTTATAATCCTGCTTTTACTGTATGCACTTTACTTAACTATGAGTATTGCAATAATAGCGATTCATTTCTCTTGTATGAGAAAAAGAGACTGATCAATAAATAACATCTTTTTATTGAAACACGCCCATCTCTTATTTCTCTACAAACTGGTGGAACTAAGTATGCACGTACTGACTGAGTAAAATAGTTGTCTTTTGTTTTCACATGACTCTAGAGATATACTCTTGATTAGGGAGAGCAAAGTTGTCATGTTCTATGGTTGTCAGAAACTAAATCCCTTCTTGTCTATCCAGGGAGGTTAAACTCCTCCTCGCCTATTCGAGAAAGTTTCTAGTGAACTCTGAGCTAGCTGCCACACACAAAACTTTAAGTCTAATATCGTCAGTAGAAGACCTAGTTAACCTCTTTCCTACGTCTATACTATTGAAGATATTATTCCAATGCGCAGAGCCTATTGGGAATATTGGGAATATAGGAACTACACTACATGGCGCCCAACGTTTGGTAAGGCGATAAAACTAACGCAAGGCATTAGAGTAACTCAGTCGTGCTATTCCACACAGACCCTTTCTCCCATAAAACTCCAAAGACGTCTGGAGTGGGTAAAAGGTTAAAATCCGCCAAACTTAGTAGGAGGAGACTCTTATGTATGGTTTTTGGTTTATTCAACATTGAAGGATACACTGTTCCAAAAATATTGTGCACCTAATCTTTGTTTCCGTAGAAACCTGATCTGAAACAAAAAAAAAAAACCTTCTTGTCAGTAAAATGTCAGACAATGAAGAAGAAAGGGAGGCAGCTAGAATAGCAGCTCAACTCCTAGCGGATGACAGAAGTCTCCTACAGGAAGACCCGGATGCAATACTCCCGGTCAGCATAAGAAAAACTATAACTTTAAAACTTATAGAAAATGGACTAACACCAAGAGGTGGTACAGTCATATTCGTAATTGAGGCACACGAATATCGGCAGACATAGGTATTCTATTCATGGATAAACTTTCCAGCAGCAAACGCTGTAACAAAGGAGTTCCACTATTACAAGATAGAGGAACCTCCGGATGAGTACACCCCTTTCGAGGAGGTGGAAATACCACTCAAATACCAAGAGCATCTGCTCTGGTTTAAAGGCGCCCTAAAACATAATGATCACATCACGAGGCTCGGTCCACTAGGTAGACCAGGAGCAACGTGGCCGGTTCTAGCCGGCTACACACCACATCCAGACATTGAAAAAATGTCGAAACCAGAACTTTTAGCACAGCTAGAACAACTGATTAAAATACACAGACAATTAGTCCAATATGTAATGCGGACTTCAACAGTCCAACCAGTTATTAAAATTCCACAGCTGACCCCTCATCAGGGGAACACAAATAAAATCACACCACAGAACATACAGTCCTGTCTAGGTAAAGTACCCATTAAAAGGGAACAAATTCCATTCTGGTTAGCACAAAAAATCACTCAAATAGAGGCAGTATTTCCGGATACTACCCCTACTGAGAAACACAGAATTCTGACTATCTGTCTTCCAATGGGGATCGCACCACATGTGGAGGACTGTGACACTTGGGGTACAGTCTTTGCTTCTATTTACACAAAAACACATGGTGTTCCGTCCATGTCGGTAATACCAGAGGTGCTAAAACAGATTCAAAATGAATACGGTCCAGAACCTGCTTTAACTCTGGGTATGAAATTACTGAAAGACTTTAAGCAGGTCTCGGCAATATTACTAGCAAACATAAAGGGGGAAGCAGCAAATGTGGCAATCCGCCAAAGGTTGAAGGAAACAGATATAGCAGACCAACCATTTGAACTTGCCAGAATCATAGAAAAATCCTATGAAGAACTAGGAAGAGATAGTTTGGGTGGGAAACCAGTGAAACCCCAACTAATTGAAAATCCTGAAAAGGTATTTATTAAAAATAATCTAAACACTTCAAAAAAGAGCTGGGATGGAAATAAACAATCCACTCCCAAAGAAAAAAGATTCCAGTCCAGAGGAAGGTCTCCTCGGCGGAGAGAAAGATCTCCGGACCAAGGACACAAGTCTCCCCAGAGGGAGCCCTCTGAGAAAAAATACAACCTTAGAAATAGGGATAATTTGAAGAAACCTGATAGATATCAAGATATTGATACACGTCCCTCTCGATCTTTTCAGACTTCCTCGCAGAAATCGGAAAGAAGAGGACGGTCAGAACACAGGGAAGAGCACGTCAAGTCCAAAGACAAAGAACCTGCTCATCAAAGTAAAAAGTTACAATTTCCAAAGAAGAAGGTAGCCAGCATTAAAATAATCAAACATGCCGAGGATCCTGAGGACTCAGCTGAAAAACGGAGAGTGGGCTCAGACAATGCTAGACAGCGCAGCAGAAGTGAGCATAGCTCGCAAGATCCTGATGAATCATCTGGAGACAGTGGACACGAATGAGTACATTCAGGTGGAAACTGCAGATACCAGAGTTAGCAAACCTCATAAAATATATGAAATAACTTTACGTATAGAGGGAGATAAGACTAGGAAAATAAGGGGTCTATTTTGGGATAATCTCTCCAAGGGTTATGACATCCTTCTAGCTGAAAAAGACTGGCCACCAGAGTTTGTCAGGGAGTGCCCTCATGGCGAAGAAATGATTATGCCTGCCTTCTCAAATCATATTCCAATTCATAAAAAATATACACTTGCAAGAAAATGGGCAGTAGCCCAAGCTCCTGCACTATATAAAAATCATGTGGGATGGGATGAGGACTCTCCTCCTCACAAGATCCAGTTAAAATCTCAACCGACTGCACAGAGGCAGTACCCAATTAAGCAAGAAGCTAAAAAACAGGTCAGGGAGATCTTAGATCAACTTGAATACCAGGGGGTGATTGAAACATGCACCTCACAAATGAACAATCCTTTGTTTCCTGTCTCCAAACCAGATGATTCATATCGTCTAGTTTTGGACTACAGACACCTTAACTCATGCTGCAAAACGTTTGCAGTACAAAACTCACACAGTGCCGCACTAATGAATAGCATAGTGCGCAAAAAATACAAAACAACATTAGACATCTCTAATGGATTCTTTTGTCAAAATATAGCACCTGAAAGCAGATATTTGACCGCTTTCTCAATAAATGGCTCGCAGAAAATTTCTGTCGTTTGCCACAGGGGTTCAAGAACAGCCCAGGATTATTCTCAGCGAGAGTAACAGAGTTACTACAAATGTATGATGATGAGGCATTATCTTATGTCGATGACATCTATCTGACAGATGATGACTTGGATACTCACTTGAAAAGAGTGAACACCATAATACTTGGTTTCGCAGCAGAGGGTTACAAATTCAACTTCAAAAAGTCAAGAATTGCCCATCTAACGGTCCTGTTCTTAGGATATGAATTATCAAGTGAAGGCAAAAGCCTTGCTGACAATTTCCTAGAGAAATGTGCTGTAATCCAAGCACCAAGAACGCTGAAAAACTTACAATCAATTCTAGGTTTCCTGAATTTCGGAAGAACTTACATTCTAAATTATGCAGAGAGAGTTAAACCTCTCTATGACCTAATAAAACCAGATTTTAAAAGAATCAATTGGACTCAAAAACACACAGAAATGTTGTGATCTTTACAAACAGACATGTTAGTTAAAACAAAATTGCAAACACGCGATAACACACGCAACCTTGTGATTCGGGTCATCCCAGGAAGATGTGGATTCACATACCTAACCTCTAATGAGGGAGAAACGGTACCAATAGCTTACAAATCACATTTGTACACAGAAGCTGAAAAAACATTCAGCATTAAGGAAAACATTGTTCATGCGGTTCAAACAGCTGTAGCAAGAGAAAGATACCAAGCTGACGGCAGACAGATTACAGTCAGAACAGCAGAATCGGCCTTTGAGGCATTAACAAGCCCATGTAATTTACCTACTATGGCACTAAATCCAAAATGGATACAATGGGAAGATTCTCTTGCTACAGACAGAGTGAAATACTATTTTGACCCGGAAATGAACAAAGTAAAAGATCTAGAATATGAAAGAGAATATCCTCTGCCTAGCGACATTCTGCCCATACGACAGTACGCCTGTGTAATATATACAGACGGACATGCTCAGCCCTCAGTTTGGGGAGAGCAAGCTTATAACGCCACATGCGAGATTACAAAAGACGTGTGGCGCGAAGGTAAATTGCTACCTCTGTTTACAAAAACACACTCAGTGGAAAATAATTCAGAACAACAAACTGAAATAATAGCGTTAAAAATGGCGCTAGACAATGCGGATCGCGAATTCCCGACACTGATAGTGTGTGATTCACATTCCTGCGTCAAATCATACAACGAAGACTTGCAGAAATGGGTTCAAAATGGTTACAAAGATGACACAGGTGCCACAATAAAGCAAAAATCGCTTTGGGAACAAGTAGTTCTTTTACAGAAAGAACTACCAAAGACTCACGTGATACACTCACCGAGTCATCAGCGTGATGGCGTTCACGCTGCAGGGAATTTATTGGCTAAGACAGCCGTAGCTACAAAAAAGCGTTCAGGAAAATACATTGACGGGGAAACAATGCTGGCGGTGAAAACGTCATCAAAAGGCGACTGCTCCGCGCTACCCATCAACTATCCACTCAATTATACATACATAATCGATGCAAACTCCGTTCCTTTTGCTCGAATCCCTGGAGTGGGGGATAGAGTAATTCCAAACACGAACAGGAGAGGCTTGTTAATAGCAGACGCACATATGGGTGAGGGTCTTAGACAGCTTAAACTTAAGGAATCTCTGGAAGAATTACAATCAACATACTGGTGGCCAGGAATGAGCCTGGAACATCACCTATTCGCAAGAAACTGTCCAAACTGCAACAGAGATCGCAGTGGTGAACGAAACGGTGTATTCCCATGGCTTTTCGCTAAATAAAGGATTAGGCTATCTACATAAAATACCCAGTATGAATAATGCGTCATATTAACATGTAGAGACTATTTTCACTTATAATGTAGACCACAGCTCTCGGCTGACGTCTGAACTGTTATACAAAGATTTGCGAGTCTGTAATGGCATGCTACGTTCTGACCAATGTCCTGCCTTTAGCTCTCGAGCTTATGGGGGGGGGGCATGGCCAGCATGAGCATTGCATTGTGGGACTCTTCTCACTTCCTTCCTGAGGGAAACGGGATAGTGTAAAGAAAAAACCAAGGCATAGAGCAATCTATAACGGCGAAGGTATTAGGTTCGGGAGCTGGGTGGGTCAAACATTTAATAAGTGTCCAACGTAGTCTTAATAATCTGCCAAGAAATTCTCTAAGAGGTCTCAGTCCGTACGAACTATTGTTTGGGACTAGAATGTTAATCCAGGACCTCGACAGTCAAACTTCAGTGGTAAAAGAAAAATGCTTTGATATCAAAGATCGTTTGGCTATTTTACAGGACTTAAATGAAAAAAGAAAAGACCTGAGCAACATAAAGTTGAAGCAACAGCCAACAGCCACTGAAGAGAAACCACCTGTCCCAGCAAGGCCTGTCTGGATTCCAAAAATCATGGATCTGGTCAGAGAGAAGATCGCGGTAAAGAAGGAATTTGGGCCTTCTTACAGAAAAGCAGTACCTGTCTTGTCTGTCAACGGGACAAGATCAGTAGTATTACCGCCCCTTGCTGGTAAAAAGGAGAACCGAGTTGTATCCATCGACCTGGTTAAACCACAATCATGTGGCCGATAACAAGTAGTAGGCCAAGTGGACTCCCAAGAAGTAGTAGAACACCAAAATTTGCTACAAATACAAAGGTTCAAACTGAGAGACTAATCACATTTGATAAACCCACAGTGAAACAACAAGGACTATGCAACAAAGCCATGGAACTCAAACCTCTTGAAACCCAAATCCAAATTGTACATCAAGAAACACCAGTCTACAATGATGTAACCACAGACTATGCTAATGAAACAAAGAAAATTCCAAAAACAAAAAGGAATCCAGAAGCAATTGAAACAATTGACAGAACAGCATCAGGCTACTTCATCAACTTCAATGATTTTTCTGAGGATCCAAGTGAACCTGAGGAACAGCCAACAACAAAAACTTTTAAAGACAAAGCAAAGGAACTCTTTCATCAACTAAAAGAAACCTATCTGATCTCTCCATGGATTGAAGTTTGGGTGGGACAAGGTGTATTTATCCTCATACTTTGGCTCATCATGGTAATATGCTTGGGACATTTCAATGAGGGAAAATATGTTACTGTGGACTCAGCAAGTCAGAACATCAACTTGGTCCTGAAACCACACAAGTCTTCACACATCGAGAAAAGAGATCTTTCTTCAGTGAACTTCACAGCCAATCCTATACCCGGTGGGGTAGCCTGGGACAAAACTGATTACGAAATCTATGGTCCGGTTGAGCTCCTGAAGTATCCTCATCAATTCAAGATTTCATTGAGTGACTTTGTAAAAACCAAGCGCATTCGCTGATGATTGGGACTTTGAAAGTATTAATGATATGATGTCAGATCTAGTGATGTCAGCTAAATTTACAGAACATGATTATTTACAGGGTTCATCTAATTATGACCAGATGTATTGTTACAACCACTATGGTCAACATTATCTGAATAAATCTGCTCAACCTAGAAATGTTTTTAATTATAATCAATGGGAACATTGTGCTACTCCACCAAAAGGTAGTTCAAAAACATTTCATGAAAAATGTTCTTATTTCTCAGGTTTTAACATGAGTAATGCAGAAACGTTTTATTTCAAATTGTTAAATAAGACAGGAATGAAAACTATGCTTACGAACACAAAATTAGTCTATTCAGAGACATTTTTTGAGAAAATGAAAACATTTGGTTTTGATTTCTGGAACAAAAATATTGAAACGAAGACAATCTGGGGTACAAAAGATTGGCAAGTGCAAGGTATAGAATCATTATTTAGAGCCTGCATGATCCCAGAACAAATTATATTTTTGAATGATACAATTCAACAGACAACCTGTCTTGGCCTAGCCAAAATTAAAGACTTGAACAAACGGTCTATTCCAAAGCCAACTGCTGACAGTAATAGCACTACAGATGTTGAAATATATTTTAAACCAAAACAGAACACATCCTGATTGGAAGAAATGGTTGATCTGGCCCACAGACACAAATAACTGTCAAGATAGATTCCTGAACAAAATACAAGAGTTCACATTGACCAGGCTAGACCCTAGATACTCCCAGAGACAACATCCAGGGATTGTAACTACTTACAGTGTAGGGAAACTCTGCCTCGAATGGCTACGAACATCCACACTGGCAGAAATTAAGCAACACTTAACTGTACTTAAAGAAGGTGCTGACTTGTGTGATTTCATTATGGGACCACGCAAACAGCGTCAAAAACGTTTCATAGCGGCCTCTATATATGCAGCTTACAACGAAGCTTGGAAAGTAACTCAAATTGAAACAGTAGAGAAAATACGGGAAATTGACCGTGTTAATTTGGAAAAATCACTTTCTGTTGTGGACAATGGGTTAATGACTCTGTCTTCCAGAATATATTCACTGGACAGTATTGCATCTTCTGCAATCGATATAATAGAACAAGACTTACTGATGTTGCAACACGGTCAGTCCCAATTGCGTTCTATTGTACAGCTTGGCTGGACGTTACAAAATCTGCGTTCAGGCTACGTGCCTTGGCGTTTAATCAACACAACGTCACTATTCAGTATCTTTAACCTTACTGATACACAAATCAGTTTGGCACAGAAGGGTGCGGAATATACAATTCTGAGCATTGAAAAACTTGAGAGATTACCATTGACAATGTCAGAACGACCTGTCATTGAATGGATAATACATGGAATCATAACTATTCCGATAACGACTTTCCAATTTCGATACTGCCAGAAATATATACAGGCAGGCCAGTATGAAAGGTTGGGTAAAGGATACATTAAGTCAACATGGAACTTACCTTATACACACACATGTTACAGTAATAAAGGACAGAGTGTATTTCTTAGTGGTAATAATTGTGAGACATCACTAAGTGGTATACTTCTGTGTCAAGGTATAAGTTTACATGGGGCCTGTGAAGGAACTTCAAATAACCTTTCATGTCACCAGCTCGGCACTCCTGCAACAGAAATAGAACCATTCTTTAAAACACTTTCTAACGGGAGTTACATTCTAATTGTAGATCACAGATGTTGTGGCTTGCTGCCAGGAAAACCTTATCTGGTAAGCGTGACTACCAGGGTCATTTGCTGTGAGCGAGTATTGTTCCCGAATGACACCCCAGACAGGGAGGGAAGGTTATGGACCAGTTTGAAAATCTCTTCTATTCGAATTGATACTTTAAGCAGAATGAAGACTGTGCTCCTACAGACGCCAACCCATTTGACCTCATCAAAAGAAACGTAGGATGGGGGCGTGGCTTAGCAAGCGGCAATGGCGGTCGCAGCCTTCTAGAGCTCCCGCTTGCCCGCGACATAATTGCTCTTTTATCCTGATCCCCGAGCCTCTACACCATACCCAGAGTGAGGCGACAATTGCTGTGGGTGCCGGCATTCCTCCGGTGTGGTCGGCGGAGCCCTGTACATCTTGAACGCTGCAGGGAGACTGCGAAGGAGGAGCGGCCCAGCGCACGGCTGGGCAGCCGGGGACTCGATTCGGCACACCCGCAGTGGGACCTCCGGCGCGGTGTGACCGCCCTGTCGCTTGTCGGGCACCGGGATGCCCTGCGGGTCACCCGATTAACTAGCGCATTTGCCCTGAGTGCCGAACGGCACGATTGAGATCCGGAGGGGCGTGCATCCGTCCTGCTGGCCGCTGCGGCCTGGTGACATCTGAGAAGCCGGGGGCCTCGAGTTTCGCGACTCCCGCCTGGGGCTCGCGGTGGATCGCGGCCGCCTCCGGGGCCGGGCGAGGCCTCGGCGCTGCACTTTTGGGAAGCCCCCTCCTGCTCCTGCACAGAGGACGGCCTGGAGCGCGGCGAGACGGCGGTCGGTGGGCCCAGTGGCGGAAGAAGAATCGTGGGTACCCGCGCCGGGGCCCCCGGAAGTCCATGGTGGTGGCCACTGATCTATCTATACCCTGAGGGTGCAACACAGCCTTGCGGGCCGCTGGCAGTGTGGGGGTAGATCCTGAGGTCTGCTTTCAACTTACCTGAGCCGTGCCACGAGATCGGAGCCACGAGGGACACCACCGGGCAGAGGGAGAAGTTGACTGAGTGAGCCCCGGCTGGGCTGCGTCGACGGAATAGGAGCCCCCTCATTGTTATACCAGTGTTGAGTCTGGGTGGCCCGTTGGGGATTGGTAATCATGACCCGAGGAGGAGGCGGTGGTTCCACTAAGCAGCCGACCATAGATAAATTCACGGGACCCACTGGGGGCCGGGGCCCTTCTGGTGGTGGCCAACAACAAAACCCCTCAGGGGGGGGGCCGGACAATACAGCTCTCATGGCCGCCATCACCCAGTCCAGGGACATGCTGGACGCCAAAATAGGCGCAGTGGGCGTCGATGTTACTTTGATCCGCCAAGATCTACGGAATGCTGTGGAGCGGATTACCGAAGCTGAATCCAGGATCTCGGTGGTGGAGGACGACATGGGCTCCTTGAAGAAACGACTAACAGTGGTGGAATCTGTGCAGAAGAATCTGGCGCTCAGGGCTGAAGATGCAGAAGGACGTGCTCGTCGTAACAACCTCCGCTTCATTGGATTTCCGGAGCGCTGTGAGAAGGGGAACATGGAGCAGTTTCTTGCCCAGTGGCTGCAGAGCTGGATGCCGCCGGAGGCCCTATCCAACTGCTTCATCATCGAACGTGCACATCGCGCCCTGACCCAGAGGCCCCCGGAGGGTGAACGGCCCAGGGCGGTGATAGCTCGACTGTTGAATTATCATGACCGGGACGCCATCTTGCGGGAAGCAAGGTCCAGGGATGCTCTCCTCTATGAAAATCGAAAGATCATGATCTTCCCTGACTACACTAAGCTGGTGCAGCAGAGGCGACAGTCCTTCATGGATGCGAAGGCGAAGCTGCGGGGTTTGCAACTTCAATACTCGTTGCTGTACCCGGCTCGCCTGAGGGTGATCTTCCAGTCCAAAACTTTGTTTTTTGATTCCCCGGAAGATCTCTTTAAATGGACGGATGAAACGGTGGCGCTGAGGCCACATGCTCAGCCGGGACTGAATCCGGGATCCTCGAGGGGGTCGTCGCAGGACCGGGGAGATCGCCCACCCAAGAGCAGGAGGAATCGAAGATCCCGATCGCGGAAGCGGTCGGCCTCCGTTTCTGGTGTGCAAGGACGTGGTGGAACCGAAGACTCCGACTAAACTGAAAGTGACATTGATGACCTCAGGTACTCTGTGTTTCCCTGTTTTGATGGTGTAGCTCCCGGGATGGGAGAAGAGGCGACTGCGGCCTGGTGAACTGGATGCTTATTCGATGCCTCAGTGTCTTATCGAGACTATACTATTGGACTGGGGTGGGGTGGTGGGGATGGCTCTGGGACCACAGATTGGGGGCGGTCCCTCTCCTACGTTGGTAGGACTTGTTGGGGGGGGGGCAGTGACAACAGGGTTTCCGGGAGTTGGGATCCATTGGCATGGTTGGTCTTAGGCCCTCCGTTTTGGGCCTGGGTCTGCCCATGCCGCGACAGATGCTTCATGGTTTTGTGAGGTAAAGGGGGGGGTTGGGGTGTGTGGGTAGCGGGTACAGACTTGGTTGTAGTGGGAGAGGGTTGGGGGACAAGGGAGGGAACAGCCGTTGCTGTCTTTGAAGTTTTTGAGTTGTTGGGTGGTAGGGGGGGGTTGCACGTGCTTTCTATGAAGATATTAATGTTGTGGAGTGGTGGGCAGTGCAGGCGCAGGGGGCCTTTCTGGTGTGTCCCGCCTGACTATGGCTGATATGGTCCATAGACTCCCAGTGGAGTCTCTACGAGTAGTTACATGGAATGTCAGGGGGATGCTAGACAAGGTGAAACGTGGGGTAGTCCTTCGCTGGGGAAAGAGAGCTGCCGCGGATGTCCTTCTGCTTCAGGAGACTCACATGATGGGGTCGAAGGTGCTCAGCCTGCAGCGATTTGGGTATCAGCAGGTCTTCCATGCTGGCTTTTCCAGGGGATCCAGAGGGGTGGCGGTCTTAATCCATCGTAGAGTGGCTTACGTTCATGAAAAGACGTGGGCTGACCCGCAGGGTCGCTATATATTTGTCAAGGGCATGGTGGGTACGGAGCCAGTGGTCCTTGGGAGTGTCTATGCCCCTCCCCCCCTGCAGTGGGCCCTGGCCGAGAAACTGTTCCAGATATGGGAGGATATTCCAGAGTCCCTGGCGGTGGTTGGGGGTGACTGGAATGAGGTGATGGACGTGTGTCTGGACCGCCAGAGGCGCCGGGACCCAGGCGGGCTGACCCCCCCTTCTCCCCCCCCCCTCCTACTAGGCTACATGCAATGAGTGATGGACTGGGCTGGATTGACACCTGGCGACATATGCACCCCAACGCGCGCGAATATACGTTTGTATCTGCTGTGCATGGTTCCTTTTCCCGCTTGGACTATGTGTTTGTTCCCAGAGTGTGTATGTGCAGAGTACGCATGGCAGAGATCTTGCCGAGAGGACTATCTGATCACTCCCCTGTGTCGATTGAAGTGGACCTTCTGAGGAAACGCCAGCCTTTCAGATGGAGGATGTCCTCGTGGCATCTCCAGCAGCCTAGCTATGTCAAACATCTCCGGGAGGTCATAGACCATTATTGGCGGGAAAACCTAGTAGATGATATTGACGCGGTAGTGGTGTGGGAAGCCTTGAAGCCCACTGTACGAGGGGTGGACATTGCGTGGAACACTGCGGCCCGCCGTAGGCGTCGTGAAGCGATTGCAGTGGCTGCGGCACTGGTGGAGACACTGGAGCGGCGGAGCCGAGGGGGAGGGGATGAGGTTGGCACACGGCTACTCCTCCAGGCACAGCAATCCTACGCGTCGGTCTTACTAGACGAGGCCAGGCAGGCGTGGCTGGCCACGCGGAGCAGGATCTACCAGTGGGGTGATAAATCGAGCTCCTTGCTCCATAGACTGTGCCAATATAGCTTTAAACCCGACACGCTGCCTGGTCTTACGGCTGAGGATGGAGTGGCCATCACTGACCCTTCCGCCCTGGCAGCGAGCTTTGCCACCTACTTTGCGACACAATATGCTCCGTGTGAAAGCTTATCAAGGGAGGAAGTGGCTAAATTCATTGATGATTTACCCCCAAAGGCGGTGTCAGATGCGGCCAGGGAGTCCCTAGATGCTCCCCTTACGGCGGAGGAACTGGGGGAGGCTCTGAGACAGCTCAACGCGGGTAAAGCCCCCGGGCCGAGCGGCTACCCTTGTGAATTCTTTAAGAAATGTCATACGCAATTAGGGCCCCATTTTCATCGCGCGCTTGAGGCGGCGCGTACACAGGGTAGACTGCCGCCTGATTGGCGCCATGCCGAAGTGGTAGTTTTCCCGAAACCTGGGCGACCCCCAGATAGACATGACTCATATCGCCCATCTCGTTGCTTAACATAGAGGCCAAAATACTGGCCAAGGCTCTGGCGAATCGGTTGCTTCCGTATATAGCGGAGCTGGTGCATCCCGACCAATCTGGCTTTATGCCTGGCAGGGCTACACGCCACAACATTCGGCGTGCATGGGCTGCTGTAGATGCAATGGGGGCCTCGGGTGAGCCGGCGGCTCTATTGCTTGCCGATATCAATAAAGCGTTTGACTCGGTGAGCTGGACGTATCTATTTGCGCTCCTGCCCCGTCTCAACCTGGGCCCAGTTTTTCTGTCCTATATTAAGCTGCTATATACGGATATCACGGCTGCGGTGCGTATTGCCGAGGCGGTGTCGGAGACCTTCTGTATTGGCCGGGGGACCCGACAGGGATGCCCTTTATCCCCGTATCTCTTCGCTCTTGCGATGGAGCCTTTGGCCGCCTGGGTGCGTATAGACGCGCAGATGCGGGGATTTGTGTGGCCCGGGGGCCTCTCGGATAGAATTGCGTTGTACGCAGATGATGTCCTCTTCTTCCTTACCGATCTGCGACGCTCTGGGCCGCGGGTGTTGGAAATCATGCGGGTCTTTGGAGAGGTCTCGGGCCTCTACCTGAACTTGGGTAAATCTACCCTGTGGGTCCTCGGAGGTGGTGCGGTGGCGGATCCCTGGACATTGAACCTGCGGGTGGCGACCAGTGGCTTGCAATACCTAGGAGTATTCCTGTCGGAATCGGTGACCCTCACGTGGGAGCACTCCGTGCTGCCGGTTTGGGAGCGGGTGCTAGCTGACGTGAAAACTTGGTCCCGGATGCCTCTCAACATCTTTGGCCGGTCCGCTATTTTCAAGATGGTGGCGCTTCCACGCCTCCTGTATCAGCTGCAAAACTATCCCCATCCAGTCCCATCCTCATGGTTTAGACAGGTGAACTCGGCCCTAGGGCGGTTCCTGTGGGCGGGAGGGTCCGCCAGGGTGGCGCTGCGTACGTGCTTCTTATCTACATACTGTGGAGGACTCGCCACCTCGGATCTCATGTCCTATTACCAAGCTGCTCACCTGCTCATCCTGAATGACTGGTGGTATGATGATAGGGGTGACCCGGCCTCTGCGTTGGAATGCACACTAATGGGTGATAATACGCTTCACGTGCTCCTCTACTCTGCACGGCTACGGCGGGAGTTGCCCAGAGTCACGAAAACTGTCTTCGTTGTTTGGCGTCAGGCGTTGCGACGCATGGGCTGGTGGGGTAAGCTGACTGCGGAGACACCGCTGTGGCGTAACGGTCGATTGCCTGTGCTGGCCTCCCTGTCGGGTTTCGGGGGATGGGACGCGATCGGGATCTCGTCGCTGGGTCATGTGATGTCTGGAGTTGCTCTCAAGTCGTTCCAGGAACTCAGCACGGAGTTCCACATGCCGCGGACCCAGTTTTTCCCCTATCTGCAGCTCCGGCATGCACTAACACCTTACATTGCTGACTTGGACTCGCTCCCCGAATTCAGCCCTATAGAGGCGAAATTGTTCATGGGCGACCTCTGCGACAAAAAAGTATCCCGAATATACCAAACGGTGGTCACTCACTGCGCTTCCGACCTCCTTCCTCTACGGACGGCTTGGGAGGCGGATGTTGGTCCCATGGATGAGGATGATTGGCGGGAGGCTCTGGAATCCCCGCGGGGGACTGCCATCGCAATGAGGCTCAGGTTCATTCAATTTAAAATTCTCCACAGGGCTTATTTTACCCGCGAGCGACTGTGGAAAGCTGGACTGATTGCATCACCGGAATGCCTGCGTTGTGGGGTAGAGGTGGGCTTGCTGCTTCATACTGTATGGCTGTGTCCACGAATAGCTGGCTTTTGGAGAGGTGTGTGGAACTGCCTGTCTGAAGTGCTGCACTGGGACCTGCCCCGCACCCATCGGTTAGGATTGCTTCATATTCTTGACGGTGTGGGGGGGAATGTATAGAAGCGCCATTTACTGCTACTGGGGCTTGTCCTGGCCAAGAGAGACCTGGCATGGGCTTGGAAAGATGAACGGGCCCCTCCTCTGTGTGCATGGAAAGCAGGATTAGATTTTTGCATGGGTCTGGAGCGACCGATATTTGAGGCGCGAGGCTGCCCCCGCAAGCACTTTAAGATATGGAAGAAGTGGGCTGATTATAGGGACTTGCCGCTGGACCCCCCAGTTGACCCTGAGGAGGAGCTCTAGACTTCCTCCCTTGCATGGGCCCGCGTCTAGCGCTATGCCGGCCACACTGTACTCACATACTGCGGTTTTCTTTTTTACACGTGCACAGGGTTAGGGAGGGACCACGGGGTGGGATAGGGTGTGGGTGGTGGGCATTGGGGTGGGGAAGGGGTGGGGGGTAGTTTCTAATGTATATGATTTGCAATGATTCTTGATCGGATTTAGATCCTGCAATATGTAATGTATCCAAATGCTTGGTGGTTTCTCCTGACTGTGGGGTGCCACATTGACTACCTTGCTTGATTTATTCAATAAACTTTGTTGTGAAAAAAAAAAAAAACGTAGGATCTCCAAGTTGCAAGGACAACGGATGAGATACATGCATTATTATCAACAAATTGCCCCCTACACTTCGCAGAAATGCTAAACGAAATCTTAAATATTTCTGATACAAGTGGTATCGCAAGTGTATTTAAGACAGTTTTTTCGGGACTGTTAACCCCATTCAAAGCAGTCCTGGGTATTTTTCCAAATTTCGTCCATTCCATCTTTGGCGGACTTCCACTCCTGTTGGGACTCGTAGCAGGCATTTTTTTCTTGCTACTCTTGCTTCGTTATGGCAAGCCATGTCACAGACAAGACTCCAGTAACAATGGAAGAAACGATCCTAGCTATACGCTACCGGGACCGTATAACTAAAGTCCTTGGCTTAGCCCGGCTACGAGATCTGAATATGACCTGGTTTCTTTCCTTCAGACCCATCTGGCAGAATTGTGTTATGCCTGTATTAAGGTGCATGCTATGCGGCGAAGAATGCGTGTTGGACACCTGTCTTACACTACAATCGGAAGTACCATTGGATGCAGATACTTTGTTGGGTCCAGTAAAGGCTCATGCATTGTGCTGTCCCCAGCGGCTACCTATCCTGATGACGGCATTCGTGGAGACTTCACCACTACGATTGAAGGGTAGTGAAGTACAAGATGAAAGCAGCATCGACCAGGTAGACCTTCTGTAAGCAGTTCTGATCGAACCATCATTGAAAGCGAACATGCGCATGACTGCATGGTAGCGACATTTTCCAACTTGGTTGAACTTTCACTAGAAGCGGTAGACAGTTTTTTCGAGAGTCTGTCTGAAATGATGTTTTCACCGGAACAGAGAGAATGACTTTAAACAAACTTGCACACGGCGTTCCCTGAACTCTGAATTTGGCCTTCAGTCTTTGAAAACAAAGTGACTGTGAACTATTTTTTCTCTTCTCCCCTGAAAAGCGAAAACTTTTTTCCAATTCCAAAATATTTACCTTTTTGGCACTTATCTTCTGCTAAATAAAACTATTCTTAGAGAACAGAGCTTCTATTCTTAGGAGTTCTAGAGACATTACATTACCTCAACCTCTAGCTTATATGCAATTAATTGTATTTATATGTGATGAGATGGTTTCGCAATTTTTTTTCTGTATCAAGAGCCATTTCATGTGTAATTTCGCAAATCATTCATGCTGATATAAAATGTGCATCTCCTTTTTGAATGATTATACTGCTTGAATGCATACAGTACCTATACTCATTTCGTGTATTTCGCATACGCCATTTTTCAAATACAAAAAAAAAATGTTTTTGGGGTGGTTCGGTATACACATGCACTGTTAGTTATGTTTACTATTGCTTAGGTTAGTAAATATGTACATAAAATCGTGGAGTGGGTGTAGTGTGTTTATCTAGGTACCTATATTGATACTCCTATTTCTGACCCTTGTCCGGTTATTAATTCTCCAGAACTCCAGAAGAACCCACAGACACCACATTAATATATTTAAAAAATGGATGAGACCCCTTCCAAAAACCTCAAACCTAGTCCAACCCACTCAGCTTAGTACCTCTTCTACCCTAGAGCAATTGATAACTAATGATAATCACAAAAGAGGCATCCCAACTGCAGGAGGTTTTATATCCTTTCTCTACCATCTTCTCAGACCTCCCAGGTAGAACGTCTCTGGTGGAGCACACAATAGTCACCAACCGGGGTGAAGTGGTCAAACAATGACCCTACCGAATACCCGCTGCTCGAAGGAAGCCATTAATGTTGAAATAGACAACATGTTGTCAATGGGCGTCATATCTTCTCAGAGTAACCGGTCTTCCCCAATAGTCTTAGTCCCAAAACCAGGCGGGTCGATACGGTTTTGTATTGACTTCAGAGCCGTCAACGCCATCTCCAAATTCGACTCTTATCCACTTCCCCGAATCGATGAGCTGGTCGAAAAATAAGGGGAGGCTCAGTATATATCCACCATAGTGTTGAATTGATGATGGACACATCAATTAAGTAGAAAGTGGATTTAATGCAATAGCAGAGCAGGTACACAGCCAGACAGGTTAGCAGTCAGGAGTAACTGAAGACATTGACATTCTCATTTTTGGAAAGGAAAAGACAGATCATGACAACACTTTAAATGAAGTTTTAAGCATCCTTAATGACAAAGGTTTAACTGTTGAATACACCAAATGCATTTTTGCCAGCGATCATGTTACTTACCTAGGGCATGTTATAGATTGTGATGGGATTAAACCAAAACCCAACTTAGTTGATGCTATCAGAGGTGCTCCTTCCCCCAAGGGAAAAGATGATGTCAGATCCTTTATTGGCTTAGCCGAATTTTGTTCAAAATACATTCCAAACTTTGCGACCAGAACATATAATATAAGACAGCTGTTAAAGAACAAGACAAAGTTTGCCTGGTCAGTTGAATGTGAACGAGATTTTGAAGACATCAAAAGTTGTATAGCCAATATTGCTTCTTTAAAAAGTTTTAATCCTGATGCCCAATCTATTATCACCACAGATGCCAGCATTAAAGGTTTGGGTTCGGTTTTATCCCAAGTAGGTGTGAATGGTAACGAACAAATAGTTGCTTATGCTTCCAGGTCACTCTCGCCTACAGAAGAAAAATACTCCACTATCGAAAAAGAAACCTTGGCATGTGTATGGGCTGTTAATCACTTTAGAGCTTTTGTTTGGGGCACTAAGTTTATTTTGCGCTGTGATCACAAGCCATTACTCAGAGTCCTGACTACTGAAGGTACCGTTAACACTTCAGCGAGAGTTGCCAGACTTGCTATTAAATTGCAAGATTATTGTTATAATGTGGAATTTGTACCTGGCAAAGAAAATTGTATAGCCGATTTTCTTTCTAGAATGCCTAAGCAACTCGACGAATGTGAGGATGAATTGTGGAATTCCTTTCAGATAGCTTATGTACAGGACATGGAAGGTGCAGGCATTTTAAAGCAACAATGGCTTGATGAGTATATGAAAGATGAAGAGTTATCCTTAGTTAAATCCCATCTAGCTGGGTCCTGGCCGAGGAAAGTTGATAGTAAGCATCCTTTGAAGCCCTTTTGGGAAGTTAGATCAGATTTAAGTGTTCAAGATGGCAGCATCTGGTTTGGTGAGAGAGTCATACCTCCGAAGACTTTACGGTCGTCCATCATGGCCTTATGCCATGAGGGGCATTTTGGCATAGTTCGTTCTAAACGCACTGTTAAAACCTCTTTTTGGTGGCCAAGAATGGACGCAGAAATCGACAAGTTTGTAAGGAACTGTAAGTTGTGTCAAACAGCTGACAAATCACTTGTTGTCTGTAAGCCTCCTATGGGCAACATGACTGCCCCTAGTTCTCCTTGGGAACATGTAGCCATTGATATCATGGGTCCAGTGGGCAGTGAGCAAAAATACATCTTGGTCTTAATGGACTTATTTTCTAGGTGGCCTTTTGTAAAAGTAGTGAGCAAAGCTGATACAGCGACTGTTTTAAAATTCTTAGATACATCCTTCACGTTGGAAGGGAATGGAGACAATTTTGAACCAACTTTGTCGACAAATGTGTTACGCCATATATCTTCGTTTATGATCGTATAAGGCGAACCAGAATCAGCATAGACCTTAATGCGCACCCCTCCAATATGTATCCAACATTCAGGTTTGTTATCCACAAGCAAACAGCCATCTCTAATGTTGAGGAGTAATTTCTTTTTTAAGACTACTGCACAGTCTGAAGCTTGGTCCTCATCACTAGAAGTGTTTTCATCAGAAGCAGGGTCCTCCTGAATACACTTGACAGTCTTTGTCCTTCTTCTACATGCTTTGGTGTAGTGACCATAGAGTCCACAAGCACCGCATTTACTCTTTTTTGCAGGACAAGACTTGGCAAACGCCAAATGTTCTAAACTACCACACCTATAACATTTGGGAGGTTCATTACTGTACTTAGGCTTTGCCCATGTTTCACTTTTTTGTTTAAAATTACCGCTTCTTTTTGAATTTGTATCTATTTTAGCCACAACATCTTTGCTGACAGTTTCAGATTTTAGAGCACTCGCACATCTACTAGATGACTCAGCTTTACGAACTAAAGCTAGGATGTCTTCTAAACAAGCATCACCATTCATCCAAAGACGTTCTTGAATTGCAGGATTATTAGCGTGCATTACAACCTGGTCGCGAATTAAGTCTTCCAGTAAGCCACCAAAGGCGCAATCATCACCCATTTTTCTCAACTCACCAACATAGTCATCTACAGATTCATTTTTAGATTGTTTTCTTTGGTAAAATTTGTAACGCGTAATGCCCATACATACCTTCGGGGAGAAATATTTGTCTAAATTCGATAAAGCTACTGTGAAAACATTACTATCCCCTCCCCCTACAATGGGCTTGTTCATTTGATTATAACATTTCAGTCCTTTTGGACCCAATGAGTGTAAAAGAATACGTTTCTTTTGATCAGCAGACATTTTACCATCGGAATCCACAGTGTCAATGTAATTGAGAAAATAGTCTTTCCACTCCAGCCATTTTAATGTTGGTTCAGAGCCTTTGCACCAGAATTCCTGAGGGTTACTCAAAGAAAATGTTTGTTGACTCATGTTGAAGTGAAATAAAAAAATGAGTTAATAAAATAATTGATGATAGTCGAAGTAAATTATTTGTAAGGTATATGGTTGTTTATGGTGGAATTGTTCAGTGAATGAAAACACACGTTCCTTCTTTACACTGTCCCAACTTCACCACCAATAGGTTGGAAATTCTTGAAATTCTTGAAAATGTCAAAACTAAGATAAGCAGCAGCTTGAAGCGTTAAACAAAGATTACCTGTGACCGCGATGAAAATCCGACTTGTGGGTGTCGAAATTGGCAATTAAATAAAAATAAACGTTTTCCGTTTTTTTTTTTTTTTTTTTGTAACGAGTAGGCCTGCCCAATCCAAGATGGCTGCCACGCACCGTGTGATGCGTCACGTTCTTAGCGAACGTATGACGTTACAGGCAAGCAACGCGAGTCGTAGAGAGAATCTCTAAGCTGGATGACACGCGCATTCGATGCGCGTTTTGAAGAGCAACGGTGAGCGCTCGAGCGCAGATGACAAGGCGCATAGAAAATATCCAAAGTAAGAATAAAAGTAAAGTCTTAGTAAGAATTAAGCGTCGCTCACCAGGCTTGTTGCGCAAAAGCGATTAGTGTCTTCAGTGCGTTGTATAAATATTGTAACGTCGTCTCTGCTCTATTCGTCGTCTCGACCACAAAGAAAGTCTGAATTTCAAATGAAAGCGGTACACAGGTTTCAAAAAATCATCCCGATCGTCGCCAGTTGTTGAATTGATGATGGACACATCAATTAAGTAGAAAGTGGATTTAATGCAATAGCAGAGCAGGTACACAGCCAGACAGGTTAGCAGTCAGGAGTAACTGAAGACATTAGAATACAACTCATAGGAACACTCTAAGTAGAATGTGGAATGAACATGGTTAAAGGAACATACTTGTATTTCACAACATAACACATAGACCCCACCAAAGGTTACTGGCAGGTACCCCTGAGAAAGGAAGATAAAGTGAACACCGTCTTTGCTGCACCCAATGGCCTGTATGAGTTTACGGTACTCCCGTTTGGGTTACACAGGGCCGCTGCTACATTTCGGAGGCTCATGAATAAAGTCCTTCATGATCATCAGAGGTATACCTCTGCATACCTAGATGAAATCGTGATTTTTAGCCCCTCTTGGGAGGAGCACCTCGTACATTGCTGGCAGATTCTCCAAGCCCTCGCAACAGCTGGACTTCACATTAATGCAAAGAAATCCAGAATGGCTTTTCAAAAAGAGAGATACCTAGGATATCTCCTGGGGAAGGGTGTCACCGAACCCCAGGAAGAGAAGGTCAAAGCCATTTTGAACGCTCCTGTTCCTAACACTAAGTGGGAAGTCAGAGCATTTCTAAGGCTACCGGGCTACTGTTATAGATTCATACCGAGATATTCAGACATAGCAACTCCCCTGACTGATCTCCTAAAAAAGAGGTGAAAATCAAGGACCTCAAGCCAGAAGGGCATTTTGAGACTTGAAGAAAGCAATAACATCCAGCCCTATGTTGATATCTCTGAACTTCAATTCAATAAGCCTTTCATTCACAAACCGATGCATCTGACCTCGGACTAGGAGCCATTCTTTCACAGCTCTGAAGAAGGTGTTGAGTTCCGCATTTTGTTTATTAGCCAGAAACTCTTTCCTCAGGAATGTAAATACCCCGTTATAGAGAAGGGATGCCTTACACTCAAATGGGCCGTTGAAAAGCTGTGCTATTATTTGGAAGGGTCCTCCTTTACGCTATATACCGACCATGCCCCTTTACATTGGATGAGTCGTAATAAGAGCAATAAACCTCGGATACTCCATTGGTTCCTTTATCTCCAGCCCTTTCATTTTGACGTCCACCATTGGAAAGGCACAGCAAATGGGAATGCTGATTTTCTGTCTTGCGTTCCCTATTTCCCAGATCGGGAAAAGTCTGGTGGAGGGGAGTGTCACGGGATCTCTAACCTCCCACTGAACAGCGGGCCCGACAACATTGAAGAAGACCCATTACCTGCTCATGCTGTGCCTTTTCTTCTATTACAGCCGGATCGTCCCATGCATGGGAAATGCTAAGATGGATCCTTTAATGAAGAGGACTTCCTGGATTTCACTCCCTCCCATAAAGATTACATCCTTAACGCATTCCCACCAACCACAGCCGAAGATTAGGAGATGTCAAGTTCAAATGTCGGAATCTCCGATGGACTGGCTGTTGCATCAGGACTCTAGGGGATGCCGACAGCTCTGTAAAAGAAAAACCACATTCTGGAAGAGCCCTACTACGGACATCGAGAGAACAACTCCGGTACAAGAGGCATAAGGACTCGGAGACATGACCCGACCCTGGGAGAGACGATAGCGTTATCCGCTGCAGCCGCGAGGAAGGAAGAGCCCAGTCAAAGAATCCCACGCTCAAGCCAGCCATGTTTCAGGAGGACTGTGACTCACATAGGAAACCGTGTAAAGGGCTTAGGCGGGAGGCAGGTTTCTAATGCCACTTAAGCAACCTTAGGGGGAGAGGTAATTGACCCAAGTCGCTGACTCTGACAAACCCCTGACACTGGTGAAGGCTTTGAATAAGGTGCAAGCATCCCGTGACTACCATCGCCGTCTTCCCAATAGACCGATAATAAGGCCACTCATTCCGGTCTCTCTTTTCCCTGAGGCACTCATGAGATGCGACAGATTCAAGGTGGAGACCCAGCAACACCGGTCAAGAGAAAAGGAGCAAGACAAGCAAACCTTGTGTATATATTTGTTGAGAACCGGATACTCTACACTACACAATAAAATTGTGAAAAAAAAGAAAGTATCGGAGACATCTTATTACTTCACACTGATTCCCTACAGGGGGTTAAGGTCTATCATTAGGGGCAATATTGTATGGGCCAAAAGGTTCACTTCATCCAACCATCTAACAAACTGCATAGAACTTACTATGGCAGATTAGTGCTTGGTTGATAGCCTGGTGGCACTCAGTGCCTGCACTGGCCCCTCTCCAGGAATCTGGTGACCAGTTCATGTACCAGTGCATTGGCATTAGTATGTCCAACACCACTCAGGATTTCACAGTAATGGGTGGGGTGACTCTGCTTTAGGCAAGATAGATGGACTGGACTGCTGGAGTCACCCGATAATTGACAACTCCTCCCCCCCCCATGTTCTCCTACTGACACCCAGGCAGAGTCTTACTCACATGAAACGACACAAGCTGACAATGCTTTTAGACTAGCAAATGGAGGCTTTGTTTCTCCTAACATGCGGATCACTGTTTATCAATCTAACACTCTGGGAATGGCTTTAGTCCTTTGCAAGAAAATACATGTTCCAGATGCACACTCTTTTACTGTTCCATTTATAGAAGTTCCAAACCTGAGACCAATAGTATGAAACCCGGCACGATGACAAAGACACTGCTAGTTTCCTGGAATGTGGCAGGGCTTTGTTCCAAGTTACCTCTACCAGAGTGGAACAAATTTATGAGAAGTTTTGATTTTTGCCTATTCCAGGAAACTTGGTGCATGGAGCAAATTCACAGGGTAGGATACTTATGTTGTGTCTCTGCCAATACTAATCCCAAAGGGTGGCTGTCATTAGGCGTATTAATTTGGGTGAAGATTTCATTAAAGTGCTCTATTAGCATGTTGCCTATAACCAGCCAGGACACCTTAGGAATTAGAGTGAAAAGTAGCTCAAATGACCCAGTGGACATCTTTAATATCTTATGACAGGTGTCAAGGAAGGTCTACAGTCACCCATAATACAAACTGTTGAGGCCCATCTGGACAGGAGGCCACCCTCCCATCATTTAATCACAGCAGGTGACTTTAATATTACTTTTGAATCCCTGGCTAGGAATGATGTCAGGCTTGCCGCCAAAGAAGATGAAATGTGGGCCATCACTGGGCTGGATATAGCCCTGGTGAAGAAGTGGTCTCAGGTAGCGCTCCAACTAAAAGGCCTTGAGTTAAAGTACAGGCTGAGGGCTACTAATGGCCGAACCAAAGGTGGCAGGCATGGGGCTACCACGTATCATAAACACAAATGTGTGAGTGGGATTAGCTACTTATTAGTTGATCTCAGATTGCGGCACACTGTTGAGGACATGGAAGTCAGCGAGACATTAGAGAGCGACCATAATCCACTGTGCCTCACCCTACAAACATTGTGTGAAATTTGGCAGAGCCATTCACGCCCACACTGCCAAACACAAGATACCATCCTTAATAACAACAGGCGTTGCTGTAAATGGCATCATGTAGCTCTCCAAACTGATTCCCTTTCCCAAATAACCGCTGATTTGCAATTAGCTACTGCCAAGTTAGATACTAGTCAACCTAGGGATGGAGAATGGAATTAAGCCATTAGCATTCACTAATTTTTTTCCAGTGCACTGTGCGGCACTTTACAGCCTCCTCTACAAACTAAAAAAAAAATCCTATAGCATGCTCAAATGGTTTGACAAGGATTGTAGGCGGGCCAGGATAGAACTGATCCAGGTTATAAAGCAAAAGGACCTGGATTCAGTAAGCAGGCTGAGGAAAATGTATAAGAAAACTCAAAATAGGGCAAGGAAAGACTGGGATGAACAAGATGATGAGACATCAAAGACACCTGCGAAGAGAAAGACTCCTATACATTTTGTTCTTTGGTCTTTGGGGGTGGGGGGAATGGGACAGCATTCCTCTGTCCGTTTAGGTTAATCACTTTAAAACTCATTATACTGATGAGTCCCAGGTACAGCCCCTGGAATTTCCGCTTGTAATTGCTCCTATGGGTCATCAAGATTTGTTTGAAACGGGCGAGATTTGCAATTCCATAGATGCCATAATTTGTGGAAAAGCGCTATCCCCGGCTCCAGGAAAAGTGCGGTGGTGGTGCCAGTTTTCAAAATAGGGGATAGGGATTTATCCACCAACTATAGGGCAATCAGTCTCATTGACGCTATACAGAAAGTTTTCTGCCATGCGGATAAGGCTTCTGTACAGGATTGGATCGATGAAAAAAAGAATCTTAAAACCTTACCAGGCAGGCTTTAGGCCCAAAATTAGCACTATAAACAAAGGTCTTTAGTTTTATGCTTTTATATTGAAAACTGTTTTAATCAGCAAGGGCAGTCTTTACGTTTCATTTGTTGATTTAAAATCTGCTTTTGAGCTGGTGCGGTGGGGCATACTGTGGCATTTGTTACACAATATGGGAATGCCATTAGATATTCTTTCCATAATCATTCGCCTGCATGAGGGTAACCTTTCAACAATCCAGTGGAGGGAGCAGAGGCAGAAAACTGATCCATTTATAATTAACAAAGGTGTCCGCCAGGTCTGTGTACTAGCCCCCACATTATTTTCATTGTATCACAATGAGGTAGCGGACTTCCTTTTCATCTACACGCCAATGCACCATCTGAGAAGTTGGTCTGGTATATGCTGTCCACTAATTAAAGTGGGCACCATGCACTAGCCTAAATGACCCTCATGATGTATGAGGTCAAAGATAACCTTTAGAAAGCTTTCCTAGTGGTAGTTGTGAAGAGCAGCCTTCAGGCTTAATCTTGATGGAATGTAAAGGAGCTTGTTTTACCAGAATATCACGTCCTGAATTAATTAAATGAAAGGAGAACACACAGTATTTATATAAAAATATGTATTTATTATTATAACACTCTCTAGTATCCTCTACCCGAGGATAGAACACAAAGCACACAATATGAGATCAATAGAACAGTTGTAAGTAGCACATTTTACAATGAGCTCCAGGGGGAGACCAAACCACATACTAAAATAGTGGTATAACCACGACTTGGATCAAGACAAGGTCTGAAGCACGTAGAATCGCTAGGCCCCAAGGAACCACCCAAGGTGAGTAGATAGGGACCTTACGGAGGACGGGTGAAGTGTGCAAACACGACCGCTGGCGCCGTACAATTCTATGGGGAAGTTGCAGTTGCAATTTTACAGTTTAAGGACCCTTCTAGGAGAACTTCGGGGATACCCTTTAGAACATAAGAGGTTGGAGAGCCACCCCACCAGTGGTGCCAGTTTTCGAAAATAGGGGATAGGGATTTATCCACCAACTATAGGGCAATCAGTCTCATTGACGCTATACAGAAAGTTTTCTGCCATGCGGATAAGGCTTCTGTACAGGATTGGATCAATGAAAAAAAGAATCTTAAAACCTTACCAGGTAGGCTTTAGGCCCAAAATTAGCACTATAGACAAAGGTCTTTAGTTTTATGCTTTTATATTGAAAACTGTTTTAATCAGCAAGGGCAGTCTTTACGTTTCATTTGTTGATTTAAAATCTGCTTTTGAGCTGGTGCGGTGGGGCATACTGTGGCATTTGTTACACAATATGGGAATACCATTAGATATTCTTTCCATAATCATTCGCCTGCATGAGGGTAACCTTTCAACAATCCAGTGGAGGGAGCAGAGGCAGAAAACTGATCCATTTATAATTAACAAAGGTGTCCGCCAGGTCTGTGTACTAGCCCCCACATTATTTTCATTGTATCACAATGAGGTAGCGGACTTCCTTTTCATCTACACGCCAATGCACCATCTGAGAAGTTGGTCTGGTATATGCTGTCCACTAATTAAAGTGGGCACCATGCACTAGCCTAAATGACCCTCATGATGTATGAGGTCAAAGATAACCTTTAGAAAGCTTTCCTAGTGGTAGTTGTGAAGAGCAGCCTTCAGGCTTAATCTTGATGGAATGTAAAGGAGCTTGTTTTACCAGAATATCACGTCCTGAATTAATTAAATGAAAGGAGAACACACAGTATTTATATAAAAATATGTATTTATTATTATAACACTCTCTAGTATCCTCTACCTGAGGATAGAACACAAAGCACAAAATATGAGATCAATAGAACAGTTGTAAGTAGCACATTTTACAATGAGCTCCAGGGGGAGACCAAACCACATACTAAAATAGTGGTATAACCACGACTTGGATCAAGACAAGGTCTGAAGCACGTAGAATCGCTAGGCCCCAAGGAACCACCCAAGGTGAGTAGATAGGGACCTTACGGAGGACGGGTGAAGTGTGCAAACACGACCGCTGGCGCCGTACAATTCTATGGGAAAGTTGCAGTTGCTATTTTACAGTTTAAGGACCCTTCTAGGAGAACTTCGGGGATACCCTTCAGAACATAAGAGGTTGGAGAGCCACCCCACCAGTGGATACTGAAGTACCAGAGTTACCTATCTCAGAGGAGCCGGGTGCATAAGGCTGAAGTGGCGTCGGAAACCGCCGTTGTTCTCTTTGAAAGGCTTCAAAGAAGTGCCGCTGCTGTGAAGGTGAAAAGCGTTCGGTGGAATCCAAGCCTGGATTCCGGAAGGACAGAAGCTGAAAGCAGAGGGGACAGAGTCTGTGTCACTTCAGAGTGACCAGGGGCTCGGTAGACAAATGTCCTCGATGTTGGGTGCTTCAGGTGCGAAGAAGGGATGATTGACTCTGCAGCCATGAGGACCAGGAGACTTCAACGATGACCAGGACCCAGATGCAAGCTGTCCCATGATGGATGTCGAGTGCTGAGGGGTCAGTGTTGGGCTGGAGCACCAACAAGCCTTGGCAAAAGCAACCAACACAGGAAAATCAAGCAGGTTACGGTGTGGACCAGCAAGGTCCAGGGGACTCACCAAGCAATGTGGAGTCAGGGCACATCTGGGGCAACCAGGAAAGCCCAACAGAAATCAAGATGACCCTCAGGATGACCCACAGGCTGAATGACCAGGAGTCGCGAGGGGACCTTGAGCAAGATTGCAAAGGTCCAGCCCACGGAGCCCGCGGTGTGAGAAGGCCGGAGTTCTTTGCTGCAACTACTGCTCAGGGTCAGGACTACACGGAGTCTAATGCAAAAGCTTGGGAATCACCAACAAGCTTATGCAATTGCAAAGGAACATGGTGCACAGGGATTCGGGTTATGCAGTCCCCACGAGGGATACTGGCCTCAAACTTGCTGAGAGTGCATACCAACCTCAGAGACCTTTGTAACCCACCTCCTGTGTTGCTGCAATCTTCAGAGTCCGCAGGTGCTCCGGAGCAGCAGACCGGTCAGTTGCATTGAGGTGCCTGCAAATGCAGGGGAGTGACTCCTTCACCCCAAGGGAGATTCTTCAGTTGTCCTTAGTGCACCACAAGTCCTGCACAGAGCCTGTATGGAGCAAGGGCATAGACAAAGCTTTGGACGGAGAGGGGGACAAATTCAGGCCCAGTCGATGTCCAGCAAAGTCCATATTGTTTGTAAATATTGTCTTGCATCGCTAAATGAGTAAATATTCGACCTCTGTCCGGCTGGGCATGTCAAATCAATATAGAAACGATTGAGTCTATATTTATTAGTTCTATTTCTGCCTTTGTAAGGGACCACTGTTGCCTTAAAGGACTATGCACAGGGACACCAAATGTGTCCCAGGTGCAGACTTTCAGGCACTCTCAGAGTTCACCCACCCAGCCCAAATAAACTAAATCCTGTCTGGGAGGTGGTCACTCCTCCCTGTGACAAGATGCCTATTGTGCTGCCTTCCTCTGCTCGAGCTTGGCTCAGCAGCAGGAGGGCAGAAATGTGTCTATGGTCGCCAGCGTCGGGTCGAGAAGGCTGGCACCGGACCAGTGACCCCACGAAGCTCGCTTTAGAAGGGTGGAATCATACCTCCCACATCGGTTACCGGTGTGGAGGTATGATTCCAAGGTGTTTGATACCAAACACGATATGTTTCTATGCAGCCGTTTTCAAGATAATATTTACCGCGAGGTTATAAGGCACCTCGACCTATATGTCTGGCTGAGTCACCGACAATCTGGGAGAATGGTCTCCGAAGGCTGCGGAGGGGCTCTGCTCATACAGGGGCACCCTCTGACGTAAAACCTAGGACCCTGCCTTCAGGATTGATAAGGCCTGCTATAGGGATGACTTATAAGTTTTAAGTGTAGTGACCTATAGATATAGTGAACCTATATCTAAAGTAAGTGGTGCAAGCACCAGCTTACACAGGTTGCAGTGGCAGACATGTAGTTCCATTTTGCATGGACTCTCATGGGTGGCATAATACATGCTTCAGCCCATGGGAGGCCTCTGGGGTACCTATGCCCTAGGCACCATATACTAGGGAGTTATAAGGGCACCCCAGTATCCAATCTGGAGTGTACAAAAGTACATGCATAACAATTTAAAGGAGAAAGCAGATAGACCAGGGTCCTGGTTAGCAGCATCCCAGTCAGACTAGTCAAAAACCAGCAAAACACCAGGAAAAAAGTGGAGGTAGCCATGCAGTCAGATCCTACCTTCCTACGCATCATCTAATGGAAGATCTAAAATTTCTACACTTTCCCTCTGCAGATGATACTTTATTGGTGGTCAAAACACCCAGAGAGCTCCAATTACTATTACCTTGTTTTGAAGAGTTCTGTATGATACTGGGGTTAGAGATGATTTTTTTGTACATTTTTTTTTTATTTTATTGTTTTCAGCATAAAATAAAAGCCATACAACTAAAAAAACACAATATTGGCTCGGATGGGCAGTTCAACATATAAGATCACATTTGCATATTAATACATGTGTACTCAATAGCAGAATCCTGACATACAAGGAGCGTCTCGCATAGAGTCCTATCATGGGGTTGGAGATAAAGGCCACCAAAATTAAGTATATGTCAATAAACCCACATAAGATATATAGCGAGAAGCTTTCTTTAGCCGGAGAGGATCTTGAGAAAGTGGACATCCTTGAGTGCCTAGGAATTAAAATGACTGCAAACCTGGCATGAAAGCCCCACATACATAAAATGGTTACAGAGGACAGGCAAATTGTTGGTGCTCTGCTGAAAGAGCACAGAACATCTGCCAGCAAGCCAGTAGCAGCCACACTCCGGATTTGGGATTCAAAGGCTGTAGGGACAGCCCTATACTGGGCTAAACTTTGGGGCTTCTGTACTGTAGAGATGTCTAGGACGGAAAAAAGTTTCTAAGAAATCTAGTGCACTTGCTGTTCAGAACCCCACTCCACCCGCTAAAACTCGATATGGGTAGAAAGTCTATTGAGGATAAAGCTAGGCTCCACCCAATACTATACTAGAGGAGGCTGACGTCCACCCAAGACCTAATCCCCTATGCGGAAGAATTCCAGGATGTTGTTAACATCGACAGCTTCCATAAAATATCTTGCTTTATCAATGTCAATAACTTGCTATCTTCTATGGGTCTGCAAGCATCATGGAATACTACTCTCCCGGAGGTCATTCTCTCGAAGGCCCAAATGAAGAAATACTACTGGGTGTCAAGGCTACTTACAATTTCCACAGGAGCAATATGTTGGAAGAAAGGTCCCTACGCGCCTCTTTTCACTCACTGTACTCAACAACGTCAAAGTGCCAGTTGTAAACCAGGGGAAGAAGGGGAAGAAGGGAAGGGAAGAAGACAGAGAGAGAATGTCCATGATTGTTCCTCAGCTCAAGCATAGGACCCAGTAGCAAGAGGATGCCCTAAAAATAGAGAGAGAGATTATGAGTATTTAAAAGAGTGTATTTAGATAGTGGGCATCTGTGATTATACAAGTAAGACCATCTCTCACTAACTACCTCAATGGTTCCTTTCTTCCATTAGCCATCGCACAACTGGGTGGGTGGTGGAACGTATGATTCTGTCTAAAGGAGAGACAAGGCAGTAGTGTCAGGGGCAATGCAATGCTATGGATAAGCAAAGGTGGTGAAAAAGTGGTTTAAGGACACCCATCTATGTATTTCTTGAATATTCCCTTATATCAGAAGAGCTTCAGCACATTATAATGTCCTACCTCCAAGCAACTTGCTAGTTAGTACTAAGCAGGAATTCAAAACTGGAAACTATAAATGGTTCTTCCTTAAGTCCAGGAATAAGGACAAAATAATATTGTCCCTTTTCCTATAGGGGCACCTCTGAATTCAACAAGGTTAAAGAACAGAAAAGAAACAGATGTCCACAGCGGAGGACAACAACTTCAGATAAGTACATATACCTCATGTACTTCTAAAAAAAAATAAGACTCTGGTAGTGTATGCACGCTTTTACAGTAATGCAGAGAGACTGGTTGCCTTTGCCTTTGTATTCTTATTTCTTTGTAGGACCGCGAACCTTCTAGATTTGAGGCTGAGAACCTAGCCGGAGCCCAGAAGAACACAGGGATCCAGGAACACACGTGGAGACACAGAGACATGACCAGGCGGAACGCCAGGAACCCGACCCCATAACTGGAGGAGTTTGCCAGGAACTGATGCAGGAACAGGTGTAGGATTGTGTGATGTAGTCTAGTGGTTGGAGGGTGGACTTAAAGGGAGGAGCAGGAACGGGAGGAGCCGGGGACAGGAACTAAGGCAGTCAGAGTAGGGACAGGGACAATGAAGGATGTATGGAATAAAGCTCCATTGTACATCTAAGATATTTGTCTGTCGTTATTCCAGGACACGACAACTGGCGATGAGGGTGGGATCAGCCGCCCCCCTGCTGACAGAACCCTGCTGAAGTGCCCTGTCCCCAACAGCGCCTATGAAGAGGAGCGCTGGTGCCGAAAACGGAGCTGCCGCCGGAACCAAGAGGCCAGCAGCAGGTGACCCTGCCCCCAGTCTGGTGACTGTGTGTGTGCTGAGAGGGACCGATACAGTGAGCGCAGACACGCTCAAGAGAAAGAAATACTTCGTGCCGAAATCGCGCCTCACGCCGGATGCGTGAGGATTGGCCCGGTCGCGCCGTGCAAGCGCGCGAAACCACGAGAAGCAAGGTGGGAGCCCACCCCAACCTCACCTGAACCCAGCAGCCAAGGTAGTGAGCGTGGAAGGCGGGAGAAGCACTGATTCCCTCCTGAAGGCGGCAGCCGGTGAGTCCCAAGTGCAACGTCTGAGAGTGAACGAGCATGAGAGAAGCCTCGTGTGCAGCCAGTAGTGGCGGCCATCTTGGAGTCAGGCAAGCATGAGGACAGACTCCACAGTCATTGTGTGGCGGCCATCTTAAAGTCAGGCGAAGAAAAAAATGACAAAGTCAAGTAACAGAAAAGCACGAAAAGCATGAGAAAGTATGAGTTAAAGTCAAACAAGCACAAGCCAAGCCAAGCGGGCCGTGGAAAATCACAAGAAGTGAGAGACAAGCCCAAACAAGCATTGGCAAAGGTAAAGGAGCAAACTTTGACAAACATAAAGAAGCAAACAAAAGAACAAGCATTGTCAAATGGAACAACTACAGTGAACGAACATTGGCAAGTGCCGGAGTGTATCAATGATCACGCATCAACAGATGCAAGCAAGCAAGCTAGACACTACAGTGCCAAGTGCCAAGGGCAGTGCCAAGTTAACAAATATTGATCAATGCAAAGGGATGATAAACGAACAAGCACGAGTCAGTGCAAGGAAGAAACAGCAAACAAGCACGAGCACCTACAAAAGCGATGCAACAAACATTGGCCAACGCAAGTGAGGAAAAGAAACGAGCACAGACACATGCAAGAGCTAGGTAGAAGCGATAAGTGGACACAAATAATCACGAGCAAATGCAAGGAGTATAATAAGAAAACAAGCCCAAGCAGACGCAAGAGGCGTAATAAGGAAACATAAACAAGCACTGGAGAGAAGAAGCAAACAAGCATACGCAAACGCAAGCAACAGGTAAAGGTGATGGTGAACACACATTGAAGAGCGTAAAAGGGAGAAGAGCTGCTGGACAGAATCACATGAGATTCAGAAGAGGGCAAGACCACGAAGGACAGTCCCAGAAACAAGCACAACATACACTGAAGTGACTGGAGGACTTGCACTAGTGTAAAGGGAACGCCCGAACGAACAAAGATGTCAAACGTGCCCAGCATCACCGCGGAAGAGTCGGTAACCACCTGCCACTAGCATGCGACTCGAAAGAGAAGGAGCCATGTGTCTAGCACCGTGCCGCTGAGTGGTGGACATTTCGGAACGCAAGAAATCTAAGTTTTACTCACTGGTGCATACTGTGATGGCTGCAAAGATTATCGACGTCCCAGCAAATGACCAGACCGAAGTCCTCGACTAAAGAGGATCAGCTAAGAAGACGAGAAGCCGAGTGAACAGCCCGTGCCCTGCGAATATAATTGATCAGAATCCTCCTCTCATGGCGGGGGAATAAGTAGCACAACGGCTCAACTCCTGCTTTGAAGTACCACCCCCAGGGGTGCAGACTGATACTTGGAGTCTGTGTCTCAAACGGAACCAATGGCTGGCAACATTGGGTGACTTCCTGGACGCCAATGGTGAACAAAGAGAGAGAAAATGTCTAATGCTACTCCTCCATCTGGTGGGTCCTGGGGGCCGATGCCCAATCAGAACATTTTCCAAAGAAGACACAGAAATCTATGAAAGACTCCAAGAGAAGCTATGTGCCCATCTCTCCGCACAAGCGGATGTGGATCATGATCGCATCGTTTTCAACACAGCTCGGCAGGAACCAGGCGAACCATTGCCAACTTTCATCATTCGGTTGCAAAACCTGGTACAAGGCTGCCATTTCAACACCTTTACGAATGAGGACGCAGTTCGTCTCCGGATAATTGAAGGCTGCGCAAACCCGACACAAAACGCAAGATCCTGCGAGGGCATTGGTCGTTAGAAGAAATCATTAGGAAGGCTGAAATTGGAATGCACGTCACGGCACGAGATAGATCAAAAGACCTGGCTCTGAAGGCAAAATGTCAAGATGCCTGTACAGATAAAACTCGGAAAACAAACAAAACGAAAAGGAGAGAGAGGGAAGGCAGACCAGTGAAAAGACAACGGAAGAGACAAAGTGACAAGGGAAGTGACAAGGAGTACTCCGAGTCAACCAGTCAAAGGACAACCCCAAGGAGTTCTTCACCCTCAAGGTGTCATTCAAAGTCTGACGAGGAGGGAGCGTCAAGTGGGACAGATCGCACCCCTGGACAAGATGGCAACCTGCACAGCAAGAGGGTAAGGAAGACAAACTATAGAAGAAGAGATCAAAATGGTCAATACTGGAAGTCGGCACAGGAACACTCTTCGCCAAGTTGTGAAGATGAGTCCGAGGGAACATCCAGCAGGAGAACACATCACACCCGCATCATAGGTGTCCGAGCACCAAAGAAGTGGGAAGAAGAAATAGGTTGCATAAGACGAACTGATCCTCCCCAACAACGAACAGGAAAAGACCAACGCATCAATGGCACCCGTGACAACGAAGAAACTGAGAAGAAGTCGTTGACATCATGTGAGAAGGGCAAAGATGAGAAACCTCGAGATCAAACACAAAGAACAAGCACGTGGCTGTTGAACAACTTCTCAAATGAAACAACGTCAAAGACAAGTCGACTAAGGCGTCCGGAGAAGTGTTTTGAAGACAACCCTGAGTCAAAGAACAACGTGTCACGGCCTACTCATTTCAGAAATCCATTATTCGATACACTCTCAAAGGAACGTTTTAAAAAGAATATGGCTAGGAACTCCGCTGATTCAGAGAGCGCGTCTGTCCGATCCTGGAAGTCGACAAAAGACTTCTCTGACTCAGAAAGCATGTCTGTCCAATCCCTTGAGTCGACTGAGTCATGGTCCCGACAACAGCCATGACGTCAGCCACCCGAACGCACCATGGAACCAAAGGACATCCTTCCCGTCAAGAGCAACATGTCCCACCCTAAGGTCTCTGAATACTCAGTCACTCCACAAGACAACCTGTCATGTCAGTCACAAGTACATCCAGACATAGATCATACACCGTCACCCCTGAAGGGGTCCGCGAGGCTGACTCAAAGGGCCTACAAAAGGAAAATAGAGATAGTGGACCTTAGTCACCGGTTGGGAAGGGACCAGCCAGTCACTCCGCAAGGAAAGCCGGACGTGTCAGTAGAGAGAGATCATCATCGGATGAGAGAGAAACATGCCTATGCACAGATAGCCCAAGAGTTCGCCAGACAACCCGAGGCCGCGAGTGAGTTACCGGACCAAACCAAGAAAATCTCTTCAGATAGTACCGTACTGTCTGGTACACATGACACTGAACTGGAGGGCAGTGTTGCCCTCGACCGGACAAGACAAAAGGAAGTAAAAGTAGATGCGGGTGCTCGGAAGAGAACCAGAACATTATCCACTCATGAAAGAGATTGAGCATCTGAGCCAACAGCAGTTACACCACAAGAAGGAAACATGATGACTGCGGAACGTGAGAATAACCAGTTCACATGCAACGTAGTCAAGGATGCCCTGATTAAGACAACGGAAAGATTGACCAAAGTCAAGCCCATCACCGATTCGTCACTACTGAGGCTTGAAGAACAGGCTGTCCGCCGACCCGTGTGGTGGATTGAAGAATTGCGAACACTGTGGAAATTAAGCTCATTTTGTTAAGAAAGGGGGAGATGTAGGATTGTGTGATGTAGTCTAGTGGTTGGGGGGTGGAGTTAAAGGGAGGAGCAGGAACGGGAGGAGCCGGGGACAGGAACTAAGGCAGTCAGAGTAGGGACAGGGACAATGAAGGATGTATGGAATAAAGCTCCATTGTACATCTAAGATATTTGTCTGTCGTTATTCCAGGACACGACAACAGGTAAGCACAGGACAGGTGAGTGGAGAAGCCAGGGTATGACGCGGACAAGCGAAGCACCAGGATCCCGCAGCAGCCGTAACCGGAAGAACCCGGGTGAGTAAACTGGGAGAGGAGGCAGGCCGTACTCTCAAAATGCTCGCACTGAGACTGAGACAGTATTCCCCTTACCTAAATGAACCCTAATTGAGTCCTACCAACGGTAAAAGAAAAAAAAGTGCATACTACAAAAGTCAACCCTGCGGTCTGCATTTTGTTAAACATATCCGTTAACACTGACACGACCGAGGCTTGCGGTGGGAACCCTAAGGACCATGAATAACTCTTATGTCAGCTAAAGAGGCGTGGCATTAACTTTCATAAACCTAGCATCAATTTGTTGACTTTTCTTTAAAAGAAAGGCCCTTATCAAGGTGAAAACAAACCGACCAGCCAATGACCCATATAATCCGCGACAAGATCAGAATATTTTCGTTCTTAAGGGTATCAACTCAGCGGTGCATACCACTTCACCACAAAACATCAAAGTAAACTTTACATGCGTCATTAAGCAGAAATGAGAGGGGAGCTTGCCCTACGGCAGGGATCAGCCTGGACGCCTCTGAGGAGCACGTGACTTAAAGACAGGAAGTACTGGTCGGTCATTCCTACGTCAGGTGAATCACAAGGGATAGTTGGATAAAAAAAAACAGAAGCTCTTTTGAGGCTCTGCAACATGCTGGCATTTTCCAACAGAGCCCAGATTGTTGTCTTCTCGCAGTGACACCGCATAGATTCATTTGAAAGGGAGTTAAACCCCTCTGCTCAGCAGAAGATAGGCAAGTGATCTGAAATAAAAACAAAGGCCCCTTTTTTCTACATTTCCAGAGGCTGGTACAGCACATGCCAGGGTTTTATTTGATTTTTAATCTTGAGAAGTTCTGTCTGTAGATTGTTAAAAATGTCTTCTCTAACCCCCATCACAAAGCTAGAGAAGCCTCATTTTGTATTCTACTACTGACCATAACATGATTCATAATGTATTTCCACGTGTAAGGCAGACTTAATCCTGGAAAAAGTGGAAAGTGTATGTATGATCCTACTCTAGTTCACAAAAGCATGACTGGTGTATGTTTGCCCAAGGAGGTGTCATTACAAGTGCGAGTTTTGCCAAGTATGCGTTATTTATGCAGACTTTAGTGACACAAAGGGACAGATTTGTCAACACTTTTCAACGTTTCAAATTCCCATAATGTGAGGCAAACTGGTGCAAATTGTTGATCTAGTATTTTCTTTCGAGTGCCAATTTTTTTGTGCTGGAAAGAAGCCTTAAAGTAACGCAAATAGTGTGTTGTGCTACTTAGTGTTGAGGGGCATCCTATGGGTGGTACATTAAATGTAAATGTAAATGTAAATGTAAATGTGCAGGAATTTATATAGCGCAAATCACCGAGCGGTTTCTAAGCGCTTGCTTAGGGAACCCGTCCTGGTATTCCCCTGTGAGATAGCCCCGGCAGGGTATCCGCAAGGTGAAAGCCAGGCATCCCACCACGAGGGGCCGTTGTGGAGATTAAGCAAGCTATTGCCCAGAGTCGCAGAGTGTGAACCCGTGAATCGAGTAGGCACCGGAGCGAGAATTGTCGAGTCCATGGACATTTTAGGACTCAAGACCCCGCCGAGCCGGGAATTGAACCCTGGTCCCAGGCTGACCTCTGCTTCCAGGTCTGCCTCCTCTAACCAGTGAGCCACACTTCTCCACATTAACATTTGCACACTTTGACCCATGGTTTTTTATGCTTAGCCCCATCTCCAAACAATGGTAGGCAGGCCTATCGCTCAAAAAATATTACCGCCTCAATGTAGGCATTAAATTGGAGTAATCTTAATTTCTCCAAACTTTTCTCACATTTCGTATGTGATGCATTGTACAGCGCGCGTACACTGTGTGAATAGTTTTAAAGTTAGTCTAAACATAGAATTTTGTACAGAAAGTATATTCTAGTACAAAACCTTTGCTAGACAGCGCACACACACACACACACCTTTTCACCATGGTGCAAAGGTCCATGTGTAGCTCAAGGCAATTTGTTTGAGTGCTAGCCCATAGGATTACAGCACCAGTGCCATATCTTTGCAGACATGGCTCCGTGCTGTGTTTTCACCCATGCTCAACGCAGCACAGCAACTTTGATTGCTGCACTATATTTTATAGCTTTTTAATCTGTTGGATTGGGGTCCCAACCTCACCCTCGTATCAGCTCTCTCTTCTAAAGAAAGTTAAAACATTTCTTCCATGAAGATATCTCAGAACTGCTGTTCAAGTCATTGTACTGTCACATCTGGGTGATAAAGTTCTGCTCCATGGCATTACAGACTCCACATTAGCACTTTTATGGGAATACTAAATGCCACAGCACGTCTCATGCAAGGCCTGAAGAAATATAATGACATCTCCCCCACGGGCGGCTCCTACATAATGGCGGAGGAACGTCAACCCACTGCTCAGAGCCAGCAGATGATAAAGAAAATGATAATAAAACTAAGTTATTATCATTTTATTTAACACTGTCTGACTGAGCTCCGAAGTCGATGTAGTAGTTTAGGGTAGGGCGGGCCGGGCCATGGCAGAAAGGAGGAGTGGTGGGCCCTTGTAAGTGCGCATGTCGGTTTGGCCGGCCGTCTTAGGCCAGCCAACGGCCATGCACACTTAACAGCCTTTAACCCGAGTTGTGTTGCTCAGTCGGCTGGAAAAAAGGCACCGGCTCCCCGTGCCTGAGCGAGAGTCAGACCAGCCCGCTCAGACCAATCCCAGCACTTCTCTCATGCTAGGTATAGCCTGAGAGCAGCGTCTGAATTGGGTGGGGAGCCTTTGCTTTGTGACCCATGGACTGCTAGGAGGAGAGGAGCACTGTGGCGGCTGGCTGTGTCAGCGACCGCAGTAGCCACAGGAGGTAAGTTGGTTTCTTATTTATTTTTATTCCCCAACCTCCCCCTCCGCACCGCCCACCACTGTAGATTGGTGGCAGCCACCACTGATCTTCCCATCCTGATTGAACTTCATTGGATCCCCTTGCTGGCCCACACCAGCTTCAGAACTGCTGCAATAAGTCATCATGACCATCACCCGACTACTTGCAGCAAGCTCGCCATCTCTGTTGGTTCTCAGCACACCTGCAAATAGGATGCTATCAGACTGCAGGCTAAGAAGTGCAAAAAAGACAAAACAAGGCAGCAGGCCTGGTCCATTGATGCATCCAAGATCTGGAACACCTTGCCTGTATCTGCCTGCATCCACCAGGACTGCCCCAGATCTGCACCCATTTAGGAAAGAGTTTAGACACACCTCTTTAAGGAAGACATTACGTCACAATGCATTAACCGTCTACGTGCCAGCTACCTCTGCTATCACTCATTGACCCTGTCTTTGACTCTGTACAGTGCTCTGCTGCCTTTTGGCTAGGTTTGCGCTACAAAAATACCACATACATACTCATTCATATGTTATCTACTAATGTGCATTTATGATGGCAGAAAATCTACCTATCTCATGAGTTTTTTCCATTGTGTTATGTTTTGGGGTAGATGTGAGAGAGGGCACATTTCACTCAAGAGTAGGTGGCCAAACAAGTACATTTGCGGGCATTCACATATATCTAGCAGGTCATTTTGCACCCTAAAAGCACCTGCACACTCACGTCTGAGAAAGGTAAGCCCAAGACCTCATTATGAGTCGTTTGTAATTCCTGATCCCAAAAGTAACTGAAGTTATCATCCAAATAGGGATTAAGGGTGTCGCTGGAATACCTGCATCTGACAGGTTTTTCATTGACATTTCTCCTGGAAAACCTGGTGAAATGTCAGTGAGGAAAAGTACCCAGTTTTTGAGGGAAAAAAGATTGAACTGAGTTTGAAGTCGGGGAGAATTCCATCACCTCCATAGCGGTAATTCACTGGTGCAGGATTTGAAGATGGTCACCGGCCCATTCCCAGTGAGGACCTAAGATCCCTTTCCTAGATAGGAAAGGAAAAGAATCTCCCCCATATTTATGGATGTCTTGGGAATAGGATTTCTCTGTAGGGGGTGGAAATAGTTTACTTGTTGAGGGGGGGTGAACTTGAGTCATTTATTCAAATGAACTTTTCCACATAATTAATACATGCACATTTTCCACTCGCTGCATCATTCCAAGTTGGGTCCAAAGAGAAAAATCAGATGTAGCTTTATACACACATTACCTATCGTAATTCACAAAAACACGTCTCGTACCGTGCGCAAAACACTTGTACAGGGTGTTTTTGCTGCCGCTATAAGGGCATACTTCAGATCGAGGCCTCAGGTGGAAACACTGCATGAAAATGTAAGGGAATTGGAATACTGTTTTATGGGTTCCGGAGTAGCGTGCTACTCGCCCAAAAAAGTGCTTCAACAGCCCATCAGTAGTAGCAAGCCATATATAAATGCAAACCTTTTTTCTCTTCAATCCCTCCACTATCCTTCATAATCCAAAAAACTGACTAACATATCCACCACTCAAACTACTTTCATATTTCTCTATACTAATTCACCACTAATCCTTCATGGGTTCCAGAGTAGCGTGCTACTCGCCGAAAATGCGCTTCTACGCCTCGTCAGGGGTAGTACGCACTATATAAATGCAATTACAATACAATACTGCTGGAAATCCGTGGCTATCACTGATTGGAGTATTTCTGGTTTTCTTTGTAATTAATCTAAAATTCAGAAATGCACTCCAAGTGCAGAATTATTCGTACAGGAGAAGATTTAAATTGTGACTTTTAATATACTCTCCCACTGTAAGTCGTACGAGAAGTAGTTTGTACAAGCGGCGGAAGCATGGCAGCGAGTAGAAACACGAGTTGTGAAGCTTAGTTCCATTTTAGGTGCAAGCACTCCGGGACAGTACAACTATTTATAAAATCATTGCGCTATGATTTTTTTTTCAAAGGATGAAAGGCATGGCAAGCTTACCTCATTTTGTTTGCATCATATTTTCTTGTTTATTCATTAAGGGTATGCTGCCACAACTTGTACATTCAGTTATAAATACACAGTTGGTCACGCAGGTCCTGTGTGTTTTTTAGGAAAAAGTATGGGCACTCTTACATAATATTGTATAGACGTTTGTATAGGCTTTGCGTCAGCACGAACATGTTTGCCATATAAAAGCATATATAAGCGGCCCAAAAACAAGCCAGGCGGAGAGGAATTACCGCATGGTTTCCAATATTAATTTTTGCTCGTCTGATAACAAGTATTTCTGCAGGCAAATTTATTTCAAACAATATTTCACCTGGTAATAACAGGTGTGAACACATCTTACAGTGAAACTGGAAAAGCAGCCCCAAGCATTTGCAAGCTGTGGGATTAAACAAGAACGTGAGGAAGTGCCTTCGATATCTGTATCTATCTCAGACCTGGTGTCAGCCATATAAAAACACAATTGCGTACATATAATAGGAGCACAACATTGGAAAAGCAATACATTTTGATTTTGAAATGAAAACACAAATTCATTTAGTAAAACAAATTAAAAAAAATTGCAACACATCTACATGAAGTATAGTAGTGGTATATTAATCGCATTCCACAGGTCCACACCTTTTTCTGTCATGTCGATAGCTGGTTTCATTTGAATGGCTTCAATGTTTTATTAAATTTAATTATTGAACGTTTTATCCAAAACAGCTTAACACATCTTGGCCAGTACACAGGTGTACAGGAAGACATATGCGTGCATTTCTATCTCTTTACACGTTCTCCTTGCATATCGTGTCCTGTAATTATCCAGAACATGTCGTTTTGCTTTATTTGCCACACTATTGTTGCTTAGAAAGGGTTCAGTTCGTTATCCATTCCAATGTGTTGAGAAGTAGTTAGTGGGTAGGGCACAATGAATACCACAGGAGTGTTTTCAAGAATGCTGCTGCCAAGTTGGGGCTTTTTGATTTGGGGTCTTGGGTAACTATGACAGCTGAGGTTGCTGGTGTGGTGTGAAGTTGCATTGTCTGTTTAGAGCAGGCTTCTCCGATGAGTAGCTCACGAGCTACTGGAACCTCTCCAGCAACCTGTAAGTAGCTCTCTTGTGTACAGCTCAGCTTCCTAAATTAGAAGCTTTTGTTTGGTTGAATTAATTGTGTATTTGAGACGAAAATTTGTGTATTTTTAGAACTTAGCAGGTTGTGTTTGGAGAAAAAATGGTTGAATATTTAAAATGTATTGAAAACTAATATTTAATTAGTAAGTTAAACTTTATTCGATTTTTTAAGAAAATCACAAAAGTATTCATAATGAAATTCACAGAAAAGATGCTCTGAATCACTTCCACTACAAATTACAAATAGCAGGTACGAAAGAAGCAAATAATGGGCTTTTGAAAAATCTAAAAACATAATAAAATCATAGGATAAAACCAAGCTAAAAAGGTGCAAAAAAAACACTTAAAACACATATTAAAGTTTAGCGTCCATGCATAACCCCAGATAAAAAAAGACAGGAAAAAGCAGATAGTGTGCAATTTTAGCATTTGGAGGAAGAGAAAAGCAGGCCTCACTTGGTTAAATTTCATAGGCAAAAGGAGCAGATGAATAAACGTGTGGCGAATGTTATTAAATCTTAGGCATGTCATAACAATGTGGAAAGTGTAAGGGAGAGAGACATCATCACAGGAACATGCCGGAAGGCCCGAGACAATTAAATCTAAAATAGGTTAACAACCTACGGTCCTACGGTGAAAATTAAACATCTCTAGCGCCAACTAGGGCTCAATCCCAGGGACAGTTTTCACCATGATAAAATGGCGCATAGCGCGCTTATGGAGGGCCGCGGACGCTCGTTCCTCAACTGCCCTGGCAACAAAGGCCTGATTTATCCGTGCAATATCCCACCTTACTATACGACCCAGTTCAATAAAAAGGTTGGGACGCCCCAGGTAGTTTAGGGTACGTCTAATGTATGAAAGCCAGGGAATGTGGGACATGCCGTCCAAGGACAGGCAGTCACGTAGGATGAGCCTATTAAGGGGCAGGTCCTCCTTTATCCAGATGGACCGACAGAGTAGCAGGGGGCGGAGCCCAATCAAGTCGGAGATGTGCCACAGACCCACTTTGGGTTATCCAATTATACATACGCTTTAGTTCCTTCCCTTATACATTCAAAAAGCGGTTAGTTAAAATTTTCAGCATAACATCACTCGTACATTATGGTTCCAAGTCCCAGGCTGGAGAGAGGTCAGATGCCAGTTCTGTGTGCAAAATTGCAGATCCGGAGAGGAATAAAGTGCAAGTTTTGTGTGCCAGGATCGCAGATGGAAGGATTTCCAGCACAATTAAAACCCAGATATTGAAGTAGTTTTTTGGTTTATGGCTTGATTGGGTCTGAAACCCTGGCTGGAGAAAGGTAAAATGCAGGTTTTGTGTACTGAGATCGGAAATCTGAATAACAAGCATTTGAAATGCAATAGGTCTCGCAGCATTAGAGTTAGTGCATTTAGAATTGTTTATGTGTTTTTTGTTGTAAATCTTTTGCATTTTTTTTTTTTTTGCCAATGCTAAACAATTACAAATCAAAAAAGCAATAAACAATTGTAAAAGCTGTAACTAAAAATCCTGTGAGACCTATTGCACTGTGTGAGGGTGAGGTGTTGAGGGTGAGTGAGGGTGGGGGTGAGTGAGGAGTTTAGTGTGAGTGAGGTGTTGATGGTGAGTGAGGTGTTGAGGGTGAGTGAGAGTGAGAGTGAGTGAGGGTGAGGTTGAGGGAGTGTTATTGTGAGTTAGGGTGAGGGGTTGAGGGTGGGTGAGGGTGAGGGTGAGGTGTTGAGGGTGAGTGAGGATGAGTGAGGGTGAGTGAGGGTTTGAGGGTGAGTGAGGGTGAGTGAGGGTGACTGAGTGTGAGTGAGGGTGACTGAGTGTGAGTGAGTGTGAGTGAGGGTGAGTGAGGGTGAGGGTGAGTGAGAGTGAGTGAGGGTGAGGTGTTGAGGGTGAGGTGTTGAGGTTGAGGTTTTGAGGGTGAGGTGTTGAGGCTGATGTTTGTGGGTGAGTGAGGGTGAGATGTTGATGGTGAGTGAAGGTGAGGTGTTGGGTGAGGCGTTGAGGGTGAGTGAAGTTGAGGGTGGTTGAGTGAGGATGAGTGAGAGTGAGGGTGAGTGAGGAGTTGAGGGTGAGTGAGTGAGGGTGAGGTGTTGAGGGTGAGTGAGGGTGAGTGAGTGTGTGGTGTTGAGGGTGATTGAGGATGAGTGAGAGTGAGGGTGAGTGAGGATTTGAGGGTGAGGCGTTGAGGGCGAGGCGTTGCGGGTGAGTGAGGGTGAGAGTGATTGAGTGTGAGTGAGTGTCAGTGAGGGTGAGGTGTTGAGTGTGAGTGAGGATGAGTGTGAGTGATGGTGAGTCAGGTGTTGAGGGTGAGTGAGGTGTTGAGGGTGAGTGAGGAGTTGAGGTTGAGTGATGTTCAGGCTGACTGAGGGTGAGGGTGGGTGAGGTGTTGAGGGTGAGGTTAGCGTTAGCTTTTTGTGACTGAATATTTCTATGTTCGTAATATGTTTCTTATATTCGAACTAATTCCGTCTGGATAAATGCTATTGTGTTATGCGTATCTCTTTTTGTGTAACTGTCGACTATTGTATTCAATGCGTCCCATTTTCCGGATGAATCGTTCTTGTTTATTTCCCTCAGAAAAATTTGACTGTTTCCGATTTTTTTTTTTCCGTCATATTTTCTTTATATTAGATGGAATTCCGTGTGAAGAAGTGCTATTGTTGTTTGCGTCCGTTTTTTTGTGTAACTGTTGACTACTGTTTTTAATCCGTCCCATTCTCCGGATGAATAGTACATCAATTTGAATGTATTAATACGTGTGTGTATATACGTATTAATAATGTTTTATTAGGATGTATGAGTGTTTTATTTGTATTGCGCCTTGTGTATTATCGAGTTTTGAGTTACAATATCCTTTAGTACTGTTCTAAAAGATATATGTTTGAAAAATGGGTTTTGAATTTTTCTTGATCTTTATGCGAATGTTGGCTCGTGTTTAAGTTGATTCTTCGGGATGCATTGAGTAATCTTTGCTAGTGTCTTCCTGGTATGTAGTTTCAGTAGTTTCGTTTCGCCTGAGGTGGCACTGTGATGTTTATTTTTCCTCTGACTTAGCTTTTGCTTGTGTCATTTGTACCCGTATGTGACTTGTTTCGCCGCTATTCATTTATTTTGTTTGTTGCTTGTTGTAGTTAAAAGTATTATGTATGCACTGTGTATGTTCTCTTTTTTGTGTTTTTTTTTAATATTTTCTACATTTCAGGGAATGAGCTGCTACGATCGACAGGTAATGACAATTTTATTTGCATATTATGAAAAAGTGCCTTTGTGAGTTCTTATACTTTTGTTTATGCATTTCCTTTTATTGATGTTAATGTAATTATTGTTTTCGGTCTGTGTGTGCGTGGCGTTGCGTGTGTGAGTGGCGTTGCGTGTGTGAGTGGCGTTGCGTGAGTGGCGTTGCGTGGCTGAGTGGCGTTGCGTGGCTGAGTGGCGTTGCGTGGCTGAGTGGCGTTGCGTGGCTGAGTGGCGTTGCGTGGCTGAGTGGCGTTGCGTGGCTGAGTGGCGTTGCGTGGCTGAGTGGCGTTGCGTGGCTGAGTGGCGTTGCGTGGCTGAGTGGCGTTGCGTGGCTGAGTGGCGTTGCGTGGTTGAGTGGCGTTGCGCGGTTGAGTGGCGTTGCGCGTGTGAGTGGTGTTGCGCGTGTGAGTGGCGTTGCGCGTGTGAGTGGCGTTGCGCGTGTGAGTGGCGTTGCGCGTGTGAGTGGCGTTGCGCGGCTGAGTGGCGTTGCGCGGCTGAGTGGCGTTGCGCGGGTGAGTGGCGTTGCGCGGGTGAGTGGCGTTGCGTGGCTGAGTGGCGTTGCGTGGCTGAGTGGCGTTGCGTGGCTGAGTGGCGGTGCGTGTCTGAGTGACGTTGCGTGGCTGAGTGGCGTTGCGTGGCTGAGTGGCGTTGCGTGGCGTTGCGTGGCTGAGTGGCGTTGCGTGGCTGAGTGGCGTTGCGTGGCTGAGTGGCGTTGCGTGGCTGAGTGGCGTTGCGTGGCTGAGTGGCGTTGCGTGGCTGAGTGGCGTTGCGTGGGTGAGTGGCATTGCGTGTGTGCGTGGCGTTGCGTGTGTGCGTGGCGTTGCGTGTGTGAGTGGCGTTGCGTGTGTGAGTGGCGTGTGTGAGTGGCGTTGCGTGGTTGAGTGGCGTTGCGTGGCTGAGTGGCGTTGCGTGGCTGAGTGGCGTTGCGTGGCTGAGTGGCGTTGCGTGGATGAGTGGCGTTGCGTGGCTGAGTGGCGTTGCGTGGCTGAGTGGCGTTGCGTGGCTGAGTGGCGTTGCGTGGCTGAGTGGCGTTGCGTGGCTGAGTGGCGTTGCGTGGCTGAGTGGCGTTGCGTGGGTGAGTGGCGTTGCGTGTGTGCGTGGCGTTGCGTGTGCGCATGGCGTTGCGTGTGTGCGTGGCGTTGCGTGTGTGAGTGGCGTTGCGTGTGTGAGTGGCGTGTGTGAGTGGCGTTGCGTGGTTGAGTGGCGTTGCGTGGCTGAGTGGCGTTGCGTGGCTGAGTGGCGTTGCGTGGGGCTAAGATACCTGAAGCCACTCGACACGGCAGGCAGGGGAGGGGGCGTAGCGGGGGTGTGGGAAGAGTGCGGCTAAGGGATGTTAGCGCTGAATCCAACTTGCGTAATATGTTTTCTATATTTGATGTAAATCCGTGCGATGAACTGCTATTGTTATATGCCTACGGCTTTGTGTGTAACCCGTGACAATTGTGTTTAATCCGTCTCATTTACCGGATGAATAGTGCTTGTTTATTACCCAAGTTAAAAATAGGCTGTTTTACTTTTGTGTTTGTACATCCTCGTCCTCGCATCCTGACCGAGATTTCTTCGTTCTTTTGTTGGTGTTCTGTTGTCCTAATAATTGTTAGTTTGGTGACCTGAAGCTTGAAAAACATAATTGCGCGTATTTTTACTTTGGTTGTTATTTTCTAGGATGTCTTTCGGTTGCGTATCTTGAGGGTGTATTTGTAGGGTGAATTAGGACTCAGGATTTCAATCTAGGAGTTAGAGTGTGGATTAGGATAGTTTATTTCTATTCTTCTTTTTGTTGTTGTATGTGTGTGTGTGTGTGTGTGTGTGAGGGTGAGTGAGGGTGTGTGAAGCTGAGGGTGTGTGACGGTGTGTGAGGGGAGCTTGCACTGCTGCTGTCGGTGCTGTACCTGTTCCATGTGTAAGGGAAGCTTGCACTGCTGCCGCCTGTGCTGTACCTGATCTATGTGTGAGGGAAGCTTGCACTGCTGCTGCCTGTGGTGTACCTGATCTGTGTGTGAGGGAAGCTTGCACTGCTGCTGTCGGTGCTGTACCTGTTCCATGTGTAAGGGAAGATTGCACTGCTGGTGGCTGTGCTGTACCTGCTTCGTGTGTGAGGGAAGCTTGCACTGCTGCCGCCTGTGCTGTACCTGATCTATGTGTGAGGGAAGCTTGCACTGCTGCTGTCGGTGCTGTACCTGTTCCATGTGTAAGGGAAGCTTGCACTGCTGTTGGCTGTGCTGTACCTGCTCCGTGTTTGAGTGAAGCTTGCATTGCCGTTGGCTGTGCTGTACCTGCTCCGTGTGTGAGGGAAGCTTGCACTGCTGCCGCCTGTGCTGTACCTGATCTATGTGTGAGGGAAGCTTGCACTGCTGCCGCCTGTGCTGTACCTGTTCCATGTGTAAGGGAAGCTTGCACTGCTGTTGCCTGTGCTGTACCTGCTCCGTGTTTGAGTGAAGCTTGCATTGCCGTTGCCTGTGCTATACCTGCTCTGTGTGTGATGGAAGCTTGCACTGCTGCTGTCGGTGCTGTACCTGTTGCATGTGTAAGGGAAGCTTGCACTGCTGCCGCCTGTGCTGTACCTGATCTATGTGTGAGGGAAGCTTGCACTGCTGCTGCCTGTGGTGTACCTGATCTGTGTGTGAGGGAAGCTTGCACTGCTGCTGTCGGTGCTGTACCTGTTCCATGTGTAAGGGAAGATTGCACTGCTGTTGGCTGTGCTGTACCTGCTCCGTGTGTGAGGGAAGCTTGCACTGCTGCCGCCTGTGCTGTACCTGATCTATGTGTGAGGGAAGCTTGCACTGCTGCCGCCTGTGCTGTACCTGTTCCATGTGTGAGGGAAGCTTGCACTGCTGCTGCCTGTGCTGTACCTGCTCTGTGTGTGAGGGAAGCTTGCACTGCTGCCGCCTGTGCTGTACCTGATCTATGTGTGAGGGAAGATTGCACTGCTGCTGTCGGTGCTGTACCTGTTCCATGTGTAAGGGAAGCTTGCACTGCTGTTGCCTGTGGTGTACCTGCTCCGTGTTTGAGTGAAGCTTGCATTGCCGTTGCCTGTGCTGTACCAGCTCCGTGTGTGATGGAAGGTTGTGAGATCTGGCATAACGGAAGGATTGGTAGTGCGTGCACCGCTGCTTGGGGTATCTGCGAGATTTGTGTAAGTAAATGGAGAGGGGGGTGAGAGTTGGAAGAGAGAGTGAAACAGGCAGAAACGTGGAGAGTTAAAAGAAAGAGGGAATGAATCTAAGCTGCGAGATGTGGCATAACAGAAGGATTGGTAGTGCGTGCACCGCTGCTTGGGGTATCTGCGAGATTTGTGTAAGTAAATGGAGAGGGGGGTGTGAGTTGGAAGAGAGAGTGAAACAGGCAGAAACGTGGAGAGTTAGAAGAAAGAGCGAAGGAATCTAAGCTGCGAGATGTGGCATAACAGAAGGATTGGTAGTGCGTGCACCGCTGCTTGGGGTATCTGCGAGATTTGTGTAAGTAAATGGAGAGGGGGGTGAGAGTTAAAAGAGAGAGTGAAACAGGCAGAAACGTGGAGAGTTAGAAGAAAGAGCGAAGGAATCTAAGCTGCGAGATGTGGCATAACAGAAGGATTGGTAGTGCATGCAGTCATAGATGTGCCTCGTGCTTGCTAAAAAATAGAATAAACTGTCTTTCCATATATGTAAAAACTCTTAATGGTGTTTGTTCCATTCTAGCCGCTGGTTACAAAGGGACTTGTGCTAGGACGTAGGCATTGCCGTTTACTATCGCTACAAACAGTGCAGGGCTTTGGTGAAACACGGCGACATGCAAACTCTTTTGGAAGTGCTTTCACAACTTGGTTTGATTGGGAATTCCATTTTTTGCAAAAGAAGCAGTTCACGAATTTAAACCCTGCCCCCTTGCCCTTCATGTCCGAATTTCCTTCTTGTCCGGCTTTATGGAACATAATATTGATTTTACTGGAACGTGTGTGGGTGAAAGGCATACAAATTGTGTTCTTGTTTCTGTTTACTGTAGACTCTTGTTTTGTACAGTTTAACTTAGGTGTCCGGAGCGGCGAGAGGGAACAGACTGAGGGAAGGCCAGATAAGGGGAGGGGGGAGGAGAGTAGGGGAGGCACGGCCTAGCGGCCGTGCAATCAAGAAGTGAGGGGGCGGGAGAGTAGGCAAGGCAGGCGGCTGGGGGGAGGGGGGAGGAGAAATGCGACGCGACATGGCAGGCAGAGAAAATGGGGAGGGGGCGGATCCGGAGGTGCGTCGTGACACTCGTGAGGGGGAGTGGAGAAGGAGGGGGGAGTAGAGTAGGGGAGGCACGGTGTTTGTTCCATTCTAGCCGCTGGTTACAAAGGGACTTGTGCTAGGACGTAGGCATTGCCGTTTACTATCGCTACAAACAGTGCAGGGCTTTGGTGAAACACGGCGACATGCAAACTCTTTTGGAAGTGCTTTCACAACTTGGTTTGATTGGGAATTCCATTTTTTGCAAAAGAAGCAGTTCACGAATTTAAACCCTGCCCCCTTGCCCTTCATGTCCGAATTTCCTTCTTGTCCGGCTTTATGGAACATAATATTGATTTTACTGGAACGTGTGTGGGTGAAAGGCATACAAATTGTGTTCTTGTTTCTGTTTACTGTAGACTCTTGTTTTGTACAGTTTAACTTAGGTGTCCGGAGCGGCGAGAGGGAACAGACGGAGGGAAGGCCAGATAAGGGGAGGGGGGAGGAGAGTAGGGGAGGCACGGCCTAGCGGCCGTGCAATCAAGAAGTGAGGGGGCGGGAGAGTAGGCAAGGCAGGCGGCTGGGGGGAGGGGGGAGGAGAAATGCGACGCGACATGGCAGGCAGAGAAAATGGGGAGGGGGCGGATCCGGAGGTGCGTCGTGACACTCGTGAGGGGGAGTGGAGAAGGAGGGGGGAGTAGAGTAGGGGAGGCACGGCCTAACGGCCGTGCAATCAAAAAGTGAGGAGGCGGAGCTGGGGGAGGCTGTGACAGAGAGAGCAGGCAATGCAGGCGGCTGGGGGCTTGTGCACGCGCTTTGAAGCTCATTGCGCATGCGCATTGAGCTTCAATTTCTCGTGCACTGCAAGGAATCGCCACGATTCCTTGCAAGTTGGATAAAGAGTGGATAAGCCCCCATAGTCTCGCAAGCTCGATGCGCATGCGCATCGACAGGCGAGACCTAAAAATGAAATGCAAGCTCTGTGTGCAAAGATCGCAGATAGAAGAATTTCCAGTGTAGTTAAACCCCATAGCTCGTCGGTTGCAGTGTTATTAGAGACCTCATCCGCCCAAGGTCGCCTGTGAGGTCATTCAATTCGGAGAATCCGAAGTGGGCATGGTTCAATTGTGGGTGCCACAGTGGGGCTTCCAGGAACCTTCTAGTGCAGCTAAAGATCGATAGTTGCTGTTGAAGCTCATCTGTTGCGTTTTTTATGATTGCCGCTTCCGTGCGAAATCGCTTTTAGTATTGTTTGATCGTGTTGTTTAAGCAACCATTTGTTGACTAGTTTGTCTTTTAATTCTTGTGTCCACAGCGTTTAGAAATTTTACCAAAAGGCAGCTCAGTTGGACGTCCTTGCCGGTGGCTAGCACTGCTTGTCTGCAGGACCGTATGTTTTTCTTATTGACAAGTGGCCTGAGTAGGGTCCGGCGCTCCCATAATAGTTCCCTGCAGAGGGTTAGGAGGTGCAGAATATCCTCCTGCCCTTCCCCACAGAGACGACAGGTTGCTGGCTTCGCTAGGCGTAGCCACGACGGCAGGTGGTACCCAGATGGTAATATTCCTAGGCGGCATTTCAGGAACTTCTCTTTGATGGTTTTGGAAAAGTCAGTATGGGGGTATGTTTGGGGTGAGGCTTTGCTGTATGACTGTATGGTAAACCAGCCGTTTGCTCGCTCTGACAAGTAGCTTTGTCTTGTATGATGGATTATTTTTTAACAGTGTTGTTAGCTATTTTGTTAAACTTGCATAAGTCCCCAATGTCTCCCAGAGGAGTCGTAGGCCTAGTTGGTCGAATGAGCTTTGCAGGTAGCGTATGGCTGGACATGCCTCCTTAGCTTGCAGTTCTTTCCATAAAAGAACTGGCTCCCCCTTTCTGATTTTATACTAGCTTTTAATGTCTGCTCCTTTATGGGCCAGCTCTTGTCTCTGAAGAAGAAACATAACCCCAGATGTCATATCCATAACAGGCCAACGTAATACACTTAGCCTTGAAAATTCCTAGCATTGCCTCCAGATGAGTATTTCCCATGTGCCTTGCCAGGATGCTAACCCCATTAATAGCAGATTTAAACCGCATGGTGTTTTTCTTTAAGAGAGGTTGCCAGGAGAGACTAGAGTCCAGTAGGACCCCTAAATACGAGAAGTGATCGAACCCTAGTAATGGGCTGGCTCTTGATCGAGAAACTTTTGGATTTGATATTCCTTGGGCCCACCATCATAACTTGGGATTTAGAGTAGTTGGTGGTGAAATCAAGCCCTTTCATATAGGTAATAAAAAGATTGAGGAGACATTGTAAAACCTTGACTGCGCGTGACATAACAATATATTTGAAAAGTTTTATATAGCGCTGGCTAGACCCGGAGGTATCAGAACGCTTTACATGAGGATCAGCGAGTTACAGGTTACATAGTTACATCAATTAAATGAAAGAATCATTGAGGGAGGGGGAGGGAAGGAAACACAACGATGAAAAGAGGAAAACAATGTCAGATGACCGGCTGGGTAGGTGACGGCCAAGGGGGTGAAACCAGGGCCAGACTCCTCAATAGCTGCATATGACAACTCCACTGAGACTCGGCCAAGGTTGCTTTTGCACAGAGGTAAGTACAAACAGTTTTGGTATTCGCCCAGAGTTACAGGTTACATAGTTACATCAATTGAATCAAAGAATCATGGAGAGAGGAGGAGGGGGAGGGAAGGAAACACAACGGGGAAACGAGGAAAACAATGTCAGATGACCGGCTGGGTAGGTGACGGCCGAGGGGGTGAAACCAGGGCAAGACTCCTCTATAGCTGCATATGACAGCTCCACTGGGCATCCGCCAAGGTTGCTCGTGCATCGAGGTAAGTACAAACAGTTTTGGTATCCGCCCCAAGGGCATCGTCAAAGGTCCATCGAAAACTCCATCAAAGTTCCATCGGGCATGGGCCATGTTGATCCGGCTCCATGGTGTGTACAATGTTCAAGGTTTCAGTCCGGGGGGGCATCGTCGTAGATCAATTGGCAGCACCCATCCCAGAGTTACTGGGAGGCTAAAACTTACTATAGGGTTGATATGCACTAGATAGCAATGCTTCCAGGGGACAGGTCAGGACAGCCATCTTAAGGTCAGGCATATAGAATGTGTAGGCCCGGGGTTGTAAGGCACTCAGCTGTTGCCCCAAGCAACTCTCTCAATGTGAGTGAGGCTGTTGTAGGACTAAGTGTAAAAAACAGTCCCATTGCTAGTCTTTTGCACTGTGGAGACCCTGATATGAGCAACGAAATCTCGCTCCGGGTGCCATTTTAGAGACAGGCACAGCCCTTGCCTGGACCACCTTCGTGCAACTCTGTCCCGATTTTCTGCCATTTTGGGGTCGGAGGGGATGGATCCTTCCCCCGTCCATCTGGTGTCTCTTGTGACCCCCGACTCCCCCCCAAGCCTCCCCTTGCTCGCACGGAGTCCTCGTGATTGTGTCTCCTGGAAGGGGACCTACGCTTACCTCTTCACTATTGCCGCTCCTTCAGGCCCTCCTGCGGAGTTCGGCCCTTACCTCTACATGCAGCTCTCAGGGACCACGTCCCAGCGGGGGCCGGGCAGAGGAACGATCGCAGCTCCATCTCTTTCCAATGAGCCGCGCCCGGCTCCAGCCAATCTCCTGTCTCTGCCAGTCCCTCCCGCTGGTAGACCTGTGCCTGGTTTGCGGTGCCTTTACTGACTCCCCGGGTGTGAGCCCATCTCCAAGAATGGCGTCAACTGTATATAAAAAAACAGACAGGCGACAACTGCCTGCGCTCGGAGCGTCAACTCCTGGATCCATTAGAGCCAAGTCCCGGCCATTAATATAGAGCGTGAAGAGAAAGGGGGCCAGGATACACCCCTGGTGCACCCCTCTTTTCAGCTTCAAGGGTTGGGTGCATTCCCCATCAGGCTTGATTTTACGGAGACAGATAGACCCTCATGCAAAGTGTGCAAGAAGGAGAGCAGGGCCGGTTCGACCCCCTTTGACCCAAGCGCAGCCCAAAGCTTAGCTCTTTTAACTCTATCAAAGGCCAAGCTTAGATCCACGAAGACCACATGAACTGCCCCTCCTTCACCCTAGTGTACTTCGCAATCAGCATGTAAAGGTTTAGGGTTTGGTCACAAGTACCCCATTCAGCCCTAAACCCATGTCAAGCTTCTGAGAGGACATTCTTTTCTTTAGCCCAACTGGAGAAGCAGTCCAACAGGACCCTTCCCAACACATTAACCTCACTATCCACAAACGAGATGGTGCGGTGGTAAGTGGGGTCGGCCCTGTTATCTTCCTTAAAAATCAGGACTATAATAGAATGTTTCCAACAGGGAGGGGGAGCCCCCCCAATGGCCGCTTTAAAGTACGGAGTCAACAAGGGGGCCCATAGATCCACCTCAGATTTAAATAAGTTACCCGGGACGCCATCTGGACCCAGAGCCTTGCCCTCTGGGAGGGACATGATGGCTTTTCTGACCTCCTCCCACTGAAAACAAAGACCAATTAACACCCACTCCTCAGGTAAAGGAGCTTCACTCGACTCAAGATCATAAATGGCTTCGAAATGGTCCCACCATGCCTGTGGGGGATAGTCAATTCCTGCAGGCTCACTTGATCAGAAGAGAAAATAGGATAATTCACAACCATCCAGAACTCTGTGCTGTCACGCAGAGCATAGGCCCCCAGCAACTTCACCCATAGCTCCCTATTGAGAGACTTCTTCCTCTCCAAATGAGCCATGCGATAACAAGCCCTGGCCCTCTTCGTCTCCTCTGTGACATGGGCTGCCTGTGCAGGGAGTCCATGAGTGCTCTGTGTGTCTTGGAGCAAGCCTTGCAGAGCAGACTAAATATGACCAGCAAGGTGTTAGAGTCAGAGGCCCCATCTTCTAAACAGGTACTAAAGTCCTGAAAACAGGAGGAGAGGAGAGAATGATGGAAGTTTGCTGGGATCACCTTAGCCCACTTGAGTCTTAAACCCTGTGCTATGGGAAGGACGGGTTCCAGAACAAGGTCCTCATGCCCGCCCATGGTCTATGATCCCCTGAAGGAAGCCAAAAGGGGATTGTGGTCACTCAGTGGATGCCAGACTCCCTCAAAGTCAATTAAAGATGTGAAGAGGTAATTAGAGACAAAAATTTAGTCAATGATGGATCAATTGCCTGCCCACTTAAAAGTTGGAGTCTTTAGTTTGTTATGAGTTTCCCACCTTTTAAAGAGATTCACAAGGAAATGGTCTACAAACATATCTCCTATGGGGGTATGTTTCAAGTGTGCCTAGTCCCAAATCACCAGGTCGCCATCTTGGGGTGAATCCCCATACAAATAGAAGTCAGCACAAGGGTGTAAGTTGAAGTCCCCCATCAAAAGGAGCCCTTAGAATCTAGATGAACTGGCAACAGTGTTGCTGAGGAGCCGACAGAGCTCTCTCAAAATGGTGTGCCCCACCATGAAGGGAAGGCAAAGCAGGTGAAATAAATGAGGCATAGCCGTCCAAAGCCATGGAACCCCAGTGTGCCACAACTCTTGTAAGCAAATAATATCAGCGAGGCATAAAAAGTCTGTACACTCTCTGTCCACCGGCTTCCCTCTGATCCCTGCGATATTCAAGCTCAGGGCCTTAAGAGTGTCGGGGGTGACGGGAGGACATAGGATAAGCGCAGGGGAGTGTGCGGCAAAGAGCCACTCAACCCAGAACCCAGTCAGTCCTGTGCTATGCATCCAAATTGGACAAAGGCTCAAAGCGATTACTCAAAATTAAACTTGGGGCCTGGGTAGGCAAGGATGCACAATCGGCCCAGTACGCCTGCACCATAGATCTAGGTAGCCCTCTTCCACCATGCCTCAACTCAATGAGAAGGGAATCTGGTTTATAGAAGTAGCACAAGTGGAACAAAAGAATATTCCATCTTGCACTGGCCCACTGAAAGGTTGGTCTAAAATATTGCCTGCCTGTCAGCTATCAGAGAAGTGGAATACAAGGCAGTGGGCTGCAAGGGATTTAGGAGAGTGTCCCAACAATCCTAGTTTCCGGACCATAATTATGTACCTGGCACAAAAATGGTCAATCTTGATCTTCTTTGAGAGCCAATGCAATACTTTGCCTTGTGGTTGCAGATAATGATCCATAACTGCTTTCGTAAGGGGAGGAAGATTGGCCATAACAAGGACATAGGGAGCCGCAGCTGGGGGGAGTTGTATGGTAACCTCACTAAGGATGGATCCCACCACAAGGAGAGTAGGGGGTCCGGCTCACCCCTCCCCAGTTGGGGTTGGACAGAGAACGGTGTTAGATGAGAGCACATGTCGCAGTTCCAGGTACAGGAGCTGGGCAGGGAGGGCGGAGAGATGGGGCTAATCTGGGGGGAATGTTGACTGTCTAGACAATGGATTTTCGACCCTTTCAAAGATGAGCAGGCTGCAGACAGGGAATCCATCAGATTACTTGTGAGGTTTCCCACCTTGCGTGTATGGGTAACCAGGTCATCAAATGCCCTAATAAGGAATTCTTCCAGTTTTGTAAAATAGTCAGGGAGAGAGCCTAGATCAGATGCGTGTGGGAGTGCGGGGGTTCTGTCTGTACACCCATGCACACAACAGCATTGTTCTTCTTCGGTACTCCCACGTGCTCCAATGCTTATTCCTCGGGGTGTTAGTAGGGCTGGGCTGGGAGATGTCCCCCCTTAGGGCCCTCTACTGCGGCAACCCCCCTCGCTAGTGCTCTCCTGATCACACACTACTGAGAGAGTGTAGATCCCCATAGGGGTGGCGGGACCCATCTGTGCACTAGGGATACCTGATAGGGGAAAGACTAGATCATCCCTAGATAAGGATAGCCTTCTTTCCGCCAGTTTGATCTCCTTGGAAACCACCCCCACTGCACGGGTCAGATACCCCTCGATAGTGGTCAAGTGGGGGGTACCTTGGAAGAACCTTGGAATGGACCCAATAGTTTTCTTTTTCCCCATCCTTGAGATCCTCAAAACTAAACAGATAAACTGGCACCCCACAAAATACAACAGGGATAAACAACTGAGACAACATAATGCACAAAGAGAAAGAGCTACAACCCCCTTAAGCCTGAAAAAGTCAGTGTCTGTGACTATGTGGAGAAAAGACAACCCTTACAAAAAATCGAGGGGCTGGAAAACGGGTCATTAAGAGGGGCACAGACCCTCCCAGATGCAGCAGGTCCTAGCATGTAACTACGCTCCAGCTATTTGTAACTATGCTCTGAAACTGTGTAACTTGTAACTAAGTAATTTGTAACTATGCTGTGAAACAATGCTTGTCCTCATATAAAGCGCATGGATACCTCCGGTTCTAGCCAGCGCTATATAAAACTTTTCAAATAAAAATAAATAAATAAATTGATAACAACCAGGCAAAAGATAATATCTCACATCTCAAAGTCTTCCAATAATACAGCAAATAGACACCCGAAGAGGTCTCTCAACAGAAGGAGGCCCAGGCACCCAGAGACACAGAGACCCGTGCGATCAAGAAGTCATGTATCTTTCCCCCTCGATTGTGTTGTGAGGCGAGCCTGGGGCAAGGCCTAGATTAGCATGGGGCACCAGTGAGGGACACACACACCTTGGTAGTGGACCGGGAGAAGAACCTCGTGCGGTTTCTCCCCTTTTATTTAACCGCGGATGACGTGCAATATACATCCAGTTCCTGTACCCGATAACAGGACCGCTGACCTGTTACAGATTGACCCACCACCAAGAACAGCAAATAAGGTCAGGTGCAATCTACCGCAAATCCAAGGGGGGTGCTGTGGGCCTCTTCCTGGCCCTGACAAGCGCAGGACGAGCCTGCCCTTGGCCAGGGCTTGGGCACAGCCCACTCGCGGCCCATGATGCGGGAAGAGTGGTGGCGCTATAAGTGGTTTAGGAGGCTCCTCCTCCCTGTCTCAGCTGGGTCGCGTTTGAGGCACAATGGTCCCTGGGACTACATGTCTCACCAGGGAGAAGTCTGGTAGCGGCAGGCGGCAAATGACAGCCCAGCGTTGCGGGAAGAGTGGTGGACCTATAAGCGCTTCAGGGGCTCCCCCCCTGCTTCAGTTGGGTCAGGTTTGAGGCGTGATGTTCCCTGGGACTAGGAGTCCACCAAGTAGAGGTCTGGTGGCAGCAGGCGGCAAACGACAGTATTTAAATAATAAATCATGTGGTGATGGGAAGACTTTTTACTAACATTATTACCTTGATGCATGCATCACTGCAGCTATGGTTGTTATATATTACCCATGTAAAGGCATTTCAAATTCACAAAGCCTTTTTACTTTACAGCTTGCAACCCTCTTGATACACTGACCTGATCACTGCTAGTAATCTTGCATATGGTGGCCAATAACATAATCTTGTTTTATGTGGTCACCATTACAACACTAATACTAATAGCTCTGGATGATTTACATTGAACAAAAGTAGTTCTTATTAGTGAAAAAGTTGGATATCCCTGTTTTAGAGAGTGCCTCATGTAAAGTTCCTCTCAAAAATGTCAGGTTACGGTGCGCTGATCAGTTTCATTAGACTTGCATTTACGTTGCCGAGTGCGGTTTGAGCACCCTAAGTCTAGAGGTGAATTTCACAAGAGAATTCCCAATTACGGGTGGCATTGCTGCTTTAAAGTGCTGCAGGGAATATTGTGAAAACTAGAATATAAGCTCTTGACAATAAACGCTTTACAGGTGCGAGGGTTGTTCTTTGGTCTTACCACATCATGAATTGAAAAGCTTAGCCCTTTGTTCCAGAGTGAAATCAGATACTTATGGTGGCTTTTGAATAATCCTGATCATTCACCACAGGCTTTGTTTCTGCAGTTTTCCCCACAGGAGCTTGCACGCCGGCTCCTTTTAACATAATCAAAATATTTGATTAATGCTTGACATTAAACATTGTTAAGCAAAGCTTTTTAAATAAACCATTGGAGCGAAACCAGTGAGAATATTGCTTGGAGCTAAAACTAACCCAGTGTATGAGCAGCACACTGAATTTGCCAGTGCTACTTACGCCAAAATTTGCCAATCAGCCTGCAGTATCTGTTCACTTTGAGGGCATCCATTAGACTTTCTGCACATCAAATGCCAAGGTTCTTTTGACTCCTGTTATAATGCTTTCGATAAAACTGCTGGCAGTCGGCCCGACTCCTTGCAGTGTTATCAACCTTGTAGTCTTTAACTATTACACATCGTTAGGATGGTTTCTAACAATCTGAATCTCTGCTTTTCCTTGTCAGACCTTTTGCACAAACTGTGACTTTTTCCCTGAAATTCCTTGTCCTGATGATGACCCTTTAAGTTATGTTATGTTATGTTATGTTATGTTATTTATATTTCTATCGCGCACAGCTGCCCCAGCAAAGGGGCGTCCTGGCGCTTTTGACAGGCACTGTAACATAACACATATTAAAAGAAGGGAAGGTTATTAAGAAGCGGGAAACAGGAAGGTTTTGATCGCCTGCCTAAAGGCGAACAGGTCATTAAGAGCTCGGATGGATACCGGGAGCGAATTCCATAGCCCTGCTGCGAGCACCCGGAATGAGCGGCCGCCCATTCTACTCAATTTAAAGCGTAGAATTGTCGTGGGTTGAAACACAGACAATGTCAGAGGCTGATTGCACAGTAACGAATGAACTTATCTATGAATCTAATTACTAAAACAATCGAGAAAGCAACTGTGGAGCCAAGATTGTCTGTAAATAAGGAAACCATGACCTCACTAGTACCTCTACTGGTAGTTCTTTTAGAACACGGGTACAAACAGACAATCATGGCTCCACAGTTGCTTTCTCGTTCAACACCCTTTTGTTTGATTTACTTTGCACAACATGTTACTTATATTTGATCTACCTCCTTTTTTTGATTTACTTTTCACATTATGTCATGTATACTTGGCCGACCTGTCTCTATTTTCTTGTATAATTTTTAATCACTGTTTGTAAAGCGCTCTGATATTTGCAAGGGTCTGGTTCGCGCTATATAAAACTTTCAAAATAAAATAAAATAAATAAATAAATAAAAGCAATTATTGCCCTCTGTATTACACATACTTCTTTACTGTACTTATCTTTTACACGTGATCACTTGACCACTGAGTACAGTTACGATGCATTAAATGTTCTGTATAGATAAAAGCCACATGGCTTCTTGTCATCTTTTATTGTTTCTTGTAATTCTTTAATTGTATCACTATCGATTACCAACTAATATTTGATTACATCAAGTGATTCTAATTTATCACCTTTATTATTCCACAAGGAAACACTCTTTTTTATTGCAATGTGTTTGGAAGGCATTTCCTGCATTGAATGTCTGTGCCGTAATGATGCACATAGATGTTCCCATTATGACATGCAGATCACATATTTACTTATAGGGAATTATTTCTCATGCAAATATTTTCGAGTCTTCTGCAATTGTATTCTTTTCTTTGCTTTCATTTTCCACGATTACCAACATTAACTCTTCTTTCAGTCACCTGCTTCATACATATTTCGGGGCACATTATAAGGTTTCTTGATAATTTGCCCAACTGTTGGGTCTCAACTCGATGAGCTTGCTTAATGGATGCCATATTGCCTTGATTTACATGCTTAGGGACACATTGTTCAAAAACGGTGAACAGCCTTTACAACAAAACTTTTACAACGCACTACCTTTACAACGTAACTTTTACAACGCAAACTATTACAACGCATTGCTCTGGGGGGCGCTCTAGGATAGGGAATAGATTAATTTACTATCCAATAACCTTCCATAGTGTCCACGGGGACTGGAGTTGGAATAGTAAATTAAACTATTCACTATCCAGCACCCCAAAGCACTATGCGATGTAAATGCATGCGTTGTAATGTCATACATCCATCAAAAACACACGCAGCACAGCAAGTTACCTTGCTGAGCTGCGCTGTGTGATAAGGAATGCAAGATCGTGCTGTATTTAACATTATGCAGCACATTCCTGTCGTTTCCCTCCACTGGCGCACAATGTGCTGCCTAGCGCCAACGCAGGCACCCTTGAACCATGGTGCAAGGGTGCCTGCGTTGTAAGCAGGATTGTTTTCGTGCAGGAAGGGACCTCCTCTGAGACATTTTCCTCTTTCTATGTGTGATGCATTCTGGGAGGAAGTAACGAGGACAAATAAAGATATGTCTCTCTCCTCGTTACGCCTCACATAGGGAGGCGTAGCATTTTGACGCATTCCCAAGTCTACCAGTAATAGTAAATCTGGTAATGCAACACCTCCCTGGAGCAGAGTAATGCAACGCAGAAAATTGTAAAGCCTTGCGTTAGATTTATCAAGTCACACAATGTGGCACTGTGTAACTTGATAAATCTAACTTAGCAGTTGCATTGCCATTGTGCGGAGAGCAAGGGCGAATCAACTATGTGACAAATCTGGACCCCGTCTGGGAAATGAGTTTTGGGTTTTCACATTTATTAGTCTCTTGAATAAGGATTTTTAAACAATTATATTGTCAGCTTGTAACAGCTGTGGCAAAAGGTTGATGTTTCCATTTTGATAGGTAGGTGATTTATCTATCGGTTATGCATATTTAGGTGGACAAAGGCTTTGCCTGTTTAGGAGCATGCGCTTGCATGGCTCATTTCCCATTCATTGCACATTAATCCCTTCGCTGCGGGTGTCGGCCAACGGCCGTTGCGAGCACTACCTCGGTTGTGCTGCGCATGTCCATTGGCCGACGCGGCCCACCCGTTTTTTAGAACGTTCCGCACTGGCGCGGAACGTTCAAAGCAGTTAAGGTGTTAAAGCTCACCTTCCCTTCTATGAGTTCAGAGTTACTTTCAGTACTGTAGAGAGTCGCATGTACACCGAGAACATGGACTACCTTGGAGAGAGGTTCAGTCAAAGTTACTTGGGGTCGAAGACTCGTTCAGCGTGGAGGTTGGGATTCTCATCTTGTTATAGACAGTGCTTAATTAGTAAAAAATTTTTTTTTTAAAATAGGTGCCAGGGCCCTCGTCAGGAGGCCTCAGCAGATTGCAAAACCCATAGCCCCTGCCAATGCTGCCAATGACAGTACATACGCAACTACTGACCATCACATTACTCAGGTGTGATAATTTAGACTATTCCAGGCCCACAAAGCTATAACAATGGCTTGAGAGGCAGGCTGTAGTTATTTTAATCAATACTGAATTAATGAACAACTCTTGTTCTGCTCGTCTCTAAATTACCCAAACAGCACTACCATGTGGCTGACTGTCATAAGTGCCGGTGTTAACAATTAAGTGCCGGTGTCGAGCACCGGAAACCACCGGCTCAAATTCAGCACTGGTTATTGACTCCTTTAGGCAACAATGTTTTCAATTCTAAGTGGTGCATTTTATGCAAACCAACAGAGTCAGCAGGACTGTCATTGGTCAGTGCGAATTTCATTTTCGAGTTTCAGCTGCGGAATTGCAAATCTTCAGTGTGGGGGGAGGGTGGGCGAGGGGGTAGGGTAACGATTAGTCATTCACTATGCATGTCTGGAGTCACAAGAAAAGCTACTACTAGGTTTGCTTGGTGACTTTCTTTAATGCACCACTCTTTACCTTTGGTCCAAGTTCTCAAATTTGCAATCTGGGTGATTAATGACCTCAGCAACTTAAATTGGAATGGAAGCAATTAAGCTGAAACAACACGGGCTTCCTAGAAATATGAAAGGCGAATACTAGATGGCCACCTTTATTTATTCGAACAGTACAGGCTGGTGCTGTAGCAGTATTAAGCAGCCACGTAGACTAAAACAATAATGCAATCAGAAACGTTATGTGTGGCCTAGCGCTTTAAGTCTTTCACTCAACCTGGGGGTTAAGGGTTCAGGTTCAGCTGACACATTGGCCTTTATTACCTGGAAGGTCTCTTTAACCAAAAGACGGTTCAAAGATGTCTACAAAAATAAATATTTTTTATATAGAGTTAGTAAACTAGCTCAAAAGGCAAAAGCAGCAGACAATGTAAACTGGCACATTTCGTACTGTTTTAATACATTAAAACAATCACTTTCACATTTGTTGCCATCCTACACAGAAATTGAGATAGCAGACTCAGTGGGAGCATTCACTCAAGACTGAGGGGCTTATTTAGAAGCCCCTTGCGCCACTTTTGCATCATTTTTCCCATGTCAAAAATAACGCAAAAGTGGCGCAAGGGGCTTGTAAATAAGCCCCTGACTGTTCTTCATCTACCCCTGTTTAGGCGCATTCTGAACTGGATTTTGCAACTATTTTTCTTAGCACACCTGCACAACCACTGCTGACGGGGACAGGGTAACCTCGAAGGAAGGCGAACAAAGTACATTTGCATGAAAATAATGAAAGGTTTGCGTGGGAACCAAGGATTGCCTAGAGTTTTATGTCACACTCACTCCCCGACAGCACTGGATGAGCGAATGCATTTGTTCATATGACATTGTTCGCATAGCAAGGTTTCAGATGACTTATGTGTGACATTTTCATAATTTCAGTGTAATTATGAGTGACATTCAACGACTATGAGTGACACTTTCTCCAGAACAGTATAATGTCACCCACACTAAGTAGTAGCATAGCACAGCCCACGGCCTAGGTCGGACACCTGTTGCAGGGCGGGGTGGCAGAGAAACAATAAATTAAAGATTCACTGATTTAGCCAGCCTACAGGATGGTTGAGGGGCCACAGCGGGGATCTTCTTCCTGAACGGTTCTCCAATTAGGCCCCTCTTTTACTGCAGTTGAGACTGACCCAGTTTTTGGCATGTATTTAGAAGCTTCTTTTTGCGGATAGACATCCACATCTGTTTGATGCTGTGGTTTGAGCAGGGGGTGCTTTTTTACATTAATTAGGCGGGTGTATAGTTTTGTAGTTTGGTCTTTAAATCTCTGAAGCTCCTTTGGCTTTCATTTGAGTTTCTGTGATAGCAGGATATTCCCACCTCATATATTGAGATTCCTATATCTCCCATTGTACGTTAGCGCCATCTTGTGGCATTTGAGAAAAACCTCAGGTTTTATGCGTTTGTCCCAGCAAAGCGAGTAACGGGAACTACACGGCTTTATCGCACTTTAGGACACAGTTCTTTTGTGTGACAATCTCAGGCATGGCGGTGAAATGGGAAAATTACTAGACATGCATTATTCTAATGTGAGAAGCGTGGCAGTTGGCAGGGCTGTGTTCACACCACCCAAACAGTTTCCTTTGGGCGACTTTTCATTGTTATTTGTAAGTATTTGCTCAAAACGTCATTTCCTTTTGCCCCAGTGGCGGTCTCCACGGTGCAGTTAACGAGCATAACAATATTATTTTCATGGTTTAATGGAGCAAGGCATTGATCACAAAATCCAAGGAGCTCAAGAGTCCTAGCATTCTGTCATTCCGCACTTAAATTTGGATAAAAGGGAAGCATTTGGGCACAATCCAGCCCTGTGATAAATATGTTTGCCAAGTCCACTCAAAAGGTTGAATAACAAGTGTTACATCTAGGTGGCATTTTAGTGTGGCATGACCTCTGATAGAATACATTACCACATTTTTCAAATCGACCGCATTTAACTGTAAAGTGCTAACTTCAATGTCGAATGATATTTACTGCAAAATGTGCGGTAGGTAGTCATATATAGACATCATAAGCAAAAGCATAAATGAACTTATTGTAATGAATTAAGTTAGAGTTAGCCTAAATGTTGCTGCATTTTTGAATGTTAATTTTACACATTAGCGCTAAGAGGATTGTTTTCGCGCTAAGCGCTTAAACTGATGTTGTTAAACAAGCTTTTTTTCTCTTTCTTTCCACTACAGATGCTGTTATTTTCCAGAAGCCTACTATTAGCTAGTGAATAGGTATTTGTTATGTATTAGATAATTGACAGTGAGGTTCTCACCGAGAGGAGAGGAGAGGAGACGGAAGGAAGTGTGACTAGTGGGAAGAAATGTATGAACCACAAGATTCTGTTCAAAGTAACAAACCAAGAACACGGTTGTGTAGTCCATTATGAAGAGGTGACAAACTGGGGAGTTCTCCTGCTCCCAGAGTTTGCGGGAGACTGACTGGTTCGCAGGAGAAGGGAATGGTAGAACTATTGCAATTGTAGATGATTTGATGAATTATATTAACATGTTTTTCTTGGACTAGGAAGGAGACCTTTCTGCAGAACTTAGGAAGCAGATCTTAGAGTTGCTTGTAGACTTTGAGCTGAGAAGACTCTCTCAGCCTCTGTTAATTTCAACCGCTTGAGAGCTAAGGCTTCATACCTGTCCATTGCTATTCTTTCATCAGAACCCTTCATAAGGAATTCTGAAACTGACACCTTTCCTTGCTTTGCTTCAAATAAAGGCCATTTATGCCCAACTTTCATTAATTTGGATTATGGAACACACTTGCTGCATATTCTGTATTCCATTTGTGATCTATACCAATGTACTATTTTACCTATTTTTGCAGTACCAACTTTTTGATTACTTTAATTTGTAATAAGGATGGCTACAATTTAAATACTACTGAACTAATGATTGATTGATTTTAATTTTTTTAACAGTGGTGGCTGGTTTGAACAACTTAGAGGGGGTGGCCACACACACACACACACATGCACACTCACTTGTACCCATGTATTCACCTGCATACACGCACACACACACCTATTCCCAACACTCATTCACACATACACATACATTTATACATACACTCATGCACCAACCAGTCAATAAAAGCTCAACACTTAAGTGCCGCAGCTCTCATGGATGCAGCAGTCGCTACCTCACAGATAAGGAGGGGATCAGAGAGACTGCTGACCCCACCCACTCTGTGAAAAGGTATCAGTGATAGACATTCAGCCCAGGGCACTTCAGGGCTTAAAACGAAAGCACCCAGATACAAGAAGGCTATCACTGAGGCGCCCTCTGATCACGATGGAGAGTGCCTCGAGGACCTTTGCTGAGCTGAGGTCACACCCATAGGAGCTGTAACATCCTTAGCCTATCAAAGTTCAGCTCAGGCAGCCAGGAGCCTGTGCATTCAGTGCATGTCTAGCTCCTGGCTGCCTGAGCTGAAAATAAAGAGTGTCTGTCAAGCTGACCTTTGCTCAGCCTCTCTTTGTGTCCAAATGGTGTGAACCGTGGCTCCTCCGTCCTTATTTACTGGCCTCTGCTGTTTGTTAATAAACCCTTTAAAATTACACTAAATCTCCTTGTAGATTCCTGTGAAGCCCTCGTTGGACTTTACTATTCATGGTAATTAGCATAAATGATAGCTCCTTATCCCCTTTCCTTGTCAACTAACCAAAGTCAATATGACCAATGGTAGGGTTATTTGATAATTATACCCTGCGTCTGAGTAACAAAAGTCCCTGCTCTGGCACCTCCATTTGGGTGTACGACAGCAATAAAGTGTCATTAATTCATAAAGTTGCATATTGGTCACCAGAGGACCGCCCTCAACAAAATGTTGTTAGTTACTGGGAAATTGTCAGTGGCGCAGATCATGTTAGGTAACACTACTGTCAGGTGTGTGGCACATGATGATAATGTTAGCACAAATAAAATACTATTGATTGTTAATCTATTGCCAGAATGCTTCTGACTCAGGGTCACCAAGTGAGGGAACAAAGACTGCTTGCCAGAACTTGCAAGTTTCAAGAAGTGGACCAGGTAAGGTTGCGGTTTGAGGAAGAGGACAGTGATGGGTGTAGGAGTGGGGACTGTGGACAGATTTTGACAGGGAATGCGAAGTGGCATTCTACAACAGTACAGCTTACGTATAAAATTTCAGTATGCAAGGCCAGCTGATACTCCAATAATACGTTATAAGTGGACCTAAAGGGGTGAACATTGGCCTAACACACAGTGTGCACATTCATAGGGATACTCACATGTTGTATGTATGTCTTGAGTGACAGGATGTTAATTTTTTCCTCAGATTACAGATAAGCAAATTGAACACAATTGAATAATAATTCTTTAGTGAACGCAGGCTCGATTTTCAGTACTGCAATGTCTGTAAATAGTTATGCATTCTAATTCCACTCATTTCAGTCAGTATATCAACTCTCTTGCTATAGTAATATTAAAAATGTCTGTATTTTATCAGAAATGTTCTTTGAATTTTGTAGTAAGAGAGATTTTTATTGGCTTCCTTTTTACTTTGCCCTTTGCATTCCAAATGTTGTCTACACTTTGCATATAAACACCAAAGTTTGTTCTGAGCTCCATATATTTATATGTTGTATTCTATTGAGCCAACCTTTAAGAATCAGAGCTATCTAACAACTTTTCTCCAAATGTAGTTCAATAAAACCAATTGATTGCTAAGATTGAATGATTTTGTTCCCATGTGCATGAAATTAGCCATTTCCTCAATCAATATGTGGCATGTGAGAGGATTTCCAATTTCTCAGAACATTGTATTTGTTTCCTCCATCAGGCTTTATTCTCCTCTTCCTACTTGTGACTTCTTTTCTGTGTTATTGAAGATAACTTTTTTGTTAACTAAACAGAGTCCTCTATTTATAATCAGATTTAACCTGGTATTAACTTTTCTTTCCCACTTGTATGATTTTATGCCCCACTTTAATAACATGTGAAAGTAGTCAGTCAGAGTTTCTTGACACCTCCCACATCTCCTGGACTCAAACAAATCAAGCCTTTCCATTTTGTCATTGTGGCCTTGGCATACCTTCCGGTGCTCAGCAACCACCCAAGTGCAGTACTTCGAACTCCAGGAACCGAAAGGCTGGTAGTGCTCCCAGAAAGTAAGAGCCGCTTAGCACAGGGCTTCACAGCTGTGGAGAATGCAAAAGATATTGGCGCCCCTCTGCAGACTACATTTCCCATGACTCCACTGAACTCTATCAGTTTGGAAACAGCAGCTGCCATTTTGGAGTTATTCAAGTATAAAGGTCCTAGTGGTTTAAAGCGCCTTTGCTGGATACGCAGGATACTTTGTTGCTCCTTCCTTTGCTTTTCATGTTGACTTTGTGAAAACACTGCAGACTGCAGTTCCTCTTGGAAGCGCGCATTGACATTCAAGGTGAATACAGAGAAGTTGGCTCAGTTATTTAATTATAGCTCAGAAACCAGCTTGAGTATCTGAAGTTCTATTTCTTAGTTTAACCCTAAAGGAGTATAAACTATATTTTTACGGAAATTTTGGATACTAAGCTATGTGATGAAGGAGTAGGATTCCCACCACCATAAAAGACAGTTGAAATGGAATTCCATTTAAGATGGGCCCTCAACTGGCAGCTTTGCAGCGGAACTCCATTGCATCTAGTGCCCACCCAGCTCTCGACTTGCCCCGTATAGGATACCTGAAGACTTGTGGCAGCTGGCAGAGAGGCGCTGGGGTGCACTTGGAACCCCGACATCCTAGTGTAAAACAGGGGTTGTGGGATTTTCGATTCCAAAGCACATGGTACTTTTTCTGGTGGGGCTGATGCTCCACCATTGGAGTCAAGAAGCAGAGTGAAATGGACTTTGTTACTTCAAGTGTTGGAAGCATCCAAACTGCTTATTGCATTAAAAAGGGAAGCAAATTGGCTTTGGCGTTGTGCACAATTTGCTGGTTCCAAAAACTCTGGCAACTCACGGCGACGGAAGAACTGACACATGACTGTTCAGGTACAGAGATGAAATTCAGGAAAGTGTGGAAGCCCCTATTGGACTGCCGCAAACAAATTGAATAGGCATGCTTTACACCATTTGAATGAAAATGCTACAATTATTTGATTAATAAGATTCACACTTAGCTCTAAAGTTCGGATTACTTGTCAAAATCAACCATTTATTAGAAACTCTAGATTAGAGGAGGGCTCTAGACCTTTTTGAAATCATAACCAACCATATATCACAGGTGGTGGCTGTGCTGGGAGAGGGAAGGGAAAGGGCGGGGTTTATTAGTGTTCTTTTTTTCTTTTTCTTTTAATCATTCATAGATAAGCTATTGCAGTCAATAAGCTATTGTAATCAAGGGCTGATAAATATGTGCTTGTAACACTTCTGTTCAATAGACAATAAAATGTTAAATATATATATATGTCTTATTTACTGTACAATTAATTAAAATCATTACAGTAAAAGTGCTCAGCATATTGCGACTAAAACAGATAATTAAAAACTGTTGTTAATGACAGAAATTTAAAACATATTTTGATAAAAAAGTTTGCCTCCCCTCCCCAATTCCACCAAAGTCAATCTTCCCCAGGGTTTGTGTTTATGGAGGTGTGGCTTTGGTGGCAGTCCAGAATCCTGTGTTGTTCTATGGGTTGCATTATAGAGCTATGATTCATTCCCATTGGCCTCGGATCCATTAAAATGAGAGGCGCTTTCCTGGAAGGGATGCTGGAAGTGCAGACAGGCATCAATGCACCTTCAAGGCCACCTCAACACCCTTGCGCTGGTTTTGTAATGTACTTCTCCAGAGTTTTATTTTGGTCGTTTACCAATTGTAGGGCAGTCCTGATGTGGTGGATAAACTTCCCCAGTCTGGCTAGGGTCATCTTGCTAGGCTTGGAAAAACACATGGCTGACACTTCACTTCGAACAGGATTTTGTTCCATTGATGGTACAAATCGCACGCAGTAGTCGCCTTCGTTCCTTGATAAGATCGGTGCAACAGCATAGAAGGTGCAGCCACAATTCCCTCTTGTATGGGCAGAGTCTACAGTTTGTGGCTTTCCCTCTTCGAGCCCACGCAGGGTTACAATCCACGATTCCTAAGGTGATTCGTCTCATGAACAAAATTTTGCTACGGGCTGATGGTGTGATAGCGTCACTTAGGTAAGCCTGGGCTTAGCCTGCTGTGTGAGATCTATTCAGCGGGTCTAAGAGTGGGCTTGAACGGAGGGATTTACAGTCCAGATCAGATGAGATTTTGGACACTTGTTTGTTTATCACTTTTTTCCATGTGTTCAGAGAGATCTCCGGTCTCATTATGCTTTCTTCCACTATACTCAGTGTTTTGATCGCTTTATCAAGGGCGGAGTGCCAGGGCGTCCGTGGCTCTTCGAAGATTGATCTTAATTGGTGATTTAAGGTGTTAGTTGGGGCCCTTGAAATCCTGAGATTGAGTTTTATGATGTCACCCTGGCACATCAAGTCCGGCCTCGCCACTTCTAGCTGCAGCCTTAGCCTTGCATTCCTTGATGCCCTTGGAATTTGATACAAAAGGGGATGATGGACGGAGCGTTTGAGCAAATCAAACACTCACCCTTAGTCAACTGATCTGGGTTTAATCCATCACCATTCTTTAGCCCACTCAGCCACCCCAGTTCAGACATGGCTATATGCAAATCAGTCTGACCCTGTGCCTCATGGGAACAGTCCAGCCCGAACCGCCAAGCCATGTCTTCCCTGGACCGGAAACAAGCATCCTGGGACCGGTTTCGGATTCATAATCCTCATCAGCCAGGCTATCTTGAATCCAGTGGCCAAGTGAGCAAGGGACTCACGTCTGAGCATACCCTGCCACACTTAGGGCGAACAAAGCGATACAAAAGGGGATGATGGACGGAGTGTTTGAGCAAATCAAACACTCACCCCCAGTCAACTGATCTGGGTTTAATCCATCACCATTCTTTAGCCCACTCAGCCACCCCAGTTCAGACATGGCTATATGCAAATCAGTCTGACCCTGTGCCTCATGGGAACAGTCCAGCCCGAACCGCCAAGCCATGTCTTCCCTGGCCCGGAAACAAGCATCCTGGGACCCGTTTCGGATTCATAATCCTCATCAGCCAGGCTATCTTGAATCCAGTGGCCAAGTGAGCAAGGGACTCACGTCTGAGCATACCCTGCCACACTTAGGGCGAACAAAGCGATACAAAAGGGGATGATGGACGGAGCGTTTGAGCAAATCAAACACTCACCCCCAGTCAACTGATCTGGGTTTAATCCATCACCATTCTTTAGCCCACTCAGCCACCCCAGTTCAGACATGGCTATATGCAAATCAGTCTGACCCTGTGCCTCATGGGAACAGTCCAGCCCGAACCGCCAAGCCATGTCTTCCCTGGACCGGAAACAAGCATCCTGGGACCGGTTTCAGATTCATAATCACTCCGATCTTTTGACTGGGTGTGAGTGTTTGATTGATTCAGATGCTCCATCCATCACCACCCCCTTTTGTACCGCTTTTGGCCGCCATAAGTGTGGCAGGGTATGCTCAGACGTGAGTCCCTTGCTCACTTTGCCACTGGATTCAAGCAAGCCGGGCTGAAGACGGCTGGAATGCCAGAAACCGGTCCTCGGAAGCTTGTTTCCGGTCCAGGGAAGACATGGCTTGGCAGTTCGGGCTGGACTGTTCCCATGAGGCACAGGGTCAGACTGATTTGCATATAGCCATGTCTGAACTGGGGTGGCAGAGTGGGCTAAAGAACGGTGATGGATTAAACTCAGATCTTTTGACTGGGTGTGAGTGTTTGATTGATTCAGATGCTCCGTCCATCACCACCCCCTTTTGTACCGCTTTTGGCCGCCATAAGTGTGGCAGGGTATGCTCAGACGTGAGTCCCTTGCTCAATTTGCCACTGGATTCAAGCAAGCCGGGCTGAAGACGTCTTGAATGCCAGAAACCGGTCCTCGGAAGCTTGTTTCCGGTCCAGGGAAGACATGGCTTGGCAGTTCGGGCTGGACTGTTCCCATGAGAGACAGGGTCAGACTGATTTGCATATAGCCATGTCTGAACTGGGGTGGCAGAGTGGGCTAAAGAACGGTGATGGATTAAACTCAGATCTTTTGACTGGGTGTGAGTGTTTGATTGATTCAGATGCTCTGTCCATCACAACCCCCTTTTGTACCGCTTGGTGTAGGAGAGTAGGGTCTGCAATCCTATGATCACCCAGATTTTTGCTTTTTGCTTCACTGGTTTACGACTTTCCCTGGCTGTGGGCCTGCTAATCAGACCCACAGCCTAGCTGTTCTCTCTATTCCAAATTGTACCCAGGTACTGAATTGGCACTGGGCCCTCTCTTGTGTACCTGTAACCAGGGCAGAGGTGTACCCAGAGGTCTCCCAGGGGCTGCAGCATGTATTATGCCACCCCTGAGCTGACTAACTAAAACAGACACAACTGGCTGCTTGACAGCTGGGGCAAGGTGGTGTACACACCCTTTGCTTTAGATATAGTATTCCTATATCTAACCCTAAAATGGACACATATATTTCTATCAGTCACTCCTATGGCAGGCCTTATCAATCCTGAAGGCAGAGTGCTTGGAGTAATGTGAGATGGTGCTCTGGCATGAGCTGAGCCCGTTTGCAGCTTGCGGAACCAAGTCCTAATAGCTGTTCCATGATAACGCATACCATATACTCTTAAGTGCATTATAATCCTCGCGGTTATATGCCAACTCTGGTATCGCTTTATCAAAACATGTCGAGTAAGGTGTCATACGAATTGGAATACTAACCCCTCGCCAATTCTGGCGACGGGGTTAGCATTCCACCCTTCTAGAGGGACACGACATGTATGTAGCTGTAACCCCGGTTAAAGTTAACTCAAGCCTCAGCTCCACAAAATGGATGCTGCCACCGAGACACAAGTCTGCCCTCCTGCTGCTGGGAGTCCTTCCAGCAACGGAGGCCTGGACAAATGGTTTCCTGTCAGGGGCGGTGCCAGCACCGTCCCAGACAGGATTTTGTGTATCCCAAGTAGGCAGGGCTTTAGAGGAAGGTGACTGCAAGTGGCACCCCGGTGCTCACTGTGCATAGGCCGGCTTTAACCAGTTCCAGGGGCACTTTAGCCCCTGATCTGGGGAAAAGCCCGCCAAAGGAGAGGGGTGTAACCACCCGCCTCCTAGTCCCACCCATAGGGCAGGACTTAGTCGCGTGCCAGCCCCCTTTCCCAGGATAAAGGTAGGAGCAGGCCCCCTTCCAAATTAGATCATCTTTGAATCCTGAACCGACTTTCCACGAAAGGAACTCAAGACTCTTCTCAAGATTTCTCCCTTGTGACTAAGGAGTAGTCACCCTGCAGCAGCAGGCACCAACCAAGCATCGCGGTCTGCTGTAAGTCTCTCCTCCGGATCAAGACTGCCCAGCTCGACGAGAACCAGCTTCCCTGGCACCTCTGACCTCTACCTGCATCATCAGCCCAGCTGAGATTCGTGGGTGTGACGAGACCTCGAGGGACCGGCCATCTTCAGGACTGCACGACGCCTGTCCAGCACGACCACCGAGTGATCCTCGACTGAGTGCTTTGGGGTAAGAGAAGCCCCGACCCTGAGCAGCTCCAGCACCGACGTTCAGCCCCCCTGCATCCACGAGATCTGCGTGGGGCCCTTCTGCTTTTTGCTGCTCACCGCGTTGTCCAGGTCACTTGCCCGCTGGCTAGTGGCCCTTTTGACGACGAACCACGACGACAACACCGCTGGTCTGGTTGCTCCAGACTGGCCCTTGCTCCCCTCCAACAGAGGAGCACCCCGGACCCTCCTGGTCCACTCCAGACGCCATTTTAAGTCCACCGCGTGGGCTTGCATTTGCCAAGACTTGTTGCCCCAATCCTGGGTCCAGCGACGTCGACAGCAGACACCACCGTGGGACAGCTCGCCCCTCCATCCTGGTCGCCGACAACGCCTCCTGGTCCGAGAGACTGCAGAGCCCAGCGTCGCCCACTCACCTGGTCGAGGTGACTTCGTCCGGTGCCATCCTGGTGCCCACCTAATCACTGGATAGTGATTCAGAACTTGGTCCCCTCTGCTTACAGGTATCCACCTTCATCGATCCAGGCTTGGATCACCACGAACTTCTTCACTGGTCGCCTGCCAGCAACTTCTTTCTTCAGGCTCCATAGACTGCAACGAGGATCTCCGACGTCTTTTCAGCCCTATGCAGCCGCAGCCCCTGGGCTAGGTAACCTGAGCATTTCGGTGCTCCAGCTTAGTCTAACTATCTAAGTGTCAGGATCCTTTGTCGTTTCAGCTCTACCTAGTCGGGTTCGCCCGAGAACACTAACTTTGCTTTTACTAGCCTCCATAGACTTCTTCCCGCCTTACGCGTGAGAGTTCCCACTCTGCACACGACATCCATAGGCCTCCTGCTTGTAATCTAAAGGTTCAGTAGTCCAGTCCTAGCGATCCTAAAGCCTATGAGAATAGTTACTTACCTGCTAGTATTTCGCAGTCCACTTGTATAGTATATGGTTTTTCGTGTCCCTCGGGCATTTGTGTAAATTGTGCGACTTTAAGAATTTCTTTAAGAGTTTTGTTGTGTGCTTAGCTCCCTGTCTCATAAAGAGCCAGGGTAGTCTTGTTATAAATAAATATACTTTATTTTTCATAACAACTTGTGTGGTGTCCTTTCACTTGGTGTTCCAGGGGTAAATGTGATGGTAAAACAGCTGGCTTAACACGCCCTCTAGAGTTTAGCCTAAAGACTGCACGTGTCCATGCTACTAGGATAGCTGGTCTATCAGGTTGACTCACAACCAAACATCAATAAGGGTTGTTTGGACTGATACAAAGTGTTCACCAGAATAGTGAACATTATATATCAGGCCAACTTCTCACATTGGTGGCAGCGGTGGGATTTGAGCTTGCTGTTGTTTTACCACACGTATCCTAAGAATATCATTTGAAAGATCACATAAGTACTAAGGTACATATAACTTAGCTTAGAATACTCTGAGTTCTACTGAACCAGCTGTTGTAGCTCCTAGGGCTTAGCACACCCTAAACTACAACTCTTAGCAAGGGATCAGTAGGCAAACAAATAGTGTAGGTAAGTGCACCACTTACACCTCACTAGAAAAGCATGTCTACCCATGGAGAGTCTTCAGAGACTCCCCTAGTGGCTAATGACCCTGCACAGGTCATCTCAAGATATGCAGCTCTCAATTTCCAGGAGTTGAGACACTTGTGTACCTCCAGGAAATTGAAACAGGGGTCTAACCCCACCACTCCCTTTTTGTTAGGTCTCTTAGAGACATATGATGCTAGAAGAGCTTCTCATACAGATGGGAGTATGCCAGCCTTAGAGGGTACCCTTGGTGATCCAGACCTCCTTGACACTGAAAATGCAGTTGAGGAGGAGGAAGAAGAGGAACTCTCTGGGGATGAGGCAGACAAAAGGTCTGAGTTAGTCAGCAGACTTACTAGGGCCAACTTAGACCTACATAGGGAAGGATCTGGGGGACCCCCAGTACTGACCCTCATGAGGCCTAACCTTGGAGTTAGAAGAGATAGATCTCATTCTAGGGACTCCAATAGATCTCTGCACTCTAATGCCTCGTCTCAGAGGAGAAGGAATTTTCCCCAGAGGAGATTGACTTCCCCTCAGAGAAGAGAGCATGAAGCAAGGATGAAACAGGCTAATCTGAGGATTGAAAGGGAAGAACTTGCCCTGGCCAAAGAGAAGCTTGCCTTTGCTAGAGAGCAGCAGATGAGTGGGGTAGTCCCCACTGGTGGCAGCAATCTCCCTAGAGATAAAGAAAGGAGTTTAGATACTAAACACCTGAGTAAGATAGTGCCCCCCTTTAAACAAGGGGATGACATCCACAAATGGATGGCTGCTTTGGAGAGGGCCTGCACTGTCCAGTGCATCCCCCAAAGTCAGTGGGCAGCTATACTGTGGCTCTCCTTTGAAGGCAAAGGTAGAGATAAGCTCCTCACTACTAGAGTTGAGGATGCTAACAATTACCAAGTCCTGAAGAATACACTGGTTGATGGGTTTGGCTTAACCACTGAACAGTACAGGTTGCTGTTCAGGGATACCCAGAAAATTCAGTCTCAGGATTGGTCTGACTTTGTGGATTGTGCCACTAAGGCTTTGGAAGGCTGGTTGCTGGGCAGTAAGGTTACTGATTATACAGGGTTGTACAATCTGATCATGAGAGAGCAGATTTTAAATAACTGTCAGAACCAGTTGTTGCATCAGCACCTTGTTGACTCAGATCTGACCTCTCCCCAAGAATTGGGAAAGAAGGCAGACAGATGGGTCAGAACAAGGGTCAAGCAGAACCAGACTCAGAACCAGGGTGGTCAGAAGAAAGCAGACCAAAAGGGTAGTAACAAGAGTGAACAAAATGACCAGAAGTCTTCAACAGGTCCCCAACAAACCAAAGAGGGTGGGGGTCAGGCTTCACAGCAGAAAAAGAAGACTCAAGAAGGCCAGTCAAAAAGGTGGTGCCAGTACTGTAAAAGTAAGTCTTACTGGTTTAGTGAGTGCACCAAAAGAGGAGGGCAAACTCCTACCACTACAGCCCCTAAGGCAACTGCACCCCCTAGTACAGTCAGTAGTGGTAGTGCACCTCCCAAGGGAATAGTTGGGTTAACCTTGGGAACTGAGGGGTCTGACAACTTAGTTGGCACACTCACTCAGGCTGTCCTTGTCTGTACAGGGGATGTAGATATATCCCCTGATGCAAGTCCCAATACTTTGGGCAAATACAGGCAGACACCTTTAATAAATGGAAAGATGGCTCAGGCCTACAGGGACACTTGTGCCAGTGTTACAATGGTGACACCTAACTTTGTGTACCCTGGACAGATCATGCCAGGTACAGATTACCTGGTGACCAATGCCAGCAATGTCACTACCAATCACAGTGTGGCATTTGTTGATTTCTCCTGGGGAGGGGTAAGTGGCCCAAAGAAGGTTGTAGTTAGTTCAGACCTCCCCGTAGAATGTCTGTTGGGCAATGATTTGGAAACATCCCTATGGTCAGAAGTGGAGCAGAGGACTCACATGGAAATGTTAGGCTTGCCAGCACATGTCCTTGCTGTGACTAGGTCACAGGCCAAAAGATGCCCCACTGAACAGGTGCTGGATCCTGGAACAATGGACCAGACACCTCCCAAGAAGAGGAGCAGTAGGGTTAAGGCATTGCCTTCCCCCTTGCCCCAGGTTGTGGATCAAGTCTCTGAGGAGGCTGATCTCAAGGAACTGAGGGAAACTGAGCCTAAAGAGCTTGAACCTGATCAGGTTGAGTTTCTGGGCTCAGGGGGACCCTCCAGGGAAGACCTGGGAAAGGCCCAGTTGGACTGCCCCTCACTTGAACCCCTCAGACAGCAGGCTGCTGCTGAGGCTGCAGGGAATGCCACAGGTACCCACAAGGTATACTGGGATGATGGACTCCTGTACTCTGAGTCAAGAGACCCCAAGCCTGGTACGACCAGGAGGCTGGTCATCCCCTTGTCTCAGAGAGGTTTCCTTCTTACCTTGGCCCATGAAATTCCCCTTGCAGGTCACTTAGGCCAGAACAAGACGTGGGACAGGCTTGTCACACACTTTCACTGGCCTCACATGAGTGAAGATACCAAGGAGTTTTGTCGCTCCTGTGTCACTTGCCAAGCCAGTGGCAAGTCAGGTGGCACAACAAAGGCCCCCCTCATACCACTACCTGTGGTGGGGGTAACCTTTGAGAGAGTGGGGATTTACATTGTTGGTCCAATGGAACCCCAGACAGCATCAGGGCACAAGTTTATACTGGTGGTGGTGGATCATGCCACCAGGTATCCTGAAGCTATTCCCCTTAGGACCACTACAGCACCTGTTGTGGCAAGAGCCCTAATTGGAGTGTTCTCCAGAGTGGGCTTCCCTAAGGAGGTTGTCTCTGACAGAGGTGCAAACTTCATGTCAGGATATCTGACTTCAATGTGGAAGGAATGTGGTGTCAACTATAAGTTCACCACACCCTATCACCCACAGTGCAATGGGCTTGTTGAGAGATTCAACAGGGCCCTCAAAGGGATGATTCATGGACTACCTGAACCTCTCAGGAGGAGATGGGATGTCCTGATCCCCTGCCTCTTGTTTGCTTACAGAGAGGTCCCACAGAAGGGGATTGGTTACAGCCCTTTTGAGCTTCTGTTTGGGCATCCTGTAAGGGGACCCCTTTGTTTGGTAAAGGAAGGATGGGAGAGACCTCTCAAAAAGCCTGGAACAAACATTGTGGACTATGTACTTGGTCTCCGCTCCAGGATGGCTGAGTATATGGAAAAGGCATCTAAAAACCTTGAGGCAAGCCAAGAACTTCAAAAAGCTTGGCATGACCAAAAGGCTGTCCTGACTGTGTACAAGCCTGGACAGAAGGTGTGGGTGCTGGAGCCAGTGGCCCCAGCAGCACTCAAAGACAAATGGTCTGGGCCCCACACAATCATTGAGCAAAAGGGAGAGGTCACCTACCTGGTGGACCTTTGGACTCCCAGGAGCCCCCTCAGGGTGCTCCATGTAAACAGGCTCAAGGCATAAGTCGACAGGAAGGACATGGGCTTGCTCATGGCCACAGATGAGGGACAGGAGGAAGAGAGTGACCCTCTCCCAGACCTGCTCACTCAGAATCCTGATGATGGATCAGTAGATGGTGTTGTCTTTTGTGGCAGCCTCTCTGAACATCAGCAACAGGATTGTAGACAAGTTCTGCAATCCTTTAGACATATGTTCTCTCTGACCCCCAGTCAAACTGATTGGTGTACCCATGAAGTTGACACTGGAGACAGTCTGCCTGTCAAGAGTAAAATCTACAGACGGCCTGATCATGTCAGAGACTGCATCAAGACAGAAGTGCAGAAAATGTTGGAGCTGGGAGTCATTGAGCCCTCAGATAGCCCTTGGGCTAGCCCAGTAGTTCTAGTGCCAAAGCCTCACACCCAGGGTGGTAAGAAAGAGATGAGGTTTTGCGTAGACTACAGAGGACTCAATGCAGTCACTAAGACTGATGCCCACCCAATAACAAGAGCAGATGAACTTATAGATAGATTGGCTTCTGCCAACTACTTAAGTACATTTGACCTGACAGCTGGGTATTGGCAAATCAGGTTAGCTGAGGAGGCCAAGCCCAAGACAGCATTTTCTACCCCTGGTGGGCATTATCAATTTGTGGTAATGCCCTTTGGTTTGAAAAATGCACCTGCCACCTTCCAAAGGCTGGTGAATCAAGTTCTCACTGGGTTGGATGACTTCTGTGCAGCATATCTTGATGATATAGCTGTCTTTAGTTCCACCTGGGAGGATCACCTGGTCCACCTGAGGAAAGTGTTAGAGGCACTGCAAAAGGCAGGTCTCACTATCAAGGCCACTAAGTGCCAGATAGGGCAGACACAGGTTGTATACCTGGGCCACCTTGTAGGTGGAGGCCAGGTTCAACCCTTGGAGAGTAAAATACAGGCCATCAAGGACTGGGCTCCTCCAACCACCCAGACTCAGGTTCGAGCTTTCTTGGGCCTGACTGGTTACTATAGGAAATTTGTCAAGAATTATGGGTCCATTGTGACTCCACTTAATGACCTGACAAGTAAAAAGATGCCAAAGAAAGTTCAGTGGACAGCAAGCTGTCAGAAAGCATTCAATGACCTAAAGCAGGCCATGTGCACAGCACCTATCCTAAAGAGTCCAGACTACTCCAAAACCTTCATTGTCCAAACAGATGCTTCTGAGTTGGGTGTGGGAGCTGTTCTATCTCAGCTGAATTTTGATGGTAACGACCAGCCCATTGCTTTTATTAGCAGAAGGCTGACCCCCAGAGAGAAAAATTGGTCAGCTATTGAGAGGGAGGCCTTTGCTGTGGTGTGGGCCCTGAAAAAGTTGAGGTCATACTTGTTTGGCACTCACTTTAAGATTCAGACCGACCATAAGCCCCTCTTATGGCTAAATCAGATGAAGGGTGAAAACCCCAAACTACTTAGGTGGTCCATTTCCCTACAGGGGATGGATTTTACAGTGGAGCATAGACCTGGTACTGATCATGGCAATGCTGATGGGCTCTCCAGGTATTTCCACTTAGAGCAAGAAGACTCACCTGGTCAAGGTTAGCTTATTGTCCCAAAGTTTGGGGGGGTCATGTAGGAGAGTAGGGTCTGCAATCCTATGATCACCCAGATTTTTGCTTTTTGCTTCACTGGTTTACGACTTTCCCTGGCTGTGGGCCTGCTAATCAGACCCACAGCCTAGCTGTTCTCTCTATTCCAAATTGTACCCAGGTACTGAATTGGCACTGGGCCCTCTCTTGTGTCCCTGTAACCAGGGCAGAGGTGTACCCAGAGGTCTCCCAGGGGCTGCAGCATGTATTATGCCACCCCTGAGCTGACTAACTAAAACAGACACAACTGGCTGCTTGACAGCTGGGGCAAGGTGGTGTACACACCCTTTGCTTTAGATATAGTATTCCTATATCTAACCCTAAAATGGACACATATATTCCTATCAGTCACTCCTATGGCAGGCCTTATCAATCCTGAAGGCAGAGTGCTTGGAATAATGTGAGATGGTGCTCTGGCATGAGCTGAGCCCGTTTGCAGCTTGCGGAACCAAGTCCTAATAGCTGTTCCATGATAACGCATACCATATACTCTTAAGTGCATTATAATCCTCGCGGTTATATGCCAACTCTGGTATCGCTTTATCAAAACATGTCGAGTAAGGTGTCATACGAATTGGAATACTAACCCCTCGCCAATTCTGGCGACGGGGTTAGCATTCCACCCTTCTAGAGGGACACGACATGTATGTAGCTGTAACCCCGGTTAAAGTTAACTCAAGCCTCAGCTCCACAAAATGGATGCTGCCACCGAGACACAAGTCTGCCCTCCTGCTGCTGGGAGTCCTTCCAGCAACGGAGGCCTGGACAAAGGGTTTCCTGTCAGGGGCGGTGCCAGCACCGTCCCAGACAGGATTTTGTGTATCCCAGGTAGGCAGGGCTTTAGAGGAAGGTGACTGCAAGTGGCACCCCGGTGCTCACTGTGCATAGGCCGGCTTGAACCAGTTCCAGGGGCACTCCAGCCCCTGATCTGGGGAAAAGCCCGCCAAAGGAGAGGGGTGTAACCACCCCCCTCCTAGTCCCACCCATAGGGCAGGACTTAGTCGCGTGCCAGCCCCCTTTCCCAGGATAAAGGTAGGAGCAGGCCCCCTTCCAAATTAGATCATCTTTGAATCCTGAACCAACTTTCCATGAAAGGAACTCAAGACTTTTCTCAAGATTTCTCCCTTGTGACTAAGGAGTAGTCACCCTGCAGCAGCAGGCACCAACCAAGCATCGCGGTCTGCTGTAAGTCTCTCCTCCGGATCAAGACTGCCCAGCTCGACGAGAACCGGCTTCCCTGGCACCTCTGACCTCTACCTGCATCATCAGCCCAGCTGAGATTCGTGGGTGTGACGAGACCTCAAGGGACCGGCCATCTTCAGGACTGCACGACGCTTGTCCAGCACAACCACCGAGTGACCCTCGACTGAGTGCTTTGGGGTAAGAGAAGCCCCGACCCTGAGCAGCTCCAGCACCGACGTTCAGCCCCCCTGCATCCACGAGAACTGCGTGGGGCCCTTCTGCTTTTTGCTGCTCACCGCGTTGTCCAGGTCACTTGCCCGCTGGCTAGTGGCCCTTTTGACGACGAACCACGATGACAAGTCAAGTCAAGTCAAGTCATAAAATTTGTATAGCGCACTACATACCCAGAGGGTTTCAAGGCGCTTAGGAAGGGGAGGAGGATTATTTGTCAAATATCCACGTTTTAAGCTGCTTTCTGAACGCTAGGTGATTCTGGGTGAGGCGAAGGTAAGCGGGGAGTGAGTTCCAAGTTTTGGCAGCCAGGTATGAAAAGGATCTGCCTCCCATGGTGGTCTTGTTGATGCGAGGTACAGTGGCGAAGGCTTGGCTGGAAGAGCGAAGTTGGCGGGAGGGGGTGTAGAAGGACAGTCGAGAGTTGAGGCAATCTGGTCCGATGTTGTAGAGTGATTTGTGTGCGTGGGTTAGCAGTCGGAAAGTGATCCTCTTATTGACGGGTAGCCAGTGGAGGTCTTTAAGGTGACCAGAGATGTGTTTGTTGCGTGGGATGTCTAATATGAGCCTGGCTGAGGCGTTTTGGATTCGTTGTAGTTTTTTCTGGAGTTTAGCGGTGGTACCTGCGTAGAGGGTGTTTCCGTAGTCCAGTCGGCTAGTGACTAGAGCGTGGGTGACTGTTTTCCTTGTTTCGGAGGGGATCCAGCGAAATGTTTTTCTGAGCATGCGAAGAATGTTAAAGCAGGAAGATGATACGGCGTTGACTTGTCTGTTCATTGAGAGTGAAGAATCCAGGATGACGCCAAGGTTCCGTGCGTGGTCTGTCGGGATGGGTGCTTTTCCGAGGGCTTCCGGCCACCAGGAGTCGTCCCATGCAGAGGGGGATGTACCTAAGATGAGGACTTCTGTTTTGTCTGAGTTCAGTTTCAGACGGCTTTGTTTCATCCATTCGGCGACTTCTTTCATTCCTTCGTGTAGGTTAGTTTTGGCGGTGCTGGGGTCCTTGGTGAGAGAGAGGATCAGTTGAGTGTCGTCCGCGTAAGAGATGATGTTGAGGTTGTGTTGGCGGGCGATGGCCGCAAGGGGGCTCATGTATACGTTGAATAGGGTGGGACTGAGTGAGGATCCTTGAGGTACGCCGCAAATGATTTCAGAGGCCTCGGACTTGAATGGTGGGAGGCGGACTCTCTGGGTTCTTCCGGTGAGGAACGAGGTGATCCATTCCAGTGCTTTTCCTTGGATTCCGATGTTTCTGAGGCGTTGTAAAAGGGTGCTGTGGCAGACTGTGTCGAAGGCTGCGGAGAGGTCGAGGAGGATGAGGGCGACTGTGTCTCCATTGTCCAGTAGAGTTCGAATGTCGTCTGTTGCAGCGATGAGGGCGGTCTCAGTGCTGTGTTTGGCTCGGAAGCCAGATTGTGAGGGGTCGAGTGATTTGTTGGCTTCGAGGAAGGCGGCGAGCTGGTTGTTGACGGCTTTCTCGATGACTTTGGCCGGGAATGGAAGAAGCGAGATGGGGCGGTAGTTTTTGAGTTCGGTGGGGTCTGCTGTTGGTTTTTTCAGAAGGGCGGTGAGTTCAGCGTGTTTCCAGTCTTCTGGGAAGGTAGCGGAGTTGAAGGAGCAGTTGATGACGTCTCGGAGGTGCGGTGCTATGACGGAGTCTGCTTTGTTGAAGATGTGGTGAGGGCATGGGTCTGTGGGGGATCCGGAGTGGATGGAATTCATCAGGCGGATGGTGTCCTCAGTGGAGATTGGGTTCCAGGCGTTAAGGGTGTTTACGGGGGGAAGATGGTCAGCAGATGGTAGGGTGGGTTGGCTTCCGGGTTGGTTGTCAAAGCTGTTGTGGATGTCAGCAATCTTGTTGTGGAAAAAAGAGGCTAGGGAGTCGCAGAGGGTTTGAGAGGGGGTGATGTCGTTGGAGTTGGCCGAGGGGTTGGAAAATTCCTTGACGATGTTGAAAAGTTCCTTGCTGTTGTGGGCGTTGTTGTCAAGTCGATCCTTGAATGCTGTTTTCTTGGCTTTTCGGATCAGTTGGTGGTGAGTACGGGTGGCGCTTTTGAAGGCGTCCTTGGTGCTGGTGGATGGGTCTTTTTTCCAGGCCTTTTCAAGGGAGCGGCACAATTTCTTGGACTTCTTGAGATCATCGTTGAACCATGAGGCCTTTTTGTTGCCAAGTTTGTGATGACGTTTTTTCAGTGGTGCTAAGGTGTCGGCGGTGTTGGATAACCAAAGGGTGAGGTTGGAGGCAGCTTCGTTGGCGTTAGAAGAGAGGGCTGGGGAGGTTCGAAGGAGCGATGTGGAGATCTGATTTTGTTCCAGTTTCTTTGTAGAGTTGGTTGGAGGTGGATGATGGGTTTCGGCTTGTTGTAGGTGAAGTGAACGCAGCTGTGGTCAGTCCAGAGGAGATCCGTAGTGTGGCTGAAGGAGACATGGTTGCTGGAGGTGAAGATGGGGTCGAGTGTGTGACCTGCGATGTGGGTGGGGGAAGTGACCAGTTGTTTAAGTCCGAGGTTGGCGAGGTTGTCTAAGAGGGAGGCGGAGTTGCGGTCGTTGTTCTTTTCAAGGTGGAAGTTGAGGTCTCCCAGAAGGATGTAGTCTTTGGAGGGGAGCGCGTGTGGGGTGATGAAGTCCGTGATGTCTTCACTGAATTTTGCGCGGGGTCCTGGTGGTCTGTAAAGGAGGGTGCCTCTGAGTGTGGTCTTGGGGTCGATGTGGATCTGGAAGTGAAGGTGTTCAGAGTTAGCGAGGTTGGCGTCGGAGCTGGTAGAGATGCGGATGGATTTCTTATGGACGATAGCGATTCCTCCTCCTGTGTGGTCGGTGCGGTCCTTGCGTGTGATCTTATAGTCATCTGGGATAGCGATGGCGATGTCAGGGGCGGAGGATGCGTTCATCCATGTTTCCGTTAGGAAGGCGACGTCAGGAGAGATGGTGTCTAGTAGGTTCCAAAGGTCAATGGCGTGCCTGTGGACCGAGCGGGTGTTGAGAAGGATGCATTGTAGGTGGTTGGGGACGGGAATCTGTGGTGTGGTCGTAGCGGAGATGTTGTTGGTGCCGCTAAAATTGCAGGAGGAGCAGGAGAACGGTCCATGGGTGCGTCCAGGAGCGGCTTGGACGCAGTTGGGGGCGCGGCCGGGGTTAAGGGCTAGGAGGGTGGCGGCATCGTAGGTAGTGCGGGGGGGGGGCTGGGGAGCAGGAGGGGCAGGGGGTCTGGCGCTGGGCGCGGTCCAGGCGCGGACGGGCGTAGACGGGCTTACCTTTGGCGCACCTTCGGCGCGGATTGGGCGCGGTCGCTGCGCGTGAACGCTGCGCGCGGGAAGAACTGTCATATATGGATGGTGGAGGGGGAGGGGCGAGGGCGTCTCAGCTGGGAGGCGGGGCGGGCACACGAGGGCAAGCACAACAAACAAAATGGAGGCGGAGGGGGGGGGCACAGCGGAGCGCTAGCGGCAAAGCGCGTTTACACAGTCTAACCAGCACACAGCACAGAGATGCACCAAGCGCTCCTACAGCAAAGCGCTGATCCTGCAAATAACAAAACAAAAATACCAGGCAGTGAGAACAGCAAATAGCGCTACAATACCAGCAGTCAGCAGGGACCCTGGGAGCGACCACTCGGCTCGTGGAAGAGCAGTGAGTCACGGCGCCTGGAGGGAGGAGAGCGTTAATCAGGACAGTGGGAGGGCGTCTCAGCTGGGAGGCGGGGCGGGCACACGAGGGCAAGCACAACAAACAAAATGGAGGCGGAGGGGGGGGGCACAGCGGAGCGCTAGCGGCAAAGCGCGTTTACACAGTCTAACCAGCACACAGCACAGAGATGCACCAAGCGCTCCTACAGCAAAGCGCTGATCCTGCAAATAACAAAACAAAAATACCAGGCAGTGAGAACAGCAAATAGCGCTACAATACCAGCAGTCAGCAGGGACCCTGGGAGCGACCACTCGGCTCGTGGAAGAGCAGTGAGTCACGGCGCCTGGAGGGAGGAGAGCGTTAATCAGGACAGTGGGAGGGCGTCTCAGCTGGGAGGCGGGGCGGGCACACGAGGGCAAGCACAACACCACTGGTCTGGTTGCTCCAGACTGGCCCTTGCTCCCCTCCAACAGAGGAGCACCCCGGACCCTCCTGGTCCACTCCAGACGCCATTTTAAGTCCACCGCGTGGGCTTGCATTTGCCAAGACTTGTTGCCCCAATCCTGGGTCCAGCGACGTCGACAGCAGACACCACCGTGGGACAGTTCGCCCCTCCATCCTGGTCGCCGACAACGCCTCCTGGTCCGAGAGACTGCAGAGCCCAGCGTCGCCCACTCACCTGGTCGAGGTGACTTTGTCCGGTGCCATCCTGGTGCCCACCTAATCACTGGCTAGTGATTCAGAACTTGGTCCCCTCTGCTTACAGGTATCCACCTTCATCGATCCAGGCTTGGATCACCACGAACTTCTTCACTGGTCGCCTGCCAGCAACTTCTTTCTTCAGGCTCCATAGACTGCAACGAGGATCTCCGACGTCTTTTCAGCCCTATGCAGCCGCAGCCCCTGGGCTAGGTAACCTGAGCATTTCGGTGCTCCAGCATAGTCTAACTATCTAAGTGTCAGGATCCTTTGTCGTTTCAGCTCTACCTAGTCGGGTTCGCCCGAGAACACTAACTTTGCTTTTACTAGCCTCCATAGACTTTTTCCCGCCTTACGCGTGAGAGTTCCCACTCTGCACACGACATCCCTAGGCCTCCTGCTTGTAATCTAAAGGTTTAGTAGTCCAGTCCTAGCGATCCTAAAGCCTATGAGAATAGTTACTTACCTGCTAGTATTTCTCATTCCACTTGTATAGTATATGGTTTTTCGTGCCCCTCGGGCATTTGTGTAAATTGTGCGACTTTAAGTATTTCTTTAAGAGTTTTGTTGTGTGCTTAGCTCCCTGTCTCATAAAGAACCAGGGTAGTCTTGTTATAAATAAATATACTTTATTTTTCATAACAACTTGTGTGGTGTCCTTTCACTTGGTGTTCAAGGGGTAAATGTGATGGTAAAACAGCTGGCTTAACACGCCCTCTAGAGTTTAGCCTAAAGACTGCACGTGTCCATGCTACTAGGATAGCTGGTCTATCAGGTTGACTTACAACCAAACATCAATAAGGGTTGTTTGGACTGATACAAAGTGTTCACTAGAATAGTGAACATTATATATCAGGCCAACTTCTCACGCTTGGAATTTGAAGCACTGTTTTATAAGCTTTAGATTGCACTGAGTTTAGGCAGGCATGCTGTGACCCGGGGAAAGCCTGGTGGCCATAGCTGATTGCTCGTAGCAGTTTCACTTTCAAAATTTTCAGTATTTAGCCAGCAGTTGGGCTGATCAGATGATGGTTTAGTTGCTTGAGTGGATGTATGACCCTGTTAGCCTTGGTTCTCTGATGTTTCAAATGGGCAGTTTCCTTAGCCCGTTCCATTAGTCAGAGCCCTAGGTAATTGTATGACTGCGCCATCTTGATGTGCAAGTTGCCCGAATGCCATTGTGCTTTCTGTTTCTGAAGGTAGGTCCCAAAGATGACAACCTTGGTCTTTCCTTGGTTTATGGTCAGATTATTGATGTTATTAAAGTGATTTAATGCAGTTAGGGCTCTTTGTAGGCTCACCTTTGTGTGATCCATTATTTCAGTATCGTCGACGTATTGAAGCACCGGCAGCCTCGTGTTTCCTAGTCTTTTTTTTTTTTGTGTGTGAGGGTGCACTATCGTTTTTATTTTTTATTTTTTTATTTTTATTGAAGCCAGAAATTTTTAACATACACATAAAATCAATGCATCATTAAACCATAAAACTCCCTTAGGGCAAATACACAAAAAAATCAGGAGCAGAAAATGCATGTACACAATAATAAAATCCAAGACCACAACCCTACCTACTTAAGCAGCCTAAAAACAGTCTCCCAACAGTGTTTTTTTTAATTTATTTTTTAAACAATTTTATTGTAATTTCGATAAACTTGGCAATACACATATATCTTAATCATATTACAATAGTGATTTGAGTACATTCTATTCACAGGTATTTAGCTTCTGACATGGCCCATTTACTGCACCCCACAATTAACCCCCTTCCTATAATTTCCAGTCTAAATCTCCTCCATTTCCTCATCTGAACTATCTTCCTCTGCTTCTTCCAATGGGTCACAAATGTCCCCCCTGAAGGCATTCTAGGGAGCCCATATTTTATTCCATTTCCGAGGACATTTCTTCATGGAGTATACTGCACGCGCCGTAATCATTGTCAGGTCCATGTTTCTGCACCAGACCGACAATGTTGGTGCTTCTGCAGCACCCCATTTTTTAGCAATATCTCGTTTTGCAATTAAGAGTCCTAGTGTGACCCATATCTGTCCATATCTTGTGAGATCGTTGGGCTCCCATATATTTAGCAGACATTGCCTTGGTTCAGGCAGTAGCGAAATTTCTGTTGTTTGTGAAATGGTGCGCAGTATCTGCCTCCAATAGTTCATTATAATTGGACAGTCCCATATGGTATGAAAAAAGGTTCCCTCCCCCCGCACAGCCCCTCAGGCAGAACGGGTGCGGTGCCCTTTGTATTCTGTGCAGTGTCGCCCTAGTATAATATATTCTATGTAAGATTTTAAGTTGCACCAATCGCAGTCGCGCCGAGATGCCCACCTCTCTGGGGGACGATAGGGCCTCCTTCCATTCTGGCTCTTCTATATCACCCACCTCTGCTATCCATTTCTCTTTCAAGGTGCTCGTAGGGTCCGGAAGGTTATTGAGTATCTTTCGGTACGTAAGAGAGGTGGCTTTTTGCATTATGTGATCGGTCAGGAGTCTGTCCTCTAATGGTGAGGCCTCAGGGATCTCAGTGTTAAGTGGAATTGCCGCCAGTAAAGCGTGTCTTATTTGAATATATCGAAACTTTTCAGTCTGGCCAAGTTCATATTGCTGTTGCAATTGTAGGAATGGGATCACCTCCCCCTTGTCCCACAGATCCCCCACCGTGGAGATGCCTATGTTGTCCCACATTGTTAAGCCCTTACACCTCCGCAGTTGCCCTAGTGCTTTAGTATCCCAGAGTGGGGTCATTTTTGTTACCACTCCTTTCCATCCCAGTCTGGCGTGTGCTGTATACCATAATGCTACTGTGTGTTTAGTCGGTCCCATCAATTTTGCCGCCCTGCCCTTGTTGTAGAGCGCCGCTAGCATATTGTTAGTTCCTAGTTGAGCCCTGTCTGCTCTGTATGCTGGGTCATCATAGGGTGCGTGTATCCAATGATTTATGACTTTGAGCTGGGCGGCCCAGTAATATAACTGCAGGTTTGGGAGCGCTATCCCACCATCATACCAGCTACCTTATAGTTTTGCTTGGGCTATGCGTGCCGGGCGGTTGCCCCAAAGAAGGCTTGAGATCAATGCCACCACTTGTTTGAAATATCGGGGTGGGACTACGACAGGCGTGTTTTCTAGGGCATACAAAAAACAGGGGAGAGCCTTCATTTTATACAATGCTGCTCTTCCGGGAAGTGTGAGGGGCAATGACGCCCAGTGCTTCACATCGCGCTGAAGCCTTTCCAGCGGGGGGGGCTAAATTTTTGGAATAGAAATGGGCTGCTGAGTTAGTGACGTGTATCCCTAGATATTTGAATGAATTTTCCGTGATCAGTAACGGACACTCTGCCGGAAGAATCGGGCTCGGTCCCTTAAGAACATACATCACTGATTTGGACCCAATTGATAGTATATCCCGAAAGTCTACCATGAGTGTTGCAAATATCAAGTAGCACCGGTATACCGTCATTAGGTTCCGCTAAATACACTAGCATGTCATCGGCGTAAAGTGAGACACGGTCCACCCAACCCTCCTTCCAGTAGATTCCTTTTTACAACGGGGTCTGTCTAATGGCTGTCGCCAGTGGCTCTAGCACCAGCGCGAACAGTAGCGGTGAGAGAGGGCAGCCTTGACGTGTGCCCCGCGCCAAAGTAATCTCCGCTGATATGTGACCATTGGCTGTAATTCTAGCGACCGGATTAGTGTATAGGAGCTTTATCCACGCACAGAATTTCGGGCCAAAACATACATGTGACAAAACTGCAAATAAGTACTTCCATTCCACCATGTCAAACGCCATCTTCGCGTCTAGTGCCAGCACAACTGCCGGATCCATCAGACTTGATGCCCTAGCCATCGCTCCTTGTAGTCTTCTAAGATTAAGGGCTGTGTTCCTGTGAGGCATAAATCCAGACTGATCTGGGTGTATCAGTTTTGGCAGGTGCGTCACCAATCTAGTTGCTAAAAGTTTTGCTAAAATTTTCCCTTCTGCATTCAGCAGTGAGATTGGACGGTAGGAGGAACTTTCAGTGGGGGGTTTGGTTGGCTTCGGGATTGCTACTATCGTTGCATTTCATTGGTCTAATGGCAATTCAGCTACTTCTAAGCTCTCTTTAAACATGGCCAAGAGATACGGGCTCAATGTCTCCGCCACTGTTTTATACCATTCTACCGGTATTCCGTTCGGGCCCAAAGCCTTCCCTGATTTTACCGACTTTATAGCGATTTGGAGTTCCTCCACCGTTAAGTCTGCCTCTAATTCTAAAGCTGCCTCCGGTGTCAAGACTGTCATATCAATTTGTTGGAGCGATTCTTTTATGTCCGCTTCTGACAGACTTGTAGTAGGGGTGTATACTTCTCTAAAATGATCCACCAAGATATTTACTATATCCTCTGGGTGTGTTGTGAGCGTCCCTTCCTTTGACCTGAGCTGTTGAATACCTCTTGTGCCTTCTCCGCTCCTACCCAGCCAGGCCAGCATTTTGCCCGCTTTGTCTCCTACGTCATATATCCTGTCTCGTGTCGCCGTAATGTTCTCAACTGTCCGTGCCTGTAAGTGATCCCTGTATTGTTGCTGACATATATTCAGTGTGTGTGCTCTGTCTGTGTTTGGGTTGATCGCGTGCGCGGATTCTGCATCTTGGAGTGCCCTCTACAATTCTGTTAGTTCTCTGTGGCGCTCCCGTTTATATCCCGTAATGGACGCAATAGCCTGTCCCCTGAGGACAGTCTTATAAGCTTCCCATAAGGTAATAGGGGAGTCGACTGAGGTCGCATTTTCTTCAAAATAGTGTTTAGTGGAATTACAAAGTGATTTTTTAATGGTCGGGACTGTAAGATAGCCTGGGTATATGGGGTAAAGTCTTCTACGAGTTTTCCTCAGACAGGCGAGTGTCAGCATTAATGGGGAGTGGTCCGAGATGCCCCTGGGTTTTATGGTGACTTCTACAATGTTCTGCATTCTAACGTCTAACATAAGGAAGTAATCTATGCGGGACAGACTGCCATGGACCGCAGAGTGATACGTATATTGATGATCCTCCGGGTGCGTGCGTCTCCAGACATCCACTAGTCCCATCGCCTCCAAGAATCTCTGGAAGCGTGAAGGTCCAGGTGCATGATTGCGAGCTGGAAATCTATCTAATGTAGCATCCAGTACGGTGTTGAAGTCCCCTCCTATGATAAGATCTCCCTCTGGAAGATTCAGTAAGAAGTCGTTTAATGCCGGCAGCCCCACTGCATGTAGTACCGGTGGTATATAGACCGAGACAACATTTAAAAGCTTACCCTCCCATTGCCCTTGGACAGCTGCAAATCGTCCCTGATCGTCTACTTTAGTCTGCAGAACCAAGAACGATGATGACGTTTTAATTAGCACACCAGTGCCTCTAGATCCCGTGGTGAATTCAGAATGAGCGATCATTTTATAACCCCATCTATCCAGTGCTTTGCACGCCAACCCTGTGAGATGTGTTTCTTGTAGGAGTACTAACACCGGGTTGTTCCTCTTTAGGGCCTGTAAGACCAGTCCCCTCTTAATTTTGTCACCCAGACCTCTCACATTCCAAGTCATGATCATGAGGGGCTGGATGGCAGTTTCCCGCGTCGTCATGTCAGTGTTGCTCGGTATCATGTCAAGGGCCATAGGTGCTGTGTGGTGTTCGTATGAAGGTAGACGGACCTGTCAGTGCATGTAGATCGGAACTGTCTATCAGTTCCGTGGACTGTCGTGATAAACCTCGATCATGTCGTGCGGGTTGTGCCTGTAAGCCTACCTGTGGAGTGAAATGCTGCTCTATTGTCATTGCCTCGAACAAAAACAACAATTTACATAAATGTAGAACCATTCCCCCCCGATCCCTTCCCCCCCTCCCTGCCTCCCTGCTATGCGGACTTGTAACTACCCGCCTCCCCACTTAGCAGAGCGCTCCTTCCCTCCCAACAACATAGTACTTGCGTGTCCGGGTAGTGTGCCCCCAAGGCTGGCCCGACCCCTTCTCAGAGCCGCCGCAGCCTCATTGTTACAGTAAAGCGTTCAGTGTGCCAGTAGCCTTCTAAGGAAGCGTCTGTGGTTTGCAGCTTATTCTTCTTCCACATGTCCCGGGATTTGCCCGGGATCCGGATGTTCTGTGTGTTGTGAATCTGCCCAGTCTTGTCAGTTTCGTCGGCGAGATTGTGTGCTTCCTTGGTTGCTGCTTCCCGCTTGGCGCCAGCCCTCAAGCCAGTCCTGCACCACCTCAGGATTTTCAAAAAACCATGTCCGTCGTCAGCCACCACCCGGAGCTTCGCCGGGAAAAGCATAGAGTAAGGTAGTTCTCGCGCTCTCAGTTCTTTTTTAACCTCCTGAAAGTTCCACCTGCGCCGAGACACAGCCGCCGTATAGTCTGGAAAGAAAGTTACCGTTGAGTTTTGTACACGTACTGGTGGAGAGGATCTTTCAGCCTGTAGGATAGCCTCTCTGTCTCTGAAGTTGAAGAGACAGGCGAGCACAGGCCTCGGGGGAGCTCCCTGTTTAGGCCTGCCGCCAGGTACTCTATGCGCTCGTTCCATGGTAAAGAAGTATGAGAGCCCTTTAGGTTTTAACACTGTCTTTATCAGGTCCTCCACGTATAGATCCATAGCTTGTTTGCCTTCGGTTTCCGGAATTCCAATTATGCGCACATTGTTGCGTTGTGCGCGTCCATCCTGATCATCAAGCTTGTCAGCCAGCGACTTGTTCTCTTTCTTGAGTTGAGCGACTTCAGTTTGCAACTCTGACGTGTCAGTCACCATGGATTTTGTCACGAATTCCGCTTCTTTCACCCTGTCGAACATTTTGTGAAGATCCGCCCGTAGGAGGGAGATGTCTGTTGAGATCGTGCCAACCGTGGCTTGTACATTCGTTAAGGCCGCCATTACATCTTCCAATGTGATCCTTTTTGCCCCTTCAGCCTCTTGGTTTTTGTTCGAGGACAGTCTTCCTTCTGAGTGCTGCACAGAGTTTTTCTCAAAGGCAAATTTGTCCAACTTAGATTGGGCATTATTGGTTCTCGGGCCCCTGTTCGCCATTATGCTTTCCTATTCTTGGAGTGGGCGACACCCTGTGTGTACGGGCGCGGTCTCAGTGTGGTTTTATGGCGTGGATGAGGTTCGTGCTGTTGAGTCTTTTCGCGCTGTTCAGGTTTAGATAAGTTCTTTGTTATCCGCCGCGTCCCGGCAGTGCACCGTTATAGTCACAGCGTGAGGAAATGCGGTTTGCACTTGTAGTCAGAGTATGGGCACTACACACTCCTTTGATCTTCAATGAACCTCCGTGTCGTCAGCTTTCCTTATTTAGTGTTCTCGCTGAGGCTGTGAGAGGCCGCAGTCGGACCCGCATCCGTGAAAGCCCAGGCATCCAAGTGCACTCTGTAAGGATCGTGCCCCTTTGCCGTCCCCTCGCTCAGGCTTCTTATGATGTTTATTGCGCCTCCTGTATCCGCCGTATCTCACCCACGGGAGTCTTGGGGTGATGAGCGGCGTCCGCATGCAGTATCTGCGAAGGGGCTATGTATTGGCGCCGTCCCGTGCACCCCCTCTGCAGCCCGTTCTTCAATGGCCTACCGAAGAGGCAGCGAGAGCCTAGGATTTAGTTCGGTGTCACCTAGTCGTCACAGGCATGGAGGGGGGGGGGCGAGTGGGGGGAACTTTCCGCGCCACCTACCCTCGACCCCTAGTGTGCAGATCGGTCTCCGCTCTCCCCACAGGCTCAGTCCGGTGCCCGACGTGCCCCATACCTCACACGAATGTCAGGTAGTTGTTTACTCCGCTTCCGTAGTTTCGGCACATATATCGTGCCCGGAGGTTATTGTGCAGTGTTTATTGGTTGCGCTTCTCCCTGGGGGCATAAGTAGCTGGTTTCTGTTGATTGCTGCGGCAATTCTCTCTTCGGCGGACAGACCCTTCGGTTGCCTTCCGGTCATCTCGCACTCACTGCCGGCGTTGTTGCTCACTCGAGCTCCCGGTCTCTATCGGCTGAAGGGCCGCTCTGTTACCGTCAACACTTTCTGCACTTTCCGGCTACCGATTTACACCGGAGTTGCAGCGGCTGCCACCGCTCGATCACGGGGCCCGGCTCCAGTTCCTGGGGGTCTGGTACACTACGGATGATTGAGCGGATAGTTGGAAGGCCCGTGTCTTCCCCGGAGCTCCTAGGCTAAGCGGCCATCTTAGCCGGCTGTCAGCCATGCCCCCCGTGTTTCCTAGTCTTGGTGTTACTAGGCCAGCTCCTTTTAGTGTGTCCCCCAGATCCGCCGTGTATAGATTGAAAAGAATGGGAGCCGAAATGCAACCTTGTTTCATCCTGTTCTCCGTGTTAATTTTCGGGGATACTGTGCTGGCGCTTGTTTTAACTCTTCCCCAGGTGTCTTCTTGGAGTGATCTGATTGCCTTCAGTGGGTTTGGTGGAATGCCCCAGTTTTCAAGCTTCCAACATAGTCTTCTGCGAACCACTTTATCGAAGGCTGTGCTGTAATCCACAAAGCAGCAGAAGAGTGGAGGGTGGTTCTTCGTGGTTGCCTGGGTGGATAACTAGACCAATGCCAATACGTTATCCCTGGTCGATGCCAGTGACCTGAAGCCAGTTTGATAGGATGGTATAAATCTATTCTCTTCTGCCCACCCCTCCAAGTCCCTTAGTAGAAGGTGAGCGTAAGCCTTGGCTTCAAGGTCAAGCAGGACAATAAGCCATTAATTTGATGGTTTTAAGCAGTCTCCTTTTTTGAAAATAGGGACAAAATTGGAACCCCTACAGGAATCAGGGGTTGTTGCTGATTGGAATGTATGGTTGTATAAAGGAGTTAGCAATGCTGGCCAGAAGTCGGGGCCTTTTTAAAGACTGGTGCTGGAATTCCATGTGGCCCGGGGGCCCCATCGTTCTTCCTGTTATTGATGATCTTACTGACCGTATTGGGATTTAGCTGGGCTGATGTTTCGCCACGTGTTTCTGCCGGCGTTCTATTACCCTCAGGCCAGTTATGTTGGCTGACTTTTGTGTCTCCTGGGGTGTTTTGTCTGGGGGTTCTCAAGCTTTACTTGTAGGTCCTCCACGATATCTTCCCAGGCCTTTATGGGTGAAAGCGGCGTAGACAGATTGCCTTCTTGTTTTTCTTCCAGCCAACGTGTTGCCTATCTTGTCCGACCATTTGATCCTCCTCAAGACATTGTGTTTTTGTCCCCTCTTGATGCTCCGATGGTTTGATGGTGTAGAGCTTTTGGAACTGTCATCAGGAAGACCGCTCTCTGTGGCCTATGACCGATTTCCGTCCTATCTTCAACTTCAAAGTCATTCAATCTGGCCGCCAGTGTTTCGCTGACCATGATGTAATCAATTCTTGAGATGTCTCTGAAGGTGGGGGGAGGGTCCCATATGTTTTAGGGGGCTTTTTTCAGTGCATGAGTTGAGGTCAGCTCATGGTTGCTGATGAAGTTGAACAAGGGTTCAGCCGTGCCAGAACTCAAGGGAGGGGGTTTGGTAATGTCCAAGTCCCTCAGATTGAAATCCCCCCGCTAGGATAACCTGGTGAGATTTATATTTACACAAGAGGTCTTCTAGTTTCCCCAGCAGCCCCTTCAACTTCTCTTTCATGGTAAGCTGGGCCAGATTGATGTAGCAGTTAATTACTAGAAGAGGTGTAGGATGTAAGTTAATAGTCAAGCCTCTGACTTGTAGAGCTTGCAATCCAGGTGTGTTTTAGTTGCTAGCGTTGGCTTCAAGAGCACTTTTCGTGCTTTATAAAAACTGATAGACCGCCGGCCGGTCGGCCAAATAGATTCTTTTTTATGACTTGAATAAAGTGTTTGTAGTGCCCTGCCAATGAGGTGCTGGACAGGGCCCAGGTCTCTTGGAGGCAGAGTATGTCGGCAGTTTCCAGAAACTGCTTCAGATTTTCATTGCCACTGATTTTTCTTATTCCTGCTATGTTCCAGGAAATTATAGTTAATTTCTCTTTGTGGATTGCTCTTTGCCTTATCCCTTCCCTTGCCAGCCTGGATTCTCTGATGTTAGGCATACTGATGCCCCCCATTTATGCTTTCTGGTTGATTAAGGGAAGATGGGCCTGCACTGATGACCCAGTGGTTGTTTTGGCATGAAATCATGATACCCGTTGGGACCCTAGGGGCTGCCTGAGTTTTGCCCGGAGAGCATAAACTATTTGTCCCGTGCAAGATTGACCACGGGGTCTTTGCCCTGTTATCCGGTGCCAGGACATGACGATATTTTGGATCCGGCACTGTCTGAACATTGATGCCCCACTCGGCAAGTTGTATGGAGTTGTTTGCAATAGCTTGTTGTATTTTTGTATGATTTAAACCCACCACTGTTGAGTCACCTTGGGTGTCCCCCTTCGTACTCAGGAATTTCACCCATACTATATCACCTGTTTGTATTTGATCTAGGGTTGCCAGATGATTGAAAAGGTTGAGTATATTGCTCCTGTTCAAGATGTCGTGCTGACCCATGCTGTAATACATAGGGGTGAGAATTACCTCTTGGACTACTGTTGGTGAGCCCGGGATTGGGGCCACTTTTCCCCTGTATGGGGAGGGCTCTGCCTGACCCAGCCCTGAGTTTTGGCTTCCTTGTTTACTCGATGAGTGTCCTGCTTGGGACCAATTGTTGTGACCTTGATTAGCCCCAGAGTCGGCCTCTTGTCCAAGTTCTGCTTGAGATGAGGACAGATCCAGCGGCGCTGTTGTGGCTGTCGCTGTCTGGGGGCTTGCTTCACGTGGTGCCAAGCTTAGTGTGGCTGTTGGGACATGTCCAATGAGATGGTCTGCTATCTATCTATCTATATTATATATATATATATATATATATATATATATATTGAAAAAACACCATTCCACCTGGGGCCAGCCGAACTCACGGCGGGTGCAACCGGAAAGCGGTGGTGGAACCCGCTTACTAAACAGCAAAACACGGCAGTTCGCTGCAGATGTAGGCCTTGTAGTATCTGCAGACGCGTTTCTGGCTTCTGCCTTCATCATTGCGGAAAAGCCGTCGATGTAAAGGCACAGTCTTTTAAACAGTCCTGCCATTCGATAGGTGAATCCTTGGCCAATAAGAGGCCAGCAATTGGGCATATCCATTTCTGTTGTTTGTTGCTAGTTGCAATGTCTATGGCGCACCCATCGCTGAAATCACATGACACCTGTAGTTACTGTGACTATATGTCCCCCTCGCCTGCCGCTATACAACTGTGAGTGTCCCACATATGGTGAAACACTCTCGGTTTGTATAAGCAACAACCTAACTTGGTTGACAGAATCTATTAGCGGCGTTTCAGGCAGCCCAAATTGAATTGAAAAAATACCATTCCACCTGGGGCCAGCTAAACTCACGGCGGGTGCAACTGGAAAGCGGTGGTGGAACCTGCTTATTAAACAGCAAAACACGGAGGTTCGGTGCACACACAGGGCATATGTAGGCTTTGTAGTATCCGCAGATGCGTTTCTGGCTTCTACCTTCATCAGTGCGGAAAAGCCATAGATGTAAAGCCACAGTCTTTTAAACAGTCCTGCCATTCGATAGGTGAATCCTTGGCCAATGAGAGGCCAGCAATGGGGCGTCTCCATTTCTGTTGTTTGTTGCTAGTTGCAATGTCTATGGCGCACCCATCGTTGAAATCAAATGACACCTGTAGTTACTGTGACTATATGTCCCCTCGCCTGCCGCTATACAACTGTGAGTGTCCCACATATGGTGAAACACTCTCGCTTTGTATAAGCAACAACCTAACTTGGTTGACAGAATCTATTAGCGGCGTTTTAGGCAGCCCAAATTGAATTGAAAAAACACCATTCCACCTGGGGTCAGCTGAACTCACAGCGGATGCAACCGGAAAGCGGTGGTGGAACCCGCTTATTACACAGCAAAACACGGAGGTTCGGTGCACACACGGGGCATATGTAGGCTTTGTAGTAACCGCAGATGCGTTTCTGGCTTCTGCCTTCATCAGTGCGGGAAAGCCGCCGATGTAAAGGCACAGTCAGACTGTTTAAAAGACTGTGCCTTTACATCGATGGCACTGACGAAGGCAAGAGCTGAAACGCGTCTGTTTTGAGATTATTTTGCGCAATAAAACTTGAAAACGAAGTTTAACCTGCTGCGAGTGCTTTTCTATTGGTTTTTGGAACCACGGAGCTCGAGATATATATATATATATATATATATATATATATATATATATATATATATATATATATATATATATGTGAATCCTTGGCTTGTGACAAAGAGCTTTCGCTCGAAATGCGTCAGCTGACATAAATTAACCTTATTACACAGCAGCGTGGAGTGCGAGTCTCTTCTTTCCTGTGAGGGGGAATCCTTCTCTCATATATATACATATATATATAATTTATTGTTCCAAATTTCCCTCTAGCAAGAAGATACACTCTCATGGACATTGGAAAACATTAGAGTATGACAGCGCACACCCACCAAAAGGAAAAAGTACACCGGGCAACCTTGGATGGCTCCCTGCTCCTGATACTACATGAATGGGAGTCTTCTCTTAGTTAGGTAGCTCCTCTCATTCTTGCCAAAAGTTCTCCTCCCAGACCTCACTATTTCTAATACACAATATGCCTTTCACTAACTATGAAATCATGAGACCGCACCTGCAAAAGAAAAAACATTGCAACACAGGCACAACTTTTACGTTGAAGGTCAAACATTGGAGAGCAAATGCTAAGGCGTTTGGTTAAGCTAACTTAGTAATACAGCTAGGGTACACTTTGAATACATGATTATGTATGCACCTACAATGATAAAATAAATGCAAAACAATAGTAGTTGAGTACATGAATACATAAGAAAAGCAGTTTCAGTAAAAGCAGTATAACTCAAAATACACAAGTGTAAATGTGAACGAGAACTACAATTTGTAACGTTAGAATGAAGGTATTATAACACACACATATAAATGACTATTGTCTACAGTGAATACAATCCAGAGTACATTTGGTTCTTCACTTTACATTATGGGGTTAAGGCATACAGTAGATATAAGTGCACATATATATGGTGTTTCTGTGATGTGTAAGGGCGGATCAAAAATTCAGCTGTTCCACCAACCTCATGGCAATATTCATGGACTTATAGGCACACAACCTGTGGCTGAAGGCAGTACCTATGGTCTTCCATCGCTTGGTACAACAACATCTGGGAAAAGCTTTGTGGGCTATAGGGCTCGCTGCACATGGCCAACAGAGTGTAATTGATATCTACCGTCACTAAATCTTGCATTTTTCTATTTCTACACATCTTCTCTGTTGGACTTGGCCCTTTTTGCAGGGTCATCCCTGAACTTTTTGCCTTCCTCCTTTATTTTGTCTGACCTGTTTTTGTTGGTTTTATCACTCTGGGCACTTTACCACTGCTGATTTGTGCTAAAGTGCATATACTCTCCCGATTGTGAATTGATGTATGGATTATTGACTCCATGATTTGCTTATTTGGTTTACTTGTCAGACCCTAGTACCGTGCGTGTGTCTAGGGCTTGTAAATCAAATGCTGCTGGTGGGCTTGCGCGGTACAAAAGGGGGTGGTGATGGACGGAGCATCTGAACCAATCAAACACTCACACCCAGTCAAAAGATCTGGGTTTGATCCATCACCGTTCTTTAGCCCAGGGGTACAGTCCAGCCCGAACTGCCAAGCCATGCCTTCCCTTGACCGGAAACAAGCTTCCGAGGACCGGTTTCTGGCATTCCAGCCGTCTTCAGCCCGGCTTGCTTGAATACAGTGGCAAAGTGAGCAAGGGACTCACGTCTGAGCATACCCTGCCACACTTATGGCGGCCAAAGCGGTACAAAAAGGGGTGGTGATGGACGGAGCATCTGAACCAATCAAACACTCACACCCAGTCAAAAGATCTGGGTTTGATCCATCACCGTTCTTTAGCCCACTCTGCCACCCCGGTTCAGACATGGCTATATGCAAATCAGTCTGACCCTGTGCCTCATGGGAACAGTTCAGCCCGAACTGCAAAGCCATCCCTTCCCTGGACCGGAAACAAGCTTCCGAGGACCGGTTTCTGGCATTCCAGCCGTCTTCAGCCCGGCTTGCTTGAATCCAGTGGCAAAGTGAGCAAGGGACTCACGTCTGAGCATACCCTGCCACACTTATGGCGGCCAAAGCGGTACAAAAGGGGGTGGTGATGGACGGAGCATCTGAACCAATCAAACTCTCACACCCAGTCAAAAGATCTGGGTTTGATCCATCACCGTTCTTTAGCCCACTCTGCCACCCCAGTTCAGACATGGCTATATGCAAATCAGTCTGACCCTGTGCCGCATGGGAACAGTCCAGCCCGAACTGCCAAGCCATGCATTCCATGGACCGGAACCAAGCTTCCGAGGACCGGTTTCTGGCATTCCAGCCGTCTTCAGCCCAGCTTGCTTGAATCCAGTGGCAAAGTGAGCAAGGGACTCACGTCTGAGCATACCCTGCTACACTTATGGCGGCCAAAGCGGTAAAAAAGGGGGTGGTGATGGACGGAGCATATGAACCAACACTCACACCCAGTCAAAAGATCTGGGTTTGATCCATCACCGTTCTTTAGCCCACTCTGCCACCCCAGTTCAGACATGGCTATATGCAAATCAGTCTGACACTGTGCCTCATGGGAACAGTCCAGCCCGAACTGCCAAGCCATGCCTTCCCTGGACCGGAAACAAGCTTCCGGGGACCGGTTTCAGGCATTCCAGCCGTCTTCAGCCCGGCTTGCTTGAATCCAGTGGCAAAGTGAGCAAGGGACTCACGTCTGAGCATACCCTGCCACACTTATGGCAGCCAAAGCGGTACAAAAGGGGGTGGTGATGGACGGAGCATCTGAATCAATCAAACACTCACACCCAGTCAAAAGATCTGGGTTTGATCCATCACCGTTCTTTAGCCCACTCTGCCACCCCAGTTCAGACATGGCTATATGCAAATCAGTCTGACCCTGTGCCTCATGGGAACAGTCCACTCCGAACTGCCAAGCCATGCCTTCCCTGGACCGGAAACAAGCTTCCGAGTACCGGTTTCTGGCATTCCAGCCGTCTTCAGCCCGGCTTGCTTGAATCCAGTGGCAAAGTGAGCAAGGGACTCACGTCTGAGCATGCCCTGCCACACTTATGGCGACCAAAGCGGTACAAAAGGGGGTGGTGATGGACGAAGCATCTGAACCAATCAACCACTCACACCCAGTCAAAAGATCTGGGTTTGATCCATCACCATTCTTTAGCCCACTCTGCCACCCCAGTTCAGACATGACTATATGCAAATAAGTCTGACCCTGTGCCTCATGGGAACAGTCCAGCCCGAACTGCCAAGCCATGCCTTCCCTGCACCGGAAACAAGCTTCAGAGGACCGGTTTCTGGCATTCCAGCCGTCTTCAGTCTGGCTTGCTTGAATCAAGTGGCAAAGTGAGCAAGGGACTCACGTCTGAGCATATCCTGCCACACTTATGGCGGCCAAAGCGGTACAAAAGGGGGTGGTGATGGACGGAGCATCTGAACCAATCAAACGCTCATACCCCGCCATAAGTGTGGCAGGGTATGCTCAGACGTGAGTCCCTTATTCACTTTGCCACTGGTTTCAAGCAAGCCGGGCTGAAGAACACTGGAATGCCAGAAACCGGTCCTCGGAAGCTTGTTTTCAGTCCAGGGAAGGCATGGCTTGGCAGTTCGGGCTGGACTGTTCCCATGAGGCACAGGGTCAGACTGATTTGCATATAGCCATGTCTGAACTGGGGTGGCAGAGTGGGCTAAAGAACGGTGATGGATCAAACCCAGATCTTTTGACTGGGTGTGAGTGTTTGATTGGTTCAGATGCTCCGTCCATCACCACCCCCTTTTGTACCGCTTTGGCCGCCATAAGTGTGGCAGGGTATGCTCAGACGTGAGTCCCTTGCTCACTTTGCCACTGGATTCAAGCAAGCCAGGCTGAAGAATGCTGGAATGCCAGAAACCGGTCCTCGGAAGCTTGTTTCCGGTCCAGGGAAGGCATGGCTTGGCAGTTCGGGATGGACTGTTCCCATCCCATGAGGCACAGGGTTAGACTGATTTGCATATAGCCATGTCTTAACTGGGGCGGCAGAGTGGGCTAAAGAACGGTGATGGACCAAACCCAGATCTTTTGACTGGGTGTGAGTGTTTGATTGGTTCAGATGCTCCGTCCATCACAACCCCCTTTTGTACCGCTTTGGCCGCCATAAGTGTGGCAGGGTATGCTCAGACGTGAGTCCCTTGCTCACTTTGCCACTGGATTCAAGCAAGCCGGGCTGAAGAAGGCTGGAATGCCAGAAACCGGTCCTCGGAAGTTTGCTTCCGGTCCAGGGAAGGCATGGCTTGGCAGTTCGGGCTGGACTGTTCCCATGAGGCACAGGGTCAGACTGATTTGCATATAGCCATGTCTTAACTGGGGTGGCAGAGTGGGCTAAAGAACGGTGATGATCAAACCCAGATCTTTTGACTGGGTGTGAGTGTTTGATTGGTTCAGATGCTCCGTCCATCACCACCCCCTTTTGTACCGCTTTGGCCGCCATAAGTGTGGCAGGGTATGCTCAGACGTGAGTCCCTTGCTCACTTTGCCACTGGATTCAAGCAAGCCGGGCTGAAGAAGGGTGGAATGCCAGAAACCGGTCCTCGGAAGCTTGTTTCCGGTCCAGGGAAGGCATGGCTTGGCAGTTCGGGCTGGACTGTTCCCATGAGGCACAGGGTCAGACTGATTTGCATATAGCCATGTCTGAACTGGGGTGGCAGAGTGGGCTAAAGAACAGTGATGGATCAAACTCAGATCTTTTGACTGGGTGTGAGTGTTTGATTGGTTCAGATGCTCCGTCCATCACCACCCCCTTTTGTACCGCTTTGGCCGCCATAAGTGTGGCAGGGTATGCTCAGACGTGAGTCCCTTGCTCACTTTGCCACCGGATTCAAGCAAGCCGGGCTGAAGAAGGCTGGAATGCCAGAAACCGGTCCTCGGAAGCTTGTTTCCGGTCCAGGGAAGGCATGGCTTGGCAGTTCGGGCTGGACTGTTCCCATGAGGCACAGGGTCAGACTGATTTGCATATAGCCATGTCTGAACTGGGGTGGCAGAGTGGGCTAAGGAACGGTGATGGATCAAACCCAGATCTTTTGACTGGGTGTGAGTGTTTGATTGGTTCATATGCTCCGTCCATCACCACCCCCTTTTGTACCGTTTTGGCCGCCATAAGTGTGGCAGGGTATGCTCAGACGTGAGTCCCTTGGTCACTTTGCCACTGGATTCAAGCAAGCTGGGCTAAAGAAGGCTGGAATGCCAGAAACCGGTCCTCGGAAGCTTGTTTCCGGTCCAGGGAAGGCATGGCTTGGCAGTTCGGGCTGGACTGTTCCCATGAGGCACAGGGTCAGACTGATTTGCATATAGCAATGTCTGAACTGGGGTGGCAGAGTGGGCTAAAGAACGGTGATGGATCAAACCCAGATCTTTTGACTGGGTGTGAGTGTTTTATTCGTTCAGATGCTCCTTCCATCACCACCCCCTTTTGTACCGCTTTTGCCGCCGTAAGTGTGGCAGGGTATGCTCAGACGTGAGTCCCTTGCTCACTTTGCCACTGGATTCAAGCAAGCTGGGTTGAAGAAGGCTGGAATGCCAGAAACCGTTCCTCGATAGCTTGTTTCCGGTCCAGGGAAGGCATAGCTTGGCAGTTCGGGCTGGACTGTTCCCATGAGGCACAGGGTCAGACTGATTTGCATATAGCCATGTCTTAAATGGGGTGGCAGAGTGGGCTAAAGAACGGTGATGGATGAAACCCAGATCTTTTGACTGGGTGTGAGTGTTTGATTGGTTCAGATGCTCCGTCCATCACCACCCCCTTTTGTACCGCTTTGGACGCCATACGTGTGGCAGGGTATGCTCAGACGTGAGTCCCTTGCTTAATTTGCCACTGGATTCAAGCAAGCCGGGCTGAAGAAGGCTGGAATGCAAGAAACCGGTCCTCGTAAGCTTGTTTCCGGTCCAGGGAAGGCATGGCTTGGCAGTTCGGGCTGGACTGTTCCCATGAGGCACAGGGTCAGACTGATTTGCATATAGCCATGTCTGAACTGGGGTGGCAGAGTGGGCTAAAGAACGGTGATGGATCAAACCCAGATCTTTTGACTGGGTGTGAGTGTTTGATTGGTTCAGATGCTCCGTCTATCACCACACCCTTTTGTACTGCTGGTGGGCTTGCAGCACTGATTGTGCCACCCACCGGAGTAGCTTGTGAATTGTGTCTAAGGCCTGCAATTGCAGAGCCTGTGTGCAGTCTGGTACTGCCATGTGGACTTGGCAAGTGCACCCACTTGCCAGTCCCTAAACCTTCACTTTTCTACATATTAGTCACCCCCTAAGGTAGGCCCAAGGGAAGGGTGCATTGTATGTAAAAGGTAGAACATGCCCTGATGTGTGTGGCATGTCTTGATAATGAATTACAGCTATTTTCGTTTTTCACTATTGCAAGGTTATCTGTTCCCCATAGGCCAGAATGGGCAGTTTGATTATAACATCTTGCAATCCTAACTAACTCAGGGAACTAGGTGTAAATTTGAGTTTAGTATGCCTGAACTCAGAATGATAAAATACATCTTTTAGTAAGTTGGTATTGACATTCTGTGTTTGAAAATACCACTTTCAGAAAGTAGGTATTTTCTTGCCTAACCATCCAAGGCTGACTCTGCTAGGCTGTGTATTCCTTATCTGGTTTTTGAGTGACAGGGGCGGGGGGTTCCAGGAGACAGGGTGAGTCAGCACAGGGTTGAATAGACCCATCTGCATGTAGAGTGGTGGGAGGGGAGCACCTGGGACCTGAATAGGACTGTGCCTGCCTTCCACAATGCTGGTTCCACCTCCTGTGGTGTGTCTGATGACCCTGGCCCACACTGTCAAATAAAGAGAAGGAGTCCTGTAAACAAAGTGCTCCAGGACTGGACAGAACTGGTTTGGACTAGGCACAGACACTCTATGCCTTCAGAGAACAAAGAGAATAGTAGTATAAATATTGGGGCCCAGACCCCGGGACTTTAGATCACTTCTGGGAATCAAGACAAACCTTTGCTGAGGAGAAGAACTGTGAAACTGAAGGAGGAGACTACCCCTATGCTGCGTGTTGTTGGGGTTGGCCTGCAGTGGTTTCTTCATTGCCAAAGAAAGGAGAAAAAGGACTGAGTGTGCTTTCCTCATCTTGAGGAAGATTTCCAAGGGCTTGAACTTGAGCTTTCCTCCTGCCTGAAGTCTCGGGGATACAAGACTTCACCCCTTCTGCTTGCCCGCATCTAGAACTGCAGTTTTAGCTGCTGCAGAAGGAAATTGCAACACCGACGCCGGCGAGCGACGCCATCTTCTACACCGAAGCCGTGAGTGCTGCTCCGACTTGCACCGTAGACCCGACGCCGGCCGCCGTGCCACATCGACACCAGCGAGCAACGTCGTAACCTGCCCGAAGCCGTGAGCGTTGCTTCAACTTGTGCCATGGTCCTGACACTGGCTGCTGGCTGCATCGACTCCGAAGCTGACATCACATCGACCTCATGGAGCCGATCCTCCACGTGGATCCATCGCCGACACAACATCGTAAGGAACCATGGTTTCGCTGCCATCGTGACGTCACCTCCCCGACGCAGTAAGGAACCATCGTCTCACCTTCCCTGCACTGCAGTAAGGAACCGAGTCTACACCCCCCCTAGGGTCTTAAGGAACCTACGCCACGCAGGCCAACAAAGCTGCACCTCCCCGAAGCCGTGAGCTGTCTTTGTTCTTCATCGCTTTTCAAAGGTACTGTTCTGTGGGGGTCACATTGGAGTTATCTGTTGCTAGAGGCTGATTTTAAGTGACCAACCTATTTTTAAGCATATCTTGAGTACAATATTGTGGCTTTTTGTCGTTTGGTCTTTTGTTAAGTTTATCATACAACCTGTGTGGTGTCCATATGTAGTGTTGTCACTGTATTACTGTATGTGTTCACAAATGCTTTACACACTGCCTCTGAGATAAGGCTGCCTGCTCGTGCCAATCTACCAAGGGGGTGAGTGGGAGTTATTTTAGGAGTGTAGCCCCTTACTCTGACTAGACACAAGGGTCCCTATTTGGTTAAATGTACCTACCTTTGCCAACTAGAGACCCCCAAATCTAACCTTGGTGGTCAGCGGTGAGGATTTGGACTTGCATTTGTGACTCATATACAGTGATTGGTGTACACTACTAGTGAGTGCAAACCATAACGCAACCACATACATTTTAGTAGTTTTTTTCCTTGGAACATCTTTTCTATTTTTGATTCCTGAGAACTGCCAGTCTATTCTATCATGAGTAAGTCAGCATCCATAGCATCTGTACACATTGAATTGGAAGAAGAGAGAATTGATGCTTACACTGTGCCTAATCTCAAAGCTTTTTGCAAGAAATTTAAAATCTCACCAGGAAAGAGGAATACCAAAAGGCGCTAAGGCCTGGTTGGAATCTGGGAATGCCAGTGAGCATCCCGAGAAGCCAGTGGCGGAGGCAGAGAATTTAGATGGGCAGCTTGAGGGGCCAGTGGGCCCAACCGGGGAGAAAGTACCTTCCGGGGCGGGCAGCAGTGTTTCTTCCAAGGGTCTGTCACAGGAAAACTGGAGGACAGAGCGAGGGAGAGGATGCACAAGTTTGAGCTAGCTGGGCTCAAAATGATGGTCAGAAAGACATAGAGAGCAAGAAAATAGAGCTTGGGATGGAATTAGAAATGAGGAAGTTAGCCTTAGAGGAAAAGAGAATGCATTTTGAGCATGAGAGAATGATGAGGGAGTTGGAGTTAAAAGCAAGGAGCTTAGGGATTCCTGCATCTGGTGGCAGAAAACGTGTATTATTGAGTGCTGAGGGAGTAGTGTACACACCCAGAGATGTGGCGCCTGACTTAGAGGGGGTTGATTTTCGCCAGGAGGTTCAAGGACGTGAGGTAGCTCCGGTGGTGCACAGTGTCCCTGAGATAGTTTGGGGAACTGGCCCAGGGGTTCATGGTCCTAGTGGTGGGAGGGACACTCAACTGACTCTAGATGAGAGGAGCAGGGAGAGGGGTTCCCCCATGTTTGAAGTCCTGGTGTGTGAGTGTGGAGACTGCCCAGAAGAGTGTGGGTTGAGTGAAAGAGTCAGTCAGATACTGTCTTGCCAATCTCCGGAGAGTTGTGTGGAGTACGTGTGCAAGGCACTGGATGGCAAGGTGAAGGATAGTTTAGTTAACTCTTGTGTGGGGCTATGTGATTCAATTATGGGAGAGCATATTGTAAGTCCCTGTTTTCCAGAGCTATGCCAAAACCTGTTGGAGTGTGAGTTCTCTGATCCTAGGGAGCTTGCACAGGAGACAGACCTCTGGCTGCGTGCAAGAGGGTCTGAAGAGGCATTTGGAAGTGATCCTAAAAGGAGTGGCTCAGGTATCTTCCGGACCTGTGTGGTGGAAGAGGTTCAGAGTAGCCCAGCTAGGTCCCGGTGCAGTGGGAGGGGTGTAGGGGTTCATGTCCTGTCTCCGTGGAGACGGAGTGAGTGTGGGTCTGCGTGTCCCAAGGTGCCTGAAACCCAGCCTCAGGGCCTGAATGGTTTTTAAGGGAACACCAGGTGGGGAGCCTAGTCTGTCCTGATGGTCCACCCGTTGAGGGGGACCCCTAGTGTCTGGTGAGCTGGGAGTGTCTGTAAGCAGGCCTCCATCAGTTCTGGTGTCTGGCTGTGCCCCTCCTAAGTGGAGGGTGCAGAAGTCCAGGTTGAGGGGTGAGAGGGGCAAAGAGTCCTCAGTGGAAGAACCAGTGGGTCAGTGGCCAGCCAGAAGGGAAGAGTCACCCATGAATGACAATGGTGACACCACTTCTGTTCTAGGGGATCTTCATGGACAGGGGACAGGAGATCTGTGCCAAGCAGACACATGAGTTGTGTGTCACCCTCGGTGGGGTGGGGCATATGTGCTCCCATTAAGTCCTGGTGCGCCGGGCAAGTGTTTAACAGCAGGGGTTGGTCCCTGGGTTGGGGAGCCAGGTTCAGGTGTTGTCTGACCTGGAGGGAGGGGCAACTGTAATCAGTGTCCTGACAGATGTAGGTTCTAGGGGTACCACTCCAGTTGGGAGGGTGTAGTGCTCTGAAAGGGAGTGCGGAGGGAGGGAGTCCTCATTTCTGACCCCGGTGCAGCCTGAGGGTTTAGCTCCCAGGTTGGTAGACAAATTCCTGGAGAGAGGTCCTGAACTGGTGGGAGAGTTGTGTTCTGAGGTTGAATCTCATAGGAGGAGAGTACGGAACCCCAGGTGGGAGGATCGGTGGCAGTTGGGACCTACACTGAAGGGAAGGGTGGAGAATGGCTATTATGTGCCAGGGGATACTGCCCCCCGCTCTGTGGATTGGCAAGGACCGGAGGTCTCTGGATGGCCTTGTCAGGTATACTCCACGGGATCCAGTCGCCGCAATTATGGTTCCACCTCCAAATGTCACCAACACCCTGAAGTGTAAACACAGGGTGTTCGAGCCATTAGGCGAGGGAGAAAAATAACAAACTAAAATAAAAAAGTGAGGGATGGGTAAGGGTAGGGTCAGCAGGGAAAGGACGCCTGTAACAAAAGACAAGACAGGCATCAGTTAAGTGCTTACTAGCATGCAGTACTACTCTCATATAGTCTCGCTAAGAAAGCATGAAAAGAGGTAGGTACCTGAGCAGAAAGAAAACACGACCTTTGATAGGAAACAACTACAGCCCTTCTGCCACAATCTGTGAGGATGGCCTAAGGAACACATAGACATATGGTAAATGAAAACAGTCCTGTCTTAACAGACACACACACACTGTACTGAGACACCTAACCCAACACTCACAACATACCACAGACTGGTCAGAGGACTCAATGTACAAGGGGGGTCCAAGGTATCCAAAGTATAAGTATGTTCGCTCCACACAAAGTATGTGAGATACGGTAGTGTGTAGGAAGCAAAAACTACAACACTCCGCTCTCTAAATAATGACCCAACAGTGTATGTATGGATAATGCCAAACAGAAAAACGTAGTTGCGACCACCACTGAATTCTGTCAACTATTCACCCAATGGATGACAGAACAATGAGACCTGGGGTAACCTGTAGTTTCCTCACTACATACCCAGCTCCTTAGTTCCATGTGAATACCCAGAATATAACGGAGACGCGTAGTTGTCCTCACTACCGCGCCCCACTATCTCAGCACCAAGGAAAACCGGGGTGTACGGTAACACGTGGTTTCGACCGCCACTGTGTTCCGCCACACCCTAAAGCCAAGAAAGCATCAGCAAAGCTATGACCAGTGAGCTTCATACACAGTACTTATCCGAGCTCTTGAAATAGGAATGCAAGCAGCTGACCGCATGTGCGGCCGGAGAAAATAGAACAACAATACCTGCGGGCGCCGAGTCTGTCTTACTGCAGGATTAGTAAGATGAAGTCCTCCCCACGGAGCCTTAGGGGAGGGGGGGGCCAACAGGAGACACAAATGGCTGGCGTGCAGAGCGGCCGCTCTCACGCCGAGGGCAGAACAGAAACCAGAATAACGCGCAACCGGAAGCGCGTCTATTCCCTAGATGTACTTCCTGTGGGACTCCGCCGGACTCATGGGAAATGTAGTTCTCCTGAGTGGCAGGCGCGATCGGTCGGCGAACTCTGACAGTACATCCCCCCTCCCTAGCGCCTCCTAGGACCAGGTCGCAGCGGCAATCTACGATGGAAAGCACGTACAGCAGCCGGGGCGTGAACATTCCCTACAGGCTCCCAGGAGTCGTCCTCCACTGAGTAGCCCTTCCAGGATACCAGATACCACAGGACCCCCCTACACAGCTTGGAGTCCTTAATACGCCGCACCTCATATTCAGCCCCAGCATCCCGGAGCACCGGAGGCGTGGCCCTCCTTCTCGCTGAACGAGCAGGTTTCAGTAGGTTGCAATGGAACACCGGATGTATACGCAAAGAACCAGGTAGTTTCAATTTAAAGGCAACAGGATTGATTCGTTTCACAATGGTATAGGGCCCGATGTAACGTGGATGGAACACACTACGCAATTTGAACCGGATGTTGCGTGTCGACAACCAGACCCTATCACCAACTTGGAATGAGGGGCCCTCCTTGCGGTGTTTATCCTCCCATTTCTTGTACACTGCTTTAGCCTTTTCCAGATGCGCCCTGACCTTCTTGTGCAGGACACGGAGCTTCCGCATCTGTCCCAAAACCGAAGGCTGTCGAGACAGCTCCTCCGGGATGCGCACAGGAAGGATACGTGCATCAAACCCATAATTAGCAAGGAAAGGTGAGACCCCCACAGAACAGTGCCAGGCGTTGTTATATGCCATCTCGGCCATCCATAACAAGGAAACCCAAGACTCCTGGGCATCCTCAGCAAAACACCGTAGGTATTTTTTCAATGTCTGATTTAACCGTTCAGTTTGCCCGTCCGTCTGTGGGTGAAAACTGGTCGAGAGAGAAGACTGAATGTGCAACGCCTGACACCACGCCTTCCAGAACCTCGCAATGAACTGAGGGCCTCTGTCAGACACTATAACCTCAGGGACTCCATGCAATCGTATGACGTTGGTTAGCAACAGTTGAGCCGTCTGTCCAGCGGTTGGCAAATTGACGCATGGTATAAAGTGGCCTAATTTAGTGAGGCTGTCGACGACCACCAACACAGCCGATTTGCCCTGATCAAGAGGGAGTCCGGTGACGAAGTCCAGACTAATGTTCTGCCACGGCTTCCTTGGGGAAGGCAACGGCATCAACAACCCTTTTTTCTGTCCAGTAGAGGATTTAGCCCTAGCGCATGTCTCACACTGACCTATCCACACAGGGACATCGGTGTTAACAGACTCCCACCAGAAATGTCGTTTCATGAGGTGCATGGTTTTTTGCACCCCCTGATGTCCTGCCAGTGGGGAATCATGACACCACATGAAGGCCTTTTTTCGCAATTCAGGAGAGGGGAGAAACAATCTGTTATCTTGAAAATGCAAACCATTCACCAAAGTGCGATTTCCCCCATTTGTGGCCCAACTGACCCAGGCGTCATGATCCTTTGCTTGTCGTACGAGGTCCAAAAAAGTGTTTGCCTGTATTGCACAAATCACTTTCTCGGGACTGACTATAGACACCTTAGCTTCTCCATTTTCCTTATCTTCCAACTGATCTCGTCGGGATAGAGAATCGGCTTTCAGATTTTCGGTCCCTGGTCTAAAGGTGATGGTGAAGTCGTACTCTGCGAAAAAGAGCATCCACCTCATCTGTCTTTGTGTTAGGTGCTTCGCTGTCTTCATATACTGAAGGTTGCGATGGTCGGTATAGACGGTGACAGGGGATCTGGCCCCCCAAAGGTATTGTCGCCATTCTTGGAACGCTCGTTTGATAGCTAGCAGTTCCTTCTCAGAGATGGTATAATTCTGTTAGGGGGGCTTCGTTTTTTGGACAGATACGCCACGGGGTGGAGCTGTCCGGTGTCCTTATCCCTTTGAGACAGCACTGCCCCAATAGCTTCGTCGGAAGCATCCGCTTCAACAACGTAAGGATATTCCGGTCTTGGATGTGCCAGAATCGGAGCCGTCGTGAAAGCTTCTTTTAGGTACTTGAATGCCACTGCGGCTTCGGGGGACCACACAAATTGCACTCCTTTTCGTAACAGTCTCGTCAAAGGAACCGCCACTTGAGAAAACCGCGCAATAAACCGGCGGTAATAGTTGGCGAAGCCTAAAAACCTTTGCACGTCTTTCACGCAGGCGGGGGTGGACCACTCCTGTACCGCCTGTATCTTTCTGTCTGACATTTGCAGTCCCTCGTGGCTTAGCATGACTCCTAAGAACTCAACCTTGTCCACACCAAATTCACACTTGCTTAGTTTGCAGAACAACCGGTTTTCTCTCAACCTTTGGAGTACTTCAGTTACATGCCGTGTGTGTTCCTTGATGTCTTCTGAGTAAATCAGAATATCATCGATGTATACCACTGCACTGATATCCACCACTTCCTTCAAAACGTCATTCAAAAAATATTGAAAGGCCGCTGGGGCGTTGCACAGCCCGAACGGCATCACAGTGTATTCGTACAAGCCGTATCTTGTTTTGAAGGCGGTTTTCCATTCGTCCCCCTCGCGGACGCGGACCAAGTGATATGCCCCCCTGAGGTCCAATCTGGTAAACACCTTGGCGTATCGGACTTGGTCCAGCAAAACAGAGATAAGCGGCAGTGGATACCGATTCCTGACGGTGTTTTTATTCAACATTCGGTAATCGACACATGCCCTCAAATCCCCGTTTGCTTTTTTGATGAAAAATAGGGGCGAGGCTGCAGGGGACCTAGATGGGCGAATAAAGCCAATATCCACATAATGGTCCAAGTACTCCTTCAAATGAGTAGTTTCAGGGTCGGACAATGCATAAACCCTACAGGACGGTATCGTGGCTCCCTCCACTAGATCAATCCTACAATCATATGGCCTATGCGGGGGGAGTTTCTCAGCCTGACTTTCGCTAAAGACATCCCTGTAGGCCCTATATTCCATCGGTAAACACACCTCTTTCTCCGCAGCTGTTGCTACCACCAAAGGAAGAACAGATGGTGAGAACCCGGCGCCTTCTTCCATATGTGATTTGCATTCCTCGGACAAAAAACGAATCGACTTCTCCTTCCAGTCGATGGAGGGATTATGATGACTGAGCCAGGGCATTCCGAGAATTATCTCGTATTGAGGGGCTTCAATGATGTTAAGCACCAATTCTTCCCTATGCCTGCCGTCAAGTACAGCAACGGAAAGCGTTACCCTCTCGGTTTGTTCCGTTATGAGTCCAGATATTAAGGGTTTTCCATCAACCGCCAAGACTTCCTCAGGGGTGTCTCTGGGTACCCTATCTATAGACAAAGAGGTCACGAGCCCGCTATTGATGAAATTCCCTGTGGCCCCCGAGTCTATCATGACCGTGACAGAATATACCTGTAACTGACACTCTAATCTCATGGGCAACAGGATGTGGGATTCAGATTCATGCAGCGTTAACACCGTCAATGAGGGCACTTTCCATGGCTGCGGTTCCTTCTGGTAACCCTCTCCCTGGCCACCAGCTTCCTCCAGAGCGCTACCCGCTGCAATGGCTACTCTTTTATTCCGAGTCCATGAACCTGTGTTTCTGGGTTTGGAAGGGCAGTCCCTTACATAATGACCCTTTTTGCCGCAGTACAGGCAGAGACCTGCGACACGACGACTCTCTTTTTCTTCCCTGGTTAGAGGGGACAGGACTGCCCCGATTTCCATTGGTTCAGGGTGTGCATCTGTAGAAGGCAAAGCCCTACGTGGACTCCATTCCGATCGGGGAGGACCCCTATCCCATCTTCTCCTATCCCCTCCTCTGTCTGTCATTCTACCATCCAGTCGCAAGGTCAGGTTCACCATATCTACGCAAGTGGCTGGTTGGGGATCGATCTGGGCGATGACGTCTTTAAGACCATCCCTCAAGCCCTGGTAGAACAAGGACATTCTTTTTTCCTCCGGCCACGAGGTTTCAGACACCAGTCGATTGAACTTGGTAAGGTACGTTATCAAGTCCGACCGCCCCTGCCTTAGTTCCAGGAGTTCTCTATCTGCGCTAAAGGTGGTGGCCCTTCGATCGAACACCTTCTCAAATTCGGCCCGGAAAGCCGCCCAATCTGAGAGCATTGGATCGTCGTTCCTTACCAATGGTACAGCCCAATTGGCTGCATCCCCTGTCAGATAAGAAATCGCAAAAGCTACTCTAGAATGGTTGTTAGGGAACGAGGCAGGCTTACATGAAAAGTGCAACATGACTTGCGTTAAGAACGCCTGAGTTTTAGACGGATCCCCTGAATACCTCTCCGGACTAGCCAGAGGGATAGGGGGGGGAACCGTCACTTGTACCTGGGGTACCGAGGTCGAAAAGGGGTTCCTCGATAATCTCTCTACCTTATCTTTTAGGGCTGCGGCCTCTGCTTTGGAGGAGGCAAGCTCCTGCTGCACTAAAAGCAGAGCCTGCATAACATCATCCATGGTGGCCATGTTGCAGCAACTGGACCGGGCAGAGCAACGTTCGTGGGCGCGTTATTCTGTCAGGTATACTCCACGGGATCCAGTCGCCGCAATTATGGTTCCACCTCCAAATGTCACCAACACCCTGAAGTGTAAACACAGGGTGTTCGAGCCATTAGGCGAGGGAGAAAAATAACAAACTAAAATAAAAAAGTGAGGGATGGGTAAGGGTAGGGTCAGCAGGGAAAGGACGCCTGTAACAAAAGACAAGACAGGCATCAGTTAAGTGCTTACTAGCATGCAGTACTACTCTCATATAGTCTCGCTAAGAAAGCATGAAAAGAGGTAGGTACCTGAGCAGAAAGAAAACACGACCTTTGATACGAAACAACTACAGCCCTTCTGCCACAATCTGTGAGGATGGCCTAAGGAACACATAGACATATGGTAAATGAAAACAGTCCTGTCTTAACAGACACACACACACTGTACTGAGACACCTAACCCAACACTCACAACATACCACAGACTGGTCAGAGGACTCAATGTACAAGGGGGGTCCAAGGTATCCAAAGTATAAGTATGTTCGCTCCACACAAAGTATGTGAGATACGGTAGTGTGTAGGAAGCAAAAACTACAACACTCCGCTCTCTAAATAATGACCCAACAGTGTATGTATGGATAATGCCAAACAGAAAAACGTAGTTGCGACCACCACTGAATTCTGTCAACTATTCACCCAATGGATGACAGAACAATGAGACCTGGGGTAACCTGTAGTTTCCTCACTACATACCCAGCTCCTTAGTTCCATGTGAATACCCAGAATATAACGGAGACGCGTAGTTGTCCTCACTACCGCGCCCGCTATCTCAGCACCAAGGAAAACCGGGGTGTACGGTAACACGTGGTTTCGACCGCCACTGTGTTCCGCCACACCCTAAAGCCAAGAAAGCATCAGCAAAGCTATGACCAGTGAGCTTCATACACAGTACTTATCCGAGCTCTTGAAATAGGAATGCAAGCAGCTGACCGCATGTGCGGCCGGAGAAAATAGAACAACAATACCTGCGGGCGCCGAGTCTGTCTTACTGCAGGATTAGTAAAATGAAGTCCTCCCCACGGAGCCTTAGGGGAGGGGGGGGCCAACAGGAGACACAAATGGCTGGCGTGCAGAGCGGCCGCTCTCACGCCGAGGGCAGAACAGAAACCAGAATAACGCGCAACCGGAAGCGCGTCTATTCCCTAGATGTACTTCCTGTGGGACTCCGCCGGACTCATGGGAAATGTAGTTCTCCTGAGTGGCAGGCGCGATCGGTCGGCGAACTCTGACAGGCCTAGGGCCTGGTCCTGGCCGTGGACAACGAAGGAGTACCAGTGGGGTAGCCCAGTTGGTCCTGAGAGTATGGACAGAGGGATCAGATTGGCGTAGATCTTGAATATGCCCCTGCTGTTGCGGGCCAGGGTCCATGTTTTTTCTCCCAAAGCAGAGAAGCCCATCAGGGTAGTGTTGGTCAACCCTGCATTTTGGCTGGAAGGGGGTTGTGTCGGACTTGGCCCTTTTTGCAGGGTCATCCATGAACTTTTTGCCTTCCTCCTGTATTTTGTCTAACCTGTTTTTGTTGGTTGTTTGACTCTGGGCACTTAACCACTGCTGATCAGTGCTAAAGTGCATGTGCTCTTCCTATTGCAAATTTCTGTATGGATTAGTGGCTTGTAAATCAAATGCTGCTGGTGGGCTTGCAGCACTGATTGTGCCACCCACCAGAGCAGCTTGTAAAGTGTGTCTCAGGCCTGCCATTGCAGAGCCTGTGTGCAGTCTAGTACTGCCATGTGGACTTGGCAAGTGCATTTGTCAGTCCCTAAACCTTCCCTTTTCTACATATTAGTCACCCCTAAGGTATTCTGTAGTTGTCGGGGTTAGCGGGTCCAGGTTTTTTTTGTCTTTAGTAATGGGCATATGTATGACTCTTTTAGATCTTCTGGAAATATTACCGTAGTTAAGGAATTGTTGATAATTCTTCGTGCTGGTGTGGCAGTAGAGTAAGTTTGAAGAATTTTCTTGAAGGTTTGTGGTGGACACGGGTCAGAAGGGCTGCCTGCAGGCCCGTGTGCTTTGACCAGGCCCATAAATTCATTATGTGATATTTTTGGTAAGGAATGAAGTGACATGGTTAGCCTACTCTTAGAGTTTTTTTTTTAAAAAGGGTCAGTGCTGGTGTTTTTTCTTTGTTTTAAATAGGAGTCCATCGTGACTGCTTTGGTTGTATAATGATTAGCTAGTTTGTCTGTGAAATCTTGAGTATTGGGATGAGCTCCTTCTAGGCAAATTTGTTCATGAAATTCTGTGAGAATTTTATAGAACTCTTTATTTGCACATTTAGCATTTTGAATTCTGTGTGAATAGTATTTTTTCTTAGCTTTTTTGATTGATGACGTACAATCTGTTAAGTTTCTGTAGGTGAAGTTTATCTTGATTGGTGTAGGTTCAGTGCATCTAGGCCATTGATGATTGATTGGTTTTTGGATGGGGCATATTGAGTTTGTCAAATCAAATGTTAAGGTCACCAAGAATGCATAAGTTGTAGTGTATGTGGTATAATGTTTGAAACTGTGTCTAGAAGTGTGTCTGGGAATGTTGCATTGCCTGGCGGAGGTCTGTAAAGAAGCAGGAAGGTATAGGAGGAAGATGGTATAGGGTTACATCTGGTGAAGAGGGCCTCACAACCTTGTATGGAGACATCGTCAGCTTTAGTGCAATTTAATGTTTGTTTGAATAGAACAGCTAGACCACCTCCTCTTTTGCCAAGTTGATATTGTGTGATAGTTTAATAGCCTGTAGTAATGGCTTCATGCAACACTGGAGCCATGTCATCTCCTAACCATGATTCAGGTATGAAGAGTAAGTCAGGTTGTGTGTCAGTAAGAAGGTTGTAGATGTGATGCTTTTTTTTAGAGTGATCGAACATTTATTAGTAGGCAGTTTAGGGAATATGCCTTGGTGATGTGATTTTGTTTTGTACAAAAGTGAGCAGTGTTTAGTGGGCGTGTAGCAGGTGTGTCCTTAGTGCTGGCATTAGCTGTATGAGGATAGCAGTAGTGTAGTTGTTCTGTATTGTATTCCTTGTCCAGCAGGCTAAGAGGGTATTTTGCTGGGTGTGCGTGTGTAGGTGGTAGAGATGGTGGCAGAGAGCGAGTTGGTGAGCTGTGTTGTTTTTGTAGAGTAGCCTTGTCATGCCGTAGACATGGAGATGCGAAGTTGTGAAGAGTGGCATGTTGCTTATTTTGTTTGCGTCTGTTTAGGGTAGAAGGTGTATGAGTTAGGGGTGGTGGTGTAGCATGCGGGTCATGTTATGAGGTTCTAAATAAGCAAATGGATGAGAGGCGGTTAAAAGAGAGTTGTTGTATTGCTGTATATGTATTAGGTGTGGGGAAAGAGAGAAAGCTTGACAGTTGAGTTGGTTTAGGGGGTGTAATATTGTGTAGTCAATAAAGGTGTGAGTGGGTGTATGTTTCTAGTTTGTGACAGAGCGTGCTACAAGGTGTTGTGTGTATGTGTGTGATTTTGTTGTGAAGGTGTGTGTGTTGGTGAGTGGAAGCTGCAAGGTAAGTGGGTGGTGATATGTTTTAGAAAATAGTGTATGTGGTGTGTGAAAGGGGATGAACACGAGTTAAGAGTGTTTGTGTTAGATTTGATTGTTAAAAGATGTAATATGTGTGGTGGAGTGGGGTGTAAGGGCTGTGTGATTGTGATTTTTTGGTTCAAAGAGGAAGAGGGTGTTGGTGGATGAAAAGATGGAAGGCTGAGTATAGGTTTGTTGGTGCCTAATGCTCGCAGCAAATTGCTGTAGGCTGCGAGCACTGAGCAGGAGGGGAAGGGGGCATCCCTGCCTAGTTCCTCTTTGAAGCCGGAAGCATTACAATAAAAACAATTATAATCTTCAGGAGAGGAAATTAGTAAAACAACTTTATAATTGAATAGCCTTCAGGGAAAACCTAAAAACAAATAAAAGGCAATTTAATGAGGGAAGCTTGCAATATCAGAGTGTTTCAGGCCCACATTACAAGCAGCTAGGGTTGCAGTCTTTCAGAGAGAGAAATACTGAACACTTGATCACACATTAAGATTCTGAAAAGGCCTGGACATTTTACTTTAATAGAACTTTATATAAAATTGTATTCATTACCACAAAACCTGTTCCCCCCGTCCCACTTCATACTATTTGAAGAGGGCCTCCTTGTCGACACTGTCAGTGTAGTCCTATTTTTATTTCTAATAAAATAATCCCACCCCCTCCTACAAAAGGCTGTCCTATCCAACAATAAATATTTTTATTAGGTGTCTCGTGTAGGACATGGTCGGCAATGCAGGTATATTTACTTCATTTTAAACTGTTCTGGATTTATCTTTATATATGCACAACTTCATACTGAGATCTTGTGCAATGACTGCTCCGAACTCTATATCCTTGTATAGGGCAGGGACACTGTGACTTCATGCTCGGTGACCGCTTTGGTTTTACAGTAATGTTTTCGCTTGGGAGTGAGGGAAACAAGGCATTAACCTGACCCTAGCGTACATGCTGGGTTAATGTTTGTTTTCCCTCAAATAATCTTTATTTGATTTTGTAGTGAGTACAAAACACAAAAGAATAAAGTACTAAAGAATAAGAAAACCCAGATGGTTGGAAATAAAACAATAAAAGGAAGTGCTGTATGGGAGGAGGAGTGTACATGATCACAAAATAGATACTTCAGAAGGATACATAAAAAAACTTTGTAGTGGTATACAAATATCCCTTGAATGAATACTCCAGACAGTCTAAGACGAGTGAATCAAAAAGTATGGTATGCAGGAGTAGGAACTGGGAAGGTCAGATATCTTACTCCTGTAGCGGAATTGGATAAGGGGTTGATTTAATTTCCTGTATATGGGGTGTTGGTATGGGTTGAAGATCGATTCTGGTGTAGATGCAAGGTGTCAATAGGGTTTTGAGGTATTCAGTGGGGTTTTGTGGTGCTAAAGTACATATCTAAAGATTTCCAGATGGGTCTATGTTGAGGATTCCATGGAGAATATTGGAGGGTGATGTTGTGTGTGCCTCTAATGTGTGTTACCCAATTCAATCAAGTAAAAAAACTTTCCCTTGGAAACTCAGTGTTACACAGTCAAGAATGTATAGAAACATACATTCACTCCAAATTTCATCAACACCCAGGTATTCCCTCAGTGCAGACACAACTACGTACCACAAAGGTATCAGGTTGTGAAGACCTTTAATCCCACATGTATTAAAAACACATCTAATTGCTTTAACAATCTAGAGTTACAAAACACAGTACACCATGTTTTCACTTAATAAATCAGGCAGTGTTAGAAATGGGATCTCTGGTTGGCTAAGGCTTGCGCTAAAGCCAGGCAGAGAGCACCGCTCTAGTCAGGGCAAGGGAGTTACACACCAAAGATAACCCCTGCTTACCCCCTTGGTAGCTTGGCACGGGCAGTCAGGCTTATCCCGGAGGCAATATGTAAAGCGTTTGTGCAACACACACACAGCAACAACATACTAGGCACACCACAAAAGGAACTCCACACAATTTTATATCCAAAATAGCTTTTGTATTATCATAAAACACATTAGAATAGTGATCACACAAGATACACTGTGCCAACTGGCACTGGGAAATATTTACAGGGGATTATATACACATGACAGGGCCACTTGGACCACTATCAGAACCATAACAAAGTGGACATAGTAAATGTTGAACATATAATAATTGTAGAACACAACCAGTACTTACTGGTAAACACTGTATTCAGCATTGTCTTGCAACTGAACAGCGCCACCCGCACCTAGGGGCGTGGCGCTCTTAGTGGGACCAGGGGGCAGGAGCTGGCAGAGGCAGCCTTGAGGTAATAGGATAGGGGGGGGAGACACGTCATCAGAGGAGGTAGGGTCGACCTTCCCTCCCCCGAGGGTACAAAAGCCTCGGGGGAGGCGGAACTAACCCTCTTTGTCCTCTTCCATCAGCTCCGGCGGCAGTAGACCAGCGAAGAATTACAACAGAAGCTGGTTTACTATGCACGTGGAGGAAGGGAGAGGGCCTCTCAGCGTAGTCATTTAGGTGAGTGTGAAGATTTGTCTGTGCTGATCAGGATGGGGGGCTCACCGTGCTCAAGCTGTGCTACATTTCGCAGTGGTGCGAGATTCCTTGCCTAAACGTTTCTTTCATTGTCTTTTCTTCGAGGAAAAGCGCCGCTGAAGGAATGCAGTCGTGGTGAATTCCAGACCGGGAGCAGAAGGCTAGCCTGCAATGTAAGCAGAGATCGTAAAAAATCCTCAGCGTGGCAGGCAAGGGCGGAAGCCGCATGGTTTGTGCATAATGGGTATGTAATGGTAAGCGGGCATTGCCGGCCAAGTTTTAGACGCACGGGCCTTGGTAATTAATTTTGCATGTCGGTGCGGATGCTTTATGTTTAGAGTTTAGAACTTCGGAATACTACTGCCTTAACACAGTTTGTGGCTCCGAGTTAGCGCAGGGCAGCGACCCTCGATTTATGCAAATTGATCTGTGACCCGGAGAAAGGCAAAGATTAAAGGGCGGCGGCTCGGGCTCGCGCGGGGCATGAATATTTGATGCCCCTCCCCCACTCGATGCTTTCTGTTAATGATGAACACTGTATCTGCGCGTTTCCCTCAGTACATCGTTCCTTCATAGTGCCACATCATTTGTTTTACAGTTTAGAACTTCGGAATGCTACTGTGGCAGAGTATCTTTGTTGAGCCTTAACACAGTTTGTGGCTCCGAGTTAGTGCAGGGCAGCGACCATCGATTTATGCAAATCGATCTGTGAGCCGGAGAAAGGCAAAGATTAAAGGTACATGGATGCCTAGAACCCTCAAACACCAGGGTGCCTGCATTAAAGGCAGGATGGTTTTGCGCTGGAACGTAATTCTGATTGCCCTTTTTGCTTTTTGAAATTCTAGCTATTGTGCATATACAAAAAGTACACACGCACGGGCCGTTGTAATTAAGCTTGCTACAGAAACCCTTTTAAATGGAAAGGCACTACCAAGAAGTTCCACTTGGCAGTGCTCTGCAGCAAAGCACACGGGTTGCTATTCTTCGGGAGGTTTTCAGTTTTACTTTTGTTACAAAACTTGTTGCGAAGCCAATCTTGTAATCGTTTATAAAAGCACATTTATTGTATGGCCAATAAATATCACACTTAACTTACCTGCATCGTGCGTGAATTATAAACTGAGTTTGTAAATATGCAAGACGCACAAATAATACATCTGCCATCACTTGTCAGCTTCTAGAAATGTCAATAACGAAATGCTCGATTTCTGCTTTTGTTTGATATTAATGCAATATATATACAAAGCACCGGTATGTTTAGAAATTTAATGTTGATGAAGTTCCATCAAATTTGCATTCACTCATGCCTTTTTAAGTAAGCGCTTGATCTCTGTCTTGTAAAATAAATATTCTCGTGGAAATACTTATCCCTGAGATTATAACAATCTCGTATCACCGTATGTGCATAAATCATTTGAGGCAGCATCACTTTGCTAAGGCACCAATCAGCGGGGGATTTGGGCAGGAGGTATGATTTGTTTCTTGTCAGCACAGGCTCTCGGCACTTCTCAGACTTTAGCCACTACCTCACTGCTCATTAGAGAGCTTCGCCAGACTCTATATAGCTCGTAGGGAGCAGTAACTGCTTGGGGGAATCATGGCGGCGCCTAATGTTTTATTTCTTTGCCGTCCCGCTCAGCAGTAATTTACCTTTGGGGCATTTGGATGTTTTGGGGACGGGAGAGGTCAGAGAGCGTTGATTTTTGGGAGAAAAGGTGAAGAATGAACAGCGCCACCGAGTTCTCCTTCTGTCCTCTTAAGCATTCCACATAGTTTTACTAGGTACGCGTTGTCATCTCCCTATTAATCCTATGAAGGGTTTTGGATGGTTAATTGTAACTCATCAGACCTAAACAAAGGGCGTTCTCCGCACGAGGGCCTAAATGTACTATCATGGTACGACCAGCGTCTGCCCCATCGAGCTATGGTCTTAAAATGCTCCCAGAAGAGGCACGCATTCTATGCAGTCTGTCGAGACTCTTACTAGGAGAGCTCTCAAGGTACTATGTGCATTGTAAAGGCAGAAAGTCAACCGGTATCTGGATTGGCGGAATTAATGGGTCTAGGCGCAGATTTAAGTACAAGTTATCTGCCATGTAATTAATTATCTTGAATCCACTCATGTCTCCAAATGGCAAATCGAAATTCTGTGTATTCCGGTTATTTCGTACTAATATTAGCTGGAATTCAAGAGTCCTGTTAAAAGAAAACCGACTTCCATAAAGTGTAAGACACACCAGGCAGTTTGAGTCAATGTTGAAAATAAGTCACAGTCAGCAGATCAAACATGGCCTTGTGCCGGGAGAGTGCGCCGTGCTCTGCACTGGAACCGAAGTGAATATTGATGAGAATCATCAGTCTTGGCAGCACGGTCCTACACAGGGCTCCAGTGCTGCTGCGGGGGGTGAAATAGTGGAATTAATTGTAGGGATTAGCCGAGAAATCCTAACAGCCAGTAAAGGCGCGCCCATCAAAGCCATCCCCGCATCCTAATGGAGGCGATTCTCAAGCCCGGAGCTGCTCCGTGACCCCTGCCTGCCGAGAGGAAGAAGGTGAAATCAGACCCCTTTGCTGTACTTTGTAATAGAACGGCTGGTTTGCGCAGTTTTCTGCGAATAAGAAACGCATCTCAGATTCGCACAAATTTGCATATGGCATTTATTGCCCAGTTTTGAACATAGTACATGCAAGGGTGGCATGATAAAGGGGTATTTGCAATTAAATACAATTCGAAGACAATTGCCAACCTCCCTGTTGAACAACTGTTTCCTAAAGAATTGCTTTTAAAGGGCTACTGGTGAAATAGATACTTCTATACAGACTCCTCAGTCCCCCTGTGAGTCGCGAAAAGGGGTAAAACGCAGAAAGCAATTAATCAAAAGCACACTGACTTTCCTTGGTTAAAACAGCAAATGTATTCGGGGGTGGAGTCGCACAGGAATCATGGCTGACGGCTTCCTGACCTGCACCTTAATACAAGGTTTCATATATGCCAACATGCTTAAAAAGGGAAACAATTATTTGCTATGGTAGTAGAGGCAAAAAAAAAAAAAATGAATAGAATTTTGAGTTCAGAAATCAGGAGTTTTACGCCTGAATATGGTCAAGTGGCATGTAATATTAGTACCAACATAATTTCACCCGGGTAGTATTCACCTATCCTATTAAAAGTCATCAGGGCTCCGGGATGGCGGGAGTTTTGGGGCTGACCTGCTGGTGGTCCTGGTCTCCCTACCCATACCTGGGTAGCCGTTGGGGCCACAAGTGGTGGCAGCTATTGATTATTGACCAACGGCTCCGTTGATTGGAAGGCAGTTAATTTGAGCAGCCCGGAGGTGAAACAAAGGCCCCTGGGAGTACGGGCACTGCAATAGAATGATTACATATGTATGTGGGAGTATTTGAATAAGTGATGTTTTTAAGTGATAATCAATATATGAAAGAGTTTACAAATTAAGGAAGCCAATGGAGTAATGGGCTTTCTTGTCCGGGATCTAGGCAAGCAGCATCCACACTCCTAGTCAGTTAAAAGCAGGTAACTCCAAACTAACCTGCTTACCCTATGTTAGCTCGGCACAGAGCAGTCAGGCGTACTTTGGAGGCAGGGTATAGAATAGGCGGGCAATTTTCCTCAGCAAATCAGATTAGGTTAGATATCGTGACCTGATGCTTCCGCACTATTGGCTCTTCCAGAAGGACCCGTTCAGACGGCTTACATTAACAAATAATGATCGGTAAACATTGCTCTGGACCTTTTCTTAATATCTTAAACAACGTTTTTAAATGTCGTTATTATATGGGTGGGTTGCAAGCGGACATTGTGCATTTCCGCATTAAGTACCCATAGGCCCATGGCCATCCCGTTCACTATAAATCGGTAATAATTGCTTGCCAGGCCAAGTACCGGGTCCCATAGTTGTCACTTATTAGTCTCCTTAGTAATCAGTGATTGCATGCACAACAAAGGTAGGTTAAGCCATGTAAGGCAAATCTTGTATAGTGAAGGTGAATGAAGCATTCACTTCAGGGTGTAACATTGCTGAGCTCCTCTTGGGGTGGTCATTTACGCATCCCCCCCTTTTCTCCGGGGCCTGGGATAGTGAATAATCTAAATAAAAATACACAAAAAGTGATGGACGGAAGATCCGAATATCGCATGCACGGATTAGCACCCAGCCCGCATCCCAGTTCTTTGGGAAAGCCGAACATGGTAAGGAGTTTCCACTTTCTGCACAAACAAAAGAACCTATCGGGAAATGTCCATGTCACACGGCCGCGAAAGGTTTTAGGCGTTCGTTTGCTACGTCGGACTTAGGTGATTATGGGCTATATAAGCGCAAAGGTCGCTGACATCAGGGTTCGTGGCTCAAATACCTATAGATTAGCTCCACGCTACCTTAGTCCTAATAACGGGGAACCTTCGGCATTAACAATCGGGCCTAACTTAAGAGGATCTTTTATTAAAGCATGCATTTATTGCAGGAATTCTATTCTTAGATGTAGAAGTTTATATGAAAGGTATTATAGTTGACTCCACTGGAAACTAAAATAGAGGATAAGGGAACTCCTCTGGAAACTAAAAATAAGAGGATAAGGGAATGCATCTTACAGTAGACCTGGGTGGTGAACCTCGTTCCGTGCACCTAGTTTTGCAGAGTTCTCTGCACTCCTCGCTCCGCCGAGTACACTGGTCTAAAAAATCCTGCTCTGCATAGCACAGTTGTTCCGTTACCTTAGTCTTAATAAGATATGAGGTCCTTTATGATGATCACCCGCAGTTACTAAGTGGCAGATGTTGCAGTTACTGCAATACCCCATTGGCTAAGATTAGGCTCTGCAGCCGCGGGTCTCATCTTTCCTTGGGCATCATATTCCACTAGGGATTAAAGTAACCTCCCAGAACATGGAATTCCTGGAGGTGGATCAAGTTTGCAAGCATCTATGTTTATATCGGAGGATCGGTACTGCCAGGTAGCTTGGCAAGGAAGGCATGTCACTGCAAGGAGTTGCAGCCAGCCTGAAGTCACTTTATTAGCTGTCCACATTCGACGCTATCGAAGCGAGGCCCTACGTGCCATCAGCCGAGAATTCATACATGAACAGGGAGTGGTGTGAAGTGGCCCCCAGAAACTGAGGTGGGTAGGGCGGGGGGAGGGCGAGCCCGCCAGTAAGCTACTCGCCCTGTGGCGGGGTCCCAGCCAAGAAAAGGGTGTGGACTTCCTTTGGTATGGATTGGCTGCCCATGGAAAGGGCAAGCATTCATTGATGGGCTCTGGGCTGGCGGGAGCAGGGACTGACCTGCTGGTGGTCCTGGCTGTTCCTGCCCTACCCCAAGAGGCCGGTGCGTAGATTTATAATCATTGGAGGGGGTATACCCCGGTATGGTTGTCACAAGTGGTGGCAGATTTGATTTACCTGCGGCTCTGTTGACCGGAGGGCGGTCAACTTAAGGAGAGCAGGCTATCTTGGTTGGGGCCTGCTGGCACAGCCCGAAGGTAAAGAAGAAGGCCCCTTGGAAAGCGGGTTGCAAATATAATGACAATTTATAACTTTGAGAGTTATAATGAATCCTGTGATGTGGATAAGCGAAGTATTTAAAGATCTAAAGATCTACCTTAATCAAGATGAATAAAGCATTAAAGAAATGACAATGCTGAAAGATTTAATAAAAGACTACGCGGTGAACGACAACAATCTGCTTCATGTCTTTTATGTGTGGAAAAGGAGGGGGGGGCGACTTGCACCCGGTAGGCACACTATGAACAGCGCCACCCGCACCTAGGGGCGTGGCGCTCTTAGTGGGACCAGGGGGCAGGAGCTGGCAGAGGCAGCCTTGAGGTAATAGGATAGGGGGGGGAGACACGTCATCAGAGGAGGTAGGGTCGACCTTCCCTCCCCCGAGGGTACAAAAGCCTCGGGGGAGGCGGAACTAACCCTCTTTGTCCTCTTCCATCAGCTCCGGCGGCAGTAGACCAGCGAAGAATTACCCACCCACCCATCCCTGCAACAAGGAAGAGAATGGCGGGGTCCCAGCCAAGAAAAGGGTGTGGACTTCCTTTGGTATGGATTGGCTGCCCATGGAAAGGGCAAGCATTCATTGATGGGCTCTGGGCTGGCGGGAGCAGGGACTGACCTGCTGGTGGTCCTGGCTGTTCCTGCCCTACCCCAAGAGGCCGGTGCGTAGATTTATAATCATTGGAGGGGGTATACCCCGGTATGGTTGTCACAAGTGGTGGCAGATTTGATTTACCTGCGGCTCTGTTGACCGGAGGGCGGTCAACTTAAGGAGAGCAGGCTATCTTGGTTGGGGCCTGCTGGCACAGCCCGAAGGTAAAGAAGAAGGCCCCTTGGAAAGCGGGTTGCAAATATAATGACAATTTATAACTTTGAGAGTTATAATGAATCCTGTGATGTGGATAAGCGAAGTATTTAAAGATCTAAAGATCTACCTTAATCAAGATGAATAAAGCATTAAAGAAATGACACTGCTGAAAGATTTAATAAAAGACTACGCGGTGAACGAATAAACCATAAACCATAGTATCACATCAGGCGTGAAATATATTTCGCGCCAACCTCATAAGCCTAAACACATTAGACAATAACCTCCTAAGCATAACTCACAGTAGGAATACTCTCACAAGCATAAACCACAGTACACAATAGGCTCATAGCCATAAACCCATTATGCAATCACCTCATAAGCAGAAATCACATTAGGCATAAATCAGGGCGTATAAATCACATTAGGGGATAAGCATCACCAGCATAAACCCAGTATACCCCAATCACACCCTAACATGACCCCCAGGCCAACCAGCCTTTTCTGGGGCTCCAATGCCCAAGTCCAGCATAGTCTGGGCTCAGCTGCCAATGCAGCAATAATGAAAAGTGTGCAATGCACAGCCTAAACGTTGCAGCTGCCACTAATTGTGGTGCAGCTGTGCAGCAAGATGTGGGCACTGGCACTCCTGTTCCCTTAGTCCCCACTGGTACTTGGCAAACAAATGTGCCCCCATGAGAAATATTAGTATACAAAACAAGGGAACCCGTAAAGGTAGCAAGGGACCTCGGGTAATTCGTATGTTTTAGAGCTAACAAAGGTCCTAAGCTTTAGGTAAATACAACATGTAATAATAAGCATAGACTTAAAATGAAGACTATGTATCTTTCACTCCAATGTCCAGCTGGACAGGGAGGTATTTTTAATTTTAAAGATTTGGTGCATATATACAGGATTTGGGAAGTGGAGCAAGCCACGGTTTACTGGGCACAAGCCTGTACCAAGTCAGGGAAAAGGGAGAAGACAATACATGGGGGAAGAATAGAATAACAGGCAAACAAGTTGGAGAAAACGGTGGCTTAAGGTACAATTAAGTATTACATAAGCTCAGAACCGACAGTAACTGCAACAGATGTAACAAGATTGAAAAGGGAAGTAGTACTGCACAAACTGTCGACGTTACGTTTCGATCCCTGTCTCCAAAAATTAAAATGGGATCATCTTCAGGACTACAATAAACATTTTGCCCGAGTGTATTTTTAAACAAGCCGATGCACTTGGTAGGGGTGCGGTCACGGCGTGGGGGAACCAGGTGGAGGGAGGCATCAATCCATCTGTGGCGCCTGACAATTATGTATGGGCGACCTCCTGGTGCATCTTGGGTGTTGGAGTTCTGATCCAGGCACTTGGCGTATGAGGGGTAACTCCTGGCGTGCCGTCTGGTATGCCGGATGGCATACCAGACGGGTCCCATTCGCCGCCCCACGGCGTTTCTATTACGGAACGCCAAGAACCGGCTCGCCCCACTGTGCACGGCCACTTCGAACTCTTCCAACGCCAGGCAAAAGCAAGCCAGCAGTTACCCCCCGACGGGTCCCATCCGCCACCCGATGGTGTTTTTATCACGGAACGCTAAGAACCGGCTCGCCCCACTGTGCGCGGCCACTTCGAACTCCTTCAACGCCAGGTGTAATAGCACGCCAGGAGTTACCCCTCATACGCCAAGTGCCTGGATCGGAACTCCAACACCCAAGATGCACCAGGAGGTCGCCCATACATAATTGTCAGGCGCCCCAGATGGATTGATGCCTCCCTCCACCTGGTTCCCCCACGCCGTGACCGCACCCCTACCAAGTGCATCAGCTTGTTTAAAAATACACTCGGGCAAAATGTTTATTGTAGTCCTGAAGATGATCCCATTTTAATTTTTGGAGACAGGGATCGAAACGTAACGTCGACAGTTTGTGCAGTACTGCTTCCCTTTTCAATCTTGTTACATCTGTTGCAGTTACTGTCGGTTCTGAGCTTATGTAATACTTCATTGTACCTTAAGCCACCGTTTTTCTCCAACTTGTTTGCCTGTTATTCTATTCTTCCCCCATGTATTGTCTTCTCCCTTTTCCCTGACTTGGTACAGGCTTGTGCCCAGTAAACCGTGGCTTGCTCCACTTCCCAAATCCTGTATATATGCACCAAATCTTTAAAATTAAAAATACCTCCCTGTCCGGCTGGACATTGGAGTGAAAGATACAAAGTCTTCATTTTAAGTCTATGCTTATTATTACATGTTGTATTTACCTAAAGCTTAGGACCTTTGTTAGCTCTAAAACCCATGAGAAATATGGCACTGGCACCACTGTGCCCTGAGTCTCCCACTGGGACTCTTCCAAAAATGGGTCTGGTCTAAACGGTGCAGCTGCCGCTAATTGCGGAAAATGTGGGCTCTGGCACTCACGGTGCCCTCTGGACCCCCAATGGGGCCCTGACAACAATGTGCTCCACGTTGCAGCTGCCCGCAACTGTGGCGCAGCTGTGAAGCCCAAACAAGACAGGCCAAATGAGGACTGGCACTCTTCGTGCCCTGGGAGCCTCGTTTCAAAGGGCTCCTCCTGGTGCCTCTTTAGCAAATGAGGACACCGGCACCCACCGTGCCCGAGGGGCACCAAACAAGGCTTCACACTTTGACCCCAACGTTGCAGCTGCCCGTGCTGGCACAGTTGTGTCAAAAAGAAAGTAGCCCTCCAACCAGCAGAAATGGGGGTGGGCACCCGCCGAACTTCCTCTCAATGCGGGGTGGGCACCTGCGGTAATTAGCAGAAATGCGGGGTGGGCTCCCGCAAGAAGCCAGCAATGTGGGGGAATCCCTACGTGGGGATTCCCTCGAAATTGACCGCAGCTCAGCGCTGCAGGCCAAAACGGACGTGCTCCTCTCAGCAACCAAGAGCAGAGCGCTCTTCAAAATAAAAGCAAAGCGCTCCCAAGGTGCTAGAGTCCAAAGCAAAGTCAGGGAGCCTAAGGCTGGGCTCAGGCAGGTCAGCACACAGGGTCCTCCAGCAGGGAGGCAGTCCCTTGTGGTGGTTCCTCCTGAGGCCCAGCAGCAGCGAGCCCCACAAGCACAGGAACAACACAGCACATATTTATGGGGTCACACCTCCTCCATTTATACCACATTCTCCTTTGTTTGTAGTACAGGGCATGGAGGAACCAGATGCAACTGGTTCTGGGGGAATTGGAGCACTTTGCTTTCCAAGCTCCTCTTCCCCTTTGTTAGGTGGAGGCTAGTCATCAGACACACCACAGAGGGGGCGGAGCCAACATTGTACAGGGGAGGCAGAATCTTATTTAGGGACCAGGGACTTCTCCTCCGACTACTCCAATTGCAGATGCCCTATTCAGCCTAGCGCTGACTCACCCTGCCCCTCCTGGAGCCACGCACACCTTACAGCCCCTGTCACTAACAAGCCAGACATGCAATTCACATGAGACAGGCAGACACATAGCACACAGAAATGCCAACTTCTAAAAGTGGCATTTCCCAAATAGTCACAATAAATCTGCGCACACCATTGCGCAGCATTTAGTATTCCAATTTCATACATACCAAACTCGACCACTCTGCTCCTCCCATACCATGAATTACCACTCACACAAACTGATCAGTGAATCCCCAATGCATTCCTATGGGAGGGCCGGCCAATCTCACCAAATGTAACACAGAGCGCGCACGCACTTTACACTGACCTGCAGCGCTAAAGTGCCCAGAGTCCTAAAACCACTACCACCATGTTGGAAAAAGAAAGGCCAGGAGAAAGGTAAAAAGTTTAGGGACGACCCTGCGGAAAGGGCCAAGTCCAACAGGCAGTGTCATTTAACATAATTTTCTATTTTTTTATTTTTAATGGCACAAATAATGAACAAAACCGTTTGTAAAAAACACACACTTAAAAAAACATCAATCACAACATGCCAAGGAGAAACACATTAACACAATCACGTATGTCTTTTTGAATTACTAATCTTTTTGAATCATAGTACGAGATGCATGATTTCCCTTGTTACTTGTCATCTATTGCATCCCCAAGACCAACAGATGCAGTCCAAAAGGTACATCAACACGTTTCGGTGGATGACAAAAGATTTAACAAATTGATTTCTCCCACATATATATATTTGAAAACATTTAAAACATTGTGTTCTTTCAATTATTCTGGATTTCATTTCTTTATATATAAATTGGGGCAGGAATAGATAGGTTCAACTTTTATATGATTAAATGAATCAGAGGTACATCCAAAACTCATAAATGTAATCAATCCGAGGTATCAATAAAAAAAAAATATTTTTATTGATGACAAAAGAAATCACATTACACAAGTTGATCAATTGGTAGAGCACAGTGATTGCCCACATATTCAATTGACACTATATTTGCCACTTCACATAGCGTCCTGTTGTGCATACCTCTCGTCTCCTATCCTAAACTGCTACTCACTAACTAAGGGGGGGAGCTGGGGCGAGGAGCCATGCAGATGTACCCTCTATATATGTTACACTTACCCCATATTTGTTACCATTTTCTAGGACAACCCTGAGATTCATACCATGTATTTTCTGTTCAACATGCACCGGTCCATGTCTTCCATCCAAGCATCCACTGTTGGTACAACAGGGGCCCGCGTTTTTGCTATATTGCGCTTAGCAACTACCATCCCCAGCGTTGCCCAGGTTTATTCACTGTTATTCAAATCTGTGGATTCCCAAACATTTAGGAGGCACCTTCTGGCCTCTAATTCCATATTTGTCCCCAACACATCTTCTATGCAGGGGAGCACTTCTATCCAATATCTTTTGATGTGTACACACTCCCAAATTATGTGGATAAACATACCCTTCTGGTTACACTGCCTCCTCCACTTGGGATCTGCCCTGCACCCCATCTTAACCAGTGTGGGGCCTGAGAGGTACATTCTGCGTAGAATCTTGAGTTGTATTAACTTGAACCTAGAAGAAATTGCCACCTCTTTCGGGGAGGCCAGTGCCTCTTGCCAGTCGTCCTCCTCCAGATCTTCATGTCGTTTTCCCAGCTTCTGCGGAGATATAAGAGGGGATCGGGCGCATTGGTGACTAGTTTTTGACAGGTCAGGGAGATAGCTTTTTTGTGCATATAATCAGCGAGAATTCTATCCTCCAATGGGGAGGACTCGGGTGGTGCATTTCTCCCTTGGGGATGATTGTCTGAAGGGCGTGCCTAATCTGCATATATCTGAACATCTCTGTGGCTGCTGGGTCATAGTCTTGTTGTAGTTGTGCAAAGGAAAGTACTCTACCCTGGATCCACAAGTCTCCCACCCGAGAGATTCCGATCATGTCCCAACTGTCGAATACCTTGGTTTTCCTCAAAGTTCCCAGTTGTTCCGTATCCCATGGCTTGCATGATCTTCTCTGCCCACCCCAGACTCTTAATACCTATGCACCATACCTGGAATGTATGTTTGGTTGCGCCTGTGAGCTGCAGACGCGCTGGTGTGGTGAAAGCGCCCTGCAATATTGCCCTTCTGGCAAAACCTATTTATCCATTCTCCATCCGGGGTCGTCATGCAGCCTATATATATAGTGGTTGATAGCAGTTAACTGTGCTGCCCAATAGTATTTCCTTATGTCGGGGAGTCCTATATCTCCATCATACCACCCTATCACCAGCTTTTGGGTGGCTATCAGGGGCAGCTTCCCCACCCACAGGAGTTCTCTCTGTTCACTTTCAATAGCTGTAAAATAGGCGGTAGGGGCCGGATATAGTGCGTTGTGCAACACATATAAGAAGCGTGGGAGGGACATCATTTCAAATAGTGCAGTGCAATCCAATAATGACAGCGGAAGTGTTTTCCAATGTCGTACGTCGCTCTTTAAGCGCTGCAACGTGGACAAGAGATTTTGGTTGTAAAATCGCACCGAATCATTAGTAAGGTATCGAAACCCCTCCTCCGCCGTCACCACCACATATCCCGCGGGTAATGGGGGGAACTCCCCTTCAACACAAAGATTGTTGATTTTGTCCAGTTAATTGTATAGCCTGGATATTTCCCAAAATTCGAGAATATGTTTAGAATTCTGTTTATCGATGATTTGGGTGACGCGAAATAGAGCAAATGTCATCCGCATAGAGGTAGGTATGATTTTCTCAGCCCCCTGACCATCTCAGACCCCTTATCAATGGACCTTAGCGTATCCATGACGCTAACGGTTCAAGTAATAAGACAAAAAGCAATGATGACAGGGGGCAGCTCTTCCATCTTCTAAGAGCGAAGACTAGGGATTTTTTATTTTTTACTACCACCTGTGCTGATGAGTCGTTATATAGGAGTCTAATCCAGCTCTACAAAATTAGGACCAAAATCCCATTTTACTCAGGACTGTAAATATATAAATGGCCATTCAATTGTGTCGAATGCCTTTGTAGCATTTAGGGACATCACCACTGCATCTTCTCTTAGCGTATCTACTCTTCCTAACACTCCATGCAGTCATCGAAGGTTGAGTGATGTGTTTCTTTCTGGCATGAAGCCTGATCAGGGTAAGTAAGTACGTTGAGTTTATTGTACAGTTAAATTAAAACCTTTACAATCATGCATTAACATTTCTCTCTTTTTTTAAAAACATTTTTTGTGACTTAAAATAGATCGTTGTTAAAACACAATAAAATTCAATGATCTGTGACCTAGAAGTAGTTATAAACAGCAATAGAAGAAGTATCGACAGGATACGCATGTTAAGTAAAGTGCAGGGTGCATGGCAGCAAGTGTTCCTTCTACGGGTTTCTTATTAAGGGTCATGGGTGTTCTACTTGTCTTATGACAAGTGCTAGGGGGAGCTGAAAGCTAGGTAGCCGTGGCTATAACTAACTATAGCGTAAAGCTATGGAGCAGGCGAACTCTGCAAGTTACAGTAAGTTGCACGGCAGCGTTGGTGTGGTGCCTAGCAGCTGTTTGATTAGAGGGGCCGAACAGGAAGCAATGCTTCTTGCAGCTGAAGTGTGTGGAATACTGGCAGCGAGTACGGCATCTTCTGGATAATGGCGGGGGCTACGGTGTTCGGACTGCCTTGCGACAAGGTAAAGAGATGTGTGCTGAAAGTGCTGTTGTTCGGCCTGAGTTGCAAGAGGGTAACGTGCTATGTGCTGAAAATGCTGTCTTCCGAGAAACATGCTGTAAGGTAAGGAACAATGCTTTCATTGGAGAATGTTGAACGCTAAGCCTAGTGATGTATACGGGGGCTTGCAATGGAGTTCGGCATTAGGGCTTTGAATATTTAAAAAGAGGAGTATGGTTAACTTAGAAAAAGAGGGTTGGAGAAGGTGTTAAAACCTAGTGCAAGACATTTAAAGTGTATTGTATACATATTTGACATTACAAAGGTCCCCATTTGAAGCAGCTACACAATCAATCAATCAACAAATTTGTAAAGCGCGCTACTCACCCGCTAGGGTCCATGGCGCTGGGGGGAGGGGGAGTCGTTATTGCTCGAACAGCCAGGTCTTGAGTTGTTTCCTGAAGGAGAGATGGTCCTGGGTCAGCCGTAGGTGGGTGGGGAGGGAGTTCCATGTCTTGGCCGCCAGGTAGGGGAAGGATCTTCCTCCGGCGGTGGTTCTGCGAATTCGTGGGACGGTGGTGAGGGCGAGACTGGCGGATCGGAGCTGGCGGGTGGGTGTGTAGAATGCGAGGCGGCTGTTGAGGTACTTGGGGCCCATGTCGTGGAGAGCCTTGTGTGAGTGGGTGAGGAGTCTGAACGTGATCCTCTTGCTGATGGGGAGCCAGTGCAGGTCCCTCAGATGGGCAGAGATAAGGCCGTGAAGGGGGATGTCCAGGCAGCAGCGGTGCGTCCATTGGGGCGTAGGGGCGTAGCCCCACTAAGCCTGGTGGACGCACCTGCAGCTGCGACAGTCACACTCTCTGACTCTGAGTCAGAGTCAGAGAGAGCATCTAAAATGAAGCGCAGCACAGCGCTTCGGGATCGGGACAGACACGATATAATCGGGAGTGCGCAGGGGGTGGGGCTGGCCTGGTAACCTGGGTAACAATAACAACAAATACCTGCGACTCGAGTTGGCTGCGCATTCAGGGCAGAAACTTGCCCGCGCATGCGTATTACCGGCAATTGAATTGACCAGCACGGACCCAGGGGGGGGTGCGTCTTTATTCCAGTTGATTGAGAAGGCACCGCGCCAGGGCGAGGAGTCTGTGGGCCCCCCTAGCCAATCCTGGCGCTTATGCAGCCCCAGGATTGGCTAGTCCACCTCGCGCTGAAGGACAGGCAATCCACTATTGGATGCCGGGCCCTTCATGGACATGGCCAATCACTGTGACTTCAGCATATGAAGCCATTCAGTGATTGCCCATGGCCATTCCGATTTGGGGACGTGCGCACGGTGTAGTAATTAGTTAAATTGCAAGTGGGGGTGGGGGCCGGCTCTCTCTGTCTCATCGCGACTCACCACGTGAGCAGCTTAGAGAGACTGAGAGAGCAACATTGTGCTGTGCAATTATTTGAGTCGAAAAAAGTAAGTGACGGACGGTGTGCAGCCAGGTCCACGTGAGCAGCTTAGAGAGACAGAGAGCGACATTGTGCTGTGCAATTATTTGAGTGATTGAGTCGAAAATTAAAAAAGTAAGTGACGGACGATGTGCAGCCAGGTCGCGCTTGGGGCCTTATTACTATATTTAACATGTCTAACGGGGCTGCATAAATCAGCGGCGACAGCACTCGGAACCCCACCTGACCTAGACTGCAATATGAGTGTTTTTAGCAGGCTTTCAGTTCACTCTCATTCCACCAAGCTATATTTCTGTTGAATGCTTTGGTAGGACTTTATCGCTTTAATTAAGGCCGCAGCTCACAGTGAAGGTTTCATGAGGCAGGTCTGGGGGACGCGAGGCCTTGCTTGGCTCGCATCCTCTTGACTGGATGCAGTTTTCCTTCTGGCAGTAACATTGTATGTGAGTGTGTGTTTTATCGTAAACCCCCGTTCCCTGTTGTGCCACGGCCAAGCTTCCAGGATAATAAATGTGAATATTTTAAGGGCCTGTCAAGTTGAGGGATTACAGTCACGGGCAGTTGATCGTTTTCCTTCTGGTAATCCCAGGTTAACAGTAACTGCTATGCCCATCCAAGTTGTTTAAGTAGTAGCTGAAACCTCGTTTCAGTTTAAATGGGTACTAATACCAGGTGGAAACGATTAGTGAAGAAAACTGGGTTGAACATAACAGATATCCGAAAGCAAACGATCCCAACCTAGGAGTTTATTGAATGTGCCACTTACTGGCATGACGCTGAAAAATGTAGTCAGGATAAACGACTAAATAATGGCAAAGCGAGGCCATCAGCCCTGAAAAATTTTCACCAGGTTTGTCAAAACCTCGTTCGGAACTTCATTGTACTGAGGATATGCTTTGCAGTACAGTCTGTGACAGAGTAGGTCTGTCAAACCGAAGGACTATAGTTTGTATGCAGATGCCAACAGTGATGTGTAGATATGGGTGATAAAGGCTGGCGTCACAATAATGCCCTAGCTCGAATTTTCAGGTCGATATTGGCATATGGACCAAAATAAGTGTACACATGGACAACCTGACTGGCCATTCAGCAATGTATATGAATTTCGGAATTTGCATTATTTTATACTGATCTTTCTGGAGGGTACAGTCATGTTGACTTGCTTCTCCGTAACCACAGCCTGCCTCTTCATTTCCTTAAATGAGGCATAATGTCCTCTTGTGTTTCATAAGTTCAACAAGTAACACGGAGTACCTGTTTACAGTCATGGATTATTGGAAGTTTGGTGTGGCTTACTGCCAATATGATTGAACGAGTCCCTTCACACAGGAAGGAATGCTCTGAGACCCCGTATAAAGGCAGAAATATCCTAGTGTTTAACAACGTTGCTAAATATTCCATGAAGGAAAATTGTAACCGAGGGGGGTGCGGACCGCAGCACCGGGTGTCACCCCATCATGGGGTGACACCAATCTGGTTACGCTGCTCTGGCTCGCTGTGTAATAAAAACACAGCAGGAATACTGTAATTCTCACGGGTAGCATCATTCATTTCAGCAGCATGGCACCTGAGTGGCCTCGGGCGCTGCCGAGTCACCGCCGCCCGAATTGCAAATGCCAGGGATGGAGACTGTCCAACAAATATTCCAAGACAGTACTCCAGTCGAATAACTATGCCTAGGGGGCGGAAGGGTAGTCGCGCTGTGATGCTTGCGCGGTATTACCCCGGCCGGCAGTAACTTTCGCTCAGTGTACTTGTGAAATTGATCTCACCTTTAAACACTTCAAATGCCTTGGTGATAGCTCTCTCTACTATAGAGTGTAAAATCATCCACCAAAAAGGGACCTCAGTGTTGTCATTCAAGGTCTTCGGTCTTGTACTTTTGCATTCAGATCTCGGCAAAGTCTTGCTCTGCAGCCTCCAAAACTCTACATTGGCTCTTCTTTGGGACCAGAGCATGCAAGGTAAAGGGCCTGAAAAAACCTATGAGCCCTCCATCATCATCTTAACAGAACTTCACTGGCTCCAATTGCAAGCTCGTCCCACCTTCAAGGCTAGCAGCATTATCTACGAAGCCATCTCGACTGACACCTCTGCCTATCTGGCAGACCAGTTACTATCTCGAATGGCTTCCCGCACAATTGCAGAAAGGACAAACTTAGGTTCGAGACAAAGAAGTGCAAGAAAAAAAAGTGACATGCCTTCTCCATATGTGCACTGCAGGAGTCCCGAGAGGCCAGTTACTGTGCGGGTCAGTGGTTTTTGCTTTAGTTTATTTTGGCTGCCTGCAGGCCTTGCTGGGTCTTATGCACAGGACGGTGTTTACTTTTCGCCGATATTACACCAAAGTGGGGGCTGTTTGGGGGCACGTTAAATGGTTGTGCAGCATTTTGTTTTATTTGCTGCTCTACAAGTTTAAATGCACAATCACCAACACCTGTACCTTTCAAAACATAATTAGAGCGTATGCTATAGCAGGCAGCAGCTTTCACACACCAGCGGTCGAAGGGTGCAGGCAGCGAGGGCAACTGACCTATCTATACTTAAAGTGAGTGGGGCTGGGCACCGTGGCCAAGACTGCAGAAAAGGGGCAATACAATTAATGAATGGAGCCAGGAAAGTGCTTCCTTGCCTGGACGCTCCAGAGACGTTTTTTTTTCAGTACATTGCTCGAGCAGGTTTAGCTGCACCTTCCTGATCACCTTGTCTGGCAGTAACTACTAGACCAATTATACATTGATAGCTGCACGTGGACATCTGTGCTTGTGTCCCGAATGGGGTGCTAAAGTCAGCCAGGGTCAATGGCAGTTTACGGCGCCCTTTCGCCCTCCAGGGACGCCAGCACAGGGGCTCTGGATCAATAAGGCCTCTTGGTGCTATTAGCATACAGAGAAAGTTAGCTTTATAAAGTGTCAGTCCAAACGTCTGGGGTAGCGGAAGTAACATCATGCACGCTTTGATCCCAAATGATGCCACATGGCTAACAACCACTGTTACCTTTTGAGTGAGGAAAGAGAAAGAAAAAGTTTACTAGAGAGGAAAATGGAAAATGCGACAATGGGAAGGAGGGAAAAAGCAAGAAAGAGGATAAAAGGGGAGAAGGAAGGAAAGAAAGAACATGAACATGAAATTGTATTTTATGATGATTATCTGTGGGCTACTGCTTTTTACTAGGTTAGTGCCCTTCCATTTCTACCACTTTACAGCAGTTTTAAGATCTGAGTTTTTCGTTGCCCAAATTGGTGTGAGGTCTGTTATTTATATGTTTTGCACTTCTTCATTGCTTGAGTTTGCTTGGTAGAAAGTGTCGCTCATAGTCGTTGAATGTCACTCATAATTACACTTCAATTATGAAAATGTCACACGTTAGCAATCGGACACTTTGGCAGCTTTGGTACTGTGCATTCACGAGTTAGACCCAGTACCAGCTTGCACAGGTATGAGCAGGGGGGTGGGGTGGTGGAAGCCGACAGACTACAGGTTAAGCAATATTACATTTGATTTTTTTATTTTACAGACTTTTATATAGCACAAACTTGACCCGAATCGGATATCATACAGAGTTTTATATAGCACGTACTTGACCTGAATCGGGTATCAGAGTGCTTTACATAGCACCAGTTGCATTACATGAAGACACATAAATTTTTTGATAGGCACGGGGAGATTAAGTTACTTGCGTAGAATCACAGGATGTTCAGCGTCATTGCCGAGACTCGAGTCCATGCGGTAAGTCGTGAGGGGGTGACACCATGAGTTACCCGCACCGGGTGACACCAACCCTAGTGACGCCACTGCACATAAATAGCAAGAATCTTCACTCCTTATTTGCAGCTCATATTTGCTTATCACTGCTCATTTTCTTCAGGTGCAAATAAACGGATGCTATCTTTTCTGTGCACCTCACGGCCGCGCATCTTTACAGTGTGCCTCTAGTGCCACTATGTATTTCAGCTAATGTACCGTATTTGCTGTTTGTTGTTTTTGAATTTAAATAACAATGTTAACATAGGTAGCACACCCAAACGCCAGAGCATTCAGACTGAAGATTAGGCTTCAGTTTTCCGAATAATGTTCAGGTCTCGGGCGAGTCTCCCTGTTGCAATGAGCACCGAGTTGAGAGTGCCGTGCCTAACTCACAAGGACTTTTGGAAGAAAACTCTTTTTACATCCATCAAACATCTTATCTAGACAACAAACAGTATGGAGATTATGACGGGACAGGGTATCATTTCATCTGTGCGACCCTGATAGCATTTGTGTGGTCTTTTCCGTATTGACGTTTCTTTAATTGATAACTCAGACCAGGGCGTCAACAAAGGGGATAGATTATCCAAATGATGCTACCATTGCATTTTAATCTTGTGTAACATATTGTGCACTGTCTACAGTTGTTATAGAATTATGGCAGATATAGTGTTTGGGATGAAATGACTGATTCTGTTTTATAATAATGTTGTATGTAATTTATATGCGAGGAAGATATTTTAATGTCTTTATGTGTCTCATCTACTGTTTCCTTGTCTTCTTATCCCTCCTCCCCCTTATTTTCCCTTTCCTTATGTCCTTACATTCTTCCTTATTTGTTTTAATCATTCCTTCAAATCATCCTTCCTCCCTTCCTTTCCCCCCCTATGCTCCCTCCTTCCCTCCGATTCCTTTTGTCTCTTGAAATTTCCCTGTTTCTCTTCCCTCCATCCTTTCAGCTTTTCTCTGTTCCTCTTTTCCTTGCTTGATTTGTTTCTAATTCTTTTCACATTGACGGCTCTATCTATACCATTCAATCTCTGACATTGCTCCTCTCTGGCTGTGTAAGCTCGAGGAACAATGGAAAAGTTCAATATTAATTCAGTCATTAGTCACTGGAAAAACGTTTCTGGTAGCAATTACTGTTTTAATCGTATGTACGAATTTTTAATCACCAGGCATGCTTTACTTTTAATTACTAAATTGGTAATTTCATTGGTATCACTTCTCAGAAATGCAAAGAGATGGGGCTGCGCCAGCTCCTCTGTAAACGTGCAGTTAACACAGTCAGAAACATGGCTGCATTTCATAGTCAGGCAGATGTTGTGCTTCTTAGCATCTTACATGCCTATCAAAGTTCTGAACCGAAGACTCAAGGTTCAAGGGGGCCACACTTGATATGGTGGCAGTACTGAATTGCAGAGATGGGTGCATGAACGTTAGAGATTCCACTTGATGTGTGGTTCACTTACAGTGGGGCCTGCTAACTGACAACCCACTGGAATTATGTGACTGTGCGGCTGCAGCAATGTTAGCATATTTATAGATTTGCTCCATTTGCCTCATAATCCATCATCTGTTACATAATCGGCAGAGTTTGACCAATAAATATTTGTTTCTAGGTAAAACAGTTCCAAAGTTACTAAAAACGCATCTGCACGTGATTCCTCGCAGTAGTAGGACTTTTGCGCGGTCACCTTTCTGTTGTTTATTGTTATATTTGGGAATTGAACAGTATTACTGAGGTGCACCCAATGCCCAGACAGTGTTAAGAAGTGTAAAAGTACAAAATAATGAAGTAAAGCTATTAAAAATTGTGCAGCAAACCCGCAAAACTATCCTTTTCTTCATATTATTGCACTGCACCTTATACGTTGTACTTTGATTACTGACAGGTTTATCAGCAAACAACAAGAGGACCCCAACCTCCTTTGCTGCTCTTTCATCCCGGCTACAACCCAGCAAACACCAGTGTTAAAGAAAGGTAAGGAAACTGATGCTATATATTTTTTTACATGGGAGTTAGGGCTATGTATCTGGTCACTCTCCAGGCCCTCAAGCAGTGTCTCTTTCAGTGCCTCCAGCAACCACTATGGCACAGAGAGGCAGGAGGTAATACAGCTGTATTTTAGCAGTCATTTTGTGGGAAGGGGAGCTGTTGGAGATGTATATTGTTTCCCTGTTTTCCCCTTGTGTGCCATTCGTTACTCTACAGTCTTATAGAGTCGGAAGGCCGTAGGGGAAGACTGTGGACTTTTCTTCAAGTTCCTGGCGCTCCTGCGGAACGAGCCTGGCAACCATTACACTGCTGTGCAACTTCTTCTACTCTTAGAGCTGTGATTTCCATGAAAGTCTTATAGTCTGAATTCAGCACCTGAGCATAATAGGGCGGAATGTATGAAGCTCTGTGGTTATACTGAATAAGCAGCTACCTATGTTATGCCATCTATTAATGTAATAACTGCACTTTTACAATTGCTTTATTAACCTTCCTGCTTTCTCAAATTTGCTTGAAAATGCACGATTTTTCTTCTTTTTTTTTCAAAATTTTCTCGGGGGGGGTAACCCCCCCAAACCCCCCTTTTGGGGTTCGGGCTAGCTCGCTGCGCTCGCTCGCGATGATGCTGTATGATAATCACTTTCCGCCCCACCACTTTCAAATCTCACCCACCGCCCCTGTGTCCAGGATGAGTCGTGCAGAAGCGTTCTGTATGCGCTGGAGTCTTTTCTGGAGTTTGGCTGTGGTTCCAGCGTAAAGGGTGTTCCCGTAGTCCAGTCGGCTGGTGACGAGGGCCTGGGTGACCGTCTTCCTGGTTTCGGTGGGGATCCACCGGAAGATCTTTCGGAGCATGTGCAGGGTGTTGACACAGGATGACGAGATGGCGTTGGCTTGCTTGGACATCGTGAGGGAGGAGTCCAGGATGAAGCCCAGGTTGCGTGCATGGTCCGTTGGCTTGGGGGCGGTGCCCAGGGCAGGGGGCCACCAGGAGTCGTCCCAGGCAGATGGGAATGGACCCAGGATGAGGACTTCCATCTTGTCTGAGTTCAGTTTCAGACGGCTGAGCTTCATCCATTCCGCAACGTCTTTCATTCCTTCCTGGAGGCTGGCTCTGGCGGTGGCGGGGTCGTTGGAGAGGGAGAGGATCAGCTGGGTGTCGTCGGCGTAGGAGATGATGTTTAGGTTGTGTTGGCGTGCGATGGCTGCAAGGGGGCTCATGTAGACGTTGAAGAGGGTGGGGTTGAGCGAGGATCCTTGCGGAACACCGCAGATGACTTCGGTGGCCATGGATCGGAACGGGGGGAGGCGGACTCTCTTGGTTCTTCCGGCGAGGAACGAGATGATCCACTCCAAGGCCATTCCTTGGATTCCGGTGTTGCTGAGGCGCTATATCAGGGTGAGGTGACATACGGTGTCGAAGGCTGCTGAGAGGTCCAGGAGGATGAGGGCAGCTGTTTCCCCGTTGTAGAGCAGGGACCTGAAGTCGTCGGTAGCTGCGATGAGGGTGGTCTCGGTGCTGTGGTTTGCTCGGAAACCGGACTGCGAGTGGTCGAGGAATCCGTTTGTCTCGAGGAAGGTGGAGAGTTGTTTGTTGACGGTCTTCTCGATGACTTTGGCAGGAAAAGGGAGGAGCGAGATGGGGCGGAAGTTCTTGAGGTCCGTGGGGTCCGCGGTGGGTTTCTTCAGGAGGGCGCTGAGCTTGGCATGTTTCCAGCTCTCCGGGAAGGTGGCAGATGCGAAGGAGCTGTTAATGATGTCCCGGAGTTGGGGTGCGATGATGGAGTCGGCTTTGTTGAAGATGTGGTGTGGACAGGGGTCGGTTGGGGAGCCGGAGTGGTAGGTGTTCATCGTGCGGGTGGTGTCTTCGGTGCTGACCGGGGTCCAGGTGCAGAGGGTGGTGGTGGGGGGTGCTGGTTCGGTGGTTGGGTGCGTGGTCTGTGCGCCGAAGCAGTTGTGTATGTCGGCGATCTTGAGGTGAAAGAATGAGGCGAGTGAGTCGCAGAGGTCTTGCGAGGGTGTGATGTCGTTGTTGTAGGCACTGGGGTTGGAGAGCTCTTTAACGATGCTGAAGAGTTCCTTGCTGTTGTGTGTGTTGTTGTCCAGACGTTCTTTGAATGTTGTCCTTTTGGTGGTGCGGATCAGCTAGTGGTGTTTGCGGGTGGCTTTCTTGAGGGCTGTCATGTTCTCTGTTGTCTGGTCGTGGCGCCAGGCTTTCTCAAGTCCTTAAAGTGTATAATATGCCAGTCTTAATGCCACTGAAGTTCTCATTTAGGGTGGCGACACAGACCCCGTAGTCCATTTAGTTGTAATGCAGTCTGCGAGCTGGGTAGCCTGCTTTTTTATAATTGTTTCTGCGGTGGAAAAGTATTTTACCAGGTGACCGCTTAGTTGAATGTCCTCACCAGAGAAGGATGCTAGCACTGCTTGTCTGCAGGTTCAAATGGATTTCTTATTGAAGAAAGGTCTTAACAGTGTCCGTTGTTCCTGTTTTAGGGCCTCACATATAGTTAGTAGGTGCACTACATCCTCCTCCTCCTCCTCCTCCTCCCCCTACCCGCAGAGTCAACAAATCGCTGGCTTCGGGGGATGTAGCCAAGGTGGCATGTGGTATGCAGATGGTAGTATGCCCAGGCGGCGTTTCAGGAATTTCCTTTTGTTGCTCTAGAGATTGATCAGGGTGCACCAGTTTCGAGATAACTTGTATCAGGCGCGTGGCCAGCAATTTTGCTAAGATCTTGACTTCTGCGTTGAGCAATGAGATGGGATGATATGAGGAACATTTTTTCTGGGTTTACCTTCTTTGTGAATAACCACTATCGCGACAAGTATCTGGTCTGCTAGAAGTCTGCCCACCTCCCGACTCTCTAGATGCATATCTCTCAGGTAGGGGGCAATTTTATTGGGCACCAAATTGGAAAGTTCTATTGGAAGGCCGTTGGGTTCCATTGCCTTTCCAGATTGTAGGCCCCTAGTGGCCTGTGCTACTTCTTGAATCGTTAGGTCACTTTCCAGTAGCGTTAGATAATCAGCTGCAAGGGATGGATGTGGCATGTCTGCGAATAAGGCTCTCGATTCCCATTCGGGCACGGCATTAATGGATGCATAGATTTGCGTATAGTGTGTTGCGAACTCATCAGCTATCGATTGCGGATTGCATAGTGTTTCTCTGCCCTCTGCTGTGAGCTCTGTTACTAGTCAAGTTGTTTAGTAATGCTTGTCAAGCCAAGCCAAGCGAGTGATTTCCCTGCCTTGTCCCCAACCTCGTATATCTTGTAAAGTGTGGCTCTGTTTAGTGCTTTTGCTGCATCCGTGACCAGGTCTTTATATTCCTTATTTTTTATGTCTAACTTGTGCTTGACCACTCCTGAAGTGTCTCCTCTCAGCTCTCCCTCTAGGTGTACGATGTCACCCTCCAGCTTGGCAATCTCTGCACTTTTCTCTTTCTGTGAAATGGCATGGCCCCTCACTACTGTCTTAAAGGCTTCCCAGAATGTTTGGGCAGACTCCACGGAGCCTTCATTTTCCTGGAAATACAGCTCTATTTTGTGTGTGAGTCTTCTTTTTACTGATAGGATTCTGAGGCTCCAGGGATTTATTGGTGCTATTCTCCCTGCTCGCTGTTCTCCCCCTACGACACAGGCCCATATCGGGGAGTGATCCCGAAATGCCCCTTGCTAGATGATGCACCTCCCTAATTTAGGCCACCTGGTCGGCTGGGGTGAGTACATAGTATATTCTATCCTATCCTATCGGGGAGTGTCGTTTTATAAATTGGAGTTCGATCTCTCTCTTGAGCTTGTCTCCGAGGCCATTGACGTTTCAGAATAATAATCTATGTCTTTTTTCTACTAGTGGACCCATTGTGGCTTGAACAGGTTTCCCCCAGTGTTTTTAATCCCCCTTCGTTGCCCAGCTGCCCAACCCTGCGCACTGGTGTTTCAAGGGAACGGATAAGGCCATGAGGGCTTTTCGCCTAAATCACTGTGCAACTTCTCTTTTCTAACCTAACTTTCACTTCCCGGTCATCTAAACCATAATCTAAACCGGAGAACAAAATAAAATCTCCCCTCTCTGCGTCCATGCAATCCGGGCTTAAAACTATCCATATCCCCAACTATGCAGGGTGCCTGTCGCCCTGTCACCGAACTCATCCATGCGATGTGAGGGGGGTGGTCTGTCTGATTCTTCACCTGCCACCACCCGTACAATTTACTATACATGTTTCAGCACTATTACTTTAAACATCAAAGGATAATGTCACTTAGCCGGTCTCTAGCCTCTTTCTTTGGCGTTCAGACGGAAATGGTTTGCCGCCAAATGTCCTTGTTGTGGACCACTTTGTTCGCCATAAGTTGGCAGGGTATGCTCAGACGTGAGTCCCTTGCTCACTTTGCCACTGGATTCAAGCAAGCCGGGCTGAAGACGGCTGAAATGCCAGAAACCGGTCCTTGAAAGCTTGTTTCCGGTCCAGGGAAAGCATGGCTTGGCAGTTCAGGCTGGTCTGTTCCCATGAGGCACAGGGTCAGACTGATTTGCATATGGCCATGTCTGAACTGGAGTGGCAGAGTGGGCTAAAGAACGGTGATGGATTAAATCCAGATCTGTTGACTGGGTGTGAGTGTTTGATTGGTTCAGATGCTCCGTTCATCACCATCCCCTTTTGTACCACCTTGTTGTAAACTCAGCACATCTGTTGAGTCCGAAGTCGCCTCAGCTACCTGATCCCTCCGGGTCCTCAAGACTGGTTGTCGTTACTCCTCATTCTTCTGAGCTTGTTTGTCTTTAGAGAGGTTTCTCCTGCCACTGCCTGGTATTGTGTCCCTTTGCCGGTGTCCATCCTTCCAGCCATTCTTGCGCAGCCTATGGGGTATCAAAGAACCATGGCTTTCCCTCTGCCTCGATTTGCAATTTGGCTGGGAACAGCATCGAGTATTTCATGCCCTTGTCTCTAAGCACTTTTTTGATGCCTAGAAAGGAGCATCTCTGATTCTGAACATTTACAGTGAAATCGGGAAAGAAGGTTATCACATGTGACTAGTGGGGCTCCCTGGGCAGTTTGCAATACAATGTCTCGATCTCTAAAATTAAACAGTCTAGCCAACAGTGGTCTGGGGGGAGCTCCTGGTTTCGGCCTGCCGCCGGGTATCCTGTGGGCTCTTTCAACTGAGAAGAAATTGGAGAGGCCCTTCAGTTGTAGATAGTTAGTGATTAGCCTTTTGACAAAGAGGTCAGCTGAGGGCCCCTTCGCTCATTCAGAGACCCCTAGGATTCTAACATTATTGTGATGTGACCTGCCCTCATAGTCATCCAGTTTACTCTCCATGCTTCTACTGGCGGGCTGCAAGTCCTTGATTTGCTGATGCATTTTTTTTGTATCTTTGTGCAGGTCAGAGGTGACCACTTCCATAGCTTTGACTTTGTCACTCATCTTCTGAAGGTGAGCTTTGATGAGCATTTTCTCTGTTGTGATTAAGTACATTCTGCATTTGAGCGACATTCGCATTCCATTGATTGCTTCCATGATATCTTTCAGGGGGGATCCCCGCTCCCGAAGTAATTCCAGCCATCATGTCCACTTTGGTCGCCACATCTGGGTCTGTAGTTCTGTGCATTGTATACTTGTCCAGCTTAGTTTGGTGGGTACCTCTATGACCCTTGACATCTTTACTGGTTTAGAAGCAGTGGAGGTGAGGGGATACCCCTGCTAGCTAGCCTGGGTCCACCCTGGTCCTGTCTGCTGCCTGTCCGCAGGGTGTGAAATCCACTCTCCTCACTCGGCCTGTCGGGGTTCTCCTGGGGGGCAGGTGTCACCCTTTAAGTACGCTCACGGGTCTCTTCACCCAACCACCGCTGAATACTCATGCTTGCCAGGCCAAAGTCACATTCTGCTACTTCTCAGGAAATAAAGTCTCAATGCGACATCACCAGACCTTCCATCATATCTAGAATCTCTCTGAACCACTGAGTTCACAGTTGACTCCCTCTTCGATCACGCTGCCTTTGGATGCCAGGCCTCACTTTGCGATCTACTTGTTGTTTTGGGCAGGGGGGACCCAGAGGCAAGGGAATTACTCAGACCTCAGTTGGGTCTATCCATCCCCCTACCATGGGTCTCTAGTTGTTTGTCAGTCGCTCTGCAGCTCTTGAGACGCTCTAAAATTCTGGTTGCATACCCTATTGCGTCTGGCACGTCGCACAGAAACTCCTTCACAGTAGGTGCTGATCCACGCCCGCACTCCCCCATCCTGCGGCAGGTCTTGCTGATATGTAGCTGAGGTCAAGATGGCGGCTATCTGTCTTCTCCCCCGATGTACGGTGCCCGCACACAAGCTCCTCCTGTGGAATGTTCTACCAGCCCCAGCTCCCTTACCTCAGGCATTCAGCATGGGCGCCTTGAGCAATGCAAGCCGCAGAGCCAGCAACCAACGGCAGCCCATGCGGGTTGACTCCTATTTCCGCCAAGTCGCGGCCCAGCCCACTAATCAAGCCCGCAGCTCTGGATCATCCGCAGGCCTCAGATCGCCCTCCCGCTGTTAGTCGCACAGTGGAAGAGCGTGTCCTCTCATGAAGTACGTCGCTGCAGTCTCCGGTGCAATACAGCCCTGTGCTGTTTCGTGCTTCAGATTATTGACCGGATTAATTGGTGGCGGAGGCTAGAGGGTCACGGAGCCTCTCCAGCTTGCTTCCATCTTCATCAGTGCTTAGCCACGCCCTTGAGGTATCCATTTTTAATGAATTTTAAGGTTTGTGTTTGGGATTTGGGGTTTGCACCTGAAAGTAGCATGTTGATGCAGTAGAGATCCGAAAGAAGACTTTGGTGAATGTTTGTCTGGTCTATCAATTGGGTATAAGCACCAGGGACTAGTGTGTAGTCAATTCTGGTATAAGAATTATGTGGGGCAAAAAGAAGGTATAGTCTCTCGAGTCCGGGTGTTGGAGTTTCCAGCTATCTTTTAAGTTGTATTTGGTGCAAAGCTTCTGTGGTACTTTATGTGCTTTAGGAGGATGGTATTTACAGTTAGATTGATGATCAAGTATTGTGTCTAATGGTAGGTTAAAGTCACCCACTACGATGAATAGGTTATTGAGCGTTAGCTGGCTTTATATTGGCTGAGGTAGTGCTCCAGAAGAAGGGGTCGTTTTTATTGGGGCCATATATGTTGACAGAATGAATGTTTGAGCCTCCTCTGCTTAAATTGGATATTATTTAGCTACCCTTTGTGTCGGTAATATGGGAGTCAAGTTTGTGATGTGATTTTTTTTTAGATAAGTGTGATGACACCAGGAGAGCAGGTGACTTCTGAGATCAAATTATTTCTGAGGGTATAGGCTTCTTTATGTGAGATTTTCGTTTACTGCAGTATGATGATGTCTCCTTTGGTTTTTGAAAAGGTAGTCAGTTATTTTGCGTCTTTTTACTGGGTGCTTTAACCCTTTCAGGGAGACAATATTGTCGGTGAGTGTGGGGCTTGTGATGTCTATGTAGGTAGAATTGATGTGTTAACAGGTATAAGTATAATAAGATGAAGCATTTGAATATATTTGTGGTCACTTGTCAAGTAGGACAGATACAGGAGACAGGTCAGTTTGAGGTGAGTGCTGGGATTGTGGTATATCATTTCCCCACTGGGTTCCGTAATTGGAGTGAGAGTCAATTAGTAGCTTGTATGGAGCTAGGCTGAAGCGTGTACTTGGGGAAACCTTCTACACACGTGTCAATGAATATAATAGAAGCAAGGAAATAAATTCCTAGCACTGGGAACAGAAAAGCAACTGAAAAAAAGAAAAAAACACGCCTCAAATCCCTGTCACACCTTCCTCCTTCTACCCCAAGAACATTAAGGAAGCGACAGAGAAGAGTGTCTTTCCATCAGCAACAGAAAATATAACTTGGTATAAGCGGTATTGAACATGTCTCTGTGCAAGTTACAATAACATGTAGATAGCTACAATGTCGGCTATATTAGATAAAGAGACCTGTTAACAACAGTTGCTATATAGTGTAACTGACCCTGGGTAAGAAAACTTGTGAGACAAAGCGAAAAAAGATTAGAAGTAACAACTTTGAGATTGTTATTTAACTGTGTAGTAGAAAAAACATCTTGGGTTTCACAATTGGATGTCACATTTGAAATATGTTCTAAACCATGGGATGAATTACAAATTGTCTGTTGACTGGGTGTGAGTGTTTGATTGGTTCAGATGCTCCTTCCATCACCACCCCGTTTTGTACCGTTTTGTTCACCATAAGTTGGCAGGGTATGCTCAGACATTGAGTCCCTTGCTCACTTTACCACTGGATTCAAGCAAGCCTGGCTGAAGACGGCTGAAATGCCAGAAACCGGTCCTAGGAAGCTTGATTCCGGTCCAGGTAAGGCATGGCTTGGCAGTTCGGGCTGGACTGTTCCCATGAGGCACAGGGTCAGACTGATTTGCATATGGCCATGTCTGAACTGGGTGGCAGAGTGGGCTAAAGAACGGTGATGGATTAAACCCAGATCTGTTGACTGGGTGTGAGTGTTTGATTGGTTCAGATGCTCCGTCCATCACCACCCCCTTTTGTACCGCTTTGTTCGCCATAAGTTGGCAGGGTATGCTCAGACGGTGAGTCCCTTGCTCACTTTACCACTGGATTCAAGCAAGCCTGGTTGAAGACGGCTGAAATGCCAGAAACCGGTCCTAGGAAGCTTGATTCCGGTCCAGGTAAGGCATGGCATGGCAGTTCGGGCTGAACTGTTCCCATGAGGCACAGGGTCAGACTGATTTGCATATGGCCATGTCTGAACTGGGGTGGCAGAGTGGGCTAAAGAACGGTGATGGATTAAACCCAGATCTGTTGACTGGGTGTGAGTGTTTGATTGGTTCAGATGCTCCGTCCATCACCACCCCCTTTTGTACCGCTTTGTTCGTCATAAGTTGGCAGGGTATGCTCAGACGTTGATTTCCTTGCTCACTTTACCACTGGATTCAAGCAAGCCTGGCTGAAGACGGCTGAAATGCCAGAAACCGGTCCTAGGAAGCTTGATTCCGGTCCAGGTAAGGCATGGCTTGGCAGTTCGGGCTGGACTGTTCCCACGAGGCACAGGGTCAGACTGATTTGCATATGGCCATGTCTGAACTGGGGTGGCAGAGTGGGCTGAAAAACGGTGATGGATTAAACCCAGATCTGTTGACTGGGTGTGAGTGTTTGATTGGTTCAGATGCTCCGTCCATCACCACCCCCTTTTTCACCAACCCTTTTTGTACCGCTTTGTCCCTATCTATGGGCATGCTATGCCATCAGTGGAGGTCAAACATTTTCTCCCCAACTTCACCTCTATCCCTCCCCCCACCCTGTGCTGCTGTCGACTAGTGGGGCCCGTCATCTCCCAGCAAGGGAGACTGTCCACCCTATTATGAGTTGCCTCACAGCCAGCAGAAGTGTGACAGTCCAACCAAGGCATCTAAGGCTATGGAATGGGAGGGATAGAAGAACAAAACTCACCTCAACTCACCTCCACACATCCTGTGCCGACATGGAACCCATCCTACCCGTCCTGAGACTGCTCTACATTCTCAATCACATTCAAAACAGATATCATTGTAGACTACATCGGTTGTAAGTCACAACTACCTGTTGCATTTGACTTCTCTGTAAAACGATGCCTTGCCGTGAACCAGGCAAGGGATGTGGGGTTCCCAATATTTTATACATATACAGTGTCACTGGCTGGTAATGTCTCAAAACCATAGTTCAAACCAAGGTGTAAGATGCCCTGCCAGGCCCAAACATCCAGACCCAGAGTCGGATTGGTAAGGCAGGCACTAGGGCAATGGCCTGGTACTGAGTTCAAGCTGTGGGCCACATGTTTGACCAGTGTGCTAGTTGTTTTGGCCTATGTCTGTGCTGGTAAGATGCCACTAGCGGTCCAGTGGGGGTCTGAGCGGTCTTTCCAGAAGCAGCTGGGCCTCTATTACCTCCCTCTTACCAACGAGCGGAGGTGTCATTTCCAGTCTCTCGCTGGGCAGACCCATTCAGGTATGCATATAGAACTGGGGCAGGAAGCCCCAGCAGATATGACCTTGCTTATATTCTGGTGTGGTTCACCAATGTAAACTAATCGGTGAACAAAGAGTCCTGGCAATGTTTGCATATTTTGGTTATGTGAGAAGTTGGCCTGGTATATGATGCTCACTAGTTCTAGTGATCACCTTGTACCATGCCAAGCAACCCTTATGGTGCAGGTTGTAAAGTCAACCTTATAGACAAGCTATCCTAGGGGTAGCATGGACTAAGCAGTCTTAGGCTAAACTCTGTAAAGGCATGTGAAGCAAGCTGTTTTACCATACACAATCCCTTGAATACCAAATGAAAGGACACCACACAGATATATATTGAAAATATATATGGATTTATTACTACAAATATCCCTGATACTCTTTATGAGCACAGAAGCAAATGCGTTAAAACAAAACACAGTTAAAATACACAAAAGTTGCACAATTATGGATGAGCCCTAGGGGCCACTAAACCATATACTAAAATAGTGGTATAAGAACCACTATGGGGAAAGTGAAGAGGCCTAGGGCCTGGGGAATCGCTGGAGCTGTTCGGGACTAACAGTGAAGAAGTCGGGAAAGGCCCGCGGGACTCGGGTGCAGTGTTTAAAGTGCACGCACTCACCAATGCAAAGTCTATGGTGCGTAAAAAGTACAAAGTTAGTTAGAAAGGAACCTTCCGAGTGACCTAGAAGGATGAAACTTCAGACACAGACACTAGAGGTGTGTACCAGTGTGGGAACACCGGCGGAGCTGAGTTACCTCACCCACAGGAAGCGGGTGCATAGGGTCGAAGTAGTGTCGGGTTTCGTCACGCAGGTCGATGGTGCTTGGAGCTGAAGAGGCTGCAGGCGGCTCGATGTGAAGAGTTCCGGTGGATCCAAGGGTGGATCTGAAGAGGTGAAGACCTGAAAGCAGAGGGGACAATGTTCAAAGTCACTAGCCAGTGACTACCGTGGAACCAGAGTGGAACCAGGCGATGTCGGGTGCAAACAGGCGTCGAGGTGTAGCTTCTCTCTGCAGCCACGTAGACACGAGGGGTCGAAGACGTCCAGGAGTCGGTCACGAGCTGTCCCACGCAGGCTTCTCGCTGTTGGCGGTATCGGCAACTTGATTGAAGCAAACAGGCCTTGGCTAATGCAAGCCACGCAGGAATCGAAAAAGGCTTGTTACTCGGACCAGCAAGGTCAGAGCAGGGGCTCCTTTTTACAGGAGCAAGGGCAAGTCTGGAGCAACCAGACCCGCAGTGAAAGTCGTAGGTTTCGTCGCCAAGATGGCCACTAGCCGCGTGGCAAGTGGACGGTTAGGCGCGTCAAGTGGCACAATGCAAAAGGGCCCCACGCAGATCGTGGAGATGCTGGGGGGCTGATCTTCGGTGCAAGGGCTGCTCGAGATTGGGGCTTTTCAAACCCCAAAGCACAGCGTCGAGGGTACCTCTGATGCTGCGCAATCAGCGTTTCGGGGGTCTTCCAAGAGGTCCGGTCCCACGTCTCTCGGTGCCTCCACGGGTCCCTTCTTTGCAGGGACTGTGGATCGGGCGGTGAGAAGTCTGGGAGTCTGGGTCTTGTCAGGCTCTGGGCTCGAGCTCCGGCGGGAGGCGGCGGCAAATCAGACGTCGAGTTGCTGGTTGGTGCCTGTGTTCACAGGGTGGTCACTCCTTGGCCACAAGGGAGATTCTCTTCCGTCTTCTGTGCAGCAGAATGTCGAAGTCCAGTCTTCTTCTGTATTTCAAGTTGATTCAGGATGATCTGATGTCTCAGGACACAGCTCCCACTCTTATTCGAATCTGGGGGGCCGGATCACCTACTAGGTCCCTCCTCTGGGTGGAACCAGGAAGGGGGGTGGTTACACCCCCTTTCCTTTGTCCAGTTTCGTGCCAAGACTGGGGCTGGAAAGCCCCAGCACCGGTTTGAACTGGCCTATGCACAGGGACACCTTGTGTGCCCCAGGCATGTCTGATTCTATTCAGCCCTGTCCTACCCAATACACAAAATCCTGTCTGGGGTGGTGCTAGCACCTCCCCAGGCAGGAAACCCTTTGTCCAAGCTGCCCTCGCTGGAAGGACTCCCAGCAGCAGGAGGTCAGACTTGTGTCTGTGGTGGCAGCATCCATTTTGTGATGCTAAGGCTCTGTTTAACTTTAACCGGGGTTCAGGCTAGGTACATGTCGTGTCCCTCTAGAAGGGTGGAATGCTACCCCCGTCGCCAGAACTGGCGAGGGGGTAGTATTCCAATTTGTATGACACCTTACTCGACATGTTTTGATAAAGCCAAACCTAAGATAGCATTTAACCGCGAGGATTATAATGCACTTAAGAGTATATGGTATGGCAATATCATGGAACAGCTAAAGGACATGGTTCCGAAAGCTGCAGACAGGCTCAGCTCATGCCAGAGCACCATCTCACATATTTCCAAGCACTCTGCCTCCAGGATTGATGAGGCCTTCCATAGGAGTGGCTGATAGGAACATATGTGTCCATTTTAGGTTAGGTTTAGGCATACTACACCTAAGTAAGGGGTGGTTACACCGACTTACCCCAGCTGAGTGATCAGCCAGTTGTGTCAAATATGGAGGCCAGGCCAGGGGTGGAACAATACATGCTGCAGCCCCTGGTAGGCCTTGGAAGCACCCATGCCCTGGGTACCTGGGTACACTGTTACAGGGGCCAATAAGGTGAACCAGTTCCAATTTCGTTATGCACCTAAAGTACATGGGTTACAATTTAGAGAGAGAACAGCAGGCTGTGGGTCTGATTAGCAGGCCCACAGCCACATTAAGTCATAAACCAGTGAAGCAAAAATCAAAAATGTGGGGTGACCATAGGATAGCAGACCCTACTCTCCTACACAACCCCCCCCCCCCAAACGCAGGGACATTAGACTAACCTTGACCAGTTGTGTCTTCATGTTCTAAGTGGAAGTACCTGGAGAGACCATCTGCATTACCATGGTCAGTCCCTGGGCGGTGCTCCACTGTAAAGTCCATCCCCTGTAGGGAAATGGACCACCTGAGCAGTTTGGGGTTTTCACCCTTTATCTGATTAAGCCATAAGAGGGGCTTATGGTCGGTCTGAATCTTGAAGTGAGTGCCAAACAAGTATGGTCTCAATTTCTTCAGGGCCCACACCACAGCAAAGGCCTCCCTCTCAATGGCTGACCAACGTTTCTCTCTGGGGGTCAGCCTTCTGCTAATGAAAGCAATGGGCTGGTCTTGACCATCTACATTAAGTTGTGAAAGCACAGCTCCCACTCCCAACTCAGAAGCATCTGTTTGGACAATAAACTCTCTTGAGTAGTCAGGACTCTTCAGGATAGGTGCAGAGCACATGGCCTTCTTCAGGTCATCAAATGCCTTTTGACAGTATTCTGTCCACTGAACCTTTTTGGGCATCTTCTTGGATGTCAGATCATTAAGAGGAATCACAATGGACCCATAGTTCTTAACAAACTTCCTGTAGTACCCAGTCAGGCCCAAGAAAGCTCTGACCTGAGTCTGGGTAGTTGGAGGAGTCCAGCCCTTTATGGTCTGAATCTTACTCTCCAGTGGTTGAACTTGGCCTCCACCCACAAGGTGGCCCAAGTACACAGCCTTACTCTGCCCTATCTGGCACTTGGTTGCCTTGATAGTGAGGCCTGCCTTTTGCAGAGCCTCTAGCACTTCCTTCAGGTGGACCAGGTGATCCTCCCAGGTGGAGCTAAAGACAGCAATATTGTCCAGATATGCTGCACAAAAGTCATCCAACCCAGTAAGGACTTGATTCACCAACCTTTGGAAGGTGGCAGGTGCATTTTTCAAACCAAAGGGCATCACCACAAACTGGTAATGCCCACTGGGGGTAGAAAATGCTGTCTTGGCTTTAGAATCCTCAGCTAACCTGATTTGCCAGTAGCCAGCTGTCAAGTCAAATGTGCTCAAATACTTGGCAGAAGCCAATTTGTCTATGAGCTCATCTGCCCTTGGAATTGGGTGTGCATCTGTCCTGGTGACAGCATTGAGTCCTCTGTAATCCACACAGAACCTCATCTCTCTCTTTCCATCTTTGGTGTGAGGTTTGGGGACCAGAACCACTGGGCTAGCCCAGGGGCTCTCTGAAGGCTCAATGACACCTAACTCCAGCATCTTTTGTACCTCAGCCTTGATACAGTCTCTGACATGGTCAGGCTGCCTGTAAATGTTGTTCTTTACAGGAAGACTATCACCAGTGTCCACCACATGGGTACACCAGTTAGTCTGACTGGGTGTCAGGGAGAACATATGTCGATATGACTGTAAAACCTGTCTACAGTCATGTTGCTGATGGTCAGTGAGGCTGCCATCTAAGGCCACACCATCAACTGAGCCATCTTCAGGGTTCTGAGTCAGCAGGTCTGGGAGAGGGTCACTCTCTTCCTCCTGCCCCTCATCTGTAGCCATGAGCAAGCCCATGTCTGCCTTGTCAACATATGCTTTCAGCCTGTTAACATGGAGCACCCTGTGGGGGCTCCTGGGAGTTCCAAGGTCTACCAAGTAGGTAACCTCTCCCTTTTTCTCAATGATTGTATGGGGTCCAGACCATCTGTCTTGGAGTGCTGCTGGGGCCACTGGCTCCAACACCCATACCTTCTGTCCAGGCTGGTACTCAGTCAGGACAGCCTTTTGGTCATGCCAAGCTTTCTGTAAGGCCTGGCTAGCCTCAAGGTTTTTAGATGCCTTCTCCATATACTCAGCCATCCTGGAGCGGAGACCAAGTACATAGTCCACTATGTCTTGCTTGGGCTTTTTGAGAGGTAACTCCCATCCTTCCCTCACCAGACATAGGGGTCCTCTTACAGGATGTCCAAACAACAATTCAAAGGGGCTGAAGCCAACTCCTTTTTGTGGGACCTCTCTGTAAGCAAACAGAAGGCAGGGCAGAAGGATATCCCATCTTCGCCTGAGCTTCTCAGGTAATCCTTTGATCATGTCCTTTAGGGTCTTGTTGAATCTCTCAACAAGCCCATTGTGGATGATAGGGAGTGGTGAACTTATAGTTAACACCACATTCCTTCCACATAGCTGTCAAGTAACCTGACATGAAGTTTGCACCTCTATCAGATACTACCTCCTTAGGAAACCCCACTCTGGAGAAAACTCCAAGTAAGGCCCTGGCCACAACAGGAGCTGTTGTGGTCCTAAGTGGAATTGCCTCTGGGTACCTGGTGGCATGGTCCACCACCACCAGTATGAATCTGTGCCCAGATGCTGTAGGGGGATCCATTGGACCAACAATGTCAATCCCCACTCTTTCAAAGGGCACCCCCACCACAGGTAGTGGTATTAGGGGGGCCTTTGCGGTACCACCTGCTTTGCCACTTGCTTGGCAGGTTACACAGGAGCGACAAAACTCCTTGGTATCCTCTGACATGTGAGGCCAGTGAAAGTGACAGACAAGTCTGTCCCATGTTTTGTTCTGGCCTAGGTGTCCTGCTAAGGGAATATCGTGTGCCAAGGTAAGAAGGAAGCCCCTAAATTGCAGAGGTATGACCAACCTCCTGGTTGTACCAGGCTTGGGGTCTCTACCCTCTGAATAAAGGAGCCTATCATCCCAATAAACCTTATGGGTACCTTGAGCATTCCCAGCAGCCTCAGCAGCAGCCTGCTGTCTGAGGGGTTCAAGAGAAGGACAGGATAACTGAGCCTGCCCCAAGTCTGCCCTAGAAGGTCCCCCTGTCCCCAGAAACTCAACCTGATCAGGTTCAAGCTCTATAGGGACAGTTCCTTCAGGGGTCTCAGAATCATCTTCCTGTGAAGGCTGATCCTCACTTGTAGGCATTTGGGAAGGCACAGCCTTTGCCCTCCTGTTCCTTGTCTTGGGAGGTACTTGGTCCATTGTTCCAGGATCCAAGACCTGAGGTTCAGAGAGGCACTTTTTGACCTGTGACCTGGTCACAGCAAGGACATGTGATGATATCCCTAACATCTCTGCGTGAGTCCTGTACTCAACTTCTGACCATAGAGAGCTCTCCAGGTCATTGCCCAACAAACATTCTACTGGGAGATCAGCACTAACCACAACTCTTTTTAGGCCAGTTACCCCTCCCCAGGAAAAGTTAACAATTGCCACACTATGTGTAGTAGTGACATTGCTGGCATTGGTCACCAGGTAATTATCACCTGGTATGTACTGTCCAGGGTCCACAAAGCTAGGCGTCACCATAGTGACACTGGCACATGTGTCCCTGTATGCTTGAGCCACTTTTTCATTAATTAAAGGTGTCTGTCTGTACTTGCCCAAATTATTGAGACTGACAGTAGGGGAGAAATCAATCTCCCCATCACAGATCAGAACAGCCTGTGTGGGGACTCTGACTAGGTCAGAATCTCCATCAGTGTTAGGACCCGGAGTCCTTAGGGCATGTACTGAGTGTGTTGTTAGGTGATTTTTGCCTAAACAGGGACTACAAGTCCCAGAATGCCTTGAGGCGCTCTGCAGAAGTCTATGATCCTCATGCACCAATCAGATGCCGATGGGGAGGTTCTTATGTCTCCATTCCCCTATCGACGGTGCTTGGTTTTCAACTGGAATCCTGCCTGAATCCCGACCCTTGGATCCTTGTTGCAGTTCCTGCACCATTGAACTGGTTCGTGTTTCTTTTCCTCGACTCTGCAGCAGAAGCCTCGCGCGGCCGCGCTGGCTTTTGCGACCTACCATTCAACTTCCCTCCTCCCGGCACTGTGCAAGCACCCCTCGCCGCAGGGCACACCGGATTTGTTTACCTCCCTTCCTTTCCCGCTGATTGCGGATCACCGGTTTTGGCGTTCCTGTCCGGCACCCAGACCTGTAAGCCTCCGCAGTGTCCCTGATACCTCTTACCCGATACTGGAGTATCCGCAGGGGTTTCTCGGCGTGTCCGTTGCCCGACAGGACTTTTGCCGAAGGATTTTGTTTTTCCTTTCTGGATTGAAGGACGCCGAGTGTTAGCGTCCATCCGCTGCTTTCTCGGTGGGAAACGCCTGAGAGCGGCTCCATAGGAGTGAACGTTGTTTTGTTTTCCCTTGCTGACTCAGTGAGAAGTATCACTACCCTGAAAGACATTTTTCTTTTTGGACTCTACTTGTTGGGAAGTGATAGTGACTGTGTTTGAACTCTTCATTTCTTCCGTGGATTCTTTCCCTGGAAAAGAGAGACCTAAGTATCCACCCTCCCTTTTTTTGGTTCGTATGTTATTATTGTTTGTGGATACCTTTTGGGTGCGTTACGCACGTTGGGCAGGTAAGAGCCTTGCAGCACACTCATTACTGAAAGAACGTATATTAGTTGTCCTTGTTATCTTAAGGTAGTGTACTAAGCAGTCTGTTGTATGTCTGTTTTCTTCTCTCCCCTGCAGCCTGCCGCTTCCTATTTGCGTACCTTGTCTAAGTACCCAGTCTTCATACCAGGAGACCTAAGGGTTTTAGGTCTCTCTCTTTTCTGGCGTCACCGCCCGTCCTGTGTGTGTTTGTAAACCGCAGGGGGTGTTGTGGCGTAGGAACAGAGGGGGGCACTGTCTACTCTTCTGAGGAGCCGGTTTCTGCCTGGAGCCTGTTGATCGCCCGACAATCAGTTCCCAAGGTGATACCCACTACCCCCTTAGTCTGTGGTCCAACACTGCCAGCTGTACTAGTGGGTGCAGGTGCCTTAGGGGCTGCAGTGTTGGTGGCTCCACCCTTTTTACAATCACTTGTCCAGTGAGTGGTGTTTTTGCAAAAGCTACACCAGGGTTTTCTTTGACCTTCTTTCTTCTTCTTCTTGGAAGGTTGGGACCCACCCTCAGTATTTGTTTGGGGCCCTGTTGAAGACTTCTGGTCTTTAGCTTTCTGCTCCCCACCCTTCTGGTCTGTTTTCTTTTGGTCACCACCCTGGTTCTGGTTCTTTTGCTTAACTCTGGTTCTAACCCATTTGTCTGCCCTCTTTCCCAATTCTTGGGGAGAGGTTAGATCTGAGTCAACCAAATGTTGATGCAACTGCTGGTTCTGACAGTTATTTAAAATCTGTTCTCTCATAAGCAAATTGTACAATCCTTCATAGTCTGTAACCTTACTTCCCAGCAACCAGCCCTCCAGAGCCTTAGTGGCACATTCAACAAATTCAGACCAGTCCTGAGTCTGTGTCTTCTGGGTATCTCTGAACATTAACCTGTACTGTTCAGTGGTTAAGCCTAACCCATCAATCAGAGCACTCTTCAGGACCAGGTAGTTTCTAGAATCCCCATCACTAACTGTGAGGAGTCTGTCTCGGCCTCAACCTTCAAAGGAGAGCCACAAGATTGCTGCCTACTGCTCCTGAGGGACCTGCTGTACTTTGCAAGCTCTCTCAAGTGCAGTCATCCACTTGTGGATATCATCCCCAACTTTGTAGGGGGGCACAATCTTACTCAGGTTTCTATTGTCATAGGACCTGTCTTTATCCTTAGGGATAGTGCTGCCACCAGTGGAATCTAATCCACTCTCTCTAGGCTGCCTTGCACTAGCAAGTTTCTCTTTGGCCTGGGCAACTTCTAATTCTTGTCTCTGGATCCTAAGTTCAGCCTCTCTCATTTTGGCCTCATGTTCCCTTCGCTGAGGGCTAGTCAACTCCCTTCTGGAGTTGCCATGAGAACCTTTAGAAACATGGGAAGTATTGGATTCACCTGAGTGATTCCTCCTCCTCCTATGCTCCTGGTTAAGTCCATGTGGGGGTCTGAATGGGTTGGACCCACCTTCAGTCCCAAATAAGCTTAGGTTAGCCTGGTTAAGCCTGCTGACTAACACCTGGCTATCTCTATCATCATCAGACTCACTTTCTTCGACCTCCTCCCCCTCTTCTTCCTCAGGCTGAGTATTCCCAGTGGTCTGGTCTTCCTCATCTATCTGGACAACAGGGGCAGGGGCATCAGGGTTATCATCTTCAGTGGGAGATCCTCCATCTCCAGTCCCTGAGGGGCCTGGTTTGGAGTTCCTTAGAGCTTCAGACTGGTCTAACAGCTCTCTGAGGTGTCCTGCTGTAGGAGAAGGACCTGTTTTGATTCCTCTCATGGAACACAGTTGCCTCAGTTCCTTAAATGGAAAAGTAGCAAATTTGGATGGTGCCCTTGGAGGGTCACTCTCAACAGAGATGGGTCCAGTGGATCCCTCTGCTCCAGACATTGCTCTAGTGTGGTGGATGTGTTGCAATCTACCTACACTTGTGTTTTCCTACAACACCTATCTAGTAGTTGTAGTCAGGGTGTGCTACTCCCTATCCTCTACAACAACTAAGTTCAGTAGAACTTAAGTAGATCTAGTCTTGTTTTAGTGTACCTATCAGGTACCTGTATGATCTTTCAAATGATATTTTCAAAGATTGTAATGGTAAAACAACAGCAAGCTCAAATCCCAATCCGCTGCTCACCAATGTGAGAAGTTGGCCTGGTATATGATGCTCACTAGTTCTAGTGATCACCTTGTACCATGCCAAGCAACCCTTATGGTGCAGGTTGTAAAGTCAACCTTATAGAAAAGCTATCCTAGGGGTAGCATGGACTAAGCAGTCTTAGGCTAAACTCTGTAAAGGCATGTGAAGCAAGCTGTTTTACCATACACAATCCCTTGAATACCAAATGAAAGGACACCACACAGATATATATTGAAAATATATATGGATTTATTACTACAAATATCCCTGATACTCTTTATGAGCACAGAAGCAAATGCGTTAAAACAAAACACAGTTAAAATACACAAAAGTTGCACAATTATGGATGAGCCGTAGGGGCCACCTAAACCATATACTAAAATAGTGGTATAAGAACCACTATGGGGAAAGTGAAGAGGCCTAGGGCCTGGGGAATCGCTGGAGCTGTTCGGGACTAACAGTGAAGAAGTCGGGAAAGGCCCGCGGGACTCGGGTGCAGTGTTGAAAGTGCACGCACTCACCAATGCAAAGTCTATGGTGCGTAAAAAGTACAAAGTTAGTTAGAAAGGAACCTTCCGAGTGACCTAGAAGGATGAAACTTCAGACACAGACACTAGAGGTGTGTACCAGTGTGGGAACACCGGCGGAGCTGAGTTACCTCACCCACAGGAAGCGGGTGCATAGGGTCGAAGTAGTGTCGGGTTTCGTCACGCAGGTCGATGGTGCTTGGAGCTGAAGAGGCTGCAGGCGACTCGATGTGAAGAGTTCCGGTGGATCCAAGGGTGGATCTGAAGAGGTGAAGACCTGAAAGCAGAGGGGACAATGTTCAAAGTCACTAGCCAGTGACTACCGTGGAACCAGAGTGGAACCAGGCGATGTCGGGTGCAAACAGGCGTCGAGGTGTAGCTTCTCTCTGCAGCCACGTGGACACGAGGGGTCAAAGACGTCCAGGAGTCGGTCACGAGCTGTCCCACGCAGGCTTCTCGCTGTTGGCGGTGTCGGCAACTTGATTGAAGCAAACAGGCCTTGGCTAATGCAAGCCACGCAGGAATCAAAAAAGGCTTGTTACTCGGACCAGCAAGGTCAGAGCAGGGGCACCTTTTATCAGGAGCAAGGGCAAGTCTGGAGCAACCAGACCCGCAGTAAAAGTTGTAGGTTTCGTCGCCAAGATGGCCACTAGCCGCGTGGCAAGTGGACGGTTAGGCGCGTCGAGTGGCACGATGCAAAAGGGCCCCACGCAGATCGTGGAGATGCTGGGGGGCTGATCTTCAGTGCAAGGGCTGCTCGAGGTTGGGGCTTCTCAAACCCCAAAGCACAGCGTCGAGGGTGCCTCTGATGCTGCGCAGTCAGCGTTTTGGGGGTCTTCCAAGATGTCCGGTCCCACGTCTCTCGGTGCCTCCACGGGTCCCTTCTTTGCAGGGACTGTGGATCGGGCGGTGAGAAGTCTGGGAGTCTGGGTCTTGTCAGGCTCTGGGCTCGGGCTCCGGCGGGAGGCGGCGGCAAAGCAGACGTCGAGTTGCTGGTTGGTGCCTGTGTTCACAGGGTGGTCACTCCTTGGCCACAAGGGAGATTCTCTTCCGTCTTCTGTGCAGCAGAATGTCGAAGTCCAGTCTTCTTCTGTATTTCAAGTTGATTCAGGATGATCTGATGTCTCAGGACACAGCTCCCACTCTTATTCGAATCTGGGGGGCCGGATCACCTACTAGGTCCCTCCTCTGGGTGGAACCAGGAAGGGGGGTGGTTACACCCCCTTTCCTTTGTCCAGTTTCGCGCCAGGACTGGGGCTGAAAAGCCCCAGCACCGGTTTGAACTGGCCTATGCACAGGGACACCTTGTGTGCCCCAGGCATGTCTGATTCTATTCAGCCCTGTCCTACCCAATACACAAAATCCTGTCTGGGGTGGTGCTAGCACCTCCCCAGGCAGGAAACCCTTTGTCCAAGCTGCCCTCGCTGGAAGAACTCCCAGCAGCAGGAGGTCAGACTTGTGTCTGTGGTGGCAGCATCCATTTTGTGATGCTAAGGCTCTGTTTAACTTTAACCGGGGTTCAGGCTAGGTACATGTCGTGTCCCTCTAGAAGGGTGGAATGCTACCCCCGTCACCAGAACTGGCGAGGGGGTAGTATTCCAATTCGTATGACACCTTACTCGACATGTTTTGATAAAGCCAAACCTAAGATAGCATTTAACCGCGAGGATTATAATGCACTTAAGAGTATATGGTATGGCAATATCATGGAACAGCTAAAGGACATGGTTCCGAAAGCTGCAGACAGGCTCAGCTCATGCCAGAGCACCATCTCACATATTTCCAAGCACTCTGCCTCCAGGATTGATGAGGCCTTCCATAGGAGTGGCTGATAGGAACATATGTGTCCATTTTAGGTTAGGTATAGGCATACTACACCTAAGTAAGGGGTGGTTACACCGACTTACCCCAGCTGAGTGATCAGCCAGTTGTGTCAAATATGGAGGCCAGGCCAGGGGTGGCACAATACATGCTGCAGCCCCTGGTAGGCCTTGAAAGCACCCATGCCCTAGGTACCTGGGTACACTGTTACAGGGGCCAATAAGGTGAACCAGTTCCAATTTCGTTATGCACCTAAAGTACATGGGTTACAATTTAGAGAGAGAACAGCAGGCTGTGGGTCTGATTAGCAGGCCCACAGCCACATTAAGTCATAAACCAGTGAAGCAAAAAGCAAAAATTTGGGGTGACCATAGGATAGCAGACCCTACTCTCCTACAGGTTATCTCAGTGTTGTTAAGAAAACACGCCTCTTTTAGAGGACCCCCCCTATTCTTTTCATAATACTTACATGGAAGCAGTAGTCAGCCAAAAGACTCAATCCGCAAATGTGGGCCACTTTTTGTTTTACGGTGCCATGGCCTAAATTTCATCACAATCCAATCCTGAGTACACCGTACACAAAAGGACAGCATTTTATTTAAAGAGATAGTGAGAGCTGCTTACATTTCTGTATCACAACATCACCTCCTCCACAACATCACACCTATTAATGTCTGTCACCCATAAGCCTTGACCTTTTTCAAATATCTAACTTTAACACACCTGGCACATACGCAACCTACATCATAGGGAGAAGGGCAAGCTACATGTGATTGAAAGTGGCAAAGCTGAAATACTTACTTAATGGATAACCACACAATTCAATGTCACCCCCATTTACTTTTCAGCCCACATATCCATTTAACAAACATTTCCCCTCGTCCACTGAAACTCCAGAACTGGTGCAAATGTCAGATCACACTCACAGCTTCGAATGGACCACCAATCTGGCTCAAAGTTACACAACTGTAGTTGCACATACTTAATGAAGCCATAACAGCCAATAGCATGAAATGGAATGGCTGGACTAAGGTGTGATCAATTACCCCCTTATAGAAGGCCAGTTGGCCCAGGGGACTATTAGGTTGGTAGGGCGCAAGGCCCTAGTGTACTTTTTATAGGCGCTAGGAAATGTAATGTTTGTAGTGTGATTTATGCACCTTGATTTATGCTTATAGATGTGCTTTTATGCTTACTAGGTTTTACCTACTGTCTTATGTTTTCTACTGTGGTCTAGGTTTGATTTATTCCCTACTGCAGGTGATCTTACTAAGTTTAAGTGTATTTCCTAATGCAAGTAATGTTTAGGAGTTGTGGTCTACTAGTTTTAGGCTTATAAGGTTGGTGCAGAATAGAGGTCTCTCCTTATGTGTTACTGTGCCTGTTCTTTGATGTAATCATGTACGCGAGGAGCACCAAGGTCTCAACCCCCCCTGCCTGACCACAAGTTGGCAGCCTCAGTCGGTCTCTCCATGATGCTCTAATGCTCCCGGACAATAGAGCTGGTCAGCGTCCTGAGCTTAACCACATCCCTCACCTGACCTTGATCCTGCTCTCCCTCCTGGACATGTACTCTGAACCTTCCCTCGACCGTAGAGACCCTGCTATTTGTCCGATGTCCGGTGGAGCTACCTGTTAGCTGAAGAGAAGATTTGTTGTGGATTCCCCCTCTGCCGTCACCTACCCCGCAGGATTTTGGGCACTTTCCTTTGCCTCTCTGTCGTTTCCCCCTCCTACCCTTTCACCCCACCCCCTTCCCCCTCTACGCTCCCTTCTTCTCGCCCTCTTCCCCTTTAATGTTTTTCTGTTGAGACCTAGCCATTTGACCGATGCCCGGTGGACCTACCTGATAGCTGAAGAGGAGATGGACGGAGGATTCCCCCTCGGCCGTTACCTACCCAGCCGGACCTTGGATAAACTTTACCTTTGTCTCTCCTCTGTATCTATACACTACCCCTTTTGCTCTCACCCCCTTTCCATTCCTCATCCCATTTTCCTTTTCTTCTATGCTCCTAAAAAGTTTTTTTCTGGTATCTTTTGTAACTATTTTCCCCTCGTCTCTACGTCCTGTCTTCCTCCTACCCTTTTACCCTATCCCCTTACCCTTCCTGCTCCATTCACCTTGTTCCCCTATGTTCTTTAAATGCTTTTGTTGATACTTATGTAACTTTTAACTGATGTAATTTGCAACATTATTGTCCCTCATCTAAAGCGCTCTGATTCCATCGCGTCTAGCCAGCGCTATATAATAACTCATTAATTAAATTTGTTCCCATTTAGTACTGTTTCTCCTTTCTCCACCTCCCTAGCTCCTATCCTCTTTCCCCTGAATCTCTCACCTTACCTGCTAGTCTGCCTAGCCCCCTGTCCGTTGTGCCCTTTGACTAAGCACTCCTTCTCCCCTTGTTGGGGAAAGATCCAATATTTATACTCTGGAGTCTCAGCGTACCCGCTGAGAGAGTCCACTGCGCCAAGGGAGCCACTCACAGCTGAGGTATGGTATGGCACCCCTTGCCAAAGCACTCTCTCTCCCCCTTTTGGGGAAGGATCCAGTATGTAGGCCTTGGAGTCTCGGAGACCCCTCTGAGAGTCCACTGCGTAAAGGGAGCCTCCCGCAACAGAGATAGGGAAGTGATACCACTTCCCCTGGGATCACAGCTTACTGGACTTTAGACGTTGCTTTGACTAGTCTACCGGTTTGTGTCCCCGTCGCCCTGCCCCTCTGCTTTCCTTGCGATGTCCTTCACCCTCCCCATCTATTTCCCGCCTTCATTACCTATCTACTTCCCCAGCTCCTTCCCCCCTCCCCTGAATCTTTCCCCTTGCTTGCTTTTCCCCTTTCGTATTTGTGCTTATTGTTTATCTCGACCTTACAAGTAACTATGTTTGCCATGCTCTAATAACTGTGTAACCTTTGTAACAATGTAAACTGTAACTACGATCTAAAGCTCATGTAAAGTGCTCTGATACCTCTGGGTCTAGCCAGCGCTATATAAAACCTTTAAAATAAATAAAATAAAATAAATAAATAAAGATGATTATGAAGGAAAATAGCCAGTCCAAATGTCCAATATGGCCCAGCACAATTCTGTACAACTCCACTTGCCTAACATGACATTGCCAGGGAAACCTCCCCAGGAAGGGGCATCCAGTGGGCAGGCCAGGCATCTCAAAGTTGTGACTCGGGAGGGCTAGAATCGGTATTGGCATGGGTTGGTGTAGGAAATTGGCTCTATATATACTACACCGAAATGAGGTATAATGTGTATAGAGTCCAGGTGACCCCAGAGGTAAGCAGAAGTTAAAGTTAGATAGAACCTTACTCTCTATTTGTGGTAGAGTGGTCACACAGTAAGGCAGTATCAGAGGACAGTGTTAAGCATTTGATGTGCACACTCAGTCAGCAAATGAATTCACACACTCAAGAACTGAACTCTAGGCCAATTGTTTTTGTATAAAAAAATACACTGTTGTTTTATTCTTAGAACCAAGCGAGCCTGGCACAGGTAAGCATTAAATACTTTACAGTAATAAGTTGCTGAATGTAGAACAGTATGAAAATGCAAAAGGACTTGTACTTTGTTTGATTTACAGGGGATGCAGTAGCTTGCAATACTTAGCAAATACAGTACATTGAAATGAATAGGTTTTTTAGGTAAATTACAGGTAAGTTACTTTTTACGTTACTTTTCTAACTCAGTGCTGGATACCCAGATTCAGCACTGAGACATTTCCTGCAAACAGGTAAGTAAATACGTTTTGGTTATTTGTGCGATTTTTAAAGAATATTTTTAGATTTCAAAACTTCACTCAGAAACTTTTTGGAAGAAAATTGTCAATGTTATCCTATGGAGGAAAAACAGGTTATCGGTTCAATGGTAAGTTATCCACTGTGGGAGTTAAGGTTCCGGGGTTAGACTCAGGGGTCCCCCAGGGTCAGTGATGCACTCTTGTTACACCCTCAGCTGCATTAGGGTGGCCGGGTGCAGAGTGTTGAGGCCCAATGTTATCCAATGGGGATAGGGGGCCTCCGGTTGGTGGCTGCTGGCAAGCAGGCCACTGGGTTGTGGGAGCAAAGCTCCTAGGGTTTTGGTCAGGGAAAATGGGGAAACAAAGTAGCAAAAAAGGTGCTGCCTCAGCGGCACTGAGGCGGCCGGGTGCAGGGTGCTGTTTCGAGGTCGGGTGGGCAGTTGTTTTCAATGGAGAACCTCCGGTTTGCAAAAGCTCCCCAGGCAGGGAGACGAAGGACTGCTGGGTGTGACCACCACTTCGAGAGATAAGTTGGGAAGTTAGTGGTTGGCTAGGCACCGCCGGTTTGGGCACTCACGGCCGTGGGGCGTCAGGTGCAGGGGTGCCTTTTGGGGTCGGATCTTCTTACCAGCTCCGGGTCGCGGTTAGGAGGGCTTTCTGGATTTAGGCTGCAGGCGTCAGCTGGAGGCTTGAGGCAGGTTAGGGGTCACATGATCTCGGGTCAGGATTGGCGGGGTGTCCTCCTCCTGGTGTTTTTCCACTCGAGCTCGGGCTAGGTTCGGCAGGTGCAGAGTGGGCTGGATTCGTGGTCTCCGGCTGCTGCCAGAGGTTGCAGTTGAACAAATCCTGTGTTCACAAGAGAAGCAGTCTTCGGAAGTGAAGGCAGGCAGGCCCTCTGGGGTTTTTGAGGTTGCAGGCTGCAGGACACGCAGGGATTTCGCAGGAGCAGGTTCGAGGGGAGACAGGCCTGTAGGGCTGGTGCCAAGTCAGTGGCCGTCTTCCTCTTGTTAGCTGGCTGCACGACTGCTCGGTCCTTTGTCTTCTTTTCTTCTTCTTGTTTCTGGATCTGAGGAAGCGAGGTTCAAGGTGCCCCCTAAATACTAGATTTAGGGGTGTTACAGGTAGGTAAAGGGCAGGGACCAGTGGGTCCCTGCCCTGGGGTGGGTACACCCCATATTGTGCCACCTTCCAGTGGGAGGGGGGCAGGAGCCTGTCCCTGATTGGTTGGGTCCACCCGTCCTTAAGATGGCGGGGACTCAGAGTTGTGCTTCACCTCGCCTCCCCCACCTTCAGGTGTGGAGTTGGCTGAGGTGGGCTCACCTCTCTTACTCACTTGTTTTTCCCGCCGGTTCTCCCGCCCAAAGTGGGGGGTAGAACCAGTAGGGACCAGTTGCTGAAAGCAGCAAATGGTCTGGGGAGGCTCATAAAGTTGGCATGCCCCTATGTGAATCCTTCCCATCCTGGGGGGAGGCTTGGCACCTCGTCCCAGGATGTGCATTGTTTCAGGCCCCAAAGAGCAGCAGGCTCTTGACCCAGGGGTCCAGAAACATGTCTGGTGGTGGCAGCTGAAAGCAGCCACTCAGCCTGGACACTAGTGGTGGGTTCGTTTTCAGGGGGCATCTCTGAGATGCCCTCTGTGTGCATTTTTCATTAAATCTCACACTGGCATCAGTGTGGGTTTAATGTGCTGCGAAGTTTGATACCAAACTTCTCAGTTTTCAGTAAAGCCATTATGGTGCTGTGGAGTTGGTAATGACAAGCTCCCAGCACCATATACTCTTAATGGCAGCGCTGCACTTACAATGTCTAAGAATGGACTTAGACTCTGTAGGGGTACAGGGCTCATGCACCTGTACCCTCACCACTAGCATAGGGCACCCAGCTAGAGGAGTGACTGATCTATGCCAGGGCAGTGGGTTGTAGTGATGGCACACAGGGATGTGTGCCATGTCGAATCTTCACTTTGTTCTGCACCAAAACACACAGCCTGCAAAGCCAGTGTGTGTGTGTGTAAAGATACAGGGCCTCTAAGGGTGGCACAATAAGTGCTGCAGCCCTTAGAGGTCTTCCCTGGTCACAGTGCCCTGGATACCTGAGGTATCATTTACCAGGGGTTGACCTGTGGCCAGAGATGTCAATTGGCTTAGTTTTGGGGAAAGAACACGGGCCCTGGAAACCTGATTGGCAGGGACCCAGGGCACACCACGAAAAATGGTATCAGTAGTCTGGCAAAAAGTGGGGGGGGGGTTACTGTAACAGAAACCCACTTTCCTACAGTTGGGTCAACTTGGGGGGGCAGTGGTTGTGTTAGAGGGAAATCCTAGGGGAACCTGGGGGTTTTCAATGGGAGCCTCGGGAGTGGTATGGCAAGCGGTGGGATTTGGGAGGTGGAGGGAGTGTGTGTCTGTGGAATGGGTGTGCCTGTTGTTGTGGCTCATGTCTGTGGGCCTGATGTCTGATGTGTCTGTTGGTGTGTGATCTGTGGGTATGTGTGGGATGGTGCTGGGGAGAATGGTGAGGGTCTGTTTGGTGGGTTCAATTTAGCTTTTTTTGCTGCTTTTGGGAGTTGGGTGTATTGTATGTGGCTGTTGTGGGTGTGTGCTTACGATTGCTTGGTAGAGGTATAGGTAAAGGATTTGGGATGGGTAAAAGGCAGAAGGCGGGCTGGAAGACTGGGCTGTCATCAGTGAGAAGGCCAGAGCCTGAAATGACCTCTGTAGCCAAACATTATACTGTGAATGCCTTCCATGAACACCAGCGTCCGTGACATCAGGCTTGAGTGCCCCTGGATGGCATTCAACAGTGTATCATGCCCTACAGAGATCTGTCTCAGGAGGTCAATAGTCTCCTCCCTAAAGGCAGCTATGGCCACAGGGGAAGGGGATGAGGTGGCTGGGCCCAAGGAGATGTCCTACTCCTTACGGGAGTGGAGCGAGACAACTTGGTGGGGAGAAATAGGTAGGGTGGAGATGGAATGGGGGTGGTGGACAAGGTTAGTCTGGACACAGGTCCTGGGGGTCCGCAACCACCAGGGAGCTGCCACTGGAGGCTGACTCAGGAGATAATGTAGAAACTTGATTCTCCAGGGCACGCTCCTCACCCTCTGGGCCACTGACTCTGTCGGTGTCAGTCTCCTGACCGGAGCCTCTGTGGTCACCTGCATTCCCAACATCGTCGGCTCCATCTCCACTGCTTGTCTCTGTTGATGTTGAAAAGACAGTGGGAAGAGGTGTAAACCATCTGTGTTAACTCAATGTAGAAACAGATCTCAACAATAACATCATCAGATGGGCACAGATCACTCCACCAACAAAGTCACCTATAACGTCCATGGAGAGAAGGTGGCCTAAGTTTACTGTCAGCAGAAACATAGATATCCATGGTACCAGACCCCACCTATGACAAGGAACACCCCACTTCACATTGGTCCTGGTGGCAACACCATCCACAGGTTCCATGTCTACAATTACATAGAAAAGTGAAATGCTTAAGAGGTTCAGCTAATCTCCAATCCATGACAATGAGCTGTCGCCTGTGAACAAAAGTGAAGGCACATGACACTACCCAAAATGTTTGGCTCACACAAACACCATGGTATCACAGTGTTCATAAACACACATATGCCCACACCAAATCGGCATGTTACTCCCCGAGGCATGTCATCAGTCAGTGAAAGCAACTTCAACAGTGGCCAAGCGTAGTCTACATGACTCCACATTCCCACATCAATACTAGCGAGAAACGGTTTGTGAGACACAACTGTAAGTGGACATACCATCAAATAAATAGACTCAACATTAGGACATGACTAATGAGATAGACTAATATCTCTACATATGTCAAATAAACTCTCCCTTGTCTGTGCTACCCCAGTCTTTCTGTACACATCAGCTGCATTCCCAGAATCAATTAACATTTACCTTTACACATTGGCAAACACATACAAATTTGGAGGACCCTCCCCCTTAGCCTATGTACACACTTACATCATGGGTCATGTCCTTGCGAAGATGAGTTAAAAAATATTAATAAATACACATGCTATCATGTAGGCATAACTAAAGGTGGAACCAGTGTTGTTTGTCATCTCACAATGTTGTACATACCCCACTTACTAAGGCCAAGTATGGCCCATTCACTGCATTGAATGTACACTGTAGGCCATGTCACATGTAACAGTTACCCAGGAGACGATACACAGTATTGGAGGTCCATCGTTCCAGACACAAAGAAGACACTTGGTCCGTGCGGGTCAGCTGTCACACACTACATCAAACATGTTTATGTGAACTGTTACATTACTCAGTAATGTGTCTGGACAACTATGAAAATTGACGTGACTTTACTTAAGCTCTGGATCAGGACCATATGACATAGGTCTTCCCCCAACATTATGCACCAACGTCACCACCTACACATGCAACAACATCCATAATCCTTAGGCCATGAGTCACCTACAGGGTTGGGACAACTGATTCTTGTAACAGGAGGAAAAGTTAATGCACTATGTCAGATTTGGCACTATACTTCCCCCAGCCCTCCCCCACCTGCTGTTGGGCCCTAAACTGCCCATCAATCTCTGGGTAGGCCACCACCAGGCCGTTAGCGTCAGGGTCCACAATGGTCCTGGTCCAGCATCTCAGGTCCTCCCACCTCTTCCTGCAGTGGACACAGGCGCCAGTTGTAGACTCCCAGGGTCCGCACTTTCCGGATGATGGCTTTCCACAATCTATGGGCATTGACCTGTATTGAAGCAAGAGATGAAGCAAAATATTGTAACTATTAGTAAATGGGTCAATATGGGGTTGACACGTTTTTGAGACATCTAGCACAAGCAAGTAATAAATCTTAATAAGCTACATTTGTACTCCTCGCATGCTTAGCACCACTTATAGGGTTATACACAATTTTGTAGTCATCAGTGGACTATCCTCTATCCTGGTAGTGTACTACACCGATGAACACAGACCACCAGCACTATGTAGGGCAGGGCCATCCCAAATGTAGTCTGCTGTGAGCATTAGTGGCACACACCACACCAGTCTGACCTTCTGAAGGGTAACCCACGTGGGCATGTATGTACACACCCAGTAACCGCCTGGCCCATTCACAACATACATAAGCTACATACAGCCTGACACCAGGGTACATAGTGACACCAAACACAAAGGTCACAATGAAATGGCTTGTAAGTGTCACACTAACATATATCAATCTGGTATGCCATGGCCATGTGGACTTCTGAAAGGGATAACGAACAACGTATCAGATTTGGAATGTTTGGTACTACCATCACAGGACATACCTCCTGCTACATCTGGCACTGACACGTGGGTGACATCAACAAACTTTAAAATACACAGTTGCGTATGTTGCCTTTTAACAAGTTGCTGAACCACAAAAGTCCATTGTCTCACACATGAGCGACGACCAGGACAGACAACATGTCACATGAGCATTAGGCCTCTACAATGCAAGCTATATGGGAAGTAACAACACACCAATAGAAATAATTGCCAGGACCCAAATAAAATCACACACATACAGTGTGGGTCAACCTAAAGAATTCTTAGGTCAGGGGCTGAGCTCAGCGAACATACAGAAAGTACTACAGGCACAGTCAATGATGAAATAGTAGTGGGGGAAGGGACTCATTTTGGAAACATCCTAGGTTCTGCAGGACTAAATGGAGCTAACCCTGTTACTCACATGTCCAGCCCAAAGTGACTGTGTCTCTCAGCCTCTGCCATGGACAATGTGAGCACAAATCTGCATCTATCCTTGCCCTCGGCTGCCAATGTAGATTAAAACCACATTTACAACACTTCCACAGCACTTCAAAGTAGATTGTACATCTTTGTGCCAATCTAAAGGTGACTTCACCTGTGTGTGACACTCTGAGGGGGCCATTGCAGAATAGTTATCTCTAAAAGCATATTGTGACTATTATAGATCTGCCCTGCCTCAGGACAACCACTGTATACACGCCTTAATCTGGTCTTTATAGGACAAATACACAGCACAGACTCTGAGCCTAGAAAAACCCACTACCCTCAACCAGGATTTTCTGACACAAGTGTAACATGGCACTAATAACAGAACACTTGCATTGAAATGTGCATGTTACCCAGGAATGCTCTGTGCCCAAACAAACGTCGTGCAGATGATGAGAAGTACACAGAGTAAAGTGCCTTACTATCCATTACATGGATGTGTAATGTAGAGGCACCAAAATTCAACATGTTTGATATCATATGACACCAAAGCCCCATCATAGCCTGGGAGACAAGAAGCTATGCAGTCCAACAGAGTGAAGAAAGTATGTGAGGATGTTAGCTGCTCGTCTGGTGAGACATAGAGCTGGCCTCTTGCACTAACTTCTCCAGTTACTCTTGACAGAAGACTGGTGCCCTCACCCCTTTTGCATGGGACATGATAGCTCACAGAGACGACAAACAGCACCTAAAGTTGAGGAGGTGTCAATCGCAGCAGTGTCAATAGGCAAGTAAAGAGTTAAGCTCACCAATACATACATGAAAGCCACATAGGAGGTCTTCGGCATGCGCGGACACAGCCATTTACCATGACCGACAAATTAAAAAATGTAACCCAATGGCTGTATCTGTCGTAGGCGACACTGCCTACCACGCAGTCAACTTCCTCCAGCGCTAGCCGAGTACTGAATGTCCTATAAGCAACGTGAAGCAGCTGCCATTTTGGTGGTAGAAAGTGTATTATACCTCATGTAATACACAGCATCACAACCACAACAAGCATGTAACAACATGACTACAAGGGGGGCAGAGCAATTCTCTAGAACTACCAGATGACATACTGGATTTTACTGCATTACTTTTGATCGCCCCGCCATTTCTGCCGTGGGTGTGACCACAGCGATGACTGAACAAATGGGGTGCAAATTTGAATATATAGGACAGGTGGCTGTAGATGACACAATTGGAGTATGTACAGTGTATACCTTGCTGAAATGCACACATGTGGAGGCCTGATAGATTCATATATGGAAATCTGTATGACTGTACAGACACTTTAACAAGCTAGACATGCAACTCTGTACATGCTGTTCACAACATGACTGTTAGCAAACACTGTGATATGTTATGTTATGGCAATTTTAAAAGTGCACGATTACCCGGAGGTGTCCTGGCGCTAAAAACTTCATTCAACATTGAAGGTCTGCCATGTGTCACACTTTGTGATCACAATCTGCAAAATAGTTGTAATGTGTTCAACTCCTTGTTAAAATGTTGTATGACTCATTGCGCGTGTGGCCGATGTGCTGGTACAGAGCTAAGCCGTTTAGCACTTTCAACCACTGTCACAGGGACAACCTTCAACATTTCATTGTACAGACGGTCGGTTTGCATCATATGACACACCTGGTGAGGCAGTGATGGATTTGACTGCTGGAATCACCAATTATCTGCACAGTACGTGCCAAGAGTGCAGATACTCTGCCCAATGAAAGCACAAATCATGGGCCTATTACAACACATTTGTGGTAGTGAGGAGCCTGTCCTAAGACAGTGTCACTTATTGCCAAGGAGGATAAATGGCAAGTACACTTAGGTCTGTGGCTCCTGTCATGTCTAATTTCATAGGTTGTTTTAAGTAAATGTCTGAGGGCCACCAATCGTCAACGAGAAGACGAATCATAGGCCTATTACACCACACTTGTGGTAGTGAGGAGCCTGTCCTAAGGCAGTGTAAAACATTGACAATGAGGATAAATGGCAAGTACACTTAGGTCTGTGGCCACGGGCATGTCTAATTTCATAGGTTGTTTTAAGTAATGTCTTAGGGCCACCAATTGTCCTTGTACACTATATTGGACACTATCTCTGGATTGGCAGATCTCCTTGAAGAGTACACTGTGCTGCAGTGCTTTGTCACATATAACTCAGTTAAACCTTGGGCCAGAGTGATTATGAATCACTGGCAGGATTAGCTTTCTGCATGTTTACCATAGTGATCCCACATGAACATCATATTTGCAAATTATTAATAGGGGTGTAAATGTAATGGTCATGCAATACAGGACAACAACGTTGTGTTGCTCACTTAACGGGTTTGTGATATTCTTTTACTCCCAGCCAAGAGGTTGGTGCGGACTGAGATATGCGGAGAGATCTGGGGGGGACATACACATACCTGCATTCAACTACTGCTTCACCTCACGTTACCTCCACTGATCATTGCTTGGCAGATTGAAGAATATCTCCATGTGAAGCCCATATTACTCCACATCACACTCTGCATGCAGTTGTTTGTGCATGGCACAAGGGTCGGATATAGTGCGACTCCAACATCATTATGGATAGTGTTTGCAGCCAATGTACAGAGCACCATCATCCATCACAGCTCTGACCTAAATAGTGAGAATATATCCCAACAAATGTGTCTGACTTTTCACTCTTTAACTCATAGGCATATTGTCTAACATGGACAGGTTGAGGTTAAGACATCAGTATCCTTCATATATCATGCCAAACTTACCTGCTCCTGGGGTGAGCCATAGAACTGTCCATACAGGGGAAGGACATCTCCAACCAGCGTCTCTAGCTCTTCTGGTGTGAAGGCAGGGGGCTTCTCACCTGCTTTGCCTGGCATGGTTGCTCCCACAGGTGGCACACAGAAGCTAACCGCAAGGAGGTGTTAATGGCAGCAGTGTTAGTAGGCAAGTAAGTTATTTTTCAAAGTGTGACATACATGTACGTTGCTTATGCGGTCATGTGCATAGATGCAGACAGACATTGTCTCGCCATGGTCACTTTCCCTAACATTAGCCTATGGCAGAGACCTCTGTGCAAGTAACCGCCAGACACGAGGTCATCAACGGCAGCCAACAGAACCCTGTATTTGTCCTATTTTTTAATGTATCTTTTTATTAGAATTTCTTATGTTACACAACATGCGAACAAAGATTTAAGCATAGGTAATCGCGGTTGCAATCGGTGCATGGCATATTGTTAGCATGACCAGTGCGTGGGGCGCTATTTTCATTCTACAGCTAAGGGAGCAATCAAATTATCTAAGCTAGTTAGTCACCCGTAACATTCCGGCTAACGCATTCTAGTCTTGCCACCACTACGTACACTAGGGAAATATTGCATGCTGGTACATACATGGCATGTGTTGGTTTGTGGTATTACCGCATATTACGATTTCTAACAATAGCAAGGGGTATTCTGTAGATATGCCATTCATGTCCAGTTGTGCCCAGCAGTGTTTAGCTTCCTTTGACATGTTGCATATCTGTTTAGTACAATTTGCCTGTCTCGCTTGGCACCACACGCTTTGCCTTGAGTGTGTGTTTATGACATCATCACTTATTTTGCTACAGTGCGATATGTTACACGATCAAGTTGTATGCGCGCTAGGTACGCTGTGTCTCTTAACTGTGGAGGAGGGCGAATAATTGAAACTGTGATAAAATAATACCTAACGGGAATGAGGTTCTGTGGTTTTCGACTCTGCTTCGTATCTAGCCGCCATTTTGTGTCCAGCCACCATTTTGTGTTGCCTCACTCAGGCAGCACTGCGAATGCAGTGTTTTTGCTTTTTCAGCTGCTACATGTCTCTTCTGTTAAAAAGTAACCCCTTGTCCTTGTTTACGAAACCGATGTCAGGGTCTGGCCGAATTCGTTAATCCATGTCTAGACTGATTAATCCTTGTCTTACTCCACTGTTTGGGTCCCGCCATTCTTTCTTACTTTATCTTATTTGACTGGCCTTCGCTATTCTCTTCGTGTATTCTCTTATTACACAAACTATCCTTTGAAAAAACGCGAACATGTCCTACCACCTGCAAATTGAATTACGGGCACTAGTGTTGATTAACTTGAGGGGAGGAGAGCACACGGGGTTTGAAAGGAGGGCGTGTTTAAGATACTTGATTGCTTGTTTTCGAACTTTTCCTATTTGTCAGTTTTATATGTTTTGGGAGTAACCATTGTAAATATGTGTACTATAAGAGACTGTGAGCCACGGAGTTAAGTGGCAGTCTCCTGAGAATATACCATTAGGGTACTTCTTGGACAACTGTGCTTAGCTGCAGCTAATAAACTCGATTTTCTACGCCTAACAGAGTGTCTCGTGTCTCTGTCTGACAAGGTAGGTGAACCCGGAGATTATAGGCGTGCCCTGCGCCGCTCGGCCCATAAGGCCTGGTTCTCTAGGAACAGGGATTGAACTGCAGGGCTGGCACCCAGGATCACATTTGTGGTGGCGGTGGTGCCTCCTGTTGTTTTTCTGACAGTGGTCACTGCATGGGTTCAGGATACAGTGAGTGCTGTACCTATTTAGCGCTTTAACGTCTGGGGCTCTACTTCCTTATCATTGTCTACCCCCGTGCGCCCTCTTCTATGATGAGTGTTCTGAAGGTAAAACCTGTGTTGTTTTGTGAGGAAGGGTTACTCTCTTGTGTGCAGATCAATGATTTTAAAATTGTGTCCCAGCTGGCCCCGAGGGGGAACTCCCGGATCCTAAGTGTGTCTTCCCGCCTGAGTGCTGTGCTCTCCGCCCAGTTGAGCATGGAGTGTCTCCACATTATTATGTGTGGTGAACTGGGGTCCTTCCATCATTTCATGATTAATCTTTTCACCACTGCCAGCCCCAAATCTAAAAACCTTGTTGTGGCTTTCCTTGTTGCGGGTTCTGCGGTGTAAGTGTAGCAGATATACGTGCCATTCAAAGGGGAGCGAGCGGCCTGTGCTTTGCGTTAGTGCATCCGCCACTGCTGACCAGTACTCTGTCAATGCGGGGCACCCCCACAGCATGTGCCATATATCTGCGTCTAGCTGTCTGCATCTGGGACACTTAGCGTCTTGGCTACTAAAGTATTTGTTGATCTTTTCTCTTTTCGGGAGTGAGGTATGCAGGGTGGGTTATGTAGAATTGTATTTGACGCAGGTGTGTGTTCCTGGGGACATGTGTTGGACTTGCCAGCTCCAATTCCCACTCTTTTATTTTTTTGCTGGCGTCCCATGTCTGCCTCCCAGTGCTGTTGGCGGACCGTCAGACTTAATGCCATGTGGTGTTGAAGTGAGGCTGCAAACCGTTTGGTGAGGTGTCCACCCCACCCCATGACATGTAGATATTATATGGTAAGGTGTGTCTCTGGTTCGGTGCTCTATTTGTCCAATTAGGAAGATCAAGCATCCGCCATGGGCGTGGTTGTGTTTACAGTGCTGCAAACTGAATGTTCAGGTTAGCTGAGACTGTAGTTGGGACACCGAAGTGCACCACCAATATTGCTGAGACCTTGACAAGTGAAAAACTCAATTCCCATATCATGTCCTGTACAACACTTCATCTGTGTAGGGCATTAGTGTGCACAAATGTAGAATGTGCGCTGCGCTATGGCAACGCGTTATCAGATTATACATGTCATAGACGCCTCACTACAGTGCTGTTTCTCTAATTTAATTTGATTGTGTGCACTGTAATGTGACAGCCCTGTTTATGCCTGCTTGTGGATGGCTGGTAGACAAGTCAGATAGTACAGTCATGAAGTCACGTATGGTGCTTCAGGATCCATTAATGTTTAAACGCATGACTTTGGCCACATGTCACATAAAATTGTAAGTTTGCAAACAGAGATCAATATTACTGCTACATTTATTTCTCACATAGGTACCCTGGAAGAAGGAAGAAATACCATCCTTCGCTGTTCTGCCTATTCCTGGACCTACACACCGTGCATGAGTAGCACATTATCCAGAAGTTCAGAATGAATCATCAAACAATCCTGGATCGCTGTCATCAATTGGAGCCTGACCTTCTACTGCTAGAGATCGCGGGTCACCCGACCAATAATTTCGCCACTTCTGGCTTCGGGCCCATATACTTTACTTTATCATATACATTGATCAGATGACCACGCAATCTACTACCAATAATTGTGGGTCCCTTTCGATGACTTCCAGTGTACCCAACTTACCATCCACCGTTATGGGTACCTATGACCACGATGGGTCAGGGAGCTAGCTGTAAAAGGAAAGGCAGCAAAATACAAAACCCAACATTAAAACCTTTACTTTTTCATAAAATGACCACGGACAACTGAGAAGTTTTTTAAAGTTTATCTTAGATTTCAGATTCTGCAATCGTACAGTTTATAGTAATGAGGCAATCTATAATCAGAATAACGAAGAGCACATAACCATATAGGAAGAGTATACAGGTAACCATCTAACCCAATAATGAAATACCGGAAATGGAATTCAAAGGAGTGTACTAAATGCTAGGAATTTATGCACGTATTAGGAGTTTTATCAATGGGTCATATTTCGAGAGAAAAGACACCAGGGAAACCTATACATCTATGGAAGGGTAGAAAAATGCAACACGCTATAATTCTAACGTTATTACTTCAATTCAGTATTTAAGAGAAAATTGTAAACATATTTAATTCATAAACAGTATGGTGAGATTTATACTAAAAAGGCAGGGGAACATAAGAACATGCTATGAAATGCAAACTGTAAATGACTTTAATGAGATGCAATGATTTGCAGAGAAAAGCATGGAAAAATTAACATATGCAAAGGGTATGTCTTTATTGAAGCAAAGACAGAAAAATAGGAAGGTGCAGTTTTTAAGAACTCAGAGCGATATTTACCTAGACTGGTGTGGAAACCAACCCTGGCCACGGGTCAGTTAAGGACAGGAAATACCCCAAGGAATAGCAGTCATCAATGGGACAGCAAGTGCAGAATGGACACCCCAGGACAGGACAGGAAACCCAGATTAGGATCAGGACAGGACCACCAGGATACGACCAGCACCCGCAGTTCGGAAGCAACGCCTGCGCTCCACCCTCTCTGCAGCTATCAGTCAGGACCCCGATTGGGTCAGCGAACTCCCAGCAAAAGTGCTCCGCCAGCACTTAAGGTTTAGTAAAACCTTCAGAGTCTATGGTCAAATTTCGGACAGAGAACTCCGCAGCACCTCTGTATCAAGTCACCTATTGAGTGCGTTGGGTCAGTGACAGGTCAGCTATTCAGACATGTCGGACAATTTCCCTAGGTGAACCTAGGCTAGATATACAGTTTTGGGACAGGTTACCACCCCCCAAATGTTGCAAAGTGTCAGAATCCCCAATTTGGATTGGTCCTAAGGTAGGATTTGGTTAACACACCAATCAGAACAGACTATTCTAATGCCTATTTTGCATCCTAAGGTGCCGCCTAGCAAGATTTGGGTTCCCACGAGAAGTCGCAGGGAATACAATGGAAAGAAATACAATGTATTCAAATAGGGTACAAATTAGGCTTTCTCGCTGGGTGAAGCTGCATCTTCCCATGCAGGCTCTGGCAGCAACCTTCTTTGGCTTGGTTTCAATGCCACCGCACCACGACTTATTCTGCGCAGTAGTGCCCTTCAAGATGGACTCCCCAGCCCCATCACCCCTCAGTGCCGAGGATACATGAAAAGTAAGCGAAAACAAATTAGTACATAGAAATAAATGAATGTATTACATGTCATGATTTCACACTTCACGTTTATCATCATAAAAATATACTATGCAATTTAGATATTAGTGCAATATATAACGACACGAGAGCAACAGCACAAGCTTCACTTCATTATCACATAAGGTGCCATTTTAAGGCGATTACGCATGCGCACCCTTTCCCTCCAAAACTATCTCTACGTGTAGTCACGTGAGTGTGACTGACGCATGCGCAGAAGAGGAAAGTCAAGCAGCGGCCATTTTAGGAACAAGGATTAATCGTATTAGTAAAACACATAGGCAAGCATCTCTATGATACCCATGCACATTCAAAATACATAAAATTAGTAAAACGAACAATTTGTTACGAGATTATGATAGATTTTCGAGGTTCTTGACTCGAGCAAGTCGCGATGCGAAATCTTGCTCTATCAATCCCCTCTTTGATGATATTTACTATCATCACAAAATAATGGAACCGGATGCCAACTTTCTTTCACACTTTGTACATCTCTATCTCTTCTAACAGGCGATTCAGTTTCTCTTTCTCATTTTTGGTAGGGTGAGAATTTTTCACCTTTTTATAAATCTGATTATTCATTTCTTCCAATTCAAGCTCATCCGCACTCCGTTTCACTCCTCTCGCATTCACTTGGTATTTCTTTGTGTGTTTGCGACATTTGCAACAGACGAATATGAGAAATATGATAAGACCTATCACTCCAATTGGCATCAGTACCTTTAACAATAAGCTTTTACCTAAACTAGCAAACCAATGACCTACATTGGAGAGACCATCAACCAGTCTCTTCCAGGCACTGTCAACCTCGAGTGGTTTGAGTTCCTTTTCCAAATTAGTAATGTTTTTCACATATCTTTTGAGCTGTACGCTTTTGTCCGGAATGTAAGTGCAACAATGTTGCGCCTTCAACATCCGGCAGACTCCGCCCTCTTTTGCTAATAAAGTGTCAAGAGCAAGTCTGTTCTGCAAAACCATTGATCTGATCGCAACCATTTCAGTATTGACCAGCAGGAATCCATGAGCTGTGTCAGTAGACAACACATCCACTATTGTGGATAATTTGCAAATTCTGTGAGTGTTCAGAACCACTCCCACTCCAGGTATCAGTGCACTAAAAATACTACCCATTATTTCACCTACGCTTTCTCTTTTACTACGCACTAAGCCATTAGTGTTTTCGTTGCTTCCAGCAATTTCATTCACGTGGTATATTTTCGGGAAAACAATGCCAAAATAGCAGCTTCCATACCAGTGATCCGGCAATTTGAAATAAGCCTTGTTTCCACATACATAATAAATTCCGGGAAACACAGGTTCTGACCCATTTTTGAAACCCCAACCTCCAATTACTTTGTAATTGTGTTCACATTGACTGGAACCAATGAAAATATTATTATAATAACTAGTCTTCTCGCGATGAAGACAGAGTTTCCCTTTCTTTTCGAAATCCAGCAACAAAGCAGGCCCTGCCCCGCCATTTGAGGTGCTTTCCATGTTCTCAGCCCATTTAGGTGTTTTTTGTCTTTTGTCATTTGCCTTTCTTTGGAAACTCTCCCTTCTCTTCTCTGCCATGTTCAAAAATATCTTTTCTTGTTCATGTAATGAACAGGTCAAGTTGTCTCTGTGTGCTTCATTTAAGTCTATTGTACCTATAGTCAGAAAGTATTCTCCCATATAACGTGTAACGTCACTTTTGGTATGTACAGGATTCAGATTTCCACGTATGGGAAGTTCAGAAAAGATCACGTCATTGTTAGAGTAATAGTACTGTAACGGTCCTCTTTTGTAAAATAAGCTTGCTAAAATACTACAGGAGATTCCATAGGTCAGAGGTAGGTGATGATATGTCACGCCTTCAGCTACAGAAGTAGGTAGCTTCATGCAGACATAGCAATCTTCTATTTCCATAGTTTCTACATAATGCACTAACAGATTTGCGAAAACATTTAAGTGTGTCTGGTTTCTAACTCCGTGGTAATGTAGTCCTTCCTCATCTGATGCTTCTAAGTCTCGTTTTGTCTGTCTGAGTGCCTTTTCACGTCTTTCTACACTTCGTGTTGTCAGTTCTTCAGTGTCGGTAATCTGAGTAGGGTCAATATTAGTATTTTTGCTTACCATAAAAGGAATGAAAACTGTTAGTCCTATCCAAACTAATATTACTATAACTATACTACAGATACACACCCTGCAGCATGTTTTGCAACCACTGCGGCTAGGTCTACCACTCACGTTTGAATCAGACATTTTGTCTCAGAAGAAGTTTTCAACCCCTCTTTGTGGCCTTGCCCAGGTATTTTTATGCTGAGCAATTTCACGGCGGTTCTTCCTCTTCCTCTGCAGAGTAATCAGTATTTTGTTCCCCGTCGCTTTCGTCAGTAATATCAAGATCCTCATATTTTCCAAGATTAAGTAGGTCCACTCCGGATCCTGGTATTTTTCGTTCTGTCTTTTTATTTGCTCACTCCTTCTCTTGGAGCTATCTTCAGGTATTTCTGCAATTCGGGGACTTCTTCTTGTATCTGTAAGTTTCTCTTGGACTGTTTTTATTCTTAATTTTAGTCTCTTAATATATCTTGGCTCAATGTGCTTCTTTTTCTTGAGTCTTTTAGCTGGCACTGTGATTTGGCTTTCTTCTAATGTCCTTTTATTTTCACTTGTTTGTGGCACTTCAATTTCTGCCTTTTCCCTCTCTGTCTGACTAGTCCCAGGTCTTGTATCTATTTCTTCTGCCTGGTTACTAAGCTGGCCTTGTTCAGGTATATTTTGTGTTTTGCTTTCAAATGTCTCTGTTTCTAAGTCCTGAACATGTTCTCCTAGTTCTGCCTGATCCTGCTCGAGCACTTCGATCCCTTGATTTTCTTCTGCTCGAACTATTACACTATGTCTAGTCTGTCCCTTTTCAATATCAGGAGTCAGTGGAGGAGTATCGATCACTTGTTCTGTCCCTGTCTGACCTTCTTCTTCATCCTCAGATTTGATGTGAATCTCAATGATCTGAGGGTCTTCGCCTGTGCCTTGCTCGACCTCTCTATTCCACTCTCTGTCTTCTCTTATTCGCTCTCTTGTTCTGAGTGGGTCTCCAGGGAGGTCGATTATGGGTATCCAATCCTCTGGCCAGATCCTCGGTAGCTCGTCATCAGCTACTTCCGGGACAACATCCGGGGGATTCTCAGCAGTACTGGTGCTTGGCCATACGTCATCAGCTACCTCTGGACCAACGCCTACAGGACCCTCAACGGGACTGGTGCTCAGCCGTCTGATATCAGCTACTTCAGGACCAATGTCTGTAGACCCCTCAGCTGGACAACCTTCGGCTCCCTGTTCCTCGTCGGGTATCATCTTCTGGGTATGGCTGGCATGGATCCACTTGGGCACACCTGCGCACTTCACAGCGGTCGTTGTTACCAGGATTACTTGGCGCTTTTTTCCCCACCTTGGCTCAAGGCAACTTGAACGAGTATGCTTCTTTATCTTAACCCAGTCACCAGGAACCAATTTGTGAACTGGTGTTGTCGGGTTGGCGATGGCGTCTGCCCCAATCTGGCGAGAGATAGAACGCACTTGGTCACCTAGTTGCTTGCAGTATTCAAGTACCAAATCATCAGAAATGCTTAACAGTTTGTATCCTGGTACCCACGCTTGTCTCATCACTCTTCCCATCAATATCTCATGTGGGCTCAGGCCTGTTCTTCGATCTGGAATGCTTCTGAGCCCCATCAGAACAAGAGGCAAGGCATTTATCCAGTTCATGCCAGTGGAATCACACAATTTTGCCAATCTATTCTTTATAGTGCCATTTATTTGTTCCACCACTCCAGAAGCCTCTGGATGATATGCACAGTGCAGCTTTTGCGTGATCCCGAATGCTTTGCAAAGCTGGGCCAAAATCTCATTCTGAAAATGTCCGCCTCTATCTGAGTCAATAAAGACTGGAACCCCGAATCTAGGTATCAATTCCTTTAGTAGGAGCTTAGCTACTGTTATGGCGTCATTCTGTGTGGCAGGGTAAGCTTCCACCCACTTTGAAAATAGGCAGACAATGACACGGACATACCTTTTTCCCTCACAACGAGGCATGGTAATGAAATTAATTTGTATTCTCACAAAAGGACCCCCTGATCTCCCAATTTTTATCAGTTCAACTACTGTTCTTTTGCCAGCGTTGAACTGCTGACAGGTCAAGCACCTCTGGCAAAGGGACTCTGCTACCTTCCTAAACTTCTTGTTGTACCAAGTCTGTTGAAACACCAGAACCATGGCATCCCTCCCAATGTGTGATCCCTCATGTATCAATCGAGCCATTGGGGCAAGCAGGTGTCTAGGTAACACAGGCATACCATTTGGGCCCACAATGACACCATCCTCACGTCTAGGTTTACAACCTTGTTCTTTCCACTTCTCTTTCTCTTCCCAGGGCGTCACATGCTGCCATTCTCTCACTTCATCCCATGTAGGCACTTCTTCAAACATTCTAAGTTGGCAGCTGTTTCCAACCCCACCCCGCCTGGGATTTATTCTCATTTGATCCATAGCACATTGTTTTGCCACCCGATCAGCAAAGTCATTTCCCAAAGATACAGGGTCAAGGCCCTTCTTATGAGCAACACATTTGACCACTGCCAATTCTTTTGGTAATTGGATTGCCTCTAAAAGGTCTTGGACAACCTTACCATTCCGAATGGGGGTACCTGAGGAAGTCAGGAATTCTCTTTGTAGCCACAATTGGCCAAAGTCATGCACAACCCCGTAACAGTACTGACTATCAGTATACACTGTTACTCTTTTGTCTTTTCCCAATTTGCAAGCTCTTATCAGGGCGATCGATTCGGCTACTTGTGCAGACTTTACTCCAAATAGATAAGATGCTTCTTCAATTTTGTTTAACGTGACCACAGCATAGGCAGCACTTAGGCCTCCGAGTTCATGCTCAGGCATGAACCATCCACGAACCATTCCTCATCATGTACAGGCAAAGGAGTTTCTTTAATGTCTGGGCGAGGTTTAGTACTGAACTCGGTCAGGTCAATGCAGTCATGCTCATTATCTCCCTTATCTTCCATTACCATTGAGTCAGGGAGTAGAGTGGCAGGGTTTAAAATGTTACATCGGGTAATAACTATATTTGCAGCACCCATGAGAATCCTCTCATATTTAGTCAGCCGACTAGGGGTGAGATACTGAGTTTTTGTACGAGTCAATAGGATCACAACTGCATGTGGAACATACACAGTTACAGGATATCCCATAATGATAGACTCACTTTGTTCTAAACTGGTGCAAGTTGCAGCTACTGCTTTTAGACATCCAGGTAGTCCAGCAGCCACTGGATCCAAAGTGGCAGAAAAATATGCCACAGGCCTTCTGGTCAAACCATGCTCCTGAGTCAGGACTGACAATGCACAATTGTCACGAGTGTCACAGAATAAGCCAAACTCCTTGGAGTAGTCAGGCATTCCCAGAGCAGGGGCTGTACACAGGCAATTTCGCAACTGTGTGAAAGCTGTTAAGCTCTCGTCATTCCATTCAACTGGGTCCTTTGCTCCTTTCTTTGTCATTTGTATCAAAGGCTTTGCAAGAACTGCGAATCCCACAATCCATTGCCTGCAATAACCTACAACTCCGAGGAACATTCTGATTTCTTTCTGAGTACGGGGTAACTGCATATTTTGAATTATTCTGACTCTCTCTGAGGTGACTTTTCTGATACCTTTTTCTATCTGGTGTCCCAGATATTTCACTGATTTCGAACAGAACTGTAATTTCTCAGGGGCCACTTTATGTCCTTTTTCACTCAGGTGATTCAGTAGGGCAATGGTGTCAACCACGCAATCCTTATGGCTTTTAGACGCCACCAATAGGTCGTCAATGTACTGTACCAAAACAGATTTTCCAGGTAACACTAAAGTTTCAAGGCATTTTTTCAAGATCTGATTAAAGATAGAGGGGCTTTCTGTGTACCCCTGGGGGACCCTGTTCCAGACATACACGTTACTGTTGAAAGCAAATGAGAAAAGAAATTTGCTGTCTGGATGCAAGGGAATCGAAAAGAAAGCATGACATAGGTCTATCACAGTGAACCATTCAGCATCCCAGGGGATCTGATACAGAATCACTGCTGGGTTCGGGACAATAGGGCAGCAAGGGACCACTATTTTGTTTACCTTTCTCAGGTCCTGCACTACTCTGTACTTGCCATTAGGCTTTTTGATGCCCATAATGGGTGAGTTGCACGGGCTACTCATTATTTCCTGTATGATGTTTGCTTCTAGCAATTTCTGTATTTCAATGGCAACACCTGCTCTCACTTCTGCACTCATTCTGTAAGGCTTGGTATTAGGGTATACTGCATTTTCCCTCATGGCTATTTGTATGGGGTCTATGTTTTTCATTAATCCCACATCCTTTCCTGTAAAGTCCCATACTTCTGACTTCACGGTCTGCTGGAGTTCTTCAGGTAAGTCCTGTATAGTCATTCGTTTTCTTTCTGAGTCAGGTCTAATTAACATTAGCTTGTAGATACCGTCTTCATCTGGGGTTTGAATTTCGACGCCCTTTGGTGTGCAAAAGATAGTACAATTCATTTTGCACAGCAAATCACGTCCCAGTAAATTTACCAGACTGGTATCACAGACAACAAATCTGTGCATTTGTTTAAAATTTCCAATTGAGATCTCCATAGGTTCGGTAACAGGTGTACTAATCAATTGATTAGATACTCCTACTACTTGGATTGCTTCTCCCGAGAGGGGTAGGTTTGGAACGTCCACTGTTCTCACAGTAGAACGGGTAGCACCAGTGTCCAATAGAAAGGTGACATCATTTCCATCAACCTTTCCTTCAATGTATGGCCCTGACTGGTCTACCGGCAAAGAGGCGCCAAGTACGCACTCCTCGTCCTCCCCTCTCAGGCCCCGTCAGTATTGGTCATCACAGAAAAAGGTGTCGTTCAACAAATACTGCGAAGTTGCTGTATTTCTATCCTCATTGCCTCCCCAGATTTCTACATCATCACCCTGTGGTGACTTCCCTTTAAAAATAGGTTTTGGCGCTCGGGGCACTTGAATCGTTTTTACCTGCTGCTGGGTCTTTCTTTGTTTTTCATTCTGCGTCTGTGGAATTAAATCAGGTGTTTGGGCATTATCAGACTGTAAATAGGGACACTCGTCTCTCCAATGTCCAATTTCTCCGCACTGGTGGCAGGGAAATTTCTTTTTCGCGTCCTCTCTGCTCATTTTAGCTCGGGGTTTTCCTCCACCCCCACCCCCAGGGCCTTGGTTCTGTGTTGCTTTATTTAGTTTATTCAACTGTTTTTCCTGCTGTTCTGCGAGCTTTACTTGAGCCCACATCACCTTCTCCTTCAGGGCCTTTTTCTTTTCTGCCATTTCGTCCTCGCAGTACTTTGCGTACCTTAGGACCTCATCCATCTTTTTGGTATGCCAACAGATTTTATTATCCTTTATCCACTGACAAATTTCGGGTCTTAAACCGTTTACAAACCTGTAAATGAAGTGGGTCATGTCCTTCATCTCGATGTTATCTATACCACTGTATGTCTTAAATACCTGCAACAGCCTTTCATAAAAGGAGTGCACTGTCTCATCTCTTTCTTGCGTGGTTCTATCTATCTTGGTCCAATCAGTTTCCTTTGCAGGCACTTTTAATTTCAAATGTTGAATTACTTGTTCATACTTCCTCATCACTTCCTTCGATGGTTCCCCTGTTTTTTCATCTCTCGGGTATTCCTCACTAGGCCAGGCTATGGCTATCTTACACTCAGTCCACAGATCTACGGGGACCACTATGTCGAAGAACCCATCCAGGTCTTTCCATAGGAATTTCTGTACTTTTACGAATCTTTCTACCTGCCGGTACCAATCGACTGGCTTTTCTCGTAATTTTGGGAAGTCATTGGTAAAGGACACAATATCCTGTCGGGACCATGGAACGTGTACATATTTTCCCCCTGGCACTTCGCGCATAGGGCATAACTGTTCTGGTTTGTCTGCTTCTTTCAAAACGAATTCTGGGGTTACCTGCTTTGACCTGGCCTCATCTTTCTTTCGGGCCCACCTGGCTTTCCATCTTTCTACATCTCCCCATTTCTGCAACACCGTCAATAGTTCCTTGACCTGCGCCTTTTTCCCTGACACATTCAGGTTTTCCAAATCTCTGTCTGAAAACTCTGCTCGGTATGGTTTCTGCAAGGATTTCGATTTTGAAATGTCTATTCCCATACTGGCAGCAGTATCTGTCAATTTTTCATGAAGTACTCGGACATTGCGGGTAAGACTTTTGCACATAAACAACAACTCTTCTTCAGAGTAGGTATTTAATCTGTCTAATCCTACGTTTCCTGCCATTAATTCTTCTATTTCTACTCTCAGTTTGTAGAGGTCTAAAGGTTTCGTTTGCGAAGTTTGTTTCTCAAATTCTTGACTCCATCTTTCAATTTCTTCAGGTGTAACCAAAGTGACACTTCTAGTACCTGAAGTCGATTCTATTTGAATCTCCCTCGCATTGAAAGGATTATGTATTTTCTGCATTCTTTTCCCTGTATTTCTAATGGGCAGATCCATCAGTGAGACTTCAGATTCACACTCACTCGTCTGTTCATCTACAATTAAGGGTTCTGGTCTGGGCTGTGCTATGACGGGAGTAATGACAGGAGGTTTTGGACTTTCATGCCGATCCCCGTACAATGGAACCACGGGTCCGATTGTTACTGTGATTGTCAATGCTTCAGGACTGGTATTTAACTGGGAGATTTTCTGAATTATTTCAGCCCTTTGTTTTGCTAGAATTTCTCGCTCCTTTTCTTCCAGCACTCTCTCTACTGATTTGTCATGTAACACCTGTGGGGTCAGAGTGGGAGCATAACTCGGGGCAGTGGGATGAGTCTCACTAGGTCCTTCCCCATAATTTGGTCTTGGGAACAAACTTCCTATACCTAGGGATCTTCGGTCTTCCTCATACTGTGGCTGTAATAACGGCATTCCTGAACTTGAGGGTCTCATCTCGCCTCCGTAGGGAGGTCGAGAAGAAAAATCTCCTTCACGGGAATATCCTGTCTCCCCACTAGCTGACATTCTGGGGTATATGTTTCTGATATCCACTGGTCCTAAATTCTCAGTATAGGGAGGAATTTGGTACCCACCTCCTACACTTGCGGACCTGATCTCTTCTTGTGGTGGAGGTCTCCGGGAAATATCTCCCGCACTTGAAGGTCGGTGTCCTTCATTATAAGGAGGCGGACTTCTCATACACATGTCATCTAATAATTCATCATCCGACTCTCCGATGGGTACCCAATGTTTAGATTTTTCCAACCGTTTCCTTCCCCCAGAAGGATCATCTGCTGGCATCATGGGAAACAATCCTTCTACAATCATATTCTGTCTCCACTGTTTCATCTTTTTGGCTCGGGCTTCCTGCTTCAATTTTGGATAAAATTTAGTTAACCCTTTATCCATTCGGGGCTTATCTCTCTCAAAAGCCTCAATCTCCCATTCCTCTAGTGCTTCATACTGTGTTAACCTAGGTCTGGGATGTAAGTCATTCATTCGGGTTCTCAGATTGAATAGAATCCTACTGTTAAAGGTACCCTCTAACGGAAAAGCCAATACTCCGTCATCCTTCGTGTATTCCACCCAATTCTCCAACCATACACATGTGTTGTACCCTTTATCGAACATCATGAAAGATGCGGGAGTGTTGGGTTGCGGTATGACAACACCTTCTCTAGATTAATCGGCTTGTCATTTTTGAAATAATTCTTCACTTTGTTTACAAGAGACACTTTTCTCTTAGTTCCGTACATAATGTCGTTTTTAATGCCTTTCCACTGATCGTTCTCAAATCCCATATGCCGTGGATCAGGTCTGGTATGCGGTCTATACGAATGCCACATACGATTTTTACGAGTGACTTTGTTTACAGAACCACTTCCAATCCAAGTGCGTCTATTATTTTCGTGCGACCAATGAAATGCACGAGTTCAAATAATCTCGACCAATGGGTGCGCGGCCCTTTCGCGAGACAGTGCCCACGCTCCGGCGCTCGCCCCTCCTTTACAATTCCAGCTCCGCTACCAACCCGCTGTGTCTACCAATCCCAGCGCGGCACGGAGTGACGTCAGAGCAGCTTCGCGACTGACTCCCTCCTTCACAAGGTAACGGAAACTTTCTTTCTTTCTAAAGTGCTTAGTGCTTGGTTATTTAACAACGAATACACATTCGCCACTGTGCTCAAGTGTCTAGACAGGAAAGAATTAGTTTCGCTGCAAGTAAACTACTTCCATTTACTTTTCACACTCTACGAGTAGATCTCTTCTGCCTACCCTTCACACTAGCATTGGGGCACCTGCTACTTCCCTAGACTCATCCACCTTTCCGGGATATATCCAAGTCTAAAGTTTCACCAGCGAGCCCTTTTGCTTTCACTCAAGCTCCGATGAACCTGCTACTCTTCCGGTGTGACCCTCACTAGGTTATGCCACAGTAGGAATTTTGCCAATGAACCTCGTTACTAACATTTATTCAATCATACACTCAGAAAAAACCCTAGTTAGTGCTTCCAGTTCTGCCTAACCTGCACCAACTTTCCTTAAAAGCCAGTGACCTCAAAGCAAGTGGATTCTATTCACCACTCGCTATTCATTTCCCCGGGGATTCCTAACAACATAAAAGACGTTTTACGTACGAATGGATAAATACATTTAACAGTATAATAACAAGAATAACAATTTTAAAACATTTCATAATTTTTCAAAGTAAACAATTTTCAAGTGAGTGATCAATTCTCTTGAAGCGCCTACTCTTAAAGCAGCATCCGACTTAGCTAGACTAACTAGTCCTACCTATCCTTTAACTATTCCCTAACCATCCTCGATGCTACCAGAAAATTACTGCTAGAGATCGCGGGTCACCCGACCAATAATTTCTCCACTTCTGGCTTCGGGCCCATATACTTTACTTTATCATATACATTGATCAGATGACCACGCAATCTACTACCAATAATTGTGGGTCCCTTTCGAAGACTTCCAGTGTACCCAACTTACCATCCACCGTTATGGGTACCTATGACCACGATGGGTCAGGGAGCTAGCTGTAAAAGGAAAGGCAGCAAAATACAAAACCCAACATTAAAACCTTTACTTTTTCATAAAATGACCACGGACAACTGAGAAGTTTTTTAAAGTTTATCTTAGATTTCAGATTCTGAAATCATACAGTTTATAGTAATGAGGCAATCTATAATCAGAATAACGAAGAGCACATAACCATATAGGAAGAGTATACAGGTAACCATCTAACCCAATAATGAAATACCGGAAATGGAATTCAAAGGAGTGTACTAAATGCTAGGAATTTATGCACGTATTAGGAGTTTTATCAATGGGTCATATTTCGAGAGAAAAGACACCAGGGAAACCTATACATCTATGGAAGGGTAGAAAAATGCAACACGCTATAATTCTAACGTTATTACTTCAATTCAGTATTTAAGAGAAAATTGTAAACATATTTAATTCATAAACAGTATGGTGAGATTTATACTAAAAAGGCAGGGGAACATAAGAACATGCTATGAAATGCAAACTGTAAATGACTTTAATGAGATGCAATGATTTGCAGAGAAAAGCATGGAAAAATTAACATATGCAAAGGGTATGTCTTTATTGAAGCAAAGACAGAAAAATAGGAAGGTGCAGTTTTTAAGAACTCAGAGCGATATTTACCTAGACTGGTGTGGAAACCAACCCTGGCCACGGGTCAGTTAAGGACAGGAAATACCCCAAGGAATAGCAGTCATCAATGGGACAGCAAGTGCAGAATGGACACCCCAGGACAGGACAGGAAATCCAGATTAGGATCAGGACAGGACCACCAGGATACGACCAGCACCCGCAGTTCGGAAGCAACGCCTGCGCTCCACCCTCTCTGCAGCTATCAGTCAGGGCCCCGATTGGGTCAGCGAACTCCCAGCAAAAGTGCTCCGCCAGCACTTAAGGTTTAGTAAAACCTTCAGAGTCTATGGGCAAATTTCGGACAGAGAGCTCCGCAGCACCTCTGTATCAAGTCACCTATTGAGTGCGTTGGGTCAGTGACAGGTCAGCTATTCAGACAAGTCGGACAATTTCCCTAGGTGAACCTAGGCTAGATATACAGTTTTGGGACAGGGTACCACCCCCCAAATGTTGCAAAGTGTCAGAATCCCCAATTTGGATTGGTCCTAAGGTAGGATTTGGTTAACACACCAATCAGAACAGACTATTCTAATGCCTATTTTGCATCCTAAGGTGCCGCCTAGCAAGATTTGGGTTCCCACGAGAAGTCGCAGGGAATACAATGGAAAGAAATACAATGTATTCAAATAGGGTACAAATTAGGCTTTCTCGCTGGGTGAAGGTGCATCTTCCCATGCAGGCTCTGGCAGCAACCTTCTTTGGCTTGGTTTCAATGCCACCGCACCACGACTGATTCTGCGCAGTAGTGCCCTTCAAGATGGACTCCCCAGCCCCATCACCCCTCAGTGCCGAGGATACATGAAAAGTAAGCGAAAACAAATTAGTACATAGAAATAAATGAATGTATTACATGTCATGATTTCACACTTCACGTTTATCATCATAAAAATATACTATGCAATTTAGATATTAGTGCAATATATAACGACACAAGAGCAACAGCACAAGCTTCACTTCATTATCACATTAAGCTGCCATTTTAAGGCGATTACGCATGCGCACCCTTTCCCTCCAAAACTATCTCTACGTGTAGTCACGTGAGTGTGACTGACGCATGCGCAGAAGAGGAAAGTCAAGCAGCGGCCATTTTAGGAACAAGGATTAATCGTATTAGTAAAACACATAGACAAGCATCTCTATGATACCCATGCACATTCAAAATACATAAAATTAGTAAAACGAACAATTTAAGTTACGAGATTATAATAGATTTTCGAGGTTCTTGACTCGAGCAAGTCGTGATGCGAAATCTTGCTCTATCACTACCTCACCTCGATAACCCTAACTCAATCCCACCACTAGTTAAACTCATGTCTGTTTTGCATTTTCTGGCCATAGGCTCATTTCAATTCACTGTTGCTCTTTCAGGCGGAATGCCCCAATCGATGTTCAGTCATCTCCTCACAGAGAAGGCTTACAGCAATGTTGAAACACATGTGCAGCTACATCCAGTTCCCCAGACGTTAAGATTTAGCCACTGTGAAAGTGGATTTCTATAGTTTTGGTCACATCCCGCATGTATTTGGATCGATTGATGGTGCCCATATTGGCTTAGTACCACCACACGACAGAGAGCAAGTTTACCAGAGCAGGAATCACTTCCATTTCATCAACGTGCAAGTTTCTGTTTAGCAGATTTTTACATCTCCAAAGTCTGTGCCCGTTTCCCAAGATCTGCACATGATAGCATTGTGCTGCAGAACAGCACCATACCATAGGTGATGTCACAACTCCTTCCTGAGAGGGTCTGGCTTGTAGGTAAGTGTGGTGTGTTTAAGCTCTGTTTTGGAAAAAGTGAGGTAGTATAATCTTATTGTGTTTTCTTACATGCTGCCCTTTTATCTCCCATCTAGGAGACTCAGTGTATCCCAACCGGCCATGGGTTGTTGGCCCGCTGAGGAATCCTACAATAGCTAGGAAAGTCTGCTTCAGTGAGTCCCATGGAAGAACACGGCTGCCAGTGGAGCGGGCTTTTGGGCTCCAGAAAGCCATATTCAGATGCATGGGAGGGACTGGGGGAGCCCTCCTCTACTCACCCGGGAAGGTGTGCAAGATCACTGTGGCCTGCTGCATTTTTCACAACATTGCCCTGCGAAGCAACAGCCCTTACATCCCAAAGGATGCAGGCAATGAAGATCCACTGGGGAATCCTGAAATGTCAACTGGAGATAAAGATAGTGGTGAAGAGGGTGGAGCAAATTTTCCCCAGGATCACATCCAGGCCCATTTCTCCTGAGTGTTAAGTATGGTGTGAGATGTGATGAAAGATTAATCTCGGCAATGTTGTAGTGGTGCACTAAGGCTGATTTTGAAGCTAGTAACTGGGACTATGGAGGTCTGGAAACATCTTTGGAAAGGTGTATGTTTTGGTAGTGTCGCTTTATTCAGTTGTAAATGTTGTTTAGGACTGTTTTATAGAAGTTGACAATGTGATGTGTGTGATATGTAGGTGTTCTTAGCTAACCTCTCTGAGTTGGTCTGTTTTAGGCATCTTTACCATGTCATCTTTATTTGGACATTTCAGAGTTGTGACATCAGCAGGTATATGTTGCTGTTCAGCCATACTAAGTGGACATGGCTTGTTCCAAGGGATGTGCGTCACAGAGTTTTGATGTACAAAGTCAGTACCAAAATAGCTTGCACAGCGATAGGATAGAAATTACTTGGTTTCAATTTGATTTATTTCTTGTTGTGCCTTGGTCCTAATGTAATACGTGTGCTATCATGTGATCTTACAAATTGTAGGGTTCTGGCAAAATCATGATATCCTACCTTCACATTGTCTACGAACTGGATGTAGGTGTTGCTGTGTTCCTCAAACTGCTTGTAGCCCATCACTTACATTAGTTTGTGACATTCCACCAGATGCATGCTATGCTGAATTGAAAAGTCCCTGTAGTCAGAAACTGTGGTAGACATGTGTTGGTGTACACATTAATTTGATGTTGTATTCCTTTTATAAGGACGTCAACATGCTGGAAGTTGATGATGTTGACCTTATTTGTTGTTGGCTATTTTTTGGTAGGTATGTTGTCAGATGTGTCCTCTCCTACCATGTTGTGCAAGTCTACAGTAGCTGATGTGATCATTGAGCCTGGATCACTGAGTCATGTCCCTTTTTAAACAATGTTTATGATATCATGTCAGCCTTTGATTTGACCAATGTAATAAAGATGTTGTAAGCCCAGATATGTATATGTATGCCTTGTGGTGATATGGCAATGTTACAGATGTGTTACTTGTTAAACATACAATATATCCATGCTTCCATTAGTCTCTAATTTTGACATAGCAAAGCTCACTTGGTTGTACTTTCACATTGCCATATGTGAGAATTACAACAGGAGACAATGCTAAGGTGACATGAGTTGTTTATTGAGTGAACAGACCAAAGTAATCAACTGAAAAGTAATGAGTGAAAAAAATAAAAACAAACTGAGAGATTGTCATGGTGGATGAAAACATTGGAGTAGAGACCATATTATCTCGAGTCCAAAGTCCAACATACTCCTCCCATCAGAAATGGGAATGTAGGTCAGAAAGTCAACATGGTGAATGTGCTGCGCACATACAGAGGGAGACTAGGTACGGCCTCTCTTGCTGGTGGTGGTGTCTTTCTTGCCCTCTTTAGATCCTGAATTCTTAGATGGACGTCCCCTCTTTCTTACAGAGGGGGGGTCTTGTGCTGCTGGGCCAGGGGCGCTTGCAGAAGTATCCTCCTCTGGCAGGGCCTCCCCACCTGTGGCTGCAGCAGATGTTGATGCTGTGGATGTACTAGGCTCACAGGGAGGGGTAGATGGCAGAGGAAAGGCCCTGCAGAGGGTGCTGTTCATTTCCCGAAGCACCCCTACCAGAGAGGTCACTTCAGAATGGAGGCAAGCCACCTCAGTGCGGACCCCAGCCACCTCAGTGTGTAGGCCCGCAACCTCTGGGTAGATTCTGCCAACCTCCACCTGTATTTTGGCAACCTCCTGGTATATGCCTTCATGCAGCACTTTCATTTCCCCCATCTCTGTGACGGCCTGGTCCAACACACTGAGGCAGTCCTGGTAGACTTCCAGGACTTGTGTGATGGCAGCCTGGGTATCCGTACCATCTGTGGGCTCCCTCTGGGGGCCCACAATTACCCTTCCACAACAGGTAGCCCCACTGCCCTGGGCCCTAGGCATAGACTGCACCCTCCCACTGGGTCCTTGCTCCTCAATGACGCCGGTGGTGGTGGTGGCAGCTATCTGAGAGGCTAGGGCTGGTGGGCAGTGGATGTTACTGGCAGTGCTAGGTGCACTGGTTGTGGGGCGAGCGATTATCTGTGGTGTTTCCGCTGTGGTGGGAGGTGTGAGTCCAGTGAGCCCAAATGTAGGCGTCTGCCGAGGTTGTCTAGATGGACCAGGACAGTCGTAGACATCCACCGGTTCAGGAGCATTGGCATTAATGAGGGTTTCATCTCGTTCCTGGTTTGGAGAGTGACTCTGGCAGCCTTCCTGCCTCTGCTCAGATGCAGTGGTGGATTCACCTGTTGAGTAATTAAAAACATAGTCAATGGCCAAATTGAGGTATGTACATCGAAGTTCTTTGTGTCTGGTTAAATGTTAAGCTAGAAGGGATAAAGGGTAGTTAGTTATTACTTCAGTCAACAATGATTAAGGAGTTGTATTTGGTTACTAGACATTGTTTAACATTCAATCCATGTATCTGAATTCATCATCTCATTGGATGTGGCGCTATATGTTCTTTGGGAATAGACGTAACATCTCCAACACTCAGCTACACAAACAAAATGTAGTCATGTCTTGTGTATTCGTCTAGGCCACTGGCCGTCGGGGGCAGCCCCTATGTTTGAGAGCGGGGTGCTGGCGTTTCCTGTGCAGCCACCACCCTGTGACGGCCGCAGGTAAGAGTGGGGGGAGAGGGGGGCGGCGGCCGCCACCAGCCAGCACCCCCAAAATTTCTGTCACCTGGAGAGTACCGCCCCATCCCTCCTTGCCATGCCACTGCCAAAGTATCTTTCGGTCAAATTCAGACCAACCGGCATTCATCTTGTGAGGAATCTATAGTCCAGTGGTCACCTGGCATTGGAAATGAGCTGTCTCTTTCATGGCTGACATATATCATGGGTACTCCGCAGATATGTCGTAACTCAGGCCATCAAGTTTGAATTAATGTGTCCAGCACACCTTCAAGCAAACTGTTCATATGCGTATTTGTGATGAACATTGTCTGTACTTTACACATTTCATGACTAATGTAGCTCATTAATAAGATGGCCGAGAAGGGGCAAAAGGAGTCTATCTAGGTGTAAATTGGGAGGACAAGGCCTCATGGTAGTTGTGGTAGTTTTTCTATCTGTCCTTCCCAAAAGTTGAGTAAATGTAAGTTGCCGGACTAGTGTAGCTCAGTAATAAAATGGTCGACAAGTGAGAAGGGCCACAAGCAGCCTAGCATTTTGGTTAGAGTTGGGATGACAAGGCCTCATGGTAGTTGGAGACAGTTAAATCTCACTGTAGCAACAGTTGCGAAATGGTAAGCTGTCTGACTAGTGTAGCTCAGTATCAAGAAAGCTGACAAGTGAGAAGGGCTACAAGAAGTCTAGGGCCAGATGTATGAAGCGTGTACCGGTTCTCAGAATCGACCCATTTGTGAACGGGAAAACGCCTTTTGGGATGTATCATCCCAAAATGAATTCGCAAAATAGGGAATCGCAAAAATTGTGATTCTTTATCTTGCGAATGCATTTATGGAATCGCAATTTGTGATTCCTTAAATGACATGCAGGAAGCCCAAAAAAATTGCAACCTCCTTTTAAGGAATCGCAAATTACCACCAACTTCAAGTTGGTGGTAATAAGCAATTTCAATGAAAAATTCACTTTTGTGCATTTTCCAAGGTACCATGTGGCGAACATACATGCCCTTAGGGCATGTCTGTGCCACATGTGCACGCTTACCTTTTAGTCGGTGCACAGGGTGGCCTTTTGGCCCCCATCACCCTTGAAATTGCATTTGCAAGTTGCGAGTACCTATTTGGTACTCGCAAATTGTGAATGTCTTCCCATTCATACCTATGGGTGTTTAGGCCCATAGGAATGAATGGAAATGTATTCCTTAATAGCAAATCGCAATTTGCGATTCACAATTAAGGAACATGTATGAAACGCAATTAATATTGTGAAACCTACATACATTGCATTTTGCAATTCCATAATAGCGAATTGTAAAAATTCGCTATTATGGAATCGCAAAATCCAGTATTGATACATATGACCCCTAGTATTTTGGTTAGAGTTGGGATAACAAAGCCTTATGGTAGTTGTAAACAGTTCAATCTCACTTTAGCAACAGTTGAGTAAAGGTAAGCTGCCCGACTAGTGTAGATCAGTAGTAAGATAGCTGACAAGTGAGAAGAGGCAAAAGCAGTCTAGCATCTTGGTTAGAGTTGGGATGACAAAGCCTCTTGGTAGTTGCAGACAGTTCACTCCTACTTTAGCAACAGTTGAGAAAAGGTAAGCTGCCCGACTAGTGTAGATCAGTAGTAAGATGGCTGACAAGAGAGCGGGGACACAAGCAGTCTAGCATCTTATTTGGAGTTGGAGTGACAAGGCCTCTTGACGTCATGCCTTTGTGACTGACCATACATTGCCATATTACAACATGTTATGGGTCCTGGGTTGGTATTTTGATGATGCTGCACTTACACACAGCATTGCAACATGTGGTAGGTCAATGATTTGTAGGCATGTGGTGTCATATGCTACAGAAAAGCAGACAACGCCTGATACTTTCTATGTTGCATGTGTATGAGTGTAGATGTAGGAGACAATAGCAAAGGCAGAGTAATTAGCAAACAGGACATTGTGATATTGTGTCAGTTGTAGAAGTGTAACTTACCAGAGTTCTGTCCCCCAGGTATTCTTGACAAACCCTCAGTATGCAGGATGGCCAAAACCTTCTCCTCCCAGGGCATGAGTTGTAATGGTGGGCTGGGAGGGCCACCACCAGTCCTCTGTGCCTCCAGGTAGTGGAGGATGTACTTGCCACACACCTTCTGCCTGAGTTTGATCCACTGCTTCCTGATGACGCCCTGTGTGCGTAGGGTGGCCCCAACAGCATTCACCCTGTTGACTATTCTCTCCCACATTTCTGCTTTCCTAGTGTGAGTAGTATACTGGACTTGTGCTCCAAAAATATGGGGCTCTACTAGAAGGATTTCATCCACCATGACTGTCAACTCTTGTACAATGAAGGCAAGTATTTTTGTGGGGGGGCATGATGTTAACAAAACAGAAGGAAGTGAGTGGGTTTAAGGGAGAAATACAGATAAGGGATGTGCCCAAACAGGACCAAAAAGAAACAAAGGTGATGGAGAGTGATTGAAAAAGAGGTGCCTACACTAACAAGTGCAGTAAATGGCTGGCTGTCTTGCTCTGCTGCCGTTTGGAAGTAAAGGACGCTGGTCAGGGGTGGGGAGTGTTTAATAGTGTGATTTGGAGGTGTGTCCACTTGCCAAAGCACATCAGGTGTGCATTTTTCTAACCCATCCTATGTTTTTTCCCAAACTCCTAATAGGGCGGTGAGGGCGTGAATGTGGCAGCCACATGTTTTTGGCGGTGGGACCGGCAAACTAATAACCAGGCTCTAAACTGCATGCTATTCTCAACAATTGAATGGCTGAGTCGGATTTTATCTGGTGCGATAAAAAGGACACCATGTTCCTCTGTAACTAGGGTCACTAACGCACTTTTATATTTGTATGCAAATGTCAGGTCACATGTGTAGAGATATTCACATCGGAGGGTTGCAAGATCAACGCTAGCGCGGCCGCGGGCTAGTGCAAAGGACGGGCTGCCCTTCATGCACTGTACGAGGTGCTCCTTCGGGCGTGTGAGAGTTAGCTCGAGCCCCGGCAACCACTTTTCGACAGTCTCTCTCGTTGGGACAGAGGGGTGTCGAAGCGGCCCCTCTCATGCGCCGAGGTTGACTTCAGGAAGCACGTGGGGACCCTGCACCCCGGTTGACAGCAGCACCTCGCTCTTCCGTACACACCCCGCCGACGGCCTCAGCCTATCCCCGGCCTCGCACGCAGCGGCCCCTCCCCCGGGCAGGTGCAGTGTCAGGAGGCGGCGGCGGCGGGACTGCAGAGCTCTGACCCCCTGCGCGCGAGCTACGTGACCGACCTGCAACAGCACCGGCGCGAGTCCCTGCCCCGGAGAGAGGCGGAAGCGGAGCCCGGAGATGGAGGGGGCCGCGGTGCGCAGGGTGCGTGCGGGAGCCCCGCAGCTCCCGGCCTGGGGCTCGGAGGAGCAGAACGGGACCGGGGAGGAGAGGAAGCGCCGGAGGAGCGCCCCCGGCAACGGCAGCGCCGGCGCCGCCCGCGGTAGGAGCCCGGGGCTGCGCGAGAGCCTGCTGGTGCCCTCCATGCTGCTGTACCTCCTGCTGCACTGGCTGCTGGTGCTGCTCTCCCTGCGGCAACTTCTACTGCTGCCCAGCCCGGGTCTCTTCAGCGCAGCAAGGGCCAGGTACGGACCACCCCATCTCTTGTGACACGCTCCTTACCTGCACGCGCCTTTCCGTCGTACTCTCATATCTAATGTTTGAGTACTAGTAATTAGCTGGATAAATACACATGTTTTGCTTCCTCGTGTTATCTGATCTGACCGCTCCCTTAAACGGGAGAATGTGCCCCTAAACCGACTTTCTCCGTATCACGGCAGGCACTCCCCGCTGCACCTGTTCTCTCCTTTGCTTTATCTAATTTCGCGCTCATTCCTTAACGCTTACACATGGTGATAAAGGGGGGGTTGGTGTCACGTGCGCATCAAATTCGCTATTGTATTGCATTTTGTTGGACTAACAGTATTCGTCCTTAGTGCAAAAGCGCTCAATCAATCTCTAGGAGGGAGGCGCAGTTTGAGCACAACAGTACTTCTTTTGTGGGTGGGTACTTTAACGTGTAGCAAACCATACACAGTACATACTTTGCACTTTCCAGCTAAGCTCCTTGGAAAGTGTCCTACAGTTTGTTGTAAAAAAAACACTTTTACACGAACGATAATTTGTACAGGCACCGTATTTTTTAATTCTTTTTTTACTTGCGCACATTTTACTTTACTCCAATAACTCTCCCGTAGAGTTAGTAGTGTATACTTTTTTTTTACAATATACGCCACATATTGATAACCAAACATCATCTTCATGATGCAAGGATCCTCATTCTGTGTACTGGTGTCTGAAATCGACTTCATTAATACTGATTTCTGTTTTGTTAGTGCCCCTTTCGTGCATTAGTGTTGAAACCCCACAGTTGACTTCATTAATGACCAATTAGTCGCCAAAGACCCATACTTGTCCCATGGCGGGATTCCCAACTGCTATTACTGCCAAGGCGGACTTGGCCCACCAGTGTCCTCGGAGTCGACTGTGATTTCCCATACGCGTCAGACCTCCAGTTTCCTAAAGTTGTGTGTCGTAAAAAATAACTTGTAGAAACGCAGAGAGTACCGCAATTTACCACCATTCCCAATCTGATTTTAGCAAAATGTTATGTTTTATACTTTTAGAGGGCTTCTGTCATCCTTCTTCAGCCCTTTGTCTATTATGTTCCAAAACATGTTTCCTTCTTTCCACTACTATATACAGCAAGGGGCAGTGAATGAGCCCACTTCTGCCATTCAAACTTAACTCCGTGATGGCATTTTGCTATTTCTCAAGAGCACATACACAAAAATAACTTGATTTTTTTTTTTAGTGCCATGGATATTTTTGGGCAAATGTGTACTTTTTTCAGATCGTAAAAGTATTTTTGTTGTCAGTTTCTCTCTCCTTTTAAACATTTTTTTTTTAATAAAAAGAATGATGGAAAGGCAAAACGAGCATTGACAAAGCCAAACGATGGGCAGACAATACCGGACCGATTGGCTTTGCCAGTGCTTTCTTTAACAGTGAATTCTTATTATTATTTTTTTTAAGCAATCTTTATTGCAGATTTTTATTAATTTTACATACATTTGGCCCAGCCCCCACCCACCTCCCCCCAGGAGACCAAGAGGTAATTATACACTCAAACATAAGAGGATACAGATCACAACGCAGTAATTTTCTAAAACAAGAAAATATGTACAATTATAGAAACAAGAAAGGAAAAAGAAAAGAGAGTAGTACATAAACATGAAAGGTGAAAGGAAGAGGATCTCATAGATTCTCATCTTATTCCTGTTTCTAATATCTCCTATTATTCTCTCTAGTTATTTTCTTCAATCCAGTCAAGTAGGGGACCCCAGATCTTCATTCCTCTTCTACGAGTATTATACCCTTTGTTTCTATAGATGGCAATTTCAAGACTACATGTCGCCAGCAGTCTGGCCCTCCATTGTATATATGACGGAGGTATTGGATCAAGCCAGGCTGATGCCACACACAAACGAAGCACCCCCGTCGCAACAAAAATTAACCCCTGTAATTGTTTTGGCCTTTCGTTGTTTGATACCCCCAGCATGATTTCTGATGTTGTGATGTTGACCTCATAATGCGCTATCTCTGTGAGAAAGCTTGATATTTCAGCGATTAGATTAGTTAGCGAGTCACAGGACGCAAACATATGAATGATATCTGTCGCGGGGAGTGAGCAGCGTGGACAGGTTGTGCCTTTCTCAGTTCCCCACTTAGCTAATTTAAATGGGGTATAATACAATGAAAAAAAGGTCTTATAATATTGTGCTTGAAGCCTTATGGACATAAGGTGAGAGAGTGACATTTCATATGAATATGCCAAACTTTGGTTAGATAATCCAAGTTTGGTCTGCCATGCCATTATATGTTTATTCATATCATCTGGTAACAATGCATTCATAGCCCCATACATCTCACCAATTTTTAAGGGTATTTCCCTATGTAAGTTTCTTATAAAAGAACACGGTTGAAATTTGATCCGGCCACCCCCTTTCTTCAGAAGAAAATCTCTCACTTGGAGATATTTGAAAAAATCCCTATTAGGAATATTGAATTCTAACTTTAATTCGGCAAATGATTTAAATCCATTAGGCGTAAAAAAACAACCAAGTTGGGTAATCCCCAGATTATTCCATTTCTTTATATAATTGTCGTGGAAAATCTCAGGAAGATCTGAGTTCAGATTCACGGGAGTATAATAGGAGTAGCGACCTAATCCTAATAGCTTCTTAACATTCCCCCAGACTTTGATAACGTTATTAATAGTCTTAAAATTGACTTTTTTAAAATACCCGTCATTAACATGTCGCCATAGACATCCAGCGGCCCCGACTCCCAGAATAAGTTCTTGTGGTGTTGATATATTACCGCTTCCACGGTTGCCAGTTATAAGACTCAAGCTATATCTTAATACTGTGGCCCAGTAGTACAAACTTGAAGTTGGGAAGAGCCCAGCCTCCACGTTCTCTTGTGTTAGTGAGCCACCGCAATGCCCTGCGTGGTCGATTATATTCCCAGACAAATCTAGAAAACAGTGTATCTATATTTTTAAACACAAGTGGGGAAAATTCTAAACAAATAGCCTGAAAAAAATACAGAAATTTAGGTAAAAACAGCATCTTGACTACATTAGTTCGACCACCAATAGTTAAATGAAGATTATTCAGTCTGGTCAGCGCTTTCTTGGTCCGTTGTATAAGTGGGTCTATATTGATGCTGACAATGAGCTCTATAGCAGCACAGATACTGACCCCCAGATATGTTGCCTTTTCCGTTACTCTAGAATCATTCATCATGATCTTACTATTCAACACAATCTGTGTCTTACTAGCATTCAGTTTGTACCCAGAGGCTTCACCAAAGAGTAGTGCTTCTGTTTCTATCACACTTATGGCATTTATAGGGTTCCCTGTAACAATGGCGATGTCATCAGCATATCCTAAGCATTTTGTACCCATATCATGCTAGGATGGGAGGAATAAGTGCATTATTTTCCAACCTCCGGATAAATGTATCTATATAAATAGCAAATAAAAGGGGTGAGCAAGGGCATCCTTGTCTGGTCCCCCTAGTAATAATAACATTTTCTGACAGAGTCCCGTTGATCAAGACGCTGGCTCTGGGGTTTACATACAGCTGTTTAATAGCAATTATACATTTTTCACCAATACCGCAGTTTGCCATTGCCGCCCACAGGAACTTCCAGGAGACCCTATCAAACGCCTTCTCCGCATCTAGCAAGATGAGCGCCATAGGGTCTCCTGTAGTTCCCGTGTAGTCAAAGAGAGAAATAACTCTTTGTACATGGTCAATAGTAGATCTTCCTGGCACAAACCCGTGTTGCCTCTCAGAGACTATTTTATGAATCAAGGGTGCCAGCCGTGATGCTAATATTTTAGAATAAATTTTGGAATCACCGTTTATCAGAGTAATTGGTCGATAAGATCCCATTTCCTGTTGGTTTTTATTTTTTTGGGGGAAAAACTACTATTTTGGCTAATGACCATGACCTCGGTGGGTTCCCCCCTTGCCCGATGGATTTAAAGAGTTCTGCTACAATCCCCCTGATTTGTAGCGCAAATTTTACATAAAACTCTGTAGGTATTCCGTCCAGGCCCGTTGCCTTACCATTAGGCATAGAATTCATCGATAATAGAATTTCTTCCCACTGTATGGGACCATCTAGTAAATCTCGATCATCTGTATCCAGCTGATCTTTGATAATTAGACCCAAATATAGATCGGGTTTGCGACCTACATTATCAGTTTCATGATATAAATTCTGATAAAACTTCTGGAAAGCTCTTCTAATATCAGAAGGTTTTACTTTCAGGCCAACTCCTGGATCAATGATTTCTTTTATTAAAGTGCTTGACGATTCTTCCCTGGTTCGGACAGCTAATTGGTGACCTACCCTTTCGCTTAGCTCGTACGTTTTCTCTTTTTGAGAGTTTGTCCTCGTAATAGCCTTTTCAATTAAAATTTCTGAGATATAGTTCTTTGCGATTGCTACCCTGCTTATAGCGGAATCTACTTCCCTTCCTTCATGTATTGCTTTAATCAGATCTTCCTCAGCATTACATAGATTCTGTTCAAGAGCTGTCATTTTTAACCTCCTTTCTTTATTAAGCTGAAGAGAAAAGCGCATGGTTTCGCCCCTAATACAGGCTTTCAGAGTGTCCCACACTACATCCACTGTTGCAGACCCTATATTTTCAGACAGGAAGACCGGGATCCATTTTCTCATATGTTGACAATATCCTTCGTTATACAATAGTGCCTTTTCAAACGTCCATGTGTTTGGTGAAGGTTTATCTATATCATACGTAAGGCTGAGTACTAGTGGATTATGATCCGAAAGGATTCTTGGCAGTTTTTCTATTTGGCATCCTGATTTCAATGCGTTAGACATAAGCATATAATCTAACCTTACGTGTTTTGAATGCGGGTGAGAAAAATAGGTGTACCCAGGATCCCCTGGATGTTTTGCTAACCATCCGTCGATTAAACCGTGCAACCCACACATATCTTTTAATGCTTGAAACTTTATGCTTCCTCCCACAAAATTTAAACTCTGGACCCATAGACCAATCGCTAGGTAAGTGGATATTTAGATCACCACACACTATCACCGGGAGGGGCCAATGCACAAGTTCATCCGAAACACTGATCAGCACGTCCGGATCGTCACTAATGTTTCCATAAATGGTGCAGAGTGTTAATTTATTCTTCCCGTTATTATATCCACACTCTGCTATAACATATCGTCCCGATTTATCCGCGACTGATCTTGAAAACTGCAGCCCTGCCCCTTTTGCTAAGATCGCCACCCCCTTAGTACGTGATCCTTGTGTGGTGGCGGAGATGAGTCGGTATCCAAGTGTTTGAAGTAGATGCTTTTGTGCCCCTTCGATATGTGTTTCTTGCAAACAAATAATGTTTGCAGATGAGTGCTTGAGTCCCTCTGCCACTTTCTGTCTTTTCTTTACATCATTGAGGCCACATATATTCATTGACAGTATTTTTAATTTAGCCATACCAGTTGTTTATTATTACACAATGATTGTTTTCTAAATTGCGTTCTATAAAGGAGCTTCCCCCCAATAATTTCTTTCCGTATGTTTTTCTGCGTGTATCTCATACCCCCGCTAAACCCCTTTGGCCCTGGTCTCCCCCTCCCCCCCTCTCCCCGCCCCCTTTACCTCCCTTTGAGGCATCCTTGATCCGGTAGGATCCTGGTGTGGGCGTCCGTTTGGTCAGGGCGCCTTCGTGCACTCCCCCCCCCCCCCCCCCCCCCCTGCCCCTCATGGGAGTTATCGTTACTTAGTAGAAAAAAATCTATGAAAGCGAGAGCTTTACTCCAATTGTTAATAGTCCAAAATAGAACCCTGTTTAGTTAGAGATTAATATTGTTCTCTTCACATTAATCACAACAACATACTTTATATAATACTTATGGTCCGTTCTGTATCATACCAGGAAAATAAAATGTCTGAACATTATTGATGTCACTTTTTTGCAATCTTAGAGATTGCTTTAAGGTAATCTTCAGCCTGTATTCGCTGGTGAAGCTGCGGGTTGATCCCCCTGAAAACTATTTTCAGTCGGGCAGGGTTCTGTAAAAATACTTTTGCGCCTATCTGCTCAAAGGGAGTAAATAAGTGCCTCAACCTCCACCTCCTCTCAACAGTTGCATGGGCAAAGTCAGGTCTTACAAAAAATACGGTACCATTGAATTCTCTCTTGCTTGTAGGACGAGCTATGTCATAGATAGTGTCTCGGAGTAAAAAATTTCCAAAAAACACTAACATTGCCCTTGGATATTTAGATTGGTTCTGCGAATGCTTGGGTTGGGTAAGGGGGAAGCGATGGGCTCGTTGAAACTCTCTCTCCAATTCCCAGTTTTTCAATTCAGGGAGAGCTGATTTGAGAAGTTTAATTACATACCCCCTTGGATCATTGCCTTCGACACCTTCCGGAAGGCCCAGGAAGCGCAGGTTGTTTCTCCTCGATCTATTCTCCTGGTCCTCAATCTTTACCATCAGGTCCTGTATAATTCCTTCTTGTGTTTTTTCCTGTTGTTGAAGATAAGTAACATCCTTCTCAAGATGGTCAGTTCGTGTTTCAACTGACACCATCCTTTCTGATATCGCTAGACAGGTGCTTCCCACTTTGTTAACTGCGCCTTGCAGCTTTTGAATGGCTATTTGATGCTTTTGAGTGTCTGTCTTAACATCTTTATGAAGTTTTTTTATGGAGCTTAGTATATCTTTCAGGGATGGCTCGGTTATTTCATCTATTCCTTCGTATTGAGAGATATCCCCAGTTGAATCCTCTCCACTTTCTTGAGCCAGTGTTATTTCCTTTAATTTTTTAGGTTTAAGGTTTTTTCGTTTATTGATTGGCTCTGGATTACTTCCCTGATCAGTAGTATCTACATAGGCCGATTTGTTTAATTTTTTATTCCTTATTCTTCTTTTCTCAAGTTTTTTCCTTGGTGTAGTTCCTTGTCCAGGATCGATATTTATCCTGGTATCCGGATATTTCCGGAGTTGATACGGTCTTGGTCTTGGTCTTGGTCTTGGTCTTGGTCTTGGTCTTGGTCTTGGTCTTGGTCTTGGTCTTGGTCTTGGTCTTGGTCTTGGATTTGGCCTTGGTCTAGGCCTAGATTAACATCGCTTGCCTCACTGGAAGTCGAAATACCGGTTTCGTAAATGTCTGCATCAGATTCATCTGAATGTGAATTGTTTTCCCGGGAGTGTAATTTGTCCAAGGAAGGGTTCTGGGTTAGATGAGCGTTAATCCCTGGAACCTGTTTTGGGCTTACCCTACTTGCCCCGCCCTGTGTCGTTGGGTCCTGACCTGTTGATTCATAACTCAACCCTTTATTCGCCCCCATTTTGGATAATGGACTAAAGATATTTAAAATACTAGGCTGCGATGTAGTTGATTGCGCTGTCAATTTTGCATTTGCTTTCAGATCCTTGATGGTTTGTAGCCGCTTTGCTTTTTTGGCCATTAGTTCCATCTCTTCGGTGTCTTAAAAGTCTTTCTCTTTCTCTTTTTCCTTATATTTCCCCTTGATCTTTTCTTTCTTTTTCTCCAATTCTATATCACTAGCTTTAGCAACATTTTTAGACACATTTTTATCACTCTTCTTATCCTGCTTGGGCTTTTCGTAGACCCCTTGTTGCTCACAGCTGGTCATATTTTTGGATTTACCTCTGTCTTTCTCTTTATATTTTTCTTTCTCTAGGCCTTCTTTGCTGCCCTTCTCCTTCTCCTTCTCTTTGTACTTTTCTCTATCGCTTTGTCCTTGTCTTTATCTTTTTCTTGCTCATTTGCATGTTCCTGATCTTTATTTTTTAATTCCTTGGCTTTAATCCATCTCGTCTCTGGTCGTCTCTGGGTTAGCTTTGGTAGTTTTGTCGTATGTACATTATCCACCTCAACCTCCACCTCCAGTGCATCTCGCACCATTTTATTAAGCCCGGGTTCTTCAATGTATGGGCACCCCCTTTCTCCCACGATGTCAGACTGAGGCGTATGTTGAGGCATGTCTTGATCCGATAGCAAGCTTTGATCGCATAGTTCCTTTAGGTCATATTGTCCTTTCTCCCCCTCTCCAGTGCCCATATCATTCATTTTTTCTCTTGCCTTTTGCTTTGCTTCTTGTTCAATTGGTACCGTCTCACCCAGCTTTGCTTTATATTCAATCGATGCAGTCTGCACCTGCTGCAGTGTTAAAGAATTCTGCCAGGCGTTAACCAGTCTCAAATTTGTTTTGGATGTGATCAAAACGCTCAATGTGAAAAACAGACCACATGCGTGCAGGCAGGGATTTAACTGACAGAGCTGATAGCATTCAATAGTACCACATTTGGATTTGCATTTTCTTTTTTGTGCCTGCTGCCTTTCAAGTCGCCTTTCAAGTCGCAAACACTTAACGGGCGCCTTGGACCTACCGGCCGAGCCCCGAGTACACAGAAAGCAGACCTCCCTTCCGCCTCCTAACAATCGCTCTGGTGAGGAAAAGTTCAAGGAAAAGTTCAAGCAGCGAAGATTACTCCTCGGAATTCTCCCCCGAGGCCCTCTTCGCATTGTAGACTGTTGCCCTTTAAGAGTAGGGTCCCGTATTTTTTTTTTTTTTGTCTTTAAAGCCAGCTGCTACAGCTACAAGCAAGTGATTAGTAGCAGAACAGATCGGAGCAGCGTGGAACTGATGCAGAGCCAGAAGCCAAGACGGAAAAAGACAAAGCACTGACTCGTGTTAGCTCCACAAACAGCACACAAGGTATATTTCAACATTCCAGACTAGTTATTCTTAAAGATGCTTAAAATGCTCCCGAGAGCTCTTGGATAAGTGCCGCGTATGTTTGCCTTTAATCATACATCACCTCCAGCGGGAGTATTGCGAGAATGCTGAGACCTGTCAAGCTGCATCTTTCCTCCACTGGACGTTGTTCGGCGGCTAAAACAGGAGCAGGAGCATGATAGATGGGGGAGAGAGCAGAGGGCGGCAGGCTGGCAGACAGGAGCCGGCAGGAGAGCTGAGGGGTTGAAAGGTTGAGGGGTTGAAAGGTTGTCGTCACCGATATCTGCTGTGAGCATAAGTATCCGCATATATCAGCATAGAACACACAATACTTTGTTATCCGATGCGGGGAAACCGTAGCTTGGCGCAGGCACAGCACAGGTCACAGGCCGTTCATCATGCCGTGCATCATGTCGTGCATCTTGCCCTATACAGGTAGCAGCTCTCGTCACTATCACTTTTCCATCATGCAGGGCTTAGGAGCAGGAAGCGCTCAGCCAGCGACCACGCATCCCGACGCCATCTTGCCTCTCCTAAAAAAAAAAACCAGTGAATTCTCAATATTAGTATACTCATTACCCTAGTGCTAGTACACAGTGTACTCTAAAAATACAACTGCCTCCCAGGGGTTTTTGCTTCTAATAGTGATAAGCAGTCAATTCTATGTAGCCAAGTGCATCACATCTAAACTTCATAGACAGTAGTAATATAAACTCCTTTTTTGGGTATGTGTACCTTTTTATTCAATTCATTAAATGAGTTGCTCAAAGAGCCAAATGTTTGCAATTATGGTACCAAAATATGTGCCAAATGCAGATTGAATCATCACTGTGACTGCTTGTGTGACTTTATTTATCAATCAATTGTATAAAAATGAAAAAATACAAAGTATGATTTAATCGTATTGCTATCACAAAAAAGAGAGATTACTTTCTTCCAGTCTACGATTTCTTCAACCCCCCTCCCCCTTCAGTTGGGAGTTTTCATCAGGACAGACAATAGAAATAGCTGTAGGTTCCTGTCACCGAGTTAGCCATTCCAGGACCTCATGCTGGTGTTATACGATACAGAATGTTCAGTTCCCTCCAAGTGGGTGATAATAGGGCAAGTTTGTAGAGATCTACAAATACAGAAGCTGCAGCTTGGTCTACAAACCAGTCTTCCGGGGTGGTTCATAATGGTAATATCTGCTAATTGTGTGAATCACTCAACTAGTCGTCAAAGTAACGAGAAGAGACCTAAATTAATTGTCTGAACACTTAGACCCCGTCTAAGTGTTCTGGCAAGTAATGGGGATGGCCATTGAACCAGTCAGGAGCTACAAATATTTTGGCATTTTATTCGATGATAGTCTCCTTCAAAGGACACTTTAACCTCTTGGGGGCTAAAAACGCTTCCTCAATCTTTGCTTTTAAGATATTTCGAGATAACCTAATGTGTCCTAACTCATTTAGTAAAAATCATGGATGCAAAATCGGTTCCTGCGCTAGACTATGGTTGTCATTTGTTGTGGGCTGGATGCTAAATTATTGTACCAGCTAAAAATTAAGGCTTTCAAATCTGTCTTCAAGATACTGAAAAACATTGGCTATGCGGAAATTGTTTATCGGGCAGGTCAATTATTTTAAATTACAGACTTCATTTTCTGACCCTGGCGGACAGTATGTTTAAACCAGTACCCTAAATGGCCAGTTTTAATTTATGGAAATAATTTATCTGTTGATTCCTAAAAATTAGGAATAGGAAGTTTACCATTTATATGCTCTTATCAGTGCTTAATTTGTAAAAAATGAAGTGCTGTGGCAGAAAATGCTGCCAAGGAGGCTGCAGCCCACTTCCACCACCATTGTGCCCAACTTTCAATACACGCATTGCCTCAGTCTCTATCCTGTAACCATGCTCTGCTGTCTGCCCCCTAAGACATGCGTTTTACTTCTTTACCTACACCGACAGATGAGTGTGAAAACAAAATTTACACCAAATGAAAATGCTTTTTTTTAACATATTAATCAGTGCAGTCAGACTGGGTTTGTTGCAGGTCAGGAGGCTGCTTGAGCACAGCAGGTCATGTCACTGCTCGTACTACCTGTAATTAGTTTGGTCCAGTTATGACGACGGCATAGGCATCCTCTGCTCAACTTGCTGTGACCCTGCCTGCCACAGCACAAGCACTATCCCATGCTGCAATGCCTGTGAGATGTGAGGATGGCTGTTGCACCTACTGGGCTCAAGCACACTCAGCAATTAGTATGCTTGGAGGCAGCGCACGGAAACTGCAGGTGACTCCATAGCGCACAAAAGTTGTGGTGGGCCACAGAGAAATAATGGCAGTGAGGAAACAGAACGCCATGTGGTGTCCCTTGCCTAACCTGCTGGTCGTTCTTGCTGGTCCTCCCCTGCTTGCCTGCAACAGTCCTTGGGAACTGCAACGCTGTCCCTGCTGCCATGAACCCTCCGTGAACATTTGGATCCGTTGAGGGTGCCGGGGACTTCAATTCCCAGCTTCACCTTGTGGCGCCTTTCAGCAGCGTCACAGCTGAGAGCCAGGAGGCGCTTTAAAATCGTTCTAGGACTCCCGCAGCGTGGGACGCGTGCGGGGGAAGCTCAGGCCAAGGGTGGGCCCGTCCGTGCCCGTCCGTGCCCGTAGTAGGCAGGGCTGGGCCACCTCTCTTCCATCGGATTCTTCGAACCGTTTAGGACATGGTCAGTTGCTTTAGACTTTGGTTATTATTTGCAGTGTCGCATCTATATTTATTCTTATTTTGTGGTTTAGTACTATTAAGCGGCTATGAGCAAGGGCACACGTAAGGGGGCAGGCGGCCCAGGGGTAGTAGGTACCTTGGATGCATTTTTAATGAAGGCTGAGTCTGTGTTAATACACGAAATTGAGCTCACCCAAAGGAGACTCTCCCTAGACCCTCGTCGAGCTTCCTCCGAAGCCCTATTACTTGGTTCACTGTTAATCCCAGAGTTATCAACAGATTGCATGCTGCCAGTGGTTTCTTTGTCCCCAGTACTTCAAACAAACAATACATCTAATGTGGTTAGTATATCACCTCCGGCACCCTCTCCCTCTGCTAAGATCCTTACACTCCAACAAAGATCTGTGCAGACTAAGGATGGGGGGGGGGGGCACAAATGCAAACAAAAAAAGGAAAGCGTGTGCATTACCACAAACCACGTACCAGGCCAGTAAAGTGGCAAAAACAAGAGGGACTTCACGGGGTAATAAGGGTCTCCTTCATGCCGTTCCAGCTCTGGGTACTCTGATAACACCCGGTCATAGGGATCCGGCAAATGCTCCACAGGTGTCCAACGATTTTGAAGATCATACTATAGCCAAATTTGAAGAGAAACTCAGTTATGCTTGATCCCCTTTTTACTACATTGTCTGGCATTGATTTAAGACTGACCAAAATTGAGCAACACCTTTCCCCCCCAAAGTCTACATTGAGTAATGGTAACCCTGGCGATTTAACTGAACCGAGTTCGGTAGCGGCTCATACATCAAGACCGCCCATTCTTGAGGTCTGTCGCTGCTCCAATGCTCTAACACCATGTCCCTCTGTAAATTCTTGTAGTTTAACTCCAACCACAACCAAGGCTGGCCCTAGGCGGGAACATGTTGGGGGCCAAGATCCAGGGATGTCACAGGGGGGCTTAGCGACCCCCAGTGACTCCCTTAACTTACCGCCTGAAGCCACGCCATATACCATTATACTCTCGAACGTCCCAGTCCTATCATCTGGAAATGAGGAACATTGGTCCTCACTCAGGAACAAGGCTCTCAATTTGTTGAACATCAGAACTGGGCTGGGTAATCAATCATTTCAAGAATTTAAAATGATACGTAGAGTTCCATGGGTAGGGAAATCATCGAAATCTTCTAGAGGTGACTGTGTGGTGTTGAATTATTGGCCCCCAGCGATAGTCAAAACCATCCTAGACAGGGCGGGGGGCCAGGCACCTGAGCAGGGATAACATCATTATTCTGCCATTGGGTTTTTTCTATTGAAACAACAGGTTCCAAGCAACTGGAAGGGTTGGTCCCAGGGACGCAGTCCATGCACAAGGTTCGTATGATTATGAAGTACCAATTCTCAACAGATTTGAGCTATTTTCTAACTTGGAGGACATTGACTGACTAAGGAGTTCATCAGGCTCGAACAAGATCGTGCCTCCAGTAATTGAGTTGGGGGAGGGTGATTTGGTCTTAGGCACCTCCAATAAAGAGAATTTACCTTTATCCGTACCATATGGGCCAAATATTGTTGAGTGTCCGGGCAGTCACAGGACTGGTACGGGAAGGAAGTTTAGTCCAACACCCACAACTAACTACCCAAACAAAGGGGTTAATTCTCTAGTGGTGAGATGTGGCCTATGCCTTCAGCCAGGCCTCGGTACCAATCTCAGTGACAATATAGGACCCAAACTAGTTTCATGGAATATCGCGGGGCTTCCACACAAAACAGCCTCTGTTGATTGGTCTATATTTATTAAGGAGATAGATGTCTTGTTTTTTTAAAGAGACCTGGGCTGTGGACCAAGTATTCCGTCATGGTTATCTAAACTTTTCGAAAGCGGCAGAACAGGGGCACTGTGGTAGACCAAAGGGGACTGACTACTTGGGTAAGACAATGTGAGCAACTTAAGGTGGAGGAGATTCACATTGACTGCAGGGACACTTTTATAATTAGGCTTCAGCGGGCATATGACACAGACTTGTTACTTATGAATGTCTATTCAAGGGGTTTGCAAGGTGGGAAAGCCTCTCCTACAGTAGCACTCTTAGACACTTTTTTTATCAGAACATAGAGGTGACAAAAATGTAATCATTGCAGGTGATTTTAATTGCACATTTGAACCCCTGGAATTTCATGACATGCATTTTAGTGTTGGAGGATGCACAGTGGTTGATTCCTCCCCTTGATCTTCCTGTAATAAAAAGATGGTCGAGCGCAGCACTCCAGTTAAAAGTCTTCTGCCTAGAACAAGGGGTTAGGGCAGTCAATGGGAGATCGAATTCTGACAAACATGGTATGCCCACCTCTTAGTACTGTGCAGCGCACCAGTCGAATAGACTTCTTCCTACTCAACAAGGAGTTCTGGTCAAATTTAATAGATATGGTGGTCTGTGAAAGACCCGAAAGCGACCACAACCCGTTGTTACTTTCCTTACGTTCCCAATATACACTTTGTGGAGCTAGGTTGGCACAATGTACTGATTATGTTGAGGCCCAATTGACTAATGATACTAGACGTATCAAATGGGCAAACCTGATCAAAAAGGAAGAGCACATGAAACTAATGAATAGGCTGGTAGTCAACGCCTTAGGTACCCTTCAGACATGTGCAACACGGGAAGACCTCAATTTTAAAGTTGTGCAGGTCCATGAGGATCTTTTTATTAAGCTTACAAGCTTTTTTTATTACCAAAACAAAAAAAAAACATTACTCACTCTGGAATTAAAGCCGCCGCCTGGTATGACACCTCCTGTCGCAAGGCCTACAGGAGTTTAGTTGTGGCAATCCGGTCCAAAGATAGGGATAACATAAGAAAGGCTAGGATTGCATACAAGGCAGCGCAAGCTCGTGCCAAAAGGGACTGGGATGAAGATCATTGGGTGGAACTGCTAAAAGCATGTTCAGGGAGAGACATGACTCCTTTCTGGCACTTGGTGGGGTAGGGGGCCCCCTAGCAAGGCACCCACGAATCACGTGGAGCCAGACCAATGGGTCTCTCATTTTAAAGCTCAGTTTGCATGCGCTGGAGAAGCAAACGATCTGTTTGTTATGCCACCCACCAACTCCACACTATATTTTACTACGAAAGAAGTGGAAAATGCTCTACTCCTAGTCCCAAGAGGCAGGGCGCCTGGGCCTGATTGCATACCTGCTGATTTAGTCCTCCACGATATAGATACCTGGGCATCATACATACAGCTTCTTGCGAATGCTATCGCTAGTGGAGCATCTATGCCCGGCACTTGGGCAGGAGCAGTAATACTCCCCATCTATAAAAAAGGTGATTGCTCCAAACCAGGGAATTACAGGCCCATAAGTCTTATCGATTGCATCCAAAAGGTATCAGCAAGGTTGGTACTAAGTAGAATACAGGCTTGGATTGAGGAACGTGAAATTCTCTCCCATCTCCAGGCGGGTTTTCGGTCATGCACTAGCACTGTAGATCAGGTTCTTAGGTTTATCCTGATCTATTGGCGTGCCGTAGTACTTGGGGTGGCACAATCTACGCAGCTTTTGTCGACCTTAAGTCGGCATTTGACCTTGTTCCCTGTACCAAGATGTGGCACACTTTTTTAAAGATGGGTATGCCACTGGATATTTTGGGTTTCTTGATTAAGTTGCATACTGATAACTATGTGCAGGTGAGATGGGATGCGCTGGGAAGCACCACTGAAAAGTTTTTAGTTGGGAAGGGGGTGAGACAGGGGTGTGTTTTAGCCCCCACCCTCATCTCAATTTACATTAATTGGGTAGTGCAATATTTCGAGAATTTTCCTACGGATGCACCGTCTCTAGTTGGGTCTAAAATCCCTTTACTTATGTTTGCAGATGACACCCTCATTCTTTCTAAGGTGAGACAGGGCCTCCAACGTGCCCTTATGAGGTTCGAGGAGTTATGCGAGGACTGCAATCTAATTGTCTATGTGGACAAAACAAAATATAGGGTCCTACACAATCGCAAGAATATCGTGGGTGGTGTCAAAATGAAGGGTGGAACCCTAGAACAAATGGAGATTTTTCTTATCTGGGGGTAACAATTGACAAAAAAACTCAGCTGGAAACCCCAAATAGATCTGCTCACTGTCAAGCATGCACAACTTTTGGGTGGTTTGCTGAAGGAGAAGAGGATATCGCATACTAAACCAATTGCACCAGTCCTTGAAATTTATAACACCAAAATTGGCGCCTCAACTTTATACGGAGCTGAGCTGTGGGGCTACGCCAATTTGGATCCTCTGGTGGGAGCACAAAACAAATTCCTACGGTCCATAATTGGCCTCCCCCAGTCCACCCCGCTATTACCCCTATACCTAGATCTGGGATGCTATTCGATTAGGGATGTGGTACATTACAGGTCAGTTTCTTACTGAAGGAGGCTTTGGGTGACACCCGAGCTTTCACACTACGCTCTGGCTCTATTAGAAGTTAGAGAAACTGATGTGTCTAGGAACATTTCGTGGTTTAGGTGTGTTAAAAATACCCTTTGCGAGATGGGGATGACCCGTTTATGGACATCCCCTGTTGAAAGCTTATTTCCAACAAAAGCGGTGCTTAAGGGAGCCTCTTGGAACATGATAATTATGAGGCGGTTTGCAGCTACTACTAGCCCCTCCTTGTCTAAAGCTTTCCTTGATACCAAGCATGATGCAAAATATGAGGGCTATTGGGATTTAATTACTATCCCCAAAGATAGGAAACTGTATCATCAGTTTAGGGTGGGATTGCTGCCTACTAACGTTTTTACTAACAAATGGAGTGGCGCAAATATTAGTAATTGCCCCTTTTGTTCTGATATGAACGAATCACTGGCACATATCTTCTTTGCCTGCCCAGCACACTGTAAACCCAAGTCCCGATGGCTGAAACCCATATGTTTAAAATTGGGGACCAGGTCCAGCAGTGTGGCATTTAGGATCCTAAAAACATCTGTTGAAGGGCCTATAGTGATCGCTGTTTCAAAGTTCTTGGGCTGGGCGTGGGTGATTCGTTGGAAAGGAAGGAGGCCTAGGTAAATGTCTATGCCAATTGTCTATGCCAATTTATTGTAGTCTTATACGATCTATCTCACACTTTGCACTTTATTGTACAAATGATTGTCTGCAAACTGAAATAGAGAAGGGCGTTTTCCCAGACGGCACTACTGCCGGGTGTATTTTAGTATTTAAAAAAAAAATGTTGTACTTATTTTTAGGGCTCGGACTCCTCCCCACTGTAAGTGGGGGAGGAGTTTCGAGATCCTAATGTTATAAGAAAAAAAAAAAGAAGTATCCTTAGGGCCTTGGTGAGAGGAATTCCACACATTCCTTAGCGTTTTCTGTCATCTGGCCAGTGATTCGTCTTCCTTGTGTTTTCGTTTTAATAGGCTTGAAGTGATAGGGTAAATGTAGTTTTGTTCCGCCATTTTGGGCATATTTCGTGCGTGCTTGCGCAAAGAAGTACATAAATTATAATTAGGAGCTGTCAGGGTGCCTCCGTTAGTGAATCCAGATGGCCGGGCGCGTTCACAATTCTGCAGCGCTCAGCGCGCAGCTTCCTTGTTCTTGTTTATTATTTGAGAAGAAGGATCGACTTCCCTTGTAGTGGATCGGGAAAGACAGGGAAAGAGATTTATAACAATACATGGGTGCACTGAATTAGAAACGACAGCTCCTGGCCCTCTCCTCCCTTGCGCCCACCGCAAAGATGTCTCAGCTGCGCTGAATTAAAAGTGCATGAGGTTTTGAACATTTTTTTTCTACGCGCTCAGTTTCTTTTGACAACCTTCCCTGACTGCATCAAGGGAATGCTTTGTAGCCGGGGGGTGACAACTGCTACCAGCACCAGTTCACGGCCGATGCATAGAACTGCAGTAAAATGTCACATCTGACATTTGAATCACTGCCCCAGAGCCTTTGTACAGTCAGAGCTGCCGTGTGGTATTTCTAGCTGTTGCATTCATATAGATTCTGCCCCGCCTCTCTCCTCTTCCGCTAACATTTCTGAGCTGATTCCAGGTAGACTCAAAAACACTTATCACGTCAAACAAATCTACTCCCTAAACCACGTCATGCGCACTTTATTTACATTAAATGCACATCCGCAAGGTGTTTAATGATGTATTTGTGACGCTGACGTTTATTCTTCGTCAAATCAGGTTGTGGTTTGCTTAAAGAGACCGTGTTGGTTAAGGATAAGTGACTCGCATTCTGTAGTTTATCAACTGGCAACTACATCTTTTCTGAATGGATTAGCCAAAGTGTTTTTTCTAACAAATACTTCCGACTTAATTTGTTTTGTCACTTTGTATAAAAACCCTGTTTGTAAAATCTTTAGAGAAAAGAAAATCACCGCAAAAAAAGGGTGGCAGACAGTTTTCAGCCCAACAGATGGCTAACTTCTAGAAGCAACTACGTGATAATAAAAATAAATGGAAGTTAACTAACATTAGCGCATGGAAAGACGGCAACCGACTTGTAAAGCAACCTTTCAGGAGTAAAAGACTTGATTCGCGTTCCTAGTTTCCTTGTAAATAAACAGGAACTACGTTGTGGCCCCATTTTAAGGCAGGCAGGTCGGTGTTCAGCCATTCCCAGGAAATGATGAGGCAGATGGGCCGCGCCCGGCAATGGTTGTTCTCACATTCAGTAACTAGAAATGCTTGTGAGGAGTGTCACTATCAACAATGGTCCCCAGCTGCAACTCATTGTAAAGGGCCACATCCACTAATAAGGTTCATCACGATGCGTATCTATGGCAACAGACAATAGTAAATAGAACTGGGGTGCCCTCTGGTTTACCGATAGAGCTGCAACTGTTCCTTTTCATCTACCAATAATCTGATAAAATCACGTGATTGGGTTCTTTTCAGGTTACTTCTTGTTTACCGTTTTTCCCACCATTGAAAACGCAAAAATTTGCATCATTTAAGGTTTCTAAGAATTGCTTACGTTTTAACGTAGTATATTCCAGTGATGCTGTCTTCCTTATGCTCTTTATACACTGTGAACCTTCGTTCTTAGGCTCTATCAGAAACCGTCAATTTCACAACATCACCTTAATACAAAGTTACAAAAATGTAAAAAAAAATACATTGTATAATATTTCTAAAAATGGATGACAAGTCTGTGCATGTAACATGTTATATTTTCATAATGCAGTTTTGAGGTGATATTGATATTTTTAAAAGGCAGTGTTCAATCTTGGGTCAATCAGAAACCCTCAATAGCTTGATAAGCCCATATAACACACAGTTTAGCTGGCTGTTAACACGTACTGTAACTATCATGGCTGTACACAACAGACAATGTTTCATAAAACAGAAAGTCTTCACAGATATAATCTATTTCACCCAAATGTGCCACAGTTCCAAAAGAAAGGCCTTAGTGACAACGAAGTGCAGAGTGCAGTTTGAGAGTGGAGAGTGCAGTTTGAGAGTGCAGTTTGAGAGTGCAGTTTGAGAGTGCAGTTTGAGAGTGCAGTTTGAGAGTGCAGTATGAGACTCGAGAGTGCAGATTGAGAGTGCAGAATCAGATTGCAGAGTGCAGATTGCAGTTTGAGAGTGCAGTTTGAGAGTGCAGTTTGAGAGTGCAGTTTGAGAGTGCAGTTTGAGAGTGCAGTTTGAGAGTGCAGTTTGAGAGTGCAGACTGAGTGCAGACTGAGTGCAGACTGAGTGCAGACTGAGTGCAGACTGAGTGCAGACTGAGTGCAGAGTGAGTGCAGACTGAGTGCAGACTGAGTGCAGACTGAGTGCAGACTGAGTGCAGACTGAGTGCAGAGTGAGTGCAGAGTGAGTGCAGAGTGACAGTGAGTGCAGAGTGCAGAGTGAGTGCAGAGTGCAGAGTGACAGTGAGTGCAGAGTGACAGTGAGTGCAGAGTGACAGTGAGTGCAGAGTGACAGTGAGTGCAGAGTGACAGTGAGTGCAGAGTGACAGTGAGTGCAGAGTGACAGTGAGTGCAGAGTGCAGAGTGACAGTGAGTGCAGAGTGACAGTGAGTGCAGAGTGACAGTGAGTGCAGAGTGCAGAGTGAGTGCAGAGTGCAGACGTAGAGTGCAGAGTGACAGTGAGTGCAGAGTGCAGAGTGAGTGCAGAGTGCAGACGTAGAGTGCAGAGTGCAGACGTAGAGTGCAGAGTGCAGAGTGAGTGCAGAGTGAGTGCAGAGTGAGTGCAGAGTGCAGACGTAGAGTGCAGACGTAGAGTGCAGAGTGAGTGCAGAGTGAGTGCAGAGTGAGTGCAGAGTGAGTGCAGAGTGAGTGCAGAGTGAGTGCAGAGTGAGTGCAGAGTGAGTGCAGAGTGAGTGCAGAGTGAGTGCAGAGTGAGTGCAGAGAGTGCAGAGAGAGTGCAGAGAGAGTGCAGAGAGAGTGCAGAGTGAGCAGAGTGAGTGCAGAGTGAGTGCAGAGTGAGTGCAGAGTGAGTGCAGAGTGAGTGCAGAGTGAGTGCAGAGTGAGTGCAGAGTGAGTGCAGAGTGAGTGCAGAGTGAGTGCAGAGTGAGTGCAGAGTGAGTGCAGAGTGAGTGCAGAGTGAGTGCAGAGTGAGTGCAGAGTGAGTGCAGAGTGAGTGCAGAGTGAGTGCAGAGTGAGTGCAGAGTGAGTGCGCAGAGGTTGAGTGCAGAGGTTGAGTGCAGAGGTTGAGTGCAGAGGTTGAGTGCAGAGTGAGTGCGCAGAGGTTGAGTGCAGAGGTTGAGTGCAGAGGTTGAGTGCAGAGGTTGAGTGCAGAGTGAGTGCGCAGAGGTTGAGTGCAGAGGTTGAGTGCAGAGGTTGAGTGCAGAGGTTGAGTGCAGAGGTTGAGTGCAGAGTGAGTGCGCAGAGGTTGAGTGCAGAGGTTGAGTGCAGAGGTTGAGTGCAGAGGTTGAGTGCAGAGGTTGAGTGCAGAGGTTGAGTGCAGAGTGAGTGCGCAGAGGTTGAGTGCAGAGGTTGAGTGCAGAGGTTGAGTGCAGAGGTTGAGTGCAGAGGTTGAGTGCAGAGGTTGAGTGCAGAGGTTGAGTGCAGAGGTTGAGTGCAGAGGTTGAGTGCAGAGGTTGAGTGCAGAGGTTGAGTGCAGAGGTTGAGTGCAGAGGTTGAGTGCAGAGGTTGAGTGCAGAGGTTGAGTGCAGAGGTTGAGTGCAGAGGTTGAGTGCAGAGGTTGAGTGCAGAGGTTGAGTGCAGAGGTAGAGTGCAGAGGTAGAGTGCAGAGGTAGAGTGCAGAGGTAGAGTGCAGAGGTAGAGTGCAGAGGTAGAGTGCAGAGGTAGAGTGCAGAGGTAGAGTGCAGAGGTAGAGTGCAGAGGTAGAGTGCAGAGGTAGAGTGCAGAGGTAGAGTGCAGAGGTAGAGTGCAGAGGTAGAGTGCAGAGGTAGAGTGCAGAGGTAGAGTGCAGAGGTAGAGTGCAGAGGTAGAGTGCAGAGGTAGAGTGCAGAGGTAGAGTGCAGAGGTAGAGTGCAGAGGTAGAGTGCAGAGGTAGAGTGCAGAGGTAGAGTGCAGAGGTAGAGTGCAGAGGTAGAGTGCAGAGGTAGAGTGCAGAGGTAGAGTGCAGAGGTAGAGTGCAGAGGTAGAGTGCAGAGGTAGAGTGCAGAGGTAGAGTGCAGAGGTAGAGTGCAGAGGTAGAGTGCAGAGGTAGAGTGCAGAGGTAGAGTGCAGAGGTAGAGTGCAGAGGTAGAGTGCAGAGGTAGAGTGCAGAGGTAGAGTGCAGAGGTAGAGTGCAGAGGTAGAGTGCAGAGGTAGAGTGCAGAGGTAGAGTGCAGAGGTAGAGTGCAGAGGTAGAGTGCAGAGGTAGAGTGCAGAGGTAGAGTGCAGAGGTAGAGTGCAGAGGTAGAGTGCAGAGGTAGAGTGCAGAGGTAGAGTGCAGAGGTAGAGTGCAGAGGTAGAGTGCAGAGGTAGAGTGCAGAGGTAGAGTGCAGAGGTAGAGTGCAGAGGTAGAGTGCAGAGGTAGAGTGCAGAGGTAGAGTGCAGAGGTAGAGTGCAGAGGTAGAGTGCAGAGGTAGAGTGCAGAGGTAGAGTGCAGAGGTAGAGTGCAGAGGTAGAGTGCAGAGGTAGAGTGCAGAGGTAGAGTGCAGAGGTAGAGTGCAGAGGTAGAGTGCAGAGGTAGAGTGCAGAGGTAGAGTGCAGAGGTAGAGTGCAGAGGTAGAGTGCAGAGGTAGAGTGCAGAGGTAGAGTGCAGAGGTAGAGTGCAGAGGTAGAGTGCAGAGGTAGAGTGCAGAGGTAGAGTGCAGAGGTAGAGTGCAGAGGTAGAGTGCAGAGGTAGAGTGCAGAGGTAGAGTGCAGAGGTAGAGTGCAGAGGTAGAGTGCAGAGGTAGAGTGCAGAGGTAGAGTGCAGAGGTAGAGTGCAGAGGTAGAGTGCAGAGGTAGAGTGCAGAGGTAGAGTGCAGAGGTAGAGTGCAGAGGTAGAGTGCAGAGGTAGAGTGCAGAGTGACTAGTGAGGGCAGAGTGAGGGCAGAGTGAGGGCAGAGTGAGGGCAGAGTGAGGGCAGAGTGAGGGCAGAGTGAGGGCAGAGTGACTAGTGAGGGCAGAGTGAGGGCAGAGTGACTAGTGAGGGCAGAGTGACTAGTGAGGGCAGAGTGAGGGCAGAGTGACTAGTGAGGGCAGAGTGAGGGCAGAGTGACTAGTGAGGGCAGAGTGAGGGCAGAGTGACTAGTGAGGGCAGAGTGAGGGCAGAGTGACTAGTGAGGGCAGAGTGAGGGCAGAGTGACTAGTGAGGGCAGAGTGAGGGCAGAGTGAGGGCAGAGTAAGGGCAGAGTGACTAGTGAGGGCAGAGTGAGGGCAGAGTGACTAGTGAGGGCAGAGTGAGGGCAGAGTGACTAGTGAGGGCAGAGTGACTAGTGAGGGCAGAGTGAGGGCAGAGTGACTAGTGAGGGCAGAGTGAGGGCAGAGTGACTAGTGAGGGCAGAGTGACTAGTGAGGGCAGAGTGAGGGCAGAGTGACTAGTGAGGGCAGAGTGAGGGCAGAGTGACTAGTGAGGGCAGAGTGACTAGTGAGGGCAGAGTGAGGGCAGAGTGAGGGCAGAGTGAGGGCAGAGTGAGGGCAGAGTGACTAGTGAGGGCAGAGTGAGGGCAGAGTGACTAGTGAGGGCAGAGTGAGGGCAGAGTGACTAGTGAGGGCAGAGTGAGGGCAGAGTGAGGGCAGAGTGAGGGCAGAGTGAGGGCAGAGTGAGGGCAGAGTGAGGGCAGAGTGAGGGCAGAGTGAGGGCAGAGTGAGGGCAGAGTGAGGGCAGAGTGACTAGTGAGGGCAGAGTGAGGGCAGAGTGACTAGTGAGGGCAGAGTGAGGGCAGAGTGACTAGTGAGGGCAGAGTGAGGGCAGAGTGACTAGTGAGGGCAGAGTGACTAGTGAGGGCAGAGTGAGGGCAGAGTGACTAGTGAGGGCAGAGTGACTAGTGAGGGCAGAGTGAGGGCAGAGTGACTAGTGAGGGCAGAGTGACTAGTGAGGGCAGAGTGAGGGCAGAGTGACTAGTGAGGGCAGAGTGACTAGTGAGGGCAGAGTGACTAGTGAGGGCAGAGTGAGGGCAGAGTGACTAGTGAGGGCAGAGTGACTAGTGAGGGCAGAGTGACTAGTGAGGGCAGAGTGACTGTAGAGACAGTGTGTCAGGGTGCACATTGTGTGAGTGTGCAGAATGAGTGTGCAGGGTAAACAGTGTGTGACTATGCAGGGTGACATTGGGAGTGTGCGGGTGAGCAGTGTGTGAATGTGTAGGGGCAGTGTGTGAGTGTGCAGAAAACACCACACACACATAACGCACACACAAACCACACACCTCAGTCTGTCAACACCACACACTTGTCACCACTCAACACAACACACTCACCACCACACTCACTCCCCAGGCTCACCCCCACAGACTCACCACCACACACTCACCAGCACACAGAAAACAACACACACAACAACACACCCCCAGCCGTCAATGAATGCTTTCACCATGCACAAACACCAACAACCATCATCCATCTGTGCACGCTTTTACCAAGCACACACCCACCAGCCGTCAGTGCACCCTTCCACCAGGCACACACACTTCCAGCCGGCAGTGCACTTTTCCACCAAGCAATCGCAGTATGGTACACTTTACTTTTAAACATATTCATATAAAGCACAGCATGCCACCATTGGTAAAATTACAATTCAACCAAGATACTTCCACTACACACCACATGCACACACTCCGTAACACATGGCAAAAAGACATTGGCATTTACAATGCCATTAGCTCAAACTCAAATAAATCCGAGCCCGATTGCATTTCTAATGCTTGTTTGTATTATAATGAATTTCCAGGGTGTTTCTCTTATTTTAGACCATATTACTTAGATGTATGTTGACGTGTTTTTTTTTTTAGTTTTTTTTTTTAAATTCTCATCTCTGTATGCTGGTTCAACTTTTGTGACTTTATTTCTAAAATTGAAATAAAGTTTATAAATGAAAAATGGATACACAACATGTACCCCCCTGGTGCTTGCATATCAGTACCTGCACAGCATGGACTGCAGCAGTCCATGCCGTCCAGGTACTGACTTTGACGTTTGTGGTTAGGCACTGCCCTGGGAACTCCAAAGAACCGCCCACCAGATGGGAGAAAACCCCTGATCTGGCAGTCCGTTTGTACATGGGTTTGGCGGTGCGGGAGCGGGGCAGTCCTGCATCCACATCGCCAAACTCATAATGAGGCCCTTAATATGAATTGATAAACACTAAGCACTTTAGTATATTGCACTGTAGAGTATGACTGGTAGTGTTTTTAGGAGTTTTCTTTGGTTTATTTAATAATGTTTAGATTGTACGTACAACCTAAGCAGCCTAGCGCCAATTTGCACTACCTCTTGAATTATCTGCCTACGATGTCTACAATTAGTTGAAAACTCTAAGCTGTTTGCACTGACCGTTGAACATGATTGGTTTTGTTTTTAGAAGTTAATGTCTGTCTTAATGTTTAGAATGTACTGTAGCAAAAAACAAGAGGGTACCGGGGCAAAAAAGGTCCAGCACACGCGCCCATATGTATGAATTGTGAAGACAAGGTATGCTGTTCCTAAAGAGGGAAAGGGTGTGTGGCCCTGATCGAGGGGGAATGCTCCTCTAAGGAGCGAGAGGGATGTCAAGCTTGATTGCATTGCAGCACCTCGTTGGGCAGGCGCTGCAATGCCCAACAGGCCACGCAGGGGGTCTTTGCCGGAGATATTTTACCTGTGATCTTGGCCGATGAAGAAGCGGGTGTGTGTGTGGTATGTGAGGTGTATATACAAAAGTAAGTAGAGTGTGGGAAGGATTTGAGTTAAAAATAACTGAGAATCCGCTGAACCAACTTTGATTAGCCGGTTCCATGTCATGATTAAAAACCGTTGATATTTGTGACAGAAAGATATAATAATCTTATCAAGCATGTATTAAGTAAGGATGTGAGTCTACATGGTTCATGCCCTCTAGCATCTGTGAGATCGTGACATTTCTTCAAGGTCAGTGTACTCACTGAGGGGCGGTTAATTTCTGTATGTAGCAATAAATAAGCGACTGATCTACCCTCCAAGCTATCTGGGATGGATAGCTCGGAGGGTAGGTCGGTCGCTCTTCAAGTATACCGATGGCTAAGTCGAACGCGACGCCATTGAACGTTCCCAGAATCCGGAGTGTTCTGCGTTTTTCTTCCGCTCGCTTTGGATCCTTATCCCAAGGGACACCGCTACAGTTGGTGTAACTTGGAGAGTGTATGGCTATTTATTTCTACATTCAGATATGAACCGCCTCTCAGTTAGTACATACTAGGGTTTATAGGTCCTGAAGAAATGCCACAAAATGCCACAATCTTACAGATGCTAGAGGGCATGAAACATGTAGATTCTACAAAACAAATTGTCTGAATGTGAACAGTAAATTGTACCAGAGCGGTTGGTGAATGCATCTGGCATGCACAGCGCAAACAAGATTTCCAGAAGCACTATTAGTTTCTAACATGTCGCAGTTGGTAGCTCGTCGACATTACTAGTTGCTTTAGTACCGCATGACTGCAGAAGATGAACTGCACCTGGAATTGAAGTGCACCCTGCTTTCGATGTTGATTAGGCATGCATGAATGGTTTATCCATCAACCCTCTTGACTTGAGGTCAAATTTAACAAGTCTCTATCTCATCTTGGAGTCCACAATCAGGAATTTCTGCTAGAAGATCGAGTCAGCTCTGTGGTTTCGATGCAAAGGAAAAATTGAGAAATGACCATTGAGAATATCCACAGATGCCTCATCACTTGTGGTTACAAGATTTGCAAGGAGACCAAGCTCCAGTTTGTCAAGGTGCAGTACCCGAACCACCTTTTCTGTGGTTCAAAGGATGTTTCCTAAATCTGAATATTGTAGCATTCCCAGTAACCTACTGTTCACAGGAGAACACTGATACCACCTAAAAGTTACCACAGATTGATTTGAAAAGAAGGGTAACTCTAAGAAAGAAGATTGTAATATATTTTGGATGACGTTCATAAATTGGACATTTGCCCACCCTGACAGTGGAACATAGTCTAGGCACTCTCGACATTCTTGAACTCCATCAGTGAACCAAACTGAGACTGCCAGGCTCATTCCATGTGTCCTCTATGCCACCCAAGTACTCTTCCTGGCACTGCAGATGCTGGGGCTCTGCCTTCTTTTTGCAGAGCCCAGGTGTAGGTATTCTCCACATGTCCCAATATTATCAAGCTTCTCACTTGTGATGCTTGCTGGAGTGGTCCCATTTCAAGATGCACAGAGAATGGTACTATCGGCCACACAGTTTCTTGCAGAGCTATGAGTAAAGTAGCATGGTTATCTATAACTTGCAGAGACCACTGTTCTGATTCTCTCCGCTTACTAGAGCCATGTTGAAACTTTAGAAAGCAGTTGACATTAAATGGAATCTGACCTCCTATCCCTCAAACTTCACCATACTGCTTGACTGGACGGACTTCTTTGATAAACGGACAGCCAGGCTTTTCATGCTTGAATGAAGTGGCTGCATCACAATATGCAATGTCTTTCAGAAGTGTCTTGTTAAATCATTCCACTAGATTAAGGGTGAGTTTGATCTCCGAGAAGAGGAGGGATTTTGAGACCTGCAGATAAGACATAGGGTCAGGCAACTCCTCGTTAGGTAAGGCGATGACCAGATAATTGGCATTGTTAAAAAGCACTTGTGAAGATGCACATCACTCAAAATTGTGCAGTTTTGGGGTGTTTCTATACTGAGCATATTTTATGAGTCTACTCTCGCATTTGCTGCCTATGTAATTGCTGTTTTGATACTGTCGTGGTGTTTTTCGGTTGTGGAGATGCCACATTCTCAATGCTCATTTGCTCAATAAAATTGGTTGTGAAAAAAAAAAAATTTGTGCAGTTTTACTTCATTTATAAGATTGTATCGAAACAGTGATCCAAGAGAGGTCTTTTTTTAAAGACCGCGAGAGAGGGAGCTGGAAATCCCCTTAATGTCGAACTTTGAAAGCAAATTCTGCAATCTCATAATAATTTTGCTGAGTCTTCTCCTGGCAAAGGAATGCTCTGTAAAGTACTATACAGGTGGTACTATATAGTCTGCCTGATTGAACAACTTTTGATATTACTTTTGTAAAGGCTGTGAGAATAGAGTGCTTATTCATGTCCTGTGATCCTGCCTATGTCTGAAAATTTACTGGTATGAAGTGTCAGAGGGTTTACACCTAATTAAATGGTCCTCTTGTGGTAGATGTCTATCTGTGATCTTACCTTGTTCCCTTACATAGGCTGTTCATCCATTATATAGTGCTAAAGAGAAAACTCTGCTCTCACACTTTAGGCGAAGGTGGATGTTCCTGTACTTTAGTGTGTGTTTTCAGAAGGTTTTGGACACTTGAGCATGTAAAACTGGCAACAGATAAAGATAATGATTTCTGGGAGTCTGGGGTCGGTTTTTTGGTTTCTGGCTAGGAATTATCACAGGTTAACATGCCGTAGGAGACATGGAGCCCTTTAAACTGTTAGAGGTAAAAGAGTCATGGGGGTTCCCATTTTCTGCATCGGCAGATGAATGTTTATATATAATTTGCAACTACATTAATGTTGGTGTGAGGTTCTTTGATATAGAAGGTAGCAATGCCACACCTGGAGGTCGTTTAGGAAGGTTGGTGCTTCATATCTTCTTTGTGATGTTAATTGAGACCAATTGTGTTCATTATTGCTGTTAAAGCATAAAATGTGTAGAAACATTATTGAAACCTAAGACCTAAAGTAATGTCCTATTACTTACCGGTAATCTTCATTACTCCGGGTCCCGTAGTCCTCGACACCTTCATACTAAACAAGTGGAGATGACCATCTCCCGACAGAAAAAAAACCAAGAGGAATGCTGGGACACTAATACTGCCCCTCCCCCCGGGAGTACATAAGCAGGACTTACCCAGCAGACCTCCTGTACTAACAAGCCCAGACAGGAAGGCCGGCCGCCCGGGAGGGAGGGAGGGGCGTATGAAGGTGTCGAGGACTACGGGACCCGGAGTAATGAAGATTACCGGTAAGTAATAGGACATTACCCCCAGGTCCCTTCGTCCTCGACACCTTCATACTAAACAAGTGGAGAATACCAAAGCAGAAACCCGGCCTTCCGCATGCACAAGCACACCCAGGATACCACAACAAAAGCAGCCACCCAAGGGAGCACCGAGAAGGAGGAAAGGAAGACCGCAGGAAACAACCGGCCCGCAACCCAGAACAGGACAGCAGGGACAAGGGCCGGAGAGAAAGAAAACCCGGGGCTCCAAACAAAGGAGGCCACCAACCCGAGCAACCGGCAACCGGAACCCGGACCAGGTACCAAGACCAGCCAAAAAAAACCACCGGAGAAGACCGCCAAGGCCAGAACCAGCAGGAAGACACACAGGGCCAGGCAGACACACCAGGAAGACGAGACAACCTGGAAGAAAGCCAAAGAAAGAAACGGCCAGAAGAGCGCAGACACAAGCACCCAGACCAAAAGGAAGGCCCAAAAAGAAAGGACACGAGCCCAAGAGACCCGAGGAGGAAACCCGGCCGAGGAAGCCCCGGAAGCAACAAGCACCCAGGAGCCAAACAGGACCGAGAACCCGACCCAAAAGACAGGGACGGGGAAGAACCCCAGAACCCAGCCGAAAGCCCACCAAACAAGGAGAGGCCAACAAGAAAGGAAACCAGCCCAGGAACCCCACACCCAGGCCAGACAAGCAGCAAGGGCAGGAGCAGCTGAAAAGAAAAGCCCAGGGAGCAGAGCACCCAGACCACAACCACAAGGCCCAAACCCAGCAACACTGGAGAGGAGCCAAGCAAACAGCAAAAAAAAAGGGCAACAAAACGCCAACAGAACCGGGAAGCCAGGACCATAACCAAGCAACCCTGACCACGGGCAGACCCCAGAAGGAGAGCAGAGGACCAAGCAGCAGGAAAACCACAGACAACCCGCCGCCAGGAGGGAGGGACCCACAGAGGCAAGAGCACCACAGAACCGCACCCCAACCAGAGAAGGAGGGAGGTGGGGCACCCAAACAGACCCAAACCGGGAACAAAGTCTGGGGAAGCAAGGGAGGAAGAAGCGAGCCAGGACCCCAGAACTAGGAAGAACCCGGAAACGGCCGGCAACAAACTCCCAGAGCAGGCCGAAAAAGACAGCACAGCCCGAAAACCCAGGAGGCACAGCCAGAGGACACACACAACCAGCAAGAAGCCGGCAGAACCGGAGCCACAGAACCCCACCCAGGCCCACAACACCAGGAAAACAAGCCCGGGAAGAGAACCACCAGCAGGAGAAGGCCCAGAAGGAACCACCCGGAAGCAGCCCCAAAGCCAAACACCCCGCCAGGACCCGAAGGGAGACCAGCAAGGAAGCAGAGCCCCAAAAAGGAGCCCCACATGCAGGAGTGGCACACCCCAGCCGAAAACTCAGCCAGGCACCCACCAAGGGAACCAGAACAACCCCGGGAGCAAACACCCCGGAGAGCAGAAGGACTAAGAAGCCAACAGCACCCAGCAGCCCGAGGAGGCTAGGTAGGCCCAACCCGGTCCGACCAAGCACAACCACCGCGCAGACAGCGGAGCAAGGGGACAGTATATCAACCCGGAGAACAGGAGGCACTATAGGAAACGGCAGCCGTGAAAAGGCCCCAGCCAGGAACAAACCAGGCAGGCACCACAGGAGAAACAGGAGGGGCGGACAGGAAACCCCAGAAGCAAGCCAAAGGCAAGCACAAGGGGAGCCAGTGCAGAAGCAGCCCGACAAGCCAACGGAAACGGCCCCCGTACAACACCAAAAGCCCCAAGCCTGAACAAAGGGAAGGCCACAGCAACAGGAAGACCCAGGCAGACACACAACCAGGCACCCTGCAGGAAACAGACGAGAACAAGCGGAGGCAGGGAGGAACCGAACCCGAAGGGACAGAGCACCCCAAAGAGCCCACGACACTGGCAACCACCCAACAGAGGAACCAGGCGCACCCCAAGGGACCGGAGAAACAGGGCTAGGAGCCTGGAGCCCCAAACGCCCACCAACCACACAGAAGCCAGGAAGGGAAAACAGGACAACCAAGCGGAACAGAGGCCCCAAGAGCCAGACCGCACCTGAGGCAAGGCCACTGAGGGAGAACAGCACAGCAGGCTAACCGGAACCAGGGGAGCCCACAGGACCCCCCACAACCCCCGCAGCAGTCCAAGGAACAGGAACACTGAACCACCAGCAGGAGGGGCAGGGAGCCCGGAGCAGAGGGGGAACAGAACGCACCCCCAACGGGCCGACGCCGAAGAAGAGGGAAGCCACATCGAGACAAGAGAGGCAGACGTCAAGATGCAAGCCAGCAGGCAGGAAAACCCCAACAACACAGGGAAACCCAGAAACCAGCAAAGGCAGAGCCAGTGAAGGAAACAGCCACCACAGAGGCGACCGGAAACCACGCCAACCCGAGGCAGCTCACAAACAGCCATAGAGCTGCCCAAAGTAGGGGCACCCCTGAAGAAGACAAGATCCAGGGCGGGCCGAAGGTCAGGAAGAAAGGACCAGACACAAACCAGAAGGAAGGCCAGGCAACACCCCAGGACCAGCAGCAGCCCGGCAGCAGCGGCCAGACACGAACCCACAGGCCATGAGCAACAGGCGCAGGCAACGCAATGCAGCACCCAGAAGAATCAAAGGGGGGCGAAAAACAGCCAGAGCGGGGGCCAACCACACAACAAGGCCCCCACCGCAAAGCAACCAAAACCAGGCAAGGACGAGGCACCGCACCCAGGACAACCAACAGAGGGAACAGCTGCAGGAAAAGAGAACAAAGGGACGACCCACACACAGCGCCCAAAGAACACATGTCAGGGGGAAAAACACCCAGAGCACATGAGGCGCAGCCAGCAGAGCCGGACACCGGCACTGAGCAGAGACCAAACCACAGAGAAGCAAGTACACAGATCTCCAGCCAGGAGGCGGCCAAAACGAGGGAATGGAATAGGAGCAGCCAGGAAGACACCCGGGCCAGCATCAAGTCAAAAAATGTGAATTCGAAAGCGCACATTTACCGAAGGACTCTCGGCGCTGAAGAACAGATGAGTATTGCCAAGCAACTCAAAGGAACACATCGTAACGACCTCAGAAGGATGAAAGTCGAGAGGACCCGCCCGGAATCTAACCTGTGACCACGAGGTCGAGCAAAGGGCCCTGCAATGGACGCATCAGTCCACTGAGCCAGAAGCAGGAGCAGCAACACAGACAGGGTGAAAAATGGGCTCAGCAAGGAACACAACCCCATCCAACGAACAATGCCAGGCTGGAAACAAGAGACCCAGCCACTGCACACACAAAATGTAAGGGAGTAAACACAGCCAACAGACACCCCGGCCCAAACCCCCGCACAGGCAGCCACGCTCCGGAAGGCCAGTTTAAAAACGAGCTGTATCCTGCCAATGTGAAAGCGTGGTCATGCCTCCTGCGAACATTCACACACATATTAAGCAATCAGAAATGCCAGAGGGATGTGGAATGGTAGGAGAGATACAAATCATTTGAGACCCAACCTTTGGGCTGTCTCAGTCCGGCAGCCGACGGATTCAGAATGTAGGGAGGCACCCACAGGCGCTACACAAAACATCCAAAGGACACAACAGTGCAGCAAAAAGGTCAAAAGGACCCCGACCCTTTAACGCCTTCTCAGAGGAACGAACTCAGGACCTGCAGAGAATGAGACTGACGCGCTGCCTACTGCGCTAAGAAAGCTGCTCGCAAGACGAGGGCGCCAGAGCACCACCCAGACCTCCATTTACGAAATCGGGACTCACCCGGAGCGGGGGCCAATCCCACTAACCAGGCCCCCACCCTCCAGCATGCCAGAATCTTCCAGCAGGAACAAAGCGCCCGCAGCATGCATCAGAACCACCAAGCTGCGAACATCTCCATGCCGGAGACAAGCGCCACTGAAACGAAGAAGCAAGAAAACAGAAAACAAAAGACAGCAGGAGGCCAAACGCTCCAAGTGCGCAAGGCAGGAAAGAAGGAACCCGAAAACGGGACTTACCCCGAGCGGGGGCCAACCCCAGGAGCAAGGCCCCCACATCACCATCTGCCCAGAAGTCATCAGGAGCCCATCCAGCAAGGCACGGCTCCCCGGCCAGGCTCGGGAAGCCGAGCCCGCGACCCGGAAGCAACCGTCGGAAAGGCAGCACCAGCCACAAAGGGCCGGTAGGAGCAGGCATCCCACAGCAAAGCCAGGAACACAGGAAACCAAACACCGGCTCCAGGGAAAGACTGACTCCAAGCAAGCCCGGCAGGCCAGGAGGCAGTCCAGGGAACCCCACGCCCACACAGCCAGGCAGCAGGGCGGGGGGAGCATAGAAGCACCGCCACTCAAGCCCAGCAGGAGCAGCACCAGCACACCATCAACTCTGTCGACAGACAGAAAAAAAGAACAGGAGGTCTGCTGGGTAAGTCCTGCTTATGTACTCCCGGGGGGAGGGGCAGTATTAGTGACCCAGCATTCCTCTTGTTTTTTTTTCTGTCGGGAGATGGTCATCTCCACTTGTTTAGTATGAAGGTGTCGAGGACGAAGGGACCTGGGGGTAATGTATTGTACTGAATAGAATCTGTCACTACTGCTTGGTTCAAACTGAGGATTATTATTTCTTGAGGGTGATGAGAAGGGGCTAATGGTTGACCATTCATTGGGGCAAGGGACTCAGTGTACTGCCATGTTCCTTGTCTGTCCTAGCCCCTCTGGATTCACCCCTGATACTCTTAAGTCCCCAGGCTTCTTTTCTTCCCAAGACCCAAATTCAGTTCCTTGCGTCCCTCAATTGTGAGCATGCCGACTTGCCCAGTCATCGTGTACATGGTGGAACACTACTCCCATATTATTGAGCAAGAGCCACGTGTTAGCCAAGATTGATAGAGGAGTGTCATAGCTCCCTCTTGGGCTGGGTGTGCAGACAGACCCATCGGGATCATCGTGTGAGCCTAGGTATCTGTGCAGGGTGGAACCACCTGAAGAGCGTCGACAAGCCTGTGCTGACAGCAGCAAATAAAAAAGCCTCATGGTATTTAATGTCATTGCATTTAATAATGTAGTTTGATGAGAGTACGTTCTCACCATCAGTTGTTTACTCCATGATTGCTAGGACCAGACCAGAGAGCCACATTGTAATTACTCTTGCCCGTCCTCCACATCCCAGCTTCATTGAGTCCCCTGAGGGAAGATTAGTCCACAGGCCATCAGAGTAGGCTTACAAGTTTGCTGCTTCCTAATTTTGGTCTGGTTAGCATGAGGGTGGGCCTTTATGTCACAGTGAGCTGTTACAGGAAGGTAAACGAGACCGATAAAAGATCACCATTTGTTTCCCTAGGTCGGGTGATGTGTGTGACATTATGCTAACGCAACAGGTACATTCGTTGGCGCTTTTCTTCTCCTTCTTGGATTGGCTGGGCTGGGCCGATAGTCCGACTGAGAAGGAGAAAGGATATTAGGAGCCCAATTGTAGGTGCTCAGTCAGAAGTTTTTTTTTTCCGAGGTGACATTCAAAGAAGGAAGACTTTCTTCTGAGCTTTGATCCCTTTCTGTGGCCACCCTGCTGAAGGCTATCTGAGCTAATCCGCCTTCAGGTGAAGGACACTGACCTGTTGAAATACTTATCACACTTGAAATATTTCATCAAATCAAGTTGCTGTTCTTAATACTTTGCTTCCTGACGCATATGTTACTGAGCCTGCTCCCATTTGCCATCTCACCATTGCTATGGATGGTTGGGATTATTGCTCATAACTGCTTCTATGTCACTGTTAGGTCCTTACCTCCAATTAAGTGGCTTTTTACAGGCCAGTAACAGACCTGTTTTGTGGCACAGCCGTACGCGATGCAGCAAATTCCACCCTCTTATCACCCTGCTGCATGTCAAAATCTACTGTCACACCGGTTTCTGGCATCTGACTGTGAGTAATCTATCTTCACATCAATGTCAAATGTACAAGTAAACTTCAACATTTTAAAATCTTTTTTCAGATCTCGCTCTATGGGTGGGCTTTGGACAAATGATGTGTGTGCAAATTGGCACACGTTCCTTATGCTTTCCAAAACCAGGTCTGGCGCCTTTGCGCATACGTGTATAAAGCAGTTTCCCACACTGTACATAAAGTAGTATATGGGTGATCCTTAAATCTTACAACTAGGTATGTTAGTTTGGCAGTAAAGCTGTTTTTGTCTTAGCTTTATTGTGGTGTCTCTTCTCTTGCAGCATCAGTGTCCGCCAAAACTCCAAGCAAAAGAACTCTGCCAGAGCCAGACTTCCAATTATTTCTTCACATGTCTCCTTATTTTAGTATCATGGTTGTCACTATGTTTCAAATTATCTATCTTCTCACTGACCTGCTGTCTTTTGGGTATTGGCTCCACCCACATGGATCCTTATTTGCAACATTACCTGGAGGCATTTTTGTGCTTAGTATCTTTTCCCAACACCCGATCTTCAAATACTTAGACCTATAAGGGTGTAGCAACCCAAGTGAAGGTGGCACTTTAAGTGTGGTGGGGCACCTTTCATGTATTATCAGGGCACTAAGAGCACTGGCCGCCTTCTATTTAACATTAAAGTTGAAACTGTGGAGATTAAGTTCTTTTATTTAAAATCCCATGCAAACCAGAGTATGTTTAAGGGAAAAAAAGGCAAAATAAGGTAGGCTAGCACCTAAGTAATGACATTATAGCACTTGATGCTTTTTCTCAGGATGAGCGTTAAGATGGGCCTAAATCCACACTCGAGTTTCTGGGCCCTGTGTTCCATGTGTGAAGCCATTACACTCACCAGAACTCCCTATCTCCCTGAGAACAATTCCCATCAATATGGGTAACATTGAAATGTATGTTAAGGACCAATGTTTTGGGCTTTACATTGGTACTCCCTGGAGCCACCACGTGCTCGGAAATAGCCTGTGGCAGGGTATCGTCTCGTCCTCGAAAAGGCCCACCTATGCTCAGTTGCAGCCATGTTGCAGTTGGGCCTGTTAGACTTTCTAAAATAAAAAAGTTAAAATAGCTGCCTCCGGTGGCCAGTTAGCTGAATGAAAAGAATGTGATATCTCCCCCACTGTCGTGACCGGAAGTTTAGATTCTATTAAAGATACAGAGGTGAAGATTATGGCAAACCTTCTTTACTGTAAAATTTAGCAGTATTTATCAAACACAATTCAAAATAAAACCTGCTGAATAAATATGGAAGCTTGCAAAGCCAAAAAAGTTCCACATAGATTAACATTATAGGCTTTCAGAAGCATATCACCTCTTGGACCAATGATCTCACTAACACTTGTATAAATAGTCCTGACTGAGAACGCACATCCCAGTCCTTGTTTGCCCTTCTATTATATTTCTTGTACTTTTTCAAAGCATTACATTTTTTGCAGTCTTCGAGGCTAAGGTTGTTAGTGGGTACATTGGTGTTCATGCAAGTCAGTTAATCTTGGCTGATACTTAACAATTGGTATTCCCAACCGACATAACCTATGATAGCAAGATTCATGCCAGGGAGAAGCAGAGGAATAAGAAAGAACCAACATAAATTCGAGAGGACTTGGAGGGCCTAAAATGCGAACTGTGGAATGTGTGGGGGGGAGGGGGTGAGACACACACCAGGCTTGCAAACCAGCTGTGAATAATACGAGGTAACAATGGGTAATGGTTATGAAAAAGAATAGGAAGCCATATTAGGGCCATAGGCTATTGTTTTTACCGCACTGGAGTTTCTGCAGGAGGATTTGTGATCTGTGGTCATGTTATGGTATGTTATGTTACAACAAATTTATAAAGCACACGTACACCAAGGTTTCATGGCGCTATTCTGAACTGGTCGCGGCTAAGGCAAGTATTAGTCGTGTGCTTGTATGAATAACCATGTTTTAAGAAGTTTCCTGAACTGTAATAGTTCTGTGCAGGACCGTATCTCCAAGGGGAATGAATTCCCCAACCGTGGGGCCAGATATGCAAAACGACCGCCTCCATGTCGATTCCGGTTGAATTTAGCATGAGCAGAGGAAGTCCAAAGACGAGGAAGTCTGCATCAGGAGCAGTATTCTACCACAACTCCAAAGAGGCTTGTCAGGGTGTCATTTTTGGGTTCCGGCTGAAAGCCAGCCAGCAGTTCATTCCACCCTTGTGATAGGAAGTGTTTTCTAAGGCCCTGGGCTTCCTCCTGCCCGAGTGCTTTACTCTCAGACTCTGCCCAAGTCACCACAGATTGGTACCATTTGGTGACCCAAGAGTGGAGGGGCACGCTGGCTTTCTACGGTCGCTTAATAGGGAGCTTTGCTAGAAATAAGGCCAGGTCTAAAAATCGTATTCTTTGTGGTGCATTTGAACAAGCCTAGAGCGTAAACTTCCCAAGTATGCTAAGTGGTATGTCCTGTTATCTGTTCTAGGTGAGAGGTGACTTTCAGTCAGAAATGTGAATAAGAGGGACATGACCATAGCATGTCTGCATTCGGCAGTGGGCATTAGTTCAAGGGGAAACAAATGTATTTTCCCAGCAGCAAGATGGGCTCTGTGCATTACATTGAACAGTATAAGTTTGAATGTAGTGTTTCTGGAAACTGTTGCTGGGTATGCCAGTGTTCTCTCCTTCTGTGTCATTTAAAACCGTCCCCAACTGTTTTTCATTTGTCTTGGAGCCATTCCAAGGTGATCTATGTGAGCACCAAGCGCCTTGGTCACCCACCGGAGACGTCGGCCAGAGCCCATAGTATGAACACTTTTGTAGGACTACATGTGTTGGCTGTTCATCAAGTACAGTATTCCATTTAGATTGAAGATTGCGAGTCAAAGTGCTGTAGGTTAAGAATTCACCTCTGTGGATGTTGGATTGGTCCGTAAGCTAATGAAAGGACAACAGATGTTCATAGTGAAACACGCCATCCGTGGTCACTAATCCTGCACAGTGCCACTGCTTCAGGTTTGCTGAGGTTTAGACCGTTTCAGGGTTTAATTTGCTCTGAAATGGGATGGTCGTGCATAGGAGGGAGTCTGTGCAGTGATATGTAAACGTCTATGAAAACATGAGTGTAGCACTCCTATTAAGCCGTAGCAAGGAGGGACAGAATGCGCAAACTGACAGAAGTGATGCAATACTATTTCCACTCACTATGCCGCTGGCGCTGTGTCCTTATTGTTGAGATGAGTGACACCAGCGGCAAACCCATAGTAGCTGCTATGCAAGGTAGTAGTGCTCAAAGTTTGTTATTCCCAGGCTACCTCCATCAGTGAGGCATTCAAGTTTAGCTTGTGCCGCTCTGTGGCAACCATTGCACCAAGTTAGTTTTTAGAAGTGAGAAAGCAATGGTAGCATGAGATCTGCGAGAATCCAGCTCATAACTTTGTAATCCGAGAGTAAGATTGCTGAAGGTCTGTAAAACGAGGGATCAATAGTGTCTTTGCCAAGCTTGGGGATCGAGACCAAAAGGGCCTCTCCAAGGGTGGGCAGTCGGGTGACTTCAGTTGCTGCTGACTGTACAGTTTATCCAGTTTTGGGACTAGGAAGTCAGCATATGCTTGGTAAAGTTCCAGCGGGAGTCTGGTTTTTGCCTTGGCAAGTTAGCATTTCACATCTTTGATTTCGGATGAGGTTATAGGTGCATCTAGTTCTTGGCTCTGCTTTGGGGGATTTCGGCAGCGTTTAAAGCATACTGTGTGTATTTCGTGCTTCGCAAATACTGTTGTGGTGGGTGCAAGTCGAAAGAGACGAGCAAGCCGAAAAGAGGCTATAGGATGAGGAGCGTGCTCTTGTCTGATAAACCAACCTAGCAGTGTGCTCCTTGCTTATCCTCTTCAGTGAGACTTCTAGTTGTGAAGGCAGCATAATCGAAAGATCAGAGCTGTTGGAGGAGGGTAGTATGCTTAGTTCTGGCCGCTGCGAGAAGTGTGACTAATGGCTTCGCTTTAAAGATGGAGCAATGAGTTCTCAATTAGTTTCAGCTCGGTGTCAGTTTTCCTCATGCCAACCACAGCGCTGATGCAATGACTTCTGGGTGTAACCATAAATGCTTCCCATTCTATGGTGATAGGGGAACCTGTTTTGTGATTAAGGTCAAAACACAAATGATGAATCCTAATCTATCAACTGTTGATTATCCTCCTTCTTTTTTTTTTTTTTTTAAATTTATTTTTAAACAATTTTATTTAGCATTTTCAACAGAAAACAATTGAATGTGACACGTAGTACTGTTCCACTAGGAGCAATAAACCTTATTCAAGGACCGCTGGAAATTCAGCCC